>NC_086320.1:169311837-170526837 GCF_036172605.1 Pelobates fuscus | reverse complement strand
CCGGCTCTAGGGCCCCCCAGGAGAAGAGGCTGGCCCAGTGGCTACATACCGGGTCGCAGGGGCGGCCGAGCCCCTGATGGGCCGGGCCCGGTCGCAGCGACCCTGGTATGTACGCCACTGTTCAAGGGGACTAACACCTGGACTGTGGCATGACAGAGGGGGATCCATGGCAAAACTCCCATGGAAAATTACACAGTTGATGCAGAGTCTGGTTTTAATCCATAAAGGGCATAAATCACCTAACATTCCTAAATCACAATGGATATGGATTGACACCTGACATATGACATATTGATACCTTGACATATGGATTGACACCTGTCCTCAGAGACCCTGATACACACTGACACAGAGCAGAATAGGGACTGTTCCCCCTACATAGGGTCACTTGGCAGATATGGATTGACACCTATCCTAAGGATCCCTGATACACACTGACACAGAGCAGAATAGAGACTGTTCCCCCTACATAGGGTATTTTGCCAGATATGGATTGACACCTGTCCTCAGAGACCATGATACACACTGACACAGAGCAGAATAGAGACTGTTAGCCCTACATAGGGTCACTTGGCAGGTATGGATTGACACCTGTCCTCAGAGACCATGATACACACTGACACAGAGCAGAATAGAGACTGTTCCCCCTACATAGGGTCACTTGGAATATATGGCGTGGTCATGGGAGGAGGAGGATGACTTTCACCTCTTCCCCTGTTAGATTCCCGTTGTGCTGTGACATCACCCTTATACGCTGTGTAAAGCATACTATTTAATTTGATCAGCATGGCCACTTGAGTTTTTATAGTTTTCACGCTGCTTGTAGTTTATATATGGTTCACAAAAATCAAACAAACGATAAAGTAAGTAACATGTAAGGATTCAGAATTTTCTTTCAAACCCTTGCACATTGTGTGTACGTATTTTTTGTCTTAAGTTTGTGGCTTTAAAGAGGTTCACGTTGTTTCTATGATGTGCATAACATCTTCTTGTAAATGTTTGTAAAATTTTTCCTGGAATTGTAATTTTTTAATCTGAATAAAGATAGTAAAATTCCTGATACACACTGACACAGAGCAGAATAGGGACTGTTCCCCCTACATAGGGTCACTATGTGCCTTTTTTTGGTTTGGTTTTTGAAGCCACAGTGCAGCACCAGAGGGCCGAAAAATTAGGCATGTACACATGCCTGAAAAATTAGGTATTGTTGCAGCCACTGCTGTAGCAGCGGCCAGAAAAATTGATGTTTGTTTCACAGGCAGAAAGTGCCCTAAACCATTGCGGCTTGAACCCTAGTTGGTGGCGGATAAGTCACGCAAGTCAACCGGCATTCAGAGCTAAAATACAGCAGCGTGTGCACCATTTTTAGCCCAAGGCAGCTCATCTCAGGCCTTTTTTAGTCGAATGTATCGCCCACTGTCAGTCCCTTTGGGATCCATCCCTCATTCATCTTAATAAAGGTGAGGTAATCTAGACTTTTTTGACCTAGGCAACATCTATTCTCAGTGACAATACCTCCTGCTGCACTGAAGGTCCTTTCTGACAGGACACTTGAAGTGGGGCAGGCCAGAAGTTCTATCGCAAATTGGGATAACTCAGGCCACAGGTCAAGCCTGCACACCCAGTAGTCAAGGGTTTCATTGCTCCTCAGAGTGTCAATATCTGCAGTTAAGGCTAGGTAGTCTGCTACCTGTCGGTCGAGTCGTTCTCTGAGGGTGGATCCCGAAGGGCTGTGGCGATGCGTAGGACTTTAAAAGCTCCGCATGTCCTCCATCAACAACACGTCTTTAAAGCGTCCTATCCTTGTCGGCGTGGTCGTGGGAGGAGGAGGAGGATGACTTCCACCTCTTCCCCTGTTCGATTCCCGTTGTGCTGTGACATCACCTTTATACGCTGTGTAAAGCATACTTTTTCATTTATTTTGCAAATGCTGCATCCTTTCCGACTTCATGGAGTATGTACATTTCTGGACGTAATGGTAAAGTGACCTTACATAGTGCCTGAATGGTCTTTTGGATGAGCTGCCAGAATATCTTTAGATCAGGACAATGCCAAAATATATGTTCTATAGAACCTATTCCTGACTTGCAACGCCAACATGCTGAGGGGGAAGTCGGGTATATTTTATGAAGTCTACTTGGGACTAGATACCATCTCATTAGTATCTTGAAGTAGGCTTCCCGGATTGTGACACATTTCAAAGATTGTTTAGTATACTTGATAGTTTGTTCCCATTCTTCGAGTGTCGGGGTTATCCCTAAAGTAGTTTCCCATTTCAACATGTAAGGTAGTTTGACGGGGTCAAGGCAATGCAGCAACTGCAATTAGCATAAGGACAGAAATTTACATGAAGCTCGAGGTAGTTTGGCATAGTACCATTGCGTACCTAGATAACTGAGGGACATTGGGTCTATATACCCAATCGATTGAGAGACTAGGATATGTTTGACACGCAAGTACAGAAAAACATCCCTGGGTGGTAGATCATATTGTTCCTTTAGTATTGGAAAATGAAGTATGCCCTCCTTATTGAATAATTTGTAAACATGAGTCACGCCTAGGAGTGCCCATTTAGACAGTGGGAGATTTGGAGAAATGGAGGAAAGGGCTGAAATTGGGGCAAGGTATAGTGCTTCCGCTTTAGGCCATAGTGCAGTGCTCCAAGAGGACCAGGATTTCGTGAAAAAATGAGAAGTTGGGAGCGTGGAGGGTGTGGTTAATGTGAGGGATGTCCATAGGTTATCCGAGAGGGATCGTGAGCCACCGCATGCGGCCTCTAGATCTACCCATATCGGTTTGTGCGAGCCTATCATAATATTGAGAACTTGTGAGAGGAGGGTTGCTTTGTAATATAGAATGATATTGGGAACGTTGAGACCGCCCTTTTTAAGTGGGTGCCATAAGGACCTAAATGAAACTCGTAGAGGCTTTTTCCTCCAAATATGAGCGTTGATGGCCCTCTGGAACCGTGTAATGAGAGAGTTCGGTAGTGCAATAGGAAGCGTCCTAAACAAATAAAGAATATGTGGCAAAATCATCATTTTAACTGTGCTAATTCTTCCAAACCAAGATGTATAGAGATTGTTCCAAGACTCCATTTGTTTGGAAATCTCGGATAAGACTGCCATATGATTAGCTTTTATAGTTTGTGATTTAGATTGTGTCAATTTCATTCCCAGATACGAAATCGATTTGGTTTGCCATGCAAAGGGGTATTTCGATTCTAGTTCCTTAACTAGTTGCTTATTGAGTCTTATAGGGATAATTTGGGTCTTGCTGATGTTATTCTTGTAATAGGAAATAGTTCCATACGTGGTCAATGTGTGTAACAGGTGAGGGATGGAGATGGATCAGCTAGAAAAATGATCACATCATCGGCGAAAAGTGCCATCTTTTTTTCTCCAGACAGAGTTTGTAGGCTAGGTAATGCTGCATCAAGTTTTATCGTTCTAACCAAAGGTTCCAGGCATAAAATGAAGATCAAGGGTGACAGTGGGCACCCTTGTCTCGTGCCATTAGAGATATTAAAACTCCTAGAGGTGAAGCCGGAACTAAACACTTTAGCAGAGGGAGCGGAGTAGAGGGCTAAGATGCTGGTGATAAAGTTTTTGGAGAAACCAAAGGCCGATAGAGTGTTGGACATATAATCCCAATTTAGGCGATCGAAAGCCTTCTCCGCGTCTAATGCCAACAGGGCGCTGGATTTGTTGGTCAAATTGGCCCAGTCAATTAGGTCCATGCAGTATCTGGTGTTGTCCCCCACTTGTTTGCCGGGAACAAAACCAGCTTGTTCTTCTGAGACTAGCTCGCTCAACAGGGGACGAAGCCTGTTAGCAAGTAATTTGGCGTATAGCTTAACGTCAGCGTTAAGTAAAGAAATCGGCCTGAGGTTTCCACAAAATGTTGGTGGTTTATTTGGTTTGGGCAATGTTATAATGTAGGCTTCTAACATTTCTCGGGGGAATTGGCCAGTCGTTCTAATTTTATTGAACAGTATAGTAAGATGTGGGCAGGGCCGGCGCTACCTGTAAGGCGGACTAGGCAGCCGCCTAGGGTGCCCCTTGGGAAGGGGCGCCGCCAGGAGCGCCGGCCCCCCTAATGCTGCAGCCGCCCGAGCGCTCTGTAGAGAGCCTCAGGCGGCTGCAGCTTTGCCCGGGCTGGTGCGTCCATGAGGGCGCACCGCCCGGGCACAGCATGAGGAGAGGGAGGGGGCTGACAGGAGGGAAGCGCTCAGCGCTCCCTCCTGTCACTCCCTCTCTGTAGCGTGACCGAGCGCAGTATAGTCCGCCGGTACAGGGAGCATCTGTCTCCTGTACTCGGACGGACTAACAGGAAGTGAACACTGGTGTTCACTTCCTGTCAGTCCGCCGGGTACAGGAAACAAAAGCTCCCTGTACCCGCGGACCATGATACAGAGCTCGGCCACGCTACTATAGAGGTAGGGGAGGGTGGGGGGAATAAATAGAGAGGGGGGGGGGGAGATAAATAAATGGAGAGGGAGGAGGAGAAATCAATGAAGAGGGGGGGGGGGAGAAATAAATGGACAGGGAAGGGGGAGAAATAAATGGACAGGGAAGGGGGAGAAATAAATGGACAGGGAGGGGGAGAAATAAATGGACAGGGAGGGGAGGAGGAGAAATCAATGAAGAGGGAGGGGGGGGAGAAATAAATGGACAGGGAGGGGGGAGAAATAAATGGACAGGGAGGGGGAGAAATAAATGGACAGGGAGGGGGGGAAATAAATGGACAGGGAGGGGGGGAAATAAATGGACAGGGGGGGATAAATGGACAGGGGGGGGGGGGGGACAGGGAGGGGGGAATAAATGGACAGGCAGGGTGGGGGGAATAAATGGACAGACAGGGAAGGGGGAATAAATGGACAGACAGGGAAGGGGGAATAAATGGACAGGGAGGGGGGGGGGATAAATGGACAGGGGGGGGGAAATAAATGGACAGGGAGGGGGGGAAATAAATGGACAGGGAGGGGGTAAATAAATGGACAGGGAGGGGGAGGGAATAAATGGACAGGAGGGGGAGGGAATAAATGGACAGGGAGGGGGGGATAAATGGACGGGGGGGATAAATGGACAGGGAGGGGGGGAAATGGACAGGCAGGGTGGGGGAATAAATGGACAGGCAGGGTGGGGGGAATAAATTGAAAGGGGGGGGGAAAAATTGACAGGGAGGGGAATTGACGGGATTAGGAGGGGGAATGAGAGTGGGGAGGGGAGAAGAGAGTGACAATGGGGGAGACGAGAGTGACAAGGGAGGGGGAGAAGAGAGGGACACGCAGGGGAGAAGAGAGTGACAAGGGAGGAGGGGGGAGAAGAGAGGGACAAGAGGGGGGAGAAGAGAGGGACAAGGGGGGTTGAGAAGAGAGTGACGAGGGAGGGAGAGGGGGAGAAGAGAGTGACAAGGGAGGGGGGAGAGATTGACATCCATCACACACACACAATGCACCCCTTGCACACAGAAAAACACACAATGCATTACACACAGACACACACACACACACAAGCAATTCAACCCTTACACACAATGCATCCCTTACACACACAGAAACACACAATGCATTCCTTACACACACTCAATGCACCCCTTACAGACGCACACACTGCATCCCGTACATACACAGAAACACTCATTGCAGCCCTTACACATACAAACACAGATTCACACAATGCATTCCTTACACACATATCAGGACATCCCCTACTCCTGTGAACAAACTAATTGGTGGAACATGAAGGTGGACCCTGGGGCCCAGACCTTGAGCTGTGCAAAGGGCCTTAAAAAAAATGGAGCCTTCTTCCTGTTCTCCCAGAACACAAACAGCCTCCAGAGAGCCTGTTCTACACCAGACCAGTGGAGCCAGACTGCAGGTAGAGCCCATCACCATCCTCATCTGATTGTAAGTAGGCAATCTAGTATATTATTCGTGGCACTAATCTCTAATTTACCTCACATTAAAGGGACACTTTAGTCCCCAGAACTACTGCAGCTTAATGTAGTGGTTCTGGTGTCTATAGCCTGTCCCTGCAGGCCTTTTAATGTAAACACGGTGGCACTGCAGCACTTGCGTTAGTTAACATGGGGCATTGTGATGTCATATCGGGGGGGGGTGGGGGGCGGCAAACTTTACTTTTGCCTAGGGCGGCAAAAATCCTTGCACCGGCCCTGGATGTGGGATTATACGTGGAGCCATTTTTATATAATAGTAATTTGTGAGACCATCAGGCCCAGGAGCTTTATGCTTAGGCAGGGATTTGATAGTGGCGGCCACTTCTGATTCCGTAAAAGGAGCATCTAAAAGGCTGTTATGGTGTGCCGATACTTGAGGGAGCGAGATTTGAGATAGGTAACATGTAATGTCTGAAGGGTTTGGAGTGGCCGTGGACGCGTTATCGTGGAGATTATAAAAGTTTTCATAGAAGTGGGCCAGCTCCTCCACAATGTTAATCGGGTTAAATATTTTAACATTATTCTTGGAGTAGATGTACGGAATTTTAGTTTGTAGGTATTTCACCTTTAGTTGGGCTGCCAGAAGCTTGCCCGCTTTGTTCCCTGAAATGTAATAGGTCTGTTGGGATTTGCGTGCTTGGCTAGTATATTTTTGTGTATGAAAAATATGGATTTCGTTCTGTATTTTAGTAATTTGTCGGGATAATAATTTAGTCGGGGACTGTTTGTTGGATTCTTCCAGCATTTGGAGAGTGTGAAGGAGTGTAGATTCTTTTGAAATGTAACGTTTCTTTGCTAAGGAACCTAATTTAATAAAATGACCCCTGACAACTGCCTTATGTGCCAACCATTGAGTTTCTACTGTAGTGTCGTCTGTAGAGTTGGCAGTAAAGCAGTTGTCAAGTACTGTAGAAATGTATTGGACGTCGGAAGGGTTATCGAGGAGTGCCTCATTCAGACGCCATTTACCCCTTCCTGTTGTGGGGTAAGGTACGGTGAATGTGATTATGATAGGGGCATGATCGGACCAAGTCCTAAACCCTATAGATTGGTCTTTAAGGTGAGGGAGAGTGTTTTTATCCACCAGGCAGAGGTCAATACGTGTATAAGTCATATGGACTTGTGAAAAATAAGTATAATCTCGAGCATTCGGAAATAAGTTTCTCCAGGTGTCGTAAAGATCCTGCTCGTGAAGAAGCTTAGAGAACAGTTTGCTATTATGATTGGAAATTTTGCTTGGAGGTTTGTTGTTTACCCGTTTTATATCTAAAGACGGTGTAAGGGTGCAATTGCAGTCGCCACATATAATTACATGGCCTCGTTTGATAGTGTTTATTTTTTTGATAGACTTGTTAAGGAATGAAAATTGAGCTTCGTTGGGAGCGTAGAGTGTCATTTGGATACCATTTAAGTCTCCCACAAGGATTAGCAACCGGCCAGCCGGATCAGCAAATTGTTTATGGACTGTGAAAACCCAGTCTTTGTGGAATAAAATTGCTACCCCTTTAGATTTGTTTGGGGAATAAGCGTAATACGCAATTGGGTATTTTGGAGAACGAATTTGAGGAGGATTATGTGTCATGAAATGTGTCTCTTGGACACATACAATAGCTGTCTCTGCTTTGTGCATATCGTTTAGTAGTTGTTTCCGTTTGTAGGGGCTATTGAGGCCTTTGGCATTAAGAGAAAGGATTTGTAATGTGTGGGGTGTCATTAGGTCATTTTAGAAAATAAACCTCGGTGCCCCTCTGGCATGAGGTCATTACAGTGCACTTTATTGCCTCTCATCATATAGTGCCTGAGCCAATTCAAGAACATGCATATCCCAAATGCATAGGGGTGTGTCTCAACGCCACCTGTGAGGTGTAGAATCTCTAGCCGTATGAGGACATTTGAAAAAGTGAAGTTTATTAGGCCCAAACATAGCATGAGAGGGGGAGGGTTGGGAGTGGTAGGGGAAAGAAGGCAAGAACCTGTAGAAAAAAAAGAAAAACAATAACACAGGTATATACAACAGGAACCCATAGTGGGTTTCACACAAACTGTCATCTGAAGGGTATGAGAATGCATACTCCTAGATGACTTAGGGAGGGTTTATGGGGCTCCTCCCGACCAATGACTCATAAAATTACAATACAATAGGATACAGTACAAGAACCATCTCAATGCACGTCATAGAATTATCCTAAGAAAATTGGGTAGGGTTGCGCTCAAAGATCGGTTATAATCATCCGGGCAGATCACAAAATGCAATGCAAATAAAGCAGGAACAAAATGAGTACATTGAACAGCATAAACGGCGGAGGGACTCTTCCAAGACCTGAGACTAGCATTAGTATTTATGCAGAGTTCCGCCGTTTGCACTTATGTCAGTGGCAGACATTTTAGCGCACAGGTATGAGATTTAAGGTGTGAGTTCGAGAATTTCTCCTTAGTTGTGATAACAATAAAACTAGCATATATTATAGACATATATAAAATGAGTATAAAATAAAGTAAACTAATGCTTTTCTTGTAAGAAAACTGAGAGAAGTCGCAATTGAACATAACGAGCAACAATAGCCATGCGACGTATGCTCCGTTTGCACACCTTCGTGTAGATACTCTTCATTGGTACCACAGTATGGTCACAGCGGATTCACCCCATGGGAATATAACATTACAATAAAACAGGCGTTGTATGTGATCCAGAGTGAAGAATAACGTTAAAGAGTTAAATGATATACGCACATAGGGTGTCGCTTTATGTGAGCATGTAAATAGAGTAAGTTAGAGAGCGCTCTCACATGGGACTGGACGGGGAAGTGTTTAGCCGTCAATGGAAGTACGATACATAGGAATACAACACAATTACCTACTGCATCTATCTGTTAAACGTACTGTAGGTAAGTAGAGGGTATTTCCAAACTGGACCCAACTACAATGTAAGCTCTAGAGACATCATCGTTACCAAAGCTGTTATACAGCGGATTAGATACAAATATAAATTTAGCACACAAGTGAAGCGTGCATAAGTGGGATATCGCTACAACCATCCCATATGCAGGCACTAAATCGTGGTTAATCCCCATGGGTTGGGATGGGATAGGGCGCACTCGGCAACAATGAGGCAGTTATAGTTGCGGTATAATATAACATACAGAGCTCAACTTAAAACAATGCAAACTAGTGTGATCAATCAAGTCTGGGTGGTTTAAGGGTGGAGAGTCAAAAACAGGGCTGCAATCTCACCACCCGTATAAGATACTTATCAATTTGTCCCTGAGGTAGGCATGTACAGCCCGAAGGGGATTAGGGAGTGCCGGACGGTTATTTTGCCATTTGCCAGTCCGCCTGGAGTTTTCTCGGGGAGTTAGTATTCAATGTATTGTGTAGCTGAGGTGCACCAGACCATAAGCCCCAATTTGATATCAACTTCATCCCTTCATTCGGATCTGCTACTATGTGATTTCGGCCTTGACGCCAAATGATCAGTTTAGTGGGGTAACCCCATTTGTACGCCACATTGTGATTTTGCAGGGTTTTAGTAACCGATATGAATCCCCTTCTTTTCTCCATCGTGGCTGCTGATAAATCTGCAAAAAGGGCAATCTTCTGATGCGGTTCTGGGATCGATTGGGTTTTCCTCGCCGCTGCCATCAGGGTGTCCTTATGTGCAAAATAATGGAATCTGACTATAACGTCCTTAGGGACATCAGTCGACAGGCGAGCAGGCCGCGGAAGCCTGTGCATGCGGTCGTAGGCCCATGCGGAGTCAGGTAAGCCTGGGACCAGGGCGTTACATATAGATAGGATATAAGCAGGCAGTGCTTCTTGGGTAACATCATCTGGTACACCCCTGAACCTCACATTTTGCCTCCGTGATCTGTCCTCTAAGTCAGCCAGCTTGTCTTTTAATAATGAGTTCTCCTCAGATAGCTTCTGGACCTTATCCACCATGTCATTATGCGCCACACAAAGTTCGTCGGTTTTATTTTCTAGGTGGTTGGTCCTGTCTCCAATATTAGATATCTCCTTCCTTAGATCGCCGTCAATTCGGTGGAAATCCGCGGTGATAGTGGCTCTAAGGTCCTGCAGCATCTTGTGGAGGCTGCGTTCTGTAATTGGAGTCTCAGAGTAATTTACTGAGCCGGAGTCGTAGTCCGATTGATCGTCAGAGAGATTTGATCTCTCGTCGCCATCTTGGATGCCTTTCCGGCGCTCCGGTCTTTTCGATTTTGGCATTTCAGATAGCTTCAACTGCTTGGATTGAGGCATTGTGTTCTTCTGTGCCTCTCCAGAGATAGTAGGGTAAACGGTCTTTACGATCAGATTACTAGGTACTGTGTATTTTGTTGCTTGTGGTCGGGTTTTCGGCGGAGCTGCTATTCCATGCGACTGCTCTTTCCGGAAGTCGGCACGCCACCCTCCTTCAGCCTTTTTATACGAGGGTCCCTCAACAGGCACGACAGCATGAAAGACCCCATTTGCACAAGGTTGGATGCCGAGCTACTCATTTCCCGTTCCTCCTCCTCAGTGATGTCAATGAAGGTATGTTCTTCCCCCCAGCCACGTACAACACCACGGGTACCAGATAGGTGACAATCTGGGATGCCTGTTGTGGTTGGTCTTCCTCCTCCTCCTCAAAGCCACATTCCTCCTCTGACTCCTCTTCCTCACAATCCTCTTCCAGCGTTGCCTCTTCCTCTTCCTCTTCACGCTCATCTACGGCCTGATCCAGCACTCTTCGAAGGGCACGCTCCAGGAAGAAAACAAATGGTATGATGTCGCTGATGGTGCCTTCGGTGCGACTGACTATGTTTGTCACCTCTTCAAAAGGATGCATGAGCCTACAGGCATTGCGCATGAGCGTCCAGTAACGTGGCAAAAAAATCCCCAGCTCCCCAGAGGCTGTCCTAGCACCCCGGTCATACAAATATTCATTAACAGCTTTTTCTTGTTGGAGCAGGCAGTCGAACATTAGGAGTGTTGAATTCCAACGTGTCGGGCTGTCGCAAATCAAGCGCCTCACTGGCATGTTGTTTCGCTGCTGGATATCGGCAAAGTGCGCCATGGCCGTGTCGGAACGCCTGAAATGGCCACACACCTTCCTGGCCTGCTTCAGGACGTCCTGTAAGCCTGTGTACTTATGCACAAACCACTTTGCCGATATCCAGTTGCTGCGGAGTCAGCCACTTTTCCATCTGTGCGTTCAGGGTGGACAGGAGTGCTTGTCCGGCGTGACTCTCTGCTTTCAAGCAAGTCAAACCCTAGACGGCGTGTCACTGCCGTATCCGAGATGTGGAATAGTACCTGGGGAGCTGGGGGGGTGCCATTGATGTGGAGCAAGACGCAGCAGCAGAAGAGGACTCAGCCGAGGAGGTTATGGAAGATGATGGAGTACCAGGAGTAGAGGAGGTGGCAGCAGGCCTGCCTGCAAGTCGTGGCGGTGTCACCAACTCCTCTGCAGAGCCATGCATTCCATGCTTGGCAGCAGTCAGCAGGTTTACCCAATGCGCAGTGTAGGTGATATACCTGCCCTGAACATGCTTTGCAGACCAGGTATCAGTGGTCAGATGGACCCTTGCCCCAACACTGTGTGCCAGACATGCCATTACTTCCTTTTGCATAATCGAGTATAGGTTGGGGATTGCCTTTTGTGAAAAGAAATTTCGGCCGGGTACCTTCCGCTGCGGTGTCCCAATAGCTAAATTGTTTTTGAATGCCTCAGACTACACCAGCTTGTATGGTAAAAGCTGGTGGGCTAATAGTTCGGACAAGCCAGCTGTCAGACGCTGGGCAAGGGGGTGACTTTCTGACATTGGCTTCTTATGCTCAAACATGTCCTTGACAGACACATGACTGTGGGCAGATGAGCGGGAACTGCTCAAGGCGGGAGACGGAGTGGAGGATGGTTGAGAGGGGGCAAGGAGGACAGCAGTGGTTGACGTGGCTGAAGATGCTTGACCAGGAGGAGGATGGCGGCTTAGAGTTTGCGTGCTGCTTGTACTCATGTGTTGATCCCATAGGCGTTTGTGATGTGCGATCATGTGCCTACGCAAAGCAGTTGTACCTAGGTGGGTGTCGGACTTCCCACGACTCAGTTTCTTTTGGCACAGGTTGCAAATGGCATCGCTGTTGTCAGAGGCAGACACACAAAAAAAATGCCACACTGCTGAGCTCTGCAATGACGGCATTCTGGTGGTGGACACAGCATGCGTTGATTGGCGTGCTGTTGGGCTGACCACGGGTGCCGATGCATGCTGTCTGACTGTGCCACTAGCTCCTTGCGACGACCTCCCCCTGCTTCCAACTCGTCTCCTCCTCCTCCTCTCTGTCTCCCCATCTGAACTTTCGTCCTGTTTTTCTTCTTGCCGAGCGGGCACCCACGTGACATCCATGGACGCATCGTCATCATCAACCGCTTCACTTGTATCTGACAACTCAGCAAAGGAAGTGTCAGGGTTTCTTTGCTGTTTTAAACAGCAACCCTTTTCTGTTTCAGTGATTGAGTTTTCAGCTGCAATTACTATGAGCTCCTTCTGCTTGTTGCCACGGTTACTCACCTGTGAGTAGTAATCAACCCTGCTGCTAATCAGTTCTGCCTATTTAAGCAGCTAAGCCCAGAACCTCCTTGCCCTTGCGTGGTTTCCTGTTTCCCAGAAGTCTCCTTGTTCCTGTGTTTCCTGTTTGTTCCTTGTTCCTGACTCCGGCCTTGTTCCTGACTCCGCTGCTCTCCGTGCTCCTGATCCCTGGCTTGTCTGACTACCCGTTCTGGTGACTGACCCCTGCTTGATTCCTGGACTTTGCTTTTGTTATTTATTGTTATTTATCAATAAAGGTGTGTTTGCATCTAGTTCCGTCTCTGTCTGGTTCCTGGTCCCTGACAGGAAGCAGCAGCGGGTACAACATCATCATCATCACACCGTACGTCCATGTGTGTAATGCAGCCTGCCTGAGACATATCCCTGTTATCTACATCCTCTGGCAATAATGGTTGCGCATCACTCATTTCTTCAAACGGATGTGTGAATAACTCCTCTGACATACCAAGTAAAGCGGCTGTGGTGCTAGTTTTGGTGGTGGCGGCAGGCGCGTGAGTGGTATCTTGAGAGGTGCCTGAAGCTAAGCTGGAGGAGGATGGTGCGTCAAGGTTCCGAGCGGAAGCTGTAGAAGATTGGGTGTCCTGTGTTAGCCAGTCAACTATGTCCTCAGAACTTTTCAAGTTCAGGGTACGTGGCCTCTGAAAACTGGGCATTATTCTAGGGCCAAAGGGAATCACAGCACCACGACCACAATGGCCCCTGCGGGGTGGCCTGCCTCTGCCTGTCATTTTTTTTTTTCGATTAGTGGTACTATGCGTGCAAGCTACTCTGAGACCAGATATGAGTGGCAATGTGCACTGGCAGAGGTCTGCAGAGTACACGCTGTAGGCCTGACACACCCGCTTGAAGACAAGTAACTGCTATTCAATCTATAACAGTGAAAAAAGTTTTTGGGTTTTAAATGCACGCTATTGTGACACCAGATATGAGTGGCAATGTGCAATGGCAGAGGTCTGCAGAGTACACGCTGTAGGCCTGACACACCCGCTTGAAGACAACTAACTGCTATTCAATCTATCACAGTGAAAAAAGTTTTTGGGTTTTAAATGCATGCTATTGTGACACCAGATATGAGTGGCAATGTGCAATGGCAGAGGTCTGCAGAGTACACGCTGTAGGCCTGACACACCCGCTTGAAGACAACTAACTGCTATTCAATCTATAACAGTGAAAAAAGTTTTTTGTTTTTAAATGCACGCTATTGTGACACCAGATATGAGTGGCAATGTGCAATGGCAGAGGTCTGCAGAGTACAAGATGTAGGCCTGACACACCCGCTTGAAGACAACTAACTGCTATTCAATCTATAACAGTGAAAAAAAATTATTTGTAAAGGCATGCTATAGAGACACCAGATATGAGTGGCAAAGTACACTTGCTGAGGTTGGCAGAGACACAGAAGCTGGCAGACAACTAACTGCTCTTCAATCTATTACAGTGAAAAAAAAATGTTTTCTTTTTAAATGTCAAACTTAAGCTATTGTGACACCAGATATGAGTGGTGGCACTGGGCAAATGGCACAGTATCCACTGAGCCTGACACAGAAGCTGACAGACAACTAACTGCTCTTCAATCTATTACAGTGAAAACATTTTTTTTCTTTTTAAATGTCAAGCTTAAGCTATTGTGACACCAGATATGAGTCGTGGCACTAGGCAAATGGGCACAGTATCCACTGAGCCTGACACAGAAGCTGGCAGACAACTAACTGCTCTTCAATCTATTACAGTGAAAACATTTTTTTTCTTTTTAAATGTCAAGCTTAAGCTATTGTGACACCAGATATGAGTGGTGGCACTGGGCAAATGGGCACAGTATCCACTGTGAGCCTGACACAGAAGCTGGCAGACAACTAACTGCTCTTCAATCTATTACAGTGAAAAAACATTGTTTTCTTTTTAAATGTCAAGCTTAAGCTATTGTGACACCAGATATGAGTTGTGGCACTGGGCAAATGGGCACAGTATCCACTGTGAGCCTGACACAGAAGCTGGCAGACAACTAACTGCTCTTCAATCTATTACAGTGAACATTTTTGTTTTCTTTTTAAATGTCAAGCTTAAGCTATTGTGACACCAGATATGAGTGGTGGCACTGGGCAAATGGGCACAGTATCCACTGAGCCTGACACAGAAGCTGGCAGACAACTAACTGCTCTTCAATCTATTACAGTGAAAAAACATTTTTTTCTTTTTAAATATCAAGCTTAAGCTATTGTGACACCAGATATGAGTGGTGGCACTGGGCAAATGGGCACAGTATCCACTGATCCTGACACAGAAGCTGGGCAAATGGGCACAGTATGCACTGTGAGCCTGACACAGGCAGGCAACTGCAATTACATTACACACAAAAAAAAAAAGCAGACGGATGTTCTAGCCCTAAAAAGGGCTTTTTGGGGTGCTGTTCTTACAGCAGAGATCAGATGAGTCCTTCAGGACTGTAGTGGACACTGAATACCCTAGCCTAGCTATCAATTTCCCTATCTAATGAACAGCAGCTACACTTTCCCTCCTCTCACTTTTTTCTTTGTAAAAGCATGCTATACAGATACAAGATATGAGTGGCAAATTACACTTGCTGAGGTTGGCAGAGCGCACGCTGAAGGCCTGACACCCAGACGCTTGCAGACAACTAACTGCTATTAGCTTATAGTGAAACACTTTTTTTGTTTTTAAAGGCACGCTTACGTCACACCAGATATGAGTGGTGGCACTGGGCAAATGGGCACAGTATCCACTGAGCCTGACACAGAAGCTGGCAGACAACTAACTGCTCTTCAATCTATTACAGTAATAAAAAATATTTTCTTTTTAAATGTCAAGCTTAAGCTATTGTGACACCAGATATGAGTGGTGGCACTGGGCAAATGGGCACAGTATCCACTGAGCCTGACACAGAAGCTGGGCAAATGGGCACAGTATGCACTGTGAGCCTGACACAGTAGCTGTCAGGCAGGCAACTGCAATTACATTACACAAAAACAAAAAAAAGCAAACTGATGTTCTAGCCCCAAAAAGGGCTTTTTGGGGTGCTGTTCTTATAGCAGAGATCAGATGAGTCCTTCAGGACTGTAGTGGACTCTGAATACCCTAGCCTAGCTATCAATTTCCCTATCTAATGAACAGCAGCTACACTTTCCCTCCTCTCACTAAGCATGCAGCTTCAGAATGCTGGGAGGGTGTGGAAGGGAGGGTCTGCTGCTAATTTGCTGGAATGTGTCTGCTGACCGTGAGGCACAGGGTCAAAGTTTGCTCAATGATGACGAACAGGGGGCGGATCGAACCGCCCATGTGTTCGCCCGCGGGGGCGAACGCGAACACGCTATGTTCGCCGAGAACTATTCGCCAGCGAACAGTTCGGTATATCACTAATTATTAGTTAATTTGTTCCTATTGTGGTTTCTGCCTTTAAACATGTATAGTGCATACAGTAAGTCTCGTTTGAATTTCTGATATTGACCTTGGCTTGTATTTCGACTATGAGTATATCTGGTATCCTGACCCGGTTTGTTTATTATTATGTTATTTATATAGCGCCATCCAATTCCACAGCGCTTTACAATGGGTGGACGAACAGACATGTAGTTGTAACCAAACAAGATGGACACACAGGAACAGAGGAGTTGAGGGCCCTGCTCAATGAGCTTACATGCTAGAGGGAGTGGGGTAAAATGACACAAAAAGGTAAGGATAGTATTAGACTAGTGACAGTTGCAGAAGACAGACAAAAGTCTTCAGCAGATCGTAAGGGCCTAGACGGGACATACTTGTGTATAAGGGAGGATAGATAGGTGGGAGCAGCATTATGTAGAGATTTGAAAGCAAAAACCAGAATTTTAAATTGAGCTCTATATTTTATAGGAAGCCAATGAAGGGACTGACAGAAGGGTGAGGCATGGGAGGTGCGGGCAGACAGGAAGATGAGCCTCGCCACTGCATTCATTATAGACTGTAATGGTGCAAGTAGGGAACACATAATACCACTGAGAAGCGGATTACAGTAGTCAAGGTGAGAGAGGTAACAGCACGGACAATCACCTTTGCTGTATCAGGTGTTAATTATGGTCGGATGCGCGCAATGTTTTTGAGATGGAAGTTATACATTTTATAATGAAAAATGTAACATTATAATATATGTATATTTTTTGGATGTGTCCTGCGCTCTTTCTCAATAATAATTAAAATAAATATTAATAGAACAGTTTAAAACATATGAAAAACATAGACCTGTTAACCTGCTGGCTGCTACAAAGCTGACAGAAAGATTAAAGACCTGAATGGCTCTGTGCTCCCTTGTCATAGGTTGATTCAGCACCATGCAAATACCCATTGGGTGTGGTTTTCTACCATGACCCCAGTCCAGCAACATGCTTAACAGTGGGTCATAGTCTCATTTCTACCTATCTCAGTTGCAGGGGACATGAAAACACTTACACCTTGTGCAGCAGGGACGTCTCACTTACGTTTTCAATACTGGAAGAAAAGTGCCAGTCATTCAACATGCTCACATACATATTTTCAGGAAGGTGGTACTTCCAGATGACTCCCAAACCTCCTCTTAGTGATGTCATGCAAGCATCACCATGACCACACAGGAGTGAGACTCAAAAGAAACTTCTTTAGGTAAGGAACTACAGAGGTCTAGGGTGATTTGCATGGAGGGGAATAACCTGGAGCACAATTCTGAGCAGAGGGGCTATAGAGAATGAAGTTTGAAAACTAATTTTCATTTCTCATTGTGAAGTACAGTTAAAGTGTTACTATCAACCCTCCCACATATTCATACATGTATCTGTAATTGTGTCTGCAAGTATCACTTAATGTGTATCTGTGAGTGTGCATATGTGTGTGCCTGTTTATGTCTGCAGTGTCCAGTGTGCCATCAAGGAAACATCGTGTGTTTTTAATATTTTATTTTTAAGCTGTTTATTTAGAGCCGAGCACATGTGGCTCTAGTATATGTAAATGCTATCCAAAAAGGGGGTAATTTTTTTTTTTTTTTCATTTTAATTTTTTTTATTTTTCAAAAAAATGTATCACAATAGACAGTACAGGACAGTACAGGACTTATTAAAAAAAAAAAAAAAAAAAAAATATAGACAATAAAACAATAAAACAATAAATACGTTTCGACAGTACTAGCCCTCTAAGATACTGAATCTTTTAGTTTATTACCCTTAATTATCCTCTTAATTATAAATTGGACAACATACCAAATTTAGTATCTTTACTTCAACTTGAGAGAACCTTAAATAACTATTTACTGTCTATGATAAACCATGTAAGCATAAAAACAAAACGAACATAAAGTCACACTGTGCCGAGATCTATATATATCCTGATAAATAATACCTTACTATAGGGCTTGATATTTTCCCCTTTACTTTATCCCTTTCTTCTACTTTCTCTTTTTTTTTTCTTTAAAAAAAAAAAAAATGTACATTATTAATAGCCAAGAAAACGGCTTTATATAGAGATGCAAAATATATAAACATTACAGCCCCAAGACGTATCAACAATGTTAGCTCTGTAAGATGAAAAATTATAAAAAAAAAAATTCTGATCTGTCTATATTCATAAGTCACAGAAAGTTTATCATCTTTTATTCTTCTCAAAAGAATTTTTTTTTTTTTTTTATTGTTCGCTACGTAGTTTTTTAACAGTAGTGTCCAATACTCATACTGTGCTAAAATCAAATAATGGATACCACTATTTTCCTTATGTAGGGCTTAACTTTTTTACCCATTCCTCCCATTGTTCTATTCTAGGATTAGTATAATTGTCTTGTCTCAGGATTCCAATCTCCATTTTGCAATGGTTCAGGACCTGAAATGTTATCATGTCCCAAGTGGGGGAATCAGATAATTTCCAATATCTCGCCAATGTTGCTTTGGTCTCCGTTAGAATGTGGATCACTATATCTTTTTTGCTTCTTGAAATTCTAGGCCAGCCTAGATGTAATACAAAGGACTTACAGGTAAAGTCAAGATCTACTTTTATCACCTCTTGACAAAATGTTGCTACTTTGTTCCATAGTTGCCTTAGGTTTGGGCATGACCACCAGATGTGGACATAGTCTGCTCTAGATGAGCCACATCTCCAACACTTATATTGAGAGGATGGGTACATTTTTGCCAGTTTAGTGGGGACATAATGCCATCTATTAATGATCTTATAATGACTTTCAGATGAATTTAAACAATGAATAGCCTTAGTTACGGCATTATTTGCATTTATCCACTCATTTCTTGTAATAGTAACCTGTAGGTCTTTTTCCCAAGATACAAGGGCTGGAAATGTTGGGCTCGATTCATATAATTTATATAGTTTAACACAATGTGATACTAAATTTTTATTACTTTTAGAGTTAATTAAATTCATGAATGTATGTAATCCTTCAGATGATTCTATGGCCCTATGTTTATGTAAAAAATGTTTTATCCTTAAATATGTAAATTTCTCTCTATAGGGAAGGGAAAATAGCTGCCTAATGTCCTCAAAGGACATAATTTGATTCTGTTGCATTATTTGATCTATATTATTAATACCATTAGCCGTCCAGTTTTTTATATTTAAATCTTCTATATTGACTGTCAAAATGCTGAAGGGTATATCCGTGATAATTTTATCCAGTATCTTAAGTCTCTTTTTCCAGTTTTTCCACTGCCATAATAAATTATCCGTAATTAGGCCTATGTTTGTATTATTTCTCTTTTGTAGACTCCAAAATATAGCTAATAAGTCTGGAGATCCCAGTCTTGTGGCTTCTATTTTTGCCCAAGCTTCCTCTGCGGAGCTCTCTTTTAGTGATATAATTAAATGAGCCAACGCGCATGTCTCATATGTCTCTAAAATATCTGGGACCCCCAACCCACCTTTTTTGGAACTCATATTTAGTATTTTTTTATTCACCCTCGGTTTTTTTTTCAGCCATATAAACTTCTCAAAAGCTGTCTGTATCATTGTAAGCCATGGTTTTGGGATTTTGAGAGGTATCATGCGGAATATATAGCTCCATTTGGGCATTAAATATGATTTTACAACATTTATTCTCCCAATCCATGATATCTCTGCAGTTCTTAGGTCTTTAAGTTGTTTATTTATTTGTTTCATCATAGGGAGAATATTGTTCTCTATGATTTTACTTGGGTTACTTGTAATTTTGATACCTAAATATTGCAAATGTTTCTTAGCCCAAGCAAAGTCATATTTATTCCCAATCTTCCCTCTATCTTCCTTACTTAGATTTTTTGCTAATATAGTTGTTTTATCTACATTCAGCTTGAGATTGGAATAATTTCCAAATTCAGTTATAACTTTCATCAATTCATCCAATGATGGCACAGGATCTGTAATGGAGATTAGGACATCGTCCGCATATAGTGATAATTTATAAACTTCCTGACCGATTCTGACACCTTTAATCTTTAAGTTTTCCCTAATTTCACAGGCTAGAGGTTCGATATATAACAAGTAGAGCAGCGGCGAGAGAGGGCACCCCTGTCTCGTCCCGTTGCTTATTTTAAACCAGTCGGATGTTATACCTCTCCCTATAGTTCTAGCCCTTGGGAAAGAATATAAAGCCATTACAGCGTCCATTAGCCATCCACCAAAACCAAAAGCCCTCATAGCTGCTATCAGGAAGTCCCACCTGACCCTATCAAAGGCCTTCTCTGCATCCAATGATAGGGCCAGAAATGGGACTCCCGAATCGTTAGTGCTATCTAGGATATCAATTATTTTTCTCACACTATTACTGGATAGTCTACCTTTTATGAAACCGACCTGATCTTTATGAATTATAAAAGGTAAGACGGTTTGCAACCTGTTCGCTAGAATGCTAGCATATATCTTTATATCCGAATTTAGCAGGGAAATAGGCCTATAGCTTCTTACTTGATCTGGTGGTTTTTCTGGCTTATGTATAGGGATAATGTTTGCGTATAGCATTTCCTCCGGGATGACCTTTTCCTCCACAATTTTATTAAATACATTTTTCAAATGGAGCGCCAATTCTTCCTTAAATTGCTTATAAAATATGTTAGGATAGCCATCCGGACCTGGAGTTTTATTCTTTTTTAACATATCTATTGCCTCCTTAATCTCTAATTCAGTGAAAGGTTTGTTGATACTATTAACCTGTTCTGCTGATAGCTGTTTCATCTTTTTATTTTTAAAATATGTTTCTGGATTGTTGGGTTGGTTAGACAAGTTATATAGCTCTTGATAAAAATAGTTAAATGCTTTACCAACTTTTTCAGGGGTTAGTTGTAATTTTCTGTATCCTCGTGGCCATTCTAAATCCTTTAACTTTATTTGTAAGCATTTTATTTGCCCGGTTGCCTCTGTAATACCATTTTATTCTTAAGCGTTCCAATTTTTTGGCGGTTTGCTGCCATAGAATTTCATTAATATTTTCTTTAATTTTATCTATATTCTCACTCATTTGTTTGGAGGGGTTATCTTTATTAAGCCTTGTTAGAGCATTTAGCGAAATATATAGGTCTGTCAAGGAGGAACTTCTACTCTTATTTCTTATTGAACCCATTTTGATAAAGTGCCCTCTCAGGACTGCCTTATAGGTGCACCAAACTACTACATCTGATGTACCTTTGTTTTGGTTATCTTCAAAGAAACATTTAGTAAATTCTTTCACTTTCTCTATTTCTTGAGAATTTTTTAATAAAAGATCATTTAGTCTCCAACTGTTCCTTATTTTATTATCTGGGCTTATATTAAGGTCTAATATAACCGGGTTATGGTCTGACCAAGTAACTTCCTGAATTATGACCTTCTTTATCTTAAGTGATGTCTCTACTGTACCCAAGAATAGATCTAACCTTGAATATGTATAATGAACTTTTGAAAAGCACGTAAAGTCCCTTTCTTGGGGGTGGTAGATTCTCCATATATCTAACAAACCATGTCTACCTACTGAAAGTTTAAGCTGGTTTGATGTTTTTTTGTTTTGGATAACCCCTCAAAAAGGGGGTAATTTTTAAGTGTGGACTAAATAGGCTTTCTGCAAGTTTCTTATTTTTTGGAAGATGAAACTACAAATTGTGTATTAGTATATGTTTGTGAATTATGCACTTTTCTTAACCCCTTCAGGACAGAGTCAATAGTACACGTTCTGATCAAAACAAAACATAAACAAAAACTGGAATTTGCGCTATATGTCTGTTCACCCGAAGTTCCCCTCTTTTATATTATATGCACCCACACCTATTATATATAATTTTGTTCAGGAGAAACAGGGCTTTCATTTCATATCAAATATTGATATATGAAACATAATTTATTATGAATAAAATAAAAAAAATTGTGAGAAACATTACATTTTTTAAAACATTGGTAGTTCCGCCTCACATTTTAGCTGTAAATGTCATAATACTGTTAATTTTTACTGCACAAAAATGCACATATTTGTAATCAGTGATGTCTCATGAGTACAACAGTACCCCCCATTAACAGGTTTTATGGTGTTTTGGAAAGTTACAGGGTCAAATATAGAACGTTCCATTTGAGGCGGTGTGGTAGCCCAGGAATGAGAATTATCCCCATAATGGCATACCATGTGAAAAAGTAGACAAGCCAATGTATTGAAAGTGGGGTATGTTTAGTCTTTTTTAGTAGCCACTTAGTCACAAACACTGGCCAAAGTTAGCGTTCATATTTGTTTTTGTGTAAAAAAAAAAAAAAAAAAAAACGAATATTTGGCCAGTGTTTGTGACTAAGTGGCTACTAAGAAAGACTGAACATACCCCGCTTGCAATACCTCAGGTTGTCTACTTTTGCAAATGGTATGCCATCATGGGGGTAATTCTCATTCCTGGGCTACCATACGCTCTCAAAGGCAACATAACCAATCTGGCAAATTTCAATGTCAAAAAAATGAAATGCAAGCCTTATATGCGACTCTCTAACTTTCCAAAACACCATAAAACCTGTACATGGGGGGTACTGTTATTCTCGGGAGACTTCGCTAAACACAAATATTAGTGTTTTAAAACAGTAAAACATATTACAATAATAATATAGTCCATAAAAGTGCTGTTCGTTTGTAAAAAATGCAAAAAAACGTCACGTTTACTTAAAATATCATCGTTGTAATACAATTTACCAGTTTGAAACACTAATATTTGAGTTCAGCGAAGTCTCCCGAGTAAAACAGTACCCCCTATGTACAGGTTTTATGGTGTCTTGGAGAGTTACAGGGTCAAATATAGTGCTTGCAAATTAAATTCTCTGCACTTTCTCCCTGTGTTGTCAGGCATGTCAATCAAATTTTAATTAATAAAATCTCATAATTATGTTAAAAGATTATTTAAATATACACGTAGAATTTTAATATATATGCATTTATAGGTATTTAAATTCTACGTGTATACTAATGTAATCTCTTATGTAATTATATGTATTTATCTATATATATATTTGAGGTTATATGTATTTTATATATAGATAGATATATATAGAATGTCATTCTAAGTGTATTGTGTTACCAATATTTATATATATTAATAACAAAATACAGTTAGAATGAAGTTACATATGAATATATAATTTATATTACATTTTGTTTCAATATTTTATTTATTTAATTATTTTATTTATTTATTATTGTAATTATACGTATATATATACCGTATTTTTCGCTCCATAAGACGCACTTTTTTTCCCCTCAAAAGTGAGGGGAAATGTCTGTGCGTCTTATGGAGCGAATATGAAGCTTTACTTACCTGTCTTGCAGCGTTGGCCGGCAGCACAGGGCGCACCGCGGTAGTGGAACTTAAATTTCATGTTCCGGTTTCCGGCGGGACTGAAAGGAAGTGTGCACAAGCTGAGTGCGCACTTCCTTTCAGTCCCGCCGGAAACCGGAACATGGAATTCAAGTTCCACTACCGCGGTGCGCCCTGTGCTGCCGGCCAACGCTGCAAGACAGGTAAGTAATTATGGGACAAGGGGAGGGGGACAGTATGGGAGAGAAGAATATGGGGAGGGGGATGAAGTCTATGGGGAAGGGAGGGGAGGGGAGGGGAGGGGAGGGGAGGGGAGAGATGAAGTCTATGGGGAGGGGGGGAGATGAAGTCTATGGGGAGGGGGGAGATGAAGTCTATGGGGAGGGGGGAGATGAAGTCTATGGGGAGGGGGGAGATGAAGTCTATGGGGAGGGGGGGAGATGAAGTCTATGGGGAGGGGGGAGATGAAGTCTATGGGGAGAGGGGGAGATGAAGTCTATGGGGAGGGGGGGAGATGAAGTCTATGGGGAGGGGGGAGGTGAAGTCTATGGGGAGGGGGTGGATGAAGACTATGGGGAAGGGGTGGATGAAGACTATGGGGAGGGGGTGGATGAAGACTATGGGGAGGGGGAGATGAAGTCTATGGGGAGGGGGTGGATGAAGTCTATGGGGAGGGGGTGGATGAAGTCTATGGGGAGGGGGTGGATGAAGTCTATGGGGAGGGGGTGGATGAAGACTATGGGGAGGGGTGGATGAAGACTATGGGGAGGGGGGGAGATGAAGACTATGGGGAGGGGGGAGATGAAGACTATGGGGAGGGGGGAGATGAAGACTATGGGGAGGGGGGATGAAGACTATGGGGAGGGGGTGGGTGAAGACTATGGGAGGGGGGGACACTATGGGACAGGGGAGAAAAAAAATATTCTGTTCAGAATATTTTTTTTCTGGGTTTCTTCCTCTAAAAACTAGGTGCGTCTTATGGTGAGGTGCGTCTTATGGAGCGAAAAATACGGTATATATATAATATATGTGTATATATTGATTATATATATAATATATATATACATATTATGTATATGTAACGTCATTCTAAGTGTATTTTAATTTTAATATATATACTAATATTAATATTAAAATACACTTTGTATGACATTACATATATATAATATGTATATATCTTATATATATATATATATATATATATACATATATATATATAAGATATATACATATATTATATATATATATATAAAATTACTTTTAATTAAATTTTACACTTGTCTAATTTTTTTATTTTTTTTTTAACAGATCCCACCAGCAGTGGGACTGTCTAATATTTTAGACAGTCCCCCTGCTGGCAGATCCATAGTCAGCTATAGGGGGCCATGTGATCGCTCTTTGAGAGCAATCACATGGCCCCCGGGGGCCTGATTTGCGGGGGAGGGCTGCCTGGGCTGTGAGGCAGCCCTCCAGAAGAGGATCGCGGCGGAGGTGAGTACATCTCTCCTCCTGGGGCAGAAAGCCGTTTAAAGCCCTTTAAAGCCGGGATGGCATAGAACGCCGTAACGGCGTTAAGGGGTTAAAGTCGCAGTGCATCACTGCTTTGGTTAGAAATATTGAACTTTATCTATCTTGTACATGCAGATGCATTATAGTCCCACGCACCTACATTATTAAGCACTTTATTTGAATTTTTAAGCACCTTGCACATGTTTTTTTCGGTATTATGTTTATTTATAATATAAATATAAATTCACTTCTGTGAGTGGATGCATGTCTGTGTATTGATGTAGAAATCCATGAGGGTGTTACCATTTGTGTATGTACAATATCTCACAAAAGTGAGTACACCCCTCACATTTTTGTAAATATTGTATTATATTTTTTCTATGATTTAATATCTTTTCTTTTTTATGTGAGAACACTGAAGAAATGACACTCTGCTACAATGTAAAATAGTAAGTGTATAGCCTGTAACTCAAATAATTCAACACACAGCCATTAATGTCTAAACTGCTGGCAACAAAAGTGAGTACACCCCTAAGTGGAAATGTACAAATTGGGCCCAATTAGCCATTTGCCCTCCCCGTCATGTGACTCAAGGTCTCAGGTGTGAATGGGGAACAGGTGTGTTAAGAAGATTGCCAACTGAAACTGAGCTGCAGCATGGTAGGCAAGACCATACAGCATTTTTACAGGACAGGTTCCATTCAGAACAGGCCTTGCCATGGTCAACTAAAGAAGTTGAGTGCACATGCTCAGCATCATATCCAGAGGTTGTCTTTGGGAAATAGACATATGAGTGCTGCCAGCATTGCTGCAGAGGTTGAAGGGTGGGGGGTCAGCCTGTCAGTGGTAAGACCATAGGCCGCACACTGCATCAAATTGGTCTGCATGGCAGTCGTCCCAGAAGGAAGCCTCTTCTAAAGATGATGCACAAAGTAAGTCCGCAAACAATTTTCAAAAGAGAAGCAGACTA
Source organism: Pelobates fuscus (assembly GCF_036172605.1). Classification (NCBI taxonomy): domain Eukaryota; kingdom Metazoa; phylum Chordata; class Amphibia; order Anura; family Pelobatidae; genus Pelobates; species Pelobates fuscus. Next base: position 170,501,068 of record NC_086320.1, on the reverse strand, counting down.
ATGACATGGATTACTGGAACCATGTCCTGTGGTCTGATGAGACCAAGATAAACTTATTTGGTTCAGATGGTGTCAAGCGTGTGTGGAAGCAACCGGGTGAGGAGTACAAAGACGAGTGTGTCTTGCCTACAGCAGAGCATGGTGGTGGGAGTGTCATGGTCTGGGCCTGCATGAGTGCTGCCGGCACTGGGGAGCTACAGTTAATTGAGGGAACCATGAATGCCAACATGTACTGGGACATACTGAAGCAGAGCATGATCCCCTCCCTTTGGAGACTGGGCCACAGGGCAGTATTCCAACATGATAACGACCCCAAACACACCTCCAAGATGACCACTGCCTTGCTAAAGAAGTTGAAGGTAAAGGTGATGGAATGGCCAAGCATGAATCCAGACCTAAACCCTATTGAGCATCTGTGGGGCATCCTCAAAAGGAAAGTGGGGGAGTGCAAGGTCTCTAACATCCACCAGCTAACATCAACCAGTCATAGAGGAGTAAAAGAGGACTCCAGTGGCAACCTGTGAAGCTCTGGTGAACTCCATGCCCATGAGGGTTAAGGTAGTGCTGGAAAATAATGGTGGGCACAGAAAATATTGACACTCTGGGCCCAATTTGGACATTTTCACTTAGGGGTGTACTCACTTTTGTTGCCAGCGGTTTAGACATTAATGGCTGTGTGTTGAGTTATATTGAGGGGACAGCAAATTTACCCTGTTATACAGGCTGTACAATTACTACTTTACATTATAGCAGAGTGTAATTTCTTCAGTGTTGTCACATGAAAAGATACAATAAAATATTTCCAAAATGTGAGGGGTGTACTCACTTTTGTAAGACACTGTATATGTCACATCCCGTCCTGTTTGCAGATCATTTCTGGCCATGGCTTCTTATATCCAGTACTCTTTTTAAAATTCTTGTTTAGTTTTTTGGGGTTTTTCTGTTTATCTATTCTATGTCTGGTTTTCTTTATGCTGGGTTTTCTGGGTTCATTCCTTTATTCCGTTCCTCTAATTCCCAGTCTTCTGGATTCCTTTATATGTTTGTTGCCACACCCATTCCTTTGCTATTTATGCTTTTTGTTTCAGTGTGTTCCTGCTAGCAGTGGTCTCATTCCTCTGCTCCTTTCCTTGCAGATAAGTGTAGAGAATCACCTGGTAACCCGACCGGTTACCACCGCTATTTCCCTGCCTTCAGCTGAACAGGAACCATTTAGGATATAAAGAGATCCATTACCCCCCCCCCACCCCCCAGTAACTGGATGACACACAGTTCTCGACGTGCAACTCTCTGACAATCTTTATTAATGCACACAGCTTTTATGCATAGTCCCATGCAAGGGGTTCCCAACACAACATTACAGGGTCATCCCTCCCATGATCCTCTGTGTCTGAGAGAGAATTCAGTCCCCTTTCAGGAACAGAAAATCTATGTTTTCCAAACCCCACACACACATTTTAACATTTCAAAAAGGGTTAATTGATTCCATAAAATGTCCTAGCTTATAACCCCAGTTCCTCTTTGAAGCTTGGACTCCAGCAGAGCTATTCTACAAGGTGTGTGAAGTCACACGGCAGTGTCCTGGAAGTCTGATCTCACATCTGCCATATGTCTTGCTTGCCTCTAAGATTGGAAGTCGTTTGATATGGTGATGATCAAGCCTTCAAGAAACAGGAGACCCTTGATTCAATACCATATCCAAAAGAGACATTTGCTTAACCCAATTATCCCCCAGGCAATAGAGTTACAGATCACAAAACATAAACTATTAAATATACATCCCACACATATAGGAACCCCAAAAATAAACCAGGGAAGGGAGTCTTTTCACATGCTATTTACAGGGCCCATATGCAGGCATGGCACTCACTGATGGCGTTTCATCACATATCTCCCCCTTGTCCTCCTCCAACAGCCACAGCATGATCCATATGGTCAGATCGCTGCTATCTGGAGTGGGCACATAGCTTGTTAGTGCCATGCCTGCAACAGCCCTCGTCCTCAGTCAGCCCCTACAGCCTTGGGGTCTGGCCGGCATTGCACCCTGCACTCTCCCGGGGATCGCTGGGGTTGTGGCTGGCCTCTGTGGAGGAGAGCCAGCTGTGTTCTCCCCTGGATCACACTCAGCTGCTGGGGAGTGGGACGGGCGCCAACTGCGTCCGGTGACCATCGCTTCCTATTTGCCTTCGTCTTAGAGGCCCGCACCTTGGTTCTTACTTGCTTCTGGGGCCCTTCCCAGCTGCCAGGGCCCTACCTAGGCACCAAGGTTACCTGCCCTCTGCCCGGAGGCCTGCGCCTCCATTCTTATTCGTTTCTGGGGCTCTGGACAGCTGTTAGGGCCACGCTTCGGTACCCGGGGTGGGCAAAGGCTACTTGCCCTCTGCCCGGAGGTCTGTGCCTCTATCCTTATTCATTACTGGGGTATCAGGGGTGGGCAGAGGCTACCTGCCCTCTGCTCGGAGGCCCGCGACTCCACTCCTTATTCTGCCAGGGCCCCACTTCTGTACCAGGGGTGGGCAGAGGCTGCCTTCCCTCTACCCGGAGGCCCAGGCCTCCACATCAAGTTGTGTTATGGACCCTGTAAGATGGCCAGGGTCAGGTACCAGGGCAAGGGGAGAGCAGAGGTTGGCTGCGCTCTTCTCGGATGCCAATGCATCCTTAAGGGAAGGGGTAGTGGTGGCCTTAGATTCACCTCCTACCTGCTATCCAGACCATAGCAGGTCGCTGGGGTCAATCTCAGGAAGAGTCCGGGAAGCCAACTCATCAACCTGCAGAGTGCCCGTGGCGACTGAAGTCTTATACACGATATCCGCAGTAGTAGTGGTTATCTCTCCCGATTACTCACACTGCCGCTGGGGAACGAGAACGGTTGTGTAAGCAACAAAGCACTTACCTTATCGGTCCGCTGACCCGCCGACATCCGGATCGGTCGTACCGCCGCTTCCATGCAGTGGATTGATGCATTAAGCATCAGGGACGCCGGCCGCTATGTGCCCGCCCCTTTTAAAGGGGCAGTGCAGGCACATGTGCTTGGAGGAGCTCTAAACAAAAGAGCTCAACATACTCGTACCTTTTGGTGGCATGGTTATGTTAATCACGTCCCCAATCATATAATAGCCTAGTCTGCCTCCAAATTAGTTCCCTGTTGTGGTTCCTAGTGTTTCTTGTGTTCCTAGTTTCTCCTCAGCGCACTCCTGTGTTCTTTTGGCTATTTTTGTGTATTGACCAGGCTTGCCTTTGACGACTCTGATTTCTGTTTCCCCTGACTCTGCTCATTCCTCGATTTAGTGTACTTCTGTACTCCTTTGATCTTGGCTTGTTTCTCTCTTTTCTAGTACCTTTAAGTCCGGCCATTCTACGGACCGGTATAGGGGCTCTCTCTATCTGTGTTTGTAGTTCTGGTGATTTTCACTCTGCGTATTAGGTATTATCATTACAGGTTGTCTCCATTCCCTGGACTTCACACTGATGCTGGGGAACAAAACCAAGGGTCTCCATTCATGGGACTTCACACTGCCATTGGGGAATGAGACCGGTTGTCTCCATTCCCTGGACTTCACACTGCCACTGGGGAATGAGACCGGTTGTCTCCATTCCCTGGATTTCACACTGCCGCTGGGGAACAAGACCGGTTGTTGAAACTGCTGCTGGGGAGGAAGGACGGAACACTCCTGGACCTCACACTGCCGGACAAGACAGGAGTGGCGAAACAGGCGTACGTAGTCTCACTCGAGTTTCCACTCCAAGGTAGGCTGCAGCTCCGCTATCTCGGTAAGGTCGAAGCTACCTTCTCAATGCTCTCGAATATCCCAGAAGCAGGAATCATCGGGGTCTCCCAATACCATACCCTCAAACTCCTCCCACAGCGGACCAGGGCCATCATAGTTCTATCCCTCAATGCACTCAGGCCCGACCAACCACGAGTCGAAGAATGCATGCCACCACAGAGCCCGGTAGGATTCATGCAACCGCACTTCGATCTCGACCAGCCTCTCCAGTTCTATCACCCATTCTTCTAAGGGCTGGTCTCCCAGGTATGGCATCTGTAGCTCTAGTTGCTCCCATTGGTGCTGGTTGGTGGCCAGAAGTCCCTCGCACCGGAAGGGTCGCGTTTCATCAAGGTCTTCCTTCCAGAGATCGGTCCCGGAGGGCCACCCTCCATTCTGTTATGTTCCTGTCCAGGTTGGGGTCATCACTATAGCGCAGAACATCCTGTAATCTCTGCTGGAGCCTTTCGTTGAAGTCGGATACTATCCGACGGTACAGGCACTCCATTTCCCCACTGCCCGTAGGTGGTTGTCCCTGAAGATATGCAGGTTTCCCCACGGCTAGGAAGCCATCCCACCGCTTGCCACCACTTGTAGCGGACCATGGGTAACCTGACCAGTTACCTCCGCTAATTCCTTGCCTTCAGCCAGTCAGGACTTACTCAGAGTGTAAAGGGACCCATTTCTCCCCCAGTAACTGGAAGACACACAGTTCTAGAGGTACAACTCTCTGACAATCTTTATTGGTGCACACAGCTTTTATGCATAGCACCATGCAAGGGGTTTCCAACACAACATTACAGGGTCATCCTTCCTATGATCCTCTGTGTCTGAGGGATAATTCAGCCCTCTCTCAGGTACAGCAAATCTACAATTTCCAAACCCCCACACACACAGGGGTTAATTGATTGAATGGAATGTCTTAGGTTACAACCCCAGTTTCTATTTGAAGCTTGGACTCCAGCAGAGCTATTCTGTAGGGCGTGTGAAGTCACACAGCAGTGTCCTGGAAGTCTGAGTTCACATCTGCCATATGTCTTGCTTGCCTCTAAGATAGGAAGTCCTTTGATATGGTAATAATCAAGCCTTCCAGAAACAGGAGACTCTTAATTCAATACCATATCCAAAAGAGACATTTGCTTAACCGAATTATCCCCCAGGCACTAGAGCTACAGATCACAAACCATAAACTATTAAATATACATCCCACACATATAGAAACCAAAAAAAGAAACCAAGGAAATCACACAAACCACGTCTTTTCTGGCCTCATCTCACACTCAAACTTACTGAAGCTCTGCATTTTACATCCTGAAGAAAATCCTACCACTATCAGGCCTCATATCACACTCAAACTCAGTGAAGCTCTGCATTTTACATCCTGCAGAAAATCTTACCACTCTCAGGTATTGACTGAAGCTTGGAAGATACTCCACCTAATTTATTCCTGGATTGCTACCATATTATCATGTGTTACTATAGAATTGTACAGCGCTGCAGAATCTGTTGGCGCTTTATAAATACTAGTAATAAATAAATAAATACATTTTCACATGCTTTTAACAGGGCCCATATTTTCACAAGCTTTTAACAAGGCCCTTCGTTTACTGTGTGTGTTTTATTGTTGTACTTTTGGTCATGCATATCTAGGCAGTTAGGTCATGCATATCTAGGCAGTGGAGTACTTTGGTGCAGTGGTGGGCTGCATACATCTTGGCCATTTATGTATGGCTAAATCTCCAATGTTTATTACATGTATAGTTATGTCTCCTCTTGTTTTGCCTTGTATTTATTGTCTTGTTTTATTTTGTCTTGTATTCCCAGTTCATGTACTTGTTTCCCTCATGTCTTGTGTACATGTTCTGGGTTCTGCTTTCTGTCCTGCTCCGGTTCTGGGTTCTTCTAGTCTTGTCTTGTTATCTTGTTTGGTGTCTTTTCTAGTTTTGCCTTGTTTCTAGTACTGGAAACATAACTGCATAATATCTAGCTCCTGGGATCCGCAGAAGCTGCATCAGGGCCCTGGTATGTGACTGCACAAACCCTGGTGCTCAACACCAGGTGGCGTGTGGTTACCCTGCACCAAACCCTGATTGTTCATTTCCACACTGTGACTCCTACCATCATCAGGCATGCAGGGGTCCCGGTCTCCGGACCGTCACCCGTGACAGTATATGTGTGTATCACAACAATATCATCCGTGTAAGTGACATTTGTGTGTGAAAAATGCTAAAAATTGTACTTGTACTGACAAAATCTTCGTGGTAATACATTTTACTGTTTTGAAACACTAATATTTGTGTTCAGCGAAGTCTTCAGAGTAAAACAGTACCCCCCATGTACAGTTTTTATGGTGTCTTGGAAAGTTACAGGGTTAAATATAGTGCTAGCAAATTAAATTCCCTGGACTGGTTGTCAGGCAGGTCCCGCAAATTGTAATTAATAAAATGGCCTAATTATGTAAAATTATTACATAAATATATACGTAGAATTATATATGTATGTGTGTATATATATATATATATATATATATATATATATATATATATATAATTTTTTTAAATTATTTTAATTTTTATATAGGTATATATATAGCGATATATACGTAAATACTTATGTATGTAGATATATATTGTTACGGTTGCCTCCAGGCTGGCTGGAGTTGGCCTGCTTAGATGTCCTGGTTCCTGATACTGGAGAGGGAGAGCGCCGCTCCGAACAGCATACAGCAATAATCCTGGAAATGTAGTAATCCCATTAGCTATCAGTAGAGCTAGTATACGCCTTTCCCTACAACACGAGTCGAAGCTGTGAGTTGAGGGTAAAAATAGAACTGGTTTTAATGGGTACTCATGCATGGCCTTAAATACATATTTTCAGGCCAGACGAACACCCCTCTGGACCTGATGATACACAGGACACTACAATGTCATAGCCAGTAGGAACAAAGCACATTTTGCAAAACACTCCCCCCTACCCTGGAGATAATTGGTCTCAACGGTTACAGTAACTCAATTATCTCCAGGTACATTAAATAACCCTGCTTTATTACACACAGGAAAACGGAATAAAAATGTATAACTTTCATCCCATTCAACCCATCCCCAGACAGCTTGGATCTGAGTGCACAAAATATCCAAATAGCGCTCAGATCCCACGAATGGTGTAGGAAAGCCATGGGGATGAAACATGTCTGTATGGTTGTTCAACTGGTAGCAGCCCATGTGTCCTCGGCCATGGGGCCTAGCCAGGGATCGGTGTAACTCTCGGGGATACAAATTGTTGAACAACATGTCTTTTCATGACTTTCTGCCTGAACAGATGGGGCATGCTGTACCCCAGCGGGATTCGTGCAAACTATTGTCTGAGAATAGTGTCATGGGTTTGACGACCAAGTCCCGCTGGGCATTCGACAACAAATGCCCAGCCACATGTTCGACAGACAAACGACGACCACCCTGTCTGGCTTCTGGTATCTAGTAGTCTTTTTACAATTCTTGTTTTCCTTGATTTTTCTGGTTTTCTATTCTATGTCTGGTTTTCTTTATGTTGGGTTTTCTGGATTCATTCCTTTATTTCGTTCCTGGAATTCACAGTCTCTTGGATTCCTTTAAATGTTTGTTTTATGTTGCTACACCCGTTCCTTTTCCATGATTCCTTTTGTTTCAGTTGGTCCCTGCAGGCAGTTGCTCAAGTTTTCTGCCTTTTCTTGCAGGTAAGTGCTGTATGTGCTTTATTATGGTTAATTTAGCAGACATTAGGCAGTGAGAGTAGGACCTGCCTATATGGGGTACATTGACATTGTGGACGGCTTATGCAATGTATGATCATATAATGTAACTAAATCCACATAGTTTTTCACGTATAGTACTTAATTTTGTCTCCTCTTGTTTTGCCTATTATATCTTGTCTTGTTTTATTTTGTATTCCCAGTCCATGTACAGTCCTGTCTTGTCCTGCCCATGTTATGTTAATGTTTCTCTTATGTATTGTGTACATGTTCTGGGTTTAGCTTCATATACTTCTCTGGTTCTGGGTTCTAATAGTTCTGTCTTGTTTTCATGTTTGGTGTCTGTTCTAGTCTTGCCTTGTTTCTGTACTGGATACATTCCTGCTGCAGAGCCTCCCTATTCAGCTCCTGGGAGGTCTGCTTGTTTTCAAGCTCCTAGTTCCTGGGATCTGCTGAAGCTGCATCAGGGTCCTGGCATGTGGCCGCACAAACGCTGGTGCTCAACACCAGGGGACGTGTGGTTACCCTGCACCAGACCCTGCTAATCCACTTCCACACTGTGACTCCTACTTTCAACATCAGGCATACTGGGTCCTGGTCACCGGACCGCCAACCTGACAGCAAGGACCTCGCGATCACATGGCCCAGGGGGGCCAAAGAGGACGGAGGGGGGCTCCCTGGGCTCCCAGATAAGTCCCCATACCGCGATCACCGGCGTGGGATCGCCGGTGACTGGGTAAGTACAAAGGACGGCTTGGGCGTTTTATGTCGCCCTCCGGCGTTTAGTGCCGGTTCCCTAAGGACAGCATAGAATGCCCGCCATCCTTAAGGGGTTAAATGTAGTTTTTTTTCTATGTTGTTATTTGGGTATGTTGGTATTTGGGTATTCAGAAGAGCAGAGTGGCCGATTCTCCACCCACTGTCAGAGTGGCTGTGCATGAGTCCAGCCCAGGTTTTCTGAGGAGTTCTGGCTCACTGCCTAACGAGGTCATTCGCCTCACCTGTAGCGGCTGTGAGCAGCTTTATAACTGCTGTTAAATCAGGGTGGGGTGAAGGAAGTGTTTGGTGGAGATAGAAGATTTGCTGCTGGTTGTATCCTGTTGTATCCTGTTGTATCCTGCACAACAGAAAACAAACAGGCCAGAGGCCTTTGAAACTGGACTTTGTCTTGACCTGGCTTATGGGGTGATAAATATTAAAATAATATTTTCATAAAAATTATCAAAAATTAATTTAATAATTTTTATTATATCAAAATTGATATATTGGCACTGTATCCCCGAAATTCATAATATAATAAAGCTGAGAATTACCCACTATTTCATTCTCTTAGATCCTAGAGAACGCTCATTAGAGGATTTTAATTTACACAGTAAATCACAATTTCTTTATAAAAATATAATTTATTGTGACAATAATAATAAAATAATATGTAACATGCGTGACAATAATCAGTGAATATTTAGTATAACATAGGCATACAATATGGCAATGGTTTAAACACAATACAGCGGCTAACCAGTTGTCAACAAGTTAAGAAGATTTATGTCAGGATCCTATCCTGACAACCAAGATATTGTTTTATTTTATTGCTGCAATACCTGTCTCTTGCCTCTAGTGGCCTCCCTAACCACTAGTCAATCCTTAGTTGCTCTCACCTGCCTCATATAAGCTTCCAAGTCTGCTATAAAAGGCCACACCTAACTCTTCACATTGGCTTTACGTTGTTCTGACATGAAGTCAGTATTCTGACTGAAACCATCCTGTATCCTGGCTCCTGAAAACATCCTGATCCTCTATGGAGACTCTGTGTGTCCCGTCGCTGGAATCCGCCTGAAACTCTTATCTTCAACTTCTGCAACTCTGCAAAATCCTGTAAGCCACCTGTATCATATTATACTGGAATCTACTTACCTGTCTCAACTGCTGCAACACTGCATGATCTTGTAAGCAACCTGTATTTCATTATACTGGAATCTACTTACCTGTCTCAACTGCTGCAACACTGCATGATCTTGTAAGCAACCTGTATTTCATTATACTGGAATCTACTTACCTGTCTCAACTGCTGCAACTCTGCATAATTCTTTAAGCAACTTGTACTATATCACACTGAAAGTACTTACCAGCTTTAACCATTTCAACCCTGTATCATCCTGAACCAGGCTGCATTGTGACATTTCATAAACTATTAATCTACTTGGAAATAACTTCAAACCTACTTGTATATAAAAGACTTTATTCATTTACCAGTTATGTTGTAGATTTTCTTATCAGATGATTTCAAAGATCTGTCCCAGGAATAGAATGCAAGTATGATTGATGTATGCAGTAGAAAAGGTTTCCAGAGTTCTGGAGTTATGTTAATTTGGAAAGTAATAGTAAATTAGTCCAAGAGTTTCAAAAGAGTTTTAGAGTGTAAGACTTTGAATGTCAGATGTTGAATCTCTGAATGTCCGAATTGAGTATCAGTCCCAGAGTCATTGGATCTCACTTTGTCCTTACTTTTTAAAGGGCCAAACTCTCTGCACGTCACTAGTTGATAAGACCAATAGGGAACTGTAGGTGTGTCTACCCTACAGACTATCATCTAGTTTTTGGTCAGTAGATGGCGCAATTATATCACCAACATTTCTTGTTGTGGGGTCAATTTTCCATTATGCAGAATGGATTAACTTAAATCGATGATGATTTTTACGTCATTTTGGCTTATCTATATGGCCACTATAACTAACAAGACATGTCACTTTAAAGCATCTGTTTCTCTCTTACCCAGACTTCGTGTCATTTAAATCTAACTTTTTGACATGTCTAAACTTTCCTTTACCTCTTGCTTACAATGGGACTTTGTAAGAATTAGAAAGTAAAATGAATTACTAAGTATTATCTATCACTGGTCACTGGTGTCTGTTTTTTTGTGAAGCTGTGTGTAAGATTATTTCTATTCCATTAACATTAAGAAATAGTATTCCACCCCCCTTCCTTGCTGTGAGACATCATTGCCTTATCACTTGTCTTGTTTACATAACGCATTCCTTAGCTCAGACTTAAATGAATACAGGGAAGTAAGTTTGTCACAATATACATATTTAAATCTATGTGTATATTTATGTAATATTTTTACATAATTATGTGATTTTACTTTTTACAATTTGAGGCATCACCCTGACAAAATTTGTAGAAAGTTCAAAAAATTTAATTTGCAAGCCTTATAGTTAGCCTGTAACTGTTTTACTCGTCAGGCTTTGCTGAACATAAATTTGCGTGTTTTAAAACAGTAAAACAAATTACGGCAATGATATCATCAGTAAAAGTGCAGTTTTGTGTAAAAGAAAATCCAAAAAACTAAAATGAAAGCTAACTTTGGATGCAACTCTTGAGGCAGGAGCAAGAGAAAAGAGAGCTTCACACACATCATCTATGACAGGATGTCAGCATATAAACTCAGTTCAGACATGATGAAAAGTATATTGAAACAGCAGAGTACAATCTATAGTCTATCTGTCCACCACTTCACTGACGTTGACTCCCCACACTGGGGCGTGAGGATAGGACAATAATAGGGTGGCTAGTGTTAGTTCTTATTTTTTTTAGGGACGTGACAGAAACTTTGAGTCACAGTAACTTCAGTTTGAAAAAAAAAAGGTCATCCCTTTTTATGAATCCTGCTGCTAATGCTGCTGCTCATCATTTTTCAAATGTCTTCCACTGTAGTCATTTCACAGTGCCTGACCTAGTCTTGCAGTGCCTGCTCCCTCCAAAAGACACATTTAGGAGAAGTTAAAAGGGCACTGTTTTTTACAGTGAAGTATTGTCCCTAATGCTACAGACTGGATGTGTGTGAATGTCTAGTTCTTGTCAGGGTGGAAGAGGAGAGTGGGTCGAAAATTGCCTACTCACTTTTAGCTTTTTTTTTTTTTTTGGTAGCATACATAGTGTTATTAACAACCCAAAGGTGTTTCTGAAAGAGAGTGCAACAAGCATAATCTATCATAATTGAAATGTTTGAAATGAGTGACCATTTTGGGAAGAAAGTTAGAGTAAACAACAATTTTACTTGAACTTTTACTTGAATGCAGTACAAATTAGAGATCTGAAGAAGTTCATAGCAGCCCAAACAGGTACCTAATATAACAAGATTATTTTAAATTATACATCATCTTCAAACATCTTGTGACATGAAGTTACTATCAATTCATGATGGGATGAACCTGTATTTGTATTACTGTTATGGACAGAAGAATTAAACCAAAATAGCTATTTATAATGTCTATTTATTCTGTGTTCACTATGTTAAAACTGGCTGCTAGAGTAAATATTCCCTTCCCCCTTTATGGTTCAGTCACTATTTCCTCTGCAAGTTTCTTGTTACACATTCTGTTACACATTCTTGTGTTAACAGTTAACTTCCTTTGCTAACTCCTCCCCCACTTCCTTTGTGCCAATTCCACGTGCAACAAAATGGAGAATCACTGTTAAAGTAACAAAGAAACTACTCACTTCCCCTTTCTTCATGTATCCAAGCCGGAGCTGGAATATGGGGGGAAGAGCTCTGTAATGATGACATCACATCCTGTAGGGTGGGTTTAGACAAGACCCTTTTAGAATGTTAACCAATTGTTGAATGGATACTGTATGTTAAACTGTGACGTATTTTTGCTTTAAGAAGGAGCCCCCCCCCCCCCCACCACCACTTTGGGGAATAAAGCATTCCTTAGTATTTCACTGATCAGAAACTTTGTCTCCGGTGTGAATTACTTCTAGGGAAAGCGTGCACGCATTCATCAATCAATTTGGAAGGTGTAGATAGACAAATAATCAAAGTTTTCTTTGATCCAAAAGAATTTGGCGCCCGAACAGGGACGAAAGGGTAGTTAATTCACTTGAAAAGCCGTATATACATTACAAGACGGGAGAACAAAAGGACTACCAGAGATTGGAAACGGAGACTGATAACCTCTGGATATGATTTTCCTTTCTTTGGATTTCGTTTATTCTCTGTGGCTTCACTTCGGCTTCATGTGAATGACGTCTTCAGACAGGTACATATATACCCATATGTCCCCTTATAGAACTATATAAACCCTGTCACTTGTCTATTCTACAGCCTAAATAAATCCAGAATTTGAGTTTTTATGTGTGAAAGTGTCTGTTTGAGAATCTGTTTTACTTTATTTTGATTATTTGAGGTCGGGGTGTTAAAACCTGGCGTTTGTGGCCGGATTATATTAATTTTAAATCCTGGCGTTGTTTTTACTTTGAGTTCAGGGTGTTCAAACCTGGCGTTTGTGGCCGGATTATATTAATTTTAAATCCTGGCGTTGTTTTTATTTTGAGTTCAGGGTGTTCAAACCTGGCGTTTGTGGCCGGATTATATTAATTTTAAATCCTGGCGTTGTTTTTATTTTGAGTTCAGGGTGTTAAAACCTGGCGTTTTTGGCCGGATTATATTAATATTTTAATATTAAATCCTGGCGTTTCTTCTATTGTTTTTATTTTAAGTTCGGTTTTGGGAAATACAAAACTGGCGTAATTGGTTTTAGTTTGTTGAAATAATAAAAACAACAAACAAAGAGTTAAGTTGTTGTATGTGTGCTTGAGTGTGAGTTTCTATGTGTGTATGTACTGAGTTTATTTTAAGGAGTTTATTTTCAGCTGGCATTTATTTTAAAGAATTTGTGTGCTTTGGCATATATATATTGTGCTTTTGCATGTATACTGTTTTTTTGGGGGGTATATGTTACTTGTTATATATTCTATCTGTGTCCTGTAGTTCTCCTATTCTATCTTTTGTCTTCAGGAGAGCTGTGCTTAGGCACTCACATTGTTAAATACTTTGTGCTGCTTGCAACTCTGCTTCACCCCCATCCCCCCCCCCCCATTCTGCCCCTTCCTCCCCCCTCCATTCCTTGGAGTCTGTGCTGCCAGACTTTAGTTTTTTTTTTTTTTTTTGCATCACTCTGGTTGTTTTCTGTGTTCTGCTAGAACGTGGTGTGACGCTTTATGCAAGTTTCTTGCTAGTTTCTCTCTCTCTCTCTCTCTTTCAGTCTCTTTCTCTCTCAGTCTCTCTCTTTCAGTCCCTCATTCTCTCTCTTTCAGTCCCTCTCTCTCTCTCTCCGTCTCTCTCTTTCAGTCTCTCTCTCTCAGTCTCTCTCTGTAAGTCTCTCTCTCTCTCTCTCTCAGTCCCTCTTTCTCTCTCTTTAAGTCTCTCTCTCTCTCTCATTCAGACTCTCTCTCTCTCTTTCAGTCTCTTTCTCTCTCGTTCAGTCCCTCATTCTTTCTCTTTCAGTCTCTCTCTCTCTCTCTCAGTCTCTCTCTTTAAGTCTCTCTCTCTCTCTTTCAGTCTCTCGCTCATTCAGACTCTCTCTCTCTCTCTCTCTGTCTCTCTCTCTCTCACACTCTCCACTATCTCCACTCTATTTTGGTCAAGGGTCTTCTTGCCATATCTTTTCCCTGTTTCTCTCTATCCAGTTCTACTGTAGTTTATCAATGGGTCAGACTCATGTTAACCCCTCCCGTGGTCGGTTAGCCTGTGATCTTGTAAAGGAAAGAGCTGGGGACTTAGCTGTGGCCAAACTTAGGAAAATTATTAAACTGTGTGGTATTACAATGTCCCCCAGTGGCAGATTGCAGGCGGAAGACTGGAGAAAACTTTTAAACGACAAACATGGGATCTTGGTGGATCATGGGTTGAAGAAAGCAGCAGATGCATGGTATAGGGTTGCTTGTGTAATTAAGAAGGAGGGGTGGATTGAGGAGGAGATAGACCTAGAGGGGAAAAAAGTCTTTGTATATCATGAAAAAGGTTGTTTTGTTGAATCTGTTGCAGGCGTTTCCAGCCCTCCTCCATATGATAAAGCCTGGCCAGAAAGTGAGGTGGCTCAACCTGCCTCTGGAGCACCCCCACAGTCCATTCATGCTAGCTCCCTCTCTCCAGCCCCTGCTGCCTTGTACCCTGTTCTTAAAGCAGATGGTTCATGTTATTTTCCAACCCCCACTCCTTCTCCACTCCAAGTCCCAGTCACCCCTTCCCTTCCTGTTTCCCTGCCTCCTCCTCTCTTGCCCATCACTGCAGCTACACCCTCTCTTTCGGGCTCCTGTTGCTTCTGTCCACGCCCAATTCCTTTCACTTCTCCCTATAACTTCCGCCCTTACTTCTCCTTTGGAATCCTTCTCTTCTGCCCTTTCACTGTCACCATTTCCTGTTTCTACCACACCCATCCCTGCCATGATGGTAACGTCCCCTACCAACACCCTTGTGATCGCTTCCTCCCTCCCTTCTCTATCCTCCTCCATTCCCACCCCTCTTATGGCTGCCCCCAGTGTACCTTTCCCTATTATGACTATTGGATCCACTGTTCCTACAGCATCAAGCTTTCCTCCTGCTGCCACCACCCCTGCAGCATCAGGATATTATCCTGCAACCTCCACGGCTTCATCAGCCACTTCTCCCCCTGCCTCACAACTTGATTCGGTCCAAATTACTACTACAGTTAATCACCCTGTGACCAGTACTACAGCTGGTCTGATTCCCATTCTCACTGCCGATAGTAGTGTCCAAGAGGCGCAGCCTCCACAGACCCCAACTAATCTGCCTCCCATTCCTATAGCAGGTGCTTGCAGTGCCCAGCATGATCAGGAGGGTGCCCCTTTGATGTATGTTACCTTCAACCCGTCCCAAGCTGCAACACTGGTACAATCACTTCCTGACCCTGAGAAACAGCCCATGCCCTTTTTCCGTTGGATTGTTCAGATCCGTAAAACTTACTCTGCAGCATGGCGCGATTTGTTTAGTCTGTGTGAAATTAAGGCAGGGGATGCTTACTGGCCCGTAATGGAAAAGAGCTTTGATGATGCCCGTCTCACTACGGACACAGATTTTCAGTCTGGTATCACATTTTGTGAACAACTCCGTGCATGGGCTCAAGATAAGTTGACTGATCAGGCTATTTCTATTGCTGATATTGTTCAAGAAAAATCAGAAACAGTTGAAAGATTTCATTCTAGGTTAACTCTAACCTTTTCTGATCTAGGTTTCAACACATGTAATAAGTCCCACACACAGATGCTGTCAGCTGCTTTCGTTGCAGGCCTTAAGGAACCCATAAGGAAAGGCCTGGTCCAGTCCCGTCCCGAATTCAGGATTATTCCCCTGGATACTCTCCTCCTGGTCGCTAAAGGCCTGGAGTCAATCCAATTGCCCCTGCAAAAGAAATCCAATCCTTTAATGTTTTCCTTATCTGACCCTGCAACTCATCTTGCCCCTGGCGGGTACCCTATTCCATCACCTCTGGACCCTTTCACAGCTCGGGCCCCAGGACCACCACTCAAAACGTGTTATCACTGTAGGCAACTAGGACATTTTAGGAATGAGTATCCGAGTCTGCATGCACCTAGGCAGCGCACACATGCTCTACGGCCACCGTATCCTGTGGCCGGTTATCCTCCTGCCCAAGCGCTGGGTTATCCGACACATGGTTCCAATTATGCTAACTATGCTACTTATTGTCCTAATGACCTAGCCTCAGCCAATTATCTGCCCTCTACCCGTCCTATGCCTAGACACTGACGTCCTGCACAGCATGCTCAACAACCATACTACACAACTACACCTACACGTACATACTCTGGTCCGGACCAGTCTCATCTTGATCTTGTCCAATAGGTAACAGGCAAACCTGTGCCCAATGCCCCTGTCATGGCAGTGTATACAGGGGATAAAGGGGGGCCCCTAGCTACAGTGGTCCTACCTGTGGAAGGCTGCCCAACCACCTTCTTAGTTGACACAGGCGCAGCCCGTAGCATACTTAGAGCATGTGACCTGCCTGACGATTCCTTTCTATCTAATATAGATGTTTCCTGTATAGGTGTTGATGGAACCCCTCGTAGCAACCCATTAACTAAGCCCTTACGGGTGGGTACTTTCCCAGATCTCCTTACTCGTTTTGTAGTGTCTTCCTCTTGTCCTCTTAATTTGTTAGGGGCTGATGTCCTGTCCCGCTTGCAAGCCTCCATCTCCTTTACTCCAGATGGTAAGGTTCAGTTATTGACCCCTCTCTCCAGTGATGATACCTCAGCCCTTTGTTCTTTACCCCTCCTACTCCACATGGAGTCACCCCATGGGAATGCAAGGGTCCCAGATAATTCCCCCAGTGCGCTTGACAGAGTTCCTGTGCAACTGTGGTCTACTGGTCCCGATGATATTGGACGTCTTAAAGTTCCTCCGATACTTGTGCAGTTGCTCCAAGGTGCAAGTCCGCCCAGAAGACCACAATATCCATTGACACCTGCTCAGTCCCTTTCTATCTCCAAACAAGTTGAAACTCTGCTGGCTGCGGGTGCTCTGGTTAAATGTGTATCGCCTTGTAATACTCCTTTGTTTCCTGTTAAGAAAAAGACCGAAAAGGGTGAGCCGGACAAGTACAGGATGGTTCAA
Organism: Pelobates fuscus; assembly: GCF_036172605.1. Taxonomy (NCBI): domain Eukaryota; kingdom Metazoa; phylum Chordata; class Amphibia; order Anura; family Pelobatidae; genus Pelobates; species Pelobates fuscus. The sequence goes on along the minus strand of NC_086320.1, from coordinate 170,484,138 downwards.
GACCTCAGAGCAGTCAATGATGTTACCATCTTGGAAACCCCCATTGTTCCAAATCCTCATACTCTTCTATCCCAGATCCCTCCGTCAGCTAAATTCTTCACAGTGGTGGATTTGGCAGATGCCTTCTTCAGCGTGCCTTTGCATCCCTCTTGCCAATACCTGTTCGCATTTACTCATGACCGCCAACAATACACCTGGACTGTAATGCCCCAGGGAGCACAAAATTCCCCAAGCCAGTTTGCAAGAGCCATGGCATACATCCTGGAACCATGGCAGAAATCTCACACAGACGTGGTCCTCCTGCAATACGTGGACGATCTCCTTCTCTGTGCTGACGATCTCCCGACTGCAGAATGTGCCTCTGAAGATTTCCTCTGTTTCCTGGCCGCCCAAGGTTGTAAAGCATCTAAGAAGAAGTTGCAGTGGTGCCGACCATCGGTGATCTTTTTGGGTCATTTTCTTTCTCATGGCACCCGGCACCTTACTAGAGACAGAGTGCGGGGTATTACATCACTATGCCCTCCATCGGCTCATAAGTCCCTCCATGCCTTCCTGGGTCTTATCTCTTAATGCAGAGCCTGGATTCCTGAAGCCTCTACACTGTTGCAGCCGCTCTACGATGCCCTCAAAACTGAACCATTTGCTTTATCTCCTGAAGCCCTTACCAGCTTCTTCGCATTACGACGTGCTGTTGTTACTGCTCCTGCTCTGGGCCTTCCCAATTACGAGAAGCCCTTCAAGCTCTTTGTCTACGAAAAGATGGGTTATGCATCTGGTGTTCTCACTCAGTCTCATGGGTCTCGTCAGCGTCCAATAGGGTATTACTCCTGCCAGTTGGATCCTGTGGCCAGGGGAGGACCCTCCTGTCTTCGGGGTGTATTTGCAGCAAGTGCTCTGCTGGACAAGACATGTGACATAATCCTTGGTCACAAGCTAACCATTCTCGCTCCCCATGATATTTCTGCGATACTGAACCAAGTTCAACCTAAACATCTCTCTACTCAAAGGCATCTTCGTCTCCAAACAACTTTAATGTTACCCGATAATGTCTCTTTACAGCGATGTTACACTTTGAATCCTGCCACTCTTCTGCCACTTCCCAAGGGGGGAGTACCACACTATTGGTACAGTCTGAACATAGATCCTGATGCCTTCCTTGATCTGGATGTCCATATGCCCACAGTACCACACGATGAACAGCCATCTCCTCTATGGCATTGTACTTTGTGGTTCAGAGACGTGTCAGGGCCTGACCATCAGTATGAAGAAGAACGGTTTCAATTGATTGAAGTACCTCTCACTTTGACAGACATATACTGTGATACAAAAGGTAACACTGTAGTTTTAGTCCAATTACCCACAGAAGTGACTCATATGTACCACCATTGGGAGATGGCAGTTCCTCATGTCTCTATTACTAAATCTCAAATATCTCATGGAAGGAACTTGGTCCATTAGTCAAAGCATGGAGTGCAACAGATCAAGACCAACTTTCCACAGAAGGTGTTACTAAACGAACTTTGAATTGTAAGACTACTGGTTACCCACAATATCACACAGAAGTATGTGAAGATGCCCCTCCCATAGATTCTGACCCAGATGTCCCCCATGACTGTTTTGAACAGATGAAGATGGAAACAGACCATTTTCCTACAGTACATGAAACGGCTCTGCCAGATCCTGACTGCACACTGTTTGTGGATGGCTCCAGATTTGCAGATGAACAAGGAAGATACCACACTGGATTTGCAGTGACCACAGTAGATCAGGTACTTCAAGCATCCCCACTTCCTCCGTCTATGTCTGCTCAAGAAGCTGAACTAAAAGCCCTCACATGTTCCAAATGTTTGAAGGGAAGCGTATTAATATTTACACCGATTCAAGATATGCCCTGGGCGTAGCACATGATTTTGGATTAATATGGAAAACAAGAGGTTTTCTAACAGCAACCGGTACACCAGTTAAACATGGTACAGCTATCAAGGAATTGATGGATGCTTTACTCCTTACTGAAGAGGTGGCCATACTGAAAGTAAAGGCCCATGGAAGACGGAATTCGGAAGAAACATGTGGCAATCATAAAGCTGACCAAGCCTCCAAAGATGCTGCATGTCAATCAAGGGAAGTGGACAGAAAAGTGTCCGGTGAGGAAATTCCTATTTTTCCCATGCAAACCTTACCTACGGACCTCAAGTTTTTGAAAGAACAGCAAGCAGCTGTAAGTCCTGAAGAAAAGCAAAGCTGGAAACAGAAAGGAGCAACCCTACAGAATGGAGTATATACTAGCAATCTCAAATTTTGTCTACCTAAATGTATGTATCCGGCTGTGGTTCAGTGGGCCCACGGAGCAGCGCACTTGTCTAAGACCCTCATTAACTCTTTAATTGTTAAATATTTCGAAGCACCAGGTATTACCACTCTGACTAAAAACTACTGTAAGTCTTGTGCTATCTGTGCCAAGTGCAATCTGGGAAAATTGGAGAAAGTTTTCCCCAAACATCTGACGAAGCCACACTACCCATTCCAGAGAGTCCAAATTGACCACATTCAGATGCCAAAGAGTGGCCGGTATGAATATGCCCTAGTTATGGTGGACATGTTCTCAGGATGGCCAGAAGCTTTCCCGGTTACTAATATGACCGCCAAGACCACTGCCAAGCGGTTGCTCACTGAAATTGTCTGTAGATATGGAGTTCCTGAAGTGATTGAAAGTGACCAGGGCCCGGCTTTTACAGCACTAGTAACTAAGGAAGTCTGGGCAGCACTAGGGGTGACCCTTGCATTTCACACACCCTATCACCCACAAAGTAGTGGTAAGGTAGAACGCATGAATGGCACCTTAAATGCCAGAATGCTTAAGATGGCCCAAGAAACTAACCTACCCTGGCCAGAGAGTCTCCCCATAGCTCTATTTAGTTTCATGTACACACCAAGAGGGAAGTTTAACCTGTCTCCCTATGAGATTTTGTTTGGTTCAGCCCCTAGGTTAGGTTGTTACTTTCCTCAACAACTCCAACTGCAATCAGATGTTATGGTTAATTATGTGACTGCTCTTTCCCAAGTTTTAAACAAGATACATGCCCAAGTGTTTTCTTCCATTCCAGATCCAGAGTCTGATACAGGCACACACAAGTTGCTCCTTGGTGATTGGGTTCTGGTTAAGAAGTTTGTGAGAAAACATACCCTTGAACTCAGATATGATGGTCCGTTCCAAGTCCTTCTAACCACGACTACCTCAGTTAAATTGTCCGGAAAGAACTCTTGGATACACGCTTCACACTGCAAGAAAGTTCCAGTTCCAGAGGAAACAGATCCTGTTATAACATGAATTTGGGGTATTTGTTCTTGCTGCTAGGTCTGATAAAGGCCCAACAAGTCGCTATAACCAAAGACAATCATGTTTATACATTTTGGTACAATTCCTCTAGTACACGGGTAGCCACATTTGCATTTGATTATTGTGATATCGTAAAGTGTACTTTTCCACCAGCATTGTTGTCAACAGTGTACAAAGATATACCTAACATTAAGGACCCATACATATGTGTGACTAATGACTACTGGGGGTATGAGTGTAGTTCATGGAAGGCAGCAGGGTGGAATACAGGGCCAGCCTGGGGCTATAGACCACAAAGTGCCTTAGACAGATTAGATAAAAATGGGGAGTCCTTACTGAAAAGAATGACGTTCCGGAAAACAGGGGGGGGCGACACCTATGAAACTAGCTTTAAACATAGAACACCCCAGTCCTGGAGATGCTGGGCAATATGTAATGGGAATTTACTGGAAGGGAGGAGGTTCATACAATAAACAGGGGACCTTTTACTTACGGGACATGTATGACTCACCTGAATGGGTAGGAGCCACACACATGACTATTAATCCTCTTAAGCCACATATCAAAACTCTAAAAGAGATGATAGCTATAGCTAACCCCACGTATGAGGACACTATGACTGTAGAGACGGGTTTCTCTGACACTAACTTATGGCTTGAGTGGATGAAATATAATGCTAACAAACACAACAGATCTAACTGCTATGTCTGTGGAGGAGCGAGGCCTCACTTAGGTACTGTCCCTTTGAACATACCTCCAGAGATAGAGATGTGTTTCCTAAGTCTCTATACTATACTTAAAACCAACCGGACGGAATGTGAATCATGGATAAAGGAATACCCAATTGTCCTTAAAGATGTCAAGCCAGATAAAGGTATCACCATATATCCAGGGAACTACACTTGTTATGGTATATATGATGGGGTAGGCCAATTCTTTGGTAATTTCACTGGTAAGTACTGTGTCACATATAGCCCAATTCCAGTTGCCTTTATCCAACAACACATAAGATCCCTTGGAGACATATATTGGATTTGTGGGGATAGGCAGATTAGAACCAGATTGGAAGGTGTATGGTGGGGAGAATGTGCTCTAGCTAAGGTAATTATGCCTATACACATAATCTCTGACGGACATCAAGATACCCCAGGTACGTTACACCAATACTCTAGAATAAAGAGAGATACTCCTGTAAAAGGCAGTTTTGATCCTCATATTTATATAGATATCATAGGAGTGCCAAGGGGGGTGCCAAATGAATTTAAAGCAAGAGATGAAGTGTCCGCAGGGTTTGAATCTATTTTTCCAATCATCACGGCCAATAAAAAATTAAATTGGATTAATTACATCTATTATAACCAACAACGTTTTGTAAATTATACAAGAGATGCCCTCCAAGGTTTGGCGGAACAATTACAAGCTACTTCCCAGATGACCTTCCAGAATAGAATGGCCTTAGACATGATTCTGGCAGAGAAAGGGGGAGTATGTAAAATACTCCCAGACACCATGACATGCTGTACCTATATCCCAGATAATACAGGCCCTAATGGTAAGGTAACGTTGGAAATAGAAAAGTTAAAAAGTTTATCCAATGAACTGAAAAAGAATTCTGGGGCCACAGATCCATGGGAAAGATGGTTTGGATGGATGTCTGGATGGCAAAGTACTCTGGCCCAAATAGGTGTTGCCATTTTAATAACGATAATCATCCTCGCTCTTCTTGTTTGTTGTGTATTACCTTGTCTTAAGAAATGCCTACAAAAGACAGTTGATCAGACAATCGACCAGACCACCCCGACCTTCCTTCACCAAGAGATTGATGACATAGACCGTGATACACCACATACACCCTTACAGTCCCACCGCACTAAATCAATAGCTACTTCCTCTTAAGGACATTCAGGGATAGCGTCTGTCTCTACGGGCAGAAGTCTGTCGCGGGAGAAGAAGTGGACAAGCTGCTATGGGTTACCCGCGCAGTGAAGCGTTCGAGGCCTCTTCAGACAGATGTGCAAGATAGCCTTTTGTTATTTTTCTATAGGGACAGTATTAGAGTTAGAGATAGTAGTTATTAGTAAAATAGCCATTTTAAGGGGGGACTGTTATGGACAGAAGAATTAAACCAAAATAGCTATTTACTAATGTCTGTTTATTCTGTGTTCACTATGTTAAAACTGGCTGCTAGAGTAAATATGCCCTTCCCCCTTTATGGTTCAGTCACTATTTCCTCTGTTTCTTGTTACACATTCTGTTACACATTCTTGTGTTAACAGTTAACTTCCTTTGCTAACTCCTCCCCCACTTCCTTTGTGCCAATTCCACGTGCAACAAAATGGAGAATCACTGTTAAAGTAACAAAGAAACTACTCACTTCCCCTTTCTTCATGTATCCAAGCCGGAGCTGGAATATGGGGGGAAGAGCTCTGTAATGATGACATCACATCCTGTAGGGTGGGTTTAGACAAGACCATTTTAGAATGTTAACCAATTGTTGAATGGATACTGTATGTTAAACTGTGACGTATTTTTGCTTTACCCACGACTGTAGTAGTGCATGGCATAGCTAACAGAATTTGGACTTAATATAATATTCTAGGCAGCTGTAACGTATAAAGGGATTATATTCTGTAATGTATCTAAGGATTGCAGAGGCACCAGGGGTTTTGCGGCATTAGGAATTAAACTCATTAAATTCATTAGAATATTGGTACAAACAGATAACTTGACATTACACGCATCATTTAACAGGTTTTGCTCAGATATGATCTAATAAAAGTATCATTGCCATTGCCAAACAATGTCTACATAATCATGCATCAGGTGCATGTATGATAAATTATCTTTCTGTTCTGCTTTTAGAAGTGGTCATGGTGCAAGCAATCTGTAAGTACAAAGCTTCAGCCTAAAATGCTGCCTATACATAGTTAATTTATGCCAGAGAGTATGCAGTCAAATGCAGGGGCAAAACTAGGAATACAGGGCCAAACGAGAATTAAAAAAGGGCCTCTTACACTCTCATTGATACACAAACAAAGGTAAAACTGAGAATCACAGGTCCCCAGTGGAAGAATCCCTTTCACTCTCCCTTACACATACACTGACACACACACTCACTGACAGACACACATAAACAGTCATTGGCACACACATTGTTTAACCAACACACACTTTCACTGACAAGACACATGCTCTCATTGATACACATACATACACACACTTACATACACTCACTGACAGACACAACACTCTCACATAGACATACACTGACATACACACAGACACACATACTCACTGACAGGCACACACTCTCTCTAATTTGACACACATATTTGCACATTCTCTCACACATACTCACAAATTAATTTTATACATAGTGTATACCTTTGGGAGAGCTGGTGAGCCCCTTTCACTGGGAGCTGTTGTGATCTTCATGCTCCTCCTCACTGCTTCCTCTCATGCTCTTTAGTGGTGGAAGGACTGAAGTGATGTCATTTCCTAGCTCTCAGCATCATTGCAGAGCATGCTCAACCTCCCTCTGGACACAGAACATTTTAGCAGAGTAGGCACCGGCTGTCTGTGTTAGCAGGTGTCAACTCTGCCATAGTAGATATCCATCCACCATGGAGTGTGAGGGGGGGGGGTCCTAATGTATTCAGCCAGCGAGTGCTTGGGTCCCCATGACAGGTGATACACAGAGGGACCGGTGCAATCCCTGCAGTTCCGACACTGGTCTCACATGACCGAGTCAGCCACTGCTCAGTGCTGGACTTACTAAAGTGAGTTCTGGGCATAAAAACAGCCATTATAAGCATGCACTGTATGCTGGTAATGGGTGTAATGAGGTTCTACACAGTGCTTTAAGCATGTATGCAAGGAGAAACCTAAAGAACTGTGTGAGCACAGCACTAACACACATAGTCCAAAGCAATTGCTAAATGTTAAAATGTCCCCTCCCTCTGAGATGCCTACACAATCTCTCATATGACCAGCCCTCTGAGCCCTCTCTGTCTCCTTAAATTACAGGTCAGCAACCTCTGGCATGTGATGTGAATCTTCATTGTATGCCAGGCTGTCATTCCTAAAAAGACTCAGGAGATCTGAGCATCTCTCCAGAGCTGGCTGGAGAGAGGTCCCAGTAGGACTTCTTCAGATATTTGCTAATGCCCAATTGCAGCAGACATTGAGTGGCAGCCCTTATTTCACACATGGTAGTGGTAAGAGAAATTATCAGATCACGTATTCCCAGCACTTGTGAAGGAGAAATTATGCATGTGGAGAGCAGCCCACCAAAGCACCTGACCTTACCTTGTACCTGGCCAGTCTTTTTCTCATTGGACCTGAGGGAAGCTAGATTTCTGCTGATAAATAGTAAGCAAAAAGTAAAGTGGCTAAAAATAACAGCATTGTCAATGTGTGGGTGTAGTAGTGTGTAACAGTCTGTGTGTGTCTTGCAGTTTGTTTGTTTGTGTCTTGCAGCATGATTATGTGTGTTTATGTATGTAGCATTGTGTGTGAGTTTAGCAGTGTGCATTGGGGGGACACCACAAATATCTCAATACCACAAACTACTCATGCACATACACATTATAATACAGTCCACATTTGCACAAATACAACACTACAAAGAATTGCAGTACCCAATGCAGCATACGGTAACAGATAAACAAATTTAAAAAAAAATAAGACCAGCAAGCCAAGGGATTTTAAAGTCTTGTTTTGGTACAGGGCTGCTAAAATGTTTAAAAAAGTGCACTGTGCAAACAAAACACACCTATATAAAGTGACACCGTTATAATAAATCCTCAGCTGGTACTACACTTATACAGGTGTCGCTCTCTAGCCAACCTCAATAAGTGCATATAAGTGTTGGGTCTGGAGGTCAATGCAAAGTCCAATAGAGCTTACCTCTTATTAACACTGGAGATAGAGCTTCTAGTGCTACGAAAGCAAAGAGAGAAAAACCAAATTGAGTGTGAAATATTTATTCCATCCAAGTGAATTAAAAATAATTGATAAACTCATATAGATTACAGCCACTCTGGAAAAGTTCAACTCACATAAGCAGCTGTGTACTATGGTGATATATAAAATATGTAGAACCAGAGAAGGAATATAGATCGACAAATAATCTCTCATGGTCAACAAAACAGAAGGAAATAAAAAAATGCTCTAGGCTAATATATGTCTCCTATACAACTGGTAAAATCAAAGCCCACACCCTGAGCTCAAAATAGTAAGCCTAAAACAGCAGAAAGAGGTACCAGCTGAAGTGATCGCTAGTGTCACGAAACGCGTAAGGCTGCATCTGCTCACACCACACAAAAGAGTGCAGCACAGTGCACTCTCCAATATCGGACAGCAATGGAACACACATGGTGAACAGCAAGCAGCTAACATCCATCCAGGACTCCCAAAGTTTCCCCGAAGCCGACTGTGATTGGCTAAGCTCACGGCACGTCATCCAGACTCAGACCAATAGCAGTGCAGAAACACTTTACCTCAGGCGCTGTCTATCAGTGGAAGCACAGGAAGACTATAGACAAGAAACATCACTACATACGATGAGCTTTTATTCTCACCTACATTTGTGAGTGTAACCTTGAATAGTCAATTTTTTACAATTGTATTACTATATCATACTATGTTGGCTTTCATTTGACTTTTTGTAGATATATTGTATATGATTGTTCTTTTGAGGAGCTAGAGGAATACTTTATATCTACAAAGAAACTGAGTTAAGGGTAATTTCCTTTTCTTTATAAGAGTATTGTTATTTGCACTGCACCTTATAGGTGAATTTATGAATTGGATAATAAAGTACCAGACTTGCATCCCAGTCATGGTTCTCAGAACTACATACTACAAATTAGCATAACTGGGTGTGAATCTGGTGCCAATTGCTTTCCCACAGATTTGGAGTAAAAATAATCCCCAAACCAAAAATAGTTGTTTTTTAGAATCCAAAATATTCCCTCCAAGATAAAATGTATTTGAGACTTGGGAAAATCTTGAAAAAGTCTAAAAAAGATATTGTCACTAGGCATTCTTTCTCATGGGCAATGATTGTATACAACAAGTTTACATCTGCTCTCACTAGATGGTAATAATCTTCCCAATTCTGGTTCTTCACAATCTGCGACAGGCTTAATGTGTCTTTAAGATGTGGGCATCTCTGTACAGCAGGTTGCAAGCATTTGTTGATATATTGAGAAAGTTTGAGATAGAACCTATTCCTATGACTATAGGTCATCCCGAGGGGCTTCCCTACCTGCCATTTTATGGTTCTATGATTCCTCCTCTTACCTTGCCCAACCCCAAATATCACCCTCTGTAAAGCCTTCTCTCGCACCAAATCTGGGAGTTGGGTGTTCATCTCACTACTCGTGAATAGGGATGAGCGAACCTGAACTGTAAACTGTAACTGTAACTGTAACTGTAAAGTTCGGGTTCGTACCGAACATTATGATTTTTGGACCCCAAACCCGAACACGGACATTTCAGTAACAGTTCGAGTTCGGTGTTCGACGATTTAATGGCGCGTTTTAAAAAGCTTTGACAAAGACCGTGTAGGTCCAAACGTTGCGATGGAGTGGGTTCAATAAAATTGCCTGATTTGTACCTTGGAGTGCCTCGGCTTTCCTTCTATTTTGTTATTCAGCATTTTGGTCTCTGGTACTGAGACTGTCTGAGTTGCACCCAGCTACATACTGCTTAAAGGGATAGAGTGCAGTTCCATACCCTACCATAACTACTTCTATATAAGCTGGAGTCACATGAGCTCTTATTAGTGTAGGGAGAGGATGCTGCAGCTGTGAGGGATAGATTAGGAAAGAATTCTGGTGTTGAATCTGCAAACTACAGCGATTATTTGTGTGAGTGTTATACTACATTTTTGTACCCTGCACTGAGCCCAGTGCCACAGAGAAATAAGCAGTCTGTTTGTTAGGTGGGCACTTGCAACTGCATGTGTGCCAGGCACATTACTTTAATCCTGTTCTGGTAGCTCAGTGGGCAACATATAGGCATTTTAAATACAGCTTTTACATTGCAGTTTGACAAATTAATTTTTTTTTGGTGCTAAAAAGTAAATTTGTGGCGTGCACTTCATATCTGAGAGTCAAATAGAACCGTCAAATACTGTGGTTACATCGCACTTTGAAAATTCAAATTTTTTGGTGCTAAAAAGTAAATTTGGGGCGTGCACTTCATATCTGAGAGTCAAATAGAACCGTCAAATACTGTGGTTACATCGCAGTTTGAAAAATTCTAACTTGTTTGGTGCTAAATAGTACATTTGCTGCCTGCGGTGCACTTCATATCTGAGAGTCAAATATTGTGGTTACATCGCACTTTGAAAAATTCACATTTCTTTGGTGCTAAAAAGTAAATTTGGGGCGTGCACTTCATATCTGAGAGTCAAATAGAATCGTCAAATACTGTGGTTACATTGCAGTTGGACCAATTCAAATTTTTTTGGTGCTTAAAAGTAAATTTGGGGCGTGCACTTGATGTATGAGAGTCAAATAGAACCGTCAAATACTGTGGTTACATCGCAGTTTGAAAAATTCTAATTTTTTTGGTGCTAAATAGTACATTTGCTGCCTGCGGTGCACTTCATCTCTGAGAGTCAAATAGAACCGTCAAATACTGTGGTTACATCATACTTTGAAAAATTCACATTTCTTTGGCGCTAAAAAGTAAATTTGGGGCGTGCACTTCATATCTGAGAGTCAAATAGAACCGTCAAATACTGCTGTGACATAGCAGTTTGACTAATTCACATTTTTTTGTTGCTAAAAAGTAAATTTGGGGCGTGCACTTCATATCTGAGAGTCAAACAGAACCGTCAAATACTGTGGTTACATCGCACTTTAAAAAATTCTAATTTCTTTTGGTGCTAAAAAGTACATTTGTGGCGTGCACTTCATATCTGAGAGTCAGATAGAACCGTCAAATACTGTGGTTATACCACACTTTGAAAACATTCACATTTTTTGGGGGCTAAATAGTACATTTGCAGCCTGTGGTGCATTTCTTGCAATCCAATAAAACCGTTAAATACTACTCTTACATTGTTGGTTTAAAAAATTCACACTTTTTTGAGACAGTGAAGTAACTGTATTAATTAGGCCTGTCACACTTTTGTGTGACCTCTAGAATTTTTTTCTCTCTAGGACACCAGCACTGTCTTACCGGCAGTGAATTTAATTGTTGACTATTGGCGGTTACATTGTTGCCTGACATAAACCATCTGTTAGTTTGGGCCTGAGGCGGATAGCAGTTTGGCGCATGTCCTTCTGCCACCGAGGATTGCAGGACATTTCTCTTTGCCTCCTGTTGCCTCCTCCTCCTACTCTGCTTCCTCCTTCTCTACCACCTCCTCATCCGGTCAGCGTAACACCTTCACCACCAACTTCAGCACAGCCAGGGGGAAACGACAGCAGGCTGTTTTAAAACTCATATGTTTGGGGGAAAAACCCCACACTGCGCAGGAGCTGTGGATGAGCATGGAACAACAGAATGGTGAGTGGTTGTTGCCACTGAGCCTCAAGCCCGGCCTGGTTGTGTGCGATAATGGGCAAAATCTCGTAGCAGCTCTGGGCCTAGCCGGTTTGACGCACATCCCTTACCTGGCGCATGTGCTGAATTTGGTGGTGCAGAAATTCCTGAAAAGCTACACAGATATATCAGAGCTGCTGCAGAAAGTGCGGACCGTCTGTGCGCGCTTTCGGCGTTCTCACCCTGATGCTGCTCGCCTGTCTGCGCTACAGCGTAACTTCGGCCTTCCTGCTCACCAACTCATATGCGACATGCCCACAAGGTGGAACTCCACCTTGCACATGCTGGAGAGACTGTGCGAGCAGCAGCAGGTGATAGTGGAGTTTCAGCTGCAGCACGCACGGGTCAGTCGCTCTGCACCAGGCTTGCCCTCCAATAGATCCTCATTAAAGGATTTAAAGTGTACTCATTCCAATTACAGGGCCTCGAAAGAGTCCTATATTGTTATTTATCGTCACTACCTCCCCGCGTTGGGAGTGTGTAATTTGCACGCCTGCTGCATTCCTTGGATGTGGTAGCCGTTTCTCAGGCTCCCTCTCCAGAATCGAACCCTGATTCCCCATTACCCGTGGTCTCCATGGTAGGCGCAGAAAGTACCATCGAAAGTTGATAGGGCAGACATCCGAATGTGTCGGCGCCGTCACGGAGACGTGCGATCGGCCCGAGGTTATCTAGAGACACCAAAGTGCCTACGCAACAACTGCCGAGTTGCCCACATTCTAACTTGTGCTGATTACTGAGTGGCCAGCCTGCTGGATCCCCGTTACAAGGACAACGTGCCATCCTTAATTCCCTCACTGGAGTGTGATCGGAAGATGCGCGACTACAAGCGCACGCTGGTAGACGAGCTGCTGAGGGCATTCCCAACTGACACCGGGGGCTCAGTGGAAGCACAAGGAGAAGGCAGAGGGGGACTAAGAGGTCGTCAATGCAGCTGGGGCACCGCCAGCACCTCAGAAGGCAGGGTTAGCATAGCCGAAATGTGGAAAAGCTTTGTTAGCATGCCACAACAACCAGCACCACCAGCTGATATGGAACGTCTTAGCAGGAGGCAGCATTTCAGCAACATGGTGGAACAGTATGTTCAACTTCTGGGTGTCCAAATTGGGCACATGGCCTGAGCTTGCCCTTTATGCCTTGGAGGTGCTGGCATGCCCTGCAGCCAGTGTATTGTCTGAACGTGTGTTTAGCATGGCATGGGGCGTTATCACAGACAAGCGCAGCCGCCTGTCCACAGCCAACTTGGACAAGCTCACGTTTATTAAAATTAACCAGGCATGGATCCCACCAGACTTGTCTGTACCTTGTGCAGAATAGACATTTATACCTGCCTCACCCAGCCATTGTTATACTCAAGTGCACTTATTCTTTGTTTTCTTTTTTATATGTCCCAATATTTTGGGGGCTACCCCAATTGTTTGCAGGGCACTTGTCCTACTCTTGCCCCTATTTTACTTCCTTTTGCAGCCCTCTAGCTCTTTCCTGGACTTTTTTAAAGCCATTTTAGTGCCCAAAGCTTCGGGTCCCCTTTGACTTCAACGGGGTTCGGGTTTCGGGGTCAAGTTCGTGCAAGACTAAGTGCTCCACCTGTGTGGCTGCCGTTTGTATGGCCGAACGCCACATGCTGGAGAAAATGGTGGCCATCTTGTCACATGAAAAGAGGCAGTGGGACTTGGTCGTTGAGTGTCTGGAACTCCAAATCGGTCAACTTTGCGAACGCCTACTTCTTTTCTCATTTTTCATTCTATTCTACTCACCAGAACAAATGCAAAGAGCTGTAGTTGTTCTGGTGATTATAGTGTGCCTTTAATTTTTTAAAGAAAATGGCTGGAATTAAGAAAAGAACAGAATTGCTGCTTAAATATATAGAATATAGAAATATATAAAATAATCAGAATTGCTGCATTAAAAAAATAATATCTTCCCAAGAAATCTATATTAAATTCCCGTACATTTTGGAGATGTATTCTTTCTTTGATTCAAGTTGTTATACCAAATATAACAACTCATTCCCACAAATTAGGATTAGTTAAGATGTCTCCTTCAATATTTGGTAGATCTGAAAAATGTGTGATTTCTCATAAACTGAAAACAGCAACAACATTTATTCTGAGATATTGGAAATCTCCAACTCTTCCAACCAAAAAAAAAAAAATCTTAGGTTTAACTTTTGAAAATAAAGGTTACGAGATGGTCATGAGACAGTCATCCAATACCTATGCACATCTCGGACAAATATGGGATTCATGAGAAAAGACAATTAGGGAGAGGCATAATAGCTAAATGTATTTAATGGTTACAATAGGAGAATGTATAAATGTTCATGATATATGGTCATATCATAAAGTATTGTTTATTTTAAATGTTAAAAACAATCTGTTTAAACAACCTGTGATTTATAAGTGTGTTAAGTTTTCTTCATACATAGAAATGACAAAATTATAAGATGAGGTCATGTACGATTATTTTACTTAATAATATTCCTTTTTTCTTTTTTTCCCTCTCCTTTTTGGTTACTTTTATTTCTTAAATTTGTTATCCCTTTATATTTGCTTGTTAAATGTTTTTATTTATCATTATACCTTATTATCGTCATTATATGTATTGAATATATTGTTAATTTAGTTAAAAGTTCATAAAAATTTACAATAAAAGAATTTGAAAAAAAATAAAATAAAAAAATGAAGATGTTTTTGCTGTTGATCCAAAAAAGGCAAAAAAACCTAGTCTGAAGCGCTTCCAATTTTGCAACAAACTAGGAAAAAATTTAGTCAGATGTCTCCTTGGGTCAAGCAGCTATTACCCCGCTGATTAAAAATTATATCCCTGTATGTTATGTTTTTGTAAGTATTTATCCAATTGCAGTTTAAACATCTGTATGGACTCTTATAAAACCACCTCTCCAGGCAGATAATTCCATATCCTTATTGCTCTTACTGTAAAAAACATTTTCTTTGCCTTAGATGAAATCTCCTTTCTTCCAGCCTAAATGTGTGACCTTGTGTCCCACGTATAGCCTATTTATGATAATGGTTTGTACTGGCCCCGAATATATTTGTATAATGTTATCATATCCCCTCTGAGGCGCTGTTTTTCCAAACTAAAGAGTTGTAAATTTTTTAACCTTTCTTCGGAACTAAAATGCTTAATTCCTTGTATCAATTTTGTAGCACTTTGTCTCTGCACTTTTTCATGATATCCTTATTTAGAACAGGTGCCCAAAATTATACAGCATATTAAAGGTGTGGTCTTACCAGCGATTTAGAAAGAGGCAAAATTATATTTTCATTCTGAGAATGTTTGCCCCTATTTATACATGACAAAACCTTACTGGCCTTAGCAACTGCAGATTGGCATTGCATATTGCTGCCTAATTTGTTGTCTATAACAATTCCCAAATCCTTCTCGTGTGTGGATATCCCTAATTCACCTAGGATAAAACAAGGGTTTGGCTGCACTCACCTAAACATACTTAAATGGGGTGCTGCTGGGGGCCAATAAGTACAGTAAAAATGAAAATCCAGCGCACTCACTTATCTACTAAACAGTTATCTACTTATCTACTAAACAAGGGTTTTCTCCTATACGTATTTATTTAGGAGTCTAGCCAGCTCC
The DNA here is from genome assembly GCF_036172605.1 of Pelobates fuscus. Lineage (NCBI taxonomy): Eukaryota > Metazoa > Chordata > Amphibia > Anura > Pelobatidae > Pelobates > Pelobates fuscus. The sequence continues at coordinate 170,468,624 of NC_086320.1, read as the reverse complement.
TTGGGTTTTGTGCCCCTCCCTGTTATAGGTGCCTCATGTCAGGACCCTATTTAAGCCTTGTACTGCAGAGAACTCGAGATGGAAGGATTTCCCCAAGTGAGTAGCTCATTTAGCAGACAGAGTAGGACCTGCCAAAGATGGGGTACATTGGCGTTGTGGCAGGCTTATGCAATGTATGATCATATACTGTAACTAAACCCCCATTATTTTTTGCCTATATTAGGTGTTTTTAATAAAACTAACAAAATTGTTCAGCACTAAAATAACTGTTTAGTAGATAAGTGAGTGCGCTGGATTTTCATTTTTACTATCACTAATTCACTACCATTTAGGGTGTAAGTTGCTTGTGCATTCTTGACTCCAAGGTGCATAACTTTGCATTTCTCTATGTTAAATTTAATCTGCCATTTAAGTGTCCAGTCCCACAGCTGTTAAATAAAAGCGGTCCCAAAACAGAACCATGAGGGACACCACTTACCACTTTTGTCCAGCCTGAAAACTTACCATTAATGACAACTTGTTGTACTCTATCCTGAAGCCAATGTTCTACCCAAGAACAAGAATAATCATCTAGACCAATTTCTTTTAGTTTGAAGACTAACCTATTTATTTATAAAATATTTTACCAGGAAAGATACATTGAGATTTCTCTCGTTTTCGAGTATGTCCTGGGCACTACGGTTCCTCCCTATTGTGAGGAACCGTATCAAATGCCTTGTCAAAATCCAAGTAGATCACATCCACTGCAACACCCTGATCTATACTTCTACTTACTTCTTCGTAGAATGCAATTAGGTTAGTTTGACATGACCTATGTTTTATAATAATGAAACAAAGTTCTTCCCAATGAATTCCTGAATATTATCCCTTAATAGCCCTTCAAATTTTTCCAAGTCACAGAAATTAAGCTCACAGGTCTATAATTTCCAGGCAAGGGTTTTGAACCCTTTTTAAATATAGGAACAACATCCAATCCTCTGGTACAATATCTAAAATAAAAGAATCTTGAAAAATGAAATACATAGGTTCATTTATTTCCCCACTTAGCTCCTTAAGTACTCGTGGGTGAATACCGTCAGGCCCTGGAGCTTTATTTACATTAATTTTCTTTAACAGCTGTAGCACCTTGTCTCGAGTCATCCAATCACAAGTTATCTGCAAGTTTTTTGCAGCAATTATTTGCATATCTCTTGCCATATGATCCTCATTAATATATACTGTAGAAATATAGTTTTTTTTTAATTTCTGCCTTTTCCTGGTCTTCATTAGCTGAAAGACCCATCTCTGTTTCCAGTGTACCTACACTTTCATTTTTTTTTTTTTTTTTTTAGAATTGATGTACTTGGAAAAAAAATTGGGGGGTTGGTTTTGCATTCTTTAGCTATCAAAAATATCTAATTTTCTAGTTTAGCCACTTTAATTGCCTTTTTGCAAGCATTATTAGCTTCCTTTTATCTTATATAGGATGCCTCTGGTTTGTCCAATTTAAATGCTTTGAAAGCCCTTTTCTTATTTTTAATCTCTTATTTTACTTCTCTACTAAGCCACATTGGTTTCAATTTGTTTCTCTTATATTTATTACCCAATGGTAAATACTGAGAAATGTATCTTTCTAATATTTGTTTGAATAGTTTCCATTTATCCTCAGTGGTTTTTTTTCACGAAGGAGTTTATGCCAGTCGATATGTTGTACAGCTGCCCTAATCTTATTGAAATTGGCTTTTTTTTTTAATTATACGTTTTAGTATACCCCACAAGCTTTTGCTTTTTTGAGTTTATTTAAAAAATGACCATATTGTGATCACTATTTCCCAAACGCTCCCCTACTTGAATGTTGGTCAAAAGATCAACATTGTTTGTTATAATGAGATCCAGACAAGCATCCTTTATAGTTGGTGCTTGTACCAGTTGTAAAATAAGGTGTTATTTAACACATTCAAAAACCTGATTCCCCTTGCTGAAGTACTAGTCGCTCTATCCCAATTTATGTCCGGGTAATTAAAATCTCCAATAATTAACGTGTAACGCCGATTTGCAGCTTTCCCAATTTGCTCTAACAGCTGTTCTTCCTCATTAATAATTACATTGGGTGGTTTATATCCCAACCAGTAATAGATTTCCATTTGTTTGCCCCAAGCAGATATCTACCCATAAAGCTTCCAGATTTTCCTCGTCACACTCCACATGCCTAAGATTTGACTTTAACTCATTGTTGACATACAAACATACCCCACCACCCTTGCTGTTTTTCCTATCCTTCCTAAATAATGTGTACCCATTTAAGTTAACTGCCCAGTCATGTGTCTCATCCCACCATGTTTATGTGCTATTGTCTCTAGTTCCCCCATTTTGTTATATAGGCTCATTGCATTAGTAAGCATACATTTAATATTATCATGAGTCATTTGTATTTTTTGTGAATTTTCATCAATATTACATACCTCTTCTGCTCTGAGCTTTCCCCTCCCCCATCTCCACCACCTTATACTGAGCTAAAGCCTATCTCCATTTTCTAGATTGCTTTGACCCTCCCCCCTACTACTATTTTAAAATCTCCTACAACCTTCTAGCAATCCTATCCACAGCAGACCCTCGTCAGTGTACATGTACAAATATTATTGCTATAGTGCCAAAAAATTGTACAACACTTTCCAATTATATATTACCTACTGGTAAGATGGTCTGATAGTGGCATTTCCACTACTCTAACCAGCTGATATTGATGCAAACATTTAAAAAAAAAAAATACAAATTTATGCCATCACTGCTCACACATGAAAGCAAAGCTACATGTCTAATTATATCACACAAGAGGCACTTCCACAAGCACTTTCAATTGTCAATTCACACCTAAATTGCAGGTATAATTTAGATATGACATATGCTAGCTGATTTTCACAGTTTCTTTATCATAAACAATAAGCATCACAATTATAGTTAGTCTCAAAGTTGTGCATTTGGTTTCTGCCAAATTGTAATTCAGCTGAAAGGGACAGAGTGGAGAGGAAGCTGATTTTTTTTTAAGGGAGGGCACATAAGCAGTGTAGTTTGTCATGATGGGCAAGAGTTCTTCCCAATGATGTTGCCTACATCTGTTGTCCAATTAAGAGTTGAAAAAAAGTAGATGACTGATGTTTAGGGGACAGCGACTAAATGTTGATTTTATTTACAGATTAAGTCCTTGATTTATTACTTTTTGGATAAGCTTTTCAAATGATTAATTATTTTTGGATAACATTTTAAAATAAATTTTTAAAAATATTGAAATATCAAAATATACAATATATAAAAAATATAAAATATATAAAAATATTTTAATATTTTTCAAAATGTCAAATCATTTTGAAAGTTTATCCACAAAATGTAAACTTAAGTGAGACGTGACATATAGAGGGGGGAAAAGGAGGATCAGTTAAAAATCTATTCTTCCAATCGGGATTTTTTTAGACACTTGGACTTTAGCTATTGAGGTAGACAGACCAGCAGACAGAAATTGCCCACTTTGACCCTTGTTGTATCTGTGTGGGAGCAGGACATAGACTGTATAATTGAGCCTAGTGTCAGAATGGTTAGGAGTACATTACTGCAGTACCTACTGAGTGGAGTGAGTTGTTCATTAAAAATTAATAATAAAATAAGTTTGTCTTGTCTTGAAGTTTGTAAAGACACTAGCACCAACTTTGATAGCCTTGGTTAATGCTTCTAGTGACAGACTGGTTAGTTTACTGTACCTATCCCCCGCCAGTGGCACAGTACGACTTGCATAAACTTTGATTATTTTATTTTTTTGTTTAAAAGTTTAACTGTTCCTAGTGTTGATCCTAATGTGGGGCTGATGGTTAGGTTACCTAGCCTAGTTACTGCCAGTGCCCCTTGCACATAGACTTATTCACTGATTTCAAGTTTTGTAAACTGTAGAACATTTCATTTTTTTTGGGGGGGGAGGGGGGAGAGGGGAGCATGTTCAGTCCACTGTGTGCTGTGCAAGTGTGCGAGCATTGGGCACTGCACTGTGTGCTGTGTAGTGTTTCTTAAAGTCAAACACAATAATGATGTAGAGTAGTAGTAAGTGCACAAAGCAGCAACACATTTTTCAACATAAACATCTATTTCTCCTTTTATAATTATCATTATTACTGGTATTTGCAAAGCACCAACAAATTACTTAGCGCTTATTGTGTTACTTTAGGCAATACACATTTATATCCCAAAATATTTCAATATCATAAGAAAAATAATGATAAAAGCAAACCCACTATCATCAATGTTACATTTTAATATCAAGAAGAAACTAAGGAAGTGTAATGGAGACAGCAGTTCCCAAATACACCATCAGATTTTGTGCCAGGGCTTTGAGTCTTAATACCTTTTTCCTTGGCCATGAGCACTGCTGACACCTCTATCACTGCCTCCACCAGCACCACCACAATTAGTAATATTCAGTTTCATAGTGGTGGGACTAGCATGACCACTAGGTCAAATTCACCATCCAGGAGGACATCAGCTGCTCCTACTATCACTGGCACAAATAGCTCAACCACTGTCAACACCACAGCCACCACAATCAACAACACCAGCACCACCACCATCAACATTTCCATTACACAAACAAGTGGTAGTGTACAGGTGAGTGTAAGGAAAGCTTCCACTGCCCCATATGAAATTTCACCCGCATCTTTTGCAGCTGTAAGGTGAAGGGTTGTGGGTAATATATTGTGGTGAAGCAAAGTTTAGGATCACTTTGAATGCTTTCAAGATGTGCTAACTATACAGCAAGATAGTGAATAGGGGGAGAGTAAAGGGATCTACAGGTTACAGATTGGATTATGGGAACGCTTTGTTCTTCTCAGAATGGAAGGGATGAGTATGTAATCAACTGCCTAGTAACACATTGCCTTTTTCCTTTAATTTAATAAAATCCACATTTTAAATTTAAATCCCATCTGTTTCCCCACTTTATAAAATACCGTTCAATGAAGTGGTTTTACCCTGCCTGGCTGAGTATTGTGGAGTGGCTATGCTTGCAACCTCTGCAGAGTCAGTTGGGAGAAGTCAATAGGGCACTGTTTTTCTCCCCACACTTAAAGGGATTCTCTAGTGCAAGAAAAACAAACCCATTTTCCTGGCAATATAGGCCCCTCCCTCCCACCCCCATCCCATGTCACGCATTAGGACTTTTACATAGGAAAGCATTAATCATTGCTTTCCTATGGGGATTCCGATGATGCTGGAAGTACTAATGCATAGCGTGAGGACGTCCAGCGTCGTTAAGATGACCAAAAGTTGTGTAAGCACCCAGAAGTCCCTCTAGAGGCTCTCTTGTAGACAGCTACTAGAGGAAAAGAAACTGCAATAATTACCTCTGTAGGGTTAAGTGACATAGGAGATTGCACCCAGACTACTTCAATGAGCAGAAGTGGTCATGGTGCCTAAAGTGTCCCTTTAAGAAAAAATGAGTGGAGACAAGTAATTGGTTACCCAGGTAACCCATCCACCCTGGGTTAAAATGTAAAAACAATATAGACAAAAAAAGCCACATGCCTATAGAATAGAAGCACAGCAAAACAAATAGCAAAGACTATAGAAATACAATCTCAAAAACAGTCCCAAAGAGGCAATAGAAATACAATAATGGAGAAGAGTAATACTCCGACCTGTCTGCTTGATGGAGCAGCAAAGAGGACATTATTAGGTCACTATGCCTCATGTATATCCTACTCTCTTGTGATTGGTTCTTTTTTTCTATGTATTTCTTTGATGCTGGGGAGCTAGTAAAGAGAGATTATGCAAAATACGAAGCCTCCTGTCATGTTGTAAAATTGAGGTAGACTGTATGGCGAACATAAGCGATGTTCGGTCCGCCACCTATTCGTCATCATTGAGGAAACTTTGACCCTGTACCTCATAGTCAGCAGACACATTCCAGCCAATCAGCAGCAGACCCTCCCTCCCAGACCCTCCCACCTCCTGGACAGCATCCATTTTAGATTCATTCTGAATCTGCATTCTTAGTGAGAGGAGGGACAGTGTGCTGCTGCTGATTTAATAGGGAAATTGATAGCTAGGCTAGTGTATTCAGTGTCCACTACAGTCCTGAAGGACTCATCTGATCTCTGCTGTAAGGACAGCACCCCAAAAAGCCCTTTTTAGGGCTAGAACATCAGTCTGCTTTTTTTTTTCCTGTGTTTTTTTTGCCAGCGTGTGTGTCAGGCTCACAGCGTATACTGTGGCCACTTGCCCAGTGCCACCACTCATATCTGGTGTCACAATAGCTTGCATTTAACAAAAAAAAACTTTTTTGACTGTAATTTAATAGCAGTCAGTTTCCTTCACACGTGTGCGTTTCAGGCACAGTGGCACACCAGTGCAACTCATATCTGGTGTAACAGTAGTGTACATTTAAAAAAAAAATTTTTTTGACTGTAATAGATTGAATAGCAGTTAGTTGTCTGCAAGCGTGTGTGTCAGGCCTACAGCGTCTACTCTGCCAACTTCTGCCAGTGCCACTCATATCTGTTGTCACAGTAGCTTGCACGCATAGTACCACTAATCGCAAAAAAAATGACAGGCAGAGGCAGGCCACCCCGCAGGGGCCGTCGTGGTCATGGTGCTGTGATTCCCTTTGGCCCTAGAATAATGCCCAGTGTTCAGAGGCCACGTACCCTGAACTCGAAAAGTTCTGAGGACATAGTTGACTGGCTAACACAGGACACCCAATCTTCTACAGCTTCCGCTCGGAACCTTGACGCACCATCCTCCTCCAGCTCAACTTCGGGCACCTCTCAAGTTACCACTCGCCCGCCTGCCGCCACCACCAACACTAACACCACAGCCTCTTCACTTGGTATGTCAGAGGAGTTATTTACACATCAGTTGGTAGAAATGAGTGATGCGCAAGCATTATTGCCAGAGGATGTAGATAACAGGGATATGTCTCAGTCAGACAGCATTACACACATGGACGTACGGTGTGATGATGATGATGTTGTACCCGCTGCTGCTTCCTTTGCTGAGTTGTCAGATACAAGTGAAGTGGTTGATGATGATGATGCATTCGTGGATGTCACATGGGTGCCCGCTAGAAGAGAAGAAGAACAGGGGGAAAGTTCAGATGGGGAGACAGAGAGGAGGAGGAGGAGACGAGTTGGAAGCAGGTGTAGGTCGTCACAAGGAGCTAGTGGCACATGATCGCGCATGCATCGGCACCCGGGGTCAGCCAGACAGCACGCCAATCAATGCATGCTATTGCCACCACCAGAATGCCGTCATTGCAGAGCTCAGCAGTGTGGCATTTTTTTTGTGTGTCTGCATCTGACAACAGCGATGCCATTTGCAACCTGTGCCAAAAGAAACTGAGATGTGGGAAGTCCAACACCCACCTAGGTACAACTGCTTTGCGAAGGCACATGATCGCACATCACAAATGCCTATGGGATCAACACATGAGTACAAGCAGCACACAAACTCAAAGCCGCCATCCTCCTCCTGGTCCAGCATCTTCAGCCACGTCAACCACTGCTGTCCTCCTTGCCCCCTCTCAACCATCCGCCACTCCGTCTCTCGCCTTGAGCAGTTCCTGCTCATCTGCCCACAGTCAGGTGTCTGTCAAGGACATGTTTGAGCGTAAGAAGCCAATGTCACAAAGTCACCCCCTTGCCCGGCGTATGACAGCTGGCTTGACTGAACTCTTAGCCCGCCAGCTTTTACCATACAAGCTGGTGGAGTCTGAGGCGTTCCAAAAATTTGTAGCTATTGGGACACCGCAGTGGAAGGTACCCGGCCGAAATTTCTTTGCACAAAAGGCAATCCCCAACCTGTACTCGATTGTGCAAAAGGAAGTAATGGCATGTCTGGCACACAGTGTTGGGGCAAGGGTCCATCTGACCACTGATACCTGGTCTGAAAAGCATGGTCAGCACAGGTATATCACCTATACTGCGCATTGGGTAAACCTGCTGACGGCTACCAAGCATGGAATGCGTGGCTCTGCAGAGGAGTTGGATACACCGCCACGACTTGCAGGCAGGCCTGCTGCCACCTCCTCTACTCCTCCTACTCCATCCTCTTCCATAACCTCCTCGGCTGAGTCCTCTTCTGCTGCTGCGTCTTGCTCCACATCAACGGCACCCCCCAGCTCTCCAGGTACTATTCCACATCCCGGATACGGCAGTGTCACGCCGTCTTGGGGATGACTTGCCTGAAAGCAGAGAGTAACACCGGACCAGCACTCCTGTCCACCCTGAACGCACAGGTGGATCAGTGGCTGACTCCGCACCAACTGGAGATCGGCCAAGTGGTTTGTGACAACGGAAGAAATTTGTTGGCGGCATTGAATTTTGGCAAGTTGACACATGTGCCGTGCATGGCACATGTGTGTAATCTGATCGTACAACGCTTTGTGCTTAAGTACCCAGGATTACAGGACGTCCTGAAGCAGGCCAGGAAGGTGTGTGGCCATTTCAGGCATTCCTACACGGCTATGGCGCACTTTTCCGATAACCAGCAGCGAAACAACATGCCAGTGAGGTGCTTGATTTGCGACAGCCCGACACGTTGGAATTCAATACTCCTAATGTTCGACCGCCTGCTCCAACAAGAAAAAGCCGTTAACGAGTATTTGTATGACCGGGGTGCTAGGGCAGCCTCTGCGGAGCTGGGATTTTTTTTGCCACGTTACTGGACGCTCATGCGCAATGCCTGTAGGCTCATGCGTCCTTTTGAGGAGATGACAAACCTAGTCAGTAGCACCGAAGGCACCATCAGCGACATCATACCATTTGTTTTCTTCCTGGAGCATGCCCTGCGAAGAGTGCTGAATCAAGCCGTAGATGAGCGGGAAGAGGAAGAGTTGTGGTCACCATCACCACCAGTAACAGCCTTATCAGCATCGCTTGCTGGACCTGCGGCAACGCTGGAAGAGGATTGTGAGGAAGAGGAGTCAGAGGAGGAATGTGGCTTTGAGGAGGAGGAGGAAGACCAACCATAACAGGCATCCCAGGGTGCTTGTTGTCACCTATCTGGTACCCATGGTGTTGTACGTGGCTGGGGGGAAGAACATACCTTCAGTGAGATCACTGAGGACGAGGAACGGGACATGAGTAGCTCGGCATCCAACCTTGTGCAAATGGGGTCTTTCATGCTGTCGTGCCTGTTGAGGGACCCTCGTATAAAAAAGCTGAAGGAGAACGACCTGTACTGGGTGTCCACGCTACTAGACCCCCGGTATAAGCAGAAAGTGCCTGAAATGTTACCAAATTACCGCAAGTCAGAAAGGATGCAGCAGTTCCAAAATAAATTAAAAAGTATGCTTTACACAGCGTATAAGGGTGATGTCACAGCACAACGGGAATCTAACAGGGGAAGAGGTGAAAGTAATCCTCCTCCTCCCACGACCACGCTGGCAAGGACAGGACGCTTTACAGACGTGTTGTTGATGGAGGACATGCGGAGCTTTTTAAGTCCTACGCATCGCCACAGCCCTTCGGGGTCCACCATCAGAGAACTACTCGACCGACAGGTAGCAGACTACCTCGCCTTAACTGCAGATATCGACACTCTGAGGAGCGATGAACCCCTTGACTACTGGGTGTGCAGGCTTGACCTGTGGCCTGAGCTATCCCAATTTGCGATAGAACTTCTGGCCTGCCCCGCTTCAAGTGTCCTGTCAGAAAGGACCTTCAGTGCAGCAGGAGGTATTGTCACTGAGAAGAGAAGTCGCCTAGGTCAAAAAAGTCTAGATTACCTCACCTTTACTAAGATGAATGAGGGATGGATCACGAAGGGACTGACATTGGGCAATACATTCGACTAAAAAAGGCCTGATGAGGGGGACTACTTAACACACTACTCCTATCTGGTGGCACATTAGATTACACGCGCAGTGCCCCAAATTTGAAGTAGGAGGACCAACTGATAAGAATAGTACTACTTAACACACCTTATAATAACGCAGAGAGAGGCAACGCAGAGAGAGGAGTCTGAAGAAGAGGAGTCAGAGGAGGAAGGTGGCTTTGAGGAGTTGGAAGACCAAACACAGCAGGCGTCCCAAGGGGCTTGTTGTCACCTTTCGGGGACCCATGGTGTTGTACGTAGCTGGGTGGAGGAAGAGACCTTCAATGACATCAGTGAGGACAAGGAACGGGACATGGCTAGCTTGGTATCCAACCTTGTGCAAATGGGGAGTTTGCGGTTGTGCAAATGGACTGTTTGCGGTTGTTTGCGGTGCGTTAAACGGGGAGTTTGGTCTATCACTGTGAAGCGGGCGTAACCCTTACACTACCTGATCGATACAACATCATACCTGATGTTTTAAAGCACGTTTTTCCAAACAATTTAGGAATGTTAGGTGATTTATGCCCTTTATGGATTAAAACCAGACTCTGCATCAACTATGTCATTTTCCATGGGAGTTTTGCCATGGATCCCCCTCTGGCATGCCACAGTCCAGGTGTTAGTCCCCTTGAAAAAAACTTTTCCATCACTATTGTGGCCAGAAAGAGTCCCTGTGGGTTTTAAAATACGCCTGCCCATTGAAGTCTTGGCGGTTCGCCGGTTCGCCGGTTCGCCGGTTCGCCGGTTCGCGAACATTTGTGGAAATTCACGTTCGCCGTTCGCGAACGGAAAATTTTATGTTCGCGACATCACTTCCTGCCTCTTGAGTTTTGCTCCACTGAGTAACAGGACCGGTTGTTTGATTGAAGTCAGGGGGTGTAAAAAGGTAAATTTATAAAAGAAAAAAAAATAACAATTCCTATTGAAATCTGCACACTTTGTAAAATGAAAAAAAGAAGACAAATTCTTCACACGTAAAGCATTTCAGCAAGATAAAGTTATTTAGGGGTCTAGAGTGTCCCTATAAGTTACTAAACACTATTTTAATAAATGTAAACTCCCAGAAAGTCTGCTGAAGTTGCTTAGTTCTTACGTTATTAATACTTTCAGTCAAGGCTAAAATGCATCAGGAAAGCCTGGAAATATAGGCCCCAATTTAATATTGACCTCAGTTTCCAAATGATTCGATACTGTTGGAAAAAACTTTCCAAAAGATTTATATACAAAAGTCACCAGTAAAGTCTAGGAGAATTGCTGTAAATAAATCATTTGGAAATATGTTTTAACAGTATTGAATTAAGGAAGCTTATTAAATAAAGGCCTTCGTTGGATTAACTTTTCAAATGATCTAATATTATCTAAAATATATATATATATATATATATATATATATATATTATATTTTTTATAATTATAATATACTTTGAGATATTTTTTTTATTTTTTTCTTTAAATTATAATTTTAGTTCATCCAAAAATATTAGATCATTTGAAAAGTTTATATAAAAATATTACATCAAAGTCATAGTTCTCATATGTTTCCCTGCACTTATTTTTCTCTCTGGAGAACTCTTTCTTGGCCAGGAAGCTCACAAGCCCAATTCAGGTACAATGCAACTGTGTAAAGGACAGACAGGAGGAATTTATGTATTTATTATTGGCATTTATAAAGCACCAACATATTCTGCAGTGACTGATTGACATTGGGTTTTGGGGCTCTGCAGCATATTCTGGCTGATAGCAACACCACACGTTAGGAAGATCACAGAGTGGCCTCCATAGTTTACAGACATGTTTCTTGTCATAAATGTACATTAGTGAATGTAGCATCATGGGTTAATTTAAGATTAAGCCTTGAATTAATAGAATTTCCAAATTATTCAATACTGCTAGAAAACTTTGCAAATTATCTATCTACATAGGTCACTATTAAAATTGATTGTAATTTGTGTATATAAATCATTTTTAAAGCTAATTAAATTGAGGCCTTAGTCTCTGTGTAGAATGTTGCATGTGCTTCTACACACTATGGCCTTGACTTAATATATTTAGCTGAAGTTGCTTAAATTGAGGCATACGGGAGTAGTCTATCTCAAGAATTATAAAGTATAGCCCTCTGTTCTTCATTGCAGCAACATCTTCACACTGCTGCTCCACTAACTACAACAGATTAGGTGGTGCAGCAAGCTCTCTCAAATTAAATTATTTAAATTGGCCCAATTTAGTTAGCGGTATAGCTGTGCCTATTTGTTCATCCATACATCACAATTGCATCTATTTTGAGACCAATCAATGTCTATGTCCTGAACAGTGTCATAGTCACATCGGTGTTGACACCAATCATAGTCTAAGTTCTAAGTACTGTCAGTGTTGGCAAAGATTGGAACCTAAGGCCTGACTCACACTATAGTTATATGAATATTGATGCCAATTAGTACTCAGATCTTGACCAGTGCCATAGCTGCATCAATTTTTATGTGGATCATTGATCCCCTGCATTCTTTTGTATCCAGACACCTCAGCGTCAATTTTCAGAAGCTACCAGCGGTGAAATGCATGTTCTATATGTGCTCCCAAATCCCTTTTTTTCTGTGTATATTTGGAATTTAGACCAAATTCCATTCCTTCTCTACTATAGGTGCCCTTTGTTGGTGATCACAGGAAAGCATAACCCTAAAGAGCATCTATGGAAACAATTTAAGCAGTAAGTATTTCAGTTAGCATGTTTATCTCACTTGTTAAAATTAGTATAGGACACACTGATATTGATGTAATGGTGGGCTTATCTTGGTATGGCCATACAATGTAACCGAATCCCCATTTGTTTGCCAGGTTAGGTTATTCTAAGTAGCCTTGTCAAATGTAAAACTATTTTTATTTATCTGTGCACTGTTCCTTAATCTGTATTTTGTACATATGTTGGTCTTTACGACAGCAACACTGCTGAGAAATGCATGTTCCAGGTGTGCCCTCAATTCCCTTTTCCCAGTGTCCTCTGCAGTCATTCCTGCTTTGGAAACCCAAGGCACCTCTAGTCACTTTAGGATACAGATTAAAGAACAATTTGCACACGCATTTTAAAATTAGCATTAGAAACACCAATATTGGGGTGGGCACCTAGTGGTGGACTTACTGTAATAGGGCCATGTGGTGTTACCAATTCTCCATATTTGTTTGCTAAGATAAGTGATTTTAAGTAACCTTGTAAGATAAAAAACGTTTGTGTGCGCATGCACTTTTCTTTAATCTGTATTTTGCATATATTTTGGTCTTTACATTAGCACCACAATACATGCTCTTGGTTCTCCCCCAATTCCTTTTTTTTCAGAGCTAAGGTGGGATCCATGATAAATCACCTTACTCACAGAGCCCTGATATGAGCTAATGCTTTATGGGATAAAGAAAAGGCAATTGGTATACAATAGTTCTTAATATGTTAATGCCTGCAAGCGAGTTTTCGATCTGCCAGGCAGACAACTGCAGTCAAGTCTCTTCTGAAGCTTAGTCAAGGCAAGCTTAGTGTAGTCTGTAATGCTCCAGCCATCTTCCATGAACTTATCAACAATGTTAAGGGATCACATTCAGGATTTCATGGTAGAGTACTTGGATGAAATTTTAGTACATTTTCTTGACCTACAGTTACATCACAAGCATGTATGAATTGTACTGCAAAAACTACTAAACAACAGGATGTTTTACAAATTGGAGAAATGCTTATTCAACTAATCCCAAGAATGCTTTTTGAGTTATGTGATTTCAGGTTCTGTTTTCCAAATGGATCCTGAAAAAAAACGAGACACAATTCTGCAATGGCCTCTGCCAGTAGGTCTCAAGGCTATTCACTATACACATCATCCAATACACAAACACATGTCCACACTGCGTCCACCACAACCACTCACCACATCAACGCAGTACATCCACTGCACACGCTTTATTCACTTGTAGGGATAATACACACACCGCATCCACTACACACACCACATCCACATTACACACACACACACATTGCATCCACTACACAAATACATACCCAGAACTTGAGCTGTTTAAGGGACCCAAAAATTTCTGGTGGCAGCCCTGCATACCGATACCCAGCAATGGGGGCTTTGATAGGCTGAAAGCGATCAGCCTTGCTGGGTATCAGTATGTAGGGCTGCTTCCTCATCAGCTCAAGCAGCACAGAGGAGATCAGCATTAAAACAGTAAACACTATTTAACGCTGAATGGAAGAACAACACCAGGGGACTCCAAAAAATGTGCTGAAAAACTCGGCTTATACTCGAGTATATACGGTATGTTAAATTACAAAACCATCTTAGATTACATGAATTGTAAACCCTGTACAGCACAATGGCATAAATCAGTAATTATGAAATAATAGATTAAAAATAAACGTTAACCGTGACCATAGAAATTACTGATATAATAACAAAATATAATAACAAAATTTTTTTCTATGTTTCTATTTATTACAAATTAAACAAGTAAAAACAGAAAAGAAAACAAGACAAATCTAGTTTATGAAGAATACAAATACAATAACAAAAACAATATGTATATACATATATATTCATTAAACACTTAATAATTACAGTAGCCGTATCTAAAATGATATTTAAAAAAATATTGGAGCCTAGCAAGTGAAAGATGAGTTCCATTGACTTTACAACTAACTTGCTCTATAGGGAGTGAAATAGTAATCTTAGACAAACTCTCTAAGTCAGCAACTTAATAAAGGCATGCTGGTTGCAAAGTCATCTGTTTCAAAAGGATCAAGCTGTCCAGGTTTTGTATGACTTAAAAATTAGCTGACTTGCTATTGCAAGCATTGCAAGCTGGCAGCCTACGTAAAACTAGTTTGGAATTGACTCTTGAAAGCAAATCAGTTCAACTATTTAATTTTCTTTTGATATCCCAACGTGAAGACAATGAAAAAAGCACAACTGTAAAATGTAATAATGATAAAAAAAAATGTAACACTTCACAACTGCCCGCCTTTCCCCCCACAGAATGTACAGAAGAAAGTGATTTATAGAGAGAGAGTTGTGAGACACAAAGCATAAATTAAGTGCATAGCCATCTCTGATCTGTTTATAAAGAATATACAACTAATACGTTACATGCTCCTGAGGAAATCTAAAGGACAAAATATTTTAAGCTGTATAACACGGAGGTCTGTGGATTGTCTAGAACAGGTCATTGTAGCCAAGTGACATCCACTCAGAATGACATAACCTGATGTAGCAGCTGAAACATAAAGCTCTGGTTTACAATAAAAAGAGATGTATGAAGGCTCATTTACACAAAACTAGTTTGTGGGTAAAGTAAATGCCATTTTAATATATATTTGTGATTATTTAGAATCGTTTGATCATGTCTACACTTTTGGTTACGTCTGTGGAGACACAAGTCATACTATTTTGGTTAGTTAGATTTAGTGGTATAACATTTTTTGCTTTCATTTTGATTTTGTTCATCAACTAAGTGCCCTCATTCAATGAGTGCAGCTCGGCACGACCAGGCTTAGCATGATGGCAGGAGTTTTTCGACTGCAGAGGTGGCAGTGGCGGGTGCCCGGTGGGACACTGATAAGTTGTAAATCTATTCTTAAATGATTGTGCGCTGTAGTGGTTATGATTCATGAGGTGTTCCTGTTTTTTCTTTTGCAAGCATATTGGGTTGTACCGTAAAGTTTAGAGGTGATTTAACATTGTGTTTACTAGTATGAATGAAATATTTAGTAGCTATTTTTATTTTGCTCATAGTATAAAGTAATGAATGTAAACAGCGTAATGTAGTGGCTCTGGTGTCTATAGCCTGTCCCTGCAGGCTTTTCAATGTTAACACTGCCTTTTCACCGGGGTATGGAATAGTAATTTTCATAGAGTACAAAACACACTTGAGAAGCTACTGTAAATGACTGTGCTAGTTTAAATGACAACAGCCTGTTGAAAGTGATATGAGACATGAGACTTAGATTTAAAATGAGAGACGACTCTAATATTGTTTTTTACAACTGCGTCCAAAGGGGGCACAGAGCTAGAGCATGCTCAAACTGTCAGAGCAAAACAGTAGGCCAATAGTTAAAAACCCTTGGCAACGTGATGGTTAATTATGTGGCGGCTGGCCAGTGTTTCCTAGCCAGCCAACACATTAACCCCTTAACGCCGTTACGGCGTTCTATGCCGTCGCGGCTTTAAAGGGCTTTAAAGCCGTTGCGGCGGCATAGAACGCCGTAACGGCTGAAGCCCCCAGGAGGTAAGCTATACTTACCTCTGCCGCGATCCTCTTCTGGGGGTCTGCCTGAGAGCCCAGGCAGCCCCCCTCCGGCAAATGAGGCCCCCGGGGGCCATGTGATCGCTCTCAAAGAGCGATCACATGGCCCCCGATAGCTGGCTATGGATCTGCCAGCAGGGGGACTGTCTAAAATATTAGAGAGTCCCCCTGCTGGTAGGTAGTATAAAAAAAAAATTAAATACACATGTTAAAATAAAATACAAGTATTTATATATATATAATATATGTATATATATTATATATATAATATATATACATATTATATATATGCAACGTCATACGTAATGTATTTTAATATTAATATTAGTATATATTAGTATTAAAATACACTTAGAATGACGTTACATATATAATATGTATATATATATTATATATATAATAGATCTACATATATATATTATATATATATACGTATAATTACAATAATAAATAAATAAAATAATAAAATAAATAAATAAAATATTGAAACAAAATTTAAAATAAATTATATATTCATATGTAATTTAATTCTAACTGTATTTTGTTATTAATATATATATATTGGAAACAGAATACACTTAGAATGACATTCTATATATATCTATCTATATATAAAATACAAATAACCGCAAATATATATAGATAGATAAATACATATAATTACATGAAAGATTACATTAGTATACACGTAGAATTTAAATACCTATAAATGCATATATATTAAAATTCTACGTGTATATTTAAGTATTTTTTTAACATAATTATGTCATTTAATTAATTAAAATTTGATTGACATGCCTGACAACACAGGGAGAAAGTGCAGAGAATTTAATTCGCAAGCACTATATTTGACCCTGTAACTCTCCAAGACACCATAAAACCTGTATATAGGGGGTACTGTTTTACTCGGGAGACTTCGCTGAACTCAAATATTAGTGTTTCAAACTGGTAAATTGTATTACAACGATGATATTTTAAGTAAAAGTGACGTTTTTTGCATTTTTTACAAACAAACGGCACTTTTATGGACTATATTATTGTTGTAATATGTTTTACTGTTTTAAAACACTAATATTTGTGTTTAGTGAAGTCTCCCAAGAATAACAGTACCCCCCATGTACAGGTTTTATGGTGTTTTGGAAAGTTAGAGAGTCACATATAAGGCTCGCATTTCATTTTTTTGACATTGAAATTTGCCAGATTGGTTATGTTGCCTTTGAGACCGTATGGTAGCCCAGGAATAAGAATTACCCCCATGATGGCATACCATTTGCAAAAGTAGACAACCCAAGGTATTGCAAATGGGGTATGTCCAGTCATTTTTAGTAGCCACTTAGTCACAAACACTGGCCAAATATTAGTTTTTTGCTTTTTTCACACAGAAACAAATATGAACGCTAACTTTGGCCAGTGTTTGTGACTAAGTGGCTACTAAAAAAGACTAAACATACCCCACGTTCAATACCTTGGGTTGTCTACTTTTTCAAATGGTATGCCATTATGGGGGTAATTCTCATTCCTGGGCTACCACACCGTCTCAAAGGTAACATTACTAATCTGGCAAATTTCAATTTGAAAATGGAACGTTCTATATTTGACCCTGTAACTTTCCAAAACACCATAAAACCTGTTAATGGGGGGTACTGTTGTACTCGTGAGACATCGCTGATTACAAATATGTGCATTTTGTTGCAGTAAAACCTAACAGTATTATGACATTTACAGCTAAAATGTGAGGCGGAACTACAAATTAAAAAAAAAAATTCTAATTTCTTACAGTTTTTTTTATTTTATTCATAATAAATTGTTTCATATATAAATATTTTATATGAAATGAAAGCCCTGTTTCTCCTGAACAAAATGATATATAATAAGTGTGGGTGCATTTAATATGAAAGAGGTGAATTACGGTTGAACAGACATATAGCGCAAATTCCAGTTTTTGTTTACGTTTTGTTTTGATCAGAACGTGCACTATTGACTCCGTCCTGAAGGGGTTAAAAAAGTAAAATAAATAAATACAAATCCTGTGGTGGTCAATAAAATCCAAATTTTACTATGATGGAAGTATTTTATACCCCAATGCCCCAATCTATCATATGTCAGGTGGGGCATATCTAGTAATATGTTAAAAAAAGCAACTAGGCAGATATTGCTGCCCAGTCACTAGAAAAGGTCCCATGCCATGGGGATGAGGCCTGTAAAATAACGAGGTTGGACATTGTCTCCCCAGTCGTTCATAAATGCTCATTTCCTTTGGTTTATATTGATTTGCATGCAAATATCACTCATTTTTCAAACACTTCCGAGTGAATGATAAAGAATTGGACGAACCAAACAAATCCTAACCTCATTCAGCTTTAGTTAATGTGTGAATTGCCAATGTGGGTGAAATCTTTTATTTTTTTATTTTGTACATTGGGACAAAATTCTACTACACTAGAGGATTTGACATTGATAAACCTACAGTTAGCTAAACTATATTTGGAGCTTACTTGTGACTTTAGACATATTTATTCAATGCCCTTCTTCACTTCTTGACTCTGTCAATTAATGGTATACATTTTTTTGCATTCATTTTGAGTTTGTTCATCAACTAAGTGCCCTCATTCAATGAGTGCAGCTTGACAGGACCAGGCTTAGCATGATGGCAGGAGTTTTTCGACTGCAGAGGTGGCAGTGGCAGGTGCCTGGTGGGACATTGATAAGTTGTAAATCTAATATTGTTTTTTACAACTGCGTCCAAAGGGGGCACAGAGCCAGAGCATGCTCAAACTGTCAAAGCAAAACAGTAGGCAAATAGTTAAAAACCCTTGGCAACGTGATGGTTAATGATGTGGCGGCTGGCCTGTGTTTCCTAGCCAGCCAACACATTAAAAAAGTAAAATAAATAAATACAAATCCTGTGGTGGTCAATAAAACCAAAATTTTACTATGATGGAAGTATTTTATACCCCAATGCCCCAATCTATCATATGTCAGGTGGGGCATATCTAGTAATATGTTAAAAAAAAAAAAGCAACTAGGCAGATATTGCTGCCCAGTCACTAGAAAAGGTCCCATGCCATTGGGAAGATGCCTGTAAAATAATGGGGTTGGACATTGTCTCCCCAGTCGTTCATAAATGCTCATTTCCTTTGGTTTATATTGGTTTGCATGCAAATATCACTCATTTTTCAAACACTTCCGAGTGAATGATAAAGAATTGGTCGAACCAAACAAATCCTAACCTCATTCAGCTTTAGTAAATGTGGGTGAAATTTTTTAATTTTTTTTATTTTGTACATTTGGACAAAATTCTACTACACTAGAGGACTTGACATTGATAAACCTACAGTTAGCTAAACTATATTTGGAGCTTACTTGTGACTTTAGCCATATTTATTCAATGACCTTCTTCACTTTTTGACTCTGTCAATTACTTGCTGTCCAATATCCCCATTCTATAATTGAAAAGCACTATGAAATATACGTTGGTGATATATAAAGGCTAATAATAATAATAATAATAATAATAATAATAATAATAAAAAAAAAAGCTTATTATTGATTTATAATTGTTTCTGAACTTTTTTTCTGTGAATTTAGAACTTTTCTGCATACATTGGAAGTTGTGTAGGTTACATTTTTGGAGCGGTAGGTGGGGATGGTTGACCTATGTTACCAAGGTTGAATATATAACTCAGTAGTGACAGACATCTCAGATTACACTACTCCTCAAAATAATTATTTGTTACTTGCTACACATTTAGGAGTATACACAAGAATCTAAGTAATTACAGATTTCACTTTCTCTCTCTGGAAACAAACAATTGCCATGCAGCAAAAAAAAAAAGTATATAAAATATGTACAAAAATTTAAAATGCATATTTGTATGCACGTGCCCCTGTGAGACATATGCCTCTAGGTAGTTGCCATCTGAGTCTACAATCTGTCCCTGTAAGTTATGGTTTCAAATTATTTTGTAGGCTGACTAATTTTTCTATTGAGAATTTTATGATGGTTTGATGGAACTAGATTTATTTTTACATTCCTTGAGGAATAGAGATGTCCCGAATAGTTCGCTGGCGAATAGTTCCCGATGAACATAGCTTGTTCGCGTTCGCCACGGCGGGTGAACATATGCGATGTTCAGTCCGCCCCCTATTTGTCTCATTGAGGAAACATTGACCCTGTACCTCACAGTCAGCAGACACATTCCAGTCAATGAGCAGCAGACCCTCCCTCCCAGACCCTCCCACCTCCTGGACAGCATCCATTTTAGATTCATTCGGAAGCTGCATTCTTAGTGAGAGGAGGGACAGTGTAGCTGCTGCTGATTTAATAGGGAAATCGATAGCTAGGCTAGTGTATTCAGTGTCCACTACAGTCCTGAAGGACTCATCTGATCTCTGCTGTAAGGACAGCACCCCAAAAATACCTTTTTAGGGCTTGAACATCAGTCTGCGTGTGTGTCAGGCTCACAGTGTACCCACTTGCCCAGTGCCACCACTCATATCTGGTGTACATATAAAAAAAAAACACTTTTTTGACTGTGAAATAATAGCAGTCAGTTTCCTTCACACGTGTGCGTTTCAGGGCCTGCCAGGGCACAGTGTCACACCAGTGCAACTCATATATGGTGTAACAGTAGTGTACATTTAAAAAAAAACTAGAAATTTGACTGTGAAATAATAGCAGTCAGTTTCCTTCACACGTGGGTGTTTCAGGGGCTGCCAGGGCACAGTGATACACCAGTGCAACTCATATCTGGTGTAACAGTAGTGTACATTAAAAAAAAACCTAGAAATTTGACTGTGAAATAATAGCAGTCAGTTTCCTTCACATGTGTGCGTTTCAGGGCCTGCCAGGGCACAGTGTCACACCAGTGCAACTCATATCTGGTGTAACAGTATTGTACATAAAAAAAAAATAGAAATTGGACTGTGAAATAATAGCAGTCAGTTTCCTTCACACGTGTGCGTTTCAGGGCCTGCCAGGGCACAGTGTCACACCAGTGCAACTCATATCAGTGTAACAGTAGTGTACATTAAAAAAAATATATAAATTTGACTGTGAAATAATAGCAGTCAGTTTCCTTCACACGTGTGCATTTCAGGGCCTGCCAGGGCACAGTGTCACACCAGTGCAACTCATATCTGGTGTAACAGTAGTGTACATTAACCCCTTAAGGACACATGACATGTGTGACATGTCATGATTCCCTTTTATTCCAGAAGTTTGGTCCTTAAGGGGTTAAAAAAAAACTAGAAATTTGACTGTGAAATAATAGCAGTCATTTTCCTTCACACGTGGGTGTTTCAGGGCCTGCCAGGGCACAGTGATACACCAGTGCAACTCATATCTGGTGTAACAGTAGTGTACATTAAAAAAAACCTAGAAATTTGACTGTGAAATAATAGCAGTCAGTTTCCTTCACACGTGTGCATTTCAGGGCCTGCCAGAGCACAGTGTCACACTAGTGCAACTCATATCTGGTGTAACAGTAGTGTACATTTAAAAAAACAAACAAAAAAAAATAAATACTTTTTTGACTGTGAAATAATAGCAGTCAGTTTCCTTCACACGTGTGCGTTTCAGGGCCTGCCAGGGCACAGTGTCACACCAGTGCAACTCATATATGGTGTAACAGTAGTGTACATTAAAAAAAAACTAGAAATTTGACTGTGAAATAATAGCAGTCAATTTCCTTCACACGTGTGCGTTTCAGGGCCTGCCAGGGCACAGTGTCACACCAGTGCAACTCATATCTGGTGTAACAGTATTGTACATAAAAAAAAATAGAAATTGGACTGTGAAATAATAGCAGTCAGTTTCCTTCACACGTGTGCGTTTCAGGGCCTGCCAGGGCACAGTGTCACACCAGTGCAACTCATATCTGGTGTAACAGTAGTGTACATTAAAACAACAAACTTGAAATTTGACTGTGAAATAATAGCAGTCAGTTTCCTTCACACGTGTGCGTTTCAGGGCCTGCCAGGGCACAGTGTCACACCAGTGCAACTCATATCTGGTGTAACAGTAGTGTACATTAAAAAAAAAAAAAATAGAAATTTGACTGTGAAATAATAGCAGTCAGTTTCCTTCACACGTGTGCGTTTCAGGGCCTGCCAGAGCACAGTGTCACACCAGTGCAACTCATATCTGGTGTAACAGTAGTGTACATTAAAAAAAAAAAAAAAATTTGACTGTGAAATAATAGCAGTCAGTTTCCTTCACACGTGTGCATTTCAGGGCCTGCCAGAGCACAGTGTCACACCAGTGCAACTCATATCTGGTGTAAAAGTAGTGTACATTAAAAAAAAACTAGAAATTTGACTGTGAAATAATAGCAGTCAGTTTCCTTCACACGTGTGCGTTTCAGGGCCTGCCAGAGCACAGTGTCACACCAGTGCAACTCATATCTGGTGTAACAGTAAAAAAAATATACAATTTTGACTGTAATAGATTGAATAGCAGATAGTAGCCGCAAGGGCCGTCGTGGTCGTGGTGCTGTGATAACCTTTGGCCCTAGAATAATGCCCAGTGTTCAGAGGCCACGTACCCTGAACTCGAAAAGTTCTGAGGACATAGTTGACTGGCTAACACAGGACACCCAATCTTCTACAGCTTCCGCTCGGAACCTTGACGCACCATCCTCCTCCAGCTTAGCTTCGGGCACCTTTCAAGTTACCACTCGCCCGCCTGCCGCCACCACCAACACTAGCACCACAGCCGCTTCACTTAATCTGTCAGAGGAGTTATTTACACATCAGTTGGAAGAAATGAGTGATGCGCAACCATTATTGCCAGAGGATGTAGATAACAGGAATATGTCTCAGTCAGGCAGCATTACACACATTGACATACGGTGTGATGATGATGATGTTGTACCCGCTGCTGCTTCCTTTGCTGAGTTGTCAGATACAAGTGAAGCGGTTGATGATGACGATGCGTCTGTGGATGTCACGTGGGTGCCCGCTAGAAGAGAAGAAGAACAGGGGGAAAGTTCAAAGGGGGAGACAGAGAGGAGGAGGAGACGAGTTGGAAGCAGGGGGAGGTCGTCGCAAGGAGCTAGTGGCACAGTCAGACAGTATGCATCGGCACCCGGGGTTAGCCAGACAGCACGCCAATCAACGCATGCTGTTGCCACCACCAGAATGCCGTTATTGCAGAGCTCAGCAGTGTGGCATTTTTTTGTGTGTGTCTGCCTCTGACAACAGCGATGCCATTTGCAACCTGTGCCAAAAGAAACTGAGTCGTGGGAAGTCCAACACCCACCTAGGTACAACTGCTTTGCGAAGGCACATGATCGCACATCACAAACACCTATGGGATAAACACATGAGTACAAGCAGCACACAAACTCAAAGCCGCCATCCTCCTCCTGGTCCAGCATCTTCAGCCATGTCAACCACTGCTGTCCTCCTTGCCCCCTCTCAACCATCCGCCACTCTGTCTCTCGCCTTGAGCAGTTCCCGCTCATCTGCCCACAGTCAGGTGTCTGTCAAGGACATGTTTGAGGGTAAGAAGCCAATGTCACAAAGTCACCCCCTTGCCCGGCATCTGACAGCTGGCTTGTCTGAACTCTTAGCCCACCAGCTTTTACCATACAAGCTGGTGGAGTCTGAGGCGTTAAAAAAATTTGTAGCTATTGGGACACCGCAGTGGAAGATACTCGGCCGAAATTTCTTTGCACAAAAGGCAATCCCCAACCTGTATTTGATTGTGCAAAAGGAAGTAATGGCATGTCTGGCACAAAGTGTTGGGGCAAGGGTCCATCTTACCACTGATACCTGGTCTGCAAAGCATGGTCAGCACAGGTATATCACCTATACTGCGCATTGGGTAAACCTGCTGACGGCTGCCAAGCATGGAATGCGTGGCTCTGCAGAGGAGTTGGTGATACTGACACGACTTGCAGGCAGGCCTGCTGCCACCTCCTCTACTCCTCCTACTCCATCCTCTTCCATAACCTCCTCGGCTGAGTCCTCTTCTGCTGCTGCGTCTTGCTCCACATCAACGGTATCCCCCCAGCTCCCCAGGTACTATTCCACATCCCGGATACGGCAGTGTCACGCCGTCTGTGGGTTGACTTGCCTGAAAGCAGAGAGTCTGTCAGGATCGGGACAGGGATCCAACACGCAGAGTACAAACAGTAGCCAGATACGTATACCGGACCTTAGAATGGCCGGACTAACGTAAGTAGTACAGTATAGAATGGTCAAAGACAAGCCGAGGTCGAGGGTAACAGAAGACAGGTAAGCGAGAGACAAGCCGAATCAAGGGTAACAGAGATAAGCAGAGTAAGGTAAACAAGCCGGGTCAAAACCAAAAGGGATAATAGAATACACAAGCACTGAGTGACTAGAACAAGCTAGAACCACGACAGGGCAATGAGCTAATGAAAGAAGCTCTGTTAAATACCCTGTTCAGAGCAGTAACCATGCCTCCGAGGCGTCCTGATTGGTCCTGCAGCAATTGACTGACAGGTCGTTCCGGGGGAGTGTCCTGATGACTACTTCCTGCCTAGATGCTGTAAAAGGCAGTCACTCCCTCGCGGCCGGCCTAGCATGACCGGATAGACCGCGGGGAAGGGAGCCATCAGACCGTCTGGATGGAGGAACAGCTAAGTCTCTACCTCTTTCGGAGGTAGAGACCACAGGTACCCTGACAGTACCCCCCCTCTCAGATACGCCCACCGGGCGGAATGAACCGGGATGAGATGGGAAGCGAGAGTGATACGCCCTGCGGAGACGGGGAGCATGAACATCCTCCTGAGGTACCCAACTCCTCTCCTCAGGACCATATCCCTTCCAATCAACCAGATATTGTACTCTCCCCCGGGAGATTCGAGAATCAATAATAGAGTTAACCTCATACTCCTCCTGACCCTCCACCTGAACGGAGCGAGGAGGGGCTATTGTGGAGGAAAATCTGTTACATATGAGTGGTTTCAGCAATGAAACGTGAAACGAGTTCGGGATGCGTAAGGTATTAGGAAGAGCTAAACGATACGCAACTGGATTGATACGGGTCAGCACCCTGTAGGGTCCAATATAACGAGGAGCGAACTTCATGGAGGGCACTTTTAAACGGATGTTCCTCGTGCTCAGCCATACCCTATCACCTGGAACAAAGACCGGAGCCGCCCTTCTACGTTTATCAGCGTGTTTCTTGACCAACATAGAGTTGTGCACAAGGATTTGTCGAGTTTGATCCCACAACTTCCTCAAATTGGCAACATGAACATCAACCGACGGCACCCCCTGGGAAGGAGAATCCGAAGGAAGAATAGACGGATGAAAACCATAATTCATGAAGAAGGGGCTTGAATGAGTAGAATCGCAAACGAGATTGTTGTGTGCAAACTCCGCCCAAGGAATCAAACCGACCCAATCATCCTGGTGTTCAGAAACAAAGCATCGTAAATATTGTTCAATTTTCTGGTTGGTACGTTCAGCAGCTCCGTTAGACTGAGGATGATAGGCAGAAGAAAAGTTTAATTTAATACCAAGTTGAGAGCAGAAGGACCTCCAAAAGCGGGAAACAAATTGGGAGCCTCTGTCCGATACAATTTGAGAGGGTATCCCATGTAGGCGAAAAATCTCCTTAGCGAATATCTCTGCCAATTCGGGAGAAGACGGGAGTTTAGGCAGGGGAATGAAGTGTGCCATCTTAGTAAACCTGTCAACCACGGTGAGGATAACAGTCTGTCTTTTAGAGATAGGTAGATCGACAATAAAGTCCATGGCCAAACAGGACCATGGTTTCTCTGGAACCTCCAAGGGGTGCAGGAATCCACATGGAAGCGCATGGGGTTGTTTGGTTTTAGTACAAACTTCACATGCAGCGATGAACTCCTCAATATCCCTCCATAAAGCAGGCCACCAGAAGTCCTTAGAGATCAACGCGTAAGTTTTGCGAATACCAGGATGTCCCGCCATCTTGCTATTATGTAAACAC
The DNA here is from genome assembly GCF_036172605.1 of Pelobates fuscus. Lineage (NCBI taxonomy): Eukaryota > Metazoa > Chordata > Amphibia > Anura > Pelobatidae > Pelobates > Pelobates fuscus. The sequence goes on along the minus strand of NC_086320.1, from coordinate 170,442,568 downwards.
TGTAAAAGTTCCAGTTGAAGAGCAGGAGGAACGAAATGACGGCCCGCAGGAGTCTGTTTAGGTGCTAGATGTTGCAACTTAATGATCTCGGCCAGTAATGGAGAATGAATCCTGAGATTCGTATTAGCAATGATATTGCATTTCGGAACTATAGAAGAAAGAACTGGTTCAGGTACAGTAGAAGGTTCATATTGGCGAGATAATGCATCGGCTTTAGAGTTTTTAGAACCAGGTCTGTAAGTCAGTACATAATTGAAGTGAGTCAGGAATAAGGACCAACGAGCTTGTCTAGAGGATAAGCGCTTAGCCTCCCCAATATAGGACAAGTTTTTGTGGTCCGTCAAAATCGTAATAGGGTGTAGGGTCCCCTCCAACAAATGTCTCCACTCCTTTAAGGCTTTAATGACTGCTAACAGTTCCCTCTCCCCGATGTCATATCTGCTCTCAGGCCCAGAAAATTTCTTAGAGAAGAAACCACAAGGGTGTAACGGTTTATCCACCCCTAACCTTTGAGACAGAACAGCCCCAACTGCTGTCTCAGAGGCATCGACCTCGAGCAAGAAAGGCAGAGTCGTATCAGGATGGACTAGAATGGGAGCCGAGGCAAAAAGTTCCTTGAGAGTCTTGAAAGCACCAAGAGCTTCCTTAGACCAGAACTTAGTATCAGCCCCTTGTTTGGTCATATTGGTAATAGGCGCAATGATAGAGGAGTATCCTTTAATGAAGCGCCTATAGTAGTTGGAAAAACCAATAAACCTTTGGATAGCCTTGAGTCCTTTGGGCAAGGGCCAGTCTAAAATAGATTGGAGTTTTACAGGATCCATTTTAAAACCTTCCCCAGAAATCACGTATCCAAGAAAGTCTACCTGAGACTGATCAAAACTGCACTTCTCCAATTTGCAATATAGACCATGTTGCAGCAGCTTGTGTAATACCTTTCTGACCTGTCTATGGTGAGTCTCAATCTCCTTAGAGTGTATTAGTATGTCGTCCAGGTAAACAATAACACAATCGTGCTGAAACTCCCTAAGTACCTCATTAATCAAATCTTGAAATACTGCAGGAGCATTGCATAGTCCAAATGGCATAACAGTGTACTCGTAATGGCCATACCGGGTATTGAATGCCGTCATCCATTCGTGACCTTGCTGGATTCTCACCAAATTGTAAGCCCCTCTGAGATCTAACTTGGTGAAGATTTTGGAGCCCTTAAGACGATCAAATAACTCGGTAATCAGTGGGATAGGATAGGCATTTCTGACAGTTATTTTATTCAAGCCTCGGTAATCGATACAAGGTCTCAGCGTGCCATTCTTCTTCTTAATGAAAAAGAACCCAGCCCCAGCCGGAGAAGAAGACCTCCTGATGAATCCCTTTTCTAAATTCTCCCGAATATACTCCTCTAGAACCGAGTTTTCCTGAACAGACAAAGGATATACATGGCCCCTCGGAGGCATAGTGCCGGGTAGAAGCTTAATCTTACAGTCAAATGACCTGTGTGGAGGCAAAGAATCGGCATTCTTCTTGTCAAACACTGCCCTTAAGTCTAGGTAAAGGTCTGGTATTTGTCTTTCTGTGGACTGAGTAGGATTCTCCGGTATGTTAATATTAGCTAATGGAGAAACCTTGCACAAACACCGATCCTGGCAGCCCTGGCCCCACGAGAGTATCTCTCCTAACTCCCAATCGATAATAGGGTTATGTTTTTTCAACCATGGGTACCCCAGAACTATGGGAACGGAAGGAGACGAAATGAGCATAAGAGATAAATTCTCCACGTGTAGGATACCAACATTTAACTCAATGGGTATGGTCTCACGAAAGATAACAGGGTCTAGTAGTGGTCTACCATCTATGGCCTCAACGGCCAAAGGTGTCTCCGTTAGCTGGGATGGGAAATTGTTCTTACTAGCAAAGGCTTGGTCGATAAAATTCTCAGCAGCACCGGAATCTATCAATGCCATAGCCCTTACTACTTCCCTCCCCCAAGTTAAGGAAACTGGTAGCAGAAGCCTGTGATCTTTATAATTAGGAGTAGAGGACAAAATAGAAACACCCAAGGCCTGTTCTCTAGAGAGACTTAGGTGCGAGCGTTTCCCGGGCGGTTAGAACAGTTCGAGAGTAAATGACCCTTGGCTCCACAATACATACACAAACCCTCTCTTCTCCTGTGCTGTCTTTCCTCCTCAGAGAGGCGGGTATACCCTATCTGCATAGGTTCAGTAAGCAAAGATATCGTGGAGTCAGGACTTGGAAAAGCGGGAGCTAACCTAAAAGAAGGTCTCTGGTTCCTCTCTCGAGTGTTCTGTCTCTCTCTTAGACGTTCATCTATACGAGAGATGAACGAAATTAAATCCTCTAAATTCTCAGGGAGTTCTCTGGTAGCAACCTCATCAAGGATTACATCAGATAGGCCATTCAAAAATACATCCATATACGCCTGCTCATTCCACTTGATTTCTGCCGCCAGAGACCTGAACTCTAGTGCATAATCCACCAGTGTTCGGTTCTCCTGTCTCAGGTGCAACAGTAATCTGGCTGCATTAACCTTTCTACCTGGAGGGTCAAATGTTCTTCTAAAAGCAGCTACAAATGCGTTATAGTTATAAACTAATGGGTTATCGTTCTCCCATAGTGGGTTGGCCCATCTCAGAGCTTTCTCTATGAGTAGGGTGATAATAAATAAACCACAACACTTCTCAGGAGCCCCACCATAGCGTACTGGGGGGGTAATGCGAGAAGAAGCACCCACTGTGGCTACCTCTAGACCTGAACCGACAGGAGAAACAGGGGTATTACGTATCTCCTCTGGTGGGTTATTGGCACAAGCTAATAGAGCCTGTAGCGCAAGCGCCATCTGATCCATTCTGTGATCCATGGCTTCAAACCTAGGATCAGGAGCAGCCAGCTGACTGTTTGTACTTGCAGGATCCATGGGCCCTGTCGTAATGTCAGGATCGGGACAGGGATCCAACACGCAGAGTACAAACAGTAGCCAGATACGTATACCGGACCTTAGAATGGCCGGACTAACGTAAGTAGTACAGTATAGAATGGTCAAAGACAAGCCGAGGTCGAGGGTAACAGAAGACAGGTAAGCGAGAGACAAGCCGAATCAAGGGTAACAGAGATAAGCAGAGTAAGGTAAACAAGCCGGGTCAAAACCAAAAGGGATAATAGAATACACAAGCACTGAGTGACTAGAACAAGCTAGAACCACGACAGGGCAATGAGCTAATGAAAGAAGCTCTGTTAAATACCCTGTTCAGAGCAGTAACCATGCCTCCGAGGCGTCCTGATTGGTCCTGCAGCAATTGACTGACAGGTCGTTCCGGGGGAGTGTCCTGATGACTACTTCCTGCCTAGATGCTGTAAAAGGCAGTCACTCCCTCGCGGCCGGCCTAGCATGACCGGATAGACCGCGGGGAAGGGAGCCATCAGACCGTCTGGATGGAGGAACAGCTAAGTCTCTACCTCTTTCGGAGGTAGAGACCACAGGTACCCTGACAGAGTCACACCGGACCAGCACTCCTGTCTGCCCTGAACGCACAGGTGGATCAGTGGCTGACTCCGCACCAACTGGAGATCGGCAAAGTGGTTTGTGACAACGGAAGAAATTTGTTGGCGGCATTGAATTTGGGCAAGTTAACACATGTGCCGTGCATGGCACATGTGTGTAATCTGATCGTACAACGGTTTGTGCATAAGTACCCAGGCTTACAGGACGTCCTGAACCAGGCCAGGAAGGTGTGTGGCCATTTCAGGCATTCCTACACGGCCATGGCGCACTTTTCAGATATCCAGCAGTGAAACAACAAGCCAGTGAGGGGCTTGATTTGCAACAGCCCGACACGTTGGAATTCAACACTCCTAATGTTCGATCGCCTACTCCAACAAGAAAAAGACGTTAACGACTCTTTCTATGACCGGGGTGCTAGGACAGCCTCTGTGGAGCTGGGAATTTTTTTGCCACTTTACTGGACGCTCATGCGCAATGCCTGTAGGCTCATGCGTCCTTTTGAGGAGGTGACAAACCTAGTCAGTCGCACCGAAGGCACCATCAGCGACATCATACCATTTGTTTTCTTTCTGGAGCACGCCCTGCGAAGAGTGCTGGATCAGGCCGTAGATGAGCTTGAAGAGGAAGAGGAAGAGTTGTGGTCACCATCACCACCAGAAACAGCCTTATCAGCATCGCTTGCTAGACCTGCGTCAATGCTGGAAGAGGATTGTGAGGAAGAGGAGTCAGAGGAGGAATGTGGCTTTGAGGAGGAGGAGGAAGACCAACCACAACAGGCATCCCAGGGTGCTCGTTGTCACCTATCTGGTACCCGTGGTGTTGTACGTGGCTGGGGGGAAGAACATACCTTCAGTGAGATCACTGAGGACGAGGAACAGGACATGAGTAGCTCGGCATCCATCCTTGTGCAAATGGGGTCTTTCATCCCTGTTGAGGGACCCTCGTATAAAAAAGCTGAAGGAGAACGACCTGTACTGGGTGTCCACGCTACTAGACCCCCGGTATAAGCAGAAAGTGCCTGAAATGTTACCGAATTACCGCAAGTCGGAAAGGATGCAGCAGTTCCAAAATAAATTAAAAAGTATGCTTTACACAGCGTATAAGGGTGATGTCACAGCACAACGGGAATCTAACAGGGGAAGAGGTGAAAGTAATCCTCCTCCTCCCACGACCACGCCGGCAAGGACAGGACGCTTTACAGACTGTTTACAGTTGTTGATGGAGGACATGCAGAGCTTTTTAAGTCCTACGCATCGCCACAGCCCTTTGGGGTCCACCCTCAGAGAACGACTCGACCGACAGGTAGCAGGCTACCTTGCCTTAACTGCAGATATCGACACTCTGAGGAGTGATGAACCCCTTGACTACTGGGTGTGTAGGCTTGACCTGTGGCCTGAGCTATCCCAATTTGCGATAGAACTTCTGGCCTGCCCCGCTTCAAGTGTCCTGTCAGAAAGGACCTTCAGTGCAGCAGGAGGTCACTGAGAAGAGAAGTCGCCTAGGTCAAAAAGTCTAGATTACCTCACCTTTATTAAGATTAATGAGGGATGGATCCCGAAGGGACTGACAGTGGGTGATACATTCGACTAAAAAAGGCCTGATGAGGGGGACGTAACAGGGATTAAACTGATAAGAATAGTACTACTTAACACACCACTACTATCTGGTGGCACATTAGATTACACGCGCAGTGCCCCAAATTAGAAGTAGGAGGACCAACCAAGCATCTTTTTCCATCTCCCGGCTCCTAAAATCGATGCCATATACACGTCCCCTGATAGGGGACGTAACAGGGATTAAACTGATAAGAATAGTACTACTTAACACACCACTCTTATCTGGTGGCACATTAGATTACACGCGCAATGCCCCAAATTTGAAGTAGGAGGACCAACCAAGCATCTTTTTCCATCTCCCGGTTCCTAAAATCGATGCCATATACACGTCCCCTGATAGGGGACGTAACAGGGATTAAACTGATAAGAATAGTACTGCTTAACACATCACTCCTATCTGGTGGCACATTAGATTGCATGCGCAGTGCCCCAAATTTGAAGTAGGAGGACCAACCAAGCATCTTTTTCCATCTCCCGGTTCCTAAAATCGATGCCATATACACGTCCCCTGATAGGGGACGTAACAGGGATTAAACTGATAAGAATAGTACTGCTTAACACATCACTCCTATCTGGTGGCACATTAGATTGCACGTGCAGTGCCCCAAATTTGAAGTAGGAGGACCGACCAAGCGTCTTTTTCCATCTCCGGGTTCCTAAAATAGATGCCATATACATGTCCCCTGATAGGGGACGTAAATGGGATTAAACTGATAGGAATAGTACTACTTAACACACCTTGTAATAACGCAGAGAGAGGCAATGCAGAGAGAGGAGCCTAAAGAAGAGGAGTCAGAGGAGGAAGGTGGCTTTGAAGAGGTGGAAGACCAAACACAGCAGGCGTCCCAGGGGGCTTGTTGTCACCTTTCGGGGACCCTTGGTGTTGTACGTGGCTTAGTGGAGGAAGAGACCTTCAATGACATCAGTGAGGACAAGGAACGGGATATGGCTAGCTTGGTATCCAACCTTATGCAAATGGGGAGTTTGCGGTTGTGCAAATGGACTGTTTGAGGTTGTTTGCGGTGCGTTAAACGGGGAGTTTGGTCTGTCACTGTGAAGCGGGCGTAACCCTTACACTACCTGATCGATACAACATCATACCTCATGTTTTAAAGCACGTTATTCCAAACAATTTAGGAATGTTAGGTGATTTATGCCCTTTATGGATTAAAACCAGACTCTGCATCAACTATGTAAGTTTCCATGGGAGTTTTGCCATGGATCCCCCTCCGGCATGCCACAGTCCAGGTGTTAGTCCCCTTGAAACAACTTTTCCATCACTATTGTGGCCAGAAAGAGTCCCTGTGGGTTTTAAAATTCGCCTGCCTATTGAAGTCTATGGCGGTTCGTCCGGTTCGCCCGTTCGCGAACATTTGCGCAAATTCATGTTCGCCATTCACGAACGGAAAATGTTATGTTCCCGACATCTATATTGAGGAATAATCTTCAAAGGAAGTAGTAATTTCAAGACTGTACCAAGTGTGTGCTGGTACTAAATTTGAACTATAACCTTTGTATAAAAGCCACATTCAGTCTTGCTACTTCCACCTTATTAAACTTAGACAAATTTAAATAACTAGTTATGTGAACTTGGGCTATGATTATTTTGTTAAGTACACACCCTAACGTGTCAAACCTATTGCTTATCTGTAAGTCATTACACAGTGGTAAAACATCCCATATAGGTCATGTAATTAGATTGTTGTACATGTAATTATATTTGCAAATAGAAATGGAAATTTCCATTAGATCCTTGTGGATTACTGAAATTCTAAACTGACATTTTCGAGCTATCTGCTTATCATTGTTAATGCCTGGTTTTATTTACTGAATTTACTATTAGTAACTTGATGTCACTATTTCAAATTAAAATGATATTCTATATAAAGCAACTCTTGAGCTTCAACTGATCATATTTTGATTGCATATTTTGCATTAGCTTTGAGGACCAGTGGAATTATTTAGGTTTTCCGAATAAAAATGTTCTAAAATTTCAATTGTACAAAAATTGCGCATTTTCACTCTTCCTAGTCACAATGTAGAAACTTGCATAATTTAAAATATTTTCTTTATATGTGCACATTTCCAAGTCAAATGTGCTGTAACTATGTTAGTCACAAAAATTTGAATTTGAGTTTTGTTACGGCACCCCCAGGCATAAAAGGGGTTAAACTGCCGTTTAGAAGATCTTCCCCTTCCAGATATACAGGCAGCTACTGAAGACACCAATCACCCAAACAGGAAACCATATGAATGCCGTAAACAGCCGAACCGGAACTATACGAATGCTGTAAACAGCCGAATAGGAAAAACCATTGAGAACATGGTTGTTGTTCAATAATAAAATTAATCCTCAAAAATACAACTGGCCTAATAATTCTGCACTCCCTGTACATATATTGCATCTAAATAATAGATATGTGGAATTTGAAAATAATTACATAATATATCATAATAATGGTTTTGCTTAATAAAAAAAGAGGGAAATTACAGTTGAAAATCTACTTCACGAAATATTGAAATTGTTGCAGTCCTAAAGATTTAAAAAGGTATAGGTGAAACTGCTAAGGCATAGTTTTGAATATTTATTTAATGAATTACCTTTATAATATTTTTAAAACCATTAGATATCCCCAACTTCAAGGGTCCCTTTAAAGATTAAGCTTAAGACAATCTGGCTTTCATGTATATTCTTCATGTGTGCATCCCACAGTGTATTTTTATGATGGCTGTTTACCTTTATGAATTTGAACTTCTGTTTGCCAAATACATTTAACTATGGCAACAATAAGCATTAACTAAGTGAATATTCTCTATGTTCTCTTTCTCTATGAACAACTAAGCATTGTTAAGTACATGTACAGTGTATATTTACGATGGCTGTTTACCTTTATGAATTTGAACTTCTGTTTGCCAAATACATTTAACTATGGCAACAATAAGCATTAACTAAGTGAATATTCTCTATGTTCTCTTTCTCTATGAACAACTAAGCATTGTTAAGTACATGTACACATATTAAATAAGTCAGCAGACTTGTTTTCCCAGAGTGTCCCTGGCATACAGTGCTCCCTCTGTAGTTAATGACTAAGGGGAGTGATATAAAACTCACATTGATTTACTCTTTTCCTATTTGTGCAATGTACATGCAACTTTGGAAAAATGAGGTGCCATAAAACCCACATATGTATTGTTATGTCTTCATTTGAATACCAGTACAATGTTGGCTTCTGGTAAACTTCAATAAGAAGCTTAAATGGTTTGTGGAACATGTACAATATTATCACATATAGGCCCATATTTAATAAGACTTCCAAATGATTCAATACTGTTAGAAACAAAAGTGATTTAGCAACAGAAATCACCATTAAAATCTCTAGGAATTTTTGTAGACAAATCATTTAGAACATTTTTGCTAACACTATTGAATCATTTAGAAAGCTTCTTAAATAAAGGCCGTAGGCCCTGATTTAATTTTTTTTTTTTGATAAGCTTTTACTTACTTAATTACTGATTTATGAATAAATGTTTACATTGACTTAATGTTATAAATTACTATGAATTAATTACAAATTAATTTGGACTATTTTTACATTTCTTGATACATTGATAAATGTTTTATGTATTTTTTATATCCCCTTAAGGACACATGACATGTGTGACATGTCATGATTCCCTTTTATTCCAGAAGTTTGGTCCTTAAGGGGATATTCTAATATGTTGAAGAAATCATTTAAAAAGTTTATTGAAATATATTAGATCATTTGAAAAGCTTATCCAACAGTATTAAATGAAAGCCATAGTGCATAAAAATACTAAACCCTATCACAAAGGTTCTAAATGAAATCTCGAGCGATGCTGCGTACAGTGTGGGATCTTGAAGAAGGTTGTTCAATTAAAGGAAGTGAGCTGTAGTGATTTAATTTATGTTAGTGATATTGTGTATACTTTGACCTCTATATAAAATTGAATTCCCACAAATACAACATCGAAAACAAATATACAGGCACACTGGTGGGATAATGTTACTGATAAATACTAGTTATAATGTTACTGATAAGTACTAGTAATTTCAAATGGCACACTGACCGCAGTCCACTCTTTCAAATACTTGGGTATGATGTTAGACCCCAATCTATCTTTTGGCCTGCACATAGAAAAGCTTGCATCTAAACTTTATCCCAAACTAGGTGCCCTGTACAGAAACAAATCCTGCCTAAGCCCTTCAGTAAAGGAAAAGATTGTACAGCAAATGCTGATGCCAATCATTGATTATGGGGATGTAGTATATGCATCTGCATCGCAATCCCACATTAATAAACTCAACACATTGTATAACTCGTTCTGCCGATTTGTGCTACAATCAGGGGCGTATTTGCCGCGAGGCAAACAAGGCATTTGCCTTGGGCGGCATTTTCCAGGGGGCGGCAAAAAAAACCGCCCCCAAACGCCCAGGGCAAATGCCTTGTTAGCCTTGCGGCTAACAGACATCCTGGGCTGGTGGCTGCTGGGCTGGTTGCTGGGCGGGCGGCTGGCGAGGGAGCACTTCCTCTGAGCTGTCTGCTCAGCTCCCTCGCGCGCCGCAGAGTGAGGCTGGGAGCCGGAATATGACGTCATATTCCGGCTCCGCCTCCCAGCCTCACTCTGCGGCGCGCGAGGGAGCTGAGCAGACAGCTCAGAGGAAGTGCTCCCTCGCCAGCCGCCCGCCCAGCAACCAGCCCAGCAGCCTGACCGGCAGCCCCACTAGACCCCAGGGAGAGGGAGAACCCCCCCAGCATTCCCAAAGGTAAGGAGGCTGGGGGGGTAAATAAAAAAAAAATGAGTTAATGTGAGTGAGTGTGTCTGTTAGTGTGTGTCTGTTAGTGTGTGTCTGTTAGTGAGTGTGTCTGTTAGTGTGTGTCTGTTAGTGAGTGTGTCTGTTAGTGTGTGTGTGTGTGTCTGTTAGTGTGTGTGAGTGTGTCTGACTGTGTGTGTCTGTTAGTGTGTGTGAGTGTGTCTGTTAGTGTGTGTGAGTGTGTCTGTTAGTGTGTGTCTGTTAGTGAGTGTGAGTGTGTGTGAGAGTGTGTCTGTTAGAGTGTGTGTGTGTGTCTGACTGTGTGTGTCTGTTAGTGTGTGTATGTCAGTGTGTGTGAATGTGTCTGTTAGTGAGTGTGTGAGTGTGTCTGTTAGCAGCTAACAGACACACTCACACACTCACTAACAGACACTCACACACACTGACATACACACACTAACAGACACACACACTAACAGACACACACACTAACAGACACACTCACTAACAGACACACTCACACACAGACACACTCATACACTCACACACACACACACTGACAGATACGCATCCATTAGCTAACAGTTAGCTAATGGATGCGTATCTGTCAGTGTGTGTGTATTTAGAAGGCGGGGGAAGGGTTGGGTGGGGGTGGCGGGGGGGGGGGGGGGTGAGGGGGGCGTCTGAGTTTTGTCCTGCCTAGGGCAGCACAAAACCAGGATACACCCCTGGCTACAATGTAATTACAGGACCCACCATTGTGACATGCTAAAAGAACTAAACTGGCTGTCGCTGGAATCCAGACGCACCCTTCATCTTTCCAGCCTTGTGTTTAAGAGTTTTTCTGGGAAACTCCCACCCTACCTGAACGCAATGCTTTCCCCGGCTGTTCCCACTTCCTACAACCTCCGATCCAGTACCAACACTTTACTTAGTCTACCTCAATATAAAAAGAAAGCAGCCCGATCCTCCTTCTCCTACAGAGCACCGCATTTGTGGAACGACCTCCCGCACAAATTAAAATCTTCCCTAAGCTTAAAGTCCTTTAAGAGATCCCTCTCTACATACCTCAAAACAGAATGTACCTGTCATGGTTGATTATATATTTCCTACCTGTTCTATGTTAAATTTTGTATATATTGTACATTAATATTGTATTTGTATTTTATTGTACACTAACTGTAACAATGTAATGATTTGTGGACCCAGGACATACTTGAAAACGAGAGAAATCTCAATGTATCTTTCCTGGTAAAATATTTTATAAATAAATAATAAACTGGACAGAGTAATATGGATTAAAAAAACAAATTTCCTAATCAATCTGTTTTGTACCAAACAGAGAATATTATTTGTTTGGTGAAATTAATGTGTCAGCTGAATATTAGGGAATATCTAACATATTAAGACACATATTAAGACACAGTTGTTGACACTTAACAACCATACTGAGAGTGCTAATGACTTTTGTCACCTACAGAGTCTACAGGTCAGAAATGACAAATGGTCTACACACGTTGCTAAGAGAACAATGACAGATGAATAGAACAACCATTTTTAGTTTGTTTTTTTTTGCAGTGTTTGGCCCGCTGGCAATCTTTATCCCATACTGCATTCGAACTTATATTATACCTGAAGAATGACCTGCTGACCCTATAAATTTACATTAGTAATGGAACTAATTGACCTGTAATTTAAGACGATACATTATTTTATTTTTTTTTACAATTTCTCCATATATGCTGTTTGGTTTAGCAGTAAAGGAAAAAACATGATGTTCAGGGGTGCCTGCATGTCTATGCCTGGTATATGCAAATGTTATGAGCAAAGTATTTTCACAATAAATAAACTGGAATAATATACATTAAATTCAACATTCCATCAATAATAGATAAACAGGTCACAGTTGGTAACAATGAACAGCTTTGCAATAATATGAATTATTAAAAATGTTTGAACAGGAGAGCAGCTCTGAGGAAGCCTTGGCACTAGAAAAGTAAATAAATAATTTTTTTGAATTTTCTTCTTTTTTTTTATGGCATACGTGGGGACACCTTAATAACACTAGAGAGATGGGCAATGCAACCTTGGTGCAGTATGTATTCCTAATGTTCTAGTGTTCCTTTAGGTGCACTTTATAAACGTGCCTATTTCTATGTGAAATTGGAACTTTCTTAACTCTATTAGGAAATGGTTCTCTGGCTGTCAATCAAACAGCTGGGATAGTTATCATCTTCTCCTGGGCTAATATAAGTTGCAGTATCTGTGAGCATGCACAGGGCCGGCCTTAGGCATTTAGACGCCCTGTGCGAAAAATCTTCACAGCGCCCCCCCCCCCCCCCCCCCCCGTCATCCATGTATGCTGTTATGTTTGTGTTGTCTGTGTACGTGTGATGACTGTGTGTGATATGTATGCTATGTGTGATATTTGTAATGGGTATATTAACAGTGTGTGATATGCGTGTATTGGTTGTATGTGACACACACACACACACACACACAGAGTCAGACGGCCATACACACACAGGAAGACATCCACACACACACACAGGCAGACAGTCACACACACACACACACAGACACACACAGGCAGACAGTCACACACACACCCACAGACACACACAGGCAGACAGTCAGTCATACACACAGACACACACAGACACACACAGACACAGACAGTAATACACACAGACACATACACAGTCATACACACAGAGGCAGACCGTCATACACACACACACACAAACACGCAGACTGTCATACACACAGACACACACAGGCAGACAGTCAGTCATACACACAGACACACACAGACAGTAATACACACAGACACACACAGAGGCAGACAGTAATACACACAGACACACACACAGAGGCAGACAGTCATATACACACAGACACACACACACGCAGACAGTCACACACACACACACACACACACACACACACAGACACACACAGGCAGATAGTCATACACACAGAGGCAGACATTCATACACACAGACACACACACAGAGGCAGACAGTAATACACACAGACACAGTGGCAGACAGTCATATACACACACACACACACACACAGGCAGACAGTCGTACATACACACACACACAGAGACACACACAGGCAGACAGTCATACACAGGCAGACAGTCATACACACAGACATACAGAGGCAGACAGTCATACACACACACACACACACACAGAGGCAGACAGTCATACACACAGGCAGAGAGTCACACTCACCTGACAATCCCACAGTTACCTGTGGAGTTCATCGTGGAGGCAGTGCAGCTCCTGGTGACTGTTTGGTGGGGAAGCAGGGACTCCTTCCTGCTTCCCCTGCAGCCGTTTTCCAGCGCTTTTAGCTCCGCCCCCGCCGCACGGTAAGCTCCGCCCCCGCTGCAAATTTAAAAAAAACAAACATTTTTTTTTTTAAATCGGCTGTGCGGCCGCACGGCGCCCCCTGCTCCATGGCGCCCTGTGCGGCCGCACAGCTCGCACACCCCTAAGGCCGGCCCTGAGCATGCATGTACCTCTTTGCTCACGTCCACAGGGCTCCATTTTTACCTGGTCATCACTGGTTGCATCCTTCTCAGTTCATGCATCTCCACCTCATCTCCTGCATCTCACACCTTGCTTGTGCATGCACTTGCAGTTTAGAATTGAAGATTATATTAGCTTTAGTGTACTTATAATCTTAATTTTAGTAATGACAGGAGGCGAATATTTGCATATCTTTCTTTACTGAAAACTCCAGCAGCATAGAAACAGTAACAACCAATCAGAGAAAAGATATGCTGCCCATAAAAGGGCCTGTCTATGACATCACTTCCTCTTTCTTTGAGGCGAGAAAATAACAGTCAATACGAAAACCAATACAGATTAACAATTTAACAACATATTAGGAAAATAAACTTTGGTAGGTCCATGGTGTGACGGTGTGGAAGACGAGTCTCCGTCCCGCAGAATAGATGTTCACGCTGAAAGAAAAAGAAAAAGGTGAAAGGTTTCTGGCGTGGCAATATGTCCGCATATCATAAACATTAAGTACCTGAACACTACTGGATATTAAGATGCGAATCTATAGCTAGACATAGGACTACAAAATATAACGTGTGAGAGCATGAAAAACCACAACCTAGTTTAAGGAAATCTGAAGTTATACAATCCACACATGATAACAAACAACGTATCTAATAAGAAAAAACATATACAAACAAAAGCCTGCATGCTTACCTGAGCACTAAGACCTGATCCTGTATAACCCGAGAGAACCTGGGGGGGGATTCTATAGGGCGGGAAATATTCGCCTCCTGTCATCCTGTATTATTAAGGAGGCTTCATATTTGCATTTTTAAAGCTTAGGTCTCACTAGTGTGAAGGAAGCATGCAAAATTTGGCGGAAATAGAAAGTCCGAAACGTACTTTCCCGAGACCAGTCCGCACAACGCATAATGTCGGCTAGGGAGGCGCCTGCCAAGAACGCTTGGGATGCCGCCGCCCCTCTGACCGAATGTGCTCCAAAGCTAGATTCGATTCCTGCCAGCTGTAGTAACCAGCGAACCCATCTGGCCAGGGTCGTCGCAGACACTGGCCCGTGAGGCCTCACGTAGGAAATCAGCAGCTGGCCCGTCGAGCGCCGGAGGGTGGCTGTGATTTCTATGTATCTCCTAAGTGTCTTGACGACGCACAGTTTGGAGTCTGATTCGAAATATGGGTAAGACACAGAGGACGAATCTGATATAGTCCGTCTTGCAATGGAAAAAGTGACTCCCTCTGGAGTGAGAGAGAAACCGTGCACGTCAAAAGCCCTAATGTCAGACACCCGTCGGAAAGAGACGAGGCATAACAAAAGGGCCAGTTTGGCTGAGAGCTGTTTCAGCGATAGAACGGATTGTCCGGCCAGCCCCGTAGGAAATCCAGCACTCTATTCACTTGCCAGAGGCTGGAATACTTGGGTGCTGGGGGTCTCATAAGTCTGGCACCCCGCAGTAGATGACATACCAGCGGGTCTTGACCCACCGGCCTGCCTTGTACTGGGACGTGCGCCGCTGAAATGGCCGATCTGATCACGTTAAGGGATCTATACGATCGACCCGTCGAGAAAAAATGAGCAAGGTAATTGAGTATCAGATGGACAGGGGCAGTAAAGGGATCGGAATCCCTTTCCATGCACCAATCACTCCAGGCTGACCAGGCGGAGCCCATGAGTCCCATAGGAGATCTTTAGTAGATTGCGATAGGCCGTGGACCGACCAGGAGCCCCTGAAATCGTCCAGGCCACCAGTTCCAGTTGTCCTTCCAGGACGAGGGGGTGAGGTTCCCCTCGAGGTCCCGACAGGAGGAGTGGAAAGGTAAGAAGCAGAGAAAGGATTGTCGTGGGACATCCCCATGTGTAGCAACCACCATCGCAGTTCCGATCTCACCTCCTGAGTGAGTGGGATCCAGTGGTCGTAGGAAATGCCTGGTGCGCAGATATCCCGCTTTCAATCGTTGCATGGCCCTGTAGTGTAGAGGGTCCGGGAATATCGCTTGAATGGGTGAGGACAGGAGTCCCACAATCCGAGCGAGCACCCAGAGCGGCATTGAGTCCATCCTCAAGACTCGTCTGATTTCCTTTCTTATCGAGGCAATCTTTTTCGAGGGGAGGCGCAGTACGCATTCCCTCGAATCGATGTCGAAGCCCAGGAATTGTACCGACTGGGATGGAGAGAGAGACAAATTCCGCCTGTCCACCACGAATCCCAGAGCCTCCAGTAAGTGGACTACAGATCTCGTCTGCGATCGTAGCCTGGACGCGGATTCGCGAAAAATCAGCAAATCGTCCAAGTATACAAGACGCCGTATGCCCTTTGTACGGATGCGAGCCATCACTGGTCTCAACAGCTTCGTGAAGCACCACGGGGCCGAGCTGAGACCGAACGGCAGGCAAGAAAAATTGGCATACCTGTCCTCTCCATCTGAAACGGAGGAACCGACGGTAACTTCTGTCCACGGGGACCGTGAGACACGCGTCCTTGGGGCCCAGGTGCGTAAACCAGTCGTTCTTGATGAGAAGGTCTTGTAGAAGATGGATTCCTTTCATCTTGAAGTGTCTGTAGGTCACGAAAACATTTAGCTGTCGGAGTTTGATAACCGGCCGATACTCGCCCGTCTTCTTCTTGACCAAGAAGATATTGCTTATAAAGCCTCCCCCGCCTGGCGCGTATTGAATCGTGCCCTTTTCGAAGAGTGCATGGATCTCTTCGTCCACCAGCCGGTCTTGTTCTGACGACATGTGGATTGGGGGGGGGGGGGGAGTGGTCTGGACGGGCTGTGCGGCAAAGTCTATTCCGAAGCCGCGTACCGTTTGGAGGGCCCAGGCGTCCTTGGTAATCCGCTCCCAGTTCTGGAAGAAAAAAGACAGGTTGCCTGCAATAAACTTTGAGACATTGGTCTGTACGGAAGGACACACCATTATTGAAGCGGCTGCGTCCACGGCCTCTGAAACCTCTGGTCCTCTCTGCTCTCGGAACGTCGAGGGCCTTTGCGATGAGGACGGGAAGAAATTTGAATTTTTCGGATACGACCTGGAACCTGAGGTCCAAAATCGTCTGGCGGCACGGTTCCGCTGTCGACCAGCCCTTCCAAAAACACCTCTTGTGGGAGGAGTGTGTTACACCTGCTTGAGGGAGGTTTGAGCCTTGTTTAAGGTAGTGAAAAGGTTCACCTGTCTTCTGAGTTCTGCGATGAAGCATCACCAAACAGTAGGCCCTGGGCCTTTGGTCCAAATTCCTTGGCCCCCAGTTCCTGGAGCTTTCTATCGATCCTTATCGGCGCCGATCTGCGTCTCTCGACGCAAAGCGCGGTGTTAGCGCCGCCCAGTAGGCATAGTGCGCGTTGGGCCCATCCGCGTATGACGTGAGGGTCCAGCTGCGAGTCTTGGCTGGGGGCTAGGTCAGCGAAATACAGCATCCTAGCGATGGGGTCGAGCAGCTCCAGCACTTTGTCCTGTGCCGCTTTCATGCCCTTCTCCACCTCTTTGCGTGGGTCTCTGCCCGTGCGTGACATAAAAAACCACCATCGTGTCATCGAATTCGGGCGTTAATGCCACTTTATCGGGGATCAGTGGTCTGGGGCATTCGACCTGGAGGTGCGCCCGTACCTCCTTTTCCAAGGGCTTGTGCAGCCAGTAGTGGATGAATTTTGCCAGATGGCCTGGCAGCGTCCATTCAGAGGAACGTGGGTGTCGGATGGAACGAATCGAATAATAGCATCCCCTGGTCATCCAAAACACACCGTCTCCGGACGGGCCGGCGTGGCGGTCGTTGTCGGCTTCCTTCTCCTTGACGTAAGCCGAAGAGGTAGGCGGTAGGTCTTGCCACTCCTCGTCGTCCGAGGGTGAGCCGTCCCCGTGCCACTCGTCCACCACGTCCAGGGGGCATGGGCCATAGGCCTCGTCCTCATCCGAGGATTGGGGTGCAGAGAGTGCGGGCTGTCGGTCCGTGTTCGTAACCCGCTTGACGGGCATCATGCCCTTTTCCTTGGCGGAGGGGGGGCTTGAAGCCTTTCTGTGCCTCTTGGCCTTAGACACCTCTGAGCCCGACGCTTCCATGCGTTCTGGAGGGCTAGTGTCGCCTTGACTGTGGGAAGGGCTCGCAAGAGAGCCTTCTCCACAGAAGCCGCCACGGCGGCATTGAACATGGCTCGCAAGTCTGGGTTATTTTGTGCATCCTCCATGATCCGAGGTGCATCCCGACCTGTGGGGCAAAAACAAGTTTCAGCGGAAAAACCGTGGTGGTTCACCGTATGCAAATATAGGTCGGTTCCCGCTACAACCGGGGGTTACCCGTGTAGGGGTGTATGTATAGAAGGCTTTATGCACGTAATATATAGTAAATAGGGCTGTGAATTTATAACATTAGAAGCAAGCTTCCCGTGCATATTCTCGGGGTTTACCCCGGGTGGTGTGCCGTGGAAGCCAGAGGACACCCACATCAACCAAAAAAGGTGGGCCGTATCGCCCTGCATGCGTATCTGGGGGGTCACCCCAGGTGGTGTGCCGTGAAAAATACCCAGAGGACACCCACATAGATTTCACCCTTGGGTGCAGTAGTGTAATATGACCCTGTGTAGGGTAACCATATGATAAACCCTGAATGGGTACAGTAATATCAGCAGATTCCCCTGAGGGGTATGTTTTATAGTATATGTCCCTTTGCAGTGTGTTTCAGTTCAAAGTAGGGGACAACTATGAAAAAGCCTTCAAATACATATGGTATGTGCATGCAATCCTCTTGCCTCACTGAGGCAGATACAGAACAGAAAAAACGAAAAAAATCCTCCCCTTGGGGGGGTGGGTAAAATGCAGCAATATACTTGTCCCAAAGAGTCTGGTATTTTATTGTTAATTCAACTGTATGCTGGGCTTTCCCCCCAACCTAACTGTTTGATGGACTTCTCTCCACATCCGGGCTTTGAACTCATGGCCCGTTTACACACACTGTAAGCATGCTGTCTGCTCGTCTATCCGAGCAGACTGCAGCAAAAGAACACTAAGGGAGAACGGGGAATCCCCTTGAGGGCGATTCCCGGTATCGTGGCGGCGGTCGGGTGATTACCGGACCGCCGTGCTGACATAGAGACGGCCGCCGCGGATCTCGCGATAACCGCGAGATCCAAGATGGCCGCCGGCCGCGTGGGGAAGGGGTTCCCGCTCGCGGCCGCGAGCGAGATGCAGTAGCGGTGGCGAAACAAAAAAATATATATATACCCCGGCTACCCTCCACCCGTCCCCACCCGCCCCTGTGTGTGAGGTAGAGGCAGGTCCGCGCGGCGAGCGAGGCACGGAAAGCCGCGCCGCCTGCGGACCGCCGGAAAAAACGTGAAAAAGAGAAAGTTTTAAAAACAGTACACAGGGATAGTAGAGATAGTGAGGGGGACAGGTACAAGTAGTCAGGGCAATAATAAGAATAATAAGAATAATTAATCAAATAATACAGTACACAATAATAATCAGCAAGAAATAACAGAAAATGAAGCAGTAGGTAAAAATACTCTGACCTGTTGATGGCTGGAGCAGCAAAGAAAGAGGAAGTGATGTCATAGACAGGCCCTTTTATGGGCAGCATATCTTTTCTCTGATTGGTTGTTACTGTTTCTATGCTGCTGGAGTTTTCAGTAAAGAAAGATATGCAAATATGAAGCCTCCTGTCATGTGGTAAAATTAGAAGCCTCTGATTCTTCATTTCCCTGGCACACACTGAAAGCCTGTGCTGGGAAAAGAGGGGAGACATTACAAAGGCT
This sequence comes from Pelobates fuscus, assembly GCF_036172605.1. Classification (NCBI taxonomy): domain Eukaryota; kingdom Metazoa; phylum Chordata; class Amphibia; order Anura; family Pelobatidae; genus Pelobates; species Pelobates fuscus. The sequence continues at coordinate 170,423,371 of NC_086320.1, read as the reverse complement.
GGAAACAGAAGATCTGCAGCTATAGCAAAGTTTTTTTTGTTTTTCTTTTTTTATATATGCCCCAAATGAAAATATGCAACAATAAATGCATGCATGTTTTCATTGAGGGGGATATAAAAAAAAGTAATTTTAGAGTTGCTTTAATTTCATTATTAATCTTCCTTTTTATTAATTTTACTGAAGGAACAAATATGCAAATCTGTTTCTCTGCAGTATTAAGGATCTTATACTTTTTACACTTTGAGGTCACATATCCACCTTCAAGGATAATGGAAAATGACCAAAGCTGTTGTTAATGAGGTTACATCCCATAATTTGCACACCAGCTGTGATTTTTGTATTCTGTCTCTTGTTCTCACTGAACAATTTAATATTTTCAATGCACAGTGATGAATTTATATTCACTAATGGTGTATAGTTATATATCAGCGTGTCTGTGGTGAGTGTGTTACAAATAGTGTCAAACCGCCTGCTGCACTGCTTCACGCAATTTAACTCTTTAATTCCCAGATAAAAACATAAATCGGTTTTGGTTTTTAATTTCTGCCCTTCCAAGTTCAGAGGGAAAAATGCCCCCCTACTAGGAATTTAAGCTCCATCAAATTAAAGGTAATACATTGCCTGACCTTGCTGGACTTTATCTCCATCTCGAAAGAAACTTTGGACTGGAGATTTGTCCACAATTATTTTCGCTAAGAACATGTAACTGGATAATGCCCTCTTCATTAGTTGCAAAGGTCAGTTCTGCAGCTAATGAAAAGTATGTTTTCAGGAAATAAATATTAGTAAAAAATTTTAGTAATTGCATTTTTTTTGCAAAAATTAATTACATACACTAAAAATATATGCATCTTTGGACACAGAGTGTTCCTTTAAGTTTATTCTTTAACAGCCAAATAGTCCACAATAGATTTGCTTCCATTCTAAGCTTTCACACTCACATCCCACTGCATAGCATAAGGAGCACAGTGGGAGGTAATATTAAAAAATAAAATAAACCTGGATCCAAGGGCATTTGTCTGAAACTGCAGTTTAATTAGCGCTAATTAATCCAAACCTGGTTATATATTTTGATATGCATTCTTCTGCTGGTATACTTGGTACCTGTCTGTGTTCCCTTGGTTATGATATTCAGATTGTATTATTTTGATTTTGTTGCTGTTGTTTTTGACATGTAACCTGTCACCTTTGTGATATTTAAGGGTTGGTAAGTCATAGTGCCTGTTTTGGTTTTCTCTTTTTTCAAAAAAAATAAAAAATGAAATAAAATCTTACCAGTTGCTTTTCTTTGAGCTCAGTTAGACTAGCCATTTTTGTTTTGGCTCAGTCCTCTAGCTTTTTCTTGCTCTTGATATGCTGTTCCATCTGATTCAATAAGACCATGTCTAGTCTTCCTAGTTTACATATATTGCTCTTACAAGAAGCCAATTTTAAAACAGAAAATGTCAAGCAGAGGCTTTGAAGATGCTCTATAGCCAACTGTTCATCCATATATCTATACCAGCCTTAAGGTAACATTTAAACCTAGTTGGATTAATCATATAAATGATCTGTGTCAACTATAGGGATGATCTATGTCAACCGTATTTTTATGATGTTGAAAACCTGTGCATCTGATTTGGCCAAACTATTATTTATTGTTTCAATACCTTAATTATGCCTAAATAAACATATAGCGTGTCTACATCAAGAGTTATTAAAACGGTGGCAAGTTTAGCTGAAATTAGTTGATAATGGAATAAATTTTATTGAACTAGATTTCTGTACTGCCTATGATCTCCTTAGTTGTGGGCATCAGTTTAGAGACAATCAACTAAACACAAATATCTGTTTCCCAATTGCTCCCTAACTTGAATGTATGAAAATAGGTCAGCATTGTTAGTTATTACAAGATCCAGGCAAGCTTCTATTCCATTTAGTGCTTCTACTAAAAGTGTAATTTAACAGGTTCAAAAATCTGTTTCCCTTGTACTACTGGAACTCTCTGTCCAGGCAATGTCTGGATAATTAAAATTTCCCAAACTTAAGCAATTAGCTAGATGTACAGCCCTATTAATTTGAGATAGTAGTTGCTTTTCTCGAACAGTTTTAATGTTTGGGGATTGGTATCGTATTCCTACTATTAATGAAGCCCCTCTTTTTCCTCCTATGCAAATTTGTACCAATAAGGCTCTCACATCCTGATGTGTATCATCATCACAAAACATTTTGTTTACACTTTACTTCAATTCAGTATTGATCTATAAACACACCTATCCCTCTTTTCTATCTATTTTATTCTATCCTTCCTTAAAACAAATTGCATATCCATTTAAATTAATGGCCCAATCAACTGTTTGATCCCAACCAAGTCTCAGTAATCCAAATTGTCATACTGTTCCTTGTATGCCAATATATTAAGATCTCCCATTATGTTACATAAGCTTCTTGCATTAGCAGTCAGACATTTAAAACTACCATTTGTTTTTTTTTTTAAATTTCATTTAAAAAACATGTATTTAATACCATCTGCATGTCTTCCCTCCTCTTCAGCTACTAAGTCTAGCTCTCACCCAGAAATTGGCTCTTTAGCGGAGCGCTAGTTTAGCATATACTCTCCTCTGCTGGTACTCCAACAGCTACTTAGGAACAAGCTGGATATTACAAGAAGAACAGCATAAGCAGCAAGCAAAACAACACATCTCCCATCACCCATCCCAATAACTGGACGACACGCAGTATCAGGAGCAGAACTACTTTTTAATCCACACACTCTTGCTTTTATACAATTTTCCCATGCAAGGGAGACACCCACAGATAATTAAGAATCAGCCAATCAATAGATGGATACAGTACACATATTCCCTACCCTCAGCATGAGAGATAACTTAATTATGTTAATTTACGATAGGTTGTAAAACACATTTTTCCTCAATTCTTGTATGTACCCTAAAACCATAACATACACCCATATTTTATCCCCTAATAGCCCCGATCTGGGTGAACAATATACTGAAATATCACCCAGATCGGTTCAGGGGTTCGCCAATTTCCTGGAGGTCTTAGTTTTACCGACCGCACACGAGGTGTATGCCCAAAATAGTTCCACACAAAAGGGCTGTGCAGTCGGTCTTTGTTCGAGTAGCCAAAACATACGAAATTGCAGGGCTAGAGTGTTCGTGACTTAGTTTGACATAATCCCCTCATTCGTATACTTATTCTCAGAGAATACTGCTCTGTTTGGATGGGTTTTGACGAACTTCCATGATGTTGGAGGTTTTAGCGGTGTTCGTGCAGTCGAGTGTCTGATTTGGGTTCCAGACACTCGATGACCAAACCCTCCTGGTGTCATTTGTATGCCAAGATGGCCACCGCCACGTGTTCATCTATACGAAAGACGGCCACCCTGAAGATCACACAGGGGTTCAGGCATTTGCGGTTAACCAGATATGCAAAAGGTTAATAGGGTCAATTGGTGCCACACTCCCCTCCTGGGTGGCTGGGTTGTTCGGTACTTTGTTCTTTTGTCGAGCCATATAGTGTAATCCAAAAGTGCCGAAGTCCCGAATTTTGGAATGCCAAACTGAACCGAATATTTTTCCCATGCACATCCCTACACAGCACTGAACATGTTAATTAAACCACAAAACACAGCACCAGAATGACTCATCCATACCATCACGAGATAATTATTAGTACAAAGCTAGCTTTTAGATAAGAGATAATTAACTGCACAGACCTGGCATGGCATTGTTGGTGGGCCTGAACAGCCCCATCCAACACTTTTGCAAGGTCTTTGCTGGGCTGCACTGATAAGGAGACTTGGTGAAAAAGTACAGACTATCTATCCCATTGGTAAAAAAATTATAAAAGACAAGAAAACTTGGCACTCGCTTGGAGTACTACCCACCTGTACAAACGCGTATTGTTGGTTCTGCTGATTCCCAGAAAGAGAGGGTCCCTTCAAGTCTGACTGCCAGAAGTTCTCTCAGTCGAGTGCAGCAAGCTTCTCTAATGGTGATGCATAACTTAAGCTGAATATCTTGATAATTAAACTGTTTCCTTAAGCTGAATGTGCACTATAGATTAAATGTTATTACTTATTATTGTTAATCAATAAAGGTTGTATTGATTATTTACCAGTACTTGGTGTCAGTCTCGCTCCCTTTCTCAAATACTCAATTGACTCATCCCGAATAGGGTTTTGGTGCCCACCAATATCTTTAAAAACCTTAGAGTAATTGATTATTGCTTTTTGATATTGGCGCTTCATGAATTTAATGATCAGGCACAACATAATCTCCTTAATATTCAAATCTATATCCTAAGGGAGGGGGAAAAAACACTTCTACAAAACAAAATCAAGATACAAAACATCCTACTAAGTGTAAACTAAAGTGTCACACAAACATTGTAAACCACAAGAGAACTATTACAATAATCATAATTAAAGTTTTCAGTGCTTTCTTCTTTGCACAAATCCCCACACTTTCATTTTTTCCTGGGCTTTTTGAGGATTCCTAAGATTATGGGAGGCTATTTTATAAGTGACAAACAATGAACTAGGGAATCCCCATCTATATGGTACACCCTTTTATCTTTTAATAAAGGTAGGATCAAATCCTAAATTGTCTCTGGGCAATCTAGTTGCAGCTAACATATCTGGAAATAAGAGAATATCATTGAAAACACTGTCTTTTCATGGTTTCCTTCTTGCCTCTCATAAAATCCTATCTTTGACAGTAGAATTGGACAGAGAAGACTGCAGCATCTAGGTTTCTTGGCTTCATAAGCCTATGGAATCTATCAAAGGGCTGTGTGCATATATTCTGAGGATTTCTTAATGTTCTAAACAGGTCCTTTAGATAGTAAAATAATTCTTGACACAAATATTCTTCCTCCTTGAGCGACCTGTCATTTTAGTCTCTAAGGAGTTAATCTTAAGTTGCAAAGGTTTATTAGCTTTCTGTAGGTTTTTGTAGTCCTCTTGGATTTTATTCAAGGTTGGGAGCTCAATAGTTCTGATATTTGTAGCATCTTTGCTCCATGGTGTTGTTTTCAAAAATCATTTTTAATTTTTATACAAAGGTTATCTATTATTCCTGAGATCAGCTCCAATGGAATTTGATGGTGAGTCTTAGCTGGCTCCCCTATAGAGTCCATTAGTTGAGGTTGTGATTGTTCCTTACGATCCGGCATTTGCCCGGTTTGCCTGATGGCCAGTCAGGGCCCCCTTTTATGTAAGTATTATATAAAAATGATTAAAATGTACATAAGAAATACATAATAAAAAATAAAGATACACACCTTTGGACTTCCATAAATCACAACACATTCCAAAGATTTACATCTGTCTATAGTGAACTGCTTAAACTACAAAATAGCTGATCTGTCAATCAATCCTAGCATCTTATTATTTTAAATGAGTTTGCATAGGCTATTTAGTAAACTCTTGTACTAACCTTAACCCCTTAAGGACAGAGCTTCAGAAGCTTGTCCTTCACTTTATGACAACGGCATTTTTTGCTGTTTGCGTTCAACTACAATTTGCATTTGACTTATTTATTGCACCGACGCATATTATATACCATTTTTGTAAAGGACAGAAAGGGCTTTAATTTGATGTAACACACACATATATATATATATATATATATATATATATATATATATATATATATATATATATATATATATATATATATATATATATATATATACACATATATACATGCTTATTTATTATAAAAAAAATACTGACAAATGCAAACAAAATGAAAAATGTTTTTTTCAGTTTTTGCAATAATAATGTGTGCACAATTAGTGAAGGTTAAGGAAAGTAATTAAAAATAAATTCATTTAGTTGTTCTGATTTACAGAATATATAATGTGTCTGGGATTTTAAGTTTTTTTTTGGTAGTTACAGGTCACAAAGCACAAGGAGTAAAATAAACTTTTAATGTAGAGCGATTTTAGAATTTGGTATGTTTGTCTTGTAAGCTTAATAGCCATAAAAGAAAACAAAATTGCCACACAAAAGTATATATTTATATAAAGTAGACACCACAGGCTATTTACCTAAGGTTGTTTTGACACTTTCTGCGTAGCCATTTTACCGCCAACCTCTGCTAAATATTGGAGTAAAATTTTGTTTTTTGGGGGTTTTCGCTCTCAAACTTATAACAAAGAACTTCTCATGTGTATTTTGTAAAGTTGGTGTGTGCTATTCCTGTACAAAGTTTTATTATGTGTTCAGTTACTTCTGCTGAGTACAACGGTACCCCCATTGTATGTCTTTGGCACTATTTCGTGAAGCTACAGTGCCATATAGGAGACCTGTCCTTTTCAGTATTCACAGTAGAATTTTGAGAGACGGATTTAATGAGCCTATGCTTCCATTTGGGGTATTATAACAGTTTGACTGTTCAAAAAACCCCCACAAAGGCCTACCATTTGTAAAAGTAGACACTCCAGGGTATCTCATAAGGTGCATATTGTGCCTTAACATGCCCCCATTTTTTTACCATTACATGCCAAAGTATGTGGTAAAAAATAATTTTGTGCATTTTTTACATACGGATTGCATTTTTGCTGGGCATTTTGTATATTTCATATGTGCCACTAAGTTCAAACCCCCCAAATTATGCTCAGCTAAGTCTTCTGAGTAAAAGGACACCCCCATTGTATGTTTATGGCACTATTTTGTGAAGCTATTGTGCCATACAGGAGACCTGTCCTTTTCAGTATTCACAGTAGAATTTTGAGAGACAGATTTAATGAGCCTATGCTTCCATTTGGGGTATTATAACAGTTTGACTGTTCAAAAAAACCCCACAAAGGCCTACCATTTGTAAAAGTAGACACTCCAGGGTATATCATAAGGTGCATATTGTGCCTTAGCATGCCCCCATTTGTTCACCAATATATGCCAAAGTATGTGGTAAAAAATTATTTGGGGCATTTTTTTACATACGGATTGCATTTTTGCTGGGCATTTTGTATATTTCATATGTGCCACTAAGTTCAAAACCCGCAAATTATGCTCAGCTAAGTCTTCTGAGTAAAAAGACATCCCCAATGAATGTCTTTGGCACTATTTTGTGAAGCTACAGTGCCATATTGGAGACCAAGCCATATCAGTTTTTACAGAACTTTGAATTTTGACGCTGGGCCTATGTGCAATTTCCAAGCATCTTCGCAGGTTTTAAATTCAAACTACCCCACAAAGGCCTACCATTTCTTAAAGTAGACACCCCAGGGTATTTCAAAAGGCATATTTTGAACCTTAGCGTGGGATAATTTTTCCACTAGCTTGTACCAGGTGTAGTGGTAATAAGCGTTTTTTCTGCCTTTTTGACACACAAAGTGAGTTTGCACAGTATATTTTGCAAACCTTATGTGTGCTACGACTGTATAATACTTCATATGTTGCTCAGCTATGTGGTCTGAGTACAGCAATACCCCGTATGTACCTTTGCCAGGTATATGTGGATGTTGAAGGGGCACATTTGAGACGCAGCCATTCAGTTTTTTTCTAACTTTGAAGTTTTACGCTGTGTCCATGTTCCAATTTGGAGTAGTTTAGATGGTTGGTTATTGAAACTTCCCCACAAACACATACTATTTATTAAAGAATACACCCTGGGGTAATTCAAAAGGCATATTTTGAACCTCAGTGTGGGATCATTTTTTCTCTAGTTTGTTCTAGGTGTAGTGGTAATGAGCGTTTTTAAATGTATTTTTTTACTTTTTTACTTTTTAAAACTATTTTTGAAACTTTTTTTTTGCTTATTAATTTTTTAAACTTTCCTAAACTTTCTTAAAACTTTTTTTACAGATTTAAAATTTTTCTAAGCTTTTTTTTTACCGTTAACCCCTAACTAGCAGTAAGCAGCACTAACCGTAAATTCCCCATTTTCCCATAATTCCCACCCACCCCACCTAGAAAAAAATATCTAATTATACAATATTTAAATTAGTTAATTAAATAAATTGAACCCCGGAGGATTGAAAAATAAATAAAAGTTAATCGTCAGGGGTTAAAAAAAAAATTAGATCACAGTATAATACTGTGATCTATGTTTTGATCACTGTAGGCAGTGATCGACTGGCAGGGAAGGGGTTAATTTTTATTTGGACAGGGTAAAGGGGGTATGTTTTTTTTTTTACTTAAATGTTATTAAAACTTTTTTTAACTTAATTTTTAACTTTTTAAAGCTTATTTTAAAACTTTTTTTAACGTTAACCCCTAGTTAGCCTAACACCAAATCCCCCAATTCCCCACTAACTTCCACCCTCCCAAGCTAGCTAAATATATAATTTTAAAATACTTAAATTAATTAATAAAATAAATTTAACCCCTGAGGGTTAAAAAAAAAAGAATTAACCCTCAGGGGTTAAAAAAAAAAACATCAGATCATAGTAAAATGTAATCCCTGCCAATTGATCACTGTAGTCAGTGATCAATTGGCAGGGAAGGGGTTAATTTTTTATTAAAATGGGTAAAGGGGGGGTAAAGAGGGGTGGGATTTTAATTTTACTTTATTTTTTTTCCACCAGGGGGCAGGATCAGCACTGATCCGTCTCCCTGCACTTCACAGTGAACCCGGAAGTGCAGGGAGGCGGAGGTGAGTATACACAGCACATGTGCCAGCTCTGACATGCTGTCAGAGCGGGCACATGTACTGGGACAGCCCGATCCGGTGCTCCCGGTCTGCCTCTAATACAGAGGCAGACCGGAGCACCATTAACCCTGCGATCGCCGCGATTGCGGCGATCTGGGGTTAATTTTACCGCGTGACGGACGAGGTCCGTCACTCGGCGTTAATGCAATCCCCTGAGTGACGGACCTTGTCCGTCACTCATCCTTAAGGGGTTAAAACATGCACTAAGTTCCTTTCTTAACTCTATCCAATTTTTGCACCTTAAACACTTCCTACTCACTGCTAGTGATGTACCGAACTGTTCGCCGGCGAATAGTTCCTGGCGAACATAGCATGTTCACGTTCGCCACCTCGGGTGAACACATGCGCGTTCGATCCGCCCTCTATTCGTCATCATTGAGCAAACTTTGACCCTGTGCCTCACGGTCAGCAGACACATTCCAGCAAATTAGCAGCAGACACTCCCTTCCAGACCCTCCCACCTCCTGTACAGCATCCATTTTAGATTAATTCTGAAGCTGCATTCTTAGATAGAGGAGGGAAAGTGTAGCTGCTGCTCATTTGATAGGGAAATTGATAGCTAGGCTAGGGTATTCAGTGTCCACTACAGTCCTGAAGGACTCATCTGATCTCTGCTGTAAGGACAGCACCCATAAAAGCCCTAATGTAATTGCAGTTGTCTGCCTGCCAGCTTCTGTGTCAGGCTCACTCATATCTGGTGTCACAATAGCTTAAGCTTGCATTTAAAAACAAAAACAAATTTTTCACTGTAATAGATTGAATAGCAGTTAGTTGTCTGCCAGCTTCTGTGTCAGGCTCACAGTGGATACTGTGCCCACTTGCCCAGTGCCACCACTCATATCTGGTGTCACAATAGCTTAAGCTTGCATTTAAAAACAAAAAATGTGTTTTCACTGTAATAGACTGAATAGCAGTTAGTTGTCTGCCAGCTTCTGTGTCAGGCTCACAGTGGATACTGTGCCCACTTGCCCAGTGCCACCACTCATATCTGGTGTCACAATTGTCTGCAAGCGTCTGGGTGTCAGGCCTTCAGCGTGTACTCTGCCAACCTCTGCCAGTCCACTTTGCCACTCATATCTGGTGTGACAATAGCGTGCCTTTAAAAAGAAAAAAACGTTTTTCACTGTAAGCTAATAGCAGTCAGTGTCCTTCAAGCTGGTGTGTCAGGCCTTCAGCGTGTACTCTGCCAATCTCTGCCAGTCCACTTTGCCACTCATATCTGGTGTGACAATAGCGTGCCTTTAAAAAGAAAAAAAGTTTTTCACTGTAAGCTAATAGCAGTCAGTGTCTGTAACAAACTGCCATTTGTAACTGTTATTCTATTCGACAAATTGCCCTGCTTCCCTCTGTTATGGAGAAGCCTAATTGCCAGCCTTCTCCCCCATGACTATGGACCAGACTGTAAAAGACTTATTTTCCCTGCAGAAAGGCTTATTCGTGCCTTTTTTGCCGGGGTGTTTGGTAGATTTTATCTACCGAACAAACTAACAAATGCGCGACCACCTGGGAGCTGGAGTGTGCCGTCAATTTACCCCCATGAAGCTGCGGTTAACCGCAGCTTAATTGACGAATCCAGGGTGGCCTTCACAACAAAAGCCTCAAATTACAGCCTAATTAAAGAGGAACAAATATAAACACCTATGACAGAAGATATTCTCACAAAAAATCTGGAGAAATTCTACAGAGCCATAGGTGAAGACATGACGGCTAATACGAGAGAATTAAAGCAGGAATTTAAAATGATCCAAGTCAAACTAGCTGAAATTGAGGAAAACTTAAAAAAATTTGAAAAAAAAAAAACAACATATGTCAAGAAACGATTGCAGGACTGACAAACAAAATAGGAGTACTTGAAACTAAAATCTGCGATATGGAAGATAGATCCAGAAGAGCAAACATCAGACTAAGAAATATCCCAGAAGAGGTTTCCAATGAAAAACTTGAAGGCTTTCTCCTGGAATTTTTAAAAACTTTGACCTCAGATGGGGACCTCCATGATTATTTGACAGATGGGCGCCATCGATTGCCTAAACCTTACAACGCCTCGGAGACTTTCGTAAGAGACGTAATGGTAAAATTTCATTCTTACAAACAAAAGAATGAATAATGGCAGCTATGAGGAACAAGCCGACAGTGGAGGAAAAGTTTAAGAATTTAACCATATTTCAAAATTTATCATTCTCAACTAGATTGTGGCGAAAAACCTTTAAGGATTTACTACCGACCTTGAGACAGAAGACCTTCAGTTATAGATGGGGCTTTCCTTCAACACTGAGGGTGTTCTGGAAAGGAAAAGTTGAAAATGTTGACTCTAAAGAAACATTGAACAGTTGGATGGAACTAACACATATCAAATAATAATTGAACGATTTTTTTTTTTGGAAGATTATGACTCATACACTATGCTGTACTCATAGTTTATGGATAAACACAATAGTGTAAGGATGATAAACACACTTTAATGATTATAAAGCACAAAACCACTAGTAAATGGCCTTAAAGGGGCACAAATGTTAACGATAAAACGATAAGAAAGAAATAGATATTATGTAGTAGAATTAGATTTTTTTTTTCTGTTTGTCCACTAGGAAATTTCTGGGTAAAAGGAGTATTGGTGCACTATTTACAAAATGGATAAGAAGAATATGATATAAATATGCTGTTGTATATATAAAAAAAGAGGTGAGAGGTCATTCTTTCCTATCTGGTTTACAACTAGAAAGGAAGGGTATGAATGTTTTAGTATTTGTCTTGTTTTGTTGTTATTGTTGAACATGCCGGCGGAGATGCTGGGAGGCTTCTGTGGGGAATATGGTTAAAATGATATGAGTTAACACTCAGGGCCTGAACTCTCATTCTAAAAAAGCACTAGTATATGATTTTTTGGTTAACCAAAATATAGATGTTGTTTTTTTGCAAGAGACGCACTGGAGACTGATTGATAATGTAAAATGGGGAGAGAAAGATTTCCACACTTGTTCCAGGCTTCGCTTAGTGATAGTAAAAAAAGGGGGGTTGCTATAATAGTGGCAAATACGGTGAAATTTGAATTAATTTATCAATATGCGGATAGGGAAGGTAGATTTTTAATTATCATTTGTAAAATAAATGAAATTAGATATACTCTAGTCAACATCTACCTGCCAAATACTTTTCCTGTGGTTACACTGAGAAGGATTTTGGAACAGGTGGAAACGATTAAGACAGGAGTATATTTGATGGCAGGAGATTTTAATTGCGTGTAGACAAGAAACTCAGCCTTAATATCCAAGTGAATAGCTCAGTAGTCAAAATGGCAAAAACTCTTAGAAATATAAAGAACGAGTTTGATTGTTTTGACCTATGGAGATCTTCCTATACAGAGAAACTGGATTACACTTTTTTTCTAGAGTCCATTACTCATATTCACGTATTGATATGGTTTGGGGGGATATAAACGCACTAGAAAACTTAGTGAAAAGTGATATCAGGAATAATACATGGTCGGACCATAGTATCAACATATGGATTATGAAAGATCAATGGAATATTAAAAATAGTACGACATGGAGAATTAATGACTATCTACTCCACAATTAGATCCCAGATAGAAAGAAACTTCAGACTCTAATAACTGGTGTTCTTTTAAAGCCACAATAAGAGGCAGTTTAATAAGTCTAGAATCATACCTTAAAAAGTCCAAAAGAGAAGAATTAACTCCCTTATTAGATTAACTAGAGAAAAAAACTAAGGAGAATAAAAAAACACCCTCAAGAGATAACTCGGAAGTGATTGCCGAGATTAAAAATCAAATTAATCAAATAAAAATAGAGAAAAATGCAAAGATAATGGGGAAACTGAAGCTGAAAGAATATAGTACAGGTAATAGAGCAGATAAACTGTTAACTAAGAAGTTGAGAGAAAAAGTCGCCTCCAATAAAATAACTAGAATAAAGAGGAACGAAGAGGTACACATCTCCCCCAAATACATTGGTCAATGCTTTAACTCATATTACAGTGAATTATATTCCCTATCAACTCAGGATAAGGAGATAGATAATTATTTAGATGGTATTAACATTCCAGTAATATTAGAGAATCAAAATACAAGTCTTAATACCTTAATAACAGCACAAGAGGTGGAGGAGGTCATCAAAAAGCTGGATAATAATAAAACCCCAGGTCCAGACGGATTTTCAAATCTATTTTATAAAACTTTTGGAGAGTTACTTATAAAACATCTGGTAGATCTATTTAATAACATTGTAGATAGGGGACAATTTCCAAAGGAAATGTTGAGGGCAAACATACTACCTATTCCGAAACAGAATAAAGACCTGGGAGAGGTGGAAAATTACAGGCCAATTTCCCTCATAAATACCGATGTGAAGATTTTTTCCGCAATAATAGCAAACAGGATAAAACCTATTTTAGTTAATATAATCGACCCTGATCAAATAGGGTTCGTTCCGGGAAGAATTTCTTCAGACAATACAAGATGTATAATAGATAATTTAGATTTAGCTAACAGAACAGAAACACCTATGACAATTCTAACTGTCGATGCAGAAAAGGCTTTCGATAGGGTCGACTGGGAATTCATGAGTAAATCCTTGTTGAAATTTGGTTATCAGGGTTGGATTCATAGAGCCATAATGTCCCTGTATTCTGGTCCTTCGGCTAGGACAGTAGGTCCTAATATATGTGCTGATTGGTTTAATCTCCATAACGGGACAAGACAGGAATGCCCGCTTTCTCCAATCATATATATTATAACCATGGAGATTTTGGCGATAAATATAAGATCAAATAATCTAATAATTGGAATCATTACGAAAAACAGAGAGAGCTGAAATTAAAACTATATGCAGATGATCTGATACTAACCCTAACTAAACAAGTTACATCTATTACTGCTTTTATGAAAACTGTCAAGAGGTTTAGCAAAGTTTCAAACTATAAATTAAATGAAAATAAATCTATAATTCTAGATATCAACTTAGATACAGCAAGTAGAAACCATATAAGGGACAACTATAATTTTAATTGGGTTAATACAAGTACTCCATATTTTGGTATATTGCTGACAAAGAAAGTCTCAGATCTAGTGCAGGTTAACTTCCTAAGCTGTTTTAGAAATATGACGAAAGCATTGAACAAATGGAAAAAAATAGAAATTACGTGGTGGGGAAGAATGAATCTTATAAAAGCCATATAATATAAAAACGTCCACGGAAAATTAGAGTTAAAGAATTGGCTATCCCAGTAATCCCGTTGGCATGGGAATTGTTATGTGGTTCGCTGGGTATTATGTTGTATCTCTAAGAGGAGACTTAGTGTACAGTAGGTAATTTTATAGATTTAAACTTGAATTACTCCTCTAGAACGACTAAGATATTATCAGGGTTAATCTCAGCGAACATTGTTTGTATTGTATTTTATTATATTTTTCAACAATAATTTATTATGAAGACACTTTGAAGGTATATAATTATGTGTCTTGTTGATACGATGTGACAAAATAATAAAAATTAGAAAAAAAAAATTGCAAACTACTGTGATGCAATTGCTGAAAAAAACAAAAAAATCAACAGAGAAAAGGAAGTGAGGAAAGTTCCCCGTAAAAAACGGAGCTCTTCTTCTCACGACCGCTACCCCCAATATACAATGTTAATGGAAAATAACAAAAACTTTAATAAAACACAAAAATAATATCACACTAACACACCTAGTATATCACCCAAAAAAATGTGGGTTAAAACAATGAAACCATACGACTGCAACAATATGTTAGCAAGACAGTGCAGCAGAAAGCCTTATGGGGTAAATACAGCAACAGCCTTCACATAAATGCAGTTTGTTACTAGAACAAAAAAACAAAGTTGCAATAGTGAGAAGACAAAGTAGCTGGCCAAAACCTCCCATAAAGCTGCAGCCTATTTGTAACTGTTTCATGCCACAAGGCAAGAAAAGAGAACAATGAATCCTCCAATTCCAAGCTGATCTTGGTTTCCCTACACCTTCCGATAATCCTGAGGTATATATGCTTATACGTTATTGATAAGAAAAATTCAGGGTCTATCTAAAGCAATCAGAGGATAATAAATCGAAAGGATAGTAAGATAAAAAATAGTAGAGGAAAATAAAGTATGAAAAGATGGCTAAGTCTAAACAGAGCTAAACAGAAGGCTACATCGCCATAAATGCTCCTAATACAGAGTCATAGTAGTCATTCTATTTTCTCACTAAGACTGCAAGGTTCTCCTGGAAGCTGTCAAGGCAGTCGGCAAAAGTTATATCCAGATACAGGATCGTTTCAAAGAGCAGTAGATCAAGCTGCTCAGTCAATCAAGCTGCCCAACGCGCGTTTCGGCGGTCTCACCGCCTTTCTCAAGGGCCAATCGTGTATACTGAGCCTCCCCTTGTTTCCCTTAAATACCCAAAGTTCTACCTGTTCCGGAGGGGGCGGGGGTCCCTAAGTGGCCGCTAGCCGAGTGTACTTAATTGTGGCTTGCGGTGTGCGCATGTCCGTACTTGAGTATTGGCGCATGCGCGAGAACTTTCATTTATTTCTTTGTGGATAATCGTCCAGGCATGCGCCCGGACTTTGTCTCCCGACTTTCGATTATTCCAATGTGCAGATGCACACAACCATGTCCGAGTGTCAGCGCATGCGCAAAGATTTCATTATGCGCATGCGCACGGACATAGTCGTCGAGTAGCATGTCCGAGTGTCAGCGCATGTGCAAAAAACTTCATTATGCGCGTGCGCACGGACAAAGTCGTCGAGTAGATCGATCCCTTGAAGGGGGCAGATCTGCTTCAAGTAAAGAAGCGGGTCAACCCTATACGAGGGGTTGCTTCTGAGAGTCCACAAATAAGGGAGGAGGGGCTATTTCAGTTTCTGATCCCTAATGAATTACGTGTCAAAAGACATGAATTAAAATTAAAAAAGTTCAAACAAAAGTTATACATTAAATTGATATGTATAATATAAGAGTGGTATATATGCTGAAGGTAAGGCATGGTTCAAAGGGGGACCTGCATAGTTGGACCCCATCCAAAAAGGTAATGAGACACAAGACTTATCAAATGAATGGGGCAAAGGAAAAGCCCTCATTAAGGCCACCAGGTTGAAGTGTTTTTAACCTATATATCCATTTGGATTCTCTCTGCCTCAGGATTTTGTCAAAATCCCCCCGTCTCTGATTCCTCTTAACCAGTTCAAGGCCACAAAATCTGAGGTTATTAGCGTCACCATGGTGGTGTTCCTTTAGATGTCTAGATACAGGCGTTTCTAGACGGTTCCTTGGGGACCTTACATGTTCCAAGATTCTTTCTTTGAAGGCTCTGAAGGTCTTGCCCACATATCTCTGTCCGCAAGAGCATGATAAAAGGTACACTAGTCCCTTAGTATTACAATTAAAGAAATCTTTAATCTTTATAGGGTCACCTCCTGTAGTGTCAATTATAGTTTTTGAGCCTTTGGAAATATATCTGCAGGCGACACACCTACCACAGCCGTAAGAGCCGCAGGGTGGGGTGCCCAGCCAGGTTGCTCTTGGTTGTACAGGGGTAGAAAAATGGCTTGGTACCAGCATATCGCGGATGTTGCGTCCCCGTCTGGCCGTGATGTCAATATGAGGGCCAAGGACGTGTTTAAGATGGGCATCATTTCGCAGTAGAGGCCAAAATCTATCCAGAGATTTCCTGACTTCGGACCAGCCTGCGTCGTATGTTGCGATCATACGTATTTTGCCGGTTTCCGTCGTTGTATCTTTGTCGGGTTGGTCATAAAGAAGTGTACTTCTCTGGGTCCCTAGTGCTCTTTTGTATGCCCTCTTCAGGCAGCGGTTCGGGTAGCCCTTTGCTTTGAAATGGGCTCTGAGTTGTTGTGCTTTAAGTTTGAAGTCCAAAGTATCGCTGCAATTCCTGCGAAGACGGAGGTATTGACCAGTGGGAATGCCTTCTTTAAGTGGTCTAGGGTGATGACTACTCCAATGGAGAAGCGAGTTTGTAGCCGTTGGTTTTTTATACAGTGTGGATTGAAATGTGCCTCCCTCGTCCAGGGTGATGGTCACATCTAGAAAATTAATGGAGCGACCCCCAAATTCGGATATAAATCGCAGGTTCTCTTCATTCTGGTTAAGAAGAGCAACCAGATCTGAGAATTCCTGGGGGGTACCTTGCCAGACGATTAGAACATCGTCAATATAACGACCCCACCATAGAATCTTGGGTAAAAATTCTGCCAACTTCCCAGATGTATTTATCCAATGTTCCCACCACCCCAGGTGGAGGTTCGCGTATGATGGAGCAAACAAAAAAAAATTTGTAAACAGACAGATGATTTTTTTTTTCAAATGGGTGCATCTTCAGCCTACGAGAGCTCTGTGCAGAATGATCTTTAAGGCTTTTAAGGCTTTTAAGGCTTTCCCACGCTTTTTCTCATTAATTCACTCTGATTGGTAGACTTGTAAGCCAACCGATCAGAAAACTCTGACAGGCAAATCTCACTGCTTTAACCCCTTAAGGACCAAACTTCTGGAATAAAAGGGAATCATGGCATGTCACACATGTCATGTGTCCTTAAGGGGTTAAAGACTTGCTGTGTGACTATTCCTAGGCAAGTCTCAAGAGAAATGAGACTTGACCGTCAGAATGCTCTGATTGGTTGGATTACACGCTAACCAATCATAGCGGTCTAATAAGAATTCAAAGCATTGGAAAGTTTTTATAAAGACTATTCACACCTTGAAGCTCAGACTGCATAGAGCAGAGATGGTTATTTCCTTGATACACCCATATTTAAAATTTAAAAAAAAATAATTTGCAGACAGGTCCTTAATCCCAAATAGGTTATATTATAACAGCCCCCACCCAATGCCAATAGATCCTCCCCCTGTTTAATAGGTTCTCCACACCAACTGATCATGGGTGGAGATAGAAGGTACATTACAATTTCCCCCATCCCCTTTTGTATTTATTTAGCTTGGGTGGGAGCAGGAGGGTGGACTGTGATATATCTACCACCCATTTCGAAGTCATAAAGTCCCCCACCCGATGCCCTTGTCTCTCCCATTGTTATACTTGGCCCATAGGATGGGGCCTTTCTAGAGAATGGGCATCAAAGGTTGCCCAGTCACTACTTTTTATTGATTAGTGGGAGGTTTAAATTTAAACATATAATATAGTATAATGGGGTCATATTGAAATAAATAAGTATTTAATATAGCAGCTGGCTAGCAAGCACTGGTCAGCCACTATATTTAAGCACTGCACTGCTAGTTCTGCCAGTGGGTAAGTTGTTCTGATTTTTAAAATCCAGCCCAGGCTTGTCAAAGTGTCCGGGCTTGTATTTAAACAGCCCTGGTCTGGATTACAACGGTCTGGTCATGTTCAATCCAACTGAAATCTGAACTAAATTGAGGCTCACTTCCAGCCTGCAGTTCAAATACAGACTTGTTAAATAGTGTGAACAATGTCTGCATTTTGCTGACCGAACGGCCTTCTACAGCACTGGATGGTTTTGCCCCATTCATGCTGCCAATTTATACTTTTTTTTTTTCAATATGTTTTTTTATTGATTTTTTTTAATTTTTCAGAAATCAATATGCCATTACAATGGTTTTTCAGTTACATCACACCTTTTGCTAAAATATACATGTGACGAACTGGACCTCGTCACGGATTCTTGGAGGGGCATACTTGCCAGCCTCTTGCCCTGTGACTATGGCCTCTGTGTTAAATCCTGGTTAAAACCACTGTGTGTGCCTTTTTGTACTTGTATGGCCACAATTCGAACTTTCAAAGCGGCACTTCTAACTTCCGAACTCCCAAACTCATTTGAAGTGCCATTCGACCACGAGGTGGCAGCCATCTTGTTCGCATGGACCAAAACCGCGTATAGACTTCAGGGGGCCCTGAATGCCCTGGAACTATTTTTGTCATGAAAACCTTGTGGTTCACGGTCGGTTCTCCAGCGGCACTTCTATTTCTACTGAAGTATTTTCGGCTATGAGACCATGCCTGCGGTCGATAAAAAAAATATAACATCCATAAAATTTCTGAACCCCTGAACTGATCTGGGTGATTTTTGGACGTGTTGGTCACCCAGATCAGGGCTATCATGGGATGTAAGATGTGTGGGGATACTAAGTGTTTTGGGGTACTTTTGGGACTTTTTAGAAATGTGTATTTTTTGTGTTTGGAGATAATTGAGTTTAGTATAGTGCTTGACTCAATTTTATAGCATGACAGGAGGCTTCATATTTGCTTAAGTCTCTCTTTACTAGAACTCCACAGCAGCACATTAACATAGAGAGATAAACACCAAAGACAAAAACATAAGGTATCTATATAAGGCTCCTCCTAAGCCACCATTTCCTCTTTCTTTGCTGCTCTGCATCAGTACAGGTCAGAGTACCACTGCCTCCTGCTTCTAGTGGGTGGCTTTGGGATTTAGTGTGATTTATTTATGATTGTTATGAACTATGCTTGGTTGTGAGATTTATGTGCCTTCTGGCTCTTTTATTTTCTTTGGGGAATGTTTCCTTTACATTACTGGTAGTTTGCCATGTGTTTATTTTTACAGATTACTGACAGTTTGCCATGTGTTTATTTATACAGATTACTGACAGTTTGCCATGTGTTTATTTATACAGATTACTGACAGTTTGCCATGTGTTTATTTAGACAGATTACTGGTAGTTTGCCATGTGTTTATTTAGTCAGATTACTGACAGTTTGCCATGTGTTTATTTATACAGATTACTGACAGTTTGCCATGTGTTTATTTAGACAGATTACTGGTTCTCTGGGATGAGGAGGTGTTATCTCTCAACATGGAGCTCCTGGTGTCGCTGGTGCTTGGAACGGGATACCGATCCCTTTACGGGTCCTGTATCTAGCGTGCTGAATTTCTTGTCTCATCTCTTTGACCTGGGTCGGTCATATCTCTCAGTTATCGTGGTTAGGTCAGCTATCTCGACGGCACATGTCCCGCTTCGAGTTTTTCCCCATCGGCCAGGATCCGCTAGTCTGCAGGCTCCTGCGTGGAATGAGACTGGTGCGCCCTCCGGCGCCCAAGTATTCTTCCCTCTGGGACGTGCGTTTGGTTTTGGCGTTCTTTCGGAATTGGCCTGATAACCAGGACCTTTCTCTTCGCCAGCTTTCAGCGAAATTTGCCCTCTTGTTGTGTCTGGTCTTGTTCAGACGTGTTTCGGATGTCCGGGCCTTCGATGTCGGCGCTTTCTCGTTTTTCTCCAGAGGGGATCTCCGTCAAGGTGCTTAGACGTACCAAGTCGGAATCGACGGTTGTATCATGCCCTTACTTCTAGGACTCGCCTAAGCTTCGTGTAGCGAAGGCACTGGCGCGATGGATAAGATGTCTTTTGGCTCTGGCGGGCGTGGATGCGACCTTCGGAGCGCTTTTGGTTAGGGGCGCCGCAGCTTCCGGAGCTTTTTTGGCGAGCGCTTCCCTTCAGGACATTTTGCGTTCGGCGGACGGGTCCCGTGTAGAGTTTTTTCGCCTATTTTACTTTAGACCGTCGGAACATGCTTCTTTTGCTTTGCTGTCGGAGCGTTAAAACAGCAAATATGAAGCCTCCTGTCATGCTATAAAATTTTAGATTATACTAGCTTTAGTGTAACTATAATCTTAATTTTATTAATGACAGGAGGCGAATATTTCCCACCCAATTTGATTTTTTCCCCCCCTTGTTTTGGATGGATTGCATTGATTGTATTTCTGTTGATTTGTCTGATTATCTGGGCTAGGTTGGTTAGTCTGGGGTGATGTTGTGGCAAGTGCATGTTATACTGTATTGACGGTCATTAGTATGGATTTTGTGTCTTTATTCTATCAGTACTGGATCGTGGGATTTATGTTTTATCAGTACATTTCGTTCACTAATCAGTGTTTTCGATTCTGTTTATTTCGTTTCAGTTTAATGGTTCGACTTCAGTTCATAGGATCGGCCGTTTGGCGGGTTAAAGATCAAGTTCATCCATTATCCAAAGTTTTTCCAGATGACATTCATCGTTATGTTGTGAATTTTTCTTTATTTAGTTATTGTCATTGTTGTGTACGTTACGTTGTCGCAGCGTGAAAGAGGAAATGGTGGCTTAGGAGGAGCCTTATATAGATACCTTATGTTTTTGTCTTTGGTGTTTATCTCTCTATGTTAATGTGCTGCTGTGGAGTTCTAGTAAAGAGAGACTTAAGCAAATATTCGCCTTCTGTCATTAATAAAATTAAGATTATAGTTACACTAAAGCTAGTATAATCTACAATTATCTCCTATTTAAAGGGGAAGGCTTTTTGTATTATATGTGGGAGTGTCATACATTGTAAACATGTTATCATTGGTTTGTAAGTTTGTGTCCCTGCCCCCAACAAGGTCCATGTGGGTGTACACCTTGCTTGGGAATTGTCATAAAAGGCCAGTGTGGCACCCTTAAAATTAGTTCCTGCTTTACTCTCAAAATAGAGCCTCAACTCATGTTTCTAGTGACCTGCTTTACAAGCTTTATCACTAGCTCTTGTAAGAGCTTCACAGCTATACCTGCTATACGCTCTTGCAGGAGAGGTTCACTCACTGGAACCTGAATCCTGGTCTTGGGTCGAGGGTGGGTGGAGGACGGCGAGACCCCAACATAGCTGCAGCGGTTGCAGTACTTAGGAGCAGGTGTGCTTTTGTGTGTAGAGTTGGTGTTTGTATATAATCTTAGCAGTTTAATACAGTGGTGTGTTTGTATGTAATGTTTGCATTTGTATGCAGGTGTGTGTTTGGATGTAGTGTTGGCTACTAAATGTACATGTGTGTGTAGCATTGGTGTTTGAGTGAAAGGTGTGTTTGAGTGTTTGTACATAAATTTAGAATTTGAATACAAGGGTGTTTTTGTATGTAATGTTTGTGTTTGCAGCATACAGATACGCATACATATAAACACATTGACACTCACACACATTGACACTCAGATACACATAGTGACGCATACACAAACCTTGACACACAGATACACACTGGCACACATTGGTACATACACAAAAACTCAGATACACACAGTGACACATACAGATACACACATTGGCACATACAAACACAAAGATTCACACATTGGCACATACAAACACTGGCAGATATACACACACAAAACTTGACACACAGATACACACAGTGACACATACACACACTCCGATACACACACTAGCACATACATATACTCAGATATGCACAATGACATACACGCCCTGACACACAGATACACACATACTGCCATATACACACACACACACACACACACACACACACACACACACACACACACACTCATACACCCTGCACATACACACAACTTGACACACAAATACACTCACTGACACACAGATATACACACTCAGATGCACACACTTGCAGAAAGAAACACACTCACATACACACAGTAACACACACACATTGACACACAGATACAAACAGATACACACACACACACACACACCAGAGCCACCCTTCTGTTAGCTAACCTTGTGTGTCCAGGAGGGTGACTTGCTTGGGGCCTTGGTGATGTTGGCTGGGACTGATTGGAGTGAGCATACAGCAGGTCACTCCAGCCTTTCCTTTGCCATCAATCCTGCTGCTTGTCTGTTCGGCCGTCTCTAACCTCCTCCCAGCCTGCAGCCACTTCCTCCCTCCATACGATGCGGCAGCACTCTGCTATCACTTCCTTTTAGCCAGCCGATTCTACAGGAGTACGGTCATGCTCTAAAAGGGCTACGGCACCTTACCGGGCCCCTGTTCAGTGATAAAATCGCAGCGGCCATTTAGGTTGGCAAAATCACGGTGGAACCTCATTTCCAATTTGGAAAAACTGGTGCACTGCATAATATTTATTTATAATATATATATATATATTTACAGGGAGTGCAGAATTATTAGGCAAATTAGTATTTTGACCACATCATCCTCTTTATGCATGTTGTCTTACTCCAAGCTGTATAGGCTCGAAAGCCTACTACCAATTAAGCATATTAGGTGATGTGCATCTCTGTAATGAGAAGGGGTGTGGTCTAATGACATCAACACCCTATATCAGGTGTGCATAATTATTAGGCAACTTCCTTTCCTTTGGCAAAATGGGTCAAAAGAAGGACTTGACAGGCTCAGAAAAGTCAAAAATAGTGAGATATCTTGCAGAGGGATGCAGCACTCTTAAAATTGCAAAGCTTCTGAAGCGTGATCATCGAACAATCAAGCGTTTCATTCAAAATAGTCAACAGGGTCGCAAGAAGCGTGTGGAAAAACCAAGGCGCAAAATAACTGCCCATGAACTGAGAAAAGTCAAGCGTGCAGCTGCCAAGATGCCACTTGCCACCAGTTTGGCCATATTTCAGAGCTGCAACATCACTGGAGTGCCCAAAAGCACAAGGTGTGCAATACTCAGAGACATGGCCAAGGTAAGAAAGGCTAAAAGACGACCACCACTGAACAAGACACACAAGCTGAAACGTCAAGACTGGGCCAAGAAATATCTCAAGACTGATTTTTCTAAGGTTTTATGGACTGATGAAATGAGAGTGAGTCTTGATGGGCCAGATGGATGGATTGGTAAAGGGCAGAGAGCTCCAGTCTGACTCAGATGCCAGCAAGGTGGAGGTGGAGTACTGGTTTGGGCTGGTATCATCAAAGATGAGCTTGTGGGGCCTTTTCGGGTTGAGGATGGAGTCAAGCTCAACTCCCAGTCCTACTGCCAGTTTCTGGAAGACACATTCTTCAAGCAGTGGTACAGGAAGAAGTCTGCATCCTTCAAGAAAAACATGATTTTCATGCAGGACAATGCTCCATCACACGCGTCCAAGTACTCCACAGCGTGGCTGGCAAGAAAGGGTATAAAAGAAGAAAATCTAATGACATGGCCTCCTTGTTCATCTGATCTGAACCCCATTGAGAACCTGTGGTCCATCATCAAATGTGAGATTCACAAGGAGGGAAAACAGTACACCTCTCTGAACAGTGTCTGGGAGGCTGTGGTTGCTTCTGCACGCAATGTTGATGGTGAACAGATCAAAACACTGACAGAATCCATGGATGGCAGGCTTTTGAGTGTCCTTGCAAAGAAAGGTGGCTATATTGGTCACTGATTTGTTTTTGTTTTGTTTTTGAATGTCAGAAATGTATATTTGTGAATGTTGAGATGTTATATTGGTTTCACTGGTAAAAATAAATAATTGAAATGGGTATATATTTGTTTTTTGTTAAGTTGCCTAATAATTATGCACAGTAATAGTCACCTGTACACACAGATATCCCCCTAAAATAGCTAAAACTAAAAACAAACTAAAAACTACTTCCAAAAATATTCAGCTTTGATATTAATTAGTTTTTTTGGTTCATTGAGAACATGGTTGTTGTTCAATAATAAAATTAATCCTCAAAAATACAACTTGCCTAATAATTCTGCACTCCCTGTATATACATTAGAGATGTCGCGAACATAAAATTTTCCGTTCGCGAACGGCGAACGCGAACTTCCGCAAATGTTTGCGAACGGGCGAACCGACATAGACTTCAATAGGCATGCGAATTTTAAAACCCACAGGGACTCTTTCTGGCCACAATAGTGATGGAAATGTTGTTTCAAGGGGACTAACACCTGGACTGTGGCATGCCGTAAACTCCCATGGAAAATTACATAGTTGATGCAGAGCCTGGTTTTAATCCATAAAGGGCATAAATCACCTAACATTCCTAAATTGTGCTTTAAAACATCAGGTATGATGTTGTATCGATCAGGTAGTGTAAGGGTTACGCCCACTTCAAAGTGACAGACCAAACTCCCCATTTAACGCACCGCAAACAGTCCATTTGCACAACCGCAAACTTCCCATTTGCACAAGGTTGGATACCAAGCTAGCCATGTCCCGTTCCTTGTCCTCACTGATGTCATTGAAGGTCTCTTCCTCCACCCAGCCACGTACAACACCAAGGGTCCCCGAAAGGTGACAACAAGCCCCATGTGGGGATATTTATGGGATGATAATAGTAAACAGTTAAGAATTGCCCACTATTTCAGTTCTCAGATCCCAAAGATCGTTATCGTGTAAGTGAAATGTATTCCATATAAATAAAATCACAATTTGTTATAAAAATAGATACAATTTATGTAATTAGTCATTTCCTGGAACCATCCAATAAGAGTAATCTACCATGTTCTATAAGCAGAATCTTAACTTGCCTAAACAGATATTTTATCTTATTTTAGGGCAAATCAATACACCTGGATAAATATCACGATATGCTAACATGTGATATGTCACATTAATATATATAATTATTCATTTCCATCTGCAGAATGGAATGCTTAATTATATATTCTTTAGTAACTAAGATTTCTAAATATCGAAATCTGATCGTGATTTATCCAGTCATATATCATGCTATTAGAAAATTTTAATTAATTTAGATTATTTAAATGAAACCAGTATAATTACCAGTTGAGTAGATATTTTCATCAGATTAGTAGGTAGTCTCAGGAACTGAATGGATGTGTGATTGGTGTGTAAGAAATTCTGAGTGCCCTGGAGTGGATATCTGTCATGGATTTCTCTGCATTGCCCCCGACTGCGCACCTCTTTGCTTCTTTGCTTACTTTCTTGCTTACCTCTCTCTTCCCTTTGTCTTAACTTTTTAAAGGGAAAATTCACTAGGTAATAGACCAATAGAAAACTGGAGGTGTGGTTACCTTCCAGATAGCAATTTAAGTATTTGGTCTATAGAGGGCAGTCTCGTCCCACTAAACATTCCTATCCAGGAAAGAGTTAACTTTTCCTGGTGGCTATTTTGACGTAATTTAGCTTATCTTTATGGTTGTCTATAACTTAAGTTTTCTGTCAGTTCAAAGAGTTTCTTTGGGCTTTCTTCAGACTATGTGTCTGGCAAATTCTGCTATAATTTCTAATATGACAGTTATAACTAAGTATGAGCCCTAAACTTACAATGGGATCTTATACAATATCGAAAGTAAAATTAAATTATTTAATCTTCTCTGTCATAAATGTCTGGGTTTAGAATGAATTATATTCCATTAGCATTTAGACAGTCTGTCCATCCCCCGTTCTCATTTCTTATCAACAGGTTTGTATATACTAAGCATTCCTTTAGCTCTGGCAAAGTGGTTAGTTTTACAGAAGGGATAGACATCTTGTGTCTTTTGTTAGCTTGAAAATAACAAAATGGAGTCTGCTCTGTTCAGAGTGACTCAGACAATATACATTTTAATTTCTATCGTAGCACAAAATGTCTGCCGATATAAATACCTTGACACCCCCTGGGACGCCTGCTGTGTTTGGTCTTCCACCTCCTCAAAGCCACCTTCCTCCTCTGACTCCTCTTCTTCAGACTCCTCTCTCTGCGTTGCCTCTCTCTGCGTTATTATAAGGTGTGTTAAGTAGTACTATTCCTATCAGTTTAATCCCTGTTACGTCCCCTATCAGGGGACGTGTATATGGCATCGATTTTAGGAACCGGGAGATGGAAAAAGATGCTTGGTCGGTCCTCCTACTTCAAATTAGGGGCACTGCGCGGGCAATGTAATGTGCCACCAGATAGGAGTGGTGTGTTAAGTAGTACTATTCTTATCAGTTTAATCCCTGTTACGTCACCCTCATCAGGCCTTTTTTAGTCGAATGTATCGCCCACTGTCAGTCCCTTCGGGATCCATCCCTTATTCATCTTAATAAAGGTGAGGTAATCTAGACTTTTTTGACCTAGGCGACTTCTCTTCTCAGTGACAATACCTCCTGCTGCACTGAAGGTCCTTTCTGACAGGACACTTGAAGCGGGGCAGGCCAGAAGTTCTATCGCAAATTGGGATAGCTCAGGCCACAGGTCAAGCCTGCACACCCAGAAGTCAAGGGGTCCATCGCTCCTCAGAGTGTCGATATCTGCAGTTAAGGCGAGGTAGTCTGCTACCTGTCGGTCAAGTCGTTCTCGGAGGGTGGACCCCAAGGGCTGTGGCAATGCGTAGGACTTAAAAAGCTCCGCATGTCCTCCATCAACAACACGTCTGTAAAGCATCCTGTCCTTGCCGGCGTGGTCGTGGGAGGAGGATGATTACTTTCACATCTTCCCATGTTAGATTCCCGTTGTGATGTGACATCACCCTTATACGCTGTGTAAAGCATACTTTTTTATTTATTTTGGAACTGCTGCATCCTTTCCAACTTGCGGTAATTTGGTAACATTTCAGGCACTTTCTGCTTATACCGGGGGTCTAGTAATGTGGTCACCCAGTACAGGTCATTCTCCTTCAGCCTTTTTATACGAGGGTCCCTCAACAGGCACGACAACATGAAAGACCCCATTTGCACAAGGTTGGATGCCGAGCTACTCATGTCCCGTTCCTCATCCTCAGTGATCTCACTGAAGGTATGTTCTTCCCCCCAGCCACATACAACACCGCGGGTACCAGATAGGTGACAACGAGCACCCTGGGATGCCTGTTGTGGTTGGTCTTATCAGCATCGCTCCTCCTCCTCAAAGCCACATTCCTCCTCTGACTCCTCTTCCTCACAATCCTCTTCCAGCGTTGCCGCAGGTCCAGCAAGCGATGCTGATAAGGCTGTTTCTGGTGGTGATGGTGACCACAACTCTTCCTCTTCACGCTCATCTCTGGCCTGATCCAGCACTCTTCGCAGGGCACGCTCCAGGAAGAAAACAAATGGTATGATGTCGCTGATGGTGCCTTCGGTGCGACTGACTAGGTTTGTCACCTCCTCAAAAGGACGCATGAGCCTACAGGCATTGCGCATGAGCGTCCAGTAACGTGGCAAAAAAAATTCCCAGCTCTGCAGAGACTGTCCTAGCACCCCGGTTATACAAATAGTCGTCAACGGCTTTTTCTTGTTGGAGCAGACGGTCGAACATTAGGAGTGTTGAATTTCAACGTGTCGGGCTGTCGCAAATCAAGCGCCTCACTGGCATGTTGTTTCACCGCTGGATATCTGAAAAGTGCGCCATGGCCGTGTAGGAACGCCTGAAATGGCCACACACCTTCCTGGCCTGCTTCAGGACGCCCTGTTAGCCTGGGTACTTATGCATCAAGCGTTGTACGATCAGATTACACACATGTGCCATGCACGGCACATGTGTCAACTTGCCCAAATTCAATGCCGCCAACAAATTTCTTCCGTTGTCACAAACCACTTTACCGATCTCCAGTTGGTGCGGAGATCAGGCAAGTCAACCCCAAGACGGCGTGACACTGCCGTATCCGGGATGTGGAATAGTACCTGGGGAGCTGGGGGGGGTGCCGTTGATGTGGAGCAAGATGCAGCAGCAGAAGAGGACTCAGTCGAGCAGGTTATGGAAGATGATGGAGTAGGAGGAGTAGAGGAGGTGGCAGCAGGCCTGCCTGCAAGTCGTGGCGGTGTCACCAACTCCTCTGCAGAGCCACGCATTCCATGCTTGGCAGCCGTCAGCAGGTATACCAAATGTGCAGTGTAGGTGATATACCTGCCCTGACCATGCTTTGCAGACTAGGTATCAGTGGTCAGATGGACCCTTGCCCCAACACTGTGTGCCAGACATGCCATTACTTCCTTTTGCACAATCTAGTACAGGTTGGGGATTGCCTTTTGTGCAAAGAAATTTTGGCCGCGTACCTTCCACTGCGGTGTCCCAATAGCTACAAATTTTTGGAACGCCTCAGACTCCACCAGCTTGTATGGTAAAAGCTGGTGGGCTAAGAGTTCAGTCAAGCCAGCTGTCAGACGCCGGGCAAGGGGGTAACTTTGTGACATTGGCTTCTTACGCTCAAACATGTCCTTGACAGACACCTGACTGTGGGCAGATGAGCAGGAACTGCTCAAGGCAAGAGACGGAGTGGCGGATGGTTGAGAGGGGGCAAGAAGGACAGCAGTGGTTGACGTGGCTGAAGATGCTGGGCCAGGAGGAGGATGGCGGCTTTGAGTTTGTGTGCTGCTTGTACTCATGTGTTGATCCATAGGTGTTTGTGATGTATGATCATGTGCCTTCGCAAAGCACCACCTAGGTGGGTGTTGGACTTCCCACGACACAGTTTCTTTTGGCACAGGTTTCAAATGGCATCACTGTTGTCAGAGGCAGACACACAAAAAAAATGCCACACTGCTGATCTCTGCAATGACGGCATTCTGGTGGTGGCAACAGCATGCGTTGATTGGCGTGCTGTCTGGCTGACCCCGGGTGCCGATGCATGCTGTCTGACTGTGCCACTAGCTCCTTGCGACAACCTCCCCCTGCTTCCAACTCGTCTCCTCCTCCTCTCTGTCTCCCCATCTGAACTTTCCCCCTGTTCTTCTTCTCTTTTAGCAGGCACCCACATGACATCCACGGACGCATCGTCATCATCAACCGCTTCACTTGTATCTGACAACTCAGCAAAGGAAGCAGCAGCAGGTACAACATCATCATCATCACACCGTAAGTCCATGTGTGTAATGCTGCCTGACTGAGACATATCCCTGTTATCTACATCCTCTGGCAATAATGGTTGCGCATCACTCATTTCTTCCAACTGATGTGTAAATAACTCCTCTGACAGATCAAGTGAAGCGGCTGTGGTGCTAGTGTTGGTGGTGGCGGCAGGCGGGCGAGTGGTAACTTGAGAGGTGTCCGAAGCTAAGCTGGAGGAGGATGGTGCGTCAAGGTTCCGAGCGGAAGCTGTAGAAGATTGGTTGTCCTGTGTTAGCCAGTCAACTATGTCCTCAGAACTTTTCGAGTTCAGGGTACGTGGCCTCTGAACACTGGGCATTATTCTAGGGTCAAAGGGAATCACAGCACCACTACCACGATGGCCCCTGCGGGGTGGCCTGCCTCTGCCTGTCATTTTTTTTTCTATTAGTGGTACTATGCGTGCAAGCTACTGTGACAACAGATATGAGTGGCACTGTCCACTGGCAGAAGTTGGCAGAGTAGATGCTGCAGGCCTGACACACACGCTTGCAGACAACTAACTGCTATTCAATATATTACAGTCAAAAAATTTTTTTAATGTACACTACTGTTACACCAGATATGAGTTGCACTGGTGTGACACTGTGCCCTGGCAGGCCCTGAAACGCACACGCGTGAAGGAAACTGACTGCTATTATTTCACAGTCAAAAAAGTTTTTTTTTTTAAATGCAAGCTATTGTGACACCAGATATGAGTGGTGGCACTGGGCAAGTGGGCACAGTATACGCTGTGAGCCTGACACACACGCTGGCAGGCAGGCAACTGCAATTAGATTACACAGGAAAAAAAAAAAAACAGACTGATGTTCTAGCCCTAAAAAGGACTTTTTGGGGTGCTGTCCTTACAGCAGAGATCAGATGAGGACTGTAGTGGACACTGAATACACTAGCCTAGCTATCGATTTCCCTATTAAATCAGCAGCAGCTACACTGTCCCTCCTCTCACTAAGAATGCAGCTTTCGAATGAATCTAAAATGGATGCTGTCCAGGAGGTGGGAGGGTCTGGGAGGGAGGGTCTGCTGCTGATTGGCTGGAACGTGTCTGCTGACTGTGAGGTACAGGGTCAAAGTTTACCCAATGATGACGAATAGGGGCGGACCGAACATCGCATATGTTCGCCCGCCGTGGCAAACGCGAACAAGCTATGTTCGCCAGTAACTATTCGCTAGCTAACTATTCGGGACATCTCTAATATACATATATTTGTATTTTGCAGAACACTTATTGGCCTATTTGCATGCCATTATGGTTCCTCTAAGTTGTTTTACCAAATCTTTTTCAGTGGGCAAAATATGATGATCTAGAAAAAAAAATGTATTGTCAAAGTATCAATTTCTCTTTCCATGAAACCACACTGTACCAGCTGGCAGGGGTGAACCAAGAGGTAGTGGCAATACGGGATTACCGGTTTACTTGTTAAATCCTACTATGAATTTTAGCCCACCGTGTACAATAAAGTCAAGAAATAAATATCTAAATGAGCAAGTAATCCACATTACTCCCCCTGTAGCCTGGCTGTTAGGGCTAATAAATTAAATTAATGGGGGGACCTAGTGCCACCCCCAGCCCCCACCCATGAGCAATTGTTAGGGGCTCTAATTATAATAGTATGGTAGGAACCTAATCTCCACCTCAACCTTACCCACTTAATTTATAATACATAAATAAGTTAATTCACATATTATTTGTAAAATAAATGTTATTGAATATATTAGACACCCTTTCACCAGTGTCATAGTGAAATGTCTGTATTTTCAAAAACAAAAAAATTCTAATATATATCCATGATTTAATTACTAATAAATTCACTAAAATAGGCATGTTATGCAACAGAACAAAACAGGTATACAATAGCAAAGATGTTAGTCACATAATGTGCTTTGTTATTTTGTGTATTTCGTGTGAATTGCCAATAAATATAATTATAAAGATTACATCCTATTGTGATAAGGGTAAAATATGTAAAATTGGGATTTTAGACACATGAGTGCTCATTTTAAAAATTGTGAACATTTCTAATTTTGTTTCTAAACCTCCCATGGAGAAATCAGAACTTGAAAATTCAGTAAGATTCTGACTGAGATAATTTAACAAAAAATCCTCCAAGGGAAATATAGTAACTGTTATGGGCCAATCCCAATACTTTCAAACCAGTAGGATGTTAAGCTGACTGAACAGCAAAACGCTTTAAAACTGATTTTATGTAATTTTGAGCTTTTGCATTTGTACTCTGGAATTTGCAAGTGAAGCAAACAATATTTTTCAAACCACAAAAAAAAAAATAATATTGAACATCAAATTTAGTGTGACAAATGAGAAAAGGTTAGAGCATCATACCCTTGGGATATGTAGCATACCTTATACAAGTTTAGCATTTTAGTACTTAGTTAATACTTTTATTCCTTTTACATGATGGATGAATGATTAAAAGAAAAGTATAATAAAATGTCTGAAATGTTTTGTTGGCTTTTAACCCCTTCCCGACCGGTGACGGAAATTTTCCGTCAACCTTGTCCTTCAGTTAAGGACCGTTGACGGAAAATTTCTGTCATTTACTAAAGTTAACCCCAGATCGCCGCAATCGCGGCGATCGCGGGGTTAACGGGGCTCCGGTCTGCCTCTGCATTAGAGGCAGACCGGGAGCACCCGATCGCGCTGCCCCAGCACCGGTGCTCGCTCTGACAGAATGTAAGAGCGAGCACATGTGCTCAATGTACTTACCTTCCGCCTCCCTGCACTTCCGGGTTCTGTGTGAAGTGCAGGGAGACGGATCTTCAATGATCCTGCCCCCTAGTGTAAAAAAAAAAAAATTTAAGTTAAATCCCACCCCCCCCCCCCCCTTTCCCCTGTTTTAATAAAATTAACCCCTTCCCTGCCAATTGATCACTGACTACAGGGATCAATTGGCAGGGTATACATTTTAATGTCATCTGATTTTTTTTTTAACCCCTGAGGGTTAATTATTATTTTTTTGAACCCTCAAGGGGTTAAATTTATTGTATTAATTAATTTAAATATTTAAAAAATTATATATTTAGCTAGCTGGGATGGGTGGAAGTTAGTGGGGAATTGGGGAATTTGGTGTTAGGCTAACTAGGGGTTAACGTTCAATTTTTTTTTTAAATAAGCTTTAAAAAGGTAAAAAAAATAAAAAAAAATTAAACTGTTTTAGTAACGTTTAAGTAAAAAAAAATACCACACCCCTTTACGCAGTCTAAATAAAAATTAACCCCTTCCCTGCCAGTTGATCACTGCCTACAGTGATCAACATACAGATCGCAGTATTATACTGTGATCTAATTTTTTTTTAACCCCTGAGGATTAACTTTTATTTATTTTTTTAACCCTCAGGGGTTCAATTTATTTAATTAATTCATTTAAATATTTTATAATTATATATTTTGCTAGCTGGGGTGGGTGGGAGTTATGGGAAAATGGGGAATTTACAGTTAGTGCTGCTTACTGCTAGTTAGGGGTTAACGGTAAAAGAAAAGTTTAGAAAAAAATTTAAAAGTGTAAAAAAAGTTAAGAAAATGTAACACATTTAATAAGTAAAAAAAAAGTTTAAAAACGGGTTTTACAAAGTAAAAAAAGTTTTACAAAGTAAAAAAATACATTAAAAAATGCTCATTACCACTACACTTGGTACAAGCTAGCGGAAAAATGATCCCACGCTAAGGTTCAAAATATAAAACTTTGTATAAGGGGAATAAACCCTAAACGTACCAGGAGATCTTCTAACCATAAGGGGAAACAGCAGTACTGGTCCAGAAATGAACCCAATACGTAAACCACACCCTGGAATAGGTACTCTCTATACGACTCCCAATCTCAAATGAACAATAGGTTGCACAAGCCAAAAATTAAGTCAAAAAGTGAAAAAAATAAAAATAAATAAAAATAAAGATAAAAATAAAAGTAAAAATAAAAAAATAAAAATAAAGTATAAAATATAAATAAAGAGTAAAAACAGATAGAATTCTGCTAAATTATTCTAAATCCATGTACTGAGTTCAAACTGGTGCAAATGAATGTAACAGTCAATGTGGACTTCTGCAACAAAGTATATATGCGTTCAGCTGTACTGAGATACTGTCTGTACTACTGAGTCTGTCCTCAATTACTTTGTAGCTTCAACAAAACACCTGTTTATGTTTGTAAAAAACTATAAAATTTATTTATACAGCATCATCAATGGTAGAAAAAATGAACGAAAACGTGATACATATTCATATATAAAAAAAAAATCGATGGGTATATTTACAGAGTCCTTTGGGATATGCAGAATCCAATTAAAGTGGTTGCTCACTGAACCTCTGGCCGGTCAAGAGGTAACGGTGGAAAAAAAGTGGGAAGTTAGTTTTCAAAAATCTTCTCGTGCGTCTCACTCTGTATTGGTCTGCGTTCCCCTGGATCTCTATGAAGATGCGGCTCCTGCCGAAAATTTGCCTAGATGCGGCTCCTGCCGAAAATTTGCCTAAGGCAAATTTTCGGCAGGAGCCGCATCTTCATAGAGATCCAGGGGAACGCAGACCAATACAGAGTGAGACGCACGAGAAGATTTTTGAAAACTAACTTCCCGCTTTTTTTCCACCGTTACCTCTTGACCGGCCAGAGGTTCAGTGAGCAACCACTTTAATTGGATTCTGCATATCCCAAAGGACTCTGTAAATATACCCATCGATTTTTTTTATATATGAATATGTATCACGTTTTCGTTCATTTTTTCTACCATTGATGATGCTGTATAAATAAATTTTATAGTTTTTTACAAACATAAACAGGTGTTTTGTTGAAGCTACAAAGTAATTGAGGACAGCCTCAGTAGTACAGACAGTATCTCAGTACAGCTGAACGCATATATACTTTGTTGCAGAAGTCCACATTGACTGTTACATTCATTTGCACCAGTTTGAACTCAGTACATGGATTTAGAATAATTTAGCAGAATTCTGTTTTTACTCTTTATTTATATTTTATACTTTATTTTTATTTTTATTTTTTTACTTTTATTTTTATCTTTATTTTTATTTATTTTTATTTTTTTCACTTTTTGACTTAATTTTTGGCTTGTGCAACCTATTGTTCATTTGAGATTGGGAGTTGTATAGAGAGTACCTATTCCAGGGTGTGGTTTACGTATTGGGTTCATTTCTGGACCAGTACTGCTGTTTCCCCTTATGGTTAGAAGATCTCCTGGTACGTTTAGGGTTTATTCCCCTTATACAAAGTTTTATTGTTTCAGAGCTCTAATGGGGAGCTCATTTACCAGTTGAGGACTTCTCTCTACCATATTATTATTATATTCTGAGACATAATCAACCATTTTTTCCACTCATCCAGGGTAGATTTTTCCACCCATATCTATATCAAGGTTCAAAATATGCCTTTTGAATTACCCTGGGATGTCTTCTTTAAGAAATGGTATGCCTTTATGGAGTAATTGGATTATATAGCCTTGTAAAATACTCTAAAATGGGACATGGACACAGCGTAAAAATTCAAAGTTTGAAAAAAAATGGAATGGCTGTGTCTCAAATGTGCCCCTTCAATGTCCACATATACCTGGCAAAGGTACATACGGGGATATTGCTGTACTCAGCCGACATAGCTGAGCAACATATTAAGTATTATACAGTCGTAGTACACATAAGGTTTGCAAAATATACTGCGCAAACTCACTTTGTGTGTCAAAAAGGCAGAAAAAATGCTGTTTACCACTACACTTGGTACAAGCTAGCGAAAAAAATATCCCACGCTAAGGTTAAAAAAATGCCTTTTGAATTGCCCTAGGATGTCTTCTTTAAGAAATGGTATGCCTTTATATTGTAGTTGTAATATGTAGCCTGCTCAAGTGCTCCAAAGTGGGACACGGACGCATCAAAACCCTCCATGAAAATTCACACTTAAAAAACTTAACTTGTTATGTCTCTTTTACAGCAGTGTAACTTCACAAAATAGTGTCTAGGTCATACATTGGGCATATTTTTTTACTCAGAAGGCTTAGCTGAGCATAATTTGGGGGGTTTGAACTTAGTGGCACATATGAAATGTACAAAATGCCCAGCAAAAATGTAATACATATGTAAAAAATGCCCAAAATTATATTTTACCACATACTTTAGCATATATTGGTGAAAAAATGGGGACATGTTAAAGCACAATATGCACCATATGAGATACCCTGAGGTGTCTACTTTTACAAATGGTAGGCCTTTGTGAGTTTTTTTTGAACAGTCAAACTGCTATAATACCCCAAATTGAAGCATAGGCCCATTAAATCCGCCTCTCAAAATTCTACTGTAAATGTTGAAACGGACAGGTCTCCTATATGGCACTGTAGCTTCACAAAATAGTGCCAAAGACATACAATGGGGGTACCGTTGTACTCAGCAGAAGTAACTGAACACATAATAAAACTTTGTACAGGAATAGCACACACCAACTTTACAAAATACACATGAGAAGTTCTTTGTTATAAGTTTGTGTGCCAAAAAACCCAAAATACTAAATTTTACTCCAATATTTAGCAGAGATTGGCGCTGAACTGGCTACTTAGAAAGTGTCAAAACAACCTTAGGACAATAGCCTGTGATGTCTACTTTATATAAATATATACTTTTATGTGGCAATTTTGTTTTCTTTTATGGCTATTAAGCTTACAAGACAAACATACCAAATTCTAAAATCGCTCCATATTAAAAGTTTATTTTACTCCTTGTGCTTTGTGACCTGTAACTACCAAAAAAAACCTGAAAATCCCAGACACATTATATATTCTGTAAATCAGAACAACTAAATGAATTTATTTTTAATTACTTTCTTTAACCTGCACTAATTAGGCACACATTATTATTGCAAAAACTGTACAAAAAACACAATTTTTTTCTTTTTTTTGCATTTTTATGTATTTTTTTAATAATAAATAAGCATTTATATAAAAGCCAAAAGATAAAGCCATTGGACATATGACGCAGGCACCTAGGGAGACTACACAGAAATCTCAGCCAATAAGTAAAATGTATTTACCACTAACCCTTCACACCGGCACCCCACAAATTCAACAAGCCATACATAGGTATTGGGGAATTCTAGGTTCAGACAAGAACCTACCACCAATTTTTTCCCAAAAACCGAATATCAGTTTAAAACGCAACAAAAATTTGAAAGATCTATTGGTCAGAAGTGACCCCACTCTCTGTTATCGGAAAACTACGGGACCCAGTAAGAAAGGCTGTCACCGTTGCAGTGGATGTGTCACGTGCAGCCACATGAATACAGGCAATTCGTTCGCCCATCCTCACAGTGGTATTCGAATTTCAATTACCCAGTATATTACATGTATGACCAACCATGTGATATACCTAATTACATGTCCCTGTGGCCTTTCATACGTGGGGAAAACTGATCTAACTCTCCGAGAACGAATACGCGGACACAGATCAAATATTACTACCGCATTTAGAGACCAGAAATCAGACAAACCTGTTGCCAAACATTTCCTCCAATTGAACCACAGACTCCCTACATTGAAGTTCATAGCCATCGATCACGTTCCACCGAGCCCCAGAGGAGGAGACAGGTCCAAAATGCTACTGCAGCGTGAAACC
Source organism: Pelobates fuscus (assembly GCF_036172605.1). Taxonomy (NCBI): domain Eukaryota; kingdom Metazoa; phylum Chordata; class Amphibia; order Anura; family Pelobatidae; genus Pelobates; species Pelobates fuscus. The sequence goes on along the minus strand of NC_086320.1, from coordinate 170,386,623 downwards.
TATTGGATACACCGCCTGGACACTGTCACTCCAAAAGGACTCAATGAATATATCTCCTTTACGATGTTCCTTTGAATAATTCTTCATTTTCAATGCCTTAGTTAAATATGATTCTTGGTCCTTTATAGACATACCTTTGGTTATGAGTTGAATTTCCAATACAAGTTATACACGTCTATATGACGTGGATTATGGTTGTTAGTTAGCCATATCGTTGATATTTAATTTTTTCATGATGCTTTGCTAGAGAATATCGAGCCTTTATTTTTTAGAGACATAGTTGCCGAGTAGATTGTAACTTTATTTGTATGTGTCACTCTGTCACTATTGATACACTTTCACATTGTTCACAGTGGGAGCACTTTTGACCCCTCGGCTGTCTCATTCTTACATTATGAATAGTAAGAAATGTTTTCATAGAATACGCATTAAGTACTCTTTTACTTTTAAACATCTCACATTCAGATCTCATCTCTGAGATCCCCTAAACTTTGCTTACAGCATTCTTTCACGAGGGTTTGTTATATGTATCTTAGCCTTTGGAGTTTACACTCCATCACCTAGCAACTGGGGTGCACGTCACTATACACGCCCAGTAGTTTGAGCGAGGACCGGACACTTCCGGGTACAGCTTCGCTGCTTAGCAACCACGATGCACGTCACCACGCACGCCCAGTACCACGTGAGGTGTTGGGATACTTCCGGGTTCGGCTAATCACACGCACGCGATTGGTGAGTTATTCATCTGTATTTTATATTTAAATGCCGTTTTGTCACTAGTTGTTTGATCTTGAAAAAGACCCTTAGGGGTCGAAACGTCGATTGATTAGATGCGTTACACTTTGTTGTAAACTTTTTTTACCACATTAAAATCACCGAAAAAAGTCCTTTTGAGTGCTCCTACTTCATCTTTGACTATATATCTCAGACGCTGGTAGCACCTAAGGCAAGATAACTGCAAATCTCTTAAGGGTGAGTGCCTGAATTATCTTTATTTTTTATATATATATATATATATATATATATATATATATATATATATATATATATATATATATATGTTACATCAAATTAAAGCCCTTTCTGTCCTCTAAAAAACAGTATATAATATGCGTCGGTGCATTAAACAAGAGAGATGCAAATTGAAGTTGAACGCATACAGCAAGAAAATGCAAAAATTGCTTGTGTCATTAAGCGTAAGACAAGCTTCTGAAGCTGTGTCCTTAAGGGGTTAACTTACATGATATTTATAACCAACGTTTAACCCATAGGTTCACTACATTCCTAGCAGATTGCAGACATAATCTTGGTTAGCTTCATTACAAAAGACTTCCAAATGATTGTCATCTATTACACAGTAGACTTGTGCATACATTTGTTTTTGCTGTTACGAATAAATTAAATTATTTTCTTCTATGAATTAGACTCCACAGGTAAATCAAAGATTGATCAATTGTTTTGTTTTTTTGTACGTAGTTTAAAAGGTATTTAATGCATCTGTTCCATTTGAAAATAGCATTAATACACAAGTCTATTACACATTGTACTTTTTTATTTTTTTTTAGAACTTACTACATACTCTCACATAATATATACAGCCTTAACTGATGTTAACATGCAAAAGACATCTGTAACCTCTTGCACGAACGGCAGTTTATAGTAATATTTTATTAAAACACATGCTTGAAAAACTAAAGGCAATTGAAGGATAAAAAAGGCTGCCAGTAACTGCAAGGAGACTATTATCAACTCAGAAAACAGAACTTCTGATCATTAGGGTGAAAAACATAACTTAAATAAATCTTTATGTCATGCTGTATATTTGAACTTTTGATATGTCATGTGAATCAGGCATACTGAAATTAAAATGGAAAAAACTCCAAATGCAACAGATCTCTGTTGAATATAACCATTCATCTTATGTCTTAATGTCTCTAAATTGCTGTTTTAGCATACAATAGACTCCCTTGGGATTATTCACTAACTAAGACTCTGTAAGGCCTACAAATGAGTTAAATATTTATGTTATAATGGAAGATCTAAGAAAATAGTCCAGTGACAGAATTACTCCAGTTCAGTTATGTTGGCCTATAGTTTTGTTTATTTTTTTGTTGTTTCATTTATGAATACAACATGGTTCCTCTGTCAGCCTTTCGCCTGTGCACAAACCTTTTCCTCCAAACAGAATCACTTTACTATACTGGTGCAATTACAGTATTGAGCATTATGAAAAATAGTATTCACATGGGATTCATAGCATGATTTTTCAAGACATTTTGACTTCTATTGAGGGGGACAGACCAGCAGTGATCTTGTGTTTCCCCTTGCTTTGCCTGTGTTAGAGTGGAAGATATCCTTGGTCATTAATTCTAGCGGGAGACTAGGCTTAGCTTTATGCTGTATCTAGCTAGCAGCTAGAGCCAGGACTACTTTACAACTTTAAGTGGTTGATAGGAGATAGGCAAGCATCTTATAATTGACACTAATGTGAAACTATGTGTAATGGATCGACGGGCACCACGACTGGGTACCTCAGTTGAAGGATGCTCCTAGCGCTTCCTGAGGACTCCAAGTACTCCAGCAGACACCATAACCACTGTAGACTCCTCCAGAGAGCAAGGCAGGAACAAGCTCTTACAAGATTATAGCAAGTGAATATGCAGAGCATAGCAATCCCTTGTAGCAGATTCCCCCAATAAGAGACAGGACTCCAAATTGAGGGTGAAGTAGAACTGTCTAAAACTATTATTTTACTTGGTACTAGCCCATATGGTCATTACATTAACATTGCTGTGAAAACTCAATAAAATTTAGTTGTTTGTTAAAATAATGTTGATACCTTGTATGATAAAATTAATCTGTTCTTCTGGGAAAGATGTTTCTGCTTTTAAAATATTAAAAACTGCTTCACAACCTTTATTATGGGGAATGATTGTATATAAAGATTGTACATCACATGTGACTCAGGGTGCCAAATAAAATTGTTTAAAAATCAAAGAAGAGTCATGGAATCATTAAGATATGATCTTATATAAGGACTAACAAACTCTTGAGGTAGGACCAAGAGGAAAGAGGGCTTCCTACACACTGACAGGATGTCAGCACATGGTGGAATGCCACTTTAGACATACTCAAAATAATTTTGGAACATCGGTGGGCAATTCACAATCTAGGTTCCCACCACTCCTCTGGCAGGTATGAGTGAGTGTTTTTTTTGTCACAGGAAACATTTTGAATCCCCAATGCTCATGAATATCGCACACTGAAATATTATGTCAAGTTTGTCAAGTGGAGGAAAAAAAACTGAGACAAAGTAGTCCCTAGTCTGTTTTAGCATAGAAATCAAAGTAGTTCAGTAATTAATCAATTTTTAAATGAATACATATACAACCAGTGTGGGATACACAGGACTCCTAATAATTAGGAGGGATCGAATAGGGGGGGTATTCTCTCTTTTTACTCAACTAATCTGTTGAAAGAAAGAAGTTAATAGAGAATTAAATGCACATTAAGGGATCAACATACACACACACAAAGATGTGGTTTTAAATATTACAAGGTTAAGTAAAATCACCTGGCTCAAGCAAAAAAAACAACAACAGGGATTTGATCACTCCATGTGACTATGTAGTCCAACACTACATTAACGTATCTGTATTCCTATTTTCTATGTACATTTGGAGTCCTGACCTGAATAATTGAGTGGAGCACCTCATCCCACTATTTACAGGTGCCCCATTAGATGAGACCATAGTAAAAACTTAAAGGGAAGCTCCAGACATCATAGCCACTTAAATTCACAGAAGAGTTTATGTTGTATCAAATCCCTTTGTGCTGTCCCCTTTTTTAGTGGAAAACAAGTTTTAATGGTTTTGACACTGAATTAGAGCACACATCCTGGTGCCTCTCTGCTGATCATTTAATGCTTACACATTAGTCTAAGCAGCTATGAGCAGCAGTGCTTGTCACGATTCGGGGAACCCAACACGCTAACGCACACACAGACACACACACAGAAAGTGTGCAGTACCGGACCTTAGAGTGGCTGGGCTAAGCACACACAGAATAGTCAGGAGACAAGCCGAGTAAGGGGAACCAGAAAACAGAATAACGAGAAACAAGCCGAGGTCAAAGGGTAGGAGAAAGTCACAAAGTCAGTATAACAAGCCAGAGAGTACGTAACCAGAAAGCACACGTTCAGTATCAATACTATAAAGCAAAGACCACAACAGGTCACTGAGAGACAGAAAAGGTAAGTATATATATCCTTGCCTTAATTCTGATTGGATAACTTCCAATCAGAATTAACAAACACACGTGGGGGATAACTATACCCCCCACTGTGATTGTTGCACTGTCACTTTAACGCCGGGTCACGTGAGCGACCCCGGCGTACTGATACCAGTGCCGGCTCCCAGCGTGCAGCGTTAGACATGCTGCCGCTGGGAGGAGGAGAAGAGGACGCGAGCGGCGTGTCAAGAGGAGAGGACGCCGCTCGCCGACCGGTAAGAGGAGGGGGGACCGCGGGCAGCGACGGACCGAGGGTGAGTGCTGCGAGAGGATTGCAGCCTCCCATCGCCGCTGCCCGCGGAGCCCTGACAGTGGTAAACTAAGATAGTCAGGTGAGCACTCTCAGCCTACAACTTCTTTTCATCAGTGGTATGAGTTGGTATGGCAAATGCAGAGTTACACGTTGCATTACCCATACCCTCCAACAAAGGTAGAACCACAGGCACCCAGGTACACTCATTTAGTCTCAAACCATGAAAGATTGGTTTAACACTGAACAGAGTGTCTATTTTTGGGGACTCCAGGCACCATAGCTGCGTCAATTAAATAAAGTGGTTATGGCGCCTAGACTGTCCCTTTAATGTGTGGAAAACTTCCCAAAATGTATCAAGTTAGAAGTAAATTAAACAATAGTTTAATCTGGCATTAATATGGGAATGCAAGTAAAATTGAACATGACAGTTCATGTGGCTTAGAGAATGAAAACAGGATAGATAGAACAATAAATAGACTATGCTGCTCTGGTGTATTCCCAATGTTTCTTCCTTAAAATATATCTACATTGCTTCATTATTGGTACTTTGCATACAGAAAATAGGGTTATTTTTAGAAAAGGTCTCAATAGGATCCATGCTTGTTAAGTCCCTAGCAACATCTAGCTTAAATATACGTCTGAAAGAAATGAGCTGCTCATGTGATCCCCGACGTAGGCCTGTCCACTTCATACAATATCATTATGTGGGTTGCAGGCTTGTCATACAACTAACTATGAACAATTGTTAACAAGTGACTGTGCATTTTTACCCTATTTAATGATATGAAGACTTGTAAGGTTATAAAGTCATACTGTCTATTTATGTTTAGAAAATACTTGCAAATCACTGCAGCCACCTTTTGTAGAGTAGGGCTACATCTCAGTATAATTAGTTCAGTAAAATATTTACCACTCACTGAGTTATGGTTCTTATTAGTATTTGTGTTTGTATTTTTGGCTGCTACACCTCTGTGTCTGAACACTTTCTACCCACGTGTTCAAAATGTAATGTAACCCTTTGCGAATGTTTTACAAATCTTCGATAGAAAAAGACACAAGTACCAAAAATACTTGAAACTTAATTTAAATAAAATCACACAATAGAATTACAAAATGTGGATTTAAATACCAGCATTGTATGAATATCTGCGTGTATTACCGGTTTCACATTATGTTGTCACATATGTTTCTGTTTTAAATAAAATCAGGGTGGTCTTTCATCAGAAGTTCAAAATTAATTTAGCATATTAAATGATTACATATCATTGCAACAACAAAATAAAATATGTTTGAATGTTAATATTGTACCCATGCAACACTTCTCTATACTTTACTATGTTTGCCAACATATATACTGTTGCAGCAAAATGCTACTGAAAACATAATCTCTTCATTTCATTATTATTTTGTCTGGAATATTTTGAGCAACATATGCAACAACATTACACAGTTGTATCACATGTGCATGGAGGCCATTGCAACTGCTTTATTTGATTTTAACTTTTGCAGAAATAAATCAAATCTGCTATAGACTTATATGATAGCTTTTTTGCGGGGGTGGGGTAATGCATTGGGCCGCTAAAAAATAATTTTAGTCCTCGTATTAAAGAGCAGGATGAGTTACATTCCAGAATACAGCAATCATTCAGTTCCATCAGGAGTTTTCACTGTACTCTTATAATTATTGCATTTGCATAATGACATTTGTGCAATCTTGTTCTGGTTATACCAAAGCAGATAACTTACATTGTTTAATAACATGTTACTTTTTCATTATAAATAAGATTATTACTAAACCTGTGTATCTTAAAGGAACACTTTAGCTACTGTAACAGCTTCATTTTGTTGAAGTGGTTATAGTATATGGAGTCCCCTGTCAATGTCCTTGTATTCAGTGTTAAAACATTTTTTACGTTTTGATGCTATACAAGAATCCTCATTAATAAACATAGTTCTCTTGGTGTTGCTCAGACTTATAAGGAAGCACTAACCTAAGGAGCAATAGGCATGAGTGATTCGATTGTCAGTTGACTGCTTTCAGCCTATCACAGCTGAAGTGATCTGGGTGCCAATAGTGTTCCTTTAAGAAATTATATAGGCAAGGATTAGCAACAGATGAGAGGTCACTGGCAAAGCATGACCAAGAAGAGGGGTAATGATGGGTGCACAGTTAAGAGTTTTGCAGGTGAGTGTTAAGAATTTGATTTAACTAGACTAGGGGTAATGATAACAGAACAATTTAGTGAAATAGGTCTTGTCAAAGCCAGAAATTAAATTTAATGTAAGTAACAGAGCCCACTAATGGCTTCATAGGAATCACAAAATGGAATTGAGAGCTATGTTTGTTAAAGGGACACTATAGTCACCAGGACAACTACAGCTTATTGAATTTGTTCTGGTGAGTAGAATCATTACCTTTAGGCTTTTTGCTGTAAACACTGTCTTTTCAGAGAAAATGCAGTGTTTACATTGCAGCCTAGGGATAACTTCACTGGCCACTCATCAGATAGCTGTTAGAGATCCTTCCTGGGCCATGGCTGCCTAAAATGCATCCAAACATTCAGTATCTCCTCCTTCTGCATGCAGACACTGAACTTTCCTCATAGAGATTCATTGATTCAATTCATCTCTATGAGGAGATGCTGATTGGCCAGGGCTGTGTTTGAATCATGCTGGCTCTGCCCCTGATCTGCCTCTTTGTCAATCTCAGCCAATCCTATAGGGAAGCATTGTGATTGGATCAGGCCACCACTTCTGTTGATGTCAGCAGGCAGTGGGCAGGTCTAAAGGAAACAGAGCCAGAGCTAGCAGCTTCTGGCTTGAATACAGTAAGATTTTATTATATTTATGGAGGCATGGGGGACCCGGGGGGTTAGATGGTGATTTTAACACTATATGGTCAGGAATACATGTTTGTGTTCCTGACCCTATAGTGCTCCTTTAAATTTGAATGGTTTTGTATTTGGTGCCAAGACTGTGCTGTGTTGGATTATACACATAAAAGCTGTCAGGCTGATCACTGAAGGCAAGCAAACCCTTTACAAATGTGTCAGTTTTGTGTGTGTTACAGTAATCAAGGAAGGAAATGATGAGTACATGACTGAGGAATTTAGTTGCATCTTGTGTTAGGTAAAAAAAATAGAGTAATGTTTTTAAGGTGACAATAACAGGATTCGGAAATAGAATGTCATAGAAAATACTAAAGCAGTGTGCTTATGCCTTTGGATTCATAGATGCACCATTGGCTTGCAGGGTGCGTGACAAATTAAGTTTCAAAGGAGGGAAGGTAAAGAGATCAGTTTTGGAAATATTTATTTTCACAAAATGGGTAAAATTTCCACTTAGAGACATAATAGAAGCATTTAGTGATTTGTTTCAGGAATGTGAGAGATCAGTGGAGGAGATATATCAGAGGCATAACAGGGTAACAAGGTGTCAAGAAGGCATGGAAGGGACACATAATGCCTTCCCTCACAAAAACTTTAGGTTTTCTTGTTATCCAAGTTCCACCCACCCATTTCTGATCCATACACTTACATACAGACTGGACTTGGGAGAGTCACAGCACAATGTTAAATACAGTGGGACCTCGGTTTACAAACGCTTCGGTTAACATAATATCCGGTTTACAAATGAAAATCCAATGAAAATAATGCCTCGGTTTACAAATTTGTTTCGCAATACAAACAAGTTTCCCCAGGATGCATTGCACCTGGGAGGTTTATAGCACTGCCCTCTGCATCCTGGGGCCTGTGGGTAGCATGTGGCGTTGAGTGTGGAGGTGTTGGAGTGGCTTTTGCATCGAGTTTTGGAGCCATTCTTAAAATTGTTTAAAGTTGTTTTGGTGCATTTCTCAAGCTGTGGAAAGGTAGGGAGCGGAGCGGAGCGTTGTTGTTTGCATGCCTTTTATTGTGTGTTCTGCATTGTGGGTTGGTTTCCATGCCAGCTCATTTTGACTTTTTTCTGACCTCCAGAACAGATTAATTGGTTTTCAATGCAATCCTATGGGACAACGTGTTTCGGTTTACACATTTTTCGCAATAGGAAACGTCCCGGAGAATGCAATAAATTTGTAAACCGAGGTCCCACTGTAATACATAGTTTTGCACATACCAATATATATTATATTTTTTAAAAAAGTAAAGAAGAGTACATTTTAATCCATTCCACCGCTTGTTTTATTTTAACTAAGTGCATTCCAAAGAAACACTTTTCTAGTAAGCTATCTGCTGTATTAAAAATAATATTTGAATATTGCCCAGTTGGGTCATGAGATTTCCTGCAAAATTTTAAATTTTAATCTACGATACCCAAAGCGGAAATATCTTCAAGTAAGCAGTTTTTTCTATTTAAATTCAAATGTAAAATTCATTTTTAAATCCTTATACTTTCTACTTTAGTAAATGGTCATGAATGTATACATATGTCTTCAGTAGAATAATGTATTATTTTATCGTATGGTGCTTGATACCTAGCCAGCCTGTGAGTTTGAATAACATGATCATTCTTTCAATTACCTGACACCTCTCCTTACCTGTACATTTGGGATTAATAATAAATAGTTCTGTGAACTTTAGGTGAAAATGTAAGTGGATTCAGTGCATTCAATTAAGTGGTACTTTATATTTTTATCAAATGCCATCATTAATAAAAAAAAAATATTAACAGATATTAACCAATCAAAAAGTTGGCACGTGTGGGGCGGGGCACCAAGTTCAGCTCCTGCAAAACATCCACAATTAAGCATATAAACCATGGCAAACGACCTAACTACTGACCGGCAGCAATGGTCTTCAGTGCCACGAGGACACCGGATCCTCGGAGAGGCTGGTTCCTTGAGCTTCAGTCCCCAGGAAGTGAAGTCCACGACAACTAAGTTGGGGCCTATGCCTACGGTGAGCGGGGCGGATGGCCATTGCCCCACTATCCTGCCTAATGGTGCCAAACCGGAGGCCAAGACCCGGGCGTGCCTGGCCCTGTCCCCCCCCCTATGAACTGGGGGGGGGGGGGGAGGTGACCCCGGTCCTCAACCAGAGGCTACGCAACCAACAAATAATCCATAAATTGTATGTGTATTCTTTTATTTTTTTTCCAGTAACACATTTATACATCAAGTGACTATTGCTATTTAGAACACTGCTACAGGGATTTTATAAATTAAAAGGTATAGAGCATAGGTTTGGGGTTTCTTATTTTTTAACATATTTTTTGTCTTCCGCTCTCATTAATAATCAATGTCTTAGAAATAATAGTAAGAAAATCACTCTTACATATTAAAGATGAAGAAATCACACATAAAATTAAATACACCCTTTTAAATAATTAACCATTGTACATGATGAAGTAATGCTGTGAGTCAACATATAGATTTCTGCTCATCAACCAGGGCCGGACTGGCCCACCGGGATACCGGGAAATTTCCCGGTGGGCCGCCGGCACCTGGGGCCGGGCAGACAGCTGGGTCTGCTGGCCGGCGGCCGCTGGCTGGGGAGGTCTGCTGGCCGGCAGCCGCTGGCTGGGGAGGTCTGCTGGCTGGGGAGGTCTGCTGGCGGCCGCAGGGGGAGCAGGCTCTTCTGTGCTCTTCTGTCTCTGCTCCCCCTCCCTCGCGCGCAGCTTAATGAGACCGGGCCCGGAATATGACGTCATATTCCGGCGCCGGTCTCTTGCTAGCGCGAGGGCGGGGGAGCAGAGACAGAAGAGCACAGAAGAGCCTGCTCCCCCTGCGGCCGCCAGCAGACCTCCCCAGCCAGCAGACCTCCCCAGCCAGCGGCCGCCGGCCAGCAGACCTCCCCAGCAGACCTCCACTAGCCCACCCAGCCGGTCACCAACAAGTAAAATATGTAATTCTGTAAGTGTCAGTGTGAGTGTATGTGTGTGTTTGTGTGTGTGTCATTATGTGTGTGTCTGTGTCATTGTGTGTGTGTCTGTGTCATTTTGTGTGTGTCGGTGTCATTTTGTGTGTCTGTGTCATGGTGTGTGTCTGTGTCATGGTGTGTCTGTGTCATTTTGTGTGTGTCTGTGTCATTTTGTGTGTGTCTGTGTCATTTTGTGTGTGTCTGGATCATTTTGTGTGTGTCTGTGTCATTTTGTGTGTCTGTGTCATTGTGTGTGTGTCTGTGTCATTGTGTGTGTGTCTGTGTCATTTTGTGTGTGTCTGTGTCATGTTGTGTGTGTCTGTCATTTTGTGTGTCTGTGTCATTGTGTGTGTCTGTGTCATTTTGTGTGTCTGTGTCATTGTGTGTGTGTCTGTGTCATTGTGTGTGTGTCTGTGTCATTGTGTGTGTGTCTGTGTCATTGTGTGTGCCTGTGTCATTTTGTGTGTCTGTGTCATGATGTGTGTGTCTGTGTCATTGTGTGTGTGTGTCATTATGTGTGAGTCTGTGTCATTATGTGTGTGTCTGTGTCATTGTGTGTGTGTGTGTCTGTGTCATGGTGTGTGTGTGTCTGTGTCATGGTGTGTGTGTGTCTGTGTCATGGTGTGTGTGTGTCTGTGTCATTGTGTGTCTGTGTCATGGTGTGTGTGTATGTGTTTGTGTCATGGTGTGTGTGTGTGTCTGTCATTGTGTCTGTGTCATTGTGTGTGTCTGTGTCATTGTGTGTGTCTGTGTCATGGTGTGTGTGTGCGTGTGTCATTGTGTGTGTGTCTGTGTCATTGTGTGTCTGTGTGTATTTAAAAAGTGTTTTTACTCACCTTTTTTTTTTCTCCCCACGCCGTGCTGGTCTCCCCTCGACTGGCCCTGCCTCTATGGCTGAGATCATCAAGCATGATGATCTGAGCCAATCCAATGCTCTGCCATAGGATTGGCTGCAAAGGTGCTGCACACTGTGCAATCACGCTGTGCAGCACTGACACAGGAAGCACCTCTAGTGACTGTCTGAGTGACTGTCACTAGAGGTGTCACTAGGAAGCAATGTAAACACTGCATGTGAGTATGCGTAATGTATTATTAAATTAAAAGGACCAATATTATATTTTAGAAAAAGAAATATATATATATATATATATATATATATATATATATTACTCAACCATCTGGGGTGGCAAGACATTGCCTTACATATTACATACGGCAATATATGGGGCAATGACTTATGGGGCTGGCATAGATTTTTTTTTTCCAGGGCTGCTTTGTATCCCCAGTCCGGCCCTGTCATCAACCTTACCCTTAAAGTGAAACTGACACTTACCAGTATTTTTTTTTTTATCTTATATCAAGTTCACCTGTCCCTTATAGTTCACAAATATTAATTTAGTTTTAAAGAAAAACAAATAAATCTACTTAAAAACTTCTCTTTATCCTGCAAATGTGAGATGCCATTTTAACTCCCTATCAATCATTTTTGTAAGCACTGTACTTTGCATCTGGAAGTTACCATAGAGAATATGTAAATATAAAAAAATATACATTTAAATGCTTTATTCAGTGGTGTAAAGAGAAGTGACAATTTCCTTTCCTAATGGAGAAGGCAGTAAAGATAGAAACAAACAAAAAAAAACATATTAGCAAAATGATAAAGAATATACAATTGCATAGTAAGAACATATTGTTTCATAACAAGAACCCCTGGAGCTTTATGCATTGTGCAGTAGCATTTACTAGCATGTCTCACTCTTGACACATTCACAAATCTTGTCATTTGCTAACACTAAAACAAGAAAATGACACAGCGGTTCTGGAACAGCAAGGGATTTCATGGGAATATTTAAACAGTTCCATTACAAAATAACTGTCATCATTCATTTTTATTGCTTAACCAATACAGTTACACTGTAAATATATTTAGCAGTCAATAATACAGTACAATGATAAGTATGTGCATTTACTTCTCGCTAACTATTTTATGTCTTTAAAATAAACACGTATTTACCTTATTTGTTTCTTCTATGGTAATTATTACAAGTGATTTTCTTATATGAAAATGATATGCTGTGTTGAAAAAATAAATTTTACAGTATGATTATTTTTTTATGTAGGAATTGTTTTAAGATTTGTGCACAGAATTTCATTAAAAGATTTAAAATAATAAATTAACAGGTGAATGAAAAAAGAAAATAAATAAAATAAAACAAATAGGTAAAAAAAAAAGTGGTGTACATAGCAATGGTAATCATTTGATGGTAATGGTAATGGTAATCATTTGATTCTAAACATTGATCAGTTGCATGAAAATGTATTTTATACTTCCATCTAAGAACAGTAAAAATATTTTTGCAAGAAAGAAAGATTCACTCTAGGGTTGTATTCTAAAATTAAATTTCATTTGTGCCATAGTAGCTAAGTAAGGCTTCTATTAGTAACCCCACAGAGATCCAAGCTCTCCCCTCCATCATTCCTCAATTCTTATATAATATGATGTTTGGATCATTTATAAAGCAGAGGACTCCTGAGGCTACTCTACAGCTACTGAGATTCTAAATTCTAGCATTGCTTTTATTTTTATTTTCAATAAATTAATCTTTTGCTATACCTACACATAGCAGTCCAATGAGTCCTTTCTAGCGTTCAGGAATTTTATGTGGGGAATGCTATCCCGTTTAAACTAGCATACCGCCAATCAACCTCAGAGCCGGGAATCTAAGGCTTTGTTTAAGGTGAGCACAATCTTTATCATTTGTACTACATTTACCCTCCATACAATACTACCCATTTGGCCTATCTTGTTCTGCTCTATATCCCTGGAGGAATACCGTTTGGGATCAAGGGGTGTGTTGCTGCCTTAAAAGCAAGAAGGAGTTATCTACGGAGCCAATGTTATATAGGCTCCAACCCATGTGAGTGGTATAAGCTATTTTTTACCAACATTCAGTGTTTTTTGTTACCATCTGCACTATAATCTGTATTTGTTATTTTGTTTTGTATGTATTTTTGGACATATATTTCCAAGACTGTCATTGCACTGGAGGGGTGAGTGTACCACCACATTATTCACATTAACTTTAGTGCTCCACTTGTTGGTATATAGTCTATACCTCCTTTTTTGAAAGATACTGAAGTTTACCCGTAGAAATTCTGGAATCAAGCAGAGAACGGATAACATACTCCTCCTGACCTTCCACTTGGACAGAAGAAGGAGAAACAACCCGTCTGGTGTATCTTTTATAAGTCAAAGGTTTCAGCAGTGACACATGGAAAACATTAGGGATGTGTAAAGCACGAGGCAAGACAAGACGATAAGCCACTGGATTGATATGCCTAATTACTGTGTAAGGACCAATAAACCAAGGAGCAAACTTCATAGACGGAACTTTAAGATGAATATGTTTAGTACTGAGCCAGACTTTATCACCCGGAGAAAAGACAGGAGCAGCGAGCCTATGTACATCGGCATACTTCTTATCAAGAGAGGTTTTTCGAATCAGGAGTTGTTGAGCCTCCTCCCATGTCTTCTTCAGGTTTTCTGTATGTTCATCGACCATTGGTAGTCCCTGTGAAGGAAATTCCAATGGGAGAACAACAGGATGAAAACCGTAGTTCATGAAGAAAGGGCTATGTTGAGTGGCATCAGAAACCATGTTGTTCAATGCAAACTCAGTCCATGGAAGTAGCCCACCCAAATCATCCTGATGAGCGGATACAAAACATCTTAAGTATTGTTCAATTCTCTGATTAGTCCTTTCTGCTGCCCCATTGGATTGTGGATGATAAGCCGATGAGAATTTAATAATAATCCCCATCTGAGAACAAAAGGCCTTTCAGAAACGGGATATGAATTGGGATCCTCTGTCAGAGATTATTTTTTTAGGTATACCGTGAATGCGAAATATCTCTTTGGCGAATATAGTAGCCAATTCAGGTGAAGAGGGTAATTTAGGTAACGAAATAAAATGTGCCATCTTGGTAAACCTATCCACTACAGTTAAGATAACCATTTTCTTTTCAGATGTGGGTAAATCGACAATTAAATCAATGCCAATACTAGCCCATGCTTTGTTGGGTATATCAAGTGGTTGGAGTAGACCACAAGGAAGGGTACGGGAAAGTTTGTTTATAGCACATACACAGCAAGCTAACACATAGTCTCTAATATCCTTACGTAAAGACGGCCACCAAAACTCCTTTGTAACTAATTCATAGGTTTTATGTATACCTGGATGGCCTGCTATATTGCAGTCATGATAAAGGAGTACCGTATATACTCGAGTATAAGCCGACCCGAATATAAGCCGAGGCCCCTAATTTTACCCCAAAAAACTGGGAAAACTTATTGACTCGAGTATAAGACTAGGGTGGAAAATGCAGCAGCTACTGGTAAATTTCTAAATAAAATTAGATCCTAAAAAAATTATATTAATTGAATATTTATTTACAGTGAGTGTATATAATGAATGCAGTGTGCGCGTATGAGTGCAGTGCGCATATGAGTGCAGTGCGCGTATGAGTGCAGTGCGCGTATGAGTGCAGTGCGCGTATGTGTGCAGTGTGTGAGTGCAGTGCGTGTATGAGTGCAGTGTGTGTGCGTATATATTAATTGAATATTTATTTCCAGTGTGTGTATATAATGAATGCAGTGTCTATGAGTGCAGTGTGTGTGAGTGCAGTGTGTGTGAGTGCAGTGTGTGTGAGTGCAGTGTGTGTGTGATGCAGTGTGTGTGTGATGCAGTGTGTGTGTGTGATGCAGTGTGTGTGTGTGATGCAGTGTGTGCGTGATGCAGTGTGTGTGTGTGTGGTGCAGTGTGTGTGTGGTGCAGTGTGTGTGTGAGTGCAGTGTGTGTTTGTGTATGTGTTGGTGGGGGTGGGCATTTAATATATTATTAATTATTATTTTTTTTTATTTTTGTTATATTATTATTTTTTTTGTATTATTATTTAATTATTATTTTTATTTATTTTTTTAATTATATTTTTTTTCGTCCTCCCTCCCTGCTTGATACATGGCAGGGAGGGGGGCTCCTTCCCTGGTGGTCCAGTGTCATTGGTAGTTCAGTGGGGGGGAGAGGGGAGCTGGCAGAGCTGTACTTACCTTTCCTGCAGCTCCTGTCAGCTCTCTCCTCCTCCGCGCGGTCTGTGCAGCTCCTTCTGTCAGCTCCCAGTGTAAGTCTCGCGAGAGCCGCGGCTCTCGCGAGACTTACACTGGGAGCTGACCGAGGTGCTGAACGGACGGCGCTGAGGAGGAGAGAGCTGACAGGAGCTGCAGGAAAGGTAAGTACAGCTCTGCCAGCTCCCCTCTCCCCCCAGTCTGTATTATGGCAATGCAAATTGCCATAATACAGACTATGACTCGAGTATAAGCCGAGTTGGGGTTTTTCAGCACAAAAAATGTGCTGAAAAACTCGGCTTATACTCGAGTATATACGGTATATCCTTTTGGTGTTCTGGGAGAACATACAATTTTCCTTCAGGAGTGTTTCCTGGGGGCAAAGGCTTGTTTAGCTATGATATCAGGATACAAGAGGAGACTGAATAGTGGTTCTGGTGTTGGCTATAATGCGTTGTTGAGGAACAACAGAGGAAACTTTAGGTTCAGGACATACTAGGGGTTCATATTGTCGGGATAAGGTGTCAGCTTTCAAATTTTTTGATCCAGGTCTATAAGTGAGAACAAAATTAAATCTCGTTAGAAAAAGTGACCAACGAGCTTGTCTAGCTTCGCCTATATATGTGATATTTTGTGATATGTTAGAACAGTTAGAGGATGTATGGTACCTTCCAGGAGATGATGCCACTCCTTAAATGCCAGAATGATAGAGAGAATATATGATATAGGAGATAGAGAACTTCTTGCTGTGTCAGACAGCTTTTTAGAATAAAAGCCACAGGGATGAAGAGGTTGATTATGGTCTTTTCTTTGAGACAGAATTGCTCCAACACTGGTTTCTGATGCATCAACCTGAAGTAAGAAAGGTAAGTTGGAATCAGGGTGGACTAGTATAGGAGCAGATGCAAAGGACATTTTGAAGACTTCGAAAGCTTTCAAGGCATCATTTGACCATTTTTTAGGATTTACTCCTTTTTTAGTCATGTTCGTTATAGGAGTAATGATAGACGAAATTTTTTTAATAAGTCGTCTATAGTAATTTCAGAAACCTATAAATCGTTGTATAGCTTTTAGTCCATTAGGTATGGGCCACTTGAATATAGAATCCAATTTCTTAGGATCCATTTCAAATCCTTCTGCTGTTATCATATAGCCTAGGAAATTTATTTGGGACTGGTCAAAAGGGCATTTTTTAGTTTGCAATACAACCCGTTTTGTAACAGTTTGGTCAAAACTTTCATCACTTGTTTGTGATGCGCCATTTTGTCTTTGAAGTATATTAATATATCATCCAGGTAGACGATAACACACTCTTGTTGGAAATCTCTTAATACATCATTTATGAGATCCTGGAAGATAGCCGGGGTGTTGCATATCCCAAAAGGCATTACCGTATACTCGTAATGCCCGTATCTGGTGTTAAAGGCTTCCACTCGTCTCCTTTACGTATTCTGACCAGATTATAAGCACCTCTTAAATAGAGTTTGGTGAAGATTTTAGCATCTTTCAATCTATCAAACAACTCGGTTATAAGAGGTATTGGATAAGCATTACGTACCATAATCTTATTCAATCCTCTGTTATCGATACAAGGCCTGAGGTCACCCTCCTTTTTGGACACAAAGAAAAATCCTGCCCCTGCAGGTGATGAGGATTTTCTAATAAAGTTTTTTTTCCAGGTTTTCTTTAATGTATTCCTCTAATACAGTATTCTCTTTAGCTGAAAGAGGATATACAGTGCCTCTAGGAGGCATTGTACCGGGTATTAATTCAATGGCACAATCATAAGATCTATGGGTTGGTAATAAGTCAGCTTTACCCTTATCAAATACTTCTTTCACCTTAATGTATTGTTCTGGAATTTCTGTAGATAAAGGAGACATGGTAGGAACATTAATAAGGTGACGACACCCTGACGACAATTGTTACTCCAAGCTACTATATCACCTCTCTCCCAATCAATAGTTGGATTATGCTTTCTCAGCCAAGGGAACCCCAACACTATTGGGAAAGCCGGAGAAGCGATCACTTGGAGTACACAAATCTCCTTGTGTAACACGCCTACTGTAACAGAATGCCTGGCACCCCGACTGGGTACCTTCCTTGACGGATGCTCCTAGTGCTTCCTGAGGGCCCCAAGTACTCCACTAGACACCATAACCAGAGCAGACCCCACGAACCGTCGCAGCTTGGTTAAGGTCTCGCTGTTTTCCTCCTACTCTGGGCCCAAGACCAGGGACCAGCTTCCAGTAGGCAGACCTCTCCTAAATCCAGAGAGCAGGAACAGGAACAAGCTCTTACAAGAGCTTACTCTGGGGAGTATAGTGATTATAGCAATCCCCAGAGTGTAGGTAGTTCCCCAATCCCCCAAACATGAGCCAAAACTTCATGAAGGGTAGAACAAGTCTCTTTAATGAGCAAAAAGTAATTTCTTTTATACACATTTTCCCCACAAGGTTACCACCCACGTGAACCTTGTGGAGCACAGGACACAAAGGACAACAGCCAATCAACACAGTATTGTACAGTTAGACACTCCCAGCTAATGTACACAAAACCTCCCCTCTGCCTGTGATACCATTACCAAACACAATGGACTAATCAATTACCACAGGCAGAAAATATCCAGTTTTACCCAAAGTCCAGAAACACCCCAAAACAACAACATATCCCCATCAATATGTCCGAAAAGCGCTCAGATCTCATGAATACAGTTGGATCGCCATGTGGTTAAACAATAGCAAGGACTGATGGGAGATTGAGGAGGGACAAAGCAGCCAGTTTAAACTGGTCTTGCAGTGTCCATGGGACAACACCCTGCTGGAGAAACAATAGGACAGGAAAAGGGGGGAGGGGAAGAGGCAAATTTTCCCATGGATTTAAAGGGGCAGAAAAAGTGTTTTAAAATAAGCCCAAATAAAGTTTTTAAAGGGCAATACATCCCAGGGGCCATAGTCACAGGGCAAGAGGCTGGCAAGCAGGCCTCTCCAAACCCTATCGTCACACCTACCAACATATGAACTGGTATAGTTTTGTGTCTAATCACAGGCACCTGGAGGGGTCTACCATCTATGGCCTCAACGGCCAAGGGTGTATCTCTTAACTGGGAAGGAATAGAATTTTCAAAAGCAAAATTCTGATCAATGAAATTCTCTGCAGCACCAGAATCTATTAATGCTGCACTCATTACTATGTTTTTATCCCAAGTTAAGGTGATGTGAATAAGAAGCCTGTGATGTTTTGTGGAGGACAAAGAAGAAACACCCAAGGCCTGTCCCCCATAAGGACTTAGGTGCAAGAGTTTTCCGGCCTGCTAGGACAAGACAAATGGAGATAGACACAGTATAGACACAGTCCTTCTCTTCTCCTGTATTGACGTTCAGCCTCACTTAACCTAGTCATCCCTAATTGCATCGGTTTCGGTAAGGCAAGTGCCATGGAATCAGGATTATTATATACCAGTGCCATACGAATAGAAGACCTTCTAGGTCTGTTGCAGGTATTTTGTCTGTACCTCATTATTTCATCTATGCAGGAAATTAAAGTTATTAAATCCTCCAGGTTTTCAGGAAGGTCCCTAATTGCTATTTCACCCAATATAGCCTCTGACAACCCATTCAAGAAAACATCCACAAAGGCTTGGTTGTTCCAACCTACTTCAGATGCTAAGGATCTAAATACCTGAGCATTTCTACTAGGGATCTGTTACCTTGCTTAAGACAGAGGAGAGATCTGGCTGCATTTTCCTTTTTTCCAGGTGGATCGAAGGTACACCTTAAAGCCTCTACAAAAGCAACATAGTTGTACACTATAGGATTGCCATTCTCCCAGAGAGGATTAACCCAAGTCAAGGCTCGTTATTATGAATCCCACCTTTGCTCTATCTGTAGGATATGAACGAGGCTGGAGTTCAAAGTGAATATTGATCTGGTTTAAAAATCACCGGCAAGCCTCTGGTGCCCCACCATAACATAATGGTGGTTTTACTTGAGAAGAGGCACCCACTGTAGCCACCTCAAGTCCAGTGTCATCAGGTCCAGGATTAGACCTATTGATTAGGGTCTGTAAGGCAATAGCTATTGGATCCATGTGATGATCCATTTCTTTGAAACGGGTATCGTATGGACCTCCCTGGGTAGTTACACCTGCCGGATCTATATGGCCCTGTTGTAATGTCAGAAATGGCTGGGATCCTACACGCAGAGTGTAATAAAGATGTAACGTTACCGGACCTTAGAATGGCCGGGTTGACGTCACTAGGACAGAGAATAAACGGGTACGAGCTGAGGTCAGGGAAGCCAGAAATCAAGAATAAGGAGGGTACACAAGCCGAGTCAAAGGGTAATAGAAAGAAGGATAGTTAAACAAGCCGAAGTCAAAACCAGGAATAATAAACAAAGTACAACGCGCTATTGGGACTAAAGAACCACAACAGGGCAATGAGTCTAGTTCAGAAGTTCCCTTATACACATTGCTCTTTAATTTGTAGTCAAGCCCCCAAAACGTTCGAATTCGAACATTTTGGCGGGTAGTGACGTCACCAGCGTCATGACGTCGGCACGCACACGCCGCATCATAAAAAGGGGCGGAGCTATCGCGGCAGGCGCGAGAATAACTGGAAACAGTGAGAGATCCCCAGCCTCTCGCAGACACAACTGCACCGTTATTGTGGTCAAATGTGATCCAGGACACTAGCCAATTATGATATAAAAGCCTCGGACCTACAATAGGGCTGATACCTGACTCTGTTTAATACCATTCATAACCGAGACCTGTGTGTCTTGCGATACCTGTCTCCTACCTATTCTATTCTCCTTATATCTAACTTACTTTGAATAAAAAGCTATTCCCCTCCCCCCCCAATTTTTTTTACCAATTACAGGAGGTGAATATTTCCCGCTCTTCTTCTCTTTTTTCCCACCTGGGTCTTTTTTCTTTCTAAGCTTATCTATTTTCTGTTTATGGTTCTCAACTAACCTCAGGTTTACACGTTCATTACATTTAAATGTTTCCATGTTCAGCAACATTGATATGAGGTTTAGATCATGCTAGCGTGCTCTACTGTGACTGTCCTTATCTTGGTTAGCAATCATAGTTGTTTCATTGATTTAACATAAGTGATAGACAGCTGTTGTGTGATGGACAACATATCATTTCAGATGACTTTCACTTCTTTCTGTTTCTCTTCAATGTGATCAACACCTTATACCTCGGTTCTGGATTCTATGGTTAATATTAATGTTCCCACTGCCGTATTCTAGATCACAATGGTTATTTCTGGATTTCCATTTGATTGTTAGATGTTTGGACTTTGTTTGAGTTTGCTACAAAGAAAGAGGAGGAGCCTAGTGTGACAGGGCCTTTTGTGTAATGTTGAAATGCTTTCTGATTGGTCATTCTGTTATGATCTGTGCTGCTGGGAGTTTTCAGCAAAGAGAGGTTTGCAAATATGAAGCCTCCTGTCATTACTAAAATTAAGATTATAGGTACACTCCATTAGCATAATCTACAATTTCAAAAAGTGAAAGTTAAAACTGTGAGAAGTTGGAAGCACATGAAAGAATACAAGCTATGTCTAAAATCTCAAGACTTTGCAATGGATGCAAAATGGGTGACCTTATGTCCTATATATAATCCTCTTTACGAATAGATTTCCAGACAATGTTTTTTACTGGCCCAAAATATATTTGTATAATGTTATCATATTCCCTCTGAGGTGTCAATTTCCTAGCTAAATAGATTAACATTTGTTATTCTTATTCCATCCCCCTTATAAATTTTGTAGCCCACCTCTGCACTTTTTCTCGTGCCATAAGATCCTTCTTGGGAACAGGTGCCCAAAATTGCATGACATATTCAAGGTGTGGTTTTACCATTAATTCATAAAAAGGTCATATGATATTTTTGTTGTAAGAATTACTGCCCCTTTTTATACTTGACAACACCTTACTGATCTTAGCAACATACATTGTTTGTTATCTATCACAATTACCAAATACCTCTCATGTGTTGTTTTCGATAACCCTTTAACATTTAGGGTGTAGGTTGCTTGTGATTCCTTTACCCTGAAGTGCATAGCCTTGCATATATCTACCTTAAATTCCATCTAGCATTTGAGTGGACATTCCTTTAATCTGTATAAACCCAAGTGCAGTGATGTAATATCATGCTCCCATTTTATTACCTTATCCAGTTTTGTGTCATCTGCAACACTGACACATGGCTTTCAATGCCTATATTAAGATAATTTATAAATAGGTTGAACAGAAGTGATCCCAGAACAGATCCCTGAGGGACAGCACTTATCACTTTTGTCCAGTTTGAAATGAATGATAACTTTCTTTACTCTATCGTTACTCTATCTACCTGTCCAGTCAACTTCACAGAATTTGGCTGAATCTGACCAGACAATATATCCCTATATAAATTCTACCGGCTGCTTCTGCCTTCTGTCACAACATCAATAAAACACTTGTGACCCAGTGCCAGTGGAAGACGTGCATGTCCATGCCATCACACTGCCTCCACTGTGTTTTACATGTGATGTGGTATGTTTCAGATCATGAGCCGCTCCAAGCCTTCTCCATGCTTTTTCTTCTCGGCATTTTGGTATAGGTTGATTTTAGTTTCAGTTGTCCAAAGAATTCTGTTTCAGAACTTGGCTTGCTTTTTTTTAATGTTTTTGGAAAAGTCTAATCTGACATTTCTATTCTTAAGTCTTTTTAATTGCTTGCACCTTCTGCATTTGCTCTGATAATGATATGCTTACATCCTGGAGAGTGTTCTTCACTTGGCCAGATGTTGTGAAGGGGTTTATCTTTAACATGGAAAGGATCCTATGATCATCTACCACTGTTGTTTTCCATGGACATCCATACCTACAGAGCTCACCAGTGCGTTTTTTTTTTTTTTTTTTTAAGAATTTACCACACTGTTGATTTGGCCAATCCTAATGTTCTGGGTTCACAGCTACAGCATCCAAATGCGAATGCCATACCTGGAATCATCTCTAGACCTTTTGTCTTCTTAATCAATTAAGAAATAATGAAGGAATATCCCAGGGCTGTCCACAAAAAATCTTTTGAGTTTAGTGTTCAAGTACTTTTGGTCCCTTGAAGAAGAGGGGGCTACATATGAATAGGCTATAATTTATAAACCCTTCCTCCAATTTGAATATGAATACCCTCAAAGGAAAGCTGCGAGACTTCACTTTCAGCCAATATTCATTATTTAAATGTAATTTGAATTTTTTTGGGTATACAGCCAAAATAACAAAACTTGTGTCAGTGTCAAAATATTTCCAGACCTAACTGTATGACGTCACTCAGATAACTTCATGTGAGTCCATAGTAAATGATAGCCTACATAGGTAATAAGTATAAAATTCATGGGGGTACTTTACTCTTGAGAACTCCTACTCTATTGACCCAGTATGAGAAAGGACTTAAAGAGGAAATATTCAGTGGGGGCTCCACCATAGGGGAATATGGGGAAGCGTCCCACCAGTTTGTACGTAGGGAAAAAAAAATTTTCAGTAGTTTAGAAACACCAAGGTCCTTTTTCTATAGGGGAGGATGATAAGCAAAAAAAATGGGGGAAAATATTAATATATTATCAAGTAAATAAGAGCCTAGGGTCCGCCCCCGGGCCCTAAAGGACAATAGGGTGGACCTATTGTCCCCACCGGCCCGCACCCATGAGTGGCGGGTGGGGGCCCTAAAAGACAATAGGGGGACCTATTGTCCCATCCCCCTGGCCCCACCCATCACTGGCGGGTGTGGGCCCCAAGTGACAATGGGGGGAGGAATTATTGTCCCCCCCTCGGCCCCCACCCATGAGTGGCGGGTGAGGGCCCTAAGTGACAATCGGGGAGGACCTGTTGTCCCCCCCTTGGCTCCCACCCATAGGCGACGGTGGGGCTAAATAAAAGAATACCCCCCCATACACACAGGTGACTAAGGGTCCCCAAGCCCCTAGTCACCCACCCCCAAACGAAATATAATAAAGCCCTACCTACCAACCTCATCCTCAAATTATTAAGAGGGGAACAATAAAATTAACTACCTGTAAATAAAAAAATAAACGTACCATTTAATGACTTTTTTTAATAAAACCTTATTTTTTCAAACCCAAAAAAGGCCAAGTTAAAATCCAAAAAGAGGCAGGAACCTCTAAATGAATAGTATGTTATACAATTTATTGAAAAACAAAGATTCAAAACTTTGCGAGTGGTGGGTTATACTGACATAGCTACCCACATAAAAGCATGAATGCATCAAACAAAATGCTTGAAAAAAGTCACTTCTGGGTTCTGTCCATCCCGATCACGTGATCACTTCCGGGTCTGCCTCTCCGATGATGTCTGTGTGACGTGTTTCGCCCGCCTACCCAGGTTTTCGTCTGACAATGTCATGGTCACTCAGCCCCTTCTTTTAAGTCCCTAACACCTCCCCTTCTGTTATCTCATTCGTTCGGGGGCCTGATTTCCTTGTAGGGAATTCGCTTGATTCCTCCTTTATGGGAGTGTAAGCTTGGTGCTAATGTCCACCCTTCTATTGCACATAAATACTTAAGCATGCAGATAAAGGCATATAATTGCACCCTTCCATATATAGAGCTCTATTCACATAAACATTAAGAAACTGTAATTTAAAATTCAGAATAAACACACATTATGTATTGTTATATACATATATACATTTTATATTATTGTGACTTATAGTGCAGACTATATAGTGGATAAGAGTGTAAAGTCACCATTTGAATCTTAAAAAAATCTAAATCATAAAAGTATAAAAATCAAGAAAATCAATAGTATACAAAAGTATAAAGACATGATAAAAAATAATAATGATAAAAAGCAATAATAAAAAATAATAAATAATAATAGAATACTTCTCTTTGTTTAGCAGCAAATGATCTAAATGCACAAGTCCAAAGGGATATTACTAAATCTAAATGAACAGGAGAGAGAGGATGTACCCGACACCTTTCATAACTCTAAAACCATACATCCAATATTAATAACAGTTACATTTTTATTAATCAGCACATTCCAAATACAAACATACCCAAAAATCATTCGAATCCGTTCAGCCGTTCAGAAGATAGGTATAAGTCCTTTATGACCGACCGAAAGCACATTTTCATGCCCAAAACAGTTCCATGGATTTGGGCTGTGCGGTCGGTCTATTTTACACCGAGAAAATGACTTCGAACGGTACTTAGTCTTCAGCCGCAGTGTCGAAGAAGGTACGGGTCAGCGGTGTTTGTGCAATTGGGTAGCCGCAAACAGTTCCATAGATTTGGCAGCACACCGCTGACAGCGTTCGAATAAGTTAAAATGGCCGCCGCCACGTGTTCGTTTGTCAAATGGCGGTTACTTCGACTACATCGGCACTTGGACAACTTCGGCACTTCGACTGCATCCGAAGTACCAGTTTAAAAGTTGTAACACTGCTCCAAAGTATTTAAAGGGCCAGGAACAGCATTATAAAAATCCATTATGCCCAAATGCAGTTCTTAAAGGGCAATACATCCCAGGGCCATAGTCGCAGGGTAGGAGGCTAGCGATCAGTCCTCTCCAATGCCCAGTGGCAAATGGCAGTTTGTCACAGAGGATATATAAGAGACATGAATATTAATTTCCATAACATCATACCCTGTTCTTGCCAGTGGTATAGCGATCCTGTTTAGTCAGTGATGCAAATGCACATATGTATATTCTTAAAGTGACGGCAGTACCAAAGTTAAACTCATTCAAACAAATGGAGCATCTCCATATTCCTTAAGAATGCATGAGGAGTAAAAGCTATATACATATAAATCAATATTGAAATTTGTAACTATTTACCTATCAGAGCACTCTTATTGGTTGTCTTAACCCCTTAAGGACCAAACTTCTGGAATAAAAGGGAATCATGACATGTCACACATGTCATCTGTCCTTAAGGGGTTAAACCAACCAGTCAGAGTGCTGAGTCAAATTGCAGGGGTGACTAGGGGCATTTATTTACATTTAGCCCCCACCCCTCGGGGGTGTGACAATAGGTCCTTCCCCATATTGTCATTTAGGGCCCCACTCGCCACTTATCGGTGGGTGCCAATGGGGGGATAATAGGTCCTCCCCCTCTTGTCATTTAGGGCCTCCACCTGTCGCTCAAGGGTGGGGGCCATAGGGGAACAATAAGTCCTCCCCCCATTGTCACTTAAAGCCCCCACCCGCCGCTCATGGGCAGGGGCCGAGCCAGGGGGACGGGACAATAGGCCACAGCCCTATTGTCTTTTAGAGCAATCACCCGCCACTCTTTGGGTGGGGGCTGGGGTTGACAATGGGTCCCCCCTATTGTCATTTACGGCCCCCCATCCAGGGGGGAACAAGAGGACAACAGGGCCGGGGGAGGGAGATAATAGGTCCTTCCCCACCTTGTCATTTAGGGACCCAACCTGCCGCTCATTTGTCTTTTAGGGCTTTCAGCCTTTTGGCAGATAGCTCCCTGATACTGTGGGAATTAGAGAGCTATCTACTAAGTGACTGCAAGATGCAGCCGTGGCATGGATCGGAATTTTATTCATTGAAATAAAATTTCCAACTGAACTAAAAGTACCGAAGGTCGTGCTAAAACGAATGGACAAACTGTTCTGATTCTGATGAAATTCGATAGTCTAAATGACAGGACGTTCAGGAATAGTGAAAGCAGGCATTGCGAGATCAAAGAGGAAAGGGTGAGTATTGTGGGTCAGAGCTGGTCAAGCGTAGGGAAAATACATATGAAAAAGTAGTCCCTACTTTGTCTTATGTTTTAAAGAAAAACTAGATTACATAGGAAAAAATGAAAAACAGATCCCGAGAGAGGGAGAGAAGAGGAAGCGATTAGGGAAAGGTAAGTACAGCATGATAGAAGGAATTTCAAGAATTTCCATTGAATTGTCATTCGGACATCAGATCCATCTTGAAAAGCATGCTATTGGCCTTTCTATTCAGGGGCCTCATTGGATCATAGCACCAGGGAGTGACGTTACAGTGCCCTCAGGAGAGAGAAAAAAGAAGCCATATTGGAAGTAACCCCAGAGAAAGCACGCCAACAGTTCCTGGACCCTGCCAAATTTAAGTGTATAAAATTATCTTTTTCTTCCTAATGACTGCCTGAGGGCTTATTAAGCAAGGGGATTTAATAAAATATATAATGAATACATAAAAAGCCAGGAAAGCCCATTGGTGACATAGGGAGGAGGATATTTCTGACATAGTTTTAATAACGCCTACTGCACATACCCACCATTTTATCGAAAGTGCTCAGTGACTATACAGACCTGAGGAACATACAGTTGTGCTCAAAGGTTAGCATACCCCTGGATAATTGGTAATATATGTACAATTTTTAAAGAAAACATGAGTGAGCAGGCAAACACATTACTTATGGGATTCATATTCAACTGTAGGTTATAACAAAACAGCACAATCAGAAAACAAAACATGGAAACAAAGAAAAAAAAATAACCTCTGTTCAAAAGTCTGCATACCCTTAGTTCTTAATCATGTGTATTGCCCCCTTTAGCTTCAATGACAGCATGCAGTATTTTTTAATAGTTGCCTGTGAGGCACCTAAGTCTTAGAGATGATTTTGCTCCCCTTTTGTCTTGGCAAAATGCTTCCAGGTCATGCAAAATCTTTGGTCGTCTTGCATGAACTGCACGTTTGAGATCTCCCCAGAGTGGCTCGATCATATTAAGGTAAGGAGACTGTAATGTACACTCCAGAACCTTAACCTTTGTCTGCTGGAATCACTGGAGGGTCAACTTGGCCTTGTGCTTAGGATCACTGTCATGCTGGGAGTTCAAGAGCATCCCAAGCGCAGAAAAATGCAAATTGTATGCCATTGTTTTCTGATAACATGCTATATTCACCTTGCCATCAATTTTCACAAGATTTCCCATGCCTTTAGAGCTCACACACCCCTAAAACATCAGTGGGCAACCAACATGCTTCACAGTGGGGATGGTATTCTTTTCACTATAGGCCTTGTTGACCCCTCCCCAAACATAGCGCTCATGGTTGTGACCATAAAGCTCTATTTTGGTCTCGTCACTCCAAATTACAGTGTGCCAGAAGCTGTGAGGCGTGTCAAAGTGTTGTTGGGCATATTGTAAACAGGCTTTTTTTGTGACATTGGCGCAGTAAAGGTTTCTTTCTAGCAACTCATTTCTGTTCAAGTATCTTCGTATTGTGCTCCTTGAAACAACCACACTGTCTTTTTCCAGAGCAGCCTGTATTTCTCCTGAGGTTACCTGTGGGTTTTAATTTGTATCTCAAACAATTCTACTGGCAGATGTGGCTGTAATCTTTCTTGGTCTGCCAGACCTTAACTTTTTATCTAGAGATCTCCAAATTTTCTACTTAACCCCTTAAGGACACAACTTCAGAAATAAAAGGGAATCATGACGGAATATTTCCGTCATGTGGCCTTATGGGGTAAATAAGTGATTGAACAGTACTGACGGGCATTTTGGATATCTTTTTATATCCTAAAGAAAGAAAGAGTACAAGTACACCTGGAGGATACACTAAATTTGGGTAGTACACCTACATATTACTGGTACAATTGTAGCAATCCATATTAGATAAAATATAACTTTTAATAATCAATTTAAAAGCAAACAAATAAGCACAATCGCTATATGGACAGAAATAAATAGTAAGAGGAGAAAGGAAAAGTAGTAGGAAACTTAATCAGAAAATGCCATATTAATCAAATAATGGCACATGTGATTAGGGAATTTAAGGGGTTAAATTATGATCTGTGCAGAATAGCCCAACATTACCACCCCACTTCTGTAACCCAATATCACCATGATAACAAAATATCCCCAACTCCTCAGTACTAAACAGAAAAGGTCTGGCGTAAGATAGAAATTGCTACCTAAACGTCTAAACTTCCATCCAAATAAAGTCAAAATAAATTAAGAAATAAAATAAATTGAAGAGGGTGGCAGTATAGGTATCGAGAAATCAAAGCTGCAGCATCATCCCTGTCTGACTCCTCCACCCTCCACTAAACTAGTCCAGACGCGCGTTCGCCGAAAGTCGGCTCTTCCAAGGGAACCGAGTACGGATTTAACCGTCATTTAAATATCCCGCCCTCTCTCCGTATTGGCTGTGAGTCTTGCCAGAGTGAGAGAGGGGGGTGGAGCCTAACCTCTTTCGCAGTTAACCCTAGGTAGCTCGGAATACTGCGAAAGAGGATAGGTAGTAAACATACTCAAATATAAAAATTAATATAAGGTATTAGGATATTGTAGTATAATATAATATAAATCAGCTGGACAGACAGTGCGATCATAAATAATACAGTCATAAACCTGAACGGAAAGGAGAAAAGGTGGGAGGGAAATAACGTTAATGTACAAACCCCTAGTGTTCCAATGTCCAAAACCACATATGATACTTTTAATATAGAAAAAAATATATAGTATAAAGGTGGTTAATGGTTATTTGGCAACAATGTTGTATCTAATATGTTGCTCCTTTCCTTATTTTGTTAAATGAGAGTGCAAACATGTTCTCTTCTATCGAACTCCAATATATTTTCTCATAGTGGTTAATTAAAGTTCTAGTTAGTGATGTCCCGAACCTAACATTTTTGGTTCGCGAATGGCGAACGCAAACTTCCGCAAATGTTCATGAACGGGCGAACCCGCGAACCGCCATAGACTTCAATAGGCAGGCGAATTTTTAAACCCACAAAAAAGCCCTAAAGGCCCCCACCCCTGAGCGGTGGGTGGAGGCCCTAAATAAAGAGAGTGGGGGGAACTACTGTCCTCCCCCCGGCCCCCACCCCTGAGCAGTGGGTGGGAGCCCTAGATAATAATGGTGGGGGGGGGACCTATCGTCCACCCCCCCGGACCCCACCCCTGAGCGGTGGGTGGGGGCCCTAAAAAAAATAAGGGGGGGGACCTACTGTCCCCCCGGCCCCCACCCCTGAGCGGTGGGTGGGGGCCATAAATAAAGAGAGGGGGGGACCTACTGTCCTCCCCCCGGCCCCCACCCCTGAGCAGTGGGTGGGGGCCCTAGATAATAATGGTGGGGGGACCTACCATCCTCCCCATCGGCCCCCACCCCTGAGCAGTGGGTGGAGGCCCTAAATAAAGAGAGTGGGGGGAACTACTGTCCTCCCCCTGGCCCCCACCCCTGAGCAGTGGGTGGGGGCCCTAGATAATAATGTTGGGGGGGATCTACCATCCTCCCCCCGGCCCCCACCCCTGAGCAGTAGGTGGGGGCCCTAAAAAAACAATAAGGGGGGACCTACTGTCCCCCCCCGTCCCCTACCCCTGAGCGGTGGGTGGGGGCCCTAAATAAAGAGAGGGGGGGACCTACTGTCCTCCCCTCAGCCCCCACCCCTGAGCAGTGGGTGGGGGCCCTAGATAATAATGGTGGGGGGACCTACCGTTCTCCCCCCCGGCCCCTACCCCTGAGCAGTGGGTGGGGGCCCTAAAAAAACAATAAGGGGGGACCTACTGACCCCCCCGGCCCCCAACCCTGAGCGGTGGGTGGGGGTCCTAAATAAAGAGATGGGGGGACACCTACTGTCCTCCACCCGGCCCCCACCCCCTAGCAGTGGGCGGGGGCCCTAGATAATAATGTTGGGGGGACCTATGGTCCTCCCCCCCGGCCCCCACCCCTGAGTGGTGGGTGGGGGCCCTAAAAAAACAATAAGGGGGACCTACTGTCCCCCCCGGCCCCCACCCCTGAGCAGTGTAGCAGTGTAGGGACACCTACTGTCCTCCATCCAGCCCCCAACCCTGAGCAGTGGGTGGGGGCCCTAGATAATAATGGTGGGGGGACCTATGGTCCTCCCCCACGGCCCCCACCCCTGAGTGGTGGGTGGGGGCCCTAAAAAAACAATAATGGGGGGACCTACTGTCCCCCCTGGCCCCCACCCCTGTGCGGTGGGTGAGGGCCCTAAATAAAGAGAAGGGGGACCTACTGTCCTCCCCCCGGCCCCCACCCCTGAGCAGTGGGTGGGGGCCCTAAAAAAACAATAAGGGGGACCTACTGACCCCCCCCGGCCCCCACCCCTGAGCGGTGGGCGGGGGCCCTAAAAAAACAATAAGTAGGGGACCTACTGTCCCCCCCGGCCCCCACCCCTGAGCGGTGGGTGGGGGCCCTAGATAATAATGGTGGGGGAAACCTACAATCCTCCCCCCGGCCCCCACCCCTGAGCGGTGGGTGGGGGCCCTAAAAAAAACAATAAGGGGGGGACCTACTGTCCCCCCCCCGGCCCCAACCCCTGAGCGGCGGGTGGGGGCCCTAAATGAAAATCCCCCCCAATCAAGGTGACTAAGGGTCCCAAGCCCCTAGTCACCCCCCCCACCACCCAAATACAAGCTATACCCTACCTACCCCCCTCACCCTAAAAATAGTGAGGGAGGAATAAAATAACTAACCTGTAAAAAAAATTAAACTTACCATTTGACGTCTTCTTTTTTCTAAAATCTTAATTTTTCAGCCCCAAAAAAGGACAAATAAAAAGCCATCATACCTGCCGAAATTAAAATAAAAGAAAAAACCCGAGCGCAAAAAAATACCAGCCGAAAAAGAAAAAAAAATAAGGGGGGGACCTACTGTCCCCCCGGCCCCCACCCCTGAGCGGTGGGTGGGGGCCATAAATAAAGAGAGGGGGGGACCTACTGTCCTCCCCCCGGCCCCCACCCCTGAGCAGTGGGTGGGGGCCCTAGATAATAATGGTGGGGGGACCTACCGTCCTCCCCATCGGCCCCCACCCCTGAGCAGTGGGTGGAGGCCCTAAATAAAGAGAGTGGGGGGAACTACTGTCCTCCCCCTGGCCCCCACCCCTGAGCAGTGGGTGGGGCCCTAGATAATAATGTTGGGGGGACCTACTGTCCCCCCCGTCCCCTACCCCTGAGCGGTGGGTGGGGGCCCTAAATAAAGAGAGGGGGGGACCTACTGTCCTCCCCTCAGCCCCCACCCCTGAGCAGTGGGTGGGGGCCCTAGATAATAATGGTGGGGGGACCTACCGTTCTCCCCCCCGGCCCCTACCCCTGAGCAGTGGGTGGGGGCCCTAAAAAAACAATAAGGGGGGACCTACTGTCCCCCCCGGCCCCCACCCCTGAGCAGTGTAGCAGTGTAGGGACACCTACTGTCCTCCATCCAGCCCCCAACCCTGAGCAGTGGGTGGGGGCCCTATATAATAATGGTGGGGGGACCTATGGTCCTCCCCCACGGCCCCCACCCCTGAGTGGTGGGTGGGGGCCCTAAAAAAACAATAATGGGGGGACCTACTGTCCCCCCTGGCCCCCACCCCTGAGCGGTGGGTGAGGGCCCTAAATAAAGAGAGGGGGGACCTACTGTCCTCCCCCCGGCCCCCACCTGAGCAGTGGGTGGGGGCCCTAGATAATAATGGTGGGGGGGACCTACCGTCCTCACCCCGGCCCCCACCCCTGAGCGGTGGGTGGGGGCCCTAAAAAAACAATAAGGGGGACCTACTGTCCCCCCCGGTCTCCACCCCTGAGCGGTGGGTGGGGGCCCTAAATAAAGAGAGGGAGGACCTACTGTCCTCCCCCCGGCCCCCACCCCTGAGCAGTGTGTGGGGGCCCTAGATAATAATGGTGGGGGGACCTACCGTCCTCCCCCCTTGCCCCCACCCCTGAGCAGTGGGTGGGGGCCCTAAAAAAACAATAAGGGGGGACCTACTGACCCCCCCCGGCCCCCACCCCTGAGCGGTGGGCGGGGGCCCTAAAAAAACAATAAGTAGGGGACCTACTGTCCCCCCCGGCCCCCACCCCTGAGCGGTGGGTGGGGGCCCTAGATAATAATGGTGGGGGGGACCTAAAGTCCTCCCCCCGGCCCCCACCCCTGAGCGGTGGGTGGGGGCCCTAAAAAAAACAATAAGGGGGGGACCTACTGTCCCCCCCCGGCCCCAACCCCTGAGCGGCGGGTGGGGGCCCTAAATGAAAATCCCCCCCAATCAAGGTGACTAAGGGTCCCAAGCCCCTAGTCACCCCCCCCCCCCTCACCACCCAAATACAAGCTATCCCCTACCTACCCCCCTCACGCTAAAAATAGTGAGGGGGGAATAAAATAACTAACCTGTAAAAAAAATTAAACTTACCATTTGACGTCTTCTTTTTTCTAAAATCTTCATTTTTCAGCCCCAAAAATGGCCAAATAAAAAGCCATCATACCTGCCGAAATTAAAATAAAATAAAAAACCCGAGCGCAAAAAAAAAACCTGCCGAAAAAGAAAAAACCCGAGCGGAAAAAAATAATCCATCTTCACCCATGGAGGGTGTGACGAAACCAACCTCGCCACTGGGCCCTGGAAAAGCCTGTTTGCTAGCCTCCTACCTACTGACTATGGCCCCTGGGTTATTTGGGGCATATTGTACTGTATATTGCTGCTAATGGCCCTTTTAACAGCATCTATGGACACATTGGGACTTTTGGGACTACTGTCCCTTTAAGACTGTGAAGCATATTCTAGTGTACTGCCTGTAATATTATATATGTATTTATATATGTGTTAAGTTTATCCTGGGTGATTTGTATGCAGCATTCATCTGATTGTTCGGTAGAATCACTCCATTCAGTATATTGAGTGAAACTACCGAACAACCAGACCACCCAGGAATAAGTGTGCCTCCAATTACAGTTTGCAACAATGTTGCAAACGGGTAATTGGCAATCAGTGCAGTGTGGTCTGTGTCTTCTGGGGGGCCGCCATTCGGGAGCCGAACACGTGGCGGCGGCCATCTTAAACTACCGAACAGCGGTGTTTTGCCGTTGAGTGTCTGGAACTAAAATCGGACACTTGACTAGGCAAACACCGCTGAGACCTCCATACTTCCAGAAATTCGTATAGAAACTACCGAATGACCCGCCGTTCGGTAGAAAAAACCCCACAAACAAGGGAATTCATTCAAACCCTCTCCAGGCTCTATAACACAGGCAATTCGTCTGTTTTCATTCCCTTGTTTGTGACCGACCGCAGGGCCAAAATGCATGGAACTGTTTTCGGATACTTTACCCATGCGGTCGGTCAAATCTTTGGAACCCCATATCTCCCGAACCGTTCATCCGAATGACTTGAATTTTGAATATGTTGTCCCCCTGAATAAGGGCATTTAGTGAATATTCCCCTGTATAACAATGTTTGGCATTTAGTGAATATTCCCCTGTATAACAATGTTTGGTATTTAGTGAATATTCCCCTGTACTTAATACACCAATCAGAGTGTTATGAGTCAAATTACACAGCGTGGGAAAATTCCACAGAACTTTCCCACGCTGTGTAAAATGACACAGAGCACTCTGATTGGTGGATTTCAAACCAACCAATCAGAGTGCTGTGACAGGTAAATCTAGAGACTTACCTGTCAGTCTCTTCATTTACCTGTCAGAGCATTCTGATTGGATGGCTTAAACCCACCAATCAGAGTGCTCTGAGCCTAATAGCAGGGCGGGGCAAGGCTTTATAAGCCTTCCCCTGCCCTGCAGAGCTCAGTCTGCGTGGAGCCCTCGCCGGGTGAAGATGGATTTTTTTTTTGCGCTCGTTTTTTTTTTATTATATTGCGTCGGTTATTATGGATATTTATTTGCCCTTTTTTGGGGCTGAAAAAAGAAGATTTAAGAAGAAATAAAACATCGAATGGTAAGTTATTTTTTTTTTACAGGTTCTTAGTTAAATGTCCCCCCCTCATTATTTTTAGGGTGGGGGGGTAGGGGGTGACTAGGGACCCCTAGTCACCTGGGGGAGTTACATTTTTTTTAGGGCCCCCACCCTTGAGTGGCGGGGTCCCCCCTCCTATTGGTATTTAGGGCCCCCACCCGCCGCTCAGGGGTGGGGGCCAGGGGGAGGACAATAGGTCCCCCTATTGGTATTTAGGGCCCCCACCCGCCGCTCAGGGGTGGGGGCCTGGGTGAGGACAATAGGTCCCCCCCCATTGGTATTTAGGGCCACCGCTCAGGGGTGGGGGCTGGGGGGGAGGACAATAGGTCCCCCCTATTGGTATTTAGAGCCCCCACCTGCCGCTCAGGGGTGGGGGCCGGGGGGAGGACATTAGGTCCCCTCCCAATTTGTGTTTAGGGCCCCCACCCACCGCTCAGGGGTGGGGGCCAGGGGGAGGACATTAGGTCCCCTCCCAATTTGTGTTTAGGGCCCCCACCCACTGCTCAGGGGTGAGGGCCAGGGGGGAGGACAATAGGTCCTCCCCCCTTTTTTTACTTTAGGGCCTCCACCCGCTGAGGGAGGGGGGACCCTTTTTTATTTTTTTTAAACAGTAATAGTGGGCGGACCGAACATCGCATATGTTCGCCATCCATGGCGAACGCGAACACGCGATGTTCGCCAGGAACTATTCGCCAGCGAACCGTTCGGGACATCACTAGTCCTAGTGCATTTAACCGTGATAAAAAAGAAGAGAGAAATCAAATTCAATATCAATCCATATATAATGAGTGATAATTATCATGGATCATGTCTAAATACTTACATTAATTTTTTATATATAGTATATATTATTACCAGTTTGTCATAACTTAGACCATTAGTAGCTAAACTGCAATTTCACATTTAAATCCTATAGTACTTCTATATATTGTTAAAGTATACAGAAATACTAGGTCATACAAATGTATAGCCAAAATGTCAAAAAGAGGGGGGGTCTGTTATATACCTTCGTGAGTGAATAAACAGAGTAAAATTAAACTCCTCATTTAGTCCTTACTTTAGTGGAGGGTGGAGGAGTCAGACAGGGACGATGCTGCAGCTGTGATTTCTCGATACTTATACTGCCACCCTCTTCAATATATTTTATTTCTTAATTTATTTTGACTTTATTTGGATGGAAGTTTAGACGTTTAGGCAGCAATTTCTATCTTACGCCAGACCTTTTCTGTTTAGTACTGAGGAGTTGGGGATATTTTGTTATCATGGTGATATTGGGTTACAGGAGTGGGGTGGTAAAGTTGGGCTATTCTGCACAGATCATAATTTAACCCCTTAAATTCCCTAATCACCTGTGCCATTATTTGATTAATATGGCATTTTCTGATTAAGATTCCTACTACTTTTCCTTTCTCCTCTTACTATTTATTTCTGTCCATATAGCGATTGTGCTTATTTGTTTGCTTTTAAATTGATTATTAAAAGTTATATTTTATCTAATATGGATTTCTACAATTGTACCAGTAATCTGTAGGTGTACTATCCAAATGTAGTGTATCCTCCAGGTGTACTTGTACTCTTTCTTTCTTTAGTTGTTATTCAGTAGGGGTTACCCCCCATTTAGTTTCAGCAATCTGACACACTCTCTTTTATCTTTTTCTTTCTAA
Source organism: Pelobates fuscus (assembly GCF_036172605.1). Taxonomy (NCBI): domain Eukaryota; kingdom Metazoa; phylum Chordata; class Amphibia; order Anura; family Pelobatidae; genus Pelobates; species Pelobates fuscus. The sequence goes on along the minus strand of NC_086320.1, from coordinate 170,350,753 downwards.
CCAATAAATCTTTTTATATCCTTTTCCATCTTTATAAAGCTCCATTACCCTGTAATGCAGGTCTTTCGACAGTTTTTTTCTGCTCCCCATGGCTCAGTATCTAGCCTGCCCAGTGCATCCACGTTAGAGTTAATAAGCTCATTGACTTTTTATACAGAGACAATTATTGCAATTTAAAAAGCCACAGGTGTGGGAAACTAACCTTTAATTGACATTTTAACCTGTGTGTGTCACTGTGATTTATAATTTTAAAAGGAGCCAAAGAACTATGTGATAATAAATGGCTTCATATGATCACTATCCTTCAATTTAATTATTATTATTTTTTGCATGATTAGTCATATTTTCAAAATCAATGCCAAAATTTCACAATTTCTGCCAGTGTATGCAAACTTTTGAGCACAACAGTATACTATGGATAGTTGAAAATTTTAAAGCTTTAAAATGCAGAACTGTGGTTGTGATCTGATTCTGATTTTAACCGGTTTTAATCTGTAATGATTGTTGCTTTTGTTAACCATGTTAGGTACTTCTTGGCACCATATTACCACTGCAGATTAATTATATTGTCAGCTGCAAAGTTAATAGGGAGTCTGTCAGTAACCTCTGTGCTGACAGCTAATATTGAGTCAGCAGTAACTGACATGCTTGGAATCTCTCAATACCTTGATGCTTTAACCATGTACACACTGTGTGCTGAGAGCTAATGAAGTAGCTGACATTTTTCAAAACATCAGCAATATTTAATAGAAAGTTAAGGTTATCATAGCAGGAGCACTACTTAAGATACGATCATGTAAGGTAGAGCTAAGAAGATAGACAAAGAGAGAGAGAAACATGGAGTGTGTAGCTCTGTGTAATCCATCACAGTGATCCTGGATGTGTTGGATAGCTATAAGTATCTCCTTATTGTACCCAACTCCAAGTATTATTTGTCTGCATTTTACTAAGCTCTATCTGTTGTATGGTTAATTCTGTAGCATAAAGCAGAGCCTTAAGGCTACAAAATTACAGCCTTAAGCAGAGCCTGGGCCCCATACAGCATTCCAAAACCTACCACCAAGACTCACAGCACCAAACCCAACAGGAACAGCCTTAAGCAGAGCCTGGGCCCCATACAGCATTTCAAAACCTACCACCAGGACTCACAGCACCAAACCCTGCAGGAACAACCTTAAGCAGAGATTCTCTCTTATAACCCCAGGCTATATTTTTCCCAATTTTGCCTTTCAGTTGCATTCCTATCTATCTCCATCCCCTACAGTATTACTGCTTAATTGATGACTATTGCACCGTTCATCCATAACTCTTGTTCAGTTAAAATGTTTGTTTTTATTCGTCTTAGTTTTTGCACTCAAAGCCTTGTTAATTTATGATGTTTCCTATTTATGACTTTCACCTATCTGATCTATGCCATTCCCTCATATCGTTAAATTTAAATTCTTTCTCATCTGCTTTTTCATTGATTTGTTTGTAACACCTCAATGCTTCCCCACCCACAATCTGTCTTATCTTACCCTAGATTCTCTCTTATAGCCTGGGCCACATACAGCATTTTAAAACTACACCCAGGACTCAGCACCAAACCCTGCAGAAACAACCTTAAGCAGAGGTAGCATTTATGAATAATCATTTCCCACCCTCCCCAGGGTACTCATTACATTTATAGATCACTCAAATTACCTGGCTTTACTGACAAACCAATCATGTTCACCAACCCATTCACACCTAAAATATCTTAATTCACACAATGAATACCTTTTAACCCTTAATCCTTCTAACCTCACCTATGATTTTTAAAGCTCAATTCTCCATAAAACACAGCACCTATTCTACTAATAATATTCTCCCTTCTATTTTTCACTTTCTCCCTCACTTCCCTCATTATTGAAATATCTTTATCCTTTTTCTTACCTGTTCCTGCTCCCTCATCCCTCATGGCTATACTTTCCTCATCTCTATTCATCACATGCACTTTACTCATATCTATCCAGCCTTTCTCCACAAACCCCTCCTAAATTCTCTAAATACTCACCTCAAACATCACATCTTACTTCCACCTTCTCTTCCTTTCCATCCTACTGCTCTTGGCAGCCAGTGATGTCTCTCCATACCCTGGTCCCTCCTCTTCTAAGCCACCTGGTGCTAACACCAGAAACCACAACAATCTCATATCCATTCTACGTAACTCTCACTACAATTCCTCCTTTAAAGCTGCCCTCTGGAATGCACGCTCTGTGTGCAGCACCGTTAAATCAACTTCCATCCATGACCTATTTATCTCACACTCCCTAAACCTACGGTAACATAGCTCTCTCCCTCTGATACTGCTACCCCTGCCTCACTATCCTTTGGTGGTCTTCACTTTACTCTCAGCCTGTCTTGGGTTGTGGGTAAAGGTGGCAGTGTAGGATTTCTGATTTCACCCCACTGCTACTTTAAAACTCTGCCCTCCCCCCTTCCCTATCTTTCTCCTGCTTTGAAATTCACTCAGTTTGTCTGTTCAAACCCATCTCTGCTAACATATCTGTTATCTATCACCCCCCCTGGTTCCCCTAGTCTGTTCCTTGACCATTTCTCTACTTCCTCTCACGTAATATCACGTCCCTAATTCTCAGGGATTTCACCATTTCTATTAACCCACCCCTGACCTCAGTAGCTTCCAAACTCCTTTCTATTATCTCTTCCCTTGGCCTATCACAGTGGGCTAATACTCCCTCACATGTAGCTTGCAATACCCTTGATCCTATTTTTTCTAATGCATTCACTATCTCTAAGCTTTACAACACTCCATTTCCTCCCTCAGGTCAAAACCTCCTATCATTTGTTCTTGAAAGCCTCCGCATCCAACAGCCTCACCCTAACCCCCATTTAACTCAGAAAGGACTATAATTCTCTTGAACTCCAGAAACTCTCAGCTGATCTCCATCCTAAACTCTCATTCATCCCCACTTTCTCCTGTTCCTCTCTGGCTATCTCCTCATGCAATGCTGCTTTCACCTCCGCCCTGGACACTGCAGCACGCTCCAAAGATGCACCTCAAGGAAGACGAGCCTCCAACCTTGGACCATTAAATTGACCCGCTACCTGCAGAGATGCTCCCGTTTAGCTGAACGCTGCTGGAGGAAGTACTGCACCTTGTCAGACTTCCTCCATTATAAATTAATTTTGTGCTCATATAGCATAGCCCTCACCCTTGCTAAACAATCCCACCTTTCTTCTCTTGTTAGTTCATGCTCACGCAATGCCAGGTGTTTCTAATACCTTCAACTCTCTCCTTCGCCCACCTCAAGCCACCCCTCAAACTGACCTTTTAGCAGGTAGCCTTGCATGCTACTTTACCGACAAGATTGAACAGCTAAGTCAAAAATTCTCTCCCCTTTGATCCTCCCTCTCGCAACCACACATGGACCGTACCTTCCCTAAAATGGCACATTAAAAAAAAAGCAAAAAACAAAAAACTTTAAAACAGCAGGAGTTATAGCAAGGCTTAGAAGAATTGTATGGAAGCGGAAGTCTAGATGGAAGACTTATGAAGCTCTCTGCCTTCTCCCCAGCTACAGAAGAGGAGGTGGCTTTGCTTCTTCTCTCCTCTCGTCCTATCACCTGTTCGCTTGATCCAGTACCTTCCCACCTTTGCAGATCTCTCTCCCCTTGTCTTGTACCATCCTTAACACACATCCTAAACTGCTCTCTTTCATCTGGTGTTGTCCCTGCTCCCCTTAAGCATGCTACTGTCATACCCACCCTAAAAAAGCCATCCCTAGACCCGTCTTCCCCTTCCAACTATCGTCCCATATTCCTGCTTCCTTTTACCTCAAATCTTCTAGAAAGACTTGTCTTTACTCTTATGACTCACTTCCTAAATTCCAACTTCCTCCTCGATCCTCTTCAATCTGGCTTTCACCCCCTCCACTCTACTGAGACTGCTCTTATTAAATTTACAAATGACCTAATCACAGCTAAATCCAAAGGCCACTACTCCATACTAATTCTTCTTGACCTCTCTGCTGCCTTTGATACTGTTGATCATGTCCTTCTTCTCTAAACTCTTCAATCCCTTGGTCTCTGTCAAACTGTCCTGTCGTGGTTCTCCTCCTATCTCTCCCAACGTTTGTTCAGTTTCTCCTTTGGCAAAGACACCTCCTCCTCTCGCCCTGTCTCAGTCCTCCAAGGATCTGTTCTTGGTCCCCTTCTGTTCTCTCTTTACACTTCCTCTCTTGGCAAACTCATTAATTCCTTTGGATTCTGCTACCATCTGTATGCCGACGACACCCAGATATATCTCTCCTCCCCTAATCTTTCCCCCGCGGTCCTGCAACGTGTCACTGCATGCATTTCTTGAATCTCTGATTGGATGTCCTCCTGCTTTCTGAAACTCGATCTCTCTAAAACTTAGCTTCTTATTTTTCCCCATCATAATGCTGATCCTCCTGTTTCGCTATCACCTGAAAGTTGATGGTACTTGAATCAGTCCATCCATGCAAGATTGTGGTCTTGGTGTTATCTTTGATCCTGGCCTCACCTTTGTGCCACATATCCAGTATGTTGCTTAAACCTGTCGATTCCACCTTAAAAATGTCACCCGCATCCGCCCCTTGCTCACGCAAGATGCTGCCAAGTAGCTTGTTCATGCTCTGATAATCTCTTGCATGAACTACTGTAATTCTGTCCTAGTTGGTCTCCCCAAAAGCCAAAGAGGTTTGTTGATGGAGGTTATCTCCAAAACAGAATATGATTACATAGCTGTCACCTACCCCAGGATACCTGTATATTATTTTCTGCCAAAAATTCATAAGCATGAAACTAGACCACCAGGGAGGCCCATCATTTCTGGGATAGGTTCGGTGTCAGCCCCCTTGTCGGAATATATCGATCTGTGTTTGCAATCTTTGGTTAAAAAAAATAAAGCCTATTTAAGAGATACTAGCCAGATTCTCCAAATATTAGAGGAGGTTGAGTGGAAGGATGGGGACGTCCTCGTAACTGCGGATGTGTCATCACTTTATTCAATCATTCCACACTCAAAGGGTATAGAGGGCGTTAAATTTTTCTTGTCCTCTTCTAGTCTGTCTTCGGATCATCAAGCATTTATCTTGGAAGGTATCCATCTCATCTTGACTAATAATTATTTTCACTTTTTGGATTCGTTCTACCTACAGATCCTTGGGACGGCGATGGGGACTAGGTTCGCACCCAGCTACGCGAACCTATTTATGTCCTATTGGGAGGAATCCTTTATATATGGGAACCATAGCTGCGTGCAGAGCCTGGTCACCTATCGCCGTTATATCGACGATCTGTTTTGGATTTGGAGAGGCTCTGTGGAGGACTTGACTGCATTTTTGACGTACTTGAATTCGAACTCTTGGGGAATCCAACTTACCATGGACCATAGTTATAGTTAGGTAAATTTTTGGGATTTACGTATCTTTATTTCTAATCATCAAATACATACAGAGACCTTCTTCAAGAAGGTAGACGTTAACAGTTTTATTTTTTGACAGCAGTCACTATGGCTGGCTGGATAATATCCCCAAGGGGCAGATGCTAAGGCTCAAAATAAACTGCACGAGTGAAGAAACGTGAGATTCAAATAAACAAGTTAATGGATCAATTTGCAGTTAAGCATTACCCCAAGACTCGATTAGATAAGGCCCATAAGGAGGTAGCAAAAATTGATAGGAAGGAGCTATTTGATAAAACCAACAAAAAGATAAGAAACAAAGGAAATAATAAGAATAATGAAGTCTCTTTGATTTTCAACTATTCAGGGAAAATAGAGAAATAAAAAACATAATCAATAAATATTGGTTCGTCTTAAAGGAAGATCCTCTGTTGGAACAAATAGTTCCAAAGAAACCTAAGATTAACTATAGGGGGATACCGAGCATTAAGAGTCATCTAGTAAAAAGTAGCCTTAAACAAGAAAACCCAAGTAGGCATTTCCTTAATCAGGATGTAGTTTTTTCCAATGTGGATACTGCTTGGCCTGTAGAACCACAGTAGCCCCCAAGTGTGTGAAAAAGGAATTGATAGGTGGAAACACACAACAAGCATACTGTGTTAAATAATTGATAACCTGCCATACTACCAACTGTATTCACGTTCTCACATGCCCATGCAATATGCACTATGTCGGTAAAACTACTAGACAAGTGCTCATTCGCATTGAAGAGCACGTACGAAGTGTTTGATAATGTTTGTTTGTGCTTTTATGTGGGTGACTCTGCGAGTCTATACCCACCACATCCCAAGTAAGGGTTTTAATTTTTTTATGTAATACATTTACCTGTGATACTATTCAATTGGAGGTCCTGCCCTTCTTTTTACACACAGTACAACAAGAATCATCAGTGGACATATCCTCTGGAATATCCAACAGTGTGAGGATATCCCCTCTCCAAAGGAGCCTTACAAACCCAGAGCCAGGGGTGATAGGGCTCTGGGACATGTGAGTTTTGTTGTGTATTTGTACCCCACCTCCTCTAGACTGTAAGCTCATTTGAGCAGGGCTCTCATCTATCTATTGTCCCTGTGTCACTGTGTAATTGTCTCATATATTGTAAATTTCCTCCTTTCATAATATTGTTAAGTGCTGCGGAATTAGTTGGTGCAATATAAATACTAATAATAATAATACTAATAATAATAATAATAATAATAATACGCAGCTCTGTATATTTTATAGGTATGTTTTTATTGTGCCTAGCTTTGCGTATTATATTTCTATTTTTCTCATCTCTGTTAGTGGTATGGTTATCTCTCTATTTTACTCAGCTCTCTGTTTGGTATGAGTATCTCTGTCATTGTATAGGGAGGAGTAAAATTCTGTGGGAGGAGCCTGGTGCCCCATTACCTTAAAACATCAACAGTTGCCACTGGAACTGTCCCAGTTGAATATCACATTGAAAATTTCCTATAACTTGTGCTAACCTATTTTTTGTCATGAATTTTTTTTTTTTTCAGTTTATATTAAAGGAACTGTTAGTGCTAGTCACTAGTGCCTAGTCTGGGTGTGTTGGAGAACTTGCTGTTGCTTGTGATATTTTCCTGTCTGTCATGACGTCTGCACACTGCTGCTATGCTAATACAATCCTGCTAAATTTGAACATTTTGGTCATGGGCCCAGATTAGAAGCTACAAGGTGGTCACATACACTGGAGCTGTGAATGCTACTGGAGTTGCAGTGCCTATTCTCATATTTACAAATTCCCTGGTATAGAAGTTCAGAATGCAGAATGAGCTTTTGGAGAGGATCTCTAGGACAAGCAGCTGACACAGTTGGAGGCAAAGGACAAATAAACAAAAAAAAAAGGAGTTGAGATCATCACACATGTGAGTATCAGTGATAAATGGCACATTAAAAAAAGCAAAAAACTTTAAAACAGCCGAGGAGTTATAGCAAGGCTAGATGGAAGCGGAAGTCTAGATGGAAGATTTATGAAGCTCTCTGTGGGAGAAGACAGAGCAGTGTTTTCCAACCTTTTTTTCATTTAAGTACTACTTGGCAGTCCATTTACATAAATTGTACCTCTCATATTATCTAAATATATAAAATAGTTGCGGTTATTTCAAATGTATAAGTTTTTATCTATCCCATCTCCCCTTTATCTTTGCCCCAATCTCCCCTGCTTCACCTATGCTTCAGACTGTCAGGAACCTATCCTGACAACCATGATATTGTTTTATTTTATTACTGGCCCTTTAAGGGAACTTCATGATCTTCACCTCTAGTGGTCTCTCTAGCCACTAATCTCTTCACACACTTTAACATCCTCACCTGTATTAACTAATGAGGAGGCTTCATAAGTCTACACCCTGCACACAACAGTGCCTTGACATTGAAGTCAGTGTTCTGACATAGAACTTCTGATCCTGGCTCCTGAAAACATCCTGTATTTATCTGCATTATTTTAATCTGAAGACACTTACCTGCTTCAACTGCTGCAACACTGCATGATCCTGTAAGCAACCTGTATTACTTTATACTGGAATCTACTTACCTGTCTCAACTACTCAAAAAAAGATAAACAAGCAAAAAAGGCGCTAAGTGCATAAATTTAGGTGTAAATATTAAGGTGAAAAAGGTAAAGCAGCACCTAAATGTGTACAAGCTCAAAAAACACCATACAGACAATATAAGTAAAAAAGGTGCGCTATACCTTTAAATATTTAAAGTGCGAATATATGTATATAATTAGTGCAAAAAAGAGGTGTGCAAATTAGTCACACTCGAATAAGATTATGTGCAAAGTTGCAAGTGAAATCGTGGTAAGTAATAAAATAATAACTTACAATAAAAAAATATGTCTCCTTAGATGCTCCAATCAAGTAAAAACATATAAAAAAGTACAAAGAGGAAAAAACATAGTATAATATTGTTTGATAAACAGGTATATAAATAAACCCAAAATAGGAATATTACTCACAAAGATAGAGCAGTAAAAGTCTGCTCTAACTTGTCCAGCTTATAAGTCCACACATCAGGACTTGGGTGGTTTTATAAAATAGCAGGGTACCAGCTCGATCAGTAAAAAACACTTTATTTTATCAATAAAATCCAAAGTCACCGTTCCCATATGGAAGTAAAACAATCATGTATCAGTGTTTGCATGGGGGATATCTACCACTCCCATACGAAACTTCAGCACTTCGCTGCACTTCCTGGAACTCGGTGTTTCGTCCGATCACATGATGGCGTGATGACGTAATGACGTGATGACGCGTTTCGCCCAATCGGCTTCCTCAGATCACGTCCTGATGTAGCTGGTCCTGCCTTTTAAAGCCCATGTTGGGGGCGTGGAATCTATTAGTTCATTGGGTGCATTCCCATAATCTTTTTTGTAATGAAAAAGGGGTAAGTCCACTAAATGTCTAAAAAGGGGAATCCCACAGTCCATATAGAATTGGAAAAATTGGCACAAAAATTAAAAACCAAAAAAACAACAGCAAAGAATAATATAAAACTATACTTTAAAGAGGTAGTTCATAACAGTAATCAGAAGATACATATATTATTTTTAAAAAGAGATAAAGGCATGTATATATTGTTTTAAAAAAGATATCTGTATATAAATTCTAAAAGACCTATTTGGTCCAAGAAAAATATATAAGTACACCTACTAGCAGAAGGAGGAAGAAAAAAGCGAGGATAATTAATATCAGTATATACATTTAAGTATAAAATTAATTACATAAAATTGTACAAATCAAATTCAATATTAAGACCTTTGGGTTCTAGGGTATCTAATGTGTGAACCCATTTCATTTCTTCTTTGCCTAGGTATTGAATAAAATTTCCTCCGCGCCATGATTTTTTAACCATTTGAATCCCTAAAAATGTGAGGCCACTAGGGTCTTTGTTATGGTACCTTTTAAAATGAGCAGATACGCTATGGTGATCTACGCCCTTCCGAATATTGTTGACGTGTTCATAAATTCTTTTATGTAAGGGGCGGATGGTCCTCCCTACATACTGTAGACCACATGGGCATATTAAAAGGTATATAATATTTTTAGAAAAACAAGTAATAAAATCTTTAATGGTATATTCTTCTGTTGTATATTTTGTTTTAAATTTGCTAATCCCTCTTACAGTATTGTTTTTGCTGCATTTGCATCCTACACATTTTCCACATGAATAAAAACCTTTTTTATTTACACTTAAGAATGTTTCTGCCACTTTTCTTGGGTGGTTAAATGTCAGGATCTGCTTTAAACTAGGTGCACCTCTAAAAGTGATAAAAGCAGGGGTCAAGTCCTGGGTAAAAAAGTGCAGGAACTCACCCAAGATCCACTCCCCGCCCCCCCCCCCCCCCCCCTCACCCCCAAAAAAATGATACGCTTGTATGCAGGGGCTGAGTAAGGGCACGGGGCTGAAGAGGGGGACAGGAGCTGAGGAAGAGGGGCAGGAGCTTAGGAGGGGGGGCATGGGCTGAGGAAGGGGGACAGGGGCTGAGGAAGGGGGACAGGGGCTGAGGAAGGGGGACAGGGGCTGAGGAAGGGGGGCAGGGGCTGAGGAAGAGGGACAGGGGCTGAGGAAGAGGGACAGGGGCTGAGGAAGAGGGACAGGGGCTGAGGAAGAGGGGCAGGGGCTGAGGAAGAGGGGCAGGGGCTGAGGAAGAGGGGCAGGGGCTGAGGAAGAGGGGCAGGGGCTGAGGAAGAGGGGCAGGGGCTGAGGAAGAGGGACAGGGGCTGAGGAAGAGGGACAGGGGCTGAGGAAGAGGGGCAGGGGCTGAGGAAGAGGGACAGGGGCTGAGGAAGAGGGGCAGGGGCTGAGGAAGAGGGGCAGGGGCTGAGGAAGAGGGGCAGGGGCTGAGGAAGAGGGGCAGGGGCTGAGGAAGAGGGGCAGGGGCTGAGGAAGAGGGGCAGGGGCTGAGGAAGGGGACAGGGACTGAGGAGGGTGGCAGGGGCTGATGCTCGTATGCAGGGACTGAGTAAGAGCACAGGGCTGAGTAAGGTGGACAGGGGCTGAGTAAGGTGGACAGGGGCTGAGTAAGGTGGACAGGGGCTGAGGAGGGGGACAGGGGCTGAGGAGGGGGACAGGGGCTGAGGAGGGGGACAGGGGCTAAGTAAGATGACAGTGCTGTGGAAAAAGGGACAGGAGCTTAGGAGGAGGGGGGGTGACATGGGTTGAGGAAGGGGCCATGGGCTGAGGAAGAGGGACAGGAGCTTAGGAGGAGGGGGGGGCATGGGCTGAGGAGGGGGGAGCATGGGCTGAGGAAGGGGCCATGGGCTGAGGAAGGGGCCATGGGCTGAGGAAGGGGCCATGGGCTGAGGAAGGGGCCATGGGCTGAGGAAGGGGCCATGGGCTGAGGAAGGGGCCATGGGCTGAGGAAGGGGCCATGGGCTGAGGAGGGGGACAGGGGCTGAGGAGGGGGACAGAGGCTGAGGAGGGGGGCAGGGGCTGATGAAGGGAGCAGGGGCTGGAGGAGGGGGACAGGGACTGAGGAGGGGGGGCAGGGCCTTAAATAGGGGGACAGGGACTGAGGAGGGAGACAGGGACTGAGGAGGGGGGACAGGACCTTAAATAGGGGGACAGGGACTGAGGAGGGGGACAGGGACTGAGTAAGGGGATAGGGCTTGAGGAGGGGGACAGGGACTGGGGAAAGGGACTAAGGAGGGAGACAGGGACTGGGGAGGGGGGACAGGGCCTTAAATAGGGGGACAGGGACTGAGGTGGGAGGCAGGGCCTGAGGAGGGAGACAGGACCTGAGGAGGGAGACAGGGCCTGAGGAGGGAGACAGGGCCTGAGGAGGGAGACAGGGCCTTAAATAGGGGGACAGGGCCTGAGGAGGGGGGACAGGGCCTGAGGAGGGGGGACAGGGCCTGAGGAGGGAGACAGGGCCTGAGGAGGGAGACAGGGCCTGAGGAGGGAGACAGGGCCTGAGGAGGGGGACAGGGACTGAGGAGGGGGACAGGGACTGGGGAAAGGGACAAAAAAAAAAACTAAAGTGCCTTCCCGCCTCCCTGAGGCTTACCTTGGGCCAGGAGGGGTGGGACAGGATCTGGAACCTGCAGCCTGCAGTCAGTGGAGTAAACCGGCCTCTCCTGATGATGTCAGGATGAGGGGGCGTGGCTTCCTCTGCTCCCCAGCGGTCCTGTGAGAAGAGCAGAGAAAGTCACGCCCCCTCCTACTGACATCATCAGGAGAGGCTGGACGACTCCACTGACTGCAGAGGAGAGGTGAGTTAAAAATCCGAGTCCCCAGTCAGAGGCAGGGGATTCGGATTTGTGCTCCCCCTGCTCTGGCAGCCGCTTGTGCCAGCCCTGGGTCCTGCAGGACTAGTAATGGGAACGGCGTTCCTGCTGTGGGAAAAGTGCAGGAACGCCGTTCCCACGCGTTCCTGCAGGACTCGAGCCCTGGATAAAAGGCTTATCTGGAATAATTGTCGATAGTTCTCTGTCTTTTTTTAAAAGGTGCCAATGTTTATTAATAATAGATTTAACCTTTTTAAAATCCTGATTAAAATCTAAAACCAAAGGTACTTTCTCAAATTTTTCTTGTCCTCTGTTAAAATTACTTTGTTTAAAAACTAATTCATTTTGGTCCAAACTTTTTATTTCATCGTATGCCCTATTTAATATATCAGTGGGATAATATTTTTGCGAAAATTTGTCTACCACTATTTTAGCTTGTTCTTCAAAAATACTCTGTTCGGTGCAGTTTCTTTTTATTCTTTGTAGTTGGCCTTTTGGAATATTATTCAACCACGGAGTGTAGTGCCCACTGTTATATAGTACATAACTATTGGCATCAACTTTCTTAAAATAAGGCAGTATTGTGAGGCAGTATTGTGATTCAGGACACCTCTGACTATTTGAAAGAGTGCCATAGACAACTAGAGGATAAAAAGATATATCGGGTATTAGAAAGGGATCCAACGATAGAAACAAAACTTTCGTTGGAGACCCTATTGAAAAGAGGTAAAGAAGAAGGTATTTTAAATGACAATGAATATAAATTTTTATTGGTTGACTTTCCCAGAGTGCCTGTATTTTATACTTTGCCTAAGGTGCACAAAAATTTAGAAAATCCTCCGGGCCGTCCGATTGGGTCCATTTCAGCCAATCTTTCCAAATACGTGGACATTTGGTTACAAAACCTAGTTAAAGAAATGCCATCATACCTTAAGGACACAACAGATGTAATTAAAATTATAAAAAACATCAAATGGGAAAATGGATATTTTCTAGTAACCTCAGATGTAACGGCACTTTATACCTCTATCTCTCATGAGAAAGGATTTCAAATGGTTCAGGAATGTTTGGAAAAAATCGGGAAATTTTAGTAACCCACATATTTTATTCCTTATAGACAGTATTAGATGGATTTTAGAAAACAATTATTTTAATTTTAATTCTAGATTTTACCTACCACTACAAGGTACGTCTATGGGGACCAGGTTCGCCCCCAGTTATGCTAACCTTTTCATGTCAGGATGGGAAACCGAAGTTATTTATGGCAGTCACAACTGGGGGACGAACCTGGCCTCATACCATAGATATATCGATGATATATTTTTTATATGGAAAGGTACACAATCGGACTTAGAGTTCTTTTTATCAAGTATTAATTCCAATGAGTGGGGTCTACATTTTAGCAGTTCTTTTAGTAGCCAGAATATTAATTTCCTAGATTTAGAAATCTATGAGGAAGCTGGTATTTTAAAAACAAAAAATTATTTTAAGAAAGTTGATGCCAATAGTTATGTACTATATAACAGTGGGCACTACACTCCGTGGTTGAATAATATTCCAAAAGGCCAACTACAAAGAATAAAAAGAAACTGCACCGAACAGAGTATTTTTGAAGAACAAGCTAAAATAGTGGTAGACAAATTTTCGCAAAAATATTATCCCACTGATATATTAAATAGGGCATACGATGAAATAAAAAGTTTGGACCAAAATGAATTAGTTTTTAAACAAAGTAATTTTAACAGAGGACAAGAAAAAATTGAGAAAGTACCTTTGGTTTTAGATTTTAATCAGGATTTTAAAAAGGTTAAATCTATTATTAATAAACATTGGCACCTTTTAAAAAAAGACAGAGAACTATCGACAATTATTCCAGATAAGCCTTTTATCACTTTTAGAGGTGCACCTAGTTTAAAGCAGACCCTGACATTTAACCACCCAAGAAAAGTGGCAGAAACATTCTTAAGTGTAAATAAAAAAGGTTTTTATTCATGTGGAAAATATGTAGGATGCAAATGCAGCAAAAACAATACTGTAAGAGGGATTAGCAAATTTAAAACAAAATATACAACAGAAGAATATACCATTAAAGATTTTATTACTTGTTTTTCTAAAAATATTATATACCTTTTAATATGCCCATGTGGTCTACAGTATGTAGGGAGGACCATCCGCCCCTTACATAAAAGAATTTATGAACACGTCAACAATATTCGGAAGGGCGTAGATCACCATAGCGTATCTGCTCATTTTAAAAGGTACCATAACAAAGACCCTAGTGGCCTCACAATTTTAGGGATTCAAATGGTTAAAAAATCATGGCGCGGAGGAAATTTTATTCAATACCTAGGCAAAGAAGAAATGAAATGGGCTCACACATTAGATACCCTAGAACCCAAAGGTCTTAATATTGAATTTGATTTGTACAATTTTATGTAATTAATTTTATACTTAAATGTATATACTGATATTAATTATCCTCGCTTTTTTCTTCCTCCTTCTGCTAGTAGGTGTACTTATATGTTTTTCTTGGACCAAATAGGTCTTTTAGAATTTATATACAGATATCTTTTTTAAAACAATATATATACATGCCTTTATCTCTTTTTAAAAATAATATATGTATCTTCTGATTACTGTTATGAACTACCTCTTTAAAGTATAGTTTTATATTATTCTTTGCTGTTGTTTTTTTGGTTTTTAATTTTTGTGCCAATTTTTCCAATTCTATATGGACTGTGGGATTCCCCTTTTTAGACATTTAGTGGACTTACCCCTTTTTCATTACAAAAAAGATTATGGGAATGCACCCAATGAACTAATAGATTCCACGCCCCCCACATGGGCTTTAAAAGGCAGGACCAGCTACATCAGGACGTGATCTGAGGAAGCCGATTGGGCGAAACGCGTCATCACGTCATTACGTCATCACGCCATCACGTGATCGGACGAAACACCGAGTTCCAGGAAGTGCAGCGAAGTGCTGAAGTTTCGTATGGGAGTGGTAGATATCCCCCATGCAAACACTGATACATGATTGTTTTACTTCCATATGGGAACGGTGACTTTGGATTTTATTGATAAAATAAAGTGTTTTTTACTGATCGAGCTGGTACCCTGCTATTTTATACTACCATCCAAGTCCTGATGTGTGGACTTATAAGCTGGACAAGTTAGAGCAGACTTTTACTGCTCTATCTTTGTGAGTAATATTCCTATTTTGGGTTTATTTATATACCTGTTTATCAAACAATATTATACTATGTTTTTTCCTCTTTGTATTTTTTTATATGTTTTTACTTGATTGGAGCATATAAGGAGACATATTTTTTTATTGTAAGTTATTATTTTATTACTTACCACGATTTCACTTGCAACTTTGCACATAATCTTATTCGAGTGTGACTAATTTGCACACCTCTTTTTTGCACTAATTATATACATATATTCGCACTTTAAATATTTAAAGGTATAGCGCACCTTTTTTACTTATACTGTCTCAACTACTGACTACTGTCTCAACTACTGAAACTCTGCATAATCCTGTAAGCAACATGAACTATATTATACTGAAACTATTTGCCAGCTTTAACTATTTCAATCCTGTATCATCCTGAACCTGACTGCAGTGTGACATTCCACAAACTACTAATCTCCTTGGAATCACTTCAAACCTACTTGTATATAAAATACTTTAATTAATTTACTTTCAAGATATCCCATTTGTGGCATGTTGCCTTTATTTTGCTTTTCTTACAAAGTATCCTATTTGTGGTAGATTGCATTAATTCTTTATTTCAAGTAAATTGTTATGTCTAAAAAGACAAAGTTTCAACCAATAACCCTGGCAATCGTCTACTCTCTGACCTGCTCAGGAACATGACACAGATGCACAGATGCACACACACACACACATACGTACAGATACGCAGATGCAGATACATAGACACACACATTGACACACATTCAGATACACAGATACACACATTTTGATACACAGACATGCAGATAAAAACACTGCCACACATGCAGATACACATGCCGTTGCATAGACACACTATTACATAAACTGATACACATGCAGATGCACACATACAGATACAAACACTGCCACACATGCAGATACATAGTCACAAAGATGAAAACACTGACACACATACAGCTGCACAGACACACACACTGATATACATGTAGATACACAGATAAAAAAACAGACACATACAGATGCAGACACACAGATGCACATATTGACATACAGATACACACTGATATACATACGGATATACAGACAGACACAAATACTGCCTCACATGCCGATACACAGACATGGATGCAAACACTGACACACATACAGTTGTACAGACACACTGATACACACACACATGCTCATATTGACACATTTAGCGTATGAAACAATATACGGACTATGTCCATGTTTGGAAACGCTATATAGACGATATTCTGGTCATATGGACAGGTACAAAGGAGCTCTTTATTGAATTTGTGGGAGATCTTAAAAACGATCTCAACTTACGTCTGACGATGGAAATTGGTATATCCTCTTTGAATTTCCTTGACTGTACATTTACCATCACAGACGATCTCAGGATACAAACCTCTTTATACCGTAAACCCACATCAACCAACAACATGCTCAACTGGAACAGTTACCATCCCAACCCACTGAAGAGGGGCATCCCAGTGGGACAATATCTGCGATTAAAAAGAAACTGTTCCTCTATGGATGATTTTGTAGAAAAGGCTGCATTACTAAGAGCTAGATTTAAAGCCAAAGGTTACCCGAATAGGTGCCTGAAACAGGCATACCAAAGGGCACTCCTATGCGACCGCGAGGCTCTACTTGACAATACTCCTAAACCTTCCCTCCCTAAAACAATTCGCTGTGTAGCGAATTTTGATGCAGGCTGGGAGGTCTCTAAAAAAATCCTGGCTAGATTCTGGCCATTACTCACCCAAGACCGTCATCTGAAAGATGTGATCCCTTCACGTGTCTCTATAACCGCAAAAAGGGTCAAAAATCTGAAGGATATGCTGGTACCTAGCCACTTTTCGAAACGAAATGAGAATAAGAAAAGCTGGCTGAATGTACATGGTACCTACCAATGTGGACGCTGTGTAGCGTGCTGCTACATAGATAGAGATTCTAAATCAATAACTGACTCCTCCGGTCTACACAAAACCCCAATTAAACAATTCTTCAATTGTAATTCCATGGGTCTAGTTTATCTCCTAACTTGTAAATGTGGTAAAAAATATGTAGGGAAAACAATACGCCCTTTCAAGAGACGCATGATGGAACATGTCCATTCGGTTTCATCAGATAGAGACACCCCGGTAGCCAGACATGCTAGAACACATCATAGTGATACATCTAGATGTTTTAAATTTGCAGGGGTCGAAAAGGTTAATGTGGGCAAAAGAGGGGGTGATCTTGATCTAATCCTCAAGAGGAGAGAATGTTTTTGGATTCAGACATTAAACACCTTGTCCCCTAATGGCCTCAATGAAGGCTTCACCTTCACCCCCTTCATTTCATAACTTTATAAATTACTTATTCCTCCTATGGACTTATACTTGTTGTCTGTTACTATACAGATTAACTGTATATATCATAATGCTAATATGTCATTTCATGAACTAATACATAAGCGGCCAAACTATACTCTTGCCACTCAGCAATCATTGGCACAATGTTAGAAGCACTACACTTCTCTAATTTATAAATCTCCATAATTAGTTTCCTCACTAGGAGTTTTTACATCATGCATTTTATTAATGCTTCCTTACTGCTACAGACTTGAGAATACCCCTTTAAATGTGTGCAGTGGTCCTTTTTCAAGTTGGTCCTAGCAGTATGTTGATGAGTACTCTAGGCATTGGATTAAACATTGCACCATCATACTTTTCATTTTGGCAGTAACATTGTGTGATTACCATCTTCGGGTTCTATTAGGCATTTCAGCTGGTGCCCTGAGAACACAATACGCATGCGTCTCAGTATCGGCATCTAGCTCCGCCCCTGACCCGCTTTGATTGGTGTGAGCCTATATGATTGACGGCTCACGCTCGCATCAATGAACAGGGGGCGTACACGAATTAAGCGCCGCCCATGTTCACCGCTGATTGGCTCAATTCAAGCCGCGATACATACTTAAACCCAAGCACGGGCATTTGCTCGTTTACAGCCTTTGAGAAAGGCACTCTTTGTTAGCGCCGAAACGCGTTAGGCAGGCAGATAATGCTTTTATAACCACGGCACTTTATTTTTTTGTTCACACTGTTTGGGGTGTTTAGTTAGGGAAGGAGGGGTTGGAGCCTGAATGGAGCGATTTATAGGGAATGTACTACCGTTAGTTTTGGCCGAATTTCACTGATGACTGTCTACCAAGATAGAAGAGTTTGCTTCTGTTATTAAGCAATTAGTATGAGTCACTAAGTAACACTGATCTTAGCAGGACCCTCCAGCATAGCCATATTGTAGGCTTGTATGTCTTCTAAATTCTTAATTGGCATACTGACTTTGAGGATTAATCTGCATGACTAGTCAGAGCTTGAGTGTCTCTTTAGCTCTAGTTTTGATTACTATTCCTGTTCGCCTATTATTAGGAGTATGAGTATTTGCACCTACTAGTTGACAAGAATTACTATGTAACACTGATCTAAGCAGTATCCCTCAGTATAGCCACTATAAGAGGCACGTTTGTCTCTACATAACTTTTGGCAATTTTGTACTGAGGATTTGTCTGCATATACTAGTTAGTGTGATTCACAATATTGGGAGTATGTTCAACTGTACCTAGTATGTAATGAGCTACTATATAACACTGTTCTAAGCAGTATCTTTATAGCCACCATTGAGGCTTTATTGTCTCTAAATTTTTAAATGGCATTGTGGACCGAGGATTAACCTGTATATACCAGTCAGTGTGAGTAACTAGTATGCTCTATTTCTAATTCGTACTAGGATTCAAGTGTCTTTCTATACAACTGTTGGAAATATCACCACTGCCAGCCCTTTATTGAGAGGTACTGGTGTCTCTCTCCTTTATAGTTTCATTCAGCAGGGTGAATATCCATACAGCCATATACTCCTTTGCATACTCCCCCTATAGCTCCCTGAGCTCCTTAGATCTCCCTTCCAAAGTGGGTTATTTATTTGTTAATATTATTATTTTGTTCATTATCTCTCTTTTGTGTTCATGATTTTGTATACCGATTAAATGATTACTAAATTTTAACAGACAACTGAGATCTACATCTCACCAGTGTTTCCTGGACCTTTGGCCCTAGGTTTACACTTTCTTTTTTCTTTTTTCTATACAGCATAAGGGTTATCCCCTACTGAGACATGATCTCGACACACTGAATCTATCCCCGTCAGGGTTTTTTTTCTTTCTTTCGCATATTGACACATTTAGACACACACTGACACATATACAGATGTACAGACAGAGACAAACACTGCCACACATGCTGATACACAGACACACATGCAAACACTGACACACATACAGTTGCACAGACACTTTGATACACACACACTGACACACATGCAGAAACACACACTGAAACACAGTTGCACAGACATTTTGATCCACACACACAGATAAACAGATACAAACAATGACAAACATACAGTTGCACAGACACGCTGATACACACACTGGCACATATGCAGACACAAAGATACAAACAATGACACACACTCAGATACATGGACATACAGATACACACACTGATACAAACACCAAATACATACATATAGACACCAAACACTAGATACATACAGATACACACACTAGTACAAACACAGACACCAAAAACATACATCTAGGTTAAAATGTTAGCCACCCTCCAGTTCCATACCTTATGGGAGCAAGAGGTTGGCTTGTGCTGGCTGAGGCTGTTGGGAGAAGGAGCTTGATCTCAGTGGTTTAGGAGGAGCCAAGGGAACTTTATATGTGTGTAATAGTGGTAAAGGTTAATGGGCAAGGTTAAGCTGGCAAGGGGACGGAGTTGAGCTATTGTGGGAAAATAGGCGCAGGCATCTGCCCCCCCTCCCATGCGGAACAATCTGTTTGAACTGGAAGGAAGTGACTGGCTCTCTCTCACTTTCTCCCAGAAGGTAAGAAGGCACCCAGTCGCACTGCTAAAGCACCACAGCACACAACCAGGCCCCTAATTTCACATGTGTGTCACGTGGCCCTAAAGGCATGGGCCACCTGCTGGACCTTCAACCTGTTACCAACTATGCGGTTGCACTGCCGCTATTGCAGATTTTTTTCTCATACCCCTGGGGGCACTATATTGTACTCATGAGGTTATGTATAACAAGAATTGTGAGCCCCTGTATTACTGTATGTATTAAAGAAAAAAGTTAGGAGAGCTGAAAATGCAGGCAGTGGAGTAACACAAGCATTTGCAACACAAAACACTGAGAAGCATATCATGGGGAATGGACAAAATAATAGATACTAGTGCTTAAAAGGGATATATTATTAGACAAATGGAGTTTCCAAAGGGAATCTAAATAGCAGCTAAACACCAATAAGTGTAACTTTTCCAAAATAACACCAACAAATAGTAAAGAATAAAAAGTGTAGCGCTTATAGAAAGGCAATTATTACCTTTAAAATATCTATCCGGGTACCTTAAATTACGTAACACTCTGGATGTCTAGAAGTATTAATAAAACAACATAGTGCAAATCATAAAGAACAAAAGATATATTCAAAATAGTATATGTACGAAACACTCACAAACAGGGAGTTATAAAACCTAGCTCCGGTGTGGAAAGCCTCCGGGTCCGTTAAGACGACCCACTCCTATAGAATATAAGCGTCCAATCCTAAGGGAAGTACATAAAATAGAAATAGAGTAGCACAGTTTAAAAAGTAAATACAAGATCTAGTGTCAAGTGGGTACTTACAAACAAAGAGCCCCTATGGCTCTATAGTAGCGTATTGTGTAGTTTGGGACTACATTCCTTCTTTTTATCGTTGTTCAGCTCGTAATAACAGCAACCAGGATTTCAAAATAACAAATTTATTGGTATATATATATCAAGACAATAAAATAAAACAAGGAACCATGTCCATAAAAATACCGGAATGCGTTTCACTACTAAGAGTAGCTTCTTCAGCAGTGTGTGCGGTGTGTAAATTCTTGGTTAGCCGATATGTGCTTTTATACCCTCTTAAGGAGCAGGAACATCAGATGATTATTCCCTCATTAACGTGATTACCACATCCAGGTAATACGTTGCGGTTCAAGCCTCTATCTGTTAGTGGATACTTGCCACAGCAGACACTCACACCTGGAGCTACGTTGTGTTAAGAAGTCTCTGTAAATCACTTATTACTTATTACTTCCTTGAGTTCCAAGCCTCTTTTTGAAGTGCCAATGTCATTGTGCCTTTTAGTTTCACTTTCATTTTCTGAATGTATGATCTCCTCTCATCTTCAGCTTTTATTATTTCTCAATAGTCCTAGAGATGATCTTGTGTTCCAGATTATGTCCATATTAGCTTCAACTTAGTAAATTATGTATCGAACATAGGGGCATAATTTCCAGGATGTTCAAACAAACATCCTGGAAACAAAACAAATGGAAAAGGACTTCTTTTAAAACTGTATGTAGTCTTCTAAAATACTTGAAAATCGTAGCAATAATTAAATATCTCTTACTATGGAAAACTTAAAAAGGAAATACCGTGTGAACGTTATAGTAGTTCTAAATGGAGATAATAGTTACAATGTACATAGTTAAACTTAACAAAAATTGTGCAACATGTATCCACATGTTAAAAAACTTTAAAGTGAAAGTGCAAACAAGTATCAGGAAAAAATTGGGGAGAAGTGTGGAGATTTAAGCTTATAATAAAATAATTAGTGCTAAAAGCTGGTAGATTGATAACATTCTGAAAAGTATAGAAAAGTCTTAAAAACGTCATTGAATTTAAAAAAACATAAATATATAAATAATTCAGATATAATACATAATATTCCCTATAAAAAGTGACAGAATTCAACATCTTAGTTAAGACCGTGCGGGATGAGGGTATTCATTTTCAAAATCCATTCCATCTCCGTTCTTCCCATTTTTTTGAATAAAATCTCCTCCTCTCCAATATTTTTCTCTTTTTTTAAGCCTATAAAAAATAAACCGTTAGGGTCCTGATTATGATGTTTAAAATGGCTGGGAACACTATGATTGTCAAATCCTTTTTGTATGTTGTGAATATGTTCTCCAATCCGAATGTGTAATAATCTAGTGGTGCGACCTACCGTATATAATCGAGTATAAGTCGAGTTTTTCAGCACATTTTTTGTGATGAAAACCCCCAACTCAACTTATACTCGAGTCAATGTCTGTATTATGGCAACTTACATTGCCATAATACAGACAAGGGGCTGTTGGGGGCTGGCAGAGAGCGTATACTTACCTATCCTGCATTTCCTGTCAGCTCCCTTCTCCTCCGCGCCGGTCCGGTCAGCTCCCCTGTCAGCTCCCACTGTAACTCTCACAAGAGCCGCGGGGTCAGAGCGTTGCCACGGGTTACCATGGCAACGCTCCGCGCAGCCGCGAGACTTAGACTGGGAGCTGACAGAGGAGCTGACCGGACTGGTGCGGAGGAGTAGGGAGCTTACAGGAGCTGCTGGAGAGGTAAGTAAACGCTCTCTGCCAGCCCCCCTCCTACACAGCCCATCCAACGGACCACCAGGGAGTGAGACTCCCCCTCCCTGGCCAGCTAACAAGCAGGGAGGGGGGACGAAAAAAATATATAAATAATAAAATATAAATAATAATAATAATAATAAAACAAAATAATAATATTTAAAAAATAAGATAAAAAATAATTATATAACAAAAATTTTTATTAAAATAATAATTTTAAAAAAAAAGCCCACCCCCCCCACCAAGGCTCTGCAACACATACACAAACACACCCTGCATCACACACACTCACACTGCATTCATACACGCACACACTGCATTCATACACACACTGCCAGGGCTGGCCTTAGGCAATTAGGCGCCCTGTGCAAAAAGTCTTCACGGCGCCCCACCCCCCACCAAGTTGACTGAATACAGTAACACACACAGGCACCAGGGACGTGTGTATCGCGAGGCAAACATGGCATCTGCCTTGGGCAGCACTTTGCAGGGGGCAGCAAAAAAAGCCGCCCCCAAACGCCCAGGCAGATTCCTTGCATGCCTCGCATCCTTTTGGGCTCAAGAGCTGGCCGACTGGCCACCTTTGAGCCCCCCAAGGCTGGCAGTGGGCAGCGAAGGAGCATACTCACCTGAGCTCTTCCTGCTTAGCTCCCTCCCCGCCGCTTAATGAAGCCGGGAGCTGGAATATGACGTCAGTCTGCTTCCCGGCATCACTATGCGCCACCTACTCAGCCTGTGCGCCCCCTGTCTGCCCGCTCAGCAGCCACACTGGACTGCAGGTAAGAAATCCACTCCAGCTCTCCCAGGGAGGCTGGGTGGATTTAAAATAAAATTAAAAAAATATTAGTTTGTGAGTGTTAGTGGAAATGTCTGTGAGTGTGTATGTCTAAGTAAATGTGTGTGTGTGTCTAAGTGTGTAAGTGTGTGTGTCTGTGAGTGAATGTGTGTCGGTCAGTGGGGGCGTGCATCTTTCAGTGAGTGCGTGCGTCTGTCAGTGAGAGTGCGCATCTGTCAGTGTGTGTATGTCATTGTCTGTCAGTGTATATGAAAGTGTGTGTCAGTGAGTGAGCATCTGTCAGTCAAAGTGCGGCCTTGACAGATGCTCACTCACTCGGTTACAGGCATGTATACACACACACACACACACACACACACTCACCTCCTCACGATAAGCTCCTCCCCCGCTGCTCGTGATAAGCCCCTCCCCCGCTGCTCGGTAAGCCCCATCCCCTCTGCCGCGATTTTTTATTTTTTTTTATAGACCCGGGTGGAGAATAATTAATCCTCCTCCCGGTACCTGTTTTAGCTCCCCTGACACCGGCCATGTGCAAGCTGTGTCGGCCACAGGGCGCCCCCTGTTCCATGGCGCCCTGTGCGGCAGCACAGCTCGCACACCCCTAAGGCCGGCCCTGCACACTGCAAATAAATATTAAATTAATATCATTTTTTTAGGATCTAATTTTATTTAGAAATTTACCAGTAGCTGCTGCATTTCCCACCCTAGTCTTATACTCGAGTCAATAAGTTTTCCCAGTTTTTTGGGGTAAAATTAGGGGCCTTCGCTTATATTCGAGTATATACGGTATGTATTTTAAGCCGCAGGGACATTTTTTTTTTTCTTTTTCAGTTTGACATTTTTTATTTTGTCAGAAATTGTAAATCAACAATCAAGAAAAAGAAGTGGGTTACAGAAAAAAAGAAGGGGAGCAGGGGTTCAAGTGTGACACATTACATGTAATTGCAATTGTGGTTACCATATTAAATGCAAGTGGTTCCATTGGTACAATATGCGCGATATGGGTGGTAATCAATACACCATTACATTCGTAATATAATTATCACCGTTCAAGGTTATTGAAACACATCTTTTATAGTAATACCCTACTATCAGTAAGGATAACTTTGTGTGTACCCTGTTGGGTTGGTATTGTGTCGCAGCTCAAAACGTAAATTTTTCAAATCAGGGGTACAGAAAGGAAAAGAAGAAGGGGGGTACAAACATATCACACTCCGTCTGTTTATCGGTCACTAGTGTGTACGGCACATATAGATGCGGGTCAGGGTGTATTGTTCTGTTTGCAGCAAGGTGTGTGCCTGAACCGCTCTTCCGCTAGGAAATTTAATTTAGTATTTTGGTTATTTTTGTTATATTCAGGTTTATTTCGGTTGTGGGCCCCGCATGTTGCTTGCGGTGATCCTTATGGTTGTATAGTGCGTGGTGCCATAACACAAGGTTGAACCAAAACCAAGTGGGCAGTGTTGTGTGTGGTTGCAGTGGAGATTGTGTGAGCATTTTAAGGTAAAATAAAATAACATAGGTAATACAAAGCCATACAACTACTGATTACAGAGTGTGGGTCGTAGGATCAGGGACTATATCCCACAGTAACTATATACAGTGTGGGTGTTTACTCTGCCTTTCCCTAGGCTTAATCGTTGGACAGGTTGTCACCAGATCGTCCTCTCTTGGTCTTGCCCTAAGTGCTTTTAGGTCTGGCTTTGTCGGGCAGGTG
This sequence comes from Pelobates fuscus, assembly GCF_036172605.1. Taxonomy (NCBI): domain Eukaryota; kingdom Metazoa; phylum Chordata; class Amphibia; order Anura; family Pelobatidae; genus Pelobates; species Pelobates fuscus. The sequence goes on along the minus strand of NC_086320.1, from coordinate 170,325,839 downwards.
AATGCATGGTTCTATACTGTTTTCTGGTCACCCTTTAGATTGTAGGTCTAGTTCTCTGTTTTTCCTTCCCCCCTCCCTCGTTTGAGGTATGTTTCCCATTCGTCCCTGGCCTTCACCATGTGTTTTGCCGGGTGTATCTGCTGGTAAGTCTTGGTTTCATAGTCTAGGTTCAATGATGTTTGTTGAGTCAGATTAGTTCTCCTAGGAGCTTGAGCCCGTTTCCAGTGCCTGGTTATCAAAAGGTTGGCTGGTATCAATATATGGGATAGCAGGCCAGCTTGGGGTTTTGTGTAGGAGTCGAGTGTCATAAATAGTAGGCCACACTCTGGTTCTAGTTTGGTCTCAATGTGTCGGGCATCCTAAACAATCTCCTCAACCTCCCTCCAGTATTTCCTAATGGTTGGGCAGGTCCACCATATATGATCATTGTGCCCTCTTCCTCTGCACATCTCCAACATTGTTTCGAGGAGTTAGGATATATGGTAGCCAATCTAGTTGGTACTAAATACCACCTGTACTGGATCTTGTGCATAAGCTCTAGATAGGACGCGCATCTAGATCTGCCTTTGTGCGCTATGAAAGCCTGTTGCCATTGGTCTTCAGTAAAGATTGTGCACATATCTGTTTGCCATGCCTCCCTAAATTTGGCTGTCAGTATTGGGTCATTGAGTATCGCATACAGGAGCAAAAGTGTTTTTTTGGGGCATAGTCATACTCACAGGCTCTTTCTATGCATTCTGTATGGGCTGGGAGGGCTAGTTCAGTAGAGTGTGTTAGGATCGCTTTGAGATGTAAGCAAGAGAATAGTGCTTGGTGTGGCAAGCCATATTTCTGCTGCAGGTCTGGGAAGTGCAACAACTCCCCTTGGTTGTAAAGGTGCCTGATCAGCGTGCATCCACCCCTAATACACGGCCGATGGTCAAAAGTGTAAGCTGTACATAGGTGTAGCCATCGTCCAGGCTTTTGTATACCCCAATTGTGGTTTGACCATGTCCTAGGTTTTCAACAGAATCTCAGTGGTGTTGGGCATTTCCGGGAGTGGAGGGCGTGGTTTATGTGGGACCCAGAAAAGGTATTTGAGGCCTTTGGGGCATGCCCACATCGATTCCATCTCTACCCATTGTGGCGTGTTGTGAGCTGTGTGTGCCTGTATGACCGTGGCTAATAGGGCTGCTTTGTAGTATAATTGCACCTTCGGCAATCTCAGGCCCCCCTGTTCCAGGGATTTGTTTAGTACCCTCGTGGCTACCCGGATCTTTCGGTTGGCCCATACAAATCTAGTGAGGGTTTGTTGTAGTTGTCCTAAATATGTGTTGGGTACATGTATCTGTAGTGTTCTGATTAAATATTGGAATTTTGGCAACAACATCATCTTTACCGCTGCCAGCCTCCCCACCCATGACATGTACTTGTCATCCCATTTCCTCAGGGTGTCTCTAATCTCTCCCAATAGTCTGCCATAGTTGAGGTTTAATAACCCCGCCGGGTCTTTCAGGATTCACAATCTTAAGAAGGTTAGATGATCATCTCTCCAGTCTAGTGGGAACATTGCTTTCATCTGGTCTATAACTTGGCATGGTACCCCTACCCCCAGGGCTTGGGTTTCTGCGACGTTTAGTTTATATGATTGTTCCCCATATAGTTGTATTTCTTCAAGAGGTTTGGTAGTGATATCTGTGGTTGTGTGAGTGTAAGTAGTACATCGTCAGCAAACAAGTTTGCCTTGTACTATTTCTCTCCTACCCGGATGCCATGGATTGAGGAGTTTGTTCATAAGTCACAAGTGGTTCCAGCGCCAGGACGTAGAGCAGGGGGGAAAGGGGGCACCCCTGCCTCGTGCCATCTGTAAGGTGGAATGGTTCAGACAGGAATCCCGAATAGAGTACCAGTGCCGTGGGTGAGCTGTATAGTGCTTCTATTACTAACACAAAACCATCTGGGATGTCAAATCTACCCAGCACTGCCTTCAGGAACCTCCAGTCTAGGTCAAAGGCTTTTTCAGCATCGAGAGAGACAAACAGTCCCTCCCGTCGCTGTGCCTTCAGGAAGTGAAGGAGGTTGATAACCTTTCTGGTGTTGTCCGGTCCCTGTCTGCCTTTTATGAAGCCCACCTGATCGCTGTGTATTATGTGTGGCAGTATGGCCCCAGTCTATTTGCATATAGTCTGGCGAATATTTTCGCATCTGTATTTAAGAGGGAGATGGGGCAAAAGTTTTGTGGTGAGGTCGGGGGCTTGTTGGCTTTTGGCAGAATTACGATATGAGCCAACAATATTTCCTTGGTGAATGTACCCTTCTGGACTGCTTCAGTAAATGTCTTAGTTAGGTATGGTGTCAGTGTTGTGCAATTTTTTTTTAAATACAGGTTGTCAAAACCATCTGGTCCAGGGGACTTCCCAGTTGGAGGGCTTGATTTATATCTTTTATTTCTTGGTCTTCTATCAGTTTGGTGAGGTCTGCTTGCTGTTGAGGTGTGAGCTTTGGGAGTCTTACCCCATCTTGGTATTCTCTTATGGTAGGGTCCGTCGGGTGTGTAGCTAGCGTGTCCTCCTGTATGTTACCGCTCTCCCCAGGTTAGCCGTGAAGCCCCCTGTGTCATGGTTGTTGTCCCTACGGGGTCAGCAGAGTCAAAGGTTGGATTCCTACAACTAGGTAGGGGAGTTATCCATGAAGGGGATGGTATCGGATTGCCCACTAACCCTGCACCGTCTATAAGAACATTGTGAAAAACATATAACATTCGATCAGTTTGTAAAACAACATGAAGTACATAATTAACATAAAAGAAAGTATATAAAAAAACACTTGTTGCCATTGTATTGGCTTGGCATCTCTTCGCCATGCCTTGGGCCTCACGTTCAGTGAGAGCTGCCTCCTTTAGTGGCTACCTGTTTTGTCAACTAAGTTTCCCAGCCCTGGGTGGGACTCCTGCATGGTATTCCCCATATATTTCTGGGGCATTCCTTTCAGCACACCGCTATGGGTATGTGTGGGTTCCATCTCAATGGTACCTGCTCGGGTTGCTATTGTGGTGAAGTATGTAGGGTCCCCCCTAAACACATAGCCGACCCATCTTCTCACTCTTCCCTTAGGGATTATCTATCGTAAGTCATTTACTATTGGGCAAAGTGCAGGTGGTGTGGACTTGGGGTTGCGGGTGAAATTGTTAGGGTTGATAGTGGTATTTTTTGTTAGTGGTATTTTTTGTGTGTAAGTAGTGAGATTATATCGTTAACCCTCGACCTGTGTTTCATTTATTAGTGGTATTTTTTTGTTATATCGTTAACCCTCAACCTGTGTGTAAGTAGTGAGATTATATCGTTAACCCTCAACCTGTGTTTCATTTATTAGTGGTATTTTTTTGTTATATCGTTAACCCTCAACCTGTGTTTCATTTATTAGTGGTATTTTTTTGTTAGTGGTATTTTTTTGTGTGTAAGTAGTGAGATTATATCGTTAACCCTCAACCTGTTCCCCAGAACTATAGGGTTCGGGGAAGGTGGGCCTGTTCTGGGTAATATTGATGTTAAGGTTGTACCTGGTAATCAGGGGTCTAGGCCTCTCATATACCTGCGGCCAACTGGTATGTGACCTCCCTACATACCCTTTGCCTGTCTGGGAGCATAGATGCTACAGTACTACATTACCTTGACCCAGTGGTTGTTGTGCGTTGGGAGTTGATGAGTACCGGGGCAACCATACTCATAGTCCAAAAGGTTTCTCTTCTTTGCCTTCTTCCACTCCTGCGACACTCTGGTTCTGCTCCCCTCTGTCACAGGTTGCGTTGCTGAAGCTTGGTGGGACAGTCCCATCGGTACAGGAGACGGTTTTCTCGCAGCGGCGTGGTGATGTCTTTAAAGTCCTGCTGTCTCTTTAGGGTGTAGGCAGATATATTTGCATAGATGGTTGTCCCTCTTTAGGCCGCTGGCATCCCTTTCCGATTTCTATCGGCGTTGAGAACCGCTTCTTTAGTGTGGAAATAATGCATTCTTTTTAGGACATCTCTTGGTGTATCCAGGGGTAGAAATTTTGGCTTGGCGGTTCGATGGATCCTGTCGAGAAGGAACAAGTCTTGTGGCAAGTCTGGGGCTCTCTCTCAGCAGGCCCGTTACATGGGTGGTAAGGTCATCAGTATGCACGGTTTCGGCAATACACCGTATGGGTAGATTATTGAGGCGAGCCCGGTTCTCCATATCTGCTATCTTGAGGTCCTTGTCATCCAGTCTTGAGGCAAGGTCTTCAACTGTGCTTGCCAGAGTGTTGTGGGCCTCCACCAGTTCTGTTAGGTGCTCTTCCATCTGGGATGTGAGATTGCCTAGTTCCTGCAAGTCTTTGCGGAGATCCTTCATGGCAGTGTCCATTTTCGCTACTATTTTGTCGGACATTTCGTCCAGGAGATGTTTGAGTGAGCTGTGTGTCAGCATGGTTTCACATTCTGCAGACCCGGTCACATTTTCTTGCTCACCGGCTGCATCCATCTTAGGCCTGGTCAGGCTGGTGCAAGGCTCATCCTTGCCCTGCTCTGGAGGCAAAATTATTTGTTTTTTCACCTCTCTGTGGTCCGTTTCCCTTTGGGTTGTGACATTGTGGAGGGGATATTCTATTTTCGTCATGTTGTGGGCTGTAATTGCTCATCTATAGCCCTTGAGGCAGGAAATTTGGCTACACGCGGCTACTCCGTTCCACATCCAGGACACGCCCCCAGCCGCAGGGGCATTTTAAAAGATAAATAATAATCTTTTATGGCTATTGATTCTCCATCCTTAATATCAATACTTGTGATGATCCTTCTAGCATCTCCTAATCTTTTACAGGCTGTGCACTGTCCACAACCATAGAAACTGTTTGTAACGGATCGCCTGGCACCCCGACTTGGTACCTCCGTTAATGGATGCTCCTAGTGCTTCCTGAGGACTCCAAGCACTCTGGCAGACACCACAATCACCGAATCCGAGAAACCTTTAAATTCTCCCAAGCATATGAATGCTGTAGACCATTGAATAGGAACCATACGAATAGGCTTGTACTCCTAGCAGTCAACTGGAACAGCATGCAATAAATCCTTCCCCCAATAATGAGACGACACATCACTTTGAGGGTAAAACAGGAACTCTGGACTGGCTCATCCAGCCTGGCTTTTATTTCCAACTCACACATACAGGCCACACCCAGGGGAGGCATAAAAGAACCAATGACATAGATGTTACCTCCCACACATCCCCTCCCCTTAGTGTGACACATAATCCCATTATGCATACAGTGTAAAATACTTTTACACAACTTTCATAACTTTAAAACCATACATCACATTCACATAAAAATACATATCCACAATCAATCCATTCAGGGGAACAACATATTAAAAAATGGCATGAATCCGACCAGGGGTTCAAAAGTTACTAAAAGTATCTTTTGTTCCTTTCTGGCTGGCAGAAAAACATCCCCACAATGCACCCTGGTTTCCTCCCTTCTGCCCTGGAGTTAATTGGAGAAGTAATCCAATTACCCAGGACTAAAGGCAGACTCCATTAACCACATGGTTGCAAAACAACATAAAACACTTTAAAATACATAAAGTCACATTTACACATAACACACAGACATTTCACCTATCCCCAGATAGCTGGGATCTGCACGCACAAAACTACCGAATAGCGCGCAGATCCTACTCACACAGTACAATTGCCATGGAGCTAAAGTCTTTCCCATAGTCTTTCATTATATGAATAGGCTCCATGGTATGGCTATCTGGGGTATCACATTCCCATAAAGTCTGGTCCATAGTCCAAAGGCAAGAGGCGGGCAATCAGCTCCCTCCAAGGACACGTGGCGAGGTCGGTTTCGCCACACTGTTCTCATTATTAAATATAGTAGAGGTATTCTTTTTTCTTTAATAAAACTACTCACTAAATAACTTCTTAAAGTTTTGACGCCTTTATGGATGAATCTGTTTTTTTGTTTTTTTTCAATGATTGATAAACTTCATAAGTTTCCAGGTTGATGCAATTCCGTTGGATCCTTAAAAACTGTCCTTTTGGAGCATTTTCTAGCCAGGGGCGTAGTGATAACTTATATGTTCAATAAAACTATTGCAATCACTGGTTTTAAAATTATTTTTAGTCTGTATAGCTCCATCTTGGACATAAATATTGAGATCTAAAAGCCCACTTCCTTCTGGCTCCAGGTGCTGCAAGAAATTTTGGGAGCGACTAGGGGAGAAAAACTCACCTCCTGCTCTGATACCAGCCACAAAGGCATCGCGCCAACGCACACCCCATCACAGGCAGCCAGAGCACCCGATCAAGGCACCAACACCACAGGAGCGGCAATACAACCAGATGGAAGAAGCATCAAAAAGGCATCGCTTGCCTTAAGAGGACAGAGTCCAAGCAATGGCGCCAAAGCCATACACAAGAGACTCACACAGACCCCCCCCAACCCGCAATACACCACCTGCCCAATGCATCGCCAGTCCTGCCACGACAGGCCGGCGGGGCAGTGGTTTACAGCCACCCACCGTACATCCAGCCAACAACAGCTCCTCACTACAGCCCGGACCGGAGACACCACATATGAATGACACCTGCCTACACAAGACCCAGCACCGACAGCAGACCAACAAGAAGGCGCAGGGGGACACTGCTGCACTTCCCAAAAACGAGAGGTTCCTGCTAAAAGTCGGAGTCGGATGAACCCCCCAACCCTGGGGTCCCAGAGACCGAAACCTCCAACCATTGAGGACACAGTTATGATTTATGATTTGACTTTTCTGTACCACTATCCTCCCTTTTGCCTTTCAGTTTAGCGAGTAACATCCTATCATCCTGTGTAATTCTTCCTCTGTCTAGACAGTACAGCAATACTAGTGTATGTTTATTAATAAGCTTGGTTAGACCCTTACATATATCCTAGACTCGCTAGCTACACCAGTGACTAGGCCCCAAAATGAAGCAGAAATAGTTTGCAGACCACCTCTTGTATTAATACACTTCACCAAGTATCTAGATAACCTCACCTACCAGGAAAGTCAATGTTGTAATAGTATTCTAGATAACGCAGACAAGCGTGTTTATAAACCTGTTACTATACTAGTGCATGATGACCGCAATGCCGTATACCAATATCCTGTTACGCCTGACTTAATAATCTTGATGTCCTACCTATGTAACTATGCCTGCTTAAAATATAAAAATGTGCCTGTTATTCATACGTCCCACATGTTAAGCGAGGAAGAGCCTGAGGACTGCTTTTGGGGCACCTCAGACATGCTTACTATGCACTGCAAAAAAAGAAAATTACAAAAAAAAATAAAAAATGTGGTTGATTTGTTTAAAAAGTGTTCTATTGCTTTGCATCCATATTCATAGGGGAAATTCTATATAATGTGAAATCACATCATTTAAATGTATTCACTTTTCCATTTAAAACCATCTAAAAGTTTTATAACAGATATTGTGTCTTTGATATGTGATCTAGTTTTTTGCACTAATGGTTGCAATAAGACGTCAATATACTGAGAAAGCCTACTTGAGATAGCGTCTACTCCTGCTATAATAGGTCCCCCTGGGGGGTTATTCATGTCTTTATAGAGACTTTTGGCAAAAAATAAAATACAGGGATCTTAGGATATTTGATATTAAGAAAATCAAAAAAAATAATTATTTAAATTCCTTCATTTAAGCCTTTCTCAAAAAATTATAAAAATAACTTTTTGCTTAATTTCCTGTGTGATAGTATCATTAAGAATGCTATCTGCCTCTATATTATAACATTTTTGGGACATTAAAACAATCCCTCCCCCCCTTATCAGCAGGTTTAATAACAAGATCGGGGTTGTTTTTTTGGATCAAGGCTTGTTTTACCATTATAGTGAGATTACTTTTAAATGTGCCTTTCAGAGCTATTTTATTAATCTCTGTCATTAGTGTGTAATAGTGGTAAAAGTTAGTGGGCAAGGTTAAGCTGGCAAGGGGACGGAGTTGAGCTATTGTGGAAAAATAGGGGCAGGCATCTGCCCCCCTCCCACACGGCACTGTCTGTTTAAACTGGCAGGAAGTGACTGTCTCTCTCTCACTTTCTCCCAGAAGGTAAGAAGGGACCCAGTCGCACTGCTAAAGCACCACAGCACACAAACAGGCCCCTCATGTCACATGTCTGTCACGTGGCCCTAAAGGCATGGGCCACCTGCTGGACCTTCAACCTGTTACCATCCTGTATGGTGCGGTTGCACTGCCGCTATTACTGATTTTTTTTCTCATACACCCTGTGGGTACTGGATTGTACCCATGAGGTTAGTCACAAGAATTGCGAACCCCTGACCTAGAGAAACATTTCTATCAATTGTCAGAGTTAATTGATCAGTTAGATTCTATTGGAAATAAATTTGATGAAGACAACAAAGTGATAGTGATTTTATCAAGTCTTCCAGAAAGCTACAATTCAGAAATTAATGTACTTGAAATTAGAGAGACTCTCTCTGCAAAATGTGTTACTTTATATATTAAAGAAAAATAAGTTAGGAGAGCTGAAAATGCAGGAAATGGAGTAACAAGCATTTGCAACACAAAACACTGAGAAGCATATCATGGGAAATAAATCAGCTTATCACAGCAGCAAATGCAATACATTTGCAAACAAAAAGGGAAGAAATAAAGAATGTTTTATTTGTGGAGATAACTTTTACCTTGCTAGATGCTTAAAAAAGCTACCATAGACAAGAAAAAACCCTCTACGTGGCACAAGAGAACAGTGAATTTTTATTGTTCATGAAAAGGCAGATACAGGCATTAAAATTGTGTAATTGATACTTTACAATACTTTCCTACGGGTTTTGTATGATGCTGGACCTCCACATGCATAGCCGTTAAAGGGGGAGTTAACCCTGAACGGTAATTATTGCAGATTGTTAAAACCTACAATCAGTGGCGTACACACAATCCATGGGGCTCCAGTGATAAAATTGATCCGTGGGCCCCCACACTTACTCTGTGCGGCTGGGCCGCAACACATGGCGGCGGGCACCTGGTCGCAGGGCTGTGATTCTGCAACCGCGGTATGTACGCCAGTGCATGCAGATACACATACACTTAAAGGACCACAATAGGCACTCATAACTCAGCACAAGGAAGAGGTCTGGGTGCCAGGTCCCACTAGTTTTAACCCTGCAGCTGAAAACATAGCAGTTTCAGAGAAACTACTATGTTTCACTGAGGGTTAATCCACCCTCTAGTAGCTGTCTCACTGACAGCCGCTAGAGGCGCTTCTGCAATTCTCACTGTGAAAATCACAGTGAGAAGATGCTGGATGTCCATAGGAAAGCATTGAGTAATGCTTTCCTATGGGTGGTTTGAATGCGCGCGTGACTCTTGCCGCGCATGCGCATTCAGAGCTGAAAGGCGGATCGAGGCGGAGAGATCCCCAGCGCCAAGGGAGCCCGGCGCTGGAGAAAGGTAAGTGCTGAAGGGGTTTTAACCACACACACTCACGAACAGACGCATACACACTAGCTAACAGACACACATTTACTGACAGAGACACACTCAGTGACAGACATACATACATACACTCACTGACACACAAACACACACAGACACACACAACCAACACACAAACACTAACACTAACACACATACACACATACATTTCTATTTTAATTTAATCCCCCAGCCTCCCTACCTTTGGTAGAGCTGAGGGGATTCCAGATCTCCCTGGGGTCCAGTGGGGCTGCTGGGTGGCCGGTCCTGCAGGTGGCGAGGGAGCACTGATCCTCCTGTTCAGCTCCCTTGCGCGCCGCTTACTGATGCTGGAGCTGGAGTGACGTCAAATTCCGGCTGCGGCATCAGTGCGTTGCGCGCGAGGGAGCTGGGCAGAGAGCGCTCAGGGGAGAATGCTCCCTCGTGCACCTGCCCGGTGACACCACTGCCAGCCTCGGGGGGCCATGAGGTGGCCAGCTCCTGGGCACCCCAGGAGAAGAGGCTGGCAAACTGGTGTATATACCCTGGTCACAGCTGTGTCCCCTGTGACCGCGGTATGTCCGCCAGTGCCTACAATAATTACTTTTGCAAGGTTAGGGCCCTGGGACAGTTCATCCAGACCACTTCAATGATCTGAAGTGGCCTGGGTGCCTCTAGTGTCCCTTTAAGTGAAAGCAGATGCACGGTGAGAAATTTAGAGAACGAAAAAAGCCTGGGGAGACATTTAGGGAAAGGATAGAGAAAAAGGATAGAGAGACACACACTCACTGACATACACACGGTGTCACTCGCACACTCTCTCTCACTCGCACACTCTCACTTACTCAAACATAAGCTCACACCACTTTAAGTCACTTTATTTACACACAAAAATACACACAAAAATACAGCAATTTAACACACACACCAATTTGCAGTCATTCATACAATAAACAATCCTTCTTAGCCTACCTGGGTGCTGTTAGGAGGAGAATAGGTCCAGACTGCAGGAAGTTGTTGTTTCTGTTGGGAGAGAAGGAGAGTTGTGCACTGTGAGCACAGGCTACTTACTGTTCCCCTCAGAGAGTTTCTGATGATCACAGGCAGGGGGAAACTGGGATACCAGGTCATGTCCCGGCTTCCCCTGCCTGCAAGAAGCAGAATGCTCTGCTCGGGTGCTGGGGTTACAGCATACCCCGCTCCCTGAGCAGGCAAGCAGTAACAGAGGGAGCCCAGCAGGTGAATGGCTGCTCTAGGGGTTGGCTAAGGAGCCGCTAACCAAGCGTTCCAGCCACCGATAGCAGCAGGGCAGCCCACTAGGAAACTTCCCGGTGGGCACCCCCTACAGGTCGACGCCCCAGGTAAATGTCTTATTTGCCTTATGGTAGTACCGGCCCTGCCTATACTGGATGGGCAGCATGCTCAGCCCAAGAGGAATCTGTTCTGTATTCCAAATACAGGTGATACTCGAAAAATTTGAATATTGTGCAAAAGTTCATTTATTTCAGTAATGCAACGTAAAAGGGGAAACCAATATATGAGATAGACGCATTACATGCAAAGCAAGATAGTTCAAGTCGTGATTTGTCATAAGTGCGATGATTATGGCTTAAAGATATCTACACATACACACAATCACACACACACAATATCACAGGCAACCGACAGCCACATATGCAACACCACAAACAACATACACAAAACCCTCTTCCAGACCTGTGTCTTTTGTCATCTGGTGTCCTGTTTATGGGGACACTAGAGATAAAAAGAAGCAGATGAGCTAGCATGGCAATTTCCCCCATGCAAGGTATTTTCCCTTCTCTAGGACTCTGAGCTGCCCTGAATTGACACTGAATTGAGATGACCACTTTGGAAGAGGTATGACCGTCAATGGTGATAGCAAAGGGAATTTAAAGTGTGTTTCAAAGGCCAAAGTCAAACTGGAAGCATAGCCAATGGCTATTTGTACAATTTGTCTATTAATGCCCTAAACTTGAAATTCAGGTTGAATTCCTGACAATTTTCACTTTACAGAATAATCCTATAAAAATACTTTTGGTGCATTTTCAAGGGGATTGCAGGCCAAATAGCAATCAGGGTAGGGTATAGGAGTCTTGCTCCCAACTACTTGGTGATTTTATCTTGGAATGCAAGTAGAAAGTGATGAAGACATCACTTATATTCTCAATCAAAAGCGTACAATTCGAAATTTAATAGAACTTATGGATCTCAAAGAAGCCATGTAGCTATAGTAAACGTGTATATACCTCTTCACAGAATGAGATTTACTCCAAAACAATATGTATTAAACAGTAGTAGGTAAGCTTTTTCTTCCCTAGATACAACCTGCAGACCTGACATTGCGTCTGCAATAGTTATATTGTGAGGAAAAGTGAGCTCTCCCAGACAAAGATACTGAATTACTCTCAAAAGAGCAATAAGATATATCAAATGATCTGTTCATCTTAAACATCTTAAAGCTATCAGCAATCAGAGTTCCCAGATTGGATATACAAATGCAGATTGGGCCAGAGGCAAATCTGATTATAAATCTGTAAGTGACCATGTGTTCTTATTTGTTAATAGTCCTATCAGCTTGGCTAGTCGTAAGAATGAAAAAGTGGTGCATTCTTCTACAGAAGCAGCAGAAGCAAGCAAGGTATCATAATGGCTTAACTCACTTCTAGAGCAAGGGAAGGCGACCTAAGCACTCTTGATGTTGTAGACTACATCTCCCATACTCTCTTACAGCCATAATGTTGCAAAGCATCGGGGAAATGTAGTCCATAACATCTGGACTTCTCATCTTGCTTCACTTCCTCCCTCTTTCTCTTGCTATGCAGCCATTTTGAGATCTTTCTATATGTGCCCCTTCCTTCACTTATACATGCTCCTGCTGTGCTAATACAACTCTGCTAAATTTCAACAGGTACACTGTAAACACTATTAACATTTTACCTTATTGAACTTGTTATAGTGTCAGTCCTCTGGCATTGTCCCTGCATTCAGTGTTAGACCATTTCCAAGCAATTTACACTAATTAAGGGTCCCTGGCCACACACAGCCTGGCCTCCACTGAAGTTACAACTAGTGATTACACACTTCCTTCTAGCCATACCAGTGTATACCAGCAATGGTCTTTCTGAGCAACTGAAAGTGGACAGGTGGCACTCTAAGCCACCCATTGCTGAATGGAAGGACGGCGACAGGGCCCTCCTGACACCATAACTACTTCAATGTTATGATGAGGTTTACAGCGCCTACAGTGTCCCTTTTAAAGTAAATTATATCATAATCCAGTTCAAATATAGCAAAGCCCAGGGAAACCTTGAAGAGGATAAACAGAATCAGTGTTACATCTCTCCTCTTCTCTGTATACTTTTTTCATGCTGACTGCCAGTGGCAGACCTTGATGGAAAAACCAAGGATAAAGAGGGTGTTTTTCTACATTTGATTTATTTGTCAAACATCAAAAATACATATTTGTTAAACATAAAAGAACATATGTCCTATAAGCTTTCGCACAAGGCAAGTGATTCTTAGCTTACTTTCAACACAAATGAAATGCCGTCTTTTATTGATTCATCCATGAATCAATCTGTAACAAGCCATTTTCTTTGCAACAAGACTGTAAGTCCATTAAAGATGCCTTGCTGCATGGTAAGTCAGCAGGTTCTGCTTCTACTAATAAAACAGTTTCTCAGGAACCAAATTAAACTCCTGATGCTGAACTATTTTGGTCAACTGAGTCTAAAATAGAATCAGTTAGCTTGGCTAAATTGGTTCCTGGCAAAAAAAAAGCCACTGCTAAAACTAAACATATTTTGCCATCTGCCTCCAAAACTACACAGAGCACAACTCTAAAAGTAATATATGAGAGCAGGGTTCATTGGCACAAAGGAACCCATTACCACTGGGCATAAGTGGCATAGACTTGGAAACAAGCCAAAGCTTAAATTTGCTGAGCCTAGTACAGAATCTAAGGATAGTATGAATGAGTCATATGCGGAGTATACCTCTTACACTGATGAGTACGATGAGGACAAAGAGTGCTCTATAAAAAGGTCACAATGACACTAAAACTAACATTTCAAATATGGACCTATTGGATCTTTAAGATGAACCATTATTTGAATATGAGGAGCTGAAGCATACCAGGTCCACAGGGTGGACTCCTATGGAGCACATTGCTAGGTATTTAGAACATAAGTTTACAAAACACATGGACAAGGCATCTGGCCAGAAGATCAGGGCAAAGTGTCCTCACTCTACAGTTGCAAAGAGGGTTTTTTCAGTTCCTGAAGTTGACTCTGAAATTTTTCAGTTTCTTTTCTAGGCTGGCTGGAAAAATAAAATAAAAAAGTCTAAATTTTTACCTGAAGAATTTCCAGGACAAATACCTTGGTATATTGGGACTAGTATCAAAAATCTTTGAGATGACCAAGGATGTTATCTTGTTAGATCCACTCATTGATCCTTTTTTATTAAAAGGGTGAATTCAAAAGATCATTTGCTCATTTGGCAATGCTAATACGACTCTCTACCAAGAGCCAGAAATCTGTTCATTTCAAAATTGATTCTAAGCTTATTGATTTGGCAATTACAGAGCCAGTCAAAGACACCAACTATTTGGAAATGATTTTGTAAAGGAATAAGAATCCTTTGTAGGTACTTTACAGCACTGGATAAAGTCCAGTCTTTTTTGAGAAAAGTATTTAACAACAAGGTATGGCCACCCCTAGCTTTTTTTTAGGTTAGGTTAAAGCGTACTAAAGCTCCTACTCTTAAAAAAAAACAAAAAAAAAAAAAAAACCTTCTCTCAAGTTCAGACCAAGTCCATTCTTCCCACAATGGTGTCACCCCTGAAACACCAGCAGATTTGGAGGAAATTCTGATACAAGACATCAACAATACAAGTCTCTCTCACTTTCTACCCATTTCATAAAAAAATGTGAATGGCAAACGTACCCTTTTTCTCACAATTGGGACCTTTAAATGATCATGGGATATCATATAGAGTTTACAACTCTGCTGTCTCAGACCCATCTTCTACACCTAATCTGTTTTTTCAAAGCAGATTCCATAAAAGTGGAATCAGAGATATGAGATCTGAAAGGTTATACTTAGAGACTACCTGTTCAGAGTCCAGATTATGTGAGCAATATATTCATCGTTCAAAAGAAAAGGTCAATCTCACTCATTAACAAACGTTCCAATTTCTAAACGTGTTGTGCCTTATTATTGGAGTGAAGATTTGTGATTATGCATAAGACTTGGTTTCATTTAAATATATTTGTAGTATTTTGTGGTGATATCTCCTCTCCTTTCATTTACCTGCTGTATTGGAGGACATAGAGAGAAAGACAGTGGTTCTTTCCTGAACATCTTAATGAAACAGCTTTAAAAATTTTAACCCCAATGATATACTCAAGCCCATTTAACCGGGCCATGGGTATGTGAGTGTATTTTCAAGTGGGGTTGGATAAATACATTCTACGTGCCATATACAAATATACAGTGCTATCATTATGTTTATTTATTTGTTGTGGTCTATTGGTTCCAAGAACGGTGATAGTATATACACTGTATATTTTAAGAATGCACTGATCATTTATTTAGTTTTATTATAGCTTTATCTGAGCAGACTGATATCTAGATAACAGTTAGTTGGTAATATATGCTAGTACAAGAATATTTCTGTTACAGTTCAGAATATGGTTCATATCCTCTAGTTCTTATATAATTTGAGTTAAGCAGATTTCCCTTTGATATGGCATGTTGACATATTTCTTTTAAAAGGGGATGCTTTCCTATGGGTTATCCTGACGTTTAGAATTAGGTGCAGGTTAACTGTCTATTTAATTTCCTATTTCCATCACTTGACTGTACAGTTTCTTTTTTTTGCTTTTAAATGCTTGTTGTGCAGTGGTAAAACACAGGTATGCATTGACATAAAATAACCATGAACAGTGGTTAGACAAATTGAGTTTGCATGTCAAAATAATCTGCACAATTTTATTTTATTTTTTTTAATTTAAGAGTAAAAGGAAAAATAAACGATGTAAGAAAACACAATAATGCAACAGGAAGCACAGGTTTAGGTTGGATATGCATGAGTAGTCATCTGATAATTAACTAGACATAGTGTGCATAGATGCATTATAAAGTTTAAACACGACAGACCTATTATACACAAGACACGAGGAGTAACCACTGGTTGTAAACTTCGATAAAAAGGAAACACATTTAGCTGATTAAAGGTCTAAACATCTGTTTATTTCCACTCTCTCCTATATGCCCATTCTTGTCTGAGGATATTTTCAGTCATCAAACAATATATGATATGCTTACAATCAATTTGAATCTTGTGAGTGCAATTTAAAGCGCACTACTTATAGGTTTATCCACTTTATTACTCTATGAGGTTTTCATTTTCTCCCACTGTAGATGGCTTTTGTGTTTCTATACTATGGAGGACCCAGAGGAGTCCTGTCATATTTTTCTACAGTTTTGGGAGACTGTTATTTTAGGTAAACCTGTTTTGTGGGGTTTGTCTGCATTTTATACTAATTCCACTTTTTATATTAAGGTGATAGCTTTTGTATTGCATACTCATTATATGACCCTTGTCTTGAACGGAAGCGTAGCGGATGATAGTGTCCCATGCCACGTTAGGAGGAGCAGTTGGGGACCTTGGTAAGCGGTATATCCCATCAAGTGCCAGCTTTCTGGCCAAGTGTGGAGGTAATAATGTGGCCATAAGGCACCTCAGGAGGTGTGGCAACTCCTCAAGGGGGACATCATCAGGGATTACTGGCAGCAGCGGTCCTCCATGGCTGACACTTGGGCTATGAGGTCCAGTTGAGAGGATTCAACACATCTGAGGGAGTCCTGCATATTGCACAAGTCACCCCTGAGGTCCTCTTCAGAGGTGCGGACCCGGTCGTGTACCGCTTTAACATCTTTAACTACTGCTATATCAGCTCCAAGCATTGACTTAATGTCCAGGAGGAATCTTTGGAAATCCTGCTTGGTGAACAATTCCACTCCCTCTGGGAGTGTGCAGGAGGACAGTAGTGCTTCCGTGGGCTGTCGAGGTGGGTCTGACAGTTCCGCAGGGTTGCTGGTAGTGGAGGCTCTAGAGCCCTCCATGACCACCATTTTAGGCTGTGGTGGGCATTGTAGGAGAGTCACAATATCCCTAGACTCGATCGTGGTACCGGCTGGTTGACTCTGTGATCGTCGTCCAATAGTCTGGGAGCTGTCTGTCCATGTAGATTGGGCCACTTCAGTCGTATGGTAGAGGTCAAGAGCAGTCACTCTGTTTAAGAGGGAGTTCGAGCCAGCGAGGGCCAGTGAGGAGTATGCCACAGGCCTCTGCTTCAGTTTTTTCGCCCTTGGGTCTTGAAAGAAGGGCATCCATCTGTGTAGAGGGTTACCGCAAGACAGGTTCAGTGGTTCTCCCTTCTGGATGGGCGGCCAAACGGGTGATTTGATTCAGATAGTCACAGGTAGTTGGGAGCAGCAAGGAAATGCTTCCACTCTCGTTCAGAGGAAAGCTCCGCCCCCCAACTGTACAGTATTTTTTTTTTTTTTTTAATACAGCGTATGTAAGACACCTTTTATAATTTCATTTGAGTTTCACTATAGTAACGGAACCGCTGGCACCCCGACCGGGTACCTTCCGCTGACGGATGCTCCTAGTGCTTTCCGAGGACTCCAAGCACTCTGCCTGACACCATAACCACTGCAGACCCCATGAGCCGCCGCAGCTTGGTTGGGGTCTCGCCGTCTCCACCCACTCTGGACCCAAGACCAGCTTCCAGTAGGTGGACCTCTCCGAATTCCAGAGAACAGAAACATGAACAAGCTCTTAGCAGAGCTTAATGATTACACCCTGGGGAGTATAGTGATTATAGCAATCCCCAGAGTGTAGTTCTCCAATACCCCAAACATGAGCCGAAACTTCATGAAAGTACAAGATGATCTGAACTTTTAATGACCATGCACTGGCTTTTATGCAAGTCCCCATGCAAGGGGACATCCCACAGGGTGGGACACAGTACAACTAATCATTTACAGGCAAACCATAAAACACACCCAGCACAAACATACAATCCCTCCCCTCTGCCTGTGATATAATTACTGAACACAATGGGTTAATGTAATTTATCACAGGCAGGAAAAATACACTTTTTATACATATACTGTAACTTTAAAAATATGCATTATATTCACATAAAACATACATATTCGAATCAGCATACTTTAAATATAAACATAACCAAAAATCATACAAATCCCTCCAGTACATAAAAAGTTAGACGGAAGTCCTTTATGACCGACCGCAAGCACATTTTCCTGCCCAAAACAGTTCCATAGATTTGGGCTATGCGGCCAGTCAATTTTATGCAGAAAAATGACTAAGTCCCATTCGAACGTGCGTTCGAATTGCCGAACGGGACTTAGTCTATGCAGCTGAAAATTCAGTGTAGGAGAAGGTAAGGGTCAGTGGTGTTCGTTGAAATGTGTAGCCGATTTTAGTTCCATGGATTTGGCTACACATACCGCTGACCTCGTCGAATGAACAAAGATGGCCGCCACCACGTGTTGGTTTGTCGAATGGCGGCCACTTCGGCACTTCGGCTGCATCTGAAGTGCCGATTTAAAGCTGCAGAACTGCTCCAATACAATTTAAAGGGGCAGCAAGTCTTTTAAAATCCAATCTGCTAAAATAGTCTTTAACAGGCAATATCTTCCAGGGGCCATAGTCTTAACCCCTTAAGGACACATGACATGTCTGACACGTCATGATTCCATTTTATTCCAGAAGTTTGGTCCTTAAGGGGTTAAAGGGGCATTGTTCCCAAAAGTCACAGTATGTCCCCAGATGGTTCTTAAAGGGCCAGCAGCAGCATAATAAAAATCCATTAGCCCAAATAATGTTTGTAAAGGGCCATACAACCCAGGGCCATAGTCATGAGGCAGGAGGCTGGCAATCAGGCTCCTCCAACAGCCAGGGGAAAAGGGCAGCTTGTCACCTAAAAATCCGGTGACAAAAGGCATTTCGTCACACTATCCCCTTTATTTGGGGAGTCATTAATTCTTTCTATCCATAAGAAAGTAGATCAGAGAAACATTGCAGCTAGAATCCAACACAGACCCCTGGCCAGAGTGATAGGACTTCTAGCTTTGCCCATTCAAGCCAGGACCTTTAGTAGCCCTCAATCTGGAGATGAAGGAAGAATTGCACTGGAGACTTCATTATGTGAAGGTCTGGAATGGAAGGCCAGTCTGAAAGGTGGTTTTAATATAGCACGACTGCCATCTGGATGTTTAGGATGCAGGAGCAAATTATTGGGGTTGGAACAGACCAAGTCAAATGAAAAGAAACTTTGTTGAACAAAAGTAGAGGGTGGGGATAGAAATGGGTGGGATGTCGAGGAAGTAGAGGAGGGGAGAAAGAGAGGGAAAGAGAAGAGAAAAAAAATAATTATAATGGGGGGGATTGAAGGGACTCTCCAGTGCCAGGAAAACAAATCCATTTTCCTGGCACTGCAGAATGCAGCAGTGCCCCCAAAACCCCTTCAGTGACTTACATGAATCCAGCACCGCCAGCGCCTGGGTCATGCTCCGCCCATGCTCCTCCCCCACCGACGTCAGCTGGCGGGAGAGACCTAATGCGTATGCGTGGCAATACTAATAATCTCGCTTGGTCACATGGACCATGTCTCTTGCTGGCATTGATACATACTTGTTTGGAGCTCAGAGGTGCTATATAGTTTCCAAGGCTTTTGTTATGGTTTGTCATTTGGAGGATCTCTTGAAATCAGTAATCTATATTTTGGGAACTTTATTTTAAACTCATCCAGCACATATCTAATTTGGACATATTTAAGCTTTAAACTTGTGTAATAGACACATCCATGTCCCGTAATAACATAGAAAGATTTTACTATTTTAGTAAAGACATGGATGCACATATTATCTCAGCATCTTCCTCTCTCCTTTTTCTTCTAATACTTAGAACATATTTGATTATACATAGGTCATTTTTAGTCATATTAATTTTCTTATGTTCCTTTAACCTGTGTTGTTACCTTACATTGTAATTGTAGATAAAAATAACATATAGCAGATCTTATCACTTATTTTCTTTCTTTCTAGTTTGACTTATCTTCAGATTCCAGTTGGTCCAATTTCCAGTTGGAAATTGACTACATGGTCAGTCAATTTCTGTAAATCTATTAAATGTAAATCTAGTGATTACAAATATAGTCAAAACACAAATACCATAAAAACACTAGAGAATGGTTTTCCATATTTTATCTTAGTTATGTGGTTCCCTTTCCCTCCTCTAGAACTGTCTGTACTCTCTTGACACAAACAAATATTTTTTATGCCTACTAATTGCCAAAGCTCACCACCCTTTTTTTTTTTAGTCTGAATAAAAAAAAACTAACCTGGAAATTAAACAAGGTAGACACGTTAAAGTGCAGCATATTATGTTATTGGTGAATAATGTCAATTATTTATGTCTTATGGAGAGTATTGACATGTGAAGTCTGAGTTTAATTATTTATTGCTTGTTTATTTGTTTGTACTTGTTTTGTTGGTAGGAGCCCCGTTCCAGAAGATCTCTACTGCATTTTTATTTATGCACACCTGAAAGTACTTTGGGATAGTGTTTACATTTCACTGAAATAGTGATCAATTTGCCCAGATCAAGGATATACAGCTGTTAAGAGAATTCATATGGCCTCTTTCACACATTTAGCTCTCTTCTTCGTCTTCTTGCTGGTCCCCCTCCTACTAACTTGCCACTACAAACTTCGCATCTCACTTCACTGAGAAGATTTCTGCAGTCAGTTAAGGGATCTTCCTGGAATCCAACTCTCTGCTTGACCCACTTTATTATAATTTTATTATTTATATAATGCCAGCAAATTCCGTAGCTCTGTACACTTTAGTCTGGATTCTGCGCTCACTCTGTCGAAATGGCCCTGACTAAAGTTTCCAGTGATTTAACTGCTACAAAATAGTCAATACTTATCAACAACAACTTCCTCTCATCCTCCGTAATCTTAGTCTACAAGACACTGCTCTCTCTTAATTTTATTTCCTATTTCTCCCTGCACTCTTTCAATGTTTATTTCTCTGGTTATGCCTCTTCTCTGCAACCCCTCTGTTGGTGTTCCCCAAGTCCTTGGTCCCCTACTGTTCTCAATTTATACTGCCTTCCTTGGTAAATTCAACAGCTCTTTTAGCTTACAATATCATTTCTATACAATGACACGCAAATCTGTGCTCTCCTGATCTCTCACCATCCCTCTTAATTTATGTCTCTAACTTCTTGTCTTAGCTCCCTCAAGTGCTGCTATTCCTGTGTCTGTCTCACTCAAAGTTAATGTCACTACCATCAGCTCCATGTCGCAGGTTCACTGCCTAGGTGTTCTCATTGACTCCATGCTCCCCTTTACCCCTCATGTCCAGTTGATCACCAAATCCTGCAGCTTCCATTTCAAAAATATAACGTATAAAGAAACAAATGTATGCGCTCAATATAATCAATAAGAATAGGCTGCAGTAGATCAGCAAGGATTCCCAAACTTTGCAAAGTGTGCAATTTGTGAAAAAAGACTGAAATTATCTACTACGCCAAAACAACCACACAGATAAAAAAAAAATATTGAAGGTGCCTTATTGTGTAGAATTAGTATATATATATATATATATATATATATATATATATATATATATATATATATATATGCTCAAAAGAGTATCTAATAGTGCTCCAACAGAAACAGAGATCCTCCAATGGTATAGTAGGTACATATAAATATAATAAAAAGAAATCAAGAGGTATCCTACTTACAATGTTTTGAGCAGTAACTTACTTTAGTTTGTATAGCTCTGAGTCCTAAAATTGAGTTATCTGCTTGTAGTTCCACCATATGTGGAGCACCGTACCTTCTCCTAAGCCACACCTCTAACATATAGGGGAGGAGTGGGGATATATGGTATGTGGTGTGCACCATGTACCATGTATACAACATTTTTATCTGCTGGTCTAGCAGTGTGGCAGATTTAGGTAGTTTCTTAGGTGTGTTTATGATCTTTTCCAATTGCTCCCGGGGTATAGTACTATGCAGGTCTTGGGACCATTGCACAGCTGGGTTTGAGTCAGAAAACTGTATCGAGGACCTGAGAAGCTGGTAACACCAGGAGATCCATTTACACTGTTGAGGTAGTGACCCCCTAATAGCCATCTGTTCCCATCCTGTCACAGTTTTAAAGGCATCTCCTCGGGGGGAGGTCAGCGAGGTGTACGGATGTAAAAACTATTTGAGTTGTATGTGTGAAAACTGTGAGTCAAGGACTATGTGATAGGGGGCCTGAAGGACGTTAAAGTCTGTTAATTTATTGTATTAGAGCATATGGGATAAGTGTGTAACCCCTTTATCTATCCACGGTTTTGCGTTAATGGTCGGGATGCAGTAAGTGATCGCTCTGATCGGTGTTGCTACAGAAAGTTGGACTTTTGCGAAACATCAGACCTAAGTATTTAAGGTTGTCTAACCATCATTCAAAGGGATAATCTCTTTTAAGATTGTTTAACTCCTGGGAGATGAGCCTCATGCTCAATGTCTGGGTTTTACCAGTGTTAAGCGAGTAGTAAGACATGCCCCATACCTTTTTATTAACGTTATTATATGTGGCAGCGATTCCTCTGGCCTTGAAACGTATAAGAGGATATCATCTGTAAATCCGCTTATTTTAAGTTCACAACCATTAAGGTCTATCCCATGGGTGTCAGGGTGTTGCCTAATTGTACACAGAAGGGATTCCAGGGCCAGAACATTTATTAGCGGCGAGAGTAGGCACCCTGCCTCGTGCCATTTGTAATTGGGAATGGGTCAGATAGGAAACCTGATTGCATTACCTGGGCTGTGGGGCCTGAGTATAATGCAAAGACTTGTCATAAGAATGCGGGGTGTTAAGGTGTGTTCTAAAAAATCCCAGCTGAGGCGGTCAAATGCTTTTTCGGCGTCCAATGCTAGCAGTAGACCACCCCGGCCCAGCGACAATTTGCGTGTGTTATGCAGGCCCTGTCTCCCTGCTATGAAACCAGTTTGATCATCACTAATTAGTGACGGGAGGATAGGACTGAGTCTACTGGCAAGAATTTTTGCGTGGATTTTCGCATCAGTGTTTAGCAGGGAGATGGGCCGGAAATTTTTGCACTGGTCCGTTGGTTCGTCAGGCATGGGCAATGTTACCATGGTAGCAAGCAGCATTTCTGGTGGGAGTGCTCCATGCTCTGATGCCTTATGATACACTTTAAGTAAACGGGGGGCTAGCATATCCGCAATTTTATTTTTTTGATATTCTTTATTTTTGCTGTGCAAAGAATAACAGATGAGCTGACAATGCCACAACAACATCAACAAGCTCAGTAATAACAAACGGTATAACACTTCAAAGTGGAATGCAGATTGACTGCACAATTTTATGAATAATACATGAAATGTAGCAAATATGAGCAGTGTGGTAACATAGACATGCTTAGTGCCTGTAGAGTAAGCTAGAAGTAAATAAGGATAAACATACTGAGCCTATGAGTAACTAAATCTAGCTTGTGTGAGGATTCCTTTGGGTATGAATTCAAACGGGGGTAAGATATGGAACAACACAAGTAGCCTGCATCTTTGCCCACATAATTAGTATACCACCCCCCAGGCTGTACTGACACATATTAGGGACATCCTTAATGACCTGCCACTTATGTGAATGCCATTCCTGCTTCAAAACTTCGTATAGGAATAAACATATGGCTTTGGCAAGGCTGAGTAAGCAAAATAGTGTAGATCTGTCCATGAGCAAGAGGGAGCATGGTAAAAACAGTGGGAAGGGGTATAACCTGCAGCTGTAACATGGCGGTCAGCCTATCCCCTGTACAGGGAATTCACAGTCCCACATGGTATGTGCTTCCTTCTTCGGAGCTGTTGCAGTCTGCTGGTCCTGGGTCTGCAGTTGCTTCCCCCATCTCTCTTCCTCCAGATTCACCTCCCTTCTGTTTCTCCTGATGGTGTATAACTGCCGGGTTCGTCGGCATTCCGCCGTGTTCGGGCCTGCTTTCCTGATGAGTTGCCGCTGCGCCCTTTGCCTTCTCCGTCTCGCAGGTACCTTGATGACAGGAGCCTTACGTCATGGGGTGCGTCTGGTAAGATTAGAGGGTGTCACACCAGACTGTGGAGCAGGTAGGGTCATCTTTCTCTCCAGTTTTTCCCAGAAAGCAGCGAAGAGGGCTTCTAGGCGGTGGTGGAGAGTGGATGTCTCTTCATGCAGCTCTAGGTGTCTCGTGGCGTCCGCTATTTTACCGACCTCTCCGGCTGTTTCTTCAGCGTGTAGTACGATACCACGAGTACCTGCTGGATGTTGGCAGCCGTCAGGGTGGGGACCGGGATCACCCCCACCGGTCCGAATAGGGGGGTAGCAGGGCATTTCTATCACGCTTGGGGTCATGCCTGCGCCCGTCCAGGAGAGCGGCCGCCTCTCCCCTCCGAGGCGCCTGCTAGGCCGTATTTTGCGCTGGCCGCTGGAGTGCTCAGGATAACCGCCGGGCTTGGTCTCTGATCCCTCTGTCACGTCGTGGTGCGAAGGGTAAGTATCAGGCTGAGAAGTATTTGCTATATTAAGGCTGATTGTCCATTTTGTACAGTGTATCTCAGGGAGCTCCCCATACACACGTCTAGTCGCCATGTTAGTCAGGCCCTGCCCATCATCCGCAAATTTTTTATAGTATGCATTTTGGAGACTATTAGCTTCGATGGTTTTAAGGACTTCGCCTACTGTGATTGGCTGTAACAGAGAGTCCGCTTGTGCCTGATCTAATCGGGGGAGTCCTGTCTGTGCTAAGTAGCCCTTTATATGGTCAGCCACAGGTACATTGGCCCCGGCTATCATACCCAGATTATAGAGTTATTTAGAAAAATGAGCAAATTCCTGAGCGATGTCAATTAGGTTTGCCCTTTTAACTCCCTCCTCTCCTGGCAGATAAGGGATTCTGGAGGACGCCAATTGTGCTCTAAGTCTAGTGGCCAAAGATCGAGAAGCTTTCCCGCTGGTATGATAAGTGTTGGCATGGAATCTATGTAGAAAATATTTAGTTTTCTGGGCATTGAGTTCTGTGAGGTTGTGGTATAATCTCTTAGAGGTCAATTCCGGGGTGGGAGATTGTTTGTTTTGGGCTGTGAGTAACACTATTTGCAGTGTTACAGTCACTGTTACAGGACACGGGATAGTTGAGTCCTTTTGATATACACGGATTGTCGGATAAATCTGCCCCTCACCACTGCCTTATGGGCTGACCACACTGTGAGGTCTGACGTGTCCCCATTAGCATTATGGTAAAATAACTGTGGAGTACCTCCCTCAGTCGCAGTCAGGAACTCAGTAAAGGTCATAGCTGATCCAGATTCCCATATCTGGTTAGCCCAGGTCAATGCCCTACCAGTGAGGTGATTGATGACAAAGCTATCTTTGACCTGCAGGTGGGAAAGGAGCATGGGTTCATGACCATGTGAATATCAATCTGGTTCAAGAACCCATGGCAAAGGGCAGATCACCTGGAGTTCTGGGCAGCCAGCTGCTGTAAAAAGTCTCCTGGTTCCATATGGCCCTGTTGTAATGTCACAATTGCCAGGAGAACCTAAACATGCAGACAGATCACAGACACACAGAATTGCAATACCGGTCCTTAGAATGGTCAAGGATCACAGAAAACAGAGTAAACGAGAAACGAGCCAAAGTCAGTAACCAGAGAATGAACCACAATACAAATGCGCTATTGGGCTATGAAAGACTACAACAGGGCACTGAGGCAAGGGGTAGGTAAACTGTCTGATTGGCTAACTTCCAAGGGAGGTAAGCTATCTGCTTGGCTAACTTCCAATTAGTGTTAATTACAACACGTGGGAGGTGTCTTTTCCCTCTTTTGATCAGTGAGGTCATCACTGTGTGCCGGGTCACATGACCGAGTCTGACACACATATAAAGAAGCTGCCTTGGAGCGTGTAGCATCAGAAAAAAACTGTCAGGTTGGGGAGTGGCTGCAGGGACAGGGTAAGCAAGGATGCCGCGAGCGGTGCGGAGGCAGGGGACCTGACATGTGCATTTTTAAACTTAGTGCCCCCCTAAAAACTATTTTTGGTTTGTCTGGAATTATTTTTTTAAGTATGTCATCTTCTTTTAATAAGTGCCAATTTTGTTTTATTATTTTACTAATTTGTTTGTTTTTGTTATTATAGTCTAATACTATAGGTGAAGTGAAATATTTTTTGTTATTGACTTTGTTTCCATTATGTGTAACTAGATTCTTTCTATTTGTTTGTTTTTTGACATTATCTAAACTATTTTAAGTTTCTAGATTATATCCTTTAACCCCTTCAGGACCGCTGACGGTTCAGGACCGTCAGCGGTAAAACGTGCGTTTGGACCGCTGACGGTCCTGAACCGTCATAACGGTCTGGGGCTACTTACCTGATCGCCGTCGGTCCCACGGCGGCGATCAGTGCTCCACCCGGTCCAGGGGGACTGCCTGTCTGCCCGGGCAGTCCCCCCTCGGCAGATCAGGACCCCACGGCCATGTGATCACTCGATCACATGACCGCAATAGGGGTCTTTGTATCTGCCTGCAGGGGGACTGTCTGTGCTGACAGGCAGTCTCCCTGCAAGTAAAAAATCCAAAAAATAAAGTAAAAAAAAAACCAGTGTAAAATCAGTGTAAAAATAAATAAATAATATGTGGTATATATATATATGATATATATACATGTATTATATCTATATATAATATATGTATATGTATCATATATATATATATATATAATGTCATATTAAGTGTATTTTTATATTTATATATACGTATATTAATATAAAAATACACTTATATTTAAATTACACACGAATATATACAATATATATATAATTGCTATATATATGGTATATATATATTATTATAAAATACAAATAATATGTTAATAAAAATAAATAACAAAAAATAAAAATAATTTTTAATAATTATAAAAAAATATTTATATATGCAATTTTATTCTAACAGTATTTTGATATATATATATTTATATCAAAATATACTTAGAATGTAATGATATATATATCTATGTATAAATAAATAAATAAAAACAATACGAAATATACATATGTCCATATACATAATTACATAAATAATTTCATAAATATACACGTAGACGTCAAATATATAAATATGTATATATATTAAAATTCTACATGTGTATTTATGTAATATTTTTACCTAATTAAGTAATTTTAATGATTGCAATTTGAGGGACCTGCCTGCCAACCCAGGCCGAAAGTCCAGATAATTTAATTTGCTAGCACTGTGTTTAACCCTGTAACTTTCTATGACACCCTAAAACCTGTACATGGGGGTACTGTTTTACTCGGGAGACTTCGCTGAACACAAATATTAGTGTTTCAAAACAGTAAAACATATCACAGCGATGATATTGTCAGTGAAAGTGAATTTTTTTGCATTTTTCACACACAAACAGCACTTTCACTGAGGATATTATTGCTGTGATACATTTTACTGTTCTGATACACTAATATTTGTGTTCAGCGAAGTCTCCTGAGTATAACAGTACCCCACATGTAGAGGTTTTATAGTGTTTGTGAAAGTTACAGGGTCAAATATAAGGCTTGATTTTACTTTTTTTTTTTATTGAAATTTGTCGGATTGGTTAGGTTGCCTTTGAGAGCGTATGGTAGCCAAGGAATGAGAATTAGCCCCATGATGGCATACCATTTGCAAAAGAAGACAACCCAAGGTATTGCAAATGGGGTATGTTCAGCCTTTTTTAGTAGCCACTTAGTCACAAACACCGGCCAAAGTTAGCGTTTCTTGCATTTTTAACACACAAACAAATATAAATGCTAACTTTGGCCAGTGTTTGTGACTAAGTGGCTACTAAAAAAAACTGGACATACCCAATTTTGAATACCCTGGGTTGTCTACTTTAAAAAAAATATGTACATGTTAGGTGTGTTTCGGGGATTTATGACAGATAACGGTGTTACAAGGTCACTATTGATACATTTAAAATATATATATATTGAAACAGCAATTTCCTACTTGTATTTATAGGCCTATAACTTGCAAAAAAAAGCAATAAAGCATGTAAACACTGGGTGTTTTTAAACTCGGGACAAAATTTTGAATCTATTTAGCTGTTTTTTTCATTAGCTTTTGTAGATAAGTAAAAGATTTTTCAAGTAAAAGTCCAAAAACATGTTTTTTTTTTAAATTTTTCACCATATTTTATTATTTTTTTTAAATACAATATTGGACATAATACAAATAATGGTATGTAAAGAAAGCCCCTTTTGTCCTGAAAAAAACAATATATAACTTGTATGGGAACCGTAAATGAGAGAGCGGAAAATTACAGCTAAACACAAACACCACAAAAGTGTTAAAACTGCTCTGGTCCTTAACGTACAAACATCGCAAAAACAGGCCGGTCCTGAAGGGGTTAACTACAAATGTATTTTTAATTTGTTTGGCTTGAATATTAAATGTACCTGAACAGTTTCTTCTTAGCCTAAGGAGTTGGCTCTTTGGTATACTGTCCAACCAACTTTTATAGTTGCAACTATCTGTACTTTTTTACATGGACTTCCTTAAAATGGGTTTTTGTTTGAATCTCGTTATCCTTGATGTATATATCTAAAGCTAAAAAGGTGACATTAATTTTACTAAAATCAGCTGTGAGTTTCATCCCATCTTCATTGCTATTTAAAAGATTTATAAAATCCTTAGCTTAGGAGATTTAGCCATCCCAAATAAAAATCAGAACATCTATATACCTATAGAAGGTGACCAGGCTTTCCACCCAGCCACGCCCCCTCACACCGATCTCTCCTCTCATTCACTCATGAAGAGGTTGGCATAGCTGGGTGCAAACCTGGTCCCCAAAGCACTCCCATGGTTTTGTTTATTAAAATAATTTTTGGGGCGTGTTTACGGCAGGCAGGAGGTCAGTTGCATGGCATGTGAGCTACGGTGCAACGGAGACTATAGACGGGGGAATAATGCTCTATCAGTACCCACAAACGTACATTCTTTCCCCCACACCTTTCTGGGGAAGAAAAATAAAAAGCTCAAAAGGCCTTATTGGCGAGGGATCCCACGACATCGGCGACTTGTTTCTACAGAGACCTAGGTCCAAGACGGCGGCACGGACAAATCGCGGCTCCTCTACCACCTCAGAGGCTGATCCCCTTGATGTGCCTGATGCAATACCAGACACTGGGGCCGGAATGCCCACCTGCCTGCAGCTGAACTTAATACCCCAGCTACCAAAGGGAATAACCTGGAGCTGATAACGAACATGAGGAAGTTCTTCAACGCTGACCTGGCAATTGTCAGAGAGGAAATCACAGCAATAACGGCCTGGATACAGGCCACAGAGGGCGACATATCGGCCATAGCCCAAAGATAGACGGGCACCGCCATACAACAAGCTCAACTCCACAATAGATGCCCTGGATAATTACCATGCAACGCAAAAATTTCAAAGCTGAATAGCTGAAGCAATAGGGGACAGTGAACTACTGCACTTTGTCCGGTGATTGCTAGCCAGTATCTTACCCCAGTGACAAGCCAAAATGACACACATTGACGGCTGTTATCGCCTACCTAAATTGCCTAAAGCACCAGCTGTGGTTCCAAGGGACGTATTGATTCACTTTCAATTGCTGAAGGACTAAAAGATGGTGATGTAAATGCTGCGGATGCAGACACCTCTACAATTTGAGTCATACAGCCTCACATTCCTACAAGATCTATGCAGATCAACCCTGGACTGGTGAAGGTCATTCTGCCCAATAACGCAGAGGCTCCAAGAGGTGAACATTCCATACCGCTGGGGACCAACTCACTCTCTATCGGCCACTAAAGATGGCGCCACCTTCAAACTCACTTCCATATCTACTGCGACTTCCTTTTAGCAGTCCTTGGGCCTACAGCCACTACCCGGAATTGGGATGTCTCAACAATAGCCCCCTTTGTACATCATACACTCACAGACGCAGGATAAACATCCCAGTAACAAGGACTCGGACAGTCCGCAATTCAATTGGTTTATTTTATTTATTCTATAGGTTTAATTTTTCTTATGCATTTAGTTGAATTAAGCTCTCCTCTCCCTCCTTCCGAAGTCCCTAATGTTGGGCTTAGACACTGCCTAGCCACCAGTTTGTTCAATTTTATTGAATCTCTAGGCTACAAACTGACTTCTGTCTATCAGAATTTCCTGCTAATATAGCCTCTCCATTCTAACACTCTCCCCTCCCCCAGCTCGGGGTTACAGAGTGACGTATGCGCATATTCTTACATAGCCATACTCATTATAACACTTAACTACAGGGCAAGAGTATTTAGCAAGTCTAGCATGCCTACCTGCCAATGTAATATCTATACTCTCGAATGCTACCACGGTTTTACTTCCTTTCCTATTAAACTTTAAATAACATAAAAAGGGCAATGTATGCTACAGGCAATTTCAATGTATGATTTGTTGTACTACCATGTATGCTAATTGTCTTCGTTATTCTGTACACCATTCTATTGCCCACAAAAATTAAGAATTCTAAAATAAAAAAAATTTCAGACCAAAAATAAATATTTAAAATCATTAAAAACATATATTTACAAATATATTCAGGGCCAATACAAACCATTGTGTGGAAATCTATTCACAAACTGGACTTTACATAGGACACAAGGTCATGCATTTAGACTGGAAGAAAGAAGATTTTGTCTAAGGCAAAGGAAAGGTTTTTGTACTGTAAGAACAATAAGGATGTGGAATTATCTGCCTGAAGAAGTGGTTTATCAGAGTCCATACATATGTTCAACAAGCAACTAGATGCATACTTGCAAAAACAGAATATTCAAGGATATAATTTTTCAATGTAGGGTAATAGCTGCTTGATCCAAGGATAAATCTGACTGCCATTCTAGGGTCAAGAAGGAATTTTTTTCCTAGTTTGTTGCAAAATTGGAAGTGCTTCAAGCTGGGTTTTTTGCCTTCTTTTGGATCAACAGCAAAAACAAATGTGAGGAAGGCTGAACTTAATGGACGCAAGTCTCTTGTCAGCTATGTAACTATGTAATTTCAATACCCTCTATTCTAAAGTCTATTTGGTCAGGTGGCATATTTCTCATAGTATTAAAAATCTGTCTTACTGCTTTACAATCTTCTTCATATGGTATTATTGTTTTTCCATTTGATAAATTCTAATTTCTCTAACAGATCAATTGTAACCTTTTAAATATGATTTAGCTTCTTTAACGTAAAGTTGTAGTAAAATATCAATATATTCTGACAGGTTTGAAAGAATAGACCCAATTCCTGAGACTATGGGTCTACCAGGAATATTATTTTTTATTAAAATGTAATATTTTTATGAACTTTTGGTAAAAAAATAAATAAATAACTGGGATCCTTGGATGGGAATTTTTCTGTGTTTAAAATATATTTTATCTCTTCCTTTATTTAAAAATTGAACCAGCAAACTTTTTATAACTGTTTTAGAGTCACTGTCAAACTTCATGTATGTGTCAGGGTCATTGGGCTGTCTGTATGCTTCTTCTTCATACATATCTTTTGATTGGATCACTAGACCACTGTCAGGGTACCTGTTGTCTCTACCTCAGAGGAGGTGAGACACTTAGAATTCCGTCCTCTCAGAGGGGCTGACTCACTCGTTCCTCGCAGTCCTCTCGGCCGTTTACACGCCGGACGCCTCTGATCCGCCTCCTATTATGACGCGGCTCTAGTAGCCGACGTCATGACGACTATCCGTTCCGACCTGTCAATCAAGTCCTGAGCACGAATCGGGACTCGTCGGGGGCGTGATCATCTATTTAGAACCAGGGTATAAAATGAGGTTTTGTGTATTGGTTCATTGCCCTGTCGTGGTTCTAGCTAGTCTAGTCACTCAGCGCTCTTATTTTCTATTTGTCTCTTTGGTTCTGACCCGGCTTGTATTATTCTACCCTGCTTACCTCTATTACCCTTTTGACCCGGCTTGTCTCTCGTTTACCTGCTCTCTCGTTCCCTCGACCTCGGCTTGTCTCTAGACCATTCTTTGCTTACTCCTTACGTTAGTCCGGCCATTCTAAGGTCCGGTATACGTACTTCTCCTGTTTGTACTCTGCGTGTTGGATCCCTGTCCCGATCCTGACAACCACCTCCCTTGTCTGCTGGTTTGATAATAATAGTCTTGTGTCCTTGTAATTCTTTTAAGGTGTCTCTTTCTTTCCTAGTTAAGTTAAAATCATCACCTTTCGATTTCGGTTTAGTATTTTTATCTCTTTACATACTTTTTTTCAAAAATATCAAGTGCACTAGATTTAAAATAGGATGGATAAAACTTTTTTCAAAAAAACTTTTCACGTATGTATTGTTTTTATTCTCAATTGGGTCATTTTTACTAATATCACTATTTGTAACGAAATAAAATATTTTTAGGGTGGCATTGCTTACAAATTTATTAATAACAATACCAGCTAAAAAAGGGTTTAATGTCTTTTTAGGAGCATATTTTAATCCTTTATTGAAAACTCAATTGTATGTTACTTAAAGGTATGTTGGATAAATAAAAAATACCAGATTTCTCTTTTTCGTATCTATATTTTAAATCTCTCTATCCTTCCCTTTTTGTTTTCTTCGTCCTTATCTTCTACCTCTAAAATTAATTTTTGGCTTTTCAATAGACTTAAATTTATATGGTGATTCTGTCTCTCTAATAAAGAAGTATAGTCTAATTGTTCAGTAAAAGATAAAGCATGGCATCTATTGTTTCTGAGAAGGTCTTCTGATGTACGTGGTCTTCTTGGTCGGTATGTCTGGTGATCACTCTTCTATTTTCTCTCTCCCATGAATATCTATTTTCTATATATCTTGTTTCTTTTGGTGACATGTGTGCATATGTGAACCTGAGTGTTTTTCATCTAACTACTGGTGATTCTCTTTTGGTGAATGTTTAAATTATTTTTCTCTTATCTAAATTTTGTTTGTGATGTTTTTCTTGTTCTTTGTGGTATGTGTTGAACTTTATTGTTGGTTGGTATATTTTCTAAAAATGTTCTATTAGGTATATCTCTTATATCTCTCATCCTTTTGTATGTGAGGTTCTTGTCTTTTCACATGTGCATCGTTTTGGGATCTATTCTAATGTTTACTTAATGTGTCAGTTCTATGATGTCTTCTTGGGGAGTGATTTCTATTTGGTGAATGATTGTTATGTGCTCTCTTTTGGAAAGTACTTTTATGGTCATAGTCTTGACTGCACATTCATCTTGGTTAAGGTTTTCAATTTTCGTTGTGTTATGTATCTATCATTGTTGTTGTTATTTCCAATGTGTTTGTTATAATTCGGATTTCTTCATCCTCTTTGATTGTATATATTTTTTATGTTATAAGTAGGCACTTGATTGTGTGTATAATCATATTGATCTCTGTGTTTTTATTCTATTTGTTTATATTTCGATTTTTTCTACCGTCTTTTTTTTATTTTTAGTGTGGAATCGTAATTTTCCTCTGTATCTCCATAAGGGATCAGTTGTGAGAATTTATTTTTTTTTTTATCTAGGGACACAAGTCTTTAATTTTTAACTTTTATTAGAGATTTAATTAGACCAAAAGTGTAAAATTCAAAATGTCCAAACCATTCCTCCATGAATGCTCCATTATCTGTGTCTGATGTGGGCATTTTGAATAATCGTAGTACCCTTGGGGTAATTTTGTCTTCAATGTATTTCATTTCTTTAGTCAATGATTTTTCTAATTCATTCAACAATTCATGTGGATTATCACAAATGAAAATGGGTTCTTCTTTGTTTGGATCATTATTCATATCTGGGTTTTTTTATATTTATAATATTTATTTAGGGAAAAATTTCAGAAAATACATAAAATCACATTTGTTTATAACATATAGACTTCATCATTCAACGCATATCATACTTATGCCATTAAATAATAACATACCATGCTATTATAAATGCACAATATAAGTGATGATATCTATCAAAATAATCAAAATATTTAGATTATGTATAAACATTAAAAATATACACACAGACAAACAAAAAAAAAGGGAAAAAAAGGAAAAAAGAAAAAAATAACTATTAAATTAAGAATTCAAAATTAAAATTTAGATTTCTCCCCCCTCTCCCCCCCCCCCCCCACCCAGGCCAATGCAAGAGAAAAGGACAGTGCATAAATGTATTAAAAATTTGATTTGAATATTTGGAAGTCCAGAGGGACCAGATTTCCTATGTTGTGAGTTAAAAACATAACTCATCTCCATTTTACGCTGGAATTCGATTTGGGTCATGATTTCTATCCAGTCAGGGGGTACAGGAGATTTCCAGCATCTAGCGATACTGATTTTGATTGCAAATAAAATATGAGTCAATAGTCTATTTAACTTGTTATCCTGTGTAGGGAGACCTATATTAAACAAAAACATTTGTGGGCTGATTTCTTTAATATCTGGGTATAAAGAACTTACTAGTTCAAACATTTGAGTTTTTAGATTGTTTAATTTAGATCATTCCCACCATATATGATATATTGTGCCGTTTTCCAGTCCACATCTCCAGCAAATTTTACTATGAGTAGGATCGATCTTATGCATTCTAGCTGGAACAAAGTACCATCTATATATTAGTTTAAAATGAGTTTCTAATAATGATACATTATGAATAGATTGTTTCACTAATTGAATACCTCCAATCCATTCTACAAAAGGTATAGATTTACCAGTATCGATTTCCCACTTTTTAAAGGGAGGGATTTGAAAGTCCTGGTCCATTAGGTCAAACAGTTTAGAGAATCTAGCAATACTTCCTTTTTTTTGACTATTGACAATTTGGAAGGTTATATAATGTTCTTTACAGATTGATTTAGACATTAAGAAGTTCTTTAGTCTTAGATATTTAAATATATCTCTTGTGGGTATGTTGTATTTCAATCTTAGTTGGTTAAATATAATCAGTTTGTTTCCTTCACATAAGTCAGAGATATCTGTTTTTAAATACATCATTGATGTTAATTGTATATTGTTCTCTATATTCAAAACGAGTCATTCCCTTTGAGTATAAAGCAGCCTACTAGGGAATAATACAGAATGTATAAAGAAACAGATTTAGGCGCTCAGTATAATCAATCAAAAAGAATGGGCTTCAGTAGATCAGCAAGAATTCCCAAACTTTGCAAAATGTGCAAATTGTGAAAAAAAAAAAAAAAACAGGAATGAGCTACAGCGCCAAAACAACCACACATAAAAAATAATATTTGAAGTGCTCTTGCAGTCATCTTTACAGGATGGACACTCCTAGGGAGAGTAGCAGCAGTGCTGAACTTTCTCCATTTATAGACAATTTGTCTTACCGTGGACTGATGAACAGCAAGGCTTTTGGAGATACTTTTATAACCCTTTCCAGCTTTATGCAAGTCAACAATTCTTAATCGTAGGTCTTCTGAGAGCTCTTTTGTGCGAGTCATCATTCACATCAGGCAATGCTTCTTGTGAAAAGCAAACCCAGAACTGCTGTGTTTTTTTTATAGGGCAGGGCAGCTGTAACCAACACCTCCAATCTCATCTCATTGATTGGACTCCAGTTGGCTGACATCTCACTCCAATTGGAGATGCCATTAATCTAGGGGTTCACATACTTTTTCCACCTGCACTGTGAATATTTACATGGTGTGTTCAATAAAAAACATGGCAACATTTCATTATTTGTGTGTTATTAGTTTAAGCAGACTGATTGTCTATTGTTGTGACTTAGATGATGATCAGATCACATTTTATGACCAATTTGTGCAGAAATCCATATCATTCCAAAGGGTTCACATACTTTTTCTTGCAACTGTATACATACACTCATAAATAGTCAAAGATTGGCAATTCCAGATCGCACACTGGACCTTAAAACACAAAACAGTATATACAGATAATACTGCAATGTGAGTGTTTTAAAACCAAATTGGATGTTAAACTCACTGTTTTCTGCTGAAAGTCCTATGACGGACTGAAACGTCGATTTGCTGTAACCCGTGTGTTATGAATAAAGACAAATAATTTTCTTCAAAAAGCCCAGCGTGTGCCTTTCTTCATGGAGATTTAAATATATATATATGTATACATACATATATATATATATACACATATATATGTGTCACTTACTGTGATTTTTAAATTATAATAAACAGACTATATACTGAATAATATCTATTTACATCTGCTTTGTCATAAAGATAACACCTATAATATAATGAATCAATTCATATTTAGCTTTTTAAAATAGATATCAAGTAGGAATTCATAAAAGTTTAACGCTATGATATTGTTAATTAATGTTTTACTTATCTAAAATGGCCACAATGAATTCTATAAGACACACCGACTTGAAATAAACCAGGGAAAAAAAAATCAATCAGCACAACAGATTACAATAATTAAGGATTAGTGATGTCGCGAACCCGAAATTTTCGGTTCGCGAACGGCGAACGCGAACTTCCTCAAATGTTCGCGAACCGGCGAACCGGGCAATGGGCAGGCAAATTTTAAAACCAACAGGGACTCTTTCAGGCCACAATAGTGATGGAAAAGTTGTTTCAAGGGGACCAACACCTGGACTGTGGCATGCCGGAGGGGGATCCATGGCAAAACTCCCATGGAAAATTACATAGTTGATGTAGAGTCTGTTGCGTTGTACGATCAGATTACACACATGTGCCATGCACGGCACATGTGTCAACTTGCCCAACTTCAATGCCGCTAACAAATTTGTTCCGTTGTCACAAACCACTTTGCCGATATCCAGTTGCTGCGGAGTCGGCCATTTTTCCACCTGTGTGTTCAGGGCAGACAGGAGTGCTTGTCCGGTGTGACTCTCTGCTTTAAAGCAAGTCAAACACAAGACGGCGTGACACTGCCGTATCCAGGATGTGGAATAGTACCTGGGGACCTGGGGGGGTGCCGTTGATGTGGAGCAAGACGCAGCAGCAGAAGAGGACTCAGCCGAGGAGGTTATGGAAGAGGATGGAGTAGGAGGAGTAGAGGAGGTGGCAGCAGGCCTGCCTGCAAGTCGTGGCGGTGTCACCAACTCCTCTGCAGAGCCACGCATTCCATGCTTGGCAGCCGTCAGCAGGTTTACCCAATGCGCAGTGTAGGTGATATACCTGCCCTGACCATGCTTTGCAGACCAGGTATCAGTGGTCAGATGGACCCTTGCCCCAACACTGTGTGCCAGACATGCCATTACTTCCTTTTGCACAATCGAGTACAGGTTGGGGATTGCCTTTTGTGAAAAGAAATTTCGGCCGGGTACCTTCCACTGCGGTGTCCCAATAGCTACAAATATTTTGAACGCCTCAGACTCCACCAGCTTGTATGGTAAAAGCTGGCGGGCTAATAGTACAGACAAGCCAGCTGTCAGATGCTGGGCAAGGGGGTGACTTGGTGACATTGGCTTCTTACGCTCAAACATGTCCTTGACAGACACCTGACTGTGGGCAGATGAGCAGGCCTGACACACAGACGCTTGGAGACAACTAACTGCTATTCAATCTATAACAGTGAAAAATGTTTTTTGGTTTTTAAATGCAAGCTATTGGGACACCGTTCAAGCTGTTCGTTCAAGCTGCTCTGGTTCCTTGATGAGCCAGCTGCCCGTGAGTTAACATGTCCCGTGGAGAAGCACTCTGTCCTGTAAAGCCTCACCCAAAAAATTTTAAATAAATAACAGCACTTGGAGTGGAGAGTTTAGTATTGTTCTGATCAGTTTAATACCTTCCGCGTCTCCTATCAGTGGACGTGTATATGGCAGCCATTTTAGGAACCGCACACCTGGGACCCGAGCAAGGTCACCTCTTTCAACAGGCGACAAGATTTGGCCCTGTAAAACTATCCTGGATATTCTGTACAATTTCTATGGATATGGCAGTGATTTCTGTAACAGGGAGATGGAAGAAGATGCTTGGTCGGCCCTCTTACTTGAAAATTGGGGCACTGCGCGGGCAAGCCAATGTGCCACCAGATAGGAGTGGTGAGTTTAGTATTGTTCTGATCAGTTTAATACCTTCCGCGTCTCCTATAAGTGGACATGTATATGGCAGCCATTTTAGGAACCGCACACCTGGGACCCGAGCAAGGTCACCTCTTTCAACAGGTGACAAGATTTGGCCCTGTAAAACTATCCTGGATATTCTGTACAATTTATATGGATATGGCAGTGATTTCTGTAACAGGGAGATGGAAGAAGATGCTTGGTCGGTCCTCTTACTTGAAATTTGGGGCACTGCGCGGGCAAGCTAATGTGCCACCAGATAGGAGTGGTGAGTTTAGTATTGTTCTGATCAGTTTAATACCTTCCACGTCTCCTATCAGTGGACGTGTATATGTCAGCCATTTTAGGAAACGCACACCTGGGAGGCATGGCATAAGGATTTGAGTACAGTCTTCTCAGAAGAACAATGGAACCAAGCCTTCATAGCCCATAAAGGTAGATCCAGATGCACATCCCACCTAGAGCTAATGCGCAAGATACAATATAGGTGGTACTTGGTACCGACTAGACTAGCGACCATATATCCCAACACCTTGAGACTTTGCTGGAGATGTTTAATAGAGTAGGGCACAATGCTCCACATCTGGTGGGCCTGCTCGGCCATCAGAGGATACTGGAAGGCAGTTGAGGGGGTGATACAAGGGGCACTGGTCACGAGAACCAACCTGAGACCAGAAAATGCCCTACTCTTCATCTCGATTGACCCATTCCCAAAAGCACATGCCGACCTAACATATCATATTTTGATTGCTGCCAACTTATTAATAGCCAGAAGGTGGAAACAACAACAGCCACCGGAGAGATCTAGCCTTCTCCAACAGATCTCCCTAAACCTAGCATATGAAACAAAAACCTGCCAGCGGCTACACCCCCAACAACACATAGTGGAAGCCAGGAACATATGGGAGGCGTATCTGAGGAAGGAGGAGGAGGGGGTCGTGTTAGAACAATAACATATATCACATGAGATGAGGGTCTTCCGACGTCTATTTCCCCCGTTTTTCTTCCCCTACCGTAGCCTGTCCCCAGGTTTACCCCTTCCCATACCCCGGACCAAACCCAGGTTTAGGAGAGAAAGACAACCCTAACATGGTACTAGACTGAAGGCACAAGGGCAGCGGAAAAACTCCCACGAGAATGAATAACCAGTTTGCTCTTGAATGTATAAGATGTGAATAAGATCGATGTACCTTAACCGCTTACCCTCCCTTTTTTCCTTTATGTATCCTGAACAAGTTCTCTGATAAAATAAAAGTTGTCAGATTCAAGTTCTTGTGCCCCACAGTTCAAATTAACATTCAAATGACAATTCATGACAGATCACACAAGTGAATAGCCCTGCCAATGTCGTCTCAGATTTTTTTGTTATCTAAGAAGAAATAGAAATGCAAGAGCAGAATAGAGACTGTTCCCCGTCCTCAGCGACCATGATACACACTGACACAGAGCAGAATAGGGACTGTTCCACCTACATAGGGTCACTATGTGCCTTTTTTTTTGGTTTGGTTTTTGAAGCCACAGTGCTGCACCAGTGGGCCTAAAAATTAGGCATGTACACATGCCTGAAAAATTTGGTATTGTTGCAGCCGCTGCTGTAGCAGCGGCGATAAAAATTGATGTTTGTTTCACAGGCAGAAAGTGCCCTAAAACATGGCGGCTTGAACCCTGGTTGGTGGCGGATAAGTCATGCAAGTCAACCGGCATTCAGAGCTAAAATACAGCAGCGTGTGGACCATTTTTAGCCCAAGGCAGCTCATCTCATCAGGCCTTTTTTAATCGAATGTATCGCCCAGTGTCAGTCCCTTCGGGATCCATCCCTCATTCATCTTAATAAAGGTGAGGTAATCTAGACTTTTTTGACCTAGGCGACTTCTCTTCTCAGTGACAATACCTCCTGCTGCACTGAAGGTCCTTTCTGACAGGACACTTGAAGCGGGGCAGGCCAGAAGTTCTATCGCAAATTGGGATAGCTCAGGCCACAGGTCAAGCCTGCACACCCAGTAGTCAAGGGGTTCATCACTCCTCAGAGTGTCGATATCTGCAGTTAAGGCAAGGTAGTCTGCTACCTGTCGGTCGAGTCGCTCTCTGAGGGTGGATCCCGAAGGGCTGTGGCAATGCGTAGGACTTAAAAAGCTCCGCATGTCCTCCATCAACAACACGTCTTTAAAGCGTCCTGTCCTTGCCGGCGTGGTCGTGGGAGGAGGAGGATGACTTCCACCTCTCCTCCTGTTAGATTCCCGCTGTGCTGTGACATCACCCTTATATGCTGTGTAAAGCATACTTTTTAATTTATTTAGCAAATGCTGCATCCTTTCCGACTTGTTGTAATTCGGTAACATTTCTGCCACTTTCTGCTTATACCGGGGGTCTAGTAGCGTGGACACCCAGTACAGGTCGTTCTCCTTCAGCCTTTTTATACGAGGGTCCCTCAACAGGCAGGACAGCATGAAAGACCCCATTTGCACAAGGTTGGATGCCGAGCTACTCATTTCCCGTTCCTCCTCCTCACTGATGTCATTGAAGGTATGTTCTTCCCCCCAGCCACATACAACACCACGGGTACCAGGTAGGTGACAACGAGCACCCTGGGATGCCTGTTGTGGTTGGTCTTCCTCCTCCTCCTCAAAGCCACATTCCTCCTCAGACTCCTCTTCCTCACAATCCTCTTCCAGCGTTGCCGCAGGTCCAGCAAGCGATGCTGATAAGGCTGTTTCTGGTGGTGATGGTGACCACAACTCTTCCTCTTCCTCTTCATGCTCATCTACGGCCTGATTCAGCACTCTTCGCAGGGCACGCTCCAGGAAGAAAACAAATGGTATGATGTCGCTGATGGTGCCTTCGGTGCGACTGACTAGGTTTGTAACCTCCTCAAAAGGACGCATGAGCCTACAGGCATTGCGCATGAGCGTCCAGTAACGTGGCAAAAAAATTCCCAGCTCCCCAGTGTCATGCCTCAACTACTGGTAATTCCTTGTCTCTTCCGGGTTGACGGAGTTTAGCCACACCCCTTCTCTGACGCAGTCTCCCCACGCTACATAATGCGACCGCGCCAGATAAGAGCTTACCTTCTTTCAAAACCGCTAAACATTCCTGCCATAGTCTGCTCTCAAGTTTGCCAAGCATTTCTGCTACAGCCTGATCTCAAGTCCGTTAAGCATTCAGGCTAAAGCTGCTCCCAGGCCTGCTATCTCTAACTCCAAAACGAATCACTCCTGTTACAACTTAATTTCTAACTTCCTCCATTTCCTTAAATCTTGCAAACACCAATGTGCTAGATTGTATGTATATCGGAAGCTGCTTACTCCAATTAAACCAACAGCGAAGTAATTAAAGATACAGTACCTGTATTTTCCATTATTGAATACACAGTTCATATTCTATTCTCTAAGTATCCTAATCAATAATCCAAGTCCTAAGAAATCTGCAGTTGTGCTCCATATCAACCTATGTAAACGTTACACCCAGAGGCTGTCCTAGCACCCCGGTCATACAAATATTCATTAACAGCTTTTTCTTGTTGGAGCAGTCGGTCGAACATTAGGAGTGTTGAATTCCAACGCGTAGGGCTGTCGCAAATCAAGCGCCTCACTGGCATGTTGTTTCGCCGCTGGATATCGGCAAAGTGAGCCATGGCCGTGTAGGAACGCCTGAAATGGCCACACACCTTCCTGGCCTGCTTCAGGACGTCCTGTAAGCCTGTGTACTTATGCACAAAGCGTTGTACGATCAGATTACACACATGTGCCATGCACGGCACATGTGTCAACTTGCCCAACTTCAATGGCGCTAACAAATTTGTTCCGTTGTCACAAACCACTTTGCCGATATCCAGTTGCTGCGGAGTCAGCCACTTTTCCACCTGTGTGTTCAGGGCAGACAGGAGTGCTTGTCCGGTGTGACTCTCTGCTTTCAAGCAAGTCAAACCCAAGACGGCGTGACACTGCCGTATCCAGGATGTGGAATAGTACCTGGGGAGCTGGGGGGGGTGCTGTTGATGTGGAGCAAGACGCAGCAGCAGAAGAGGACTCAGCCGAGGAGGTTATGGAAAAGGATGGAGTAGGAGGAGTAGAGGAGGTGGCAGCAGGACTGCCTGCAAGTCGTGGCGGTGTCACCAACTCCTCTGCAATGCCATGCATTCCATGCTTGTCAGCCGTTAGCAGGTTTACCCAATGCGCAGTGTAGGTGATATACCTGCCCTGACCATGCTTTGCAGACCAGGTATCAGTGGTCAGATGCCCCAACACTGTGCCAGACATGCCATTACTTCCTTTTGCACAATCGAGTACAGGTTGGGGATTGCCTTTTGTGAAAAGAAATTTCGTCCGGGTACCTTCCACTGCGGTATCCCAATAGTTACAAATTTTTTGAACGCCTCAGACTTCACCAGCTTGTATGGTAAAAGCTGGCGGGCTAATAGTTCGGACAAGCCAGCTGTCAGACGCTGGGCAAGGGGGTGACTTGGTGACATTGGCTTCTTACGCTCAAACATGTCCTTGGCAGACACATGACTGTGGGCAGATGAGCGGGAACTGCTCAAGGCGGGAGATGGAGTGGCGGATGGTTGAGAGGGGGCAAGGAGGACAGCAGTGGTTGACGTGGCTGAAGATGCTGGACCAGGAGGAGGATGGCGGCTTAGAGTAGGCGTGCTGCTTGTACTCATTTGTTGATCCCATAGGCGTTTGTGATGTGAGATCATGTGCCTACGCAAAGCTAGGTGAGTGTTGGACCTCCCACGACTCAGTTTCCTTTGGCACAGGTTGCAAATGGCATCGCTGTTGTCAGAGGCAGACACACACAAAAAATTCCACACTGCTGAGCTCTGCAATGACGGCATTCTGATGGTGGACACAGCATGCGTTGATTGGCGTGCTGTCGGGCTGACCCTGGGTGCCGATGCATGCTGTCTGACTGTGCCACTAGCTCCTTGCGACGACCTCCCCCTGCTTCCAACTCGTCTCCTCCTCCTCTCTGTCTCCCCATCTGAACTTTCGCCCTGTTCTTCTTCTTGCCGAGCGGGCACCCATGTGACATCCATGGACGCATCGTCATCATCAACCGCTTCACTTGTATCTGACAACTCAGAAAAGGAAGCTGCAGCGGGTACAACATCATCATCATCACACCATACCTCCATGTGTTTAATGCTGCCTGCCTGAGACATATCCCTGTTATCTTCATCCTCTGGCAATAATGGTTACGCATCACTCATTTCTTCAAACGGATGTGTGAATAACTCCTCTGACATACCAAGTAAAGCGTCTGTGGTGCTAGTTTTGGTGGTGGCGGCAGGCGGGTGAGTGGAATCTTGAGAGGTGCCTGAAGCTAAGCTGGAGGAGGATGGTGCGTCAAGGTTCCGAGCAGAGGCTGTAGAAGATTGGGTGTCCTGTGTTTCAAGTTCAGG
Organism: Pelobates fuscus; assembly: GCF_036172605.1. NCBI lineage: Eukaryota > Metazoa > Chordata > Amphibia > Anura > Pelobatidae > Pelobates > Pelobates fuscus. The sequence continues at coordinate 170,282,791 of NC_086320.1, read as the reverse complement.
GTACGTGGCCTCTGAAAACTGGGCATTATTCTAGGGCAAAATGGAATCACAGCAACACGACCACGACGGCCCCTGCGGGGTGGCCTGCCTCTGCCTGTCATTTTTTGGGGGATTAGTGGTACTATGCGTGCAAGCTACTGTGAGACCAGATATGAGTGGCAAACTGGCAATGTGCACTGGCACAGGTCTGCAGAGCACAGGCTGTAGGCCTGACACACCCGCTTGCAGACAAGTAACTGCTATTCAATCTATAACAGTGAAACAATTTTTTTGGTTTTAAATGCACGCTATAGAGACAACAGATATGAGTGGCAATGTGCACTGGCACCGGTCTGCAGAGCACACGCTGAAGGAAGGCCTGACACAGCCGCTTGAAGGACACTGACTGGCTGCTATTAGCTTACACTGGAAACCTTTTTTCTTTGTAAATGCACGCTATAGAGACCTCAGATATGAGTGGCAATGTGCACTGGCACCGGTCTGCAGAGCACACGCTGAAGGAAGGCCTGACAGAGCCGCTTGAAGGACACTGACTGGCTGCTATTAGCTTACACTGGAAACCTTTTTTCTTTGTAAATGCACGCTATAGAGACCTCAGATATGAGTGGCAATGTGCACTGGCACCGGTCTGCAGAGCACACGCTGAAGGAAGGCCTGACAGAGCCGCTTGAAGGACACTGACTGGCTGCTATTAGCTTACACTGGAAACCTTTTTTCTTTGTAAATGCACGCTATAGAGACACCAGATATGAGTGGCAATGTGCACTGGCACCGGTCTGCAGAGCACACGATAGGTCTTCCAGGAGGTTTCTCAATACATTTATGGATTTTCGGCAGAAAATATATCACTTCGATCCTTGGGAATTTTTTATTTAGTTAATTATATTCATCAATATCTAATATGTTTTTCTCTTTTCCTCGATTTAGGAAGTCTTCTAATAGGATCTTAATTTCAGAGGTGGGGTCTTTTGATAATTTGGTATATGTAATATTGTCACCTAATTGTCTGAGTGCTTCTTCCTCATACATTTCTGCCGATAAAATCACCAAACCCCCTCCTTTGTCCGCTGGCTTGATAACGATACTCTCATCTTTTTGTAATTCTTTTAAACTCTCTCTTTCTTTCCTTGTTAAATTATATTTATCACCTTTATTGTTAGCATTTAGATCCCTTATACTTTTAGATACCTTCTTTTCGAACATATCTATTGCGCTGGACTTGAAATGTGATGGATAAAATTTGGTTTTATTTTTTAAAGAACGTTTTATATAAGTTTGGTTTTCCGTATTATCTTTATCTAAAATTTTATCATTTGCAGTATTATTTTTTCCCATATAGAATCTTTTTATCGTGGCATTTCGTACGAACTTATTGATATCTATATAGGCCAGAAAGGGATTGAATGTTTTAGTTGGAGCATATTTCCACCTTTGTTTAGTATTTTTAGTTGGATATTTGTTAGTGGTTTCCCTGATAGGTTGAAAATTCCTTTGTCGTCTTCAATTGTATCCTTAGTTAACATCTTTCGGTTCTTCCTTTTTTGTTTTCTTCGTCCTGATCTCCTTCCTCTAAACTCCTTTTTCGGCCTCTTAATGGACTGGTATGGTCAATTAATCTTTCCCGATTTGATGGAATCTCTAAAAAAGATGTCTCAAATTGTTCGGAGAAAGAGAGAGCGTGGTACCTATTATGTTTTAGAATGTCTTCCGGAGGGCTATTTCTAATGTCCTCATATTTGTCCTCCTATCTTCTCCTAGTTCTCCTATCCTCTTTCCCATGGTTTATTTCTCATTTCTTTTGGTGACCTATGTCCTTGTGTTACCCTATAAGTTTTCAGCCTTACTACCATTGAAGGCTCATTTGTGTCTCTGTGTGTGGATTCTCTCTCTTCTATCCAAACTTTCTTTGTGGTGAATTGTGTCCATATTAATTCTTTGTGTAGTTTTAGTGGTTCTCTCCCTTAACTGTGTATCATTTTGAGATTGATTTTTCGTGAATATGTCAATGTTTTTTGTTTCATAGTTTTGTCTTTGTCTATTTGTGAATCTATCTATTTCATATTGGCATATTGCACTATTATCTGTTCTGTATTTTTTATTTCCCTCAAGGTTTATATCCACTAACATACTGTTGGGATACTTTATATGTATGTATACATTATTTAAAGATACACACATAAAGATACACACTGACAGATAAACACACAAACACTGACAGACATACAGATACACACTAATAGACACACTGACAAACAAATACACACACTGACAAACTACGGACTCACATTGACATACATACAGATCAAAATACACACTTTTATAGCGACTCTCCAGTTTCCTACATTTTGGGTGCTGGAGAGTGGCTTCCCTTGTGTTCAGTCAGCAGGCTGAGGATGTTGAGAGCTAGAGCTGGCTCTTGCAGGGTGCACCCCATCCTCTCCTGCCTTCTCTCTGCTCCATCCCTGCGGCTCCAGTCTCTCCCTGCCTGGCCCCCTCCTCACAGCGTCCTACCATTTTCACGCGGATCCCATCCCTGTCAGGATTACTAATTGATCCCGCACGTAGAACTGTATCACACCTCGGACTAGAAGATACCGTCTTATCAGGCCTTAGAATGGCTGGACTTAACGTACCAAAGAATGGTCAGAATACTTGTCGAGGACACAGAATGGGACACAACGATAAGAGAAAGCCAAAAATCAGGAATACCAGAATACAGGGACGTCAAAACAAATCCAAAGTCAATAACCAGAAATAAACGCTCAGGAACACACTCTCGGACAACCACAACAGGGCAATTAATCAAATGGAAAAAAGTTTAAATAAGCCTCCTTCACATCCGATTGGCCGTACCCGGCCTTTGATTCCAGAACGTGCGTGCGCGTCCTTTACGTGACGTAACATGCACCTCAACGTCGTCAGTGGCCTGAGCAAACATGGGGTTACATATTGGTGTGGATCCACGGCGGCTGGCGTCCACCAAGATGACGCAGGAGTTAGATATATTGCTGCATGATCGCTGAACGGCCCTTCCGCACTTATTGGGAAGGCAACCGCAAGGTGAGGTTGAACATGTTACAGTCCCTGGGAGGAAGTGACTTGTAGCACTCACTTCCTTGCAGGCTACCAATAAGCAAGGGGCTGACACATGCCCATGTACTTAGGGCCACCCGATGGGACTCCTAATTCAGCGGGCCCTGATGCAGTGCAGTGGTTGCACTGGCAGTAGTTCCTTGTGGGCCACCTGATATCCTTTGGTGGGCTGAAAGTGGTGCAGGTCTGATATCTATATAGACTGCTTTAATGCACCTCTGTCCTCAGTATCGATTCTACATGTCTCAGCATATAATGGTGTACCCTATAGTATAATTAAGTTCTAAACCACTAAATAGAGGCTGCAAAAGTACCAATAAAGTAACATATTGTACATTAGTGTTTGTCAGGGGATATAAAATAAACACAAAGCACATAATGACCCCATCACCCAAAAAGACTTCTGTTTTCAAATATTAATTTATTAGATTGAATTATATCATGTTTCATTCTGTAACTTGATGCATCATTTTAATTGAGAATGTTATTATTTTTGTTAGGATTAACATTTGTAGGAAGAGAAAAGTTACAGTAGGTAATAGTGTATAGCTAGAACAAAGTTAGAATACCTAACGTTGGAGGGAGAATATTTTAGGAATGAGGTCATACATAGTTTTTCACAGAAAGACTTGTGCCTGAGGAGTTAGACACCAGTAAAGTGGAAGGAAACTGAATCCAGAAAAAGAGCATTTGATTTTACATAGGAAATATAGTAACACAAATTATTAGGAGTTATATCTAAAAAAAAAACCTGTGTATTTTAGAGTATGTGCCATTATTCTCCAACCAATGACACTCTTTATACTTTTTTTTTCTGGTTCCTCTCTGACTTTGGCAGAATTGCTCCACATTATTAAAGGGACACTATAGTCACCCAGACCACATCAGCTCAATTAAGTGGTCTGGGTGCCAGGTCCCCCAGGTTTTAACCCTGCAGTTGTAAACAGCAGTTTCAGAGAAACTGATATGTTTACATTGCAGGGTTAATCCAGCCTCTAGTAGCTGTCTTATTGACAGCCGCTAGAGGTGCTTCTGCGACGCTGGATGCGAAAATCGCATTCAGCGTGCAGAACATCCATTGGAAAGCATTGAGAAATGCTTTCCTATGGACTGTTTGAATGTGCGCGCGGCTCTTGCCGCGCATGCGCATTCAGCTCCACTCGTGAGCCGATGTCGGAGTGGGAGGAGAGGTCACCAGCACCGAGGGAGCCCGGCGCTGGATTAAAGTTTTAACCCCTTCAGCGCCAAGGGAGGGTGGGGGGATCTAAGGGTTATATAGTGTCAGTAAAACAAGTTTGTTTTCCTGACACTATAGTGATCCTTTAACCCCTTAAGGACTGAGCCAAATGTACAAGTTGTGAACAAAACAAAACGTAAACACAACCTGGCATTGCGCTATATGTCGGTCCAACCGTAATTCACCTCTTTCATGTTAAATGCACCCCCCCTTATTATATATCATTGTATTCAGTGGAAACAGGGCTTTCATTTAATAGCAAATATTTAGCTATGAAACATAATTTAATATGACAAAATGGGAGAAAATAAGAAATTGCTATTTTTTTAGTTCTACATGACATTTTAACTGTCAATGTCATAATACTGTTTGCTTTTACTGCAATAAAATACACATATTTGTATTCAGCAAAGTCTCACGTGTAAAACAGTACCCCCTATGTACAGGTTTTATGGTGTTTTGGGAAGTTACAGGGTCAAATATAGCACGTTACATTTGAAATTGAAATTCGCCAGATTGGTTACGTTGCCTTTGAGACTGTATAGTAGCGCAGGAATTAAATTTACACCCATAATGGCATACCATTTGCAATAGTAGACAACCCAAGGTATTGCAAATGGGGTATGTCCAGCCTTTTTTAGTAGCCATTTGGTCACAAACACTGGCCAAAGTTAGCGTTAGTATTTGTTTGTGTGTGAAAAATGCAAAAAACGCCAATTTTGTACAGTGTTTGTGACTAAGTGGCTACTGAAAAAGACTGGACATACCCCATTTGCAATACCTTGGGTTGTCTACTATTGCAAATGGTATGCCATATTAGGGGTCATTTTCATTCTTGGGCTACCATAGGGTCACAAAGGCAACGTAAGCAATCTGGCGAATTTTAATGTGAACAAAATGAAACACGAGCCTTATATTTGACTCTGTAACTTTTGAAAACACCATAAAACCTGTACATGAGGGGTACGGTTGTACTCGGGAGACTTCGCTGAACACAAATATTTGTGTTTCAAAACAGTAAAAAGTACTGCAGCAATAATATCGTCCGTGTAAGTGCTGTTTGTACGTGAAAAATGCAAAAAAACATCACTTTTACTGGCGATATCATCGTTGTAATACATTTTACTATTTTGAAACACTAATATTTGTGTTCAGCAAAGTCTCCCGAGTAAAACAGTACCCCCCATGTACAGGTTTTATGATGTCTTGGAAAGTTATAGGGTTAAATATAGTGCTAGCAAATTAAATTCCCTATACTTTCGGCATGGGTTGTCAGGCAGGTCCCGCTAATTGTAATTAATCAGGATACCTAATTATGTAAAAATATTACATAAATATATGTGTAGAATTAATATATTTATATATAGTGATATATACGTATATATATTTATGTATATAGATATATATATTATTTTGTTCTAGATGTATTTTGATATAAAAATATATATATTAATATCACAATACAGTTAGAACGAAATAACACACATCTATATATTTAATTATTTATTTTTAATTATTTTTTTAATTATTTTTTTTACGTATTTACATATATTTTTATATTATATATAAATATATATATAACTAATTATATATATATTTAATCAGTATACGTGTAATTTGATATTAATATATAATTATATATATATATATATATATATATATATATTTATTAATAGTAAAATACACCTAGACAGTGTATGTGTGTATATATATATATATATATATATATATAAATAATATGATCTAAGCTTATAATTATTTATTTTTTTTACACTGATTTAACTTTTTTAAATTTGATATCAGCCAGCAGGGGGACTAACTGTCATTACAGTTAGTCCCCCTGCTGGCAATGCAGCAGCCAGCTATACCGGCCATGTGATTGTGAGGTCCTCGCAAGGACCTCACTCTCACATGGCCCGGGGGGGCTGAAGAGGGCGGACGTGCCGCGGGGGGCTCCCTGGGAGTCCCCCCAACCGCGATCGCCGGCGTGGGATCGCTGGCGACCGGGTAAGTAAAAAAAAAAACGGAGGGCGTACAATTACGCTTAAAAAAGGACGTAATTGTACGTCCTCCGGTCTTAAAGGGTTAAACATAATTAACAGTACCATTAGTGCTTTCTAATAAAAATGACAAAAAATTAAGAGAAAAATTCTGACACAAATGGAATAAAATGTCAAAAAATAAACATGACAAAAATAGTAAATAGATATGCAACACTGTTTACACACAATTCTATGTTCCTCTAACTCTTTATATGTAATTCAAAACATGTTTTACATCTCTTGTATAGTTCCAAATTACTTATCATCAGTGAGTTGGGTATTAAATAATAACATACTAGCTTAGAAGAAGCAGTTGCTTGTCAGATGGAGGAACAGCATAATTACTATATAGTTTACGTGAAACCATTTTAAAATTATTTTGACATGAAATAGCATGGTGGCATTCTGGAGAGAATAAAATTGGAAAACACTTAATTTAATCTATCCATTTGCTGATGATTTTGCCAACATGATTTCTTAAAGTAAGCATAACTGACATGAATGACGAGTAGATAGATAGATAATTGTTGCATTCTAATATATAACTATTTTGTTTGTAATGTGTTTTGTATATTAACTTGATATCATGTTTATGCTTGATGCTAAATTCAGATGATGATTTGTTGTCATTCAAATTTCCATTATTTGAATTTTAGTTTACTTTGAATAGTCTGCATTTCACGTGATGACTTGGGTTTAATAAAGTTTGTTTGGCCAAAACTTTGCCCTTTGTTGTTGGGAAACAAAAGCATGTGTACTCAAATCTGAGTGCCTGATCCTACCATATGTATACATTTATGAAAAAGGAAATACATGAAACAATTACAGCTTCTTAGTGACTCATATTCAACAGATATTGAAATGATTACTGTGCAGCTGAAGATATCTAGAAAACAATAGATAGATTACTGATTGATGTGTCACACAACCCAAAGCTCAGCTATTCGCAATCTATGAACAGACCAGAGATGTCATTCTGGTGTGGAGGGTGTGACAACGCAAAAGGTCTTAACCCTTTCATGTAGAGATTTATCAAACATTGGCCTCGATATATAAAGCTTTACAAATTATTCACAAGTGATTCAATACTGCTAGAAAAAACTACCAAATTATTTACCTGCAGAAGCAGGGCCAGACTGGGAAAATTCAGACCAGGCATTTTTTTATCACAGCCGCCCACTAAGAAGGGGGATGGGTCAGAGAGGGTGTGTTATGTCAATTACAAACACGCCCCCTATCAAAGTGAGCATGTTGGTTCAATGCTCTTCCAGGGCAGACCATGCACAGAGCTCTGCTCAAGAGCTCTAGCATTAGAAAAAGGCCATGTATTTGTTTTGCACAGAGCAAGCAAATGTAATAACATGCTTGCCCTGTGTTTCCTTGCAACTTGTCTCTGGTGTCTCTATAAATTGGATACCAGGAGACAAAAGGGCTAGGAAAGAGTATTGTGTTTAAAGGTCAGTTTTAGTTGTGTTTGGAGCCTGCTTGTGGGATTGCGTGTGTGTGTAGAGTGAGTTGATTGTGGTTTGGTATTGTGTAATAAGGTCGGTTTTAGTTGTGTAATGTAATGCATATGTGGCTATGGGCTGTAGAGAGTGTGCGTGTATAGGGGATATAGCAAGTGTGTGCATACGGGCTATAGAGTGTGTGTGTGTATATATATATACATATATATATATATATATGTGATGTAGTGTTTGTAGTGTTTGTAGGGGTTGTAGAGTGTGTGTTTAGGGAATGTAGTATGTGTTTGCTTACAAGGAATCTAGTGTGTGTATAGGGGATCCAGGATGTGTATGTTAGGAATGTAGTGTGTGTGTATATGAGTCTAGTGTGTTTGAAGGACCCAGAATGTGTAAAGTAGATCTAGTGAGTGTGTGTATAGCAGATGGGGCGGTTAAAAAAAATAAAAATAAAAACACAGTCATTATATCCCGCCCTCCCTTCTTACCTTTAGCCTGGGAGGGGGGGACCGGCACTGTCACACCATCCCTGGTGTTGCTAGTGGTGAGTGAACTCTCCAGATCTTGCAAGAGGAACCTGGTGGAGCTGCAAGAGAGGACTCCGCCGGATCTTCCTCTTCCTCCCCAGCCGCATATCTGTGCAGGTGGGCCGGTGAGTGAGATCTTTAATCTCCCCACCGGCCCATCATGGAAAACATTGAGTTTTGTCAGATTGGTTTGCTGGGCCTATGGTGCCTTTGAGACTATATGGTAGCCCAGTAATGAAAATTACCCCCATCATGGCATTCCATTTGCAAAAGTAGGCAAACCTAGGGCATTTTTTTAGTAGCCATATAGTCACAAACCCTGGCCAAAGTTAGCATTCATATTACTTTTTGTGCATTTTTCACAAATAAACTTTTAGATTATATCATCAGCATTATACGTTTTACTGCTCTAGAACATTAATAGTTGTGTTCAATAATGTCTTATGAGTACAACAGTAGCCCCCATGTCCAGGTTTCATGTGAGTATCCTCAAGGTACGAGGTCTCAAAGCTGTTATGGTGTTCTATACTGCTGCAATGGCTTTAAAGACTATTAAATACGTTTATGGTCACCATTGTAGATGTGTGCAAAATATAAAACCGCAAATAGTGCTCACTGGTATAAAATAAGAGGTACTCCCAAAAGGGGAGCAAAAAAAGTTCTCTTTTTTTTTTTGCTCAATCCCAAATCGCATAGGTGGTATAACCCCTACCAAGGATATAGCTGGAGTTTTCCTCTTGATAAATTATTTAAAAAACGTCCAGGAGGATCCAGAACGGTGTTAAAAGAGATTACATTTTTTTTATTATAAATACAAAATTAAAATTCACCAACATGTTTCACCATACAGGCTTCTTCAAAGTGTTTCCATACCGAACTGTATTTTTTACCAAAAGTAAGAGACTCTGGTTTGGGTTGTTTTTGCTACCCACTAACACTCTCATTAGCACTAAAAATCCTTTGTTTTTTTATTTATTTTAACAGTAGAAAATTGTTTGCCCTTCGTTGATTCCCACTCAGTTCTCAAGCTAGTTTCAGCTGTTCTTGTGCCATTACAGAGAGAACCTAAACTATTTGCATAACAGACTGAGCTCACTCAAAAGAGCAGTAAAAATCCAAAATGCAGGTCGGCAGCCACTGCACGAGACATACGGCATTCACAGACGATAGCTCCTGCCATTCTTGGCTGTGTTAGAGATATAACCAATACCTCTCTAGGCACAGTAATCAAGGGCTCCAAGTCTGGATTACCATTTTACCAAGTACGGACAACAGTTAAAATAGCTTGCCCTTTGGCGGGGAGGGGAGGGGGGATTCTTATCTTGTGCCATTACAGATGGAACTTAAACCATTGTAAAAGAAGAGAGAACTGAAGGTATGAATTGCTACTTGGTGTTACTTCAGTTTCATGATCATATAAGCCATGAAGTATTAATTTGTCATACTTATAGTATTATTGTGTAGACAGTTCAGTCTGGATATGACTAACCAGTGTAACTGAGGTTAGATAGGACTCCTTAGGATGTGCTGTGAGTGCAAGAAGCCAATAGTGACACGTTCAAACCCCCTTGTAGGGCTTAATTTAAGCAAAAGTTACACCACAGAAAAACAGAATAGGAAATATGTTTTCATGGATTAGCAGTTAAATAAAGGATATTATTATTATTAACTCACAAAGCAGTAAATGTTTATAGACATTTTTACTTAAAATTATTGACTATTTTACAACTGTTTAAAATGTGTAAAGCTTATAAACCACAAATAAAGAAATTGCATCACTGGGCTCTCTGCCAAGAAGAAATAATTGTTATTTAGAAGAGAAAAAAAATAGCCCCGTGTTTGAGGAAAAACACATCTTAAAAAAAAACTAACCATCTGAAATAAAGCTACATGTGTGCCAACATGAGAGCATATATAAGAGTCTAATGTATGTAATGGAATTCAATTCTATGTAACAGAATTTAAAAATAACTAAAGAAGCCCCAAATATGTCAACAGATTAACTGCATAACGAAGCATTGGCACTTTTCATTTTTTTTATAAATGTGTTTTTTGTCCTTTTCTTTGCCCTTATCTTTTTTTGTCAACATTTTTTCCAAATTATTTTTATTGAGAGAAATTTGAAAATATACACACATAAAAAAAGCATTCAATGAACAAATAATATAGTATCATAATGTAACATTTATACAAACCAAGCTTAAAATTTGCAGCATTGTAATTAAAAGTATTAATTTGCAATATTGCATAGATTTTTGAGAGTCTGTCAACCCAAAATATGTATAATGTCCAATGAAATATTAAGTATAACTTAATGTAAAACAAAAAGGAGGAATAAAAAAGAAGGGGAAATTGAACTTGTAAGCGGAGGGAGAAAAGGGAAGGGTATCCATCCTATATACTCAAGCACAATAAGTATTGTGAGTCTCCTAGTTGTCACCAACACCCCGGTTAACTCCCCCAAAAAACGTGATAAACAAAATAGGCAAAATAAATGGTGTGGTGTGCTATAATTACATGTGTGAGGATCACTAATGTGATAATATACATACACTGGTTATCGGTCTCCCGAAATATACTGGTAGTACTCCAGTTAGGAAATTATATTCCAGCCTTTAATCACTTAAAAACAAACAAAACAGTGTAAAACTGCTAGATACAATGATAAAAGATAAGGGGATTAATGCACTCACAAGTGGTCCGCCACTAACAGTGGCCAGAAAGGCACAGCAATAGGTCAAAAGACCTGCCACAAAGCTAGCTCTTCCTTGAAAAAGTCCTGGGGACAAAACCGGTTGGACGCATATGGAGCCTCCATAACTCTATTTGGGACATCCTTATCTAGAACTCACTCCTTTATTACCGCATGGGATCCAGAACCTTGGAACATTCAGGAGCGGACTCAGAACATCTTGGAGTACGTTTGTGGCAGGTCTTTTGACCTATTGATGTGCCTTTATGGCCACCGATAGTGGCGGACCACTTGCAAGTGCATTAATCACCTTATCTTTTATCAACAGTACCCCTCAAGTATAGGTTTTATGGTGATTTGGAAAGTTACAGGGTCAAACATAAGATTTGCCATTTCTATTTTTGTAAATTGCTATTTGCCAGATTGGCTATGTTGCCTTTGAGACAGTATGGCAGCCCAGAAATGAAAATAAACCTTACCATGACATACCATTTGAAATCGTAGACAACCCAGGGTATTCGAAATGAGGTATGTCCAGTCTTTTGTAGTAGCCACTTAGTAACAAACACTGGCCAAAGTTAGCATTTATATTTGTTTGTGTGTGAAAAATGGAAAAAAAAGAATATGAATGCTAACTCTGGCCAGTGTTTATGACTAAGTGGCTACTAGAAAAAACTGGACATACCCTATTTGCAATACCTTGGGTTGTCTACTTTTGCAAAAGGCATGCCATCATCATGGTTGTAATTCTTATTCCTGGGTCTCAAAGGCAACATAACCAATTTGGCAAATTTCAATGAAATAAAATGAAATGGGCAAGCCTTATATTTGACCCTGTTACATTCAAAAACACTATAAAACTAGTACATGGGGGTACTGTTATACCCAGGAGACTTCGCTGAACACAAATATGAGTGTTTCAAAATAGCAAAACATATCACAACAATGATATCACCAGTGAAAATGCAGTTTTTGTTTTAAAAATGCAGAAAACAAATACAAATTCTATCTTTGGCCAGCGTTCATGACCAAGTGGCTACTACAAAAGACTGGACATACCCCATTTTAAATACCCTGGGTTGTCTACATTTGCAAATGGTATGCCATGATGGGGTTAATTTACATTCCTGGTCTACTATATGGTCTCAAAAGGCAACATAGAACCATCAAATCAATCTGGCAAACTGAAATGGGCAAGTCCTATATTGACATAGTCTCTTTCCAAAACACACTAAAACCTGTACATCAGGGGTACTGTTTTACTCGGGAGACTTTGCTGAATACAAATATGAGTGTTTGAAAATAGTAAATCGTATCTTCCCCTGCCTAACCTCCTGGAGGATGGAGCTCAGGCCGGGTCCATAGACGAGGTCCACCTAGGGGACCGCCTAACTGAGGAGGAACGCAGACAGGCACAGGAGATGCAGTTCATAAGGAGGAAGACATTCACCAACCTGCCTGGGTATACCACACTGGCCACCCATCGGGTGGAGACCCCTGACCAAGCCCCTCTATGCCAAAACTCATACAGGGTACCAGAGGCTGTACGAAAAGGTATGAGCCGGGAGATCCAAGAGATGCTCCAGCTGGGGGTCATAGAGCCGTCCAAAAGTCCTTGGGCTTCCCCGGTGGTCCTGGTCCCGAAATGGGATGGAGCCACGCGGTTCTGTGTAGATTACTGAAGGCTCAATGACAAGATGGTATCCGATGCCTACCCCAGATGAGCTGCTGGATAGGATGGCCAGGGGCCGGTACCTCACCACGATAGATCGGTGTAAGGGATACTGGCAGATCCCCCTAGTGGCCGATACTGTTCCCAAGTCAGCCTTCATCACCCCATTTGATCTGTACCAGTTTAAAGTAATTCCATTTGGGATGAAGAATGCCCCAGCCACTTTCCAAAGGATGGTAGATCGGCTGTTGGAGGGTCTCCAGGACTATGCCTGTGCATACCTGGACAACATTGCCATATACAGCGACACTTGGGAAGAGCATCTGGAACATGTAGGAGCTGTACAGGATTAGGGAGTGTTACGCTACTAGGGGTGATTTGGGTTGGAACTCAACTGCAGCTTGTAAACTCCCTAATTACAATAGTAAAGAAATGGAGAATCCTTAAGTATCATTACTGTAGCTTTAAGAAAAGAGAGAATCACTGGTAACTTGATTCAACCGAAGTTTTAATAAGTGTTAAACTTAAATTAATTGCATTTAGGCAATAATCCAATAAGAAGAAGTACAAGTATTCAACAACACAAAGTTCAGTATTAAGTATTTCTTCAGAGATGCATTAAGTAACATTAGTCCATGAGAATAATCTTCAATAGGAACAATAATCAATTAGCTGAGAATATTTGGAAAGCAAGAACAGTTCATAGTGAATAAGCATGATGGGAGTTGTCCTTCATGAGATTAGTAACTTGAAGCACTGAATGTAATTGCAAAGCAAGAAACAGTTCATAGTGAATAAGCATGATGGGAGTTGTCCTTCGTGTTAAGCAAGCATTAGTTCATTAATAAATGATATTGCAGACAGGTAGCTGAAAGATATACTTAAGGTTTATATGGGTAGTCCTCCAATATTCCAGACATATGGTCCACTTGTAAAGTAGCAAAGTATCCGTTCTCCAGTAATCCTTTATGGCATGGAGCAATCCTTGCATTTGCTCAAAGGCTGGAAGGGCTTGTCTGAGCTTGTGGAGAGGTAAGTCTCGTGGAAGCAGTTCCCAGTAGCTGAGCCTGTGGAGCCCACAGAGGCAGCTCACACATTAGCTCAAACAATCACCAAGCACCCTCCCTCTGGCCCAGTCTCCCTAAATACTGTCAGAGCTGTGTCAGAGGGGGGGCGGGGTCCAGCTCCTCACAGCTGAGTGCCGAACCCAGAAGTGTTACTCCATGACAGGGAGGCTGGATTAATCCTAAAACCCAGCAAGTGCCACCTAGGATATCTAGTACCTGGGAAGCAAAAGCCTGAGCCAGGCAAGGTTAAGGAGGTAACTATTTGGCCCTGTCCCCGCACGAAGACCCAGGTGATGGCTTTCCTAGGGACCACTGGCTATTATAGAAAGTTTGTCCCAGATTACAGCGCCCTGGTCAAACCCCTCACAGACTTGACCTGAAAAAAACTTGCCCAGACAGGTAGCCTGCACCCCAGTGTGTGAGCAGGCGGTTCAAGCCCTTAAGGACGCCTTGGTAAATGCCCTTGTCCTGGCTGCTTCTAATCCGAAAAAACGCTTTCTCGTTCACACAGATACCTCCATGTTTAGATTAGGAGCGGTGCTGAGCCAGGTCGGGGACGATGGCGTAGAACATCCAGTAGCTTACCTCAGGAGGAATTTATTGCCCCGGGAGGTGAGCTATGCCACCATTGAAAAGGAGTGCCTGGAAGTGGTGTGGGCACTCAAGAAGCTGAAGCCCTACCTCTATGGACAGCAATTCACCCTGCTTGCGGATCACAACCCATTGGTTTGGCTTAACCGGGTCTCAGGAGACAATGCCCGGCTTCTACAGTGGAGCCTCGCCCTGCAGCCCTATGACTTTACTATCCATTACAGACCCGGAAAGAAAAATGCGAATACCGACAGGTTGTCTAGACAGACTGCCCTAGAGAAGTGATCTGTGATCACTCCCCCACAATCTCCGGGCCGATCCGTTGGGATCAGACTGTGTATGTCGGCTTGTGGTTAAGGGGGAGCTGTGTGGTGGGACCACTGGCTGTCCGTGAATTGCCCTCTTCTATTTTTGTAGATTCCCCAGTATAAAATGTGTGTTTCCCCGTGTAGTTTCATTTTAACTGTGTAATATGCCTTTTGATCGCGGAGAAGCGCTCCGGCGCATGGAGCCCGTGTGCCTTCCGAATGAGGACCACCCCGTTGCCCCATTAGAATGTTCCCACCAATTAATCAGAATGTTCGCACTTGCAGCATATGTGTGAAACTGCAAAGGGAAGTAATTAATGAGCGCTCCCCTGGGTGGCCGCCAGGGGGAGCATTCCCTTGCGGGGGCTTCGCACCGGAACTCTTGGTTCCCTGATGTTGGTGGGGATATCTTCTGGGGTAATGGTGGTCTGGATCACCCTAACCTACTCCTAAAGGAGCCATAATCACAGTTCCCCTACCCGGTGGCTGCGAGGCCAAGTTCGTAGCTGCCCAAAGAGCACTCCCCTTGTGGCCGCAGAGTCCCCACTTGCTGCCTGGAAGTCCGTGAAGGCCAATGGGAAAGGTGCTCCCTTTCACACTGCATTCACGCCATTCTCCTGATTGGTCCACAAGCGCCTTCCAAACGGGGTTTCACACCCTTTCGTCTGATTGGTGCATTTTGGTTCGTGACCTTTCAGCTGATCAGTTGTTGTTTGGTTTAGGCGCGAAGTTTGAATTCACCGGACTAAACCAGGCAACTCCCTAGAACTAATTTCGGGGATGTACAGAGCCTCGAGCCCCAGATTTTAGACAATGATTTCCCGGGCTCTGTACATCCAATAGCCCCGCTATTTTCAGGGATCCCAGAGGGGACCCAGGGCTATCCATTGATATGTGTCTGATATGTGTCCCCCCTGTATGTACTGTGTTTTAATGTGTGTAACTATTGTCCAGTTGGTATCTCCAAGAGCGGGATATGTTTATCTGCTGTAAGCCGTCCCCCACCAGCCTGGGACTGAGGAATTTGTACTGAATGAATGGAGAGCCCCTCTGGGGGTCTGTGCATAAAAGAAGCCTGTTTTCAATAAAGATTGTCAGAGTTTCTACCTCCAGAACTGTGTCTTATCTAGTTACTGGAGGAGAGGAAGATTTAACCCCTGTGTCTGCTGTTCCAGCTTGCAGGAGATTCAGCGGGGAAAGTCCTTGTAAGGACTAAGCTTTCAGGACTGAGTGCTATCCCTTCCTATGAGCACATAGAGCTAAGTCCCCTAACCATGTAAGAGTTTATGATCGCTGAAGGAAGGGAACTAGCGGAGGTAACTGGTCTGGTTACCCAGGGATCCGCTACACTTTCATTAGTCCCTGGCCTTATCTTATAGCTATCCCACGCATGCTTAAACTCCTTCCCTGTGTTAACCTCTACCACTTAAGCTGGAAGGCTTTTACATGCATCCACTAGTCTTAGTAAAGTAATACTTCCTGATATTATTTTTAAACCTTTTCCCCTCTAATTTAAGACTAAGTCCTCTTGTTGTGGTAGTTGTTTTTCTTTTAAATGTAGTCTCCTCCTTTACTGTGTTGGTTCCCTTTATATATTTAAATGTTTCTATCATATCCCCCCTGTCTCATCTTTCCTCCAAGCTATACATGTTAAGATCCAAGAATTCTGCTAGCATTTCCTGCTGTTCTAATACATTGTTTGCCTACCTTTAAGTCATCTGAAATAATTACCCATAAATCCCTTTCCTCAGTTGTTGGGGTTAGAATTCTATCAAATATTTTATACTCTGTCCTTGTTCTTTTACATCCAAGATGTATTATCTTGCATTTATCCACATTAAATGTCAGATGTCACAGCTCTAACCATTTTTCTAGTTTACCTAAATCAGTTGCCATTTGGCTAACCCCTTCTAGAACACCAACCCTGTTACATATCTTAGTATCATCAGCAAAAATACATACCTTACCATCGAGACCTTCTGCAATATCACTAATAAAAACATTAAAGAGAATGGGTCAGGTACCCTATTGGTAACTAGACCATTCTTCGAAGATACTCCATTGACCATAGGGGTGCGCAGCCTATTGCATTAGGGTGTGCACCCTAAAGCACAAGCACACGCCGTGTGTATATGTATGGATAGATATATGATATATAATATATATATATGTGCTGTGTGAGGGTGCTGTTAGTATGATGTGTGTGAGGGTGCTCGTAGTGTGATATGTGGGTGTTTGTGAGGGTGCGGTTAGTGTGCTGTGTGTGTGAGGGTGCTGTGTGTGTGTGAGGGTGCTGTGTGTGTGTGAGGGTGCTGTGTGTGTGTGAGGGTGCTGTGTGTGTGTGAGGGTGCTGTGTGTGTGTGAGGGTGCTGTGTGTGTGTGAGGGTGCTGTGTGTGTGTGTGAGGGTGCTGTGTGTGTGTGAGGGTGCTGTGTGTGTGTGTGAGGGTGCTGTGTGTGTGTGTGAGGGTGCTGTGTGTGTGTGTGAGGGTGCTGTGTGTGTGTGTGAGGGTGCTGTGTGTGTGTGTGAGGGTGCTGTGTGTGTGTGTGAGGGTGCTGTGTGTGTGTGTGAGGGTGCTGTGTGTGTGTGAGGGTGCTGTGTGTGTGTGTGAGGGTGCTGTGTGTGTGTGTGAGGGTGCTGTGTGTGTGTGTGAGGGTGCTGTGTGTGTGTGTGAGGGTGCTGTGTGTGTGTGAGGGTGCTGTGTGTGTGTGAGGGTGCTGTGTGTGTGTGAGGGTGCTGTGTGTGTGTGAGGGTGCTGTGTGTGTGTGAGGGTGCTGTGTGTGTGTGAGGGTGCTGTGTGTGTGTGAGGGTGCTGTGTGTGTGTGAGGGTGCTGTGTGTGTGTGAGGGTGCTGTGTGTGTGTGAGGGTGCTGTGTGTGTGTGAGGGTGCTGTGTGTGTGAGGGTGCTGTGTGTGTGTGAGGGTGCTGTGTGTGTGAGGGTGCTGTGTGTGTGAGGGTGCTGTGTGTGTGAGGGTGCTGTGTGTGTGAGGGTGCTGTTTGTGTGAGGGTGCTGTTTGTGTGAGGGTGCTGTTTGTGTGAGGGTGCTGTTTGTGTGAGGGTGCTGTTTGTGTGAGGGTGCTTTATGTGTGTGCTGTTTGTGTTCTGTATGTGTGTGGGTGCATCTCACTCCATAGGCGTGCCGGGGGGATTAGGGTGTGCCCTGGCACACCCGGCACACCCCGTGCGCACGCCTATGCCATTGACTACAACCCTCTGTTATGAAATAAAAATATAGAGTCACAGCGTGTTACCCAAATAGATACCAAAACACTCAAAAACACCCATGTGGTAACCTCTCTATCCACACTAAAAATCACATCAAATAATATACATACAATGGGTGGAATGGTTCGGTTCAGGGTAAACGATGATGGTATGGAGACAAGTGGAATAACTGTGGAGATAAAATAATATACAAGCACCTAGTGCAATATCATACAGTATAAGTTAAAACAACGTAAGGTGTGTGATTCAGTACTCACAAGGAGGGAGCCAATTGGAAATTCTTTTATAGTAAAAAGGATGTGCCGATTACTGTACAAGATAACGCCTTCATACACTCTGATCTCAAGAACAAGTCTACCTTTTTTCCGAGACACATGATCTCTGATCAGATGAAGGCTTTTGAGATCATAGTCATGAAGGAAGTTAACAAAATTAAGAAAACTACTAGCTATCAGCAAAATTTATCATGAAGAGAACAAAAAAACGATCAAAGAGATGGGAAAAAATAAGGAGATTGTCATAAAACCAGCCGACAAGGGGGGAGGAATTGTCGTTTTTAACAAAGATCACTATATAAAAGAAGCGAATAAAATTATTTTGGATCCCCTGACGTATCAACAGTTACCATCAAACCCAATGGGAGAAATACAAAAAAAGTTTGAAGAATATATACTTAAAGGAAAAGAACTAGAAATCATTAATGAGAAAGAAGCCGATTATTTATCCATTGATTATCCTAAAGTACCGGTGTTCTACCACCTACCTAAGGTGCATAAAGACCAACACAATCCACCAGGTAGGCCGATAATATCAGGCATAGATTCTGTATCCACAAGGATATCAGAATACATTGATATTATGCTGCAACCTTTAGTGGTGAAAACCCCATATTATCTGAAAGACACTATCCACATGCTCCAAATATTAGAACAGACCGAGTGGCAAGAAGGGAACTTCCTAGTAACATGTGACGTTAGTTCGTTATATAGTATCCCCCACCAAAAAGGACTGGAAGCAGCAAAGCATTTTTTAGAAAAATCATCTTTTAAGAAAGAACAAATAGAGTTCATTTTATAAGGAATTTTACTCATTTTAACTAATAACTTTTTTTGGTTTCAGGATTGTTTTTACTTACAAATTTGCGGTACAGAGATGGGCACCAAGTTCGCCCCCAGTTATGCCAATTTGTTCATGGCATACTGGGAGGAATCATTCATTACTAGTGGCCATGACTGGAGGGCGAACTTGGTGTCCTATCGCAGGTACATAGATGACATATTTTTTATCTGGACAGGCAGTAGTTGTGAACTGACACGATTTTTGGAGTTTCTCAACAAGAATGATTGGGGCATAAAATTATCTAGCAATGTGAGCAATACCGACATCAATTTTTTGGATCTGAACATCTACATAAAAGAATCAAGCATTTTTACTAGAAATTTTTTTAAACCCGTGGACTCTAACAGCTATATTAATCGAACCAGTTGCCACCATACTCCCTGGCTAACTAATGCCCCTAAGGGACAGTTCAAAAGGATTAGGAGGAACTGCAAAGAAGAAATAGAATATATCAAACAAGCCGAACACAAAAAATCAGTTCATAGAGAAAGGGTACGATGAAGAAGTTTTGGAGAAAGATATGGAAGAAATCAGACTTCTAGACAGAAGTCAACTCCTAAAATATAAACATAAAAATACGCCATATAATTCCAACGAAGTCCCTTTTATTAGTAAATATAATGGAAACACGAGAAAGATACAAAGAGCCATCAATAAGCATTGGCACATCTTAAGGGACGACCCTATACTTAAGGATATTCTACCTCCTAAACCAAGAATGATATACAAAGGCACAAATAACCTTAAAAATATGTTAGTCAGAAGCAATTTAGAAACTACAAAACCCAAGCACTTTATGAATAATTTGATAGGCTTTTATGGCTGTGGAGAGTGCTTACCATGCAGAGTCACAAAAAATAAGAAAAGACACCTTATAGATATAGGGGAACAATAGGACGACCATACAAAATCAGAGATCACCTTACATGTCACTCTAAAGGAATCATCTATGTCCTGAAATGTCCCTGCAATCTCCTGTATATAGGAAGAACTATACGGCCTCTAAACGTGAGGATTGCGGAACATGTCCGCAATATCAAAAAAGGCCTTGAAACGCATTCTGTCTCTCAGCACTTTAAAATTCAACACAGCCAAGACCCCACAGGCCTATTTTTTTGTGCAATAAAATTAGTTCAAAAGGATTGGAGGGGAGGCAATTATACTAATAAGCTGGGTAAAGAAGAAATTAGATTTATTTTTAACTTTAATACTCTCATACCTAATGGTCTTAATGCTGATTTTGAAATATGTCATTTTTTATAATATATTTTTTAACATACTATTTTTTTAATATACCAAGATAGCACTTTCAATTTTATTTTTATACAGTAACATTGGGACCTCTAGGATATTATGCCAGAGTTGTACCTCTCTGAGAGTCTTAAATATATATGTTTAATTTTATAACCAATTTCTATATGATCCTACATGGTCTAATATTTTTATGCTCTTCTCCTGTAATATGTTTTAGATTTCATTTTTAGGAATTGCCCTTCCCTCTCTTCTCTATTATATCTCTCATGAATGTTTTTATTAATTCTGCACACAAGATCCACATTACTGTTAAGACAAAGAAAATTAACAATATATATACTCAGGAATAAATTTTTCTTTACTTTTAGGGTTTCTACAATATTTTGTATTTATATCCATTTGCATGCCCTATTTATTCATTTGCGAATTTTATGAATATCTGCAATTGGTTGATTAATTTATTTTTACTTTCTTATGTATTTAATTAAAAACGAACACTTAACCCGATATTTCCACTGTTTATGGACTTGAAAATGAGAACAATAAAGTTCGTTGAAGATTTGGAACGCATATGCGTTCCAACAACGATCTGGCAAACAGATCGCGGACCGGAAGTACGTCACAGACATGCGACCAGAAACGGGGAAAGTGCGCGAACACGGAAGTGAACATCCCCCTGAACAGATATAAAAGTATGCCATCGAACAGGACACCACCAGCAACTGAGGCGAAACTTGGGCGAAACGCGTTTTGCAAGTTTTTTACCCCCACAGAGGACTTATTCATATTACCACAGTCTTAGTGGATTTTATTGAGTTTATTTTTTGTTTTGTTTTTATTATACATTGCTATATACCTGCACTTTACTTACCATTATTAACCCCTTAACGCCGTTACGGCGTTCTATGCCGTCGCGGCTTTAATGGGCTTTAAAGCCGTTGCGGCGGCATAGAACGCCGTAACGGCTTAAGCCCCCAGAAGATCGCATCTACTTACCTCCGCCGCGATCCTCTTCTGGGGGGCTGCCTGACAGCCCAGGCAGCCCCCCTCCGGCAAATGAGGCCCCCGGGGGCCATGTGATCGCTCTCAAAGAGCGATCACATGGCCCCCTATAGCTGGCTATGGATCTGCCAGCAGGGGGACTGTCTAAAATATTAGACAGTGCCCCTGCTGGTAGGAAGAGTAAAACAAATTTATTAAACATGTGTAAAATTAAATTAAAAGTATTTATATATATATATATATATATATATATATATATATATATATATATAATATGTATATATATTATATATACATATTATATATATGCAACGTCATACAAAGTGTTAATATTAAAATACACTTAGAATGACGTTACATATATATAATATGTATATATATTATATATATAATAGATATATACACATATATTATATATAAATACGTCTAATTACAATAATAAATAATAAATAAATAAAATATTGAAACAAAATTTAAAATAAATTATATATGCATATGTAATTTCATTCTAACTGTATTTTGCTATTAATATATATATATTGGTAACATAATACACTTAGAATGACATTCTATATATATCTATCTATATATAAAATGCAAATAACCGCAAATATATATATATATATATATATATATATATATATATATATATAGAGATAAATACATATAATTACATAAAAGATTACATTAGTATGCACGTAGAATTTAAATACCTATAAATGCATATATATTAAAATTCTACGTATATATTTAAGTCATTTTTTTTTAAGTCATTTTTTAACATAATTATGTCATTTGATTAATTAAAATTTGATTGACATGCCTGACAACACAGGGAGAAAGTGCAGCGAATTTAATTCGCAAGCACTATATTTGACCCTGTAACTCTCCAAGACACCATAAAACCTGTACATAGGGGGTACTGTTTTACTCGGGAGACTTCTCTGAACTCAAATATTAGTGTTTCAAACTGGTAAATTTTATTAAAACAATGATATTTTAAGTAAAAGTGAAGTTTTTTGCATTGTTTTCAAACAAATGGCACTTTTATGGACTATATTATTGTTGTAATATGTTTTACTGTTTTAAAACACTAATATTTGTGTTTAGTGAAGTCTCCCGAGAATAACAGTACCCCCCATGTACAGGTTTTATGGTGTTTTGGAAAGTTAGAGAGTCACATATAAGGCTTGCATTTAATTTTTTTCACATTGAAATTTGCCAGATTGGTTATGTTGCCTTTGAGAGCGTATGGTAGCCCAGGAATGAGAATTACCCCCATGATGGCATACCATTTGCAAAAGTAGACAACCCAAGGTATTGCAAATGGGGTATGCCCAGTCATTTTTAGTAGCCACTTAGTCACAAACACTGGCCAAATATTAGTTTTTTGCTTTTTTCACACAAAAACAAAGATGAACGCTAACTTTGGCCAGTGTTTGTGACTTAGTGGCTACTAAAAAAAGACTAAACATACCCCACTTGCAATACCTTGGGTTGTCTACTTTTTCAAATGGTATGCCATTATGGGGGTAATTCTCATTCCTGGGCTACCACACTGTCTCAAAGGTAACATTACTAATCTGGCAAAATTCAATTTGAAAATGGAACGTTCTATATTTGACCCTGTAACTTTCCAAAACACCATAAAACCTGTTAATAGGGGGTACTGTTGTACTCGTGAGACATCGCTGATTACAAATATGTGCTTTTTGTTGCAGTAAAACCTAACAGTATTATGACATGTACAGCTAAAATGTGAGGCGGAACTACAAATTTAAAAAAAAAAAAATTCTCACAGTTTTTTAAATTTTATTCATAATAAATTATGTTTCAGATATAAATATTTGATATAAAATGAAAGCCCTGTTTCTCCTGAACAAAATGATATATAATAAGTGTGGGTGCATATAATATGAAAGAGGGGAACTACGGGTGAACAGACATATAGCGCAAATTCCAGTTTTTGTTTACGTTTTGTTTTGATCAGAACGTATACTATTGACTCCGTCCTGAAGGGGTTAAAAGGATTTAGTCCCTAACATTTTGTTGGTGTGGACAACCCTCTGTTGCCTCTCATTCAGCCAGTGCCTTACTTATTTAGAAATACACATTGTAGTAAAAGGCAATTAATAAAATCATAGAAAAGACACATAAATCACATACATTATAGAAAAAGCAATTCAGCACAGTATGGAAGAACAATAAGATTATGAAAAAATTAATCCAAGACAATCCTTGGGAGGTTTTAACTCCATCTAGACTCTACATCAGTGGTTTCTTTGTATCTTTCTTTTGTAGGGGTCCTGGCGGTGAAGTGAAAACAAGGTGGAATAAAGATGGGAAAAGTGAGAGGGATGCCTGGAAGTGTAGTCGAGAGTTGAAGTAGGTGATGACTCTTTGGTAGGACGAAAAGGCATTAAAGTAAGTAAAACCCTATTACTTTACTGCAAAAAGGAAACTGGAACCATTCAACGTACAAAACGTGAGGGGAAGGGGGAACAGGAATCAAGCAGGGAATCAGTTTTGTACATAGGTTGGTCAGCAGACATTAGTTAAGCTCACGTTAAAAATGTTATCTAAACTGGATATATCTGTGTCAAGAAATGTTGGTGCAAAGGAAGGGAAGAGAAAGAAAGAAAAAAAAATGTAAAGTGAATATTTCCACTTGGGAAAAGAAAACAAAACGGAAATGTATGTGGTTGAAAGGAAAAGCAATTGATATGTACACTCAGTAAACCCTGTCAATAGAGCATATCTAAATTTACTCAAAAGGATATATGAATGTGGGAAACTTCCAGTGAAAGTCTCTTTGATGAATAAGGAGGGGGACTATCCCTAAAAGTTACCTCTATGGAGAATACAGAAAAAAATAATTTTTTAGTGGAGGAGAGAGGGATGAAAAGGGGAAGGAGGAAGGGAGAAGAAAAGAGGGAGAAAGTAAAAGTAAAGGGAAAAAAGGGGAAGGGAGACCTGCAAACGAAATACAATTAATTACAAGTGATAAATAAGAAAAAGAGAAGGAAAAGGAAAAGGAAAGAGAAAGAGAAGGAAAAAGGGAAGGAAAACAATATTTAATAAATAAATAATAACAAGAAGAAGAAAAATAACTTGTGTATATGTTTAGAAGGATTCTGTAAATAAAGTACCCCTAAAGCCACTTTAAGAGAAGTATCAAAATCAGTGAGAAAGACCAGATACAGAGACAGAAATTTTGGCTTGTTTGTTTGGATTGTTTCATCTTGGAGGTAAAAACTAGAGAGAATCCCTGAAGAATTTAAAACAAATAAGGAAAAAGAAAGAAGAGGGGGAAATGGAGGGGGAAGTAAAAAGAAAAAAAAGGAAAGGGGAAAAGGGAAAATGGTAAAAGAAAAGTAAACATTACCATGGAGATAAAAGTAAAAAGGAGTTGAAAGATTTGGTGAATAACAAAAAGGTTAAAAAAATGGCATTGAAGTAGGGAAGTGATCCCAAATGCTCAAAAAAAGTAAAGAGGAGAAAGAGCAGGGATC
This sequence comes from Pelobates fuscus, assembly GCF_036172605.1. Taxonomy (NCBI): domain Eukaryota; kingdom Metazoa; phylum Chordata; class Amphibia; order Anura; family Pelobatidae; genus Pelobates; species Pelobates fuscus. Next base: position 170,257,989 of record NC_086320.1, on the reverse strand, counting down.
AAATAAATCACTGCTATCATAGTATCCCTCTCCAAGCTCAGAAGGAAACTAAACCTCAAGAATAAGATTGAGCTCTTCGCCCAAACAAAATAAAAGAGACACCAGAGACAAGAGAAACATCAATCTCAAGATGATTTTGAAATATTAGATCAAGCAAAAGAAAGGCAAGAAAATTCCTAAATTATTGTACAAGAACAGCAAGTACAAATTACCAATGAGTTTTTAACTAATCTATTAGAAGAACAGAGACCAAATTAAAAAAAAAGAAATGAAGAAGTTACCAGCTCAGGCACTTTTACCACCATTTTCACCCTTAACTCACAAGCATATTAAACCCACCGTGACATCTCATGTAAGCCATTTGTACCAAAAATCGGGCACCACACATATTCTTGTCACGGAGGAACGCCAGGCCTGCTGCAGACCCTCCATTCATACGCACATGCCCAACTCTCACACGCAGGCTATTAGAGTCACGCATAGGTAATTTGCCATTTGCCATTAATGAGTTGCCTCTACACATTACATGCCGTTTTTCGCCTACAAAAATTAGCCCACTCCAAACGCACGATATATAGGCCTAGACTATGAAATAGGGTATATTTATAAATATAGTCTTACGGTTATATAGTTTCTCTTGTGTACAACGTATGATGCCTTTAACATGCCTTCACCAACACTTGAAACGCAGCATGTACTGTGCAAGTCGATATATGTTATCATTACTTTAGAAGCTACCTACTGCATGACCAAGCACTTTTATGTTAACTAACTTGTTTTTTCTAAACTGTTCTCACTAAACTAAAAAATGTGCTACTACCTGCTATGCCATAATAAAAATCAGTTGTAACTGTTACTACGAAGCTTGTAGATGCTAATGTGGCTAGACAAGCATGTACTGTTAACCAAAGCATGATAAAAAAAAATAATTAAAAAAAAAAAAAAAGTTAGAGGAATTAACGAATTTGAACTAAAAAGTTCAATAGAACACCGAAAAACTCAAATCCCTAAAATTTGACATGGAAAAACAAGAAGAAGAAAATGAGAACCTATCCAAAAAAGTATCTGAGCTACAAAACAAAATAGCTGATCTGGAAGACCGCTCAAGGAAAAAACAATCTCAGGATAAGAGGTGTGTCAGAAGATGTAAAAAAAAAAAAAAAAGAAATAAAAGTTTTTTTTATGATTTGTTTCAAAGAAATAGCGGGAGAAGTAGGAGAAAAAGAATCACTCCTAGTTAGTGCCCATAGGCTCCCAAAACCATCACAGGCACCTACAAATGCCTCAAGGGACATTATAGTTTGTTTTCAAAACTATTTATACAAGGGGCATGGCTAACTGCGGAGCAAGATGGCCGCATGAAAATTTGCTCCAGCGCCTGGGCACTCAATCTAATTTCATCCCAGCGATCAAAGCATTATACATTGAAAATGTCACAACATAAAAGCAAGAAGAGCTCTGCCAAAACAGACAAGCTCAATTTCTTCGGCCAGAAACAACTCCCTGCGACCCAGGCCGCGCAGTCCTCATACAAAGATGGAGGAGAGGAGTCTGAGGACAGCATGCAATTGCCTGACTTTGGCACACAACCCACGCCGACTCAGATCTCCAAATCCGACCTGAATAAAGGCTTGGAGACTCTCTCAAACAAACTTATAACAACCTGGCAACACACAGCGGACTCTCTGCGAAAAGACATCCAGGAACTTAGGAAAAGGACATCCCACATGGAAGACAAATGTAATGAATTCGCAATGGCGCACAACTACCTGGCTAAAAACGTGGAACAAATGGCGGCCAAAATAGACAATCATGGAATGCAAGATGGCTGATATGGAAGATCTGGCACGTAGAAACAACCTTAGACTGAGGGCAGTCCCGGTGGAGGTCACAACAACAGACCTACCTGCATACGTTCGGGGCCTTCTCCATGCCTACGCCCCAGAGATACCAGCAGACATGCTACTTGTCGACCGGGTTCATCACATCCCAAAACCACGCCATCTCCCTGCCACCACGCCAAGAGATGTGCTGCTTCAAGCTCACTATTTCCACATCAAAGAACACATACTCCAAACTAGCAGAATGAAGGCCAAACCAAACGAAGACTATCCCATGATTTAAATATTTGTGTATCTGTCGGGAGCAACATTCTGCAGAAGAAAGGACTTTCACCCGGTGACTGAGGCCCTGGCCTGCGATACCGGTGGGGGGTTCCCCACAAAGCTACTCGTCACTAAAGATGGGGGCTTAACTGTGCTACACACACACCGGAAGATGGCCTTAAACGAATGAAATGAAAAATGAAATGAAAAATTGGGACATGCCGGCTCCCTCTGCTGAACAAGCCACGGCACCGGTGGGGATGCTTAAAGCGGATTGGAAGACGGCCCCACAGCGACACTAAGCAACCGATGGACAGCTACACCTTAAGCAAGTATCAAGCTGCAACTTACATTTAAGATTAAACCTTGTTTATCCTGAGACACTGTAAGGGCCACACGCAGTTACATAAGATTTCCCAGCGGGTTGAACCGCTACTGACAATCGCTGCTTTGTTGACAATCAAAACCCAACGGAGTAGTTTTGCACCTAACCAGGACATTCCCACACTAGGATGCCGGTCTGCTGGACCAGGGGCTCCTGTTCGACACTGTGACGATGCGAACACGGAGCAGTGGCAAAAATACACAGGAGACCGTGGTACGCTCACAAGGCAAAGTACCTGGATTGTACTCCCCAACAAGGGCTGATATACATCAAGCTAATTTCAGAAGTGACTGTATACATATACTCATTTCAATGCACATGCCATTCCTTAGTTGGCGCAGTTGCCACTGTTGACAGCTAACCTTTGGACCTCAAAGCCCAATAGAACGAACCTCACACAGCTCTGACCCTCAAGTGTTGGGGACACAAACCTGGGCTGCTGAGCATAGGCTCCTGGCGAATGCTGTGATGATCCGAAAGCGGAGCAGCAACACAAGGAAAAAGACACCCAGGGACTATGTACGCAAAACAAGGTATCTAGATTGCGGGGCCCTGACGAAAGCTGTGACGAGGTCGAAAACGGAGCAGCAGTGCCGACGGGTGCCTGAGGGTCGCACGCAAAAGGCAAACACCTGGCTTATACACTCCTTCTTGAGCTGACAAAAGTCTAACCTGGCTTATTACGTGACGCTTTACCATCTACACCAAGTTTCCCCATATGCCACCTGTGATTCCCTGGAGGGTCCACAGAATACTGTCAGGGTACCTGTTGTCTCTACCTCTGAGGAGGTGAGACACTTGGACGTTCTTCCTCCCAAAAGGGCTGAATCACTTGTTCCTCGCGTTCCTCTCGGTCGTTTACACGCCGGCCGCGAGGGATCCACTTCCTTTTATGACCCGGCGCTCAGTAGCCGACGTCATGACGACAACCCGTCCCGACCTGTCAATCAAGTCCCGAGCACGAATGAGGACTCGTCGGGGGCGTGATTACCTATCTGGAACCAGGGTATAAAGTAGGGCTTTCTACATTTGTTCATTGCCCTGTCGTGGTTCTAGCTTGTCTAGTCACTCAGTGCTCTTGTTATATATTCTGTCTCTTTGGTTTTGACCCGGCTTGTTTGTTATACCTCGCTTACCTCTATTACCCTTGACTCGGCTTGTCTCTCGCTTACCTGCTCTCTCGTTCCATCGACCTCGGCTTGTCTCTAGACCATTCTTTACTTACACCTACGTTAGTCCGGCCATTCTAAGGTCCGGTATACGTACCTATTACCTGTTTGTACTCTGCGTGTTGGATCCCTGTGCCGATCCTGACAATACTGACAAACACTCATCCACTGGACCTTGCTGCTCAGCAGCGTGTGGACTTCTTCTGACTATGATAATCCTGCACCTAGAAAGCCAGCCTGCTCTGATCCAGCGGAAACTCCGTATGTGAACTGTAACAAGGCAAAAGCAGAGCAGCGCCACGGGAGGCGCCCATGGAACACATATTTAAGGTACCGCACCTGGACTGTACACCTTACTAAGAGCCAAATGCCTATACACAGGTGGTGAGAATTGGGTGGGGACATATGTATGTAAGGTATGCATTTGCCAAGAAACACTTTACTGCTGATTTATTTTAAAAGGCTGCATGTGGTTGGTGAGCAACCACCTATAGTAAAAATTAGCCAGCTAGAATACACACAGTATAACCAGGGCTTGCTAACTGCAGGCACCCAAGCTAGCAGCATGTGGCCCACCGAACACCCCCTTCCTGCAGACCCACTACCTATTATACCTTCCCTCCGGTGTGAGCACCTTACCCGGTGTGAGTGCACTACCACGCTGAGACCACATTACCCATGCACTAAGCAGCTTTGTTTTCACTTTAAGTATGCATAATATGCCCAATAGCCACACCTATGGAGAAAGCCAATCTCTCCTACCCCCACAGTGTGGTAACCCCACACAGTGTCTCCTCAGGAGACATTTTGAACATCAGTTAACCCTTTTACATTGTTTCCCCCAAGTTCATACCCCTCCCCAGTTGGTTCCCATAGATCAACTGAGCCCCATTACACAGACACACTACCCTGAGACTAACACACGTCTCTTGCAATAGACAGCCCACCTGATAGGGGAATTGCTATGTTACAGTAGAACAGCGAGCTACACTCACTATATGAATTTGAAAAACTACGATACCATTATCAGACACCCCAAACTGCCCCCAGAGACATTAGCTAAGCTCTCCAACCTACATACCCCACATAAAATATGAAACTACAGACTATCAACACATGCAGCGTAAACACGCCGCATAAAAGACGCATTCTTCTAGAAGATGCCAAACGAAATAGGATAGATATCCCATGTCTGCAGGAAACACACTTTGTGCACAATAGAGTACCCAGCTTCGCTAACAGGGATTATCCTGCACAGTACCATGCGACCCACTCCTCCTCAAGGAGCAATTCCAATATCGCGGTGAAGCACCTTGGCATCTAAATGACACCATCCTGTACAATACTGAATTTAAAACTAAACTAGCCGAAGAGATATCCACATACTTCACCTTAAATGAGACACCTGACATATCACCAGTCACAACGTAGCAAGCTCACAAGGCTGTGGTCAGAGGTCTATTATGGAAGTTCTAACAAAAGAAAAGATATCCAGCAAAAATTTCCCTTAACTACAATGAAGAAAGAATTATTTTATCTAAAGATCAAGTTCTAAAATGTTTATAGGACTGGAAAATAGGGGAGAGGGGGGCCTCAAGCTCATAGAAAAGAAAGAAAAAGGAAGGGAAAATAGGGGGGGGGGGGAGTAGTAGGGAGAGGAGAGTGAAAGGGAAGGAAAGGGGCAGGATAAAAAGAGAAAGATTTGGGGGGCGGGGCCGGACCGCCGAAGGGATCAGACGTGCTCTGTCTGAGCTCCCACTTTGGGGCCGGAAAAACGGCGCAAACTGAAGGCTAACTACTCCCAGCCACCCGCAACGACGACCACACAAATCCCCAGTTTCTGGGGTACGAGGGGACACCCCCCAAGACCCCACTCGGCACCTACAGTAACCCGATGAAGGCCTGTGGGGTGCAGGAGCTTGAGCTGGGATGAGACGGCCGCTCTCCCGGGTCTCCGGCCGGTGTCTGGCCCCCCCTCTGGACAGGGGGTGTTATCCCGGTCTGCACAAGCAACGACCATGACGCTAAGCTGGGCCGAATACCGACACCCTGCTGTGGAAAACTCCCCGGCGATATTCCCCAAGATGGCCGCCGCACACAAGCCATATGTGCAACCTGCCAGCAAGATGGAGCGTGCCACGGAGGAACCATCCACCGCCATCTGACTACCACAACTACCCGCCCCAGGGTTGTGTCGGCTGCCCACACTGAGGGAATACCTGCAACGCATACCTCGAGCGGAAAAACACACTGTCTATGGAGGACACCATCATTCCTTCTGGGGCCTGCCCGGGAGACGACAGCAATGACGGCATCCAGGAGAGCAAGCAGCCTGCCAGCACTGGGTATGGACTAACCAAACCCACGCAAGTCCTCCACTGCAAAGTCCAATTTGAGTAGGTTACATGAATGTGATGCAGCTTACTATATACAAGGACTCTAAGAACTCTGCCATAACCTTGAACACTCAGGACTTAATGAGACCTCATACATAGGACTGACCGAGTATACTGTCCTCTGCCACCCTGGCTAAGCTCCTCTCTGCCTCTCAAAAGACACCACTTATAACAGATCCCAGCAGGCTCAGACAGCACCGCCGTGTTTAAATTTCATGCTCAGTAATATAAATGTGTGTTTAACCTTTGTTAGATGTGTATAGTATAGCAAAAAGCCAATAGGTACTGCCATGGAAATATATAATGTATGTTGAGCGTGTGACTGACACTCAATATGGCTCTAACCCAGCCTAACCTGCAACCACTCCCACAAGGCTTGGGCAGCTAAGAAAGATGTCTACCCATTATCTCAGTTATAAACCACTTGAATGGTAATGTTGTATTTAGCAGGATAAAATATGCATACTCATTAACTGCAGTCACTAGTACGTAACTGATGATAGCTCAAACAGTCAGTAAACTCACTAACGACAATCTACTTGTGTGTATGTATAGTCTACTTAAACTATATGAATACTACTCTAGTACTCCAAACGTGACATTTTATAAAATTAAATGTGCTGACAACACCGTCATGATATTGTATACCAATGTGAAGCTTGTACTCGCTGTCGTGGCGCTACAGGCCTGTTTGTAAAAGTATGCACAAGAAAAATAAAGAATTAAAAAAAAAAAAAAAAAGAGAAAGATTTGCTGTTAGAGGAGCTATCTTTTCAAATTCATAATATAGAGGTGGGTGGGGAGTAGAATTTTTTATTTTTATTTTTCTCTGCTTTCCCCCTAGCCTTTTTCAGTCCCTGCCTTCACCCGTCATGCTGTGATTAGCTTCCTGATAGAGCTAAATAACCAATTTCTTTTTGTAAGAAGATCATGAGCCTCATCATATTTTTGCTGGAGGTTTTTTCTGCTTGTCTTGGTATGATTGTGTTGTATGAATGGAAGTGTAAATTAGAAGTAAAATGCAAAAAAAGTTTGAAAGAAAAGAAAAAAAGAGAAGATTAGAATATAAATTACTACGTGCGTTCTGTCGGAAAAAAAATAATTAATTAATTTTTAGACCATGGTTAAATGTTGTTCTATAAATGCACAGGGTTTAACCCCTTAAGGACCAAACTTCTGGAATAAAAGGTAATCATGACATGTCACACATATCATGTGTCCTTAAGGGGTTAAATTCACCCTTTAAAAAGGCACAAATGACTAAATAGGTAAACAAAGAAAAAATAGATATTGCACTTATTCAAGAGACGCAGTGGGTCTCAACAATTTTTTTTTTATTTATAATAAAAAATATTCAAGGCCAATAATTTTTTTTATAATAAAAACTCATTACACTATGTATGAATGCGGTACATTGATTTACATATACGTGGCTTCAAATATTAGCACATTTTTGTTATGTTAGTATGAGCAGAAAATCAGTTGCAAGGTTCATGTGTAACACATCATACAATCTAACTGAAGGTAAACTTGCGATATAAGTATGCATTAAAGTTGCGGGATGTAGTTTGGCCCGCCGTACACTCTTTGGGGGACTTGGTGTATCTAATACACATTTGGTCCTATATATCCTGACTAATATAAAATAAAATAGAACAAAACAAACAAAAGACATATCAAAAGGGGAGCTATGTAACTAAACTACTAATGTGTAAACAGACTACATTGCGTGGCGGGGAATAGCTCCAATGCTGTGTGTATTTACGCCTGGTTATAGCCACAGAATGTGTGGATGCCAATTTAAGCTGATGCTGTCAGGGCTTACCTGGGTTGGGAGTCCAGCAGGCAGAGATGTATGCTCACCCTTGCAAGTAAACACAGGCCGAGGTGGTCAGGCAAGAATTTACCTGGACTGTGAGTCGGTGCACGGGGGCTGTGCAGGATAATTCTCCAAGTCAACGTACAGGAATGGATAAAGCAGGAGAATCGTCGTGGGAAGCCAAATGTCAGAGGATGCCAGAAATCAGAATAAACGAAACAACAAGGCAAGGTCAAGAGTAAACTGGAGAACACGAAACAGCAGTATGATCACCAGAGTCAAGGAACTGACACTGCCTTCTGGGAGAGGCAGTGTTTTATACCTGACTAACGAGACCATCAACATCAGGTGTACCATGAGAGACAGGAGAAACTTCAATGCATGTCCAGCCCCCAGTACTGCATACAAGATAGAGCTGGATACTTGCATTACTAAAGCTGAATGGTGGCTCAGATGTAACATAGCAGCCCCAAGACTGCAAAGTAACCAGGTTCAAATCCGCTACAGGGCACTCCTGGGGCAACCTCGTTTGGCACTCCAGAAGTTACGGTGGGAACCGTGACAGTACCCCCTCCTCAAAGCCGCCTTTAGGCAAAAAAAAAAACAACTACTATTATTAGGCCTGCTTCAGGTAGTCTCTGCCATGTTATGAGCTGTAACGGATCGCCTGGCACCCCGACTTGGTACCTCCGTTAAAAGATGCTCCTAGCGCTTCCAGAGGACTCCAAGCACTCCACCAGACACCATAATCACCGAATCCAAGAAACCTTTAAATTCTCCCAAGCGTATGAATGCTGTAGACCATTGAATAGGAACCATACGAATAGGCTTGTACCCCTAGCAGTCAACTGGAACAGCATACAATAAATCCTTCCCCCAATAATGAGACGACACATCACTTTGAGGTTAAAACAGGAACTCTGGACTGTCTCATCCAGCCTGGCTTTTATTACAATAATACACATACAGGCCACACCCAGGGGGAGGCATAAACTAACCAATCACATACATGGTTCAGCCCACACATCCCCTCCCCTCAGATAACATTAAACCCAATTATCCGGTACACTTTTCCAGCCAAGTTCTGGATGTACCCCAAAACCCGGGGGTACACCTTTAAATCCACCATCGCTGGATAGCCCTTATTCAGGGGGACAACATATCCAAAATTCAAGTCATTCGGATGAATGGTTCGGGAGATATGGGGTTCCAAAGATTTGACCGACCGCATGGGTAAAGTATCCGAAAACAGTTCCATGCATTTTGGCCCTGCGGTCGGTCACAAACAAGGGAATGAAAACAGGCGAATTGCCTGTGTTATAGAGCCTGGACAGGGTTTGAATGAATTCCCTTGTTTGTGGGGTTCTTTCTACCGAACGGCGGGTCATTCGGTAGTTTCTATACGAATTCCTGGAAGTATGGAGGTCTCAGCGGTGTTTGCCTAGTCAAGTGTCCGATTTTAGTTCCAGACACTCGACGGCAAAACACCGCTGTTCGGTAGTTTAAGATGGCCGCCGCCACGTGTTTGTTTCCCGAATGGCGGCCACCCAGAGGACAAAGAATATATTACACTGATTGCCAATTACCCGTTTGCAACATTGTTGCAAACTGTAATTGGAGGCACACTTATTCCTGGGTGGTCTGGTTGTTCGGTAGTTTCACTCAATATACTGAATGGAGTGATTCTACCGAACAATCAGCTGAATGCTGCATACAAATCACCCAGGATAAACTTAACACACAAATACACATATAATATTACAGGCAGTACACTAGAATATGTATCACAGTCTTAAAGGGACAGTAGTCCCAAAAGTCCCAATATGTCCATAGATGCTGTTAAAAGGGCCAGTAGCAGCAATATACAGTACAATATGCCCCAAATAACCCAGGGGCCATAGTCAGCAGGTAGGAGGCTAGCAAACAGGCTTCTCCAGGGCCCAGTGGCGAGGTTGGTTTCGCCACATTTCTCCCCTTTTCCAAACATACTAACAGGGTACCTGACCTCTTGCCGGTCAGTGCCCTTGTTAGTCCAGCAGCCCACCCACAAAACAGAAACAGCAGTACAGTCCACCCACAATGAATGGTTACTACACCTGAGTAATGGAAAAACTTGTCCAGGTCCAGGTGCCTCACCCCGGCTGTGTGGGGGACTGGTAGGCTGTTTTGGTGGGTTGCTGAGTGGGCAGAGACCAGCGGTACTCTGCTCTGGTGCCAGCACTACTACAGGAGTAGTCTGGTTGGAGCCTGGTTGCTGGAGACCGACTGTCTCCCCTTTAGCTGCGCAGCTCTGCTGCTGGAGACCGACTCTCTCCCCTTTGGCTAAACAGCCCTGTTGTGGGGGGGCAGGACCGACCGTCCCTACCCCCTGTGCTGGAAGTGCAGAGACCACGGTCCCATCTGCACAGGTGTGGGGCTTACAGTCTCCCCCTGGTACATTAAGCTGCCGCTGGGGAGAGGTGGTAACCAGCTCCTCTCCCATTAGAACACTCTGCCCATTGATGATCCGCCGCTGGGGAGAGGTGGTAACAATCTCCTCTCCCATTAGAACACTCTGCCCATTGATGATCTGCCGCTGGGGAGAGGAGGTAACAATCTCCTCTCCCATGCCTACTTTCAGTCTTTGTGGAGGGAGACCGACTGTCTCTCCTCCCAATTCAGTGTCCTGCTGCTGGGGAATAGAGACTGGGCTCTCTATTCCCAAAAAATCACGCTGCTGCTGGGGGGTAGGACCAACTACCTCTGCCCCCTGTAACTCAGCCTGCCGCTGGGGAGGGAGGACGCTGCTCTCCTCTCCCTGCACTTCACACTGCCTTCCCGGCATATCACTCTGCTGCTGGGGGGTAGGACCAACTACCTCTGCCCCCTGTAACTCAGCCTGCCGCTGGGGAATGGAGACTGGGCTCCCAATTCCCTGCAATTCACACTGCCGCTGGGGAGGGAGGACGGCCCCTTCAGCTCCCTGTAACTTGGGCGCAGAGACCACGGTCCCATCTGCGCTGGTGTGGGGCTTACTGTCTCCCCTTGGTGCGCTAAGCTGCCGCTGGGGAGAGGGGGTAACAAACTCCTCTCCCTTACACACCTTCAACCGCTGGGGAGAGGGGATAACAGGCTCCTCTCCCTGCACCGTAGACTGCCGCTGGGGAGCAAGAACGGCACCTTCAGCTCCCTGTAACGCACACTGCCGCTGGGGATCTGGGCCGACTGCCCAGCATCCCTGTAGGGCCGGTAGAGAGACCGCAGTCCCATCTCCACCTGCCATCTGTGGGTCTTCCCAGGACCAATCCGTGAGGCCCCTCAACATTTGTGAGTAAGGGCCACCTGCTTCCCCACCTGGCAACTCTGGCTGCTGCTGGGGATCTGGGCCGGCTGCCCAGCATCCCGGTGGAGTGACCTTGGTCCCATCTCTACCTGCCTGTTGTGGTTCCTCACAGGACCAGTCTATGAGGACCCCCACTTCGGGTTCCTCCCGCCGCCTCAGGGAAAGACGGCTAACCTCCTCGGATGCAGCCTCTACCCGGCTGCTGTAACGCTCCTGCTGCTGAGCATACTTCCTCTCTTTTGCCAACCGGAATTCTCGGTCCAGCCTTGTGTTTTGCTCGGCCATGACCTGGTTCCAGATCACCCGGCGTGTCTCCATGGGTATATCATCCCCATACTCGGCCACTCGCTGCCTCACCTCGGCCAGCCAATCATCTCCAGAGCCAGAACCTTCCATACTTGTCTGCTCCCAGGGGCGCTGCACGACTGCTAGCGTTGCCCTCAATTTGTAAATCCAAACGAACTGTGTCTCCGAGCTGCTTTACCTCACACTAGGACGCCATCCCACCGCTGCCACCAATGTAACGGATCGCCTGGCACCCCGACTTGGTACCTCCGTTAAAAGATGCTCCTAGCGCTTCCAGAGGACTCCAAGCACTCCACCAGACACCATAATCACCGAATCCAAGAAACCTTTAAATTCTCCCAAGCGTATGAATGCTGTAGACCATTGAATAGGAACCATACGAATAGGCTTGTACCCCTAGCAGTCAACTGGAACAGCATACAATAAATCCTTCCCCCAATAATGAGACGACACATCACTTTGAGGTTAAAACAGGAACTCTGGACTGTCTCATCCAGCCTGGCTTTTATTACAATAATACACATACAGGCCACACCCAGGGGGAGGCATAAACTAACCAATCACATACATGGTTCAGCCCACACATCCCCTCCCCTCAGATAACATTAAACCCAATTATCCGGTACACTTTTCCAGCCAAGTTCTGGATGTACCCCAAAACCCGGGGGTACACCTTTAAATCCAGCATCGCTGGATAGCCCTTATTCAGGGGGACAACATATCCAAAATTCAAGTCATTCGGATGAATGGTTCGGGAGATATGGGGTTCCAAAGATTTGACCGACCGCATGGGTAAAGTATCCGAAAACAGTTCCATGCATTTTGGCCCTGCGGTCGGTCACAAACAAGGGAATGAAAACAGGCGAATTGCCTGTGTTATAGAGCCTGGACAGGGTTTGAATGAATTCCCTTGTTTGTGGGGTTCTTTCTACCGAACGGCGGGTCATTCGGTAGTTTCTATACGAATTCCTGGAAGTATGGAGGTCTCAGCGGTGTTTGCCTAGTCAAGTGTCCGATTTTAGTTCCAGACACTCGACGGCAAAACACCGCTGTTCGGTAGTTTAAGATGGCCGCCGCCACGTGTTTGTTTCCCGAATGGCGGCCACCCAGAGGACAAAGAATATATTACACTGATTGCCAATTACCCGTTTGCAACATTGTTGCAAACTGTAATTGGAGGCACACTTATTCCTGGGTGGTCTGGTTGTTCGGTAGTTTCACTCAATATACTGAATGGAGTGATTCTACCGAACAATCAGCTGAATGCTGCATACAAATCACCCAGGATAAACTTAACACACAAATACACATATAATATTACAGGCAGTACACTAGAATATGTATCACAGTCTTAAAGGGACAGTAGTCCCAAAAGTCCCAATATGTCCATAGATGCTGTTAAAAGGGCCAGTAGCAGCAATATACAGTACAATATGCCCCAAATAACCCAGGGGCCATAGTCAGCAGGTAGGAGGCTAGCAAACAGGCTTCTCCAGGGCCCAGTGGCGAGGTTGGTTTCGCCACATGAGCGTCCTTGGGTTTGCGTGGGACGAAAGGGGTCACGGGTCACGGTGAGTTGGCCTGCTTGTTCCCGCGGTCTCTGCTGAGTGTAAAGAGTCCTAGACTGAGCAGCAGAGATGCCGCTTCTTGTAGGTCATTGATCTCGTGTTTGTCATCTTAGTGTAGTATCTACAGTATCTGCAGCGTTTGGGTCTGGAGCCATTTGTATTTCAGTCCTTTCTTCTGTAGGAGTTCCTACATATTCTTCACCAAGTGAATTAATATCATGTCAAGGATTTTTAACAGCAAGTTTTAAAATAAAAAATGGCACTCGTCAAGGCTGATCATTAGCTCCTATGCTATATATTCTAACTTTAGAGCCTTTACTTCAAAAGATACGACTAGAAGTAAATATAAAAGGAGTGAAAATAAATAATCTAGAATGTAAATTATCTGCATATGCAGATGACATAATTTTAACAATTACATCTCCTAAAAGATCGGTTAATACTCTCTTAGAAACCTTAGATATATATGGGAAGATGTCCAATTACAAATTAAAGGGCCACTATAGTGCCAGGAAAACAAACTAGTTTTCCTATAGTGCCCTGAGGGTGCCCCCACCCTCAGGGTCCCACTCCCGTGGCGCTGAAGGGGGAGGAAGGGGTTAATCCCTTACCCTTTTTCCAGCGCCGGGCTTCCTCGGCGCTGGGACTCTCCTCCCTCTTCTGACGTCACTGGTTGAATGCGCATGCACGGCAAGAGCCGCGCACACATTCAGCCAGTCTCATAGGAAAGCATTCTCAATGCTTTCCTATGGACGCTGGTGTCTTCTCACTGTGAAAATCACAGTGAGAAGCGCGGAAGCGCCTCTAGCAGCTGTCAATGAGACAGCCACTAGAGGCTGGATTAACCCATAACTAAACATAGCAGTTTCTCTGAAACTGCTATGTTTACAGAATAAAGGGTTAAACCTAGCTGGACCTGGCATCCAGACCACTTTATTAAGCTGAAGTGGTCTGGGTGCCTATAGTGGTCCTTTAAGCCCTTAAGGACCAAACTTCTGGAATAAAAGGGAATCATGACATGTCACACATGTCATGTGTCCTTAAGGGGTTAAACATAGAAAAAACCCAAGCTGTAACATATAGTATGGATCCTGAACATGTGGCTTTATTAAAACAAACTTACGCTTTTCAATGGCCACAGGAAGGGTTAAAATACTTAGGCATAATGATCCCTAAAAAAATAGAAAACCTTGCGGAAGTCAACTTTGCTCATCTAATTAAAGAATTATCACAGAAACTAAAGATCTGGAAGGATTCATCTGTTTCTTGGATGGGTAAGATAAATGTAATTATATATTACCTTTCCGGTCCTATAATTTTAAGATGATCCCATTAATAGCACCGTATAAATATATAAAATAGTTTCAAATACTTGTAGAAAAGTTTTTATGGATCAATAAAAGACCGTGTATATCTAGATACCATTTATATTGAAAGAAAACTCAGGGAGGTATGAACTTTCCAGATATTCCTAGATATCAACAAGCAAATAGTCTGACTATGGTCCATCAAATACAAATAACATCTAAAAAAAAAAAAACCAAGATTGGTATAAAATAGAGCAGCATTTAACAAAAGTTGATAATTTGGAAACTCTATTATGGTGTAAACAAATAGAACTAAACAAAATCCTGTTGAAAGCTGATTGTATAGTCTTGACAAAAAAAAAAAAGAAGAGGCACTTTAGTTTTAATAAGTAAATTGATATCTTTTGAGATAATACACAGAGATTGATAAAGAGGTAAGATACATTACATTGAATTGTAAAATAGATAATGCATCCTTTACAATAGTTAAAGGAACACTATAGTCACCTGAATTACTTTAGCTAAATAAAGCAGTTTTAGTGTATAGATCATTCCCCTGCAATTTCACTGCTCAATTCACTGTCATTTAGGAGTTAAATCACTTTGTTTCTGTTTATGCAGCCCTAGCCACACCTCCCCTGACTATGATTGACAGAGCCTGCATGAAAACAAAAACTGGTTTCACTTTCTAACAGATGTAATTTATCTTAAATAATTGTATCTCAATCTTTAAATTGAACTTTAATCACACACAGGAGGCTCTTGCAGGGTCTAGCAAGAACTATAAACGCAGAAAAAAAAAGATTTTGTTTTATTCTCTACTCTTTTTTTTTTTTAAATCTTTTTTTTAATTATATTTTTCTTCAATATCAAATGACAAACAACATCAATACATACAAAAAATAAAAATAAATAAAAATAGACTAAACATAGCATAAACAATTGTACAAAAAAAAGGTATACAGAAATAAATCTGTTGATCAATTTATGTCTGTAGTGGAGCCCTAGTCCTAGCAGGGACTCTCCTCCGTTGGTTACTCCAACACCTCCCCAGTAACCGGACGACACTCAGCTCTGGGGGAATAACTTGTTTTTTATGGAGGCACACTTGCCTTTTATGCGATTTTAACAACAAGGGTGACACCCAGGTGGACCTTGTTGGGCAAAGGGACATGAAGTTAACAAGCCAATGAAACAGCTTTGTACATGGAGACACTCCCATACAGTATGCACAAGCCCTCCCCTCTCTGCCTGGTAGATAATGGAGGTAGATAATTTTCAGAAGTACCCCAAAAACAAAACATATCCCTATAAATGGCACATCCCCGGGTAGCTCTGATCTGGGTGAACAACATATCAAAAAATCCCCCAGATCAGAGCAGGGGTTCACAAATTCCTTGGAAGTCACTTTTCGACCGACCGCACGCATGGCTTCATGCCCAAAATAGTTCCAGAGAATTAGGCTGTGCGGTCAGTCTATTTTAACAGTCAAGTTATGTTCAAATAGTCGAACGGAGCTGTTCTTGCGTAGCATTAGTGAATGATTAGATTACTTCTACCGAACGGCGCTTAGTTCGTATACTTCTAGTCGGACTTAGCTGGAGGTGGAATCCCAGAGGTGTTCGCGCCATTGAGTGTCCAATTTTAGTTCCAAGCACTCGATAACCAAACACCGCTGCCTTTGTTCGGGTCTCAAGATGGCCGCCGCCATGTGTTCGTCTATATGAACGGCAACCACCTAGCCGACCACTTAAAACGTTTGTGTGGTTGCGGTTTATGGAGGTGTGAACGGTGTTAATGAGCGGCACACTTCATATCTGGGTGGTCTACGATTCGGTAGTTTGTTCGGTTGTCGAACAAATCCATGGGAACCACTTTAGGGAATGATTTTATATGAACGGCCAGGTAAAACAGGGGAAAAGCTTAGAGTTCAAAGTAAGGGGAGTATGTTGTGCACAGTTATTTTAGCTCCCAAACATAGGGGACAATGGGGGGGGGGGGGGAATAGGGGTACGGACAGCCCGGGGCCGGTATAAAAATATGGTAGCATGGTCCATTCCACTACAACGTCCATCTAGTTAGCATACTAATTAACCTGTATTACGCTCCTGCACAAATGAAACCTCCACTTATTTCTGTCAACGAGAGTTCCCAGTCTATCTTTTACCTTTCTCAATTTTCTTTCCATTTCTGGTCTTATTTGGATATGATACGTAATTCTTTTTCCCAATTTTCCCATAAACGGGAAGTCTTGTTCGGTTATTTAGAGTAATTATTTTCCATTTTTATTTGATATAATAGTGGTGAACATAATTGGCTAATAGTACAAACATATTCTCCTTTCCAGTTTCTTGCTATCACTATCTTTGTAGCCAACAAGCAGTGAGTTATCAAATATTGATCTGTCTTTCTTAAATTAGGCCAATAGATATATAATAACATTATTTATTGGAGTTATTGATAGTTTAACGATGCATAATTTATATACAATGTTTTGAACCCACTGCCACACAACTGACACTTTTTTACATGTCCACCACATATGTACGTAGCTACCCTTCTCCTCTTTGCAATTCCAACATTCCTCACTCGTTCCTAGTGAGAATTTCTATAGTCTTATTGGAGTCATATACCACAAATTTATCAATATAAAATTGGTTTCTATCAACGCAAGTGAATGAACATATTTATAAATTTTATAGGAAGAAGATACCCATTCCTTTTCACCTATTTCTATCCTTAAATCGTTATTCAATTTTCTTATGGCTGTAGGTGTTTCTGTGATATTATTTTCTTTTGTCAGTTTAACACATCTAGAAAAGAGCTGTTTTACTCTGTTCTCATGTAATATTGCTTTTATTACTTTATAAAGATTACCTTTTGATACCAATACAACTCTGTCCATAAAATGTTCAACCCTAGTATAAGTAAAAATGTCCTTGACTGTCAAGTGAAACTCCCCTACCAACATATTGAAAGATTTTATTTTATTTTCTCTAACTAAATCTTTAATTATATTTATATGCTTACCTTTCCATGTATTTAAAGAGATGTTCTTCATTATTATTTCTAATGAGTTCAGATTTTGAAAGTCAAAGATTTTAATTTCCAGATCAATTTTCTTATCTATTTTATACCATATAGGTATAATTTGATTCAGAGTTGGATAAATAAATTCATATAGGTATAATTTAATTCAGAGCTGGATAAATAATTTTTTTTTATATACCAGATTAAATCTGCTGGATCATTTAATTGACTTGTTTCCTTTTCTATATTGAACCATGTTTCTGTCTTATTTTGCTCTAACTGGCATGTCATTACATACATAATTATGCCAGCCTCATAATATTTTGTTATATTTGGGTATCCCAGTCCCCCATTTTTACTACCTCTAGGTATCAATGAGTTTTTATTCCTGTTTTTTTTTCCTTTACACACAAAATTATAGAAGGCAGTGTGGTGTATTACCAAATTAATATATATATTACACAATGTTTGTCTACATTAAAAAGTATTTATTAGATGGCAACAACACAATACTATAAATTTATCACAGTGCAGACCCACGGAGCAACAACCCTTTTTAAGTCTATCTATCTATATAGTAATCCCCTTCCCCACACGTTTGATCTCACCCACGGTTAGGCCTTCACATCTAGTAATGGCTCACTGCTGCAAGTTCAACATCACATCCACCAAGGAAGAAAAAGGAAGCAACAGAGTGTAACATAGTTCACCATAACAACACATGTCTGCTCACATCTGCTCAGTAGCACAGCCAAGAAGGAACAGGAAGGAATGGAGATAGGGGGAAGTGGTTCTCTCTCTCCTGACGTGTAAAGGTATTGAATTACCCAATTAAAATATCAAAGGGTAAAGCTTATCCCCCTGTGAGAAAGACATACATGAGCTTGGTCACATGGCCCCTGGTCACCATTCCCTCACCTTTTCTACTCTTATGTTGAGCACATTTATAATAATAACATATCCCTCTTATCTATCTAAACTATGAGATCTGAAGTAGGAAAGAGGAGCACAGGAATTATAGTGAGTGAGATAAGCAAGGTGAAAGAAACCAGTCAAATAGGGATTGCATCACCCCACAGGCAGTTCTTACCATTGTTAACCAAGGCATAGGAATAGCTAAAGGGAGCATCCTGAACAAATATATCCATTTCGGAAGAACGTAGGATTTCAGAATATTTATTCTTCCTCCCCAGGATACTTCTAGTTTCCTCCATTCTTTTAGGTTTTTGTTAGTTTCCTTTAAGAGAGCTATAAAGTTTATTTGCATACTACTATTTATATTCTTAAAAAATTTAATTCCCAAATATATAAATGTTTTTGCATAAAACCATAATTATCTTGATAAGTAGCTATGTCCTTTTAGATATATTATTTTATAATACATTTGATTTTGTTTTATTTAGTTTATAATTTGAAACTGTACTATATAATTCTATTTCTGACATAACATTTGGTAGAGAAGTTGAGGGATTTGTTAGATACAAAATAGTGTCATCAGCATAAAGTGACAGCTTTAGTAAAAAAATTTGTTAAATAACCTCTTATCTCTGTGCTCTGACTCATTCTATTGGCCATTACTTCTATAGTTAGTATATAAAGGATGGGAAATAACGGGCATCCCTGTATTGTGCCGTTTTTCTGATTGAACCAGTTTGAACATATGTTAGGTCCAATTGTTCTAGCCATTGGATCTCTATATAACGCCAAAATTCTGGTTAAAAGCCAACCTGATATTCCAAATGCCTCTAGAGAATTTTCCATAAAGGCCTAGCTGACCCTATCAAATGACAGAATCAGCATAGGACTTAAATTTTGTTGCGATATATCTATTACATCAATTAATCTTTTGATATTATTATTTGCCATTATTTCAGGTACAAAGACTATTTGATCTGAATGGATTAAATGTTTCAAAACTTCTTTTAATCTATGGGCAATAATAGTGGAAAATAACTTGATGTCTACGTTATTTAGGGATATTTGGCGATAGCTTTTTACATTAGTTGGATCTTTCCCAGGTTTTGGTAAGATGTTTGCTTCCAACATTTCACTTGGGAACCTTCCTTTAGAGACAGCATTGTTAAAAGTGTTCTTTAGATGACTTGTTATTTGAACTTTCATCTCCTTATAGAATCTATTCCCAAATCCGTCTAGTCCTAGAGTTTTATAACTCTTTTGTCTATCAATAGCCCTTATAAGCTCTTCCTCCGATATTTCTTTATTTAATAAGATTAAATGTGAATTTGATTATTTAGATAGATCAGCCAATTCAATATATTCTTTGATCATATCTTATGGAGTTATATCTGTAAGATTATACAGTTTTGTATAAAAGCCTTCCCTATTTCCTCGGGTGATAAATAGATTTTATCGTTTGTAATGAAACTAAATTATTTGTATTTCTTTTTTATGATAATATTTAACTTTAAATTTTAATATATTTTTCTTATTTTTTTTTCAAAGGTCTTATTTTGAATCTCTATTTTAATGTTTACTATTTTAAGCTGATTCTCCCTATGACAGATTGGTGTGATTTTCTTTAGTTAAGTTGTATAATGAAATATGGAGGTCCGTTAAACTTGCCCCAATCCTCTTATCTCTTCATTTCTTTAGCTTAATACAGTGGCCTCTAATTACAGCTTTATAAGAGCACCATAAGGTGTCATCCTCAACCTGTCCTTTTTTATTTTCTTGGAAATAAAACTTTGTAATTTTGTCTAAATGGTCTTTATATTCTTTATTATGTAACAAAGTATCATCTAGTCTCCATGTTGTATTATAGTTTCTTCTATAGTTAGTTTTATTTAACTCTAAAGTTAAACTATTGTGATCTGACCTTGTTGCTGGTTTAATTTCTATTTTATCTATTTCTATCAACTTTAATTCTCCTAAAAAGAAATCTATTCTAGAGTGTGAATCGTGAGGCCAGTGAAGGATTGTTTACTCTCCATATATCATATAGACCTTCTCTTTTCATGAAATTATTAACATTTTTGGCATTTATTTGAACATTTTTGTCTAAAAAGATATTCCTCTTAGAAAGCTTATCTATTACAGGAACATGTGTGCAATTAAAATTTCCTGCAATAATCTTAAGGCCCTCGCCCACTTTTTCTACTCTATTTAACACTTGTCTCAGGAGACTCATAGGATTATTAAACATTTACTAAAGTAAACAATTCTTCATTGATAGTACATATAATTATAATAAATCTACTATCAGGGTCTTGATCTGTATATTTAATATGAATTTTTAAAGAATTAGAAAATAAGATGGCTACTCCACTTTTTTGCCTTCAGTTCTAGTTGCACATATTTTTATTGTACCATCTAATTTCATCTTTCTGACACCAATGAGTCTCCTGGACAAATGCAATTTGAATTTCTTCTTTTTTTAAATACTCTTGAAAAGCCTGTCTCTTTTTTGGGATATTTAGGCCTTGTATATTAATGCAAACACAAAGATAAAGCACCGCGCTTACAGCAGCAGTAGATTAGTATCCAACAGCTCAATATACATAGTAAAAACAAGGAGAATGTTACCTCTGCTCTGGCATAAATGTACATTTAAACAAAATGGAGGATCTTTAGTTTTATTCCAATGGCCATTTGAATATAAGCTGACCTGTCCCATCAAGGCAAGCCCCAAAAGGTGAGTCCTACTCTAGGCACCCCTTCCTGTCTCAACAGAGAAATTTGCCTTTAAGCTGATACCGGCAAGGTGATTTGTATGTTTTATAGCCCCTTTTTTATACTGGGCAGACTATGGGGCTCTCGTTGACAGACACATAGACCAATATTAAACATACATAAACCATATATCCTTACACAAAATATAAATGACAAAGATCCATTCATACTTAAGACTTTAAAAAGAGTCATAACACAATCCATTATGTGTACCTTATTGCACACACTTCAACCCCTACAGGATTGTGGCGGTGGAGGCCCAACCTATTGCTCAGGAAATTATTCCATCAATCTGAACATTTTCCCATAAAGAAAATCAGTACTATAATTCCCCTATTCTGTCCCTATTTATTGTTTCTTTCTTTCCCCTTTCTTTCACCTTAAACCATTATTGATAAATATCACTATATTATATCTTTATGTCTTTGCTATTTTTGGTGTATATTTCTAGATATCCTGTCTACATATACATACTTGTGCTCAGAATTTCTAATACGTAATGGAATGTAGAAGGAGAAGCAAAGTTGGTTGAGGTGTGCCGAAACCAACGTACGAGTAGGCCTGTAATAAAAGAGGGCCCACAAAGGTGAATTGTAAATGTAGATGGGTATAGGTGGGTGGGGACAAACAGCTTGCCCGACAAAGGTAAGTAGGGGGGAAGGAGTTTAAATAGGGTCATAACTCCTCCCACAAATTCTGGCCAAATGGCCTTCCAACTTGTGCTCGGAATTTCCAATACGTAATGGAATGTAGAAGGAGAAGCAAAGTCGGTTGAGGTGTGCCGAAACCAACGTACGAGTAGGCCTGTAATAAAAGAGGGCAAAAAGAGGATTTGAAGAAAACACACTTTATTGCAAGTTTATAGAGCGTGGATACTGAAAGCGTGTAAAGGAGCTTTTACTCGGATTGTGGTATATATGTAACTGTAGAACACACAGTATAGAGAGCGCAAGTTAAAGATAATATAGTGAACTTTCAAGGACGATGCCCCAAACTCAATTGTCCACAAGAATAAATGGAAAAAGCTGCTAAATACAATAAAAACCTTCCCAAGTTTTAAAACATCCTATAGAACAAAAATTAAAACAAATCATGTATCAGCGCTTAGTGAATTTACCCCTATTTTTAACATAGGGTTCAGCACAGAAAATATCTATTAATAAAGAGTTTTCATTCCAGTCTTATTAGAGGGCACTTTTAAAAGTCCGCAGGGATAAGTTGCTGTAACAGTAGTATGTCAAATCTGTGTCTTTGTACGTATCCAAACCTTAAAATAGAAAAGATACTTACATAGCGTAAAAATTTAACAACTTTATTTCCCATATAAAAAGACCCCCATAGGAGAAACTCTTACAATAAAATATTGTGAAGCTTATCTCTAAGATTCACAGTAAAAGCAAGGTTCAAACTGAGTGTCAATGGAAGAATTGAATGTTACCGCTCTGTCGATACTGCTTATTCAGAACCGGTCCTGTGCACTAAGATCGGTCCTCTCCAGGAGCGCCGGCTTCCAGATACTGCTGTGAGCGTTGCAAAATTCAAAAGTCCCGCCAAAAACACGATCTACGCGTTTCTCTCGTTAGATTGAGCTTTTTCAAGATGAAGTGTTAAGGGGGACAGTAGGTATATATAAGTGCCTTTTAATTAACGGATCAATTAATCTTTGTTAAGGATCTTGTAGTTCCGTAATAAAACTTTTGTAGTGACTTTTAAACGTTATCTTATACATATAGACAATAGTAATAGTCCTAAATAAATTTCTACTTGAATGTTTGTTTTAATATATGTAACTGTGTTGAGGATTACCTGTGACTCAAACACTTAGTGATGTAGACTGGGGTGTAGGAACTAGAAGCTACTGATGCAGCGCTTTACGAAAAAGAGAGACCAGTGAAGGAGGCCATGATGTAGCTCAACCTCAATGGAAAGTTTAGACATGAAGTAATGAATTAGGACTGATATTGTGTGGTTGACCTTGGAGACGTAAAAGTGGAGTGACAACATAGGAGGTTTAAGTAAGATGCGTGATTTAGGGCAGGTTGTGAGGACCTGGTAAGTACTCTGGAAGGTAGAGATTTATGAAATAGTAAAACTTTTAGGTGTAGGTTTAGAGGAAGAGGCAAAAATTACCATAGTTTAACTGCAAAAGTCTTGATTCAAGCAACTCTGCTTGTGACAATATACAAAGCCTTGGCGTGAGTGATAGAGTAGTTGTGAAACTGTGTGAAGCGTGAGTACCTATGCGTGGTGTAATAATGTGCTTAGTCCCATATTAGCTAATGGAAAGGTGGTATCCTGGATGGTAAGTGGTGGGCCAAAGGGAGTGCCTGAAAGAAGACCTTAAATTGAGAGCGTGAAAGAGAGTCAGCGGCTGTGTTGTGGACACTAGGAATGTGGATACAGACTAAAAAGAACGGAGAGGTAGCTGCCAGCCAAGTCAGCCTGCAAATCAGCCTCATAATTGTTAGTGAGGATGACCGACCTTTGTTAATGATGTCGCAGGCTGTGGAGTTGTTGGAGAAGCATCTAACTGCCTTGTCGGTCCAAAGATGACACCATGTGTGGGCGGCCGCCACGATGGGGTATATCTCAAATAAAGTAGAAGTCACTCTTAAGGCCAGCAAGGCATCTGTCTCGGTGGGCCAGTTGTCCCTAAACCAGTGGTTGCCGAAAATGGCTGCGATCCCTGTGTGTGCTGCTGCATCTGTGTGAATTGAAGGGGAGTGCTCTGAAAGTGGGGGAATGAACAAAGAGATCCCATTCCAATCGGCCAAAAATCTACTCCACATGTGTAAATCTGCCCTAGCTGGATCGTCCAGAATGATTGGGCAGGAGTCCGGCACACACCGTGGAGCAATTTGAAAAGCCTGGAGGCAAAAGACCTACCCTGCGGAATGATAGGCATTGTAAAGTTAAAGGGCCCCAATAAGGACTGGAGACTCTCCTAGTGCATGCATCACTCTGCAGGAACAGGACAATCTGGTTCCTAATGTAGGACAGTTTGTCTGGTGGTAGACTGGCTTGGAAGGTAGTGGTGTCCAAAACTATGCCCAAGAAAACGAGCCTGGTGGAGGGACCGAGTGTTTTGCCTGGTGACAGAGGGACCCCGAGTGTCGTGAAAAGGGCTGTGGTGGAGTGTATACTGTTCAGTGATTGTGAATCTGGTTCAATCAACAAAAAATCATCTAGATAGTGGATGACTGAGGGACACCAGATTATATTTAGGAGCAGCCATCAGAGGGTTTCTGCGAAGATGTCGAATAACTTAGGGCTGCTCCTAGAGCCAAAAGTGAGCGAAAAAATACTTAATCCTCCATTTAACACCATGCAAGTGCCATAGTGCCATAGTGAAGGGTGAATAGGTAGTAGTAAAAGCGTTGGATATATCTGTCTTGCTCAACCATGCCTTACTACCTGCTGATATGATGGCTTGCATGGCATTGTCAATTTTAGCCTAATGTTGTGAGAACTCCTCGGCGGGAATGAGGGAGTTGATGCTGGGAATGGAGGAAGAGTGTGGTGCAGAGAGGTCAATAATCAAACGTTTTTTGTTGGAGTATTTGTGAGTGGCTACCCCGATGGGATTGGTACGCCAAGATGAGAAAGGTGAAGACAGGAAAGGGCCGATCATGAAACCAGCCGTGATTTCTGTGGACAGAAGGTGGTCCACTATAAGTTGGTCAGTGGAAGCGGATAAAAGGTTAGGGCATTCAAGTGTACCTGTGGGGATGGCGATAAGGCCCGTGTGAAACCCCTGTGAGAAACCCATCACCAGATAATCTACCAGATGCCTAGTTTGGTGTAAATGTAGATAAAATTCCAGGATGTCAATGTTAACCTGTCAGGGTGGCGGTCCGGTGCCCAGGACCCAGACAGTGTCCGGGCGGCGGTGCAGGACCGGGACCCAGTATGCCTGATGTTCAAAGTAGGAGTCACAGTGTGTAGGAGGATTAGCAGGGTCTGGTGCAGGGTAACCGCACGCCCCCTGGTGTTGAGCACCAGCGTTTGTGCAGCCATACCAAGACCCTGAATCAGCTTCAGCGGATACCAGGAACTAGGAGCATGGAAATTAGCAGACCTCCCAGGAGCTGAATAGGGAGGCTCTGCAGCAAGATTGTATCCAGTACTAGAAACAAGGCCAGACTAGAGATAGGCACCAAACAAGGAAACAAGACAAAACTAGTATAACCCAGAACCAGAGAAAGATAGTACGCTAAACCCAGATATATACACAAGACATGAGGAAAACATGAACTTAACATGGGCATGACTGGACAGGAATGTACATGGACTGGGTATACAAACTAAAACAAGACAAGATAACATAGGCAAAACAGGAGGAGAAATAACTTAGTACTACATATGGAATTCATGGGGATTTAGTCACACTATATGATCATACATTGCATAAGCCTGCCAACAACGCCAATGTACCCCATATCTGGCAGGTCCTACACTGCCTAATGTATGCTAAAGCAACCAAAAGACATATATAGCACTTACCTGCAAGAAAGGGCAGAAGCCTTGAGGAGCTGCCTGCAGGAACACTGAAACAGAGAGAATGATGGAAAACAAACGGGTGTGGCAACATAAAACAAACATTTAAATGAAACCTGGAGACTGGGAATCCCAGGGATGGATTACAGGAATGAACTCATAAATCCCAGCATAAATAAAACCAGACATAGAATAGAAAACCAAAAAAACAAGGAAAACTAAGCAAGAATAGCAAAAAGAGTACTGGATACCAGAAGCCAAGGCCAGACATATCCACAGAACAGAGCAGGACGTGACATAATGCCCCTCTTAAGGAGCGAACTCCGGACGCTCCAAACAGCTCCCAGGCAGAGACCAGGAATGGTGAGCGGATCCTGCAACGAAGTCCTCTTGACTTCCACGGAGGCAGGGATCCCCCACCGGAAAGGCCTCCTGCATAGAAACCGCCAGCAACGAAAGAAGGCCCACTCAAAAACAGAAGCATTACCAGGAAACAGAATCAGAGCAGGTTGTGACCCAATGCCCCTCTTAAGGAGCGAACTCCAGATGCCCCAAACAGCTCCCAGGCAGAGACCAGGAATGGCGAGCGGATCCTGCAACAAAGTCCTCTTGACTTCCACAAAGGCAAGGATCCCCCGCCGGATGAAAGGCCTCCTGCATAGGAACCACCAGAAAAGGAGCACTACTACAAACAGGAACCAAGCATCACAAGAGAACACCTGAAGCGACCACCGTACAGCTTAGCAGATCGACCTCCTCCATGACAAAAATAAGGAAGCCATCTCCAGCACACTGGTCCAGATACAGGAACTCTTGCATGCCGAAACAGGAACTAGAACAAGAAGCAGAACAAGATGACACCTGCAGAGACCACCGAACTGCTTAGCAGATCGACCCCCTCCAAGACAGAAATCAGACAGACTGAACAGGAATGAGGAAGTCATCTCCAGCAGACTGGTCCAGATACAGGTACTCTTGTATGCTGCATAATCCAGGCAGGACATGATACAGACAGAACAGATCAGGAAAGCTGCAGGGTCCACTCCATGAACTCCAAGGGCCTATGGCCATACTGTCAGGGTGGCGGTCCGGTGCCCAGGACCCAGACAGTGTCCGGGCGGCGGTGCAGGACCGGGACCCAGTATGCCTGATGTTCAAAGTAGGAGTCACAGTGTGGAGGTGGATTAGCAGGGTCTGGTGCAGGGTAACCGCACGCCCCCTGGTGTTGAGCACCAGCATTTGTGCAGCCACATACCAAGACCCTGAATCAGCTTCAGCGGATACCAGGAACTAGGAGCATGGAAATTAGCAGACCTCCCAGGATCTGAATAGGGAGGCTCTGCAGCAAGATTGTATCCAGTACTCGAAACAAGGCCAGACTAGAGATAGGCACACAAGGAAACAAGACAAAACTAGTAGAACCCAGAACCAGAGAAAGATAGTAAGCTAAACCCAGAACATATACACAAGACATGAGGAAAACATGAACTTAACATGGGCATGACTGGACAGGACTGTACATGGACTGGGTATACAAACTAAAACAAGACAAGATAACATAGGCAAAACAGGAGGAGAAATAACTTAGTACTACATATGGAAATCATGGGGATTTAGTCACACTATATGATCATACATTGCATAAGCCTGCCAACAACGCCAATGTACCCCATATCTGGCAGGTCCTACACTGCCTAATATATGCTAAAGCAACCAAAAGACATATATAGCACTTACCTGCAAGAAATGGCAGAAGCCTTGAGGAGCTGCCTGCAGGAACACTGAAACAGAGAGAATGATGGAAAACAAACGGGTGTGGCACCATAAAACAAACATTTCAATGAAACCTGGAGACTGGAAATCCCAGGGATGGATTACAGGAATGAACCCATAAATCCCAGTATAAAGAAAACCAGACATAGAATAGAAAACCAAAAAACCAAGGAAAACTAAGCAAGAATAGCAAAAAGAGTACTGGATACCAGAAGCCAAGGCCAGACATCTCCACAGAACAGAGCAGGACGTGACATAACCTCAGTCAGGCGTTTCTTAGGTGACAGACGGGCTGGACAAATGGACTTGGTGTGGGTTCTGGAGCAGAAAGAGCAGATGTGCAGTGCCCTGCATGCAATGAGCTTACATACCCCTGCATTAAAGTCATTGCACACCCGAGCCATGCCCAGAAATGAAATGGGTCAGCCAAGCTTGTCTCTCTGCCCACCTCCCAGTCCAGTGTGTGGGGTGAGGGAGTGTATGTCTCGCAAGTGCACAAGTCGGGGAAGTGGGAAGAGGAACTACGAGAGGCACTGGACTGGGGCCTCAAACCAGAGTGACGGAAAAACAGTTCTGTGTCCATCTGGCACCAGTCGATCCTTATTTTGAACCATGCCAGATGGGAAGCTGCCTTGGCTGACACTGATTTATGAAAATCGTAAAATGAGGACCCTCCGAACCTAATACCTAAGTCAACCACCTTGTGTAAGTATGAATCAAGCTCTTCCCTCCTATGTGGGTACACCGTGCAGATAACATCCCGATAGATGCCAAAGGCAATGACAAACTGAGGAATGGAAAGATTAGTGTTAAGTCGGGTATCTCTGTCTTTCAGGACTACTGAAATGTCATCATGTATATAACCTTTGGTCTCTAGCATTGCTTGGGAGGTTAGGAGTAGTTACATTTACGTCCTTTCCCTCTAGAATTTACTTTTTAATGGAATCTGGAACAGAGTGGGCAGGTGAAACGTATTGAGTTGGTATGACCAAGACCGCCAGGGGAAGGCCTGCCGAGCCTAACGAGACACCTGGTGTGGCTATAGCAGCACCAGCCTGTTATTGATCATTTGGAGGCTGGCCAGTATAGTGACCAGGGTCTCTTGTGTGGAATCCGAGGTGTGAGCTGGCGGCCCTTGTGAACTAGAGCCGGGCCTGGGTATGTTGGCCTGTGCAGTCATGAGCCTGTAAAGTTCTGCCTTCCTGGCAGTGGCAGAAAAGGGGATATCCCTGAGTCTGAGCTCCGCTGAGATTTTAGGAATGGTCCAGTATCTCAGGGAACTGTGGGTAGAAGGGGTGAGGGATTTCTCAGGAGACCCAGGCCTGACGGGCGTGCTGAGTATTTCGTCTGATGGCAGATCGATGATCGGTTCTGGAGTAATTATTTGGATAAGTACGGTGTAGAGGAGGTGGGGATAAGACCTCCGGAGAACTGGCCTGCTAGCTAGTGCCAAGGCGAAGAGTTTAGCTAGAACCAAGTGACAGGTGAGGCCCTGCTAGTGCCAAGTGGCGGAGAGAGGCTCTACCTATGATTTGTGCCGAGGGAGTTTTGTGGCCACCTGAAAACGTGGTGGCAGGGTGTTGGCCTCTTGGTGACCGTAAAGAGATTCAAGACGTGTGGCCGTGACTTAGGACGCCCTAGCTGTAGCCCAGAAGGAGGGCGAGCAAGGTGGCTAGCTATGATTTGGTCGTGGGGCCGAACCTTCATGTATGAGGTGGGGTGTAGACCTCGTGGGACCGTAGTATTTACTTGAGATAGCTAGGGCCAGCGTCTAACCCTAAAAGACAGTTCTTTAACCTGAGGGGGGCTTGTCTCATGGAATGATGT
Source organism: Pelobates fuscus (assembly GCF_036172605.1). Lineage (NCBI taxonomy): Eukaryota > Metazoa > Chordata > Amphibia > Anura > Pelobatidae > Pelobates > Pelobates fuscus. Next base: position 170,228,795 of record NC_086320.1, on the reverse strand, counting down.
ATTTGAACGTATGTAGATACTAACCTTAAGTGTTTGTCCTGTTTGTTTGGACAATGCGCTGGAAGACTTTGACATATAAATATATACTTCTGTGGGAAATGGGTCCAGTCCAGGAACCTAATGGTCAGATAGATGCTAGTGGGCCTGAGGCGTGCCACTGGTATGCCAATTGTAAAAGTGTCGAACGTATGGATAGGTATGTATCAGACATAATGTAATGTAAGAACCTGTGTAAGCTGAGGGACCTGAACATTGGTCCGTAAATTAGAAACAAGCTCCTGGGTTCCCACAGATGTAAATTTATTTGAATGATGCAAAGGCGAAGTGAGTGAGTAAGATTAACGATACCTGCTACTGAAATGCAACAGGTAGCCTGTTGGTTGTTGATGGCGTAGTGGAACTCCTAATGACGCAGGTCTAAGTAATGATATGTAGAAATGATGAACAAGAAATGACACGCTACTATAATAGTAACACAGTGGTGTAGATTTATGAGATTGTTGTTGACATCTTAGTGAGGAATCTTAGACCTGGTGTGTTTTGAAGTTTAGGACCCACTTTGGGAGGTGGGGAGGCTGTATAAGGCCGTGGAGGCTGAATGAGGCCTCAAGGGAAACATAAAAATGGTAAACCTTCTTACCTGATACCATGAAACGGGATACTGGATACCACTTCCAGAAGATTTGTTTGAAGAAGAGTAGTAGAACCTAAAACATATGCATTCTAAGTATAATGAACCAGACTGTAAGGTCTTTATTTAAGGAAACAGAGATTTGCAATTAGAGCTAATGATCTCAATGTAGTGGGAGAGGTGACCTTAGTCACGCAGACGACTAGTTTGTATACTAGGGAAAGAAAAGGTACTATGATGGACTAAGTTATAGCGGGGTTAAAAATTAGGTGCTTGATGGTGTATTAGCCTACCGATATAAAAGAGATTTGGGGCCGAAGTGTGTCTTTAAGACGATTCCCCTGAATAAATTGTGTCCATAATTTAATGTGACCATGGATAGGGAAATAGTGCCACGCAGACTTAGTTATTTAGGTAGTGGAAAACCATATACTACACATAAATTGATAAGATAAATAAATGAAAAAGGGTGAGTGCTTTCGTTACAGTAAATGGCATAATGAAGTACATACATGACACATATTGAAAATTTCATGCTGAAACCTCCTGCATTCGGCTAAACGAACGAACAAGAGGAATATAAACAGAAAACACCACCTGCAGTCGGTTTAACCCCTTAAGGACACATGACATGTGTGACACGTCATGATTCCCTTTTATTCCAGAAGTTTGGTCCTTAAGGGGCTAAGTGGAACATACGAGAGACTGCATGAAAGCCGTTTATAAGTGTTCGGCTGTACAAACGTACGAAAGAACAGGTGAACGTAAGTAAGTATGTGCGGTCGGCAGTTCATTTAAATGAAAGAAAATGAAAGTGTGTGTACTCTGCGGTCGGCTGTTAGCCACACGAACGCAGAAGTACACGAACAGAGTAAGTGCACGAATGGGTAAGTAATGAAGGGAGCCTATCCCTGCGTTTTTAGGCCCGAACGTGGGAAATAGCCGAACGATATTTCCCACGTTTATGCTTACGTGTACGTGCCGGTCTCGTAACCGGAAGCCGGGTAGCGAGTAGCAAAGTCGGCTAGAAGCCGGTGGACGGGCCCGGAGGTCGGCACCAGGAGCTGCTGGCGACAGACTGTTTGCTTGAGACAGGACTTGGCGGGAACAGCAAACTGGAAGTGCAGGTAACTATGGAGATGACAAACAGCTTGCCCGACAAAGGTAAGTAGGGGGGAGGGAGTTTAAATAGGGTCATAACTCCTCCTACAAATTCAGGCCAAATAGCCTTCCAACATATGTATTTCCTTTCCTTTCTTTTCAAATAAGAGAGGTTTTGATTAAAGAAAGACTTGACGACATATCAGGGGCAAAGAAAACTTAGTAAACATCTTTAAAAAAATATATATATATTTCTCCCTTATCTTTTCCTCTTCTTTTCCCTTTCTTTTCTTCCCATTTTCTTTCTTTTTCTTCCCTTACCAATTTAAACCTTATTATCCTTTCTGTGTTCTTTTCACCTACTACTCTTTCTCTTTCTATTAGTGATCTTTCGTACATTAATTATTATACTTAATATATACTTTGCGTGATTGTGTTTTTCCTATAATTTAGTGTTGAGAAATATAGGGATTTCATTTATCCAATTTAGTGTATTTCTATTCTCACATTCTATATCTATATTCCTTGTTCCTTTCTGTGTTCTTGCTACCTATTGCTTTCTTCATCTGTTAGTAACCTTCATGCATTAACTATTGTGCTCAATATATATCTTACCAAGTTATTGTTATTAAAAAATATAATGTTTGTGTAAATCTTTTTTTCTTTCTAGCCTATTTACCTTTTCGTATATCTACCCATTTACTTCCTACTTCTCACAATATTCACTCTTTCGATCTACTTTATCATTGTGAGTACGAATTCAAGTGAGAGAAAGATACAAGAAACAAAAACAATAAAAATAATAATAAAAGTCCTTCATTTTCCGTTTTTTTTCCTTTTGATCTTCTCTCTTCCTATATCATCCATTTATTGATTATTTTCTTCTTCCCTTTCTTTTTCTTCCTTTCATCTGTTGAACCTTCTATCTTTATCTTTAGTCCTTTTTCTCCACATCCTCTTCTCTATTCTTAATTATGCAGGGGATAGTATAACCTTGTCTTTCCTTATAAGCCAATCTTCAATTTGTTTTGGGGAATCAAAAGTCTCAATCTTGTTAGGGTAACCCCAGGAATATTTTATATTTACATTTCTTAGAGTGCTTGTTAACATAGTAAATTTTCTTCTCTGTGACCTTGTAAAAATGATAAATCTTGGAATATATTTATATTTTTAAAATCCTCTTCCATATTTATTTTGGCTCGACTAGCACGTAATAGTGCTTCTTTAAACTGGAATCAATTTATTATGATGTCTCTTGGTTGTTGTTCTGATATAGCTTTTGGTTTGAATAACCGATGGTATCTTTCCATGTTGGTGTTATATTTCGGTACTTCTATCTTCAATGCTAACCATAACCTCTCTAAGAACTCTGTAATATTTTTTCTTGTGTAACCACCTCGGGGACATTTCAGATTCTGAAGTTATTACGTCTTGCATGATCATCTAAGTCTCCTATTTTACTTTCCATAATTCTCAATTAGTCAGTCAATTGTTCATTTCGATCTTTCAGTATTTTTTCATTATATTCTAAAGTTGTCATTTTTTTCTTCATTTACTTGTAGTATTTAGATATATCTTTCAGCTGATTTTTAATCTCTTCAGAATTTTTATTAATTTGGCTGGTTATTGCTTCAAGTTGCATTTCTAAACAATTTTTCAGGAAGTCTGCTGTAATATAATTTTCAGTTTGGCTAGAAGAACTTTGTATTGATTCTTCACATCTTGATGAAGAAAGAAATAAATTATTTTTTTTCATTTGTCAGTTTACTTACTGGTGAAAAAAAACTTGATGGCTCTTTTTCTGATTTCTGTTCCTTTTTTTTCTCTCTTTTTTTACAGGCATCTTCTCTGTGGATTAACTTTTTATAATTTATAATTATTTGATAAATCTTTCTGTTGATATCAAATGATGACAGCCAAACAGAAGGTAACAATCTTGAATAGCTTGTTTAGTTCGCCTTCGCTTCTCTTTTCATTTCACAGTTTCGTCATTTTACCTCTTAGGTTTACTTCTCTGACAATTATCAAACTATGTGATTTGTATGTTTACTTTTATCCACTTTATTTCTCTCCCCACTCCTATCTGCTCGTCCTTTTTTTCTTCCTGATGTTTGCTACAATCTTGACAATACTAACAGGGAACCACCATTTCAGTTTGATTAAAACAATTAATGTCTTGCAGGTGCTGCTTTTTCTTCCCTTTTTTCCCCCTCTTTTTCTTTTCCTCTTTCTTTTTCCTTTGCACTACTTGCTACAATCTTGCCAAACTGACAATGAACACCAATTTAGTTGTTTTCAAACAGTTCACCTCTTGCCAGTGCCCCTTTTTCTTTTTTTTTTTCCGCTTTGCAGTACTTGCTGCAATCTTGCCGAGCTAGCAATGAACAGCCAAATTAATTTATTTATAACAATTGGTCTCTTGCAAGTACCCCTTTTTTCCCTTTGCAATCTTTACACTAACAGTGAACAGCCATTTTAGTGTGTTTGAAACAGTTAATCTCTTGTATGTACTTATCTTTGAAGAGCGACGTAAGTAGTTCGCTTATATGGTTGAGAATGTTTAAACTCAGCTCTGCATGAAGCAATAACTTCTCAAATATAGTATCATCAGTTCCCTCTTCGCACACTGCCTTGTTCTCCTTATGGCCGTAAATCATCTCTCTGGTCACATACTCATACTAGCTGATTTCCTTGCTGCTCGCAGTCATTCCTTCGCCTAAGTTCCTCCTCATCCACCGCAGGATGCGTGTGTGCGTGCTCCTCCTACGTCATCACACATCCGAAAGTCCTTATTCTATATTTTTTAATTCCTACTCACATATAGATTTATTCTTATCTACAACCTATATCTTTTATGAAAACGTAAAATGTGAAATTTCAATTCCCACTTGGTCAGATCATGCACCATTATTTCTTGCATTAAAACCGAGTAAAAAAAAAGTTAAGCAAGAATGGAGACTTAATGAAACCCTTCTTAAACAAAAGTATATCATGGAAAGCTTGCAAAAAGAAATAAAAAATTATTTTCATGAAAATAAATTGTGTCTAATCTCAAAGGGAATTATGTGGTGTGCATTCAAGGCGGTAATTAGAGGGGACATAATTAAATTTGGTTCAAATGAGAAAAAAAAAAGACTTACCTATCCAGCAATTATGTATCTATTTATCTCAATTAGAAAACAAAAACAAAGAAAACCCATCTCCTAAAATTTTTGAAGAAATTTATAAAATTAGAGATCAAATAAAACTTAAAGATGTAGAAAGAATGAATTTAAACCTCCTCCGTTTAAAACAAAAATGGTATAGCCAAGGAAATACTGCTAATAGAATGATGCCCAACAAGCTAAAAAAGAATCAAAAGAAAAAATATAAAATAAATAAAATAACATAAAACGGGAAGATAATACTGGACCCAATAAAAATAGGTGTTTCCTTCTCAGATTTTTTTTAAAAATTCTATAATTTAGGTAAAGATTGCGACCCATTAGAAGCTCAAGAATTTTTTTTAAAATATATGGATAAATGTAATTATTTTAATATATCTGATGTTAATTATGAAATCTTAAATACTCCAATAACGTTGCAAGAAATTTCAAATGTGATTAAAAATTTAAAGACAAATAAAGCACCGTGTCCAGATGCATTTTCTATTTTTATAAAGTCTTTGAAATGGATATGGAAAATCATCTATTGAATCTATTTAGGGAAATTGGAGAAGAAGGCAAAATGCCAAAAGAGATGCTACAAGCAAACATATCTCCCATCTTGAAGCCTAGTAAAGATAAAACACAAATGAAAAATTTTAGACCAATCTCTCTTATAAACGTAGATACGAAGATGTACTCATCAGTTTGGGCAAACAGATTTAAAAACGTTGTCTATAAGTTAATAAATAAAGATCAATCGGGTTTTATCCCAAAAAGAAAAGCAGAGGAAAAAGAACATAAGAAAAATAATGGATATAATGTTTTCGGTCCATTCGGGTTCCTTTCTAACCCTGTCATTGGACGCAGAGAAGGCCTTTGACAGGGTCAGTTGGGTATTTATGCAAGAAACATTAAAGAAAGTTAAATTGGGGGAGGTATTTTTCAAATCAATATGGGTTTTATACAACAATCTGCAAGCCCATATCTTAGGTTCAGGAATAAGATCTCCTTGGTTCAAAATATATAATGGTACCAGACAAGGGTGCCCATTAGCTCCAATGTTATACGTACTCTCATTGGAACCATTTGCTCAAAAAATTAGGGACAACCAAGGGATAAAAGGCTTCAGAATGGGAGAAAGTGAATTTAAATGATCAATTTTTGCTGAGTAAATTTTTTTAACTTTAGAAGATTAAATAATATTAGTAAGGGAACTTATGAAGGAGACACAGGACTTTTCTGAAATATTATTCTATAAATTGCCATGTGCTAATGGGAAGTATAAAGGAGGGTAATAAAAAAAGATCTTCAAGAAACATAAATTTCAATGGAAAGAGAAAACAATGGACTACCTAGGGATAAAAAAAACGCCTTTTCAAAAAAGAAAATAATTGAATTTAATTATAAATCCTTGTTAAAAAAATAAAAAAAATAATTAAATGAATGGAAGAAAATGACTATTTCATGGATAGGCAGACTAGAAACTATTAAACATTATATACTACCGAAACTTATGTTTCTTTTCAGATCGATTCCATAAGTGGTTCCTAAAATAGTAATATCTGAATTCCAAAAGATATTTAATCAATTTGTTTGGAACTATAAGAAACTTAAAGTTGCATTTAAAGTATTATCTAGAACTATGAAAGAAGGTGGTTTAGGTCTTAAAAAATAAAAAGGATGTGAGAATCATTCTATGGTCTAAAGAAGTAAAGTCTGTAATAGATAACCCTATTTTAAAAGTTTTAAGCTTTTTTTTGAGAAAAATTAAATCAATACATTTAGCAATGTATGAGCTGAAATCCCACATCCCATTAAATATGATGGGAATTCTTCTAAGTGATATACGTTTAAAATCGTGGGTAGATAAAGGGATAACTCATCTATATCAGATAATAAATTAACAAGACGTTGTACCCTTTTGTCAACTTTCCCAAAACTTCAAACTCCCACCAAATGAATTTTATAGTTATTTAAGATTGAAAAATTATTTGGAAAAAAAAGGTCTAAATAAATTAAGAACAAAAAAATAGAAGCAATATTCCTAGGGAAACTATAAAATAAGATGGTGAAGACCATTTATAATTTAATCAATCAACAAGAACCATTTTCTGAATTTATGTAAATAAAGAGATGGCAAGAAGTATGTGCACTTGAAATAGATGAAAAGAAATGGAAAACAGCTATAAATTTCACGAAATATGTTACACATAATGTAAATCTTAGAAATATATTTCAAACTCCTATTCCGATGGAACTTCCGATGGAACTTGACTCCCAAAAAAATGTAATAGTCAATATAGCGAAACATGCTGGAGATGCGTTAGTGAGAAAGGTTCCTTTATTCACTTATGGTGGGAATAAAAGGATATTAAACAGGCATGGAACACATTATTTCTCATCCTTTCAAAATTAGCAGAAAGGGAAATCAGATCAAATTTACCGTTAGCTTTGTTTCATATTGACATAAAGATGCTAAATAAACTTTTTAAAGACATAGCTATTCAATTATTCCTGGCTTTTAACCCCTTAAGGACCAAACTTCAGGAATAAAAGGGAATCATGACATGTCACACATGTCATGTGTCCTTAAGGGGTTAAATAACAACAACTGGTAAGGAAATGGAAAAGTGGTGCAAAAATAAATTTCGCAGAGCTATTCGAACAAGTGGAATACCAAGCTCTAATGTAGAAAGGTTACGTGAAAAACAATGACACATTAAAAAAATGGTCGCAATGGTACAAAAAGAAAGAAAAAAATATGAAGGTAAATCAAATAAGCATCTCTGGGACTAGTGAAGGATTCAAAAAGATAGAGGAATCGATTCTGTAAATAATAATAAGAACGACTATCCAGAAATGGTTAGGCTGAGTATGAATGTGGTATGAATGTTTATTGTTTAATGTTTGTTGTCATCACCAAATTGGATACAGATAAAGAAGAGAAGGAAGAGAGAAGAAAAGATGAGGTAGGAAAGCTATAAGAAAGGCACAGCTTTAAGTCTTTATCCCTCCTTAAATAGCTGGTGTAGGTGTTTTTAGCTGTATTGTTCGATTTACAGGTGTAATATTATAAAAAAAAAAGTAAATAAAGAATTAATAAATAATAATTAAATGATGATAGAGATATCAGAAATAAATCAGAGCCTGGTGCTTGGCATAGTCCAAGAAAAAATGTGAGATGATACCCATCTGATATTTATTAAAAGGAAAAAAAAAAACGCTCTACCGCATAGAGACATTTAAGATACAAGAAACATTGTACATAGTACAATGACACCTCAGTCCCCTTCAAAGTAGGCACTTTGGGACCCTTACACAGTTGTCCCAGCATCTGTTCAAAATACTCTGCAAAATCCTTTGTTGGAATCACCATAAGTTGCCTTGTCATATTTACCCGAATCTCATTGACAGTCTAAAATTTCTTCCTATTTAAAGGTGATTTAATTTTGGGAAAAGCCAGAAGTAGCAGAGCACAAAAAATCTAGACTGTTGGTGGGCTGAGTCACCTGGGGGATTTTATTTTCACTGCACTCAATACATTGTCCTCAAAAGTCTTCTGAATAGTTTCCAGAGGAATGTTCAAGCTTAACGCAAAATTTGATAAAGATTTAATGTTCTACTTACTCAGTCATTTTCAATGCAATGGCCACACAGTACACATGCTCACTCAACAGTGTCTAGTGTCCCCACTGACTAGCACAGTGAAGTCATCATTGTTCATGCATGCACATTCCAGTCCACTCTCCTTGGCTTCCAGAAGTGCGCTGGATTTTCATTTTTACTGTACTTATTGGCCCCCAGCAGCACCCCATCTAAGCATGTTCAGGTGAGTGCAGCCAGCCCCTTATTTTCTCATTTTTACTGGCTTCCAGGTTACATTGATGTTGCACAAACTGTTCTCATTATATTAACAATGACTGGGTACTTTTTGGAGAGACCACGTATGTGCCTACTTTATGTGTATTGCCCAATCACTATGATTTCAATTCTCAGCTGGCTAGTAAGACCTTTATATGGTGGGGGGTGCTTTTAATATTTGGGTTCACAAAAACAGGATTGTTTGTTTTAAGTGCTGTGCTCTAATATAGAGCTAAATAAATTGCTATGTTTTTTTAAAGTGCTTGCGAATGAGTGGTTCATCACTATGTATTACGTGAAGTGGAAAAAAGCACTAAAGTTGTATGAATTGTCCCATTTTATTTAAAGTGCTAGTGCAGTGAAACAATGTAAAAATATATTGAGTGAAAAAGATCAATTAGTGATTGCACTACTAGAAATAGAAAGATCTTATTAAACTTAATAAAGCCATTGCATATATGAATATGAATTATTACAGGAAAAATAATTGTACAAAACTTTGTTTTTGTATAAAGCTAGTTCCCAAAATAAGCTGTTTTTTGAGAAGAAAAATATTGTATAGTCAAAAAAAACTCTTACATTTTTTCTTTTAAATACTAGATAGTCTCTTAAATTTAGACATGGTAAGCAGTAAAAAAAGGATGAATTTGTATAAAGTAAAAAAACAAAAAGGGTATATTTTACAGGAATAAACTGAATGTAATTTTCTCATTTAAGCCTTTTGGGGCTACCATGTTGAGTTCTTATATCCAGAAGGTCTCCTTATTCAGTAATCTCTTTAGTATGTGTAAATTTCAGAGATTATAATGGATACCTGTGTTGTACAAAATGTATGGCTATAGGTTTGTTTGTAATTCCATCTCTGTATGCTGTATGTATACTCCGACAATGTCCCCATATTCATTCCCATAGGGGTGTTTGTTTTCCCTATGTATCCCAAACCACACAGGCAGGTTAGTTTATACACCACTTAGTCCATCTTCCATGTAATTTGATATCTTATTTCGTACTTCCTCCCTGTGTTTGGACAATTGAAGTATCTTCCAGGTGTAATGTCTCCACAGGTTACACACCTGAGACATCTGAAACTGCCATTGTTTGGCTGTGACTTTGACTCTGGCATATAACTTTGTACCTGGTCCTTGCAGACCAACAGGTCTCGCAAATTGTTGTTTCTCTTAGAACAGATCTACAGTTTCTCTTTAAATATTTTGGGCAAAGTGTTATCACTTGAAAAGAGAACAGCTGAAAAGTCCATTTGTAATTTGTAATATTTTGGTGTCTCACATTGTGTTGTGGAATTATTTCCACAACTTCCATCCATTACCTATTTATCTCACACTCCCTAAGCCAACTTGCACTAACAGAAACATGGCTCTCTCCCTCTGATACTGCTACCCCTGCCTCACTATCCTTTGGTGGTCTTCACTTTACTCTCAGCCTGTCTTGGGTTCTGGGTAAAGGTGGCAGTGTAGGATTTCTGATTTTACCCCACTACTGCTTGAAAACTCTGCCCACCCCCTCCCTATCTTTCTCCAGCTTTGAACTTCACTCAATTTGTCTGTTCAAACCCATCTCCAATAACATAGCTGTTATTTGTTACGACACTCACCGCCAGGGGAATGAAGCCGCCGTTTAGTCGATAACCCCCTTTCTCCAGAAATGCAATTTCAGTCCAACCGATCATAAAACTCCCGAACGGAGCATACGAATGCGGTAACTCCCGATCAGCAATCCATCCGAAATCCTTCCACAGCTAGAAATAAACGAGAACGCTGTCCCAATAGTAAATCCCTCCACAAACGAGACAAAGCTCCGTCTTGAAGGTCAAGCAGTCATGTGTTTAATGGGGGCTACCTGCCCGGTATTTATGCAGGTCTCCACAAGGTAGACACTCCCCTAGGGGACCTTGTGGAAGACTGTAAAATATATTATACAGTAGCCAATCGCAGTGGTTATAACACAAGCCCTTCCCATTTTACCCATAAGTCATTCTTTCCTATCCCTGAGATAATTAGGGAGAAACCTAATTAACTCCGAGGATAGGGACCATCGCCATTTTAAAATCAAATACGAAAAATGCAATAAAATACATAAAATCAGAAGTACCGAATGTATAGTGTTCGTGCAACGTATCCCCAGATAGCCTGGATCTGAGGGCATATTCCTACCGAATAGCGCTCAGGTCCGATGTACACAGTCCAATCGCCATGGAGTCAAAGTCTCTCATAAGTCCTTCGGTATACGAATGACTCCATGGGACGGCTACCTGGGTAAGTCCATACGAATGAGAGAAACTCCCGAACTGACCGGTGTTCGTACGCCTCCAAGAGAATAGAAGGGGGCGGCCGTCTCCAGCGGTGTTCGGTAGATAAAGAGTCCGTTTTTAGATCCATAGGTTTTGCACCGAACACCGCTGATTCGCCTCGTGTCCAAAATGGCCGCCGCCTCGTGTTCGGCATACGAACGACGACCACCCGTACGAATGGAATGGAGAGGTGTTTGCGGTTAACTACAATGTTCTAATTGTGGTCACGGTGTTAATGAGCCGCACACTCCTCTCCTGGGTGGCCGATGGTTCGGTAGTTTCAATCGGTACTTAGGGAAACATACGAACAAGGGCATACGGACAGGAAATCCACGAACCCAAGGCAAACAGACGAACCAGCAATACAGGTCTATGCAGCAGGGTTCGTCACACGGCTTCCCCCTTGTGGAACACTCCGGCAGACCCGGCTTGGCCCTTTAGCGGGTCAACTTGGGGATGACCGGACTAGGAGGTAGCAAGAACGTCGGTTTGCCGTGACAATCCATCTGCATTCCCATTCTGCTTACCGGGTTGGTAGCTGATGGTGAAGTTATACGGTTGTAATGCTAAACTCCACCGCAGCAGTCTACCATTGTCTCCTGAGACCCGGTTAAGCCAGACAAGGGGATTGTGGTCCGTGACAAGGGAAAATTCCTGTCCATACAAATAGGGGCTCAACTTTTTCAATGCCCAGACCAGGGCCAAACATTCTTTCTCCACTGCCGCATAACTCACTTCTCGGGGTAACAGCTTTCGACTGAGATATGCGACAGGGTGTTCTCCTCCATCTTCCCCGACCTGGCTTAGCACAGCCCCCAGTCCATACATGGAAGCATCTGTATGGACGAGAAAACGTTTGTTAGGAGCAGCCAGGACAGGGGCATTCACGAGAGCCTGCTTAAGTGCTTGAAACGCAGCTTCACAAGCTGGAGACCACAGGACCTGCTTAGGGAGGTTTTTTCTTAGTCAGGTCAGTCAGGGGTTTAGCGATAGAGCTGTAGTCGGGGACAAAGCGTCTGTAATACCCTGCTGTCCCTGTAATACCCTGCTGTCCCTAAGGGTCTTAGTGATAGGTGTGGGCCAGTTCGCTACTGTCTCTATCTTGGCTGGCTCTGGTCTCTGGCTCCCACACCCCACTCTGTGACCCAAGTATTGTACCTCAGCCATGCCTAGATGACACTTCTCTGGCTTCAATGTCAGGCCGGCGGCCCGGATTTTATCCAGTACTACCCCTACATGCACCAGGTGTTCCTCCCAGGACCCACTGTAGATCGCAATATCATCCAGGTATGCACAAGCAAATTCCTGGAATCCATCAAGGAGCCTGTCCACCATACGTTGGAAGGTAGCTGGGGCATTCTTCATCCCAAATGGCATGACCTTAAATTGGTATAAGCCAAATGGGGTGACGAAGGCCGACTTGGGGATAGCGTCCTTGGCCAGGGGAATCTGCCAGTAGCCCTTACACAGGTCTATGGTGGTCAGATAGCGTCCCCTGGCAATGCGGTCTAACAATTCGTCTACCCGGGGCATCGGGTAGGCGTCAGTGGTGGTCCGCTCGTTGAGCCTCCTGTAGTCCACACAGAACCGGGTGGTCCCATCCTTCTTAGGCACCAGGACTACAGGGGAGGCCCAAGGGCTATCGGAGTGCTCGATGACCCCAAGCTGGTCATCCGAGAAGTCCCTTCTCGGACTGCTTCAGGGATACGGTAAGGGGGCTGTCGTAAGGGGTTCTTTCCAGGGGTCTCTACCTTATGTACAGCTAGGGTAGTGTAGCCGGGCTCTTGGGAGAACGTCGCCTGCTTCTCCCACAGAAGCTGTCTTGCCTGTCCTTTCTCTGCGGGGCTTAACCTGTCCCCTAGCTGTACGTGGCTAGTCATGTCCGTCTGGGAATCTCTTGCTAACAAGTCGGGTAAAGGTAAACTTTCAGTATTGTCTGCAGCGGGGGCACATACTGCAGCTACATCCTCAGGTCGTTCCTGATACTCCTTTAGCATGTTCACATGAAAGGATCGCTGGATCCTGTCATCTGAACAGCTGGCTATAAGGTAGGTAGTATCACACACCTGAGCTAACACTTTATACGGGCCCTGCCAAGATGCCTGCATCTTGTTCGCCTTCACAGGTTTGAGCACTAGCACCTTCTGCCCAACCTGGAAGACTCGCTGTCGGGCACCCCGATCGTACCTTTCCCTCTGTCTCCCCTGGGCCACCTGGAGGTTCTCTCTTACCATCAGAGACAGTTTCTCCATGCGGTCCCGGAGCTCCAGAACATATGGCACTATGGGGGTCCCTTCCTGCTCTGTCTCCCCCTCCCAGTGGCCTCTAATGAGATCTAGGGGTCCGCGGACCCTTCTCCCATAAAGCAGCTCAAAGGGGGAGAACCCAGTAGATTCCTGGGGCACCTCTCTGTAAGCAAACAACAGATGAGGCAGGAATCGCTCCCAGTCTCTGCAAGTGTCAGAAAAGGTCCTCAGCATCTGTTTGAGGGTGCCATTAAATCGCTCGCAGAGACCGTTAGTCTGTGGATGGTATGGGGAACTAAGTATCGGTTTAATGCCGCATACCCTCCACAGCTGCTGGGTGAGCACAGCGGTAAATTGGGTTCCTGGTCAGAGAGGATCTCTTTAGGGAACCCAACCCTGGTAAAAATTCTAACCAGGGCATCAGCAACTGTCTCTGCCTCTATGTTAGACAGTTCTACTGCCTCTGGATAGCGAGTGGCATAGTCCACCACGGTGAGAATGTATTTCTTACCGGATGGACTAGCCCTAGCCAGTGGACCCACAATATCAACGGCTATGCGGGCAAAGGGCTCCCCAATAATAGGCATTGACATAAGCCTAGCTCTTGGGTGGTCCCCCCGCTTACCTACCCGTTGACAAGTGTCACATGTGCTACAATATATACGCACAGCCTGGTTAATCCCTGGCCAAAAAAAGTTCTGCATAATCCTATGGGCTGTGCGGCGGGACCCTAGATGTCCGGCTAGCGGAACATCATGCCCTATCCGCAGAATCTCCTGCCGGTATTTCGCGGGCACTACCAGCTGTCGATTCGGCGGAGGGGCAACACTTTTCTGGGACGGCTTAGGGATCCGGTATAACCTGTCCCCCACCCACTCATACCGCTCCCCCTCTGTTCCTTCTTCTCCAGTATCTGCTCTGCCCCTATATCTCTGGAGAGATGGATCTGTCTGGGTTTCCCTCCCGAACTCCTCTGGGGAATCCCAGCTAACTAAAGTCTGCCCTGGGGTGTCAGTCGGGGAATCGGTTCTTACCTGGGTCTCAGCAGCAGGTGGGCCGGTTCCAGCAGCACGGGTCTGAGCACGGGTAGTCACTGGGTTGGCCTCGGCAGGTCCCATGGGAGCATAGGCAGAAACCAGAGGGGCCAAATCATTTCCCAGCAAAACATCAGCAGGCAAGTCCTTCATAACTCCCACATTCACATGTCCGGATCCCACTCCCCAGTCCAAATGAACCCGGGCAACAGGCAGGCGGAACACGGCGCCTCCTGCCACCCTTACTGCTACAGTATTTCCAGTATGTTGGTGTTCCGAAACCAGGTTCTTTTGGAGCAGGGTCATAGTAGCTCCGGTGTCTCTCAGACCAGTGACCACTTTCCCATTGAGCTTAACGGTCTGTCTGTGTTGTTGGCGGTTGTCCTGCTGAGCTGCTTGTACTGGATCTGCTTCATGTAGGATACCCCAAAACTCCTCCTGCTCAAGGCAGTGAGCAGAAGGCTGAGGTGGCTGCTGGGCTCCGCCGGCTGGTCTTCTCCAGGACTGTGCTTGGCTGGCATTGTTTAATGGGCACTCTGGTCTTTTATGCCCCAGTTGCTTGCATCCATAGCACCGGATTTGATTTGAGTAATCCCGGGCGTTAAATCGGGCTGACTGCCCATAGTTGGTCGCTGGCGGCATAGTGGGGGTACGTTGTGCTGGGGGGTGATATACATTGGTGGTTGGAGGTGCTGCCGGTTTGTACTCCACTCGGGCAGGGACCTTGGCTGCTGTCTGATCTAGCTTACGTGCATCAGTGTATTCGTCGGCCAGACGAGCAGCTTCATGGAAGGTAGCGGGTTTACGGTCCCTGACCCACTCACGAACTCCTGCAGGTAACCTGTCAAAGCAGTGTTCTAGCAGGAATACTTGCAGCACCTCTTCCCCAGTTACCGCTTGACACCCTGTCATCCAGTGGGCTGCCGTGCGGTGTACCCTGCATGCCCATTCCACATAGGAATCACCAGCCTGTTTGTTAGTGTCCCGGAATTGCCTCCGGTACGCCTCAGGAGTAACAGCGTACCGGGCCAAAAGGGCATCTTTTACTGCCCGGTAGCTAGGGATTTCCTCCTCTGGGATGGCCCGAAAAGCTTCACTGGCCCGGCCGGATAATTTCCCAGAGAGGATAGTGACCCATTCTTCTGCGGGCACCTGGTGTAAAGCACACTGTCTTTCAAAGTCCGCCAGGAACCCGTCTATCTCTCCCTCAGTCTCAATAAAATTTCGAAAAGCAGCAAATGGTACCTTTTTCTTTCCATTATTATTATAGGGTACCTCTGCTGCTGCAGCTCCTCTCCTCTGGAGCGCCTGTTGTGCTGTCACTGCGGCTTGCACTTGCACCACAATATCCGCTGCAGGGTTGGGGCCAAAGTGTGCCAGCCTTATCTGAACTGCCCGGTTAAACGATATCTCCTCGGGTGTTAAATCCAGCAGGCCAAGCACATTAGCTCTCTCCATTCCCTGTGCTGTATCCATCTCTACCAATATAGCAATAATCTCTCTTTTCTTGAGATTGCTCGCTGATCGTCCTCTGCGCTCCAAAATGTCTTTAAGGGTAGCACGCCTTAATTCCTCATATTGCATTTCCAATCTGGGGTGTGTAGCTGGCCTTCAGGGCGGTGGGATTCATCCCGTCGCTTGCCACCAATTGTTACGACACTCACCGCCAGGGGAATGAAGCCGCCGTTTAGTCGATAACCCCCTTTCTCCAGAAATGCAATTTCAGTCCAACCGATCATAAAACTCCCGAACGGAGCATACGAATGCGGTAACTCCCGATCAGCAATCCATCCGAAATCCTTCCACAGCTAGAAATAAACGAA
The DNA here is from genome assembly GCF_036172605.1 of Pelobates fuscus. NCBI lineage: Eukaryota > Metazoa > Chordata > Amphibia > Anura > Pelobatidae > Pelobates > Pelobates fuscus. The sequence continues at coordinate 170,212,645 of NC_086320.1, read as the reverse complement.
AACGCTGTCCCAATAGTAAATCCCTCCACAAACGAGACAAAGCTCCGTCTTGAAGGTCAAGCAGTCATGTGTTTAATGGGGGCTACCTGCCCGGTATTTATGCAGGTCTCCACAAGGTAGACACTCCCCTAGGGGACCTTGTGGAAGACTGTAAAATATATTATACAGTAGCCAATCGCAGTGGCTATAACACAAGCCCTTCCCATTTTACCCATAAGTCATTCTTTCCTATCCCCGAGATAATTAGGGAGAAACCTAATTAACTCCGAGGATAGGGACCATCGCCATTTTAAAATCAAATACGAAAAATGCAATAAAATACATAAAATCAGAAGTACCGAATGTATAGTGTTCGTGCAACGTATCCCCAGATAGCCTGGATCTGAGGGCATATTCCTACCGAATAGCGCTCAGGTCCGATGTACACAGTCCAATCGCCATGGAGTCAAAGTCTCTCATAAGTCCTTCGGTATACGAATGACTCCATGGGACGGCTACCTGGGTAAGTCCATACGAATGAGAGAAACTCCCGAACTGACTGGTGTTCGTACGCCTCAAAGAGAATAGAAGGGGGCGGCCGTCTCCAGCGGTGTTCGGTAGATAAAGAGTCCGTTTTTAGATCCATAGGTTTTGCACCGAACACCGCTGATTCGCCTCGTGTCCAAAATGGCCGCCGCCTCGTGTTCGGCATACGAACGACGACCACCCGTACGAATGGAATGGAGAGGTGTTTGCGGTTAACCACAACATTCTAATTGTGGTCAAGGTGTTAATGAGCCGCACACTCCACTCCTGGGTGGCCGATGGTTCGGTAGTTTCAATCGGTACTTAAGGAAACATACGAACAAGGGCATACGGACAGGAAATCCACGAACCCAAGGCAAACAGACGAACCAGCAATACAGGTCTATGCAGCAGGGTTCGTCACATTATTTATTGCCCCTCTGGTTCTCCTGGTGACCTAGTCTGTTCCTTGACCATTCTTTGCTTGGCTTCCCTACTTCCTCTCAAGTAATATGCCTTCCCTAATTCTCGGGAATTTCAACATTCCTATTAACCCACCCCTGACCTCAGTAGCTTCAAAACTCCTTTCTCAAATACCTCCTCACTTGGGCTAATACTCCCACACATGTAGCTGGCAATATCCTCGATCTTATTTTTTCTAATACGTGCACTATCTCTAAGCTCCACAACACTCCATTTCCTCTCTCAGATCACAACTTCTTATCATTTGATTTTGAAAGCCCCCTCACCCAACAGTCTCACCCTAACCCCCCTCAACTCAAAAGAGACCTGAATTATCTTGACCTCCAGCAACGCTCAGCTGATCGCCATTCCAAACTCTCATTCATCCCCACTTTCTCCTATCCCTCTCTGGCTATCTCCTCATATAATGCTACCCTCACCTCCGCCCTGGACACTGCAGCCCCGCTCCAAAGATGTACCTCAAGGAAAAAGCGCCTCCCACCTTGGAACACTAAATCGACCCGCTACCTGCAGAGATGGTCCCATTCAACTAAACGCTGCTGGAGGAAGTCCTGCACCTTGTCAGACTTCCTCCATTATAAATTCATTTTGTGTTCATATAGCACAGCCATCACTCTTGCTAAACAATCCTACTTTTCTTTTCTTGTTAGTTCATGGTCATGCAATCCCAGGCATCTCTCTCCTTCGCCCACCTCAAGTCACCCCTTAAACTGACCTTACAGCAGTTAGCCTTGCATGCTACTTTACCGACAAGATTGAACAGTTAAGGAAAGAATTCTCTCCCCTTTGATCCTCCCTCTCGCAACCACACATGGACCGTACCTTCCCTAACCTACAGGCCTTCACCCTAGCTACAGAACAGGAGGTGGCTTCGCTTCTCCTCTCGTCCTATCAGCTGTCCGCTTGATCCAGTACCTTCCCACCTTATCAGATATCTTAGCCCTTGTCTTGTACCATCCTTAACACACATCATAAACTGCTCTCTTTCATCTGGTTGGTTGTTGTCCCTGCTCCCCTTAAGCATGCTACTGTCATACCCATCCTAAAAAAGCCATCCCTAAACCCATCTTCCCCTTCCAACTATCGTCCCATATCCCTGCTTCCTTTTTCTTCAAAACTTCTAGATAGACTTCTTTTTACTCATATGACTCACTTCCTAAATTTCAACTCCTTTCTCTTCAGTCTGGCTTTCGCCCACTCCACTCAACTGAGACTGCTCTTAGTTACAAATGACCTAATCACAGCTAAATGCAAAGGCCACTCCATACTAATTCTTTGACACTGTTGATCATGTCCTCCTTCTCCAAACTCAATCCCTCGGTCTCTGTGACACTGACCTCTCGTGGTTCTCCTCCTATTTCTCCCAACATTTGTTCAGTGTCTCCTGTTGCAAAGACACCTCCTCCACTCAACCTGTCTCGGTTGGAGTCCCCCAAGGATCTGTTCTTGGTCCCCTTCTGTTCTCTCTTTATACTGCCTCTCTTGGTTAACTCATTAACTCCTTTGGATTCCGCTACCATCTGTATGCCGAAGACACCCAGACATATCTCTCCTCCCCTGATCTTTGTCCTGCGGTCCTGCAACGTGTCACTGCTTGACTTTCTTCAATCTCCCGCTTTCTGAAACTCAATCTCTCTAAAACTGAGCTTCTTATCCCCCTCTTAATGCTGATCCTCCTCCTTCACTTTCCCTGCAATGGCCAACTCCACCCCACCTACAGATAAGAATACGAGATCCAGAGAGTGGTGCAAGGGAGGTTGGCCCTCTATGGACCAAACCCACCTGTGGAACTGGTAACACAGCTTCTCAATGCAGCTATGGAGGAGGCGAGGGAGAAAAGAGCCCATCACCTACAGGTACTAGCCACACAAAGACCAGAAAGCCCAATGGTACTACCTATTGTAAACACCAGCGAGCGGAAAAAGATACCATTCGCAGTGTTTAAAGCGTACCAGGAGACAAATGGAGAGATCGATGGATATTTGCAATTTGCCAGTGACAAGGACGAGAGGGTTCGCAAAGCATTCCACGTTAACATGCTCAAAGAATGTCAGGAAAGGCCCAAGGACATAGCTGCCGTCTGCTCCCCAGCCACTGACAATCCAGACAGCCTACCCTTACCTGACCTTTTGAGCAGACAGCCCCAAAGCAAACCCCTCAATCAGATAAAGTTAGGGAGCCAACTAACGCCCACAGAGCAGGAGCAGATGACCTGCTTATTAGCTAGTCGGAGCCAAACCTTCTCCCAAGAGCCAGGGTTCACCACGTTAGCCACCCATAGGGTGGAAACCCCAGGAAAGGCTCCGATTAGACAAACCCAGTACCAGATACCTGATTCCGTCAAGGCCGGTATGAGGGAAAAGATACAGGAGATGTTGAGGTATCTTGAGGTCATTGAGCCTTCCGATAGCCCCTGGGCGTCCCCAGTAGTCCTGGTGCCAAAGAAGGATAGGACTAACCGGTTCTGCGTGGACTATCGGCGGCTAAATGACAAAACCATGACGGATGCCTAACCCATGCCCCGAGTGGACGAGTTATTGGATCGCATTGCCAGGGGATGCTATCTGACCACTAGTGACCTCTGTAAGGTGTACTGGCAGATTCCCCTGGCCGAGGAGGCTATCCCCAAGTCGGCCTTTGTCACCCCGTTTGGCCTGTACCAATTTAAGGTCATGCCATTCGGGATGAAAAATGCTCTAGCCACGCTTGGTGGATAGCCTCCTCGATGGCTTCCAGGATTTCGCTTGTGCGTACCTGGACGACATTGCAATCTATAGCGCGTCCTGGGAAGAAAATCTGAGGCATGTGGGGATAGTTCTGGATCAAATTCGGGCTGCCGGCCTGACTTTAAAACCAGACAAATGTAATATTGGCATGGCAGAAGTCCAGTATCTGGGACACCGGGTCGGGTGTGGGCGGCAGCGACCAGAGCCTGCCAAGATAAAAGCTGTCGCTAACTGGCCCACACCCTGGGCCAAGACCCAGGTCCTGGCCTTCCTGGGGACAGCGGGGTATTATAGACGCTTTGTACCCGACTACAGCACCATAGCTAAAGCCCCTGACTGACCTCACGAAAAAGAACCTTCCCCGACAGGTCCTGTGGTCTCCCGCCTGTGAAACCGCTTTTCAAACCCTAAAAGATGCTCTTGTAAATGCTCCTGTGTTGGCTGCCCCAGTCCCTAACAAACGCTTTATCGTCCACACAGACGCTTCCATGTTCGGACTGGGGGCAGTTCTAAGCCAAGTGGGAGAAGACGAAGGAGAACACCCGGTCGCTTACATCAGCCGCAAGGTATTGCCACGGGAAGTGAGTTATGCAGCTGTTGAAAAAGAGTGCTTGACTTTGGTGTGGGCACTGAAGAAGCTCACCCCCTACTTGTATGGACAGAAATTCACATTGGTGATGGACCATTACCCCTTGGTTTGGGTGAACAGCGTGGCCGGGGACAACAGACGCTTACTAAGATGGAACTTAGCGCTACAGCCCTACAATTTTAACATACAATACCGCCTTGGTAAACAAAACTGCAACGCCGATGGGCTATCCCGCCAGACCGAACTCAGCCCATAACCTGATGACCAGACATCCTCCAGTGGACCCGAAAAGGATCCAACCGAGTCTGCTGGAGTGTTCCACATAGAGGGAGCAATGTAACAAAACCCCTGCATGGATCTTTAAAAACATTAGTTGGTCTTATAGACTTTTATTTGGACTTGTGCTGGCCCTTTAAAAACAGTGTGTGGACATATTGAAACTTTTGAGACACTTTTTCTGTCCCTTTGAATTCATGGGAAGGTGTGCCTCTTCCCCTCCCCCAGCTCCATTGTTCTCCAGCAGGGAGTTGTCCCAGGGACACTGCCAGACCAGTGGGAACTGGTTTGGGCAGGAAAAGCCATGCTTGCAAGTGATAACAAAGGACTTTGACCTAACTTTTAAACTCCTGAACCTATTCAAGTGAATTTTGGATATGTTTGTCCCCATGTTATACTGGTTAACATGGGACACACATGCCCCTAACACACATGCCCCTTCCCAGTCCTCTGGTAATTCCGAATAGGCTTTCTTACCACAGATCCAGTACAAATTTGCTGGGGCTTTCCAACTTGATGTAGTAGATAGATCAAACCACACGTCCTTTAAATTGGTATAACTTGCAAACGGCTTAGGTGGTTCTGAGACATTTGAAGCCGACCACCAAGTTGTATTCTTTGTATTATCATCATAAGCTTTTTGCCCTAGACAAGTCAAGTCTCCTACAGATGTATTAAACATTATTCCTTTCCTTGCTATGCAAACATAACCTATAATGGAGGTCTTTAATCGCCACTCAGATTTACCTCTAACACTCATTTGATAATCAGCTTGAGAAGATGTTATCTGTTCAACTGTCTCAGAACCAGAATACATTACCTCCTTTGCTTCCCAGGGCCATTGGTCTCCCATATTAGTACCTCCACACACATAGCAGTTGGTTCCATTAAGACTACCAGCAATACTTTCGGCTAGATCAATAAACAGATTCTTAGCATTATGGGGGATCTTATTTTCTACACTCATCTCTTCATAAAAAGAATGGAAAACCTGATGAGTTTGGGATGCTACGGTATCGGTCTCTATCCCTATAAATAATATTGTCCCAGGATCCAAACCCGTCCCATATATCTGGAACCCAAATAAATTTCCGAACCTATCTATAAACTGTTCAGGATTATTAATAAGTATATGGACTGGGTTACACTCCATAGACTTACAATATGGTCTGGTAGGCAACTTAGTAACAATCATATCCTTATCTACTGTCTGTCCCCAAGTTGCCCACCCTACACAAGACCAATATGGACAATAATTATAATCCTTATTTGGGCATTTTGGATCTATGTACTTGTTCTTACTACTGGGGCAAATATACTTATCATTAGACCCATACGTTCTCTCCCACTTAAGATCCCCGCATACATTCCACGGTTTTCTACCACTTGATATCGCCTTACATGCATCAAATAGCAGAACACCCAAAGAATATACAGTTTCCAGTACTGTCTTATTTATTAGGGTCCCCTGTGAGTCTCCATTCCGAAGGGTCAACCAAATTGTACGGGGTTGATACTCTGGGTTGAAGCACTTAGGTTCTCCTACTCCTAAATGGCATACACTATAATCTATACCTAAGTATCTACACCTAGATACATATCCTTTACACTCATATTGTGAATGCCAAATAAGGGTCTGGGAAATATGATTACCTGTTTTAGTAGTCTTAATGCAAACCTCACAGCCAGGTGTGTCGGTACCTCTACCTTCCTGAATAATTAAAAATACAAATATATACATTATAAAACACATCTCTCCTGACATCTTTGTCCTCATTCTTCGTCCGTGCGATGGCACCTCAGCTTCCAGGATCTAAGGGCTGCAAGGAATGGAGTTCTTCAGGTCCTCTCTTCCCTTCACAGAGGTCCCTTCAAGACACTCTGGCTATGTCACGTGGGTAAGTGGTCAGGCTTTATTATGGCCGTCAAAACACTTACTTGCTGATCTCTTTAATTATGCTTGGAATCCCAATATCTCCTCGTCACTCCGACTGAGTTGTGCGCTTTAACCGGATCTTGCAGGGATTCTCTGGATCTGGTGTAGCTTGCCAAGAATCTACTGCTGCTGGTTTAACCCTGGAGTGATGAATCCACGGAGTCACTTCAGCCACCTTTATAGCTGTAGGGGTAGACAAAAGAACAACATAAGGACCCCTCCACTTAGGCCCCAACGGTACACTGTTCCACTCTTTTATCCATACTTGATCTCCTGGATGATAACTATGAACAGGTGGATAAATATTCACAGGTAATCTATCTTGTACCCATTTCTGTACCTCCTCCATAGTTTTACCCAACTCTACAACCTGCTGCCGGGTAATTCCTTCTCCCAACTGACCCAACAAATCCCCCCTTAAGTTACCAAGTACGGGAGGTGGACGCCCATACATGATTTCAAAAGGTGAGAGACCCATCCTTCTGGTAGGTGTACTACGAATACGCAACAGAGCTATGGGTAAAAGAACATTCCACTTAAGTTGAGTCTCTTGACACATCTTTGCCAATTGATTCTTAATAGTTCTGTTCATCCTTTCCACTTTCCCAGAACTCTCAGGTCTATATGCCGTATGAAGCTTCCACGTAATACCAAGCATATGAGTCAGTTGTTGTAGGCACTGGTGAACAAAGGCTGGACCATTATCCGATCCTATAGAACATGGTAGTCCATATCGGGGTATTATTTCTCGCAACAGGAATTGCACAACTTCTCCTGCTTTCTCTGTATGAGTGGGACATGTTTCTACCCAACCTGAGTAGGTACACACAACTACTAGTAGGTAGCGATGTCCACCGGATTTAGGCATTACCGTATAGTCTATTTGAAGATCGGACATAGGGAGTCCCCCCATATACTGGACTCCCGGTGGTTTCACTGGTCCTTGCCTTGCGTTATTCTTAGCACATATCACACATCTTCATACAATGGCTTGAGTCAAGTTGGACAATCTTGGTATGTAGAAATGTTTCCTGAGAGATTCTTCCATACCATCTCTTCCAGAATGTGTCCCGTTATGATAATTCTGGACAATTTCTACAGCTAGTGATGCTGGAATGACTATTCTTCCATCTTCTAACTGATACTAATTATTCTCCAGGTACTTCCCAGCTTCAGTCTTTAACCACTCTTCTTCTTGAGCTGTATAAACTGGAGTCCATTGAGACAGTGGGGTCGGTATAAGAGCAGCTATATGTTCCACATACTCCTGTTTTCCTGATTCAGTGGCACGCTTAGCTGCATTATCTGCCATCCGATTTCCTTTGGTTACATCACCATCACCTTTCAGATGCGCTCGACAATGTATGATACCAACTTCTTTCGGTTCCCACACGGCTTCCAGTAGTTGTAATATCTCAGCTGCGTACTTGATTTCTCTACCCTCTGAGTTCAATAGTCCTCTTTCTTCATACAGAGCTCCGTGGGCATGAGTGGTTAAAAACGCATACTTGGAGTCCGTGTAGATGTTCACCCTTAAACCTTCAGCCAATTGTAACGCTCGTGTGAGTGCGATTAGTTCTGCCTTCTGTGCCGATGTTCCTTTTGACAATGGCCGAGCTTCTATCACCTTGTCTATAGTTGTCACTGCATATCCTGCATAGCGAATCCCTTCTTTCACATAACTACTGCCGTCAGGGTTCTGGATGGGAAAATCACGAAGGTCCGGTCTACTTGAGAACACTTCATCCATCACCTCCAGGCAATCATGTTGACTCTCAGTAGGTTGTGGCAAAAGGGTAGCTGGATTCAAGGTATTAACAGTCTCTAGATGCACTCTCGGGTTTTCACATAACATAGCTTGATATTTAGTCATGCGGCTATTACTAAACCAATGATTGCCTTTATAGTCTAGCAACGTTTGTACTGTGTGCAGGACTCGCACATAGAGTTCCTGACCCAGAGTGAGTTTATCAGCTTCGGCTACCAGCAGGGCGGCGGCAGCTACGGATCTTAGACAAGGTGGAAGACCACTGGCCACTGCATCCAGTTGTTTGGACATATATGCAACAGGTCGTTGCCATGATCCCAAGTACTGTGTCAATACTCCCACAGCCATTCTTCTTTGCTCGTGTACGTACAAGTAGAATGGGCGTGTATGATCAGGTAGACCTAATGCTGGGGCACTCATCAATGCCTTCTTCACATCTTCAAATGCCTTTTGCTGTTCAGGGGTCCAAAGGAAGGGATCGTGTTCTGTACCCTTTATAGCTGCATAAAGAGGTTTCGCCAATATCGCCTAACTGGGAATCCATATCCTACAGAAGCCTGCTGCCCCCAAGAATTCCCGCACTTGTCTTCTATTCTTGGGTATTGGTATTTGGCATACAGCTTCTTTTCTCTCTGGCCCCATTATCCTTTGACCTTCAGAGATATGGAATCCCAGATACTTGACAGTTGGCTGACACAACTGGGCTTTCTTCCTGGACACCTTGTATCTTGCCTTCCAAAGAATGTGTAGTAAATCATGTGTTGCTTGCTGACATATTTCTCTTGTAACTGCCGCTATCAACAAATCATCTACGTATTGTAATAGTACACACTCTCCTGGGATGCACTTGAAATCCAGTAAGTCTTGACTTAAAGCTGATCCAAATAGGGTAGGTGAATTTTTAAACCCTTGGGGCAGTCTTGTCCAAGTCATCTGGCGTTTCGAGCCCGTTACAGCATTTTCCCATTGGAATGCAAAGATACACTGGCTTTCTGCAGCAATTCGAAGGCAAAAGAAGGCATCTTTGAGATCCAAAACAGTGAAATAGGTAGCCCCGCCCGGAATTAAAGCAAGCAGGTTATATGGATTGGCCACAACTGGGTGTATACTTACGACCGCATCATTGACTGCTCTCAAGTCCTGCACAGAGCGATACTCATCTGTACCGGGCTTTTGAACATGCAACAATGGGGTGTTCCAGGGGGAAGTACAGAATTTTAGGATATCATACCTTATCAACTTATCCAAATAAGATTGTATATTCTTCTTGGCCTTTTGTGGGATGTGATATTGTCTTAAGCTCACTGGATAAACCCCAAGTTTTAATTCGATTCGAATTGGTGGAATATTGCGAGCAAGTCCTGGTGGGTTGTTCTCTGCCCACACTCCTGGTATATTGAACAAGGATTCATCACTCTTAGGGTTTTGGCTGGTCAACACTGTATAAAGTCGCCATTCTTCTTCCTTTGGTACAGATATTGTCATTATATCTGAAGGTCCATTGAACGTCAAAGATGTTGTTCCGTTAGGTAGAAATGTTATCTGTGCTTGTAATTTCGACAACAAATCACGTCCTAGCAGTTGGACTGGACATTCAGGCATATAAAGGAACTGGTGTTTCACTACGTGGCCTCCCAATGTACAGAGTCGACTTTTAAGAACCGGTTTAGCAGCACTCCTTCCAGTTGCTCCTATTACGGTAATAGTTCTTCCTGATGGAGGAGCAACTAGGTCAGTCACCACCGAATGTTCAGCACCAGTGTCTATCATGAAAGCACTCCTTTTTCCCCCTATTGCTACATCGACCATAGGCTCCGCTCGGCCAAGGGGGATGGAGCCCGGTCGGTATCAATAGTCCTCCATGACCGTAACAGCCAAACCTACAAAGTCCCTATCTTCTCTATCGCGGGGTCTCTGCGCTGCTGGATAATACCTATCCCCACTAACGCTACCTCTATTATTACCACTATTTCCTCCAGGGCCTCCTCTACCTCTCGCTCTGCCTCTATAATTATTACTATACCCTGCCCTAGGTCTGTCTCTCTCATACTGTTCCCTTCGTGGACACACTTCTTCAATGCCCTTCTTCCCTACAGTACGCGCATTGGTTCCTACCCAAAGGTTCCCCATTCCATTTATTCTTGCCTTTATCCGTTCCCCTATACACTTACTTTTCCCTTCTATCTACTCCTGCGATAGCTACCGCTAGCATATCTGCTTTCCTACGCATCTTTCGCTCTTCCTCCTTCTTCGTCTCTGTCTCCCTATTCATATATACTTTATTTGCTATTTCCATTAGTTGGGTTATAGACATCCCTACGAACCCTTCTAACTTCTGTAGCTTGCGCTTTATATCTCCGTAGGCTTGGCTGACAAAGGCAGAATTAACCATTCGGGAATTCTCAGGAGCCTCTGGATTAAAGGGGGTATACAAACGGTATGCCTCCAATAATCGGTCATAAAAGACACTGGGCGATTCATCACATTTCTGTAATACCTCAGCCCTCTTAGACATATTAATCGCCTTCTTCCCTCCGGCTTTCATGCCAGCAATAATAGCGTCCCTGTATGCTTTTAAATGGGCCATGTCCGCGCCATTGACATTCCACTCCGGATCAGTGTTGGGATAATGTGCTGCGGCCCATGCTGCCGGGTTGGCCTGATTTTGTGTACGGGCCACTTCTTCCAGCGCTTTAATTGCCGCTTGGTTTATCCTTGTCCTTTCCTCATTATTAAACAATGTCATAAGCAGTTGCTGGCAATCAGCCCAAGTGGGATTATGTGTCTGGACTATGGAGGTAAACAAATCCGTCATGGCTTGAGGCTTTTTGGTGTATGAGGAGTTATGGGTCTTCCAATTAAATAGATCAGTTGTAGTGAAGGGAACATAAACAAAGACGGGATCAGCTTGTTGTATCTGGCCATCACCGTTGATGTGTGTCGGGCCAGGTGTCAATTGGAGAGGCATTTGATAATGTTGGAGGGTACCGGTCAGTTGTCGGGTTAATATGGGGCTTTGTTTAGGAACGTCAGTTAGGGGTTCCGGTCGAGGGGTAGTAAGACAAGGGGATGGGGATGCTTTACTGAGGGGGAGGTTGGTGAGTAAAATATTCCGGGCCGGGCTAGGAGGAGCCTGACCAGGAACTAGAAATGGCGCCAAATCTGGGTATGTGGAATTAACAGAGGTAGGTACCGGAAGGGGAGGGTTTAAAACAAGGGGGCTGGGCTCTGAACTAGAGGAAGGGGTAGGTGGGGACAACGGGGCAAGGGGAGTAGCATTACCAACAGCACCTCCTCTTCCTCTTCCGGTGGAGGAGGAGTAAGGGGGCGGCATGGGGATCTCGGACTCAGGAGGCGTGTCCAAAATGGGCGTAATTACAGCCTTAGCTGACAAGCGAGTTCGGGCCACCATGAGGCGACATTGTTCCTCGTGGCATACCTGGATCCATTTTGGCAAGTCGTTTACGGCCTGCTTCCAACAGTCAATATATGGAAACTGGCCGTAAAGTTCAGGCCTACCTGATACAGCCACGTGTACACGCTGTACCAGATTAGGATCCAAACTGCCACGTGGTGGCCATGCATCAACCAAAGTAGGCCATTTCCTACTACATAAAGTAGTCAGGCGTGTTGGAGACATCTTCACCCCAAAATCATATACAGTGTATCCCTTTTTAAAGTTTTTCAACATACATCCTAAGGGATCCATTACCGTTGAATCTGACGCACCCATACCAACAATGAAGCGTCGTCTCCAACAGAAACTAAACAAACACTCTTCCAACGGTCACACCTGTTCCCTCGGCAACAGCACCACGTGGTACAGTTACTAAGCGAAACGCACACAACAAAACACTCAGGGAATTCCCGTACACACACAGCTGTTACACCAGTCACTAAGTAACTAATACTGTGCCCTTTGGCAAAACTATACAGTCACCCACGCTATAATTCCCTATATCTGAATTACCCGTCTATAACATACCCCAGTAACATCGTCTTTACAAACAGTAGTTATAGTACGGTTAGCATTGGTTAGAATTCCTGAACCTGAGTTCACACTCATCGACGGTGACACCCCAGCACTTACTACGTAGAGGCCGATGATCTCCTGGACAACAGACCAGTGGTGCCGAGACGAAGGGAGGTCCACGCAGAAGTTCAGGGGTGCAGCCGTAGAGAGCGTGGGCAAAGATAGACCATCTCACGCCTCTGCTTCTCAGCTACCGTTGAACGATGAGCTTCCTGGCCAATGCACCAAATGATACCGGAGAAACTGACGGAAGCCAAGCACAGAGAGATGGACACAGGTTTCTTCAGGAAGGAAGAGATTCTTTATTTGATTCACCGAACGGGACTCAGACGGACTAATGTCACCAAAATACAACAAGATCTGAGCCCCGAACAATAGTGTAGGTCTCTTATATAGGCATGTAACTCCTCCCATAATAAGCTCCACCCACACATACTCTTACCCAATCAATCGAACAAGAACTAACTTCCTGTTTGACCACATGGCCTGCCCAGCACAATGGAGGAGGGGAATACTACATCCTGTATCCTTGCACATGCTCCGTACATTACTGATTGTATCTTTGCCACGTGCAACCAACCGACCGATACACCAGTATATGCACGTACACATACCACGTGGTAATCTTGGCCTACTAAATTTATTTTTACCGAGATTCCACCACAATAGTGTAACACTTTACTCTCAGACCCCTTCATGAAGAAAAATGTAAAAGGAGAGCAAGGTGTATTAAAGATATGTCATGTAAAGCCAGGTGAAAGAGATTTATAAAAATACTGATTAACCGCCATGGGGACAAAATAATATCTATGCTTCCAGTATAGAGAATAGTGAAAAACACCCCAAATAAGTGAGCCAGAGTGCAGGACAATCAAACATAGTCAAGCCACAGCAGTTATAGTTAGTGTTGTCGCGAACCCGAAATTTTCGGTTCGCGAACGGCGAACGCGAACTTCCGCAAATATTCGCGAACCGGCGAACCGCCATTGACTTCAATGGGCAGGCAAATTTTAAAAACAACAGGGACTCTTTCTGGCCACAATAGTGATGGAAAAGTTGTTTCAAGGGGACTAACACCTGGACTGTGGCATGCCAGAGGGGGATCCATGGCAAAACTCCCATGGAAAATTGCACAGTTGATGCAGAGTCTGCTTTTAATCCATAAAGGGCAGAAATCACCTAACATTGACACCTGTCCTCAAAGCCCAGCCCTGATACACACTGACACAGAGCAGAATAGAGACTGTTCCCCCTACATAGGGTCACTTGGCAGATATGGATTGACACCTGTCCTCAAAACCCCTGATACACACTGACACAGAGCAGAATAGGGACTGTTCCCCCTACATAGGGTCACTTGGCAGATATGGATTGACACCTGTCCTCAAAACCCCTGATACACACTGACACAGAGCAGAATAGGGACTGTTCCCCCTACATAGGGTCACTTGGCAGATATGGATTGACACCTGTCCTCAAAACCCCTGATACACACTGACACAGAGCAGAATAGGGACTGTTCCTCCTACATAGGGTCACTTGGCAGATATGGATTGACACCTGTCCTCAAAACCCCTGATACACACTGACACAGAGCAGAATAGGGACTGTTCCCCCTACATAGGGTCACTTGGCAGATATGGATTGACACCTGTCCTCAAAACCCCTGATACACACTGACACAGAGCAGAATAGGGACTGTTCCCCCTACATAGGGTCACTTGGCAGATATGGATTGACACCTGTCCTCAAAGCCCCTGATACACACTGGGGGGAGCTACTGTCCTCCCCAACCCCTGCGCGGTGGGTGGGGGCCATAAATCACAATGGGGTGACCTACTGTCCTCCCCCCCTCGGCCCCCACCCCTGCGCGGTGGGTGGGGGGCATAAATCACAATGGGGGGGCCTACTTTCCTCCCCCCGGCCCCCATCCCTGCGCGGTGGGTGGGGGGCATAAATCACAATGGGACGGACCTACTGATAGGAGTGGAGTATTGTTCATATCAGTTTAATACCTTCCGCGTCTCCTATCAGTGGACGTGTAAATGGCAGAGATTTTTAATTGTTGAATCACCTCCCCTTTTTAGGCCAAGGTGGGAAGATGCTTAGACCACTGGTATATTGGTGCCATCTTGGAGGATTTTTATTTTTGGTTTGGTTTTTGAAGCCACAGTGCTGCACCAGTGGGCCTAAAAATTAGGCATGTACACATGCCTGAAAAAATTGGTATTGTTGCAGCCGCTGCTGTAGCAGCGGCCAGAAAAATTTATGTTTGTTTCACAGGCAGAAAGTGCCCTAAAACATGGCGGCTTGAACCCTAGTTGGTGGCGGATAAGTCACGCAAGTCAAACGTCATTCAGAGCTAAAATACAGCAGCGTGTGGACCATTTTTAGCCCAAGGCAGCTCATCTCATCAGGCCTTTTTTAAGCAAATGTATCGCCCAGTGTCAGTCCCTTCGGGATCCATCCCTCATTCATCTTAATAAAGGTGAAGTAATCTAGACTTTTTTGACCTAGGCGACTTCTCTTCTCAGTGACAATACCTCCTGCTGCACTGAAGGTCCTTTCTGACAGGACACTTGAAGCGGGGCAGGCCAGAAGTTCTATCGCAAATTGGGATAGTTCAGGCCACAGGTCAAGCCTGCACACCCAGTAGTGAAGGGGTTCATCGCTCCTCAGAGTGTCGATATCTGCAGTTAAGGCGAGCTAGTCTGCTACCTGTCGGTCGAGTCGCTCTCTGAGGGTGGATCCCGAAGGGCTGTGGCGATGCATAGGACTTAAAAAGGTCCGCATGTCCTCCATCAACAACACGTCTTTAAAGCGTCCTGTCCTTGCCGGCGTGGTTGTGGGAGGAGGAGGAGGAGGATGACTTCCACCTCTCCCCCTGTTAGATTCCCGTTGTGCTGTGACATCACCCTTATACGCTGTGTAAAGCATACTTTTTAATTTATTTTGCAAATGCTGCATCCTTTCCGACTTGTTGTAATTCGGTAACATTTCCGCCACTTTCTGCTTATACCGGGGGTCTAGTAGCGTGGACACCCAGTACAGGTCGTTCTCCTTCAGCCTTTTTATACGAGGGTCCCTCAACAGGCAGGACAGCATGAAAGACCCCATTTGCACAAGGTTGGATGCCGAGCTACTCATTTCCCGTTCCTCCTCCTCACTGATGTCATTGAAGGTATGTTCTTCCCCCCAGCCACGTACAACACCACGGGTACCAGATAGGTGACAACGAGCACCCTGGGATGCCTGTTGTGTTTGGTCTTGCTCCTCCTCCTCAAAGCTACAATCCTCCTCTGACTCCTCTTCCTCACAATCCTCTTCCAGCGTTGCCGCAGGTCCAGCAAGCGATGCTGATAAGGCTGTTTCTGGTGGTGATGGTGACCACAACTCTTCCTCTTCCTCTTCACGCTCATCTACAGCCTGATCCAGCACTCTTCGCAGGGCACGCTCCAGGAAGAAAACAAATGGTATGATGTCGCTGATGGTGCCTTCGGTGCGACTGACTAGGTTTGTCACCTCCTCAAAAGGACGCATGAGCCTACAGGCATTGCGCATGAGCGTCCAGTAACGTGGCAAAAAAATTCCCAGCTCCCCAGAGGCTGTCCTAGCACCCCGGTCATACAAATATTCATTAACAGCTTTTTCTTGTTGGAGCAGGCGGTCGAACATTAGGAGTGTTGATTTCCAACGTGTAGGGCTGTCGCAAATCAAGCGCCTCACTGGCATGTTGTTTCGCCGCTGGATATCGGCAAAGTGAGCCATGGCCGTGTAGGAACGCCTGAAATGGCCACACACCTTCCTGGCCTGCTTCAGGACGTCCTGTAAGCCTGTGTACTTATGCACAAAGTGTTGTACGATCAGATTACACACATGTGCCATGCACGGCACATGTGTCAACTTGCCCAACTTCAATGCCGCTATCAAATTTTTTCCGTTGTCACACACCACTTTGCCGATATCCAGTTGCTGCGGAGTCAGCCACTTTTCCACCTGTGCGTTCAGGGCGGACAGGAGTGCTTGTCCAGTGTGACTCTCTGCTTTCAAGCAAGTCAAACCCAAGACGGCGTGACACTGACGTATCCGGGATGTGGAATAGTACCTGGGGAGCTGGGGGGGTGCCGTTGATGTGGAGCAAGAAGCAGCGGCACAAGAGGACTCAGCCGAGGAGGTTATGGAAGAGGATGGAGTAGGAGGAGTAGAGGAGGTGGCAGCAGGACTGCCTGCAATTCGTGGCGGTGTCACCAACTCCTCTGCAATGCCACGCATTCCTTGCTTGTCAGCCGTCAGCAGGTTTACCCAATGCGCAGTGTAGGTGATATACCTGCCCTGACCATGCTTTGCAGACCAGGTATCAGTGGTCAGATGGACCCTTGCCCCAACACTGTGTGCCAGACATGCCATGACTTCCTTTTGCACAATCGAGTACAAGTTGGGGATTGCCTTTTGTGAAAAGAAATTCCGTCCGGGTACCTTCCACTGCGGTGTCCCAATAGCTACAAATTTTTTGAACGCCTCAGACTCAACCAGATTGTATGGTAAAAGCTGGCGGGCTAATAGTTCGGACAAGCCAGCTGTCAGACGCTGGGCAAGGGGGTGACTTGGTGACATTGGCTTCTTACGCTCAAACATGTCCTTGACAGACACATGACTGTGGGCAGATGAGCGGGAACTGCTCAAGGCAGGAGACGGAGTGGCGGATGGTTGAGAGGGGGCAAGAAGGACAGCAGTGGTTGACGTGGCTGAAGATGCTGGACCAGGAGGAGGATGGCGGCTTAGAGTAGGCGTGCTGCTTGTACTCATGTGTTGATCCCATAGGCGTTTGTGATGTGAGATCATGTGCCTACGCAAAGCAGTTGTACCTAGGTGGGTGTTGGACCTCCCACGACTCAGTTTCCTTTGGCACAGGTTGCAAATGGCATCACTGTTGTCAGAGGCAGACACACAAAAAAAATGCCACACTGCTGAGCTCTGCAATGACGGCATTCTGGTGGTGGACACAGCATGCGTTGATTGGCGTGCTGTCGGGCTGACCCCGGGTGCCGATGCATGCTGTCTGACTGTGCCACTAGCTCCTTGCGACGACCCCACCCTGCTTCCAACTCGTCTCCTCCTCCTCCTCTCTGTCTCCCCATCTTAACTTTCGCCCTGTTCTTCTTCTCTTCTAGCGGGCACCCACGTGACATCCATGGACGCATCGTCATCATCAACCGCTTCGCTTGTATCTGACAACTCAGAAAAGGAAGCAGCAGCGGGTACAACATCATCATCATCACACCGTACCTCCATGTGTTTAATGCTGCCTGCCTGAGACATATCCCTGTTATCTACATCCTCTAGCAATAATGGTTGCGCATCACTCATTTCTTCAAACGGGTGTGTGAATAACTCCTCTGACATACCAAGTAAAGCGGCTGTGGTGCTAGTTTTGGTGGTGGGGGCAGGCGGGTGAGTGCTATCTTGAGAGGTGCCTGAAGCTAAGCTGGAGGAGGATGGTGCGTCAAGGTTCCGAGCGGAGGCTGTACAAGATTGGGTGTCCTGTGTTAGCCAGTCAACTAAGTCCTCAGAACTTTTCAAGTTCAGGGTACGTGGCTTCTGAAAACTGGGCATTATTCTAGGGCAAAAGGGAATCACAGCACCACGACCACGATGGCCCCTGCGGGGTGGCCTGCCTCTGCCTGTCATTTTTTTGGGGATTAGTGGTACTATGCGTGCAAGCTACTGTGAGACCAGATATGATTGGCAATGTGCACTGGAACAGTTCTGCAGAGCACACACTGTAGGCCTGAGACACCCGCTTGAAGACAAGTAACTGCTATTCAATCTATAACAGTGAAAAACTAATTTTGGTTTTAAAAGCACGCTATAGAGACACCAGATATGATTAGCAATGTGCACTGGAACAGTTCTGCAGAGCACACACTGTAGGCCTGAGACACCCGCTTGAAGACAAGTAACTGCTATTCAATCTATAACAGTGAAAAACAAATTTTGGTTTTAAAAGCACGCTATAGAGACACCAAATATGATTGGCAACTGTCAAAGCACGCTGGAACAGGTCTACAGAGCACACGCTGAAGTAGGCCTGACACCCAGACGCTTGCAGACAACTAACTGATCTTCTATTACAGTGAAAAAAATAAATTATTTTAAATGTAAAGCTTAACCTATTGTTAAAACAGATATGAGTGGTGGCACTGGGCAAATAGGCACAGTATCCAATGTGAACCTCACACAGAAGCTGGCAGGCAGGCAACTGCTCTTCTATTACAGTGGAAACAAAATTTTGGTTGTAAAAGCACGCTATAGAGACACAAGATATGAGTGGCAACTGTCAAAGCACGCTGGCACAGGTCTGCAGAGCACACGCTGAAGTAGGCCTGAAACACAGACGCTTGCAGACAACTAACTGCTCTTCTATTACAGTGAAAAAAAATTTTTATTTTAAATGTAAAGCTTAACCTATTGTTCAAACAGATATGAGTGGTGGCACTGGGCAAATAGGCACAGTATCCAATGTGAACCTCACACAGAAGCTGGCAGGCAGGCAACTGCTCTTCTATTACAGTGAAAAAAAAATGTTTATTTTAAATGTAAAGCTTAACCTATTGTTAAAACAGATATGAGTGGTGGCACTGGGCAAATAGGCACAGTATCCAATGTGAACCTCACACAGAAGCTGGCAGGCAGGCAACTGCTCTTCTATTACAGTGGAAACAAAATTTTGGTTGTAAAAGCACGCTATAGAGACACAAGATATGAGTGGCAACTGTCAAAGCACGCTGGCACAGGTCTGCAGAGCACACGCTGAAGTAGGCCTGAAACACAGACGCTTGCAGACAACTAACTGCTCTTCTATTACAGTGAAAAAAAAATATTTATTTTAAATGTAAAGCTTAACCTATTGTTCAAACAGATATGAGTGGTGGCACTGGGCAAATAGGCACAGTATCCAATGTGAACCTCACACAGAAGCTGGCAGGCAGGCAACTGCTCTTCTATTACAGTGAAAAAAAATATTTATTTTAAATGTAAAGCTTAACCTATTGTTAAAACAGATATGAGTGGTGGCACTGGGCAAATAGGCACAGTATCCAATGTGAACCTCACACAGAAGCTGGCAGGCAGGCAACTGCTCTTCTATTACAGTGAAAAAAAAATATTTATTTTAAATGTAAAGCTTAACCTATTGTTAAAACAGATATGAGTGGTGGCACTGGGCAAATAGGCACAGTATCCAATGTGAACCTCACACAGAAGCTGGCAGGCAGGCAACTGCTCTTCTATTACAGTGAAATTTTTTTTTATTTTAAATGTAAAGCTTAACCTATTGTTAAAACAGATATGAGTGGTGGCACTGGGCAAATAGGCACAGTATCCAATGTGAACCTCACACAGAAGCTGGCAGGCAGGCAACTGCTCTTCTATTACAGTGAAATTTTTTTTTATTTTAAATGTAAAGCTTAACCTATTGTTAAAACAGATATGAGTGGTGGCACTGGGCAAATAGGCACAGTATCCAATGTGAACCTCACACAGAAGCTGGCAGGCAGGCAACTGCTCTTCTATTACAGTGAAAAAAAAATATTTATTTTAAATGTAAAGCTTAACCTATTGTTAAAACAGATATGAGTGGTGGCACTGGGCAAATAGGCACAGTATCCAATGTGAACCTCACACAGAAGCTGGCAGGCAGGCACCTGCAATTACATTACACAGGAAAAAAAAAAAAAGAAGCAGCCTGATGTTCTAGCCCTAAAAAGGGCTTTTTGGGGTGCTGTCCTTACAGCAGAGATCAGATGAGTCCTTCAGGATTGTAGTGGACACTGAATACCCTAGCCTAGCTATCAATTTCCCTATCTAATCAGCAGCAGCTAAACTTTCCCTCCTCTCACTAAGCATGCATCTTCCGAATGAATCGAAAATGGATGCTGGGAGGGAGGTTGGAGGGTGTGGAAGGGAGGGAGTGCTGCTGATTGGCTGGAATGTGTCTGCTGACCGAGAGGCACAGGGTCAAAGTTTGCCCAATGATGACGAATAGGGGGCGGATCGAACTGCGCATGTGTCCGCCCGCCGTGGCGAACGCGAACACGCTAATTTCGCCGGGAACTGTTCGCCGGCGGACAGTTCGGTACATCACTAGTTATAGTGGTAATTTTGATTGTTATATCACAAGGGTTCGTGATTTTATTGCTGTTATTCCTTCAATCCTCCACTGGTTCTAATTCCAGATGTGCTGAATATAGTGAAGGTATTCCCTTTGTGTAAAATGTCCCCAATATAATGGACGCATCCAGTCGTATTGGGTAAAACAAGAGCACTGTTTATTTCAGAGAAAAACACATGCATTTATCCCCCTATACACAACAGGGGGTCTTCATCCAGCACAATGCAAACCACTCCCTGGTGTCTTGGTGTCTGGGACATAATTGGGTCAAGACATGATAACTGCTGGACACCAAGAAACATAGCACAATAGCTTTTACATAATACAATTAACACAATAGCTGTCATCCAGCTCAACATTTTACATAATAACTCAACATTAACACAATGTACCCCCTTTATCCTTTATATAATTTTACAGTTTGTGACCAGTCCCATAGTCTGTGGGCAGGAGGCTAGCTGTTATGCCTCTCCAGAAGGCTGTGGCATGGGAGCTTCCGTGACATATCTTCCCCTCAAAGAGTAGACTAACCAGACCTCCAAACATTTTGAGTTAGTTGGATAACCAGTCCTAAAAAGTAAATCCACACGTGTAGCCTCCTAAACAACGCTCCATCTTGGTAATTCCCTGTTGCACTGTGGGGAATGTCCGCCAACTCCTGTTTCTCCTGGTAGCGCTTACTGCCACTGGGGAGACAGACTGGTTGTATCCTCTCCCTGTAACAAGCACTGCCGCTGGGGAGGGGGACTGACTGTCTCCACTCCCTCCACTGTACGCTGCAGCTGGGGAGAGAGGACAGTTGTCTCCTCTCTCTGTAACAAGCACTGCTACTGGGGAGGGGAACCGACTGTCTCCACTCCCAGTAACTCGGCTGCTGTTGAATAGGGGAACCGACTGTCTCCCATCCCGGCTGCTCCAGCTGCTGCTGGGGAGGTACACCAACCATCTCCACTCCCATTAACTCCTGCTGCTGTTGGGGAGGGGTACCACAGTTGTCTCCGCTACCTGCACTTTACACTGCCACTGGGGAGAGAGACCAGTTGTCTTCTCTCCCTGTAACAAACACTGCCGCTGAGGAGTGAGACTGGTTGTCTCCACTCCCTGCAACACATTCTGCCGCTGTGGAGTGGGGGAACTGTCCTCCCCTCTCTGGAACTCACTTTCCCGATGCTGTACAGAGTTGATTAGTCACTGGTAGTCCTGCTCGAGCTCCCATTCCTGGTTGGCTATGTAGTTCAGATCAGATACAAGGTCTGTTGCTGCTAAAAG
Organism: Pelobates fuscus; assembly: GCF_036172605.1. Taxonomy (NCBI): domain Eukaryota; kingdom Metazoa; phylum Chordata; class Amphibia; order Anura; family Pelobatidae; genus Pelobates; species Pelobates fuscus. Next base: position 170,190,891 of record NC_086320.1, on the reverse strand, counting down.
ATCCAGCAGGTCTCCGTTAAGTTCCCAGATGTCCCAGAATCAGAACAATGCTGAACCAGGGCCAACATAGTCCTCACCCTCCAGAGGGTTGTCGTCTGTGAGCCACGGGTACTGCTGGACCTCAAAGCCTGGTAACTATCGTCCAGACACAGTTCTCACCAGACTAGTCTCTCCAGTTCAGTTACCCATTTTCCAGGGGCTGCTCTCCAAGAAAAGGCATCCGCATATCCAGTTGACCCTGATATCGCTGTTATGGGATTGGGAGGGATTCTTTCTGGAGAACCTGTACCACCTTGAGGACCTTTCTCCAGAGTTGCTTTCAGATCAGGTCCCTGAGATCCTGCTCACACTCTCCTGGGATAGTGCCATCATACTGGAACAGAGCTTCTTATAGTCGCTGCTGAAACTCTGAGGTCAAGCACCTATGTTTCTGCACTCCTCCATCTACTGAGGGATTGCCTCCAAAACAGGGCTATATCTCTGATCCTCTGCACGGGAACTCTTCCTCAAATAAGGATGCTGCACGGTTGCTAGCTTGATCCATATCCTCAGGAATACTGCCAGTGGCTTCCGCTAGGCTTATGGCAAGATCTTCAGCTCTCTCTTTCTCCGTCTCCACCATAATCCAATCAAAACACCTCAGGTGACGTGTTTGGGCCATAGAAAGCCAGGCATTCTCTTACCCTCTGTGAGAGCACACAGAGCTGTTATGCCTCCCCAGCAAGCTGTGGCACAGGAGCTTCCGTGACAGTATGATATGCCTTTTTCTTCTGGCCTCGGTTTGCAAGCTTTGCTTTTTTTTTTTTTTAGAAACTATATTTTAAGAAATTATTTTTTTAATCCCTTTTTAAAAAGTCTGTATATTGTGAAAAGCCTCCTAAAAGTAAATACTAGTCCAACTGTAATTTATTTAATATATACTTTGTGATCACTTTGTGATCACTTTATTGTGTACAACTTTCTAATACTATGTAGAACCCCTTTTGCCGACAAAATAGCCTAAAATAGTTTCAATAAGATGCCGGAAACATCCCTTTAAGCTTTTGGAGTTGCTGGATTTTAAATTGCACCTTACTCCAGGAACCTAAGGTGCCTTGTTGGATTGTGATTTGGTAGCTGTGGATGCAGTTTTAGTAAGTGGAGCTCATTGTCATGTTTGTGGAGTCAGCATGAGGTCATGTGTGATTTATGATATTGCCTTTAGTGGATGAGTAGTGGCAGACATGATTCAGAAATAGTTGATAAACAGCTATCTGATGTTCTGTTCTGACCTTAACAGAAAATACTATCTACATTAACTAATGAATTTACTATCAGAAGGATGCAATGAAGAGCATTACCACTACATTTGCAGATAAATACCTAGCACATGTTGGCATTGCCAACATTATAAAAACAGGGATACGTAGGCCTTAAATAATTTGTGCCTCTTGAATATTTTCTTTTATAATTCCATGCAGTTTGCAAATTTGCTTATCTCCAGCCCAGCATTAATAAGTCAACAGAAGCCCTATGGAAACTTGTGGCTTTTGGATGGCGCCACTTGGAGAAGACCATTCCAACACAGGGAACTGATGACAGAAGGGGGAATTAACAATTTGCAATCTATAAAATTCAACTGTCGTGTCTGCATATTTTTTGCACAAGAAAAATTGAAAGTATGTAATATGTATGTTTCAAGATACATATTGTTTCTTTTAAGGAGTATGGAAGGGTTTAGGCTTCAAGGCAGCATAAAATGTGTCAGTACCAAGGTAGAATGGTTTGTCGAGTTTCCATCTGTTTTAGAAAGAGATAAGATCATGATCAACCAGCCCAGTAGCATTATAGCAGCTGTTGGGTGGGGCTTCAGTATTGTAGCTCATTGAGCATTTGACACAAGGAACAGTCCAGGCCTGGACCTATGTAAGCAGATAGCACAATAATTTAAAGAAGCTAATAAAACGTCACAACTTTAAGACCTGTTACAGAATTAACTCTATCATTTTAAAGAGGTAGCGTTTCTCCAATATAAAATACAAAATGTGCTTACAACTGATTTTAGAACAAAGCCAAAGTGGGTTATTGCTTAACCCCTTAAGGACCAAACTTCTGGAATAAAAGGGAATCATGACATGTCACACATGTCATGTGTCCTTAAGGGGTTAAATAAGCTTGAAGACAACATCCAACCACAAGTTTGTCACAGTCAGCTCATATAAATACTTTGATATATCATTAGATCCCAATTTCTCTTTTTGCTCAGTAAATACAAATTGAAAGTAGTTGGCCATGCTGCATGGTCACAGATTTCTGGAGGACACATGATGCCTTCCAGTGGACTTTTCAGTACAAAAATCATTTAATCATAAGCCAGTACTTATCTGGATTGATTTTGAAAGTTTCACCTGGATGTTCAATAGGGTTTTCAACCACTGTTCTGCCATTGGCCTAGCAAAGATGAGAGAGAGAAGCAGCCATATTTCAGGACCCGCTGAAGTTAGTTCAGTTACAGGAATAAGATTTGCACCACATTTCCCCTCGAGATAGTTATTCCAGTCTATATAGCTGCCATTTAAGCTTATTGAATGCCAAAACTGACAGGAAACACCTACCAACCACATAATCCAAAATGGCTGGTATCACACATTCCTAGCCAAGACATTAGCTAAGCTGGACCGCTTCAGGGAAGGCCTCCTAATACTAGCAGGGGACCTGAACCTTCCCCTGAACCCCCGCCAGGATACCTCGAGAGGTACCAGTGCCATACCATCACACTACCTACAAGCAGCCACGAGATCCCTGCATAAGGCGGGGCTGATTGACAGCTGGAGGACGGCCCACCCAGATGATAAGGACTATACCTGCTACTCGGCTGTGCACAAGTTGTACAGCCGCATAGATTATATCTTCATCTCACAGGAACACCTGTCGCTCCTCCAGGAAGCGCATATAGGGATTGCCTGCCAGTTAGACCATGCCCCGGCAACGATGCTAATCAGCTCCCCCCTTTTTAAACCAGTGGAACGCCAGTGGAAACTCAACGAGTCCATCCTGACGGACCTGGTGACCCGCACCGAGGCACACCAGACTATCACCCAGTACTTTGAAATTAACGAGACCCCCGACATGCCCCCGCTGACACTGTGGGAAGCACATAAATGTGTGATCCGGGGGCACTTTATATCCAAATGCACCCACCGCAAGAAGGAAAAGACACGCCGCATCACAGACCTGACAAGACGAATCGCGGACCTAGAATGCACCCATAAACAGACGTTGGACGATGCCACCTATCTCCAGTTGACAGAGAACCGAAGGGAGCTCAGGGACCTCCTCGCACAGGAACACCTACACATACTGCGGAAATCTTCCAGGTTCTTCTACGAATACTCCAATAAGAGCGGAAGACTCCTGGCACAAATGCTCCGATCCAAGAGGAGGACCCAACATATACACAAGCTCCAGACGCGGGCGGGCACCCACACCAGCATGCCCAAAGGGATCATGGAAGCCTTCAGATCCTACTATACAGACCTTTACAATCTAAAACCGACCTCACAGGACGCCCCAAATCGAACCCAACTTCAAAATATCACAGACTACTTATCGATGCACATCACCCGCAAGATAACCCCGGATATCGCAGAAGACCTGGAAAGCCCCTTGACACTGGAGGAGTTGACCCTGGCATTAAAGCACTCAAAAATGCATCGGGCCCCGGGCCCGGACGGTCTCCCGCTCACGTACCTCCGGACGTTCCAGGATACACTCCTACCGAGGCTCCTCGCGGGCCTTAACTCCATAAGGGATGGCGGGCACTTCCCCATGGACTCCCTGGCGGAGACAGTCACGGTCATTCCCAAACAGGGCAAGGACCCCACCATCTGCGCAAATTACAGGCCCATCTCGCTATTGAATGCCGACTTGAAATTATTCACCAAGGCCCTGTCCCTGAGACTAGCACGAATAATGCCTGACCTGGTCCACCCGGACCAAGTGGGTTTCATCAGGGGAAGAGAAGCCAGGGATGACACTATACGGGCACTTAATGTTATCCACGTCGCCAGGAGGTCCAACCGAGAGACGTACTCATATCAACAGACGCCGAAAAGGCGTTCGATCGGGTGGACTGGAGGTTTATGGACGAAACGCTGCGGCATATGGGCTTCGGACCACACATGCGCTCATGGGTCTCGGCGCTCTACACCACTCCGACAGCGAGGATCAGAATCAACGGAGCCCTGACAAAGGCCTTCCCTATAAGTAACGGCACTCGACAGGGATGCCCCCTGTCCCCCCTCCTGTTTTCCCTCACCCTGGAACCATTCCTTGAGGCGGTCAGACGGGACGGGGGTATCACGGGGGTTCGGGTGGGCGGAGAGGAGCATCGGGTGGCAGCATACGCCGACGATATGCTCTTCTCCCTGGAACAGCCACTGATATCCGTCCCCAACCTACTGCAGGCATTCGAGACCTACGGACGACTATCCAACCTGAAGCTAAACATAGACAAGTCCGAAGCCATGTCAATATCACGAAATGAGGACCTCGATGCCCGACTCAGCTCCCAATTCACATTCTCTTGGTGCTCAACCAAACTCCGCTACTTGGGCACCTGGCTGCCGAAAGACCTATCACAGCTATACCAGTTGAACTTCCTCCCCATCCTAACGTCCATACAACAAGACCTGGCGCGTTGGACAGGCCAATACATATCGTGGTTCGGCCGCATTAGTGCGGTTAAGATGAATATCTTACCAAGACTGCTCTACTTGTTCACAACCCTGCCCACGAGGATCCCAAGAGCCTTTTTCCGGTCGGCGGCGACGGCCATCCGAAAATTCGTGTGGAACCAGAGACCGACCCGCATCCGCAAGACCACCTTAGAACGCCCCAGGGGGGGTGGGACTGCCGTCCCTTCTTGCCTACTATCAGGCAACCCACCTACACAGAGTAGTGGACTGGCACGCCCACCCTAGCCCCAGAAGATGGGTACAGATGGAGACAAAACAGTACCCAGGCACCATCCCGTCCAGACTCTGGCTGGGACGACTAACCTTCGCAGAACTGCAGACGGGCAACCCCATCATCGACGCCACACTCATGACCTGGTGCAATCTAAGATACGCCCACCAATTGACGACCTCCCCAAACCCCCTCACCCCATCACCTACAACCCCGACCTAGCAGGGGGCCTCCCCCCCGCAACCTTCAAAAACCTCCAAAGATCGAACTGGATCTATATGCGACAATGGAGCGCGGGTAATCAACTCTGGCCGCTGACGGACCTGATGGATGACCGGCCTCCCACACAACTGGACGCATATCACTACCACCAGGTGAAGACATATTACACACTACTGCCAGGTAGAGCCCACCTTCACAGGCAACTCACTGAATTTGAACAAATGTGCACGAACAGGAAACATATTGAGCACGGAATCTCCCAGATGTACAGTATACTTCAGGAGTCGGAGGACAAAGGCAGACCAGCTTATGTAAACAAGTGGGAAGCGGAGACCGAGACCCAACTTACGGACCAGGAGTGGGGAAAAATATTCCTACTCACACATAAATGCTCCATAAGCTCAAAGTTCCAGGAAACTAATTATAAAGTACTGACTCGATGGTACCAAACACCGGACGACCTCAGACGCATGCGAGTCACCGACACAGGCGAATGCTGGAGATGCGGCACCGAACTGGGTACCCACATGCACATATGGTGGACGTGCCGGCACATCAAGCCATACTGGCAGATGATCCACTCAAAGATCAGGGAGGTCACTGGTTCGGACCTTCCCCTACAACCCCTACCGATGCTCCTACACCACACACCCACACCGGTACACACATACAAAAATTCCCTCACCATACATTTACTTACAGCAGCGAAAGCCCTTATACCACTACATTGGAAACGCACAACGGTTCCCACATTCCAGCAATGGGTAGATAAGGTAGAAAACATCTATGACATGGAAATCATGACCGCCTCCCTGCAGGAGCGCTCCGACAAGTGTGCCCTTAGGTGGTTCCCCTGGAAATCATATCTGTCAAAAAGGACAGCATAAACCGCCTTTAGAGGGCGCGCAAGGGTGAGACGCCCGATGTAACGGATCGCCTGGCACCCCGACTGAGTACCTCCGTTAATGGATGCTCCTAGTGCTTCCTGAGGACTCCAAGCACTCTGGCAGACACCATAATCACCGAATCCGAGAAACCTTTAAATTCTCCCAAGCGTATGAATGCTGTAGACCATTGAATAGGAACCATACGAATAGGCTTGTACTCCTAGCAGTCAACTGGAACAGCATACAATAAATCCTTCCCCCAATAATGAGACGACACATCACTTTGAGGGTAAAACAGGAACTCTGGCCTGGCTCATCCAGCCTGGCTTTTATTACAATAATACACATACAGGCCACACCCAGGGGGAGGCATAAAATAACCAATCACATACATGGTTCAGCCCACACATCCCCTCCCCTCAGATAACAGTAAACCCAATTATCCGGTACACTTTTCCAGCCAAGTTCTGGATGTACCCCAAAAACAGGGGGTACACCTTTAAAACGAATTGCCTGTGTTATAGAGCCTAGAGAGGGTTTGAATGAATTCCCTTGTTTGTGGGGTTCTTTCTACCGAACGGCAGGTCATTCGGTAGTATCTATACGAATTCCTGGAAGTATGGAGGTCTCAGCGGTGTTTGCCTAGTCAAGTGTCCGATTTTAGTTCCAGACACTCGACGGCAAAACACCGCTGTTCGGTAGTTTAAGATGGCCGCCGCCACGTGTTTGTTTCTCGAATGGCGGCCACCCAGAGGACAAAGAATATATTACAATGATTGCCAATTACCCGTTTGCAACATTGTTGCAAACTGTAATTGGAGGCACACTTATTCCTGGGTGGTCTGGTTGTTCGGTAGTTTCACTCAATATAATGAATGGAGTGATTCTACCGAACAATCAGATAAATGCTGCATACATATCACCCAGGTTAAACTTAACACATGAATACATATACAATATTACAGGCAGCACACTAGAACATGCTTCACAGTCTTAAAGGGACAGTAGTCCCAAAAGTCCCAATGTGTCCATAGATGCTGTTAAAAGGGCCAGTAGCAGCAATATACAGTACAATATGCCCAAATATAAATCTTTAACTGTACCAATTTTCCAGGGGCCATAGTCAGCAGGTAAGAGGCAGGCAGCCAGGCCCCTCCAATGCCCAGTGGCGAGGTAGGTTCCGCCACATTTCTCCCCTTTCCCATTTAGACTATCCAGACTCCAGACCTCTAGTCGGTCTGGGGCTCTGATAGTCGGCTGGCCTTTCTCACAGGGGGTCGTTGTCCAGATGGCCCCCTGCCACTTGTGTCCAGTTGTAGGTCCAAGGCTTGGGGAAAAAGTACCCAGAGTGTCCTCTCCTCTGGTTGAACAAAGCTGTGGTTGGGGAAAAATGACTGTCTCCCCTTCCGATATTTTGTCTGGCTGTTGGGGACCAGGACCGACTGTCCCTATCCCCAGTGGTGTAGATGCAGAGACTACGGTCCCATCTGCACGGTTGTGGGGTTTTCTGTCTCCCCTTGGTGTGCTAAGCTGCCGCTGGGGAGAGGGAATGACAAACTCCTCTCCCTGAACCGTAGACTGCCGCTGGGGAGCAAGGACGGCTCCTTCAGCTCCCTGTAACTTGGGCACAGAGACCACGGTCCCATCTGTGCTGTTGTGGGGCTTACTGTCTCCCCTTGGTGAGCTGTGCTGCCGCTGGGGAGAGGGAATAACAACCTCCTCTCCCTGAACCGTAGACTGCCGCTGGGGAGCACGGACGTCTCCTTCAGCTCCCTGTAACTTGGGCACAGAGACCACGGTCCCATCTATACTGGTGAGGGGCTTACTGTCTCCCCTTGGTGAGCTGTGCAGCCGCTGGGGAGAGGAAATAACACACCCCTTTCCCTGAACCGTAGACTGCCGCTGGGGAGCAAGGACATCTCCTTCAGCTCCCTGTAGCTTGGGCACAGAGACCACGGTCCCATCTGCGCTGGTGAGGGGCTTACTATCTCCCCTTGGTGCGCTGTGCTGCCACTGGGGAGAGGGAATAACAGGCTCCTCTCCCTGAACCGTAGACTGCCGCTGGGGAGGAAGGACGACACCTTCAGCTCCCTGTAACTCACACTGCCGCTGGGCAGAGAGACCAATTGGCCACAGGCCCAATCTCCGCAATCGGCACTCACATTCCCATGCCGCTCGATTCTCCGCATCCAACTTGCGCACGGTTGCCATAACCGCCTCTATTGAAGGATTCGGGCCATATCTGGTTAATCGTCTCATGACCTCGTCCCGGTACGCGTCGCCCTCAAAGCGATAGGTCATGTTTGCTGTGACCAGGGGTGCTGTATGAATACTAGCGTTACCCTTACTTTGTAACTCCAAACGAACTGTGTCTCCGAGCTGCTTTACCTCACACTAGGACGCCATCCCACCGCTGCCACCAATGTAACGGATCGCCTGGCACCCCGACTGAGTACCTCCGTTAATGGATGCTCCTAGTGCTTCCTGAGGACTCCAAGCACTCTGGCAGACACCATAATCACCGAATCCGAGAAACCTTTAAATTCTCCCAAGCGTATGAATGCTGTAGACCATTGAATAGGAACCATACGAATAGGCTTGTACTCCTAGCAGTCAACTGGAACAGCATACAATAAATCCTTCCCCCAATAATGAGACGACACATCACTTTGAGGGTAAAACAGGAACTCTGGCCTGGCTCATCCAGCCTGGCTTTTATTACAATAATACACATACAGGCCACACCCAGGGGGAGGCATAAAATAACCAATCACATACATGGTTCAGCCCACACATCCCCTCCCCTCAGATAACAGTAAACCCAATTATCCGGTACACTTTTCCAGCCAAGTTCTGGATGTACCCCAAAAACAGGGGGTACACCTTTAAAACGAATTGCCTGTGTTATAGAGCCTAGAGAGGGTTTGAATGAATTCCCTTGTTTGTGGGGTTCTTTCTACCGAACGGCAGGTCATTCGGTAGTATCTATACGAATTCCTGGAAGTATGGAGGTCTCAGCGGTGTTTGCCTAGTCAAGTGTCCGATTTTAGTTCCAGACACTCGACGGCAAAACACCGCTGTTCGGTAGTTTAAGATGGCCGCCGCCACGTGTTTGTTTCTCGAATGGCGGCCACCCAGAGGACAAAGAATATATTACAATGATTGCCAATTACCCGTTTGCAACATTGTTGCAAACTGTAATTGGAGGCACACTTATTCCTGGGTGGTCTGGTTGTTCGGTAGTTTCACTCAATATAATGAATGGAGTGATTCTACCGAACAATCAGATAAATGCTGCATACATATCACCCAGGTTAAACTTAACACATGAATACATATACAATATTACAGGCAGCACACTAGAACATGCTTCACAGTCTTAAAGGGACAGTAGTCCCAAAAGTCCCAATGTGTCCATAGATGCTGTTAAAAGGGCCAGTAGCAGCAATATACAGTACAATATGCCCAAATATAAATCTTTAACTGTACCAATTTTCCAGGGGCCATAGTCAGCAGGTAAGAGGCAGGCAGCCAGGCCCCTCCAATGCCCAGTGGCGAGGTAGGTTCCGCCACATTTCTCCCCTTTCCCATTTAGACTATCCAGACTCCAGACCTCTAGTCGGTCTGGGGCTCTGATAGTCGGCTGGCCTTTCTCACAGGGGGTCGTTGTCCAGATGGCCCCCTGCCACTTGTGTCCAGTTGTAGGTCCAAGGCTTGGGGAAAAAGTACCCAGAGTGTCCTCTCCTCTGGTTGAACAAAGCTGTGGTTGGGGAAAAACGACTGTCTCCCCTTCCGATATTTTGTCTGGCTGTTGGGGACCAGGACCGACTGTCCCTATCCCCAGTGGTGTAGATGCAGAGACTACGGTCCCATCTGCACGGTTGTGGGGTTTTCTGTCTCCCCTTGGTGTGCTAAGCTGCCACTGGGGAGAGGGAATGACAAACTCCTCTCCCTGAACCGTACACTGCCGCTGGGGAGCAAGGACGGCTCCTTCAGCTCCCTGTAACTTGGGCACAGAGACCACGGTCCCATCTGTGCTGTTGTGGGGCTTACTGTCTCCCCTTGGTGAGCTGTGCTGCCGCTGGGGAGAGGGAATAACAACCTCCTCTCCCTAAACCGTAGACTGCCGCTGGGGAGCACGGACGTCTCCTTCAGCTCCCTGTAACTTGGGCACAGAGACCACGGTCCCATCTATACTGGTGAGGGGCTTACTGTCTCCCCTTGGTGAGCTGTGCAGCCGCTGGGGAGAGGAAATAACACACCCCTCTCCCTGAACCGTAGACTGCCGCTGGGGAGCAAGGACATCTCCTTCAGCTCCCTGTAGCTTGGGCACAGAGACCACGGTCCCATCTGCGCTGGTGAGGGGCTTACTATCTCCCCTTGGTGCGCTGTGCTGCCGCTGGGGAGAGGGAATAACAGGCTCCTCTCCCTGAACCGTAGACTGCCGCTGGGGAGGAAGGACGACACCTTCAGCTCCCTGTAACTCACACTGCCGCTGGGCAGAGAGACCAATTGGCCACAGGCCCAATCTCCGCAATCGGCACTCACATTCCCATGCCGCTCGATTCTCCGCATCCAACTTGCGCACGGTTGCCATAACCGCCTCTATTGAAGGATTCGGGCCATATCTGGTTAATCGTCTCATGACCTCGTCCCGGTACGCGTCGCCCTCAAAGCGATAGGTCATGTTTGCTGTGACCAGGGGTGCTGTATGAATACTAGCGTTACCCTTACTTTGTAACTCCAAACGAACTGTGTCTCCGAGCTGCTTTACCTCACACTAGGACGCCATCCCACCGCTGCCACCAATGTAACGGATCGCCTGGCACCCCGACTGAGTACCTCCGTTAATGGATGCTCCTAGTGCTTCCTGAGGACTCCAAGCACTCTGGCAGACACCATAATCACCGAATCCGAGAAACCTTTAAATTCTCCCAAGCGTATGAATGCTGTAGACCATTGAATAGGAACCATACGAATAGGCTTGTACTCCTAGCAGTCAACTGGAACAGCATACAATAAATCCTTCCCCCAATAATGAGACGACACATCACTTTGAGGGTAAAACAGGAACTCTGGCCTGGCTCATCCAGCCTGGCTTTTATTACAATAATACACATACAGGCCACACCCAGGGGGAGGCATAAAATAACCAATCACATACATGGTTCAGCCCACACATCCCCTCCCCTCAGATAACAGTAAACCCAATTATCCGGTACACTTTTCCAGCCAAGTTCTGGATGTACCCCAAAAACAGGGGGTACACCTTTAAAACGAATTGCCTGTGTTATAGAGCCTAGAGAGGGTTTGAATGAATTCCCTTGTTTGTGGGGTTCTTTCTACCGAACGGCAGGTCATTTGGTAGTATCTATACGAATTCCTGGAAGTATGGAGGTCTCAGCGGTGTTTGCCTAGTCAAGTGTCCGATTTTAGTTCCAGACACTCGACGGCAAAACACAGCTGTTCGGTAGTTTAAGATGGCCGCCGCCACGTGTTTGTTTCTCGAATGGCGGCCACCCAGAGGACAAAGAATATATTACAATGATTGCCAATTACCCGTTTGCAACATTGTTGCAAACTGTAATTGGAGGCACACTTATTCCTGGGTGGTCTGGTTGTTCGGTAGTTTCACTCAATATAATGAATGGAGTGATTCTACCGAACAATCAGATAAATGCTGCATACATATCACCCAGGTTAAACTTAACACATGAATACATATACAATATTACAGGCAGCACACTAGAACATGCTTCACAGTCTTAAAGGGACAGTAGTCCCAAAAGTCCCAATGTGTCCATAGATGCTGTTAAAAGGGCCAGTAGCAGCAATATACAGTACAATATGCCCAAATATAAATCTTTAACTGTACCAATTTTCCAGGGGCCATAGTCAGCAGGTAAGAGGCAGGCAGCCAGGCCCCTCCAATGCCCAGTGGCGAGGTAGGTTCCGCCACACCCGAGCTGTAGCCACCGGCGGTTCACAAGTCGACCGCAGTAAGACAGAGCTGTTGGCATGGTCGCGAGGGCCTGGGAGTCCCCGATCGGACAACCCGCTCCCCGTCCCCCAGCCCACCCATCCCGATCTCCGAACACACCCCCCCAAACCTGATCCCGTAATGGTCTCGAGACATATACCTAAGATGGACTAGCAAGGCCCACTCACACTGGTAAAAGTCACAGAAATAGGAACTACCAACATGCCCACCGCCTGAAACAGGCCACAACCGATATGAACCCAGACGCACCCAGACGAAATAACACAGAGTCAGACGGAATATGGTAAAGGGAGAAAGTACATACAGACAAATACGTAATACACACACACACTGAAGACTACACGCTCACTTACTATCAGGGTTCTTAGAGGCTCATACGCCCATGCAGAGAAGCTCCCCTGAATGATGTGGGAAACCCCACTTACACGGAGTCGGACCTATATAGAACTGCAGAGACATCCCTACCTACCCTGACCGATAACCCACCCTATAACAGCACCCACTATACACAGAGACTGACGGGACAACAACCCACCCACTGAAAGCCCCGACATACGGAGCTTCTCTACCACGTCCCACCGTTCTACATATACGGATAGGTATCCGTCTTGCAAATCCCAGACCCCAATACCGCTTTCTTAAATTACCCACAGTTTCAACTTACCCTGTTTAGAATTACTTATTCAGTTATATATAAAAATTGGACAGAAAGGTATCACGATAAACGCCTTGAACTAAATACCAATAGAACTCAGCCACTATGTATAAACACTGTTATAACCGGATATATTGTTGCAAATTTTGAGACACGGCTTTTGCATAAGCCTAAATAATGACTATATTCAACATGCTTGTATTAATCGACTCTGCCAATCGAAAAATAAAGAATTACAAAATGGCTGGTATACGTGGTCCTGAAATAAATAAACATATTATTCAGTGCCTTGGGAGCTTTCTGGAGAAAGATCCAAAAGAAAAGTATTCAGATTGCATAAAAAAAGATTCAGATAGTGATCCACAAGAGCCTGATGATCAGACACAGCAGAATGTAGATATTGGGTCATTGGACTGTTGCTGAACACTTCGAGAAAAGAGTCAGACCTGCCCCATGTTTGCTGCAACCAGGTTTGCTGCAATGTAGTGTACTTGAGGAATAAGGGTCTTAATTTATGAATTTTGATGTCTTACTTAAGTGCATGCATTTTGGGTCTCCCTCCATCATAGCAAACAGGTACTGGTGATACTAAATGTGTACTTACCACTTTCCAATAGCTGGAACTGCTTAACAAATCTATGGTTAACAATGATGGCAGGACTTTAACCTTACATAATCTCCAATAGCAGTAGAAAACAGTTAACAATTATCCTTTATATTTCCCAGCATCTCGCAGGACATAGTTTGGTAGGGTTAGCAACTTTTTGACTAGTAGCATTAGTTTTGATTTCAGATTACACTAGGTAAAAAAAAACTAAAAAAAAACTGAATAATTCTAGAATTCATGTCAACTCGTTCAGTTTTAACCTTTCAGCCTAGCCCTTAACCACTCCTCTTAAAACTTCCACAGCACCATAGCTAAATGCTGGTTATTGTCTCCATCACTGCCTACACTGTACCTTCAACCATACAATGAAAAACAAAGTAGGTTGTGCAGCCTTCTTTTATAGAACTCTGTAAATGTGGAATAAGATTGCAGAAAATATCAAACTGAATACCAATATAAAATACACTGTTAAAGGGCATATTGTTGACAAAAATAGCAAGTTGTCGGCTTGTAGTAAAAGAAGCTGGATCTAATACATAGATTGCAACACTGAAAGAAATTAACAGTACCAAGGGGAGTTTTTTGTTGAGAGAGCAGCAAAAAATGAGCTACCCTTAGCATTTACATGGCTCAGGGCAAGACATGTGTTTACTGCACAGAGCACTCTACACTTCTGTTGCAGTCCGGTGAAGAAATTAACTCTGGCAGTGAATGCAATGAGAAAGGTTTGATATGATCTGGAAAATGCTCCAAACTATTCCTGCACCATCTAATTCAGGGACCCAGGCAACCATCTAGAGCATGGGTTCTCAACCCAGTCCTCAAGTACCCCCTACCAGTCCAGGATTTAGAGATTACCCTGTTGTGTCTAAAGTGTTTTGTTTTTTTTCTAAAAACATCTTAGACACAACCGGGTAATCCCTATATCCTTGACTGTTAGGGGGTACTTGAGGACTGGGTTGGGAACCACTGATCTAAAGGAAACAGAGGCAATGGAAGGGAGACTGAATCGAGAGTGAAGAAATAACTACAGGGCCCAGGAGTGTTTGGTACCAAGGCTAAAAGCCTATCTTGTCTTTTCCTATGGGTGATAAACATGTGACTGAGCATGGTGTAGGAAAGTAGGATATAGTTGTTGGAATACAGGGTTTATTCAGTTTTGGCAGATTGATGGGTGAGCTCTGTGCTGGCTAATGTCAATTATGTGCAAATTGTATTTCTGAATATCTTTCTTTAAATTTTCTTTAGAAAAATACAAATAACGTAAACATCAACAAAGCCATCTCTTGAAAGCATAATCAACTTTTACCTATAGGCAAACACATACAGTACTCCTTTACACAAAATCAGACAATAACAATTACTCTGTGCAAATTTTAAAATGCTTTCAGATAATGAAGAGCAATTAATGTACGAACATGGGGGTCAATAACACAGACTTTTATTTGATATCATTATTAATTACTTAACTGGGTTAGTCATTAAAAAAAGTTTTTAAATATGTATATGAAGCATATGTATTGGAATTTTTTTCTACAGCAGCCAACCCATTCATCGGGATCAGCTGCTAGAGTTTTAAATGGCATTAAATCCAGTCAAAATCAGTCAAGATCCAACAAAAATATTGGTCAAAACAAGTTAATAACTTTCAACTTAGTTTTGCCAATGGAATGTAATCAAAGCCATTGCTGTGAAAGCTGAGCATTGACATTTTCAATTTTTATTTGAAAAATGCATACATTACATCTTACAAGTACTTTTCAACATGGCACTGTTTCCCACTTTAATTATTGGTTTAGGTGGTACTTAGGGCTAGAGAACTCTCTAGTTAAAATGATAGGTTACCTGCTATCAGATACACAGTAAGGATATTCACCTTCATACACTGCACTAATATTATGATTTACATTGCCATTACAATATTATTGATGCCTTACACTATTGATTCACTGTTTTAACAGTGATATTTCTAAAAGTCATTGAAACTGATGAGTTTGAATCAAATGAGACAAATGTTTGACAGAGTAATTTTAAAACTTCATAACTGTGACCTGTGACAGCTAATATATAAATACAAAATACAAATTCTCGATGATAAATATTTTGGTAGAAGTTGAGGTAGAGGTAGGTATAGATAATTATTGGCTATTTTGGATATTATGTATTGAGTGTTCTGCCACAGTGTAATACACATTCTCTTATATGTGAGATGTATGTATTGTTCTTTATATTCACAACTATCAATATTATTTTGAGGAAAGCATTAGCAATCGTTGTATTATCTATCTCATTCATAAAAATGTTAGTGGTTTTCTTTTAGTCTTAACACTTAAGCTTAGCTGTTTGGTTTGAATGAATAACAGACATTAAAGTAAAGTTTACATTAAAGTAAACATTATCATAATTTCACTGATCAGCCACAAAATTAAAACCACCTGCATAATATTGTGTAGGTTTCCTTTGTGCTGCCAAAATAGCTATTATGCATCGATGCATGGACTCCACAAGACCTCCGAATGTCTCCTGTAGTATCTATTACCATGACATTAGCAGCAGATCCTTAAAGTCTTGCAAGTTGAGAGGCCTCCATGGATCGGATTTGTTGTTCCAGCACATCCCTCAGAAGCTCAATCGAAATGATATCTGGGGAGGTTAGAGGCCAAGAAAACACTTTGAACTCTTTGTCATGTTTCTCAAACCATTCCTGAACAATTTTTTCAGTGTGACAGGGTGCATTATCCTGCTAAAAGAGACCAGTGCCATCAGGGAACACCACTGGCATAAAGGGGTGTACATGGTCATCAACGATCTCTAAGTTGGTGTTACGTGTCAAAGTAACATCTACATGAATGCCAAGACCCAACTGAACATTACCTAGAGCATTATACTGCCTCCGTCTGCCTGGCTTCTACCCAAAGTACATCCTGCAGTCATCTCTTCACTAGATGAACCACGTAAATGCACTGGGCAATCCACCTGATCTAAAAGAAAATGTGATTCATCAGACCAGAAAACCTTTTTCAATTGCTTCATGGTACAGTTCTGATGCTCACATCCCCATTGAAGGCACTTCCGACAATGAACAGGGGCCGCTACACAGCCTTATACGCAGCAAACTGCGATACACTGTGTGTTCTAGCACCTTTCTAACATGGTGTAACGAGAATATACCCCTACACGCAGGATCCAGCTAAACAGAAGACAGCACAGAGGAGAGATACGTCTACCGGACCTTAGAATGGCCGGACTCGACGTATATAGGAGAAGTACAGAGTCAGGAACGATCCGAGGTCAAGGGCACAAAGAGACAGTGTAAACGAGGATTAGCCGGGGTCTGGTACACAGGAAACAGCAAGCCGGCAAACAGAACAGACAAGGATAAAGCGAAAAACGAAGTCAGAATACAAAGCCAAGGTCAAATACGGAGGAACACAACTGAACACAACAAGCGCTAAAGGGAACTGAAACAGAAACCACGATAGGGCAAGGAACCAAGGGAAAAGGGTAAGTATAAGTAGCTTCCAAACTAATGTGATTGGCTCCTGTCACTTCCACACCCCCAAAAGGTAAGTGTATGGGGTGAGTGGCATGACAGGGGCCAATGGGAGCCTTTTTGCAATTTAGGCTCCCACTGTCTCTTTAAGAGCGCGCCCGAGACTCGCGGCGCGCTCTTAGATTCAGGCGGGACACGTGACCGCATCTCGCGGTCACTGCCCGCCTTCCTGTTAGAAGAGTCGGATGAGCCGCGCGCGGCTCGTGCAGTCGCAGGACCGCGCGCGGCTTGAAGAGAGGACCGCGGCCGCCCCCCCGGATAAGGTAAGTAACGCTACACATGGCCAGCATTAGGTTTTCAGCAACTTGAGCTACAGTAGCACTTATGTGTGATCAAACCAGAGGGGCTGGACTTCGCTCCCCACATGCATCAATGAGCCTTGGGCACCCATGATCCTGATGCAGGTTCACCAGTTTTCTTCCTTGCACCACTTTGGTAGGTACTAACCACTGCATAACAGGAACATCCAACAAGACTTGCCAGTTTGGAGATTCTCTGACCCAGTCGTCGGGCCATCACTACTTGACCATTGTCAAGTTACTCAGAACTTTTCTCTTGTCTATTTTCCTGCTTCCAACACATGAAATTCAAAAACTGACTGTTCACTTGCTGCATAATATATCCCCCTCCTTGACAGGTGCGATTGTAATAATATGATCAATGTTATTCACTTCACCTGTCAGTGGTTTTAACCCCTTAAGGACTGGACTTTTTTTGCGATGTTGTACATTTGCGACCAGGCATCTTTTTGACACTTTTGTGGTGTTTGTGTTTAGCTGTAATTTTCCGCTCTCTCATTTACTGTTCCCATACAAATTATATATTGTTTTTTTCAGGACAAAAGGGGCTTTCTTTACATACCATTATTTATATAATCTCATCTAATTTAATTTAAAAAAAATGAAAAAATATGATGAAAAATTGAAAAAAATACACGTTTTTTGAATTTTATGTGAAAAATCTTTTACTCATCTACAAAAGCGAATGAAAAAAACTGCTAAATAGATTCAAAATGTTGTCCTGAGTTCAAAAATACCCAGTGTTTACATGCTTTTTGCTTTTTTTTTGCATGTTATAGGGCTATAAGTACAAGTAGGATATTGCGGTTTCAAAACATACATTTTTAAAATGTATCAATAGTGACATTGTAACACTGTTATCTGTCATAAATTGCTAAATAACACCCCACATGTACATATTTTTTTAAAAGTAGACAACCCAGGGTATTCAATATGGGGTATGTCCAGACTTTTTTAGTAGCCACTTAGTCGCAAACACTGGCCAAAGTTAGCGTTCATATTTGTTTGTGTGTAAAAAACTAAATTGAACGCTAATTTTGGCCAGTGTTTGTGACTAAGTGGTTACTAAAAACGACTGGACTTACCCCATTTGCAATACCTTGGGTTGTCTTCTTTTGCAAATGGTATGCCATCATGGGGGTAATTCTCATTCCTGGGCTACCATACGCTCTCAAAGGCAACGTAACCAACCTGGCCATTTTCAATGTAAAAATATTTGACCTATATATTTGACCCTGTAACTTTCAAAAAGGCTATAAAACCTGTACATGGGGGGTCCTGTTCTACTCAGGAGACTTTGCTGAACACAAATATTAGTGTTTCAAAACTGGAAAATGTATCACAACAATTATATCATCAGTAAAAGTCCTGTTTGTGTGTGAAAAATGCAAAAAAAGTCACTTTCACTGACCATATCATCGCTGTGATATGTTTTACTGTTTTGAATCACTAATATTTGTGTTCAGCGAAGTCTCCCGAGTAAAACAGTACCCCCCATGTACATGTTTTAGGGTGTCGTAGAACGTTACAGGGTAAAATACAGTGATAGCAAATTAAATTCTCTGGTCTTTCGGCCTGGGTTGGCAGGCAGGTCCCTTAAATTGCAATCAATAAAATAACTTAATTATGTAAAAATATTACCTAAATACGCACGTAGAATTTAAATATATATGCATATTTATATATTTGAAGTCTACGTGTATATTTATATAATTATTTATGTAATTTTGTATATCGACATATGAATAGTTCGCATTCTTTTTATTTATTTAAATATACATAGATATATATACAATTTCATTCTAAGTGTATTTTGATATAAATATATATATATTAATATCAAAATACAGTTAGAATAAAATTTCGTATAGATATATAATTTTTTTTCAATTTTTTATTATTATTTTTAATTTTTTTAATTTAATTTAAATTATTTATTATTCGTATTTTATAATAATATATATATACAATATATATAGTTATTATATATATTATATATATACGTGTGCAAATTAATTATAAGTGTATTTTTATATTAATATATGTACATATTAATATAAAAATACACTTAGCATGACATTATATATATGATATATAGACATATATTATATAGGTATAATATATGTCTATATATCATATATATATACACATATATAATAATAATTTTTTTTTATTACCTTTCACTTTAATTTTTTTTATGATTTTACACTGGCAGGGAGACTGCCTGTCAGCACAGACAGTCCCCCTGCAGGCAGAGACTAGGACACCTATTGTGACCATGTGGTCGCCCTGTTGGGCGATCACATGGCCCCAGGGGTCCTAAACCGCCATGGGGAGACTGTCTGGGCTGCAGGCAGTCTCCCCACACCGGGAGCACCGCCGATCGCCGCCGATCGCCGCCGGGGGAACGACGGCGATCGGGTAAGTACATTTTAAATTTAGGACGGTTCAGGACCGTCGTCGGTCGGCAACGCAAAAATGCCGATGACGGTCCTGAACCGTCCTGCGTCCTCAAGGGGTTAATGTTGCGCTGATCAGAGTAATATAAAGCAATGAATGTAAGTAGAACTGGAACATTTACAAGCAATTTACCATCTATGAACATTTAAAGTAACACTATAGTGTCAGTAATACAAACATGTATTCCTAACTCTAGAATATTAAACTATCTGTTTAGCCATCTGGCCCTCCTTAGATCATTCTGAAAAGTTATTAAACTTGTCTTTTCTCCCACGCCGCACTGATTTTGGTCCCGCCTCCATGGCTGAGATTATGAATCTTGTCATCAATCAATCCTGTGCAGCACTGGACTAGGAACCACCTCTAATTGTCATCTGAGTGACTACCACAAGAGGTTTTACTAGGCAGCAATTACACTGCCTCATGCTATAGACTATAGATTCCAGAACCACTACATTAAGCTGTAGTGGTTCTGGTGATTATATGCACTTTTAATAACTATATTTATATAAATATAATATAATACTTGATGAGACAAAGGACGTGTTTGTTCTTTTCTTCACAAGTTAGTCAGGCATATAAATGTATCAAAATGTATGCTCTTTTCCTTTCAAGTTTGTATTTTTTTTTTATTACAAGAACTGACATAATTGGCATAAGAATTCCAATTTTCTTGTAATCATTTTTAATATCAAGAATAAATTTCTTCTTCTAGCAAACACTTGGAAAAGTTATTTCAATTCTTGATAGAAAAGGATACATTTATACATATTGCCTAGGTCAGTGATGGCGAACCTATGGCACACGTGCCACAGGTGGCACGCCGAGCCCTCTCTGTGGGCATGCGGCCATAGGTCGCCCGGGGGGCGCCGGCCGGCAACAATGCAGAGTAGGCATCTGCCTGCCCGAAACGGCAGGTGCCTACTCTGCTTTTGTGTCGGGGGGACCTGGAGGCAGGGGGAGGGATCTGGGAAGCAGCTCTCCTGTCCTCCCACGAGTAGGCTGTGTGGAGCGTCGCTGCGCATTACCATGGCAACGATCCACACAGCATTGCGCAGGAGGACAGGAGAGCTGCAGCCAGACACATACTTACCACCACAGGACCACCAGGGCTGGCTCTGTCCCCCCTTCTTCACCAAAGGTAAGAAGAAGGGAGGCCGGGATAAAGATTTTGTGTCTTTTTTTTTAAATGTATCTCCCCCCTCACACAGCACCCCTAAGCCCACACACACGAACTCCCCACACACACAGCACGCTGCCCCACACACATACAGCACCCCCCACAAACATCACTCCTCCCCAACACAGTACCCCTTCCGCTCACACACACACAGCACTCCTCTCCCCACACAGCACCCCTACACACACAGCACCCCACCCACAGCACCCATCACACAGCACTCCACACAACCTCCACACCCGTATACACAAACACATACACTGCACCCCTCAATGCAGTATGTGTGTGTGTGTGTATTCCGCAGACTGTGTGTGTGTATTCAGCAGTCTGTGTGTATGTATTCAGCAGTTTGTGTGTATTCAACAGTCTGTGTGTGTGTTTGTGTGCATTCAGTGGACTGTGTGTAGGTATTCAGCAGTCTGTGTGTATGTTTGTATGTGTGTGTATTCAGTGGACTGAGTGCATGTATTCAGCGGACTGTGTGTATTTATTCAGCAGTCTGTCTGTGTGTGTATTTCTCAGTCTGTGTGTGTATTCAGCAGTCTGTGTGTGTGTTGAGGTGTATGTATTCAGCAGTTGGTGTGTGAATGTGTTCAACACTCTGTGACTGCATTCAGCAGTCTGTGTATGTATTGTATGTATTGCATTTGTTGGAGATACTAATAAATGTAAGCTTAATTTTATCTATTTTTTATATCATTATTTAAAATTTGTATCATTGAACTCTGTTGTTGTGTTCTTCTTTTAAAACAAAAGATGTTAATTAGTTTGGACAACTGTACGAGTTGTTTTATTCTAAACTTAAACGTCAGTATTGAGGTTTAATTGCCTAGTTGGCACTTTAAGGGAAATAAAGTTGGCATGTATTGCGATTTGGGCACTCGGGCTCAAAAAGGTTCGCCATCACTGGCCTAGGTTTATAGTAAACATATTGAATTCACAGTTCACATTCAATTCAACAGTTTTTGTTCAAGCATTTACAAGTCTGATCTGATGAGATCTATACATTGCCTTGTTTAATGTTACTGAGGGTAATATATAGGACTGTCAGAATGAGTTGTATCTGATTAATCATTTGTTGTCATTTTATTGAAGACATACCTGTACATGTACATTATAATATCGGTTAGCCCCACCTTCGCTTCAAGAGGAACTGTCCCTTCTGTTGATGACATTTCCTCTTTTACTAAACAGAATAGATGCTTTTTACTTATTTACTGGGGTGGACAGCTGAGGTAAATATAAAATACCCTTTCAGAAAATTGGAACTGACATATTTTCAAGGTGCTGGGCAACATTTTCCTGTGGGTTCTTGAGTATGCATGCTTGGTCAAGGACTAAAGGGTATTGCTGGGCATACATTTGGAACAATGTACATCTTGTGTCATACTTAAAAACTTCCTTTTCACCCATAGTTTTAGAATTCTACTCATGTACCTCTGTGTGTGTAGACATTATTGATATGCAGACAATAGCTGAGATCATAAATATAACGTATAAATGTATAGTAAAATTACATTTGAATTTGGCTAACAGAATGCATGCAAAAATTGCTTTCTTTGTAAAATGACATGTCATATTGGTAATACTAATGACACGTGAATTTTACAAAAGTGCAAAACTGCAAACACATTTAAGCAAACACTACATTGATGTGTTTGCAGTAGTTTGTTGTTTTGTCTATGTGTAAATCAAAGCCAATAAATATATTTTATTTGTATAACATATCATTCTAAAACTATTTTTACATTGGATGAAGTATACAAATCACTGTAGTTAACTATTAAGAGATTATGTAATCTAATCTACTAGTATAAATGCATCACTTAAATGAAGGTATGGGGATTACAGGGGTACACAAATTAGCATTTTGGCGGCAGTCTAAGTATCCCCAGCAGACTGCTAGCTATTAAGCTATTATAGTGCAAGGACTCCATGGCACTCTCACTGTAAAGAGTCAAATTTATTTTTAAACAGTATGACACTTTCATATATCCTCCCAGAGCCTGCAGCACAGCCCCTCTGCATCGATATTTTACTAATGCAGAAGTTCCCCCTCCCCTTTAGAAATATTGATTTTGTCCAACTTGGAGAAAATTATTTGACTTAAAGTGTCATATGACACTCTTCAACTGGTAAATTCCATCATAAGTTGGTCAAAATGTATATTTCTAAAGTGGAAGAGGACCTTCTGCTTTGGTGATGTCTGTGGAAAAAGGCTGGAACAAGGGCAATGGGGTTACCGGGTGTCAACCCCTTTGAAACTATTTGACTCTTAAAAGTGAGTCAGTACCAGGGAGCTCCTGGCGCCATAAACACTAATGTGCTGTAGTGGTTATGATCCTATTTAACTGTTGATAAATACACTGCACAAGTTATAAACTTTAGAACTCTACATTAGATCAGAGGAAATGCTTCCAGATTATACTTGAAAATCGCAATGTAATTCTACCTATTACATAAAATACATTATATTAATTATATAAACGTTGGTTATTAATATATTTAAATAATGGTTACACATTTTTATTTGCAATGTCAAACAATTGGCATGCACAATATAAATTGGTTTACTAAGATGCATTAAGAAAAAGATATAAAAACTACAACACCTCTCTCAGTGAGTTAGATGGCATGCAAAGACAAAATGGAAAAGTAGACAAGTATGCAGTAAAGAAATAGTAATGCTGTTTGTTTTATTTTTGGGAATGTGTATTAAGTGAACAGACAAAAATCAACTTACTGCAAATATAAACACAGATTCCTTTATACATGTAACAAGCATACCAGAGCCAACTTGAACACAAGACAAGTATATGGTTTGTGTTTTATCAAGTAAAGGTACACTTTACTTCAATTCATGTTATTTGCATTATAGAAGGAAAGCAGACATGGAATATAGTTATGCTTGTCTCTGTCCCTCAAACTCTAAATTACCAAGTGCCACTGTTTTACTTTCTTACTGGCTCTTCAACTTCCAGCTGTATATAGCTTCTGCCCATGGGAGCTGTCCTACTGCTAGGAAGGATGGGGTGGTGCAATGAGGAGGGCTGGTAGTGGCCACCTACAAAGGATCCAGGCACAAAACTTATTGGCTGGAAGGGAGATAGGCCAGTCCAGCCCCCCCCCTCCTCAGATTTCGATACTTTTCCCAGTGTTATGTTTAAACATTCTCTATGTACATAATATGGGGAAGACATATCAGGGGAGCCAGGCAGAGGCGAGAGGGGTACTGGAAGAGGTACCTCCTGCTCCCACCCAAACTAGCCCAGCTGTGCACACCGGCCGGAGGGAGGGTCGGTGTGAGATGGGGAGAGGGGGGGCTCAGAGCTGGAAGGACAATGGGAGGGAGCGTGTGGAGGGGGAGGAGAGGAATAGCGCCCGAGAGGAAGGAGGGAGGTGTGTGCGATAATGTAGGTGGGCGGTGCGGTACTTGGTGCTGAAGGATTACACTGAAGAAGACGAGGATCTCTGATCGCGCCTTTACACCCGCCCTTCTCCCCCCCCCCTCCTCCTATCTGCGCTCGATTTCGAATCCTTGGGAGCCGCGGCCGCCGCTGCTGTAGCGCTGGGAGCACACACACACACACACACACACACTCAGTGAGAGAGAGAGAGGACGCGGTGTGCCCGTGCACTGTGTGAGTCGGCTGCGCAGCTCCTGTGCGCACTCCAGCAGCAAGCACCCTGGCATTACAGCGAGAGAGGAGGCCAGGCGGCTCACAACTGAACGAAAAGTAACCAGCTCAGCCCGGCAGCGGCCCCGGCACCCCCAGCATGGCTTCCGAGGAACTCTATGAGGTAATGTAACCGGCCGGGCGGAGACCCCCCCCCCTTCTTGCCCCCAACAACTCAGCTGCTATTGCCCCCTTTTACAGTGACCCGGCTAAGCAGCGCCCCCGGAGTATAGTTGTGGTTTATTTTATTGAGGGAGCTCTGCTGGAGTTACTCCTCTCCCCCAGCACCTTCATCTTCCTCACACTCAGTGAGAGACCGTGTGCGGCCGCCGCTTCCTCCTCTTCGTCATTATCCTCCTCTTCATCCTCAGCAGCACTTTGCTGGACACTCATAATGAGGGGAGCCGGGCAAGTGGCCTTCCTCCTCCTCCTCCTCCTGGAAGGCTGGCTGCTGAGTGAGTGAGTGAGCACACTCAGGGTGTATACTATCCAGTGACTGTCAGTGTACTCACTAATGGTCTCCACACAGTGTCTCTCTCCCCATTAATCACAATCGGGGGCTCACCATTACTTGGGAGACTTTACACAGGGGTAAACTGAGCCTCTCCAAACATATCGGGGGTGATGATCAGACTTGAGTGAAAGTGCCTAAAAATATGAGGAACAGTCATCTGAGTGAATGTGCTGAGGCAGCAATGCACGTAGCGTGAGGAGCTGCTGGGGGGAGGAGGAGGGGGAGGCACGTGCGGTTGGGGTAGAGGGGGCTTTAAAGTATTGGGAGAGTTTGCTACCTGTCCTAATATTGACATACTGATTAACACCCCATCCTTTAGTGGACTGCATGGGACTCCCAACCCTCCCAGTATGTCACAAAGTGGGGCTGGTATAGGGTGGGGTTGATAGTGATTTGGCAAATATGGCAGCCCTCTTCAATATGTGGAAGTTAATGGGTGATATGTGTGAGTCATTAAAATAAAACATGGACTCCTCCATTAAGACAATGGGAATTTTAAGTTCAGTAGTGCAACTGTTGATAAAAAGTTTTTAGTTTTGTTTCTTTTTTGGAAGTAAAAATGTGCATGAGTAGAGTGGTGGAAGTAACTGTGGACAGTGACCATTGAACTTTATGGGGACTTGATAATGGCATTAGGGGAAAAAAAGTACATTTCCATTGCAAATGGTATTGTTTGACAAATGACTCATTTATTTTTCCTTTTTAATATTTGAATGCTTTATAGTTTTGAGCAAGCACAACATGTAAGCACTAATCATTTCTTATGAATGGATTGGATTTGTTAATAGTTGAAGGACCATTTGATGTGAATTATAACCTTTAAGGATAACCTGCCATTTTAGGAAGTAAAAATAAACCAAGGAGACTTGAAATAATGTAGGGTTGAGTTTTGCTAAAAATGTTTTATATTTTGATAGCTGCTTTTTCTGTTAACTCTTAGCATGTGTTATTCTTACCAGATGCAAATACAATTATAGTAGTAGTGAATTACATTTTACTAAAGTTCATCATCTGATGAACTCGATATTGGTCGGTTTTTCTTAAGAGGCTGCCATTGATTTTTCTGACCACTGATAACCACATTGCCAGATGGTTACGTGGATTGGACAATTCCTTGCATCCATTGTATGGATATTTTGTAAATTAATCTAAAATGTTGCACATGTGACATTTGATGACTAGAAATTGTAATGTTAATCAAACATTTGACATATATTGTGAGTCCGTATCATAACTAAATTGGTATCTGGGGCAGAACTATTACTCATTCATCTGTTTGTTGGCGTTTATTCTGTGTTTTACCCATTCTCCGTTCGGGAGTACTTCATACGAACGTAGTCCATTTGTCTCCTGAATGGGGACCACCCCTGTACCCCGTTAGAATGTTCACCCCAGTAACTCAAGTGTGAAACTGCAAGGGACGTAATGAATGCTCCCCTTTGTGGCTGCCATTTCGTATAACCGAACACGTGACAGACAAAAAAATGGTGGCCATCTTGTCTCCCGAACGTGGGCAGCGGACCTTGGTCGTCAACTGCCTGGAACTCTTTTCGGCTAGGCACTTGCGCTAACCTCGGTAAAACCTAGACCGCTGCCCGTTCTATTTCTCGATCACCTACACGATCGAAGTTCGTTAGATATGAACTACCAAACAGGGTAGTATTCGTCTACCAAAATGAAACTATTCCCTTGCTCGGTGTTCGCACAGGAACCTCACAAATGGAGACCGGCCAGAGCACCTATTTTCCTGGAACTGTTTTGGGCTATCTCCTCGTGTCTGGCCGGTCAAAACTTTACCTTGATGGCATTCCCGTTTCATTGAACTGATCTGAGTGATTCTTGGATATGTTGTACACTCATATCGGGGCTATCAGGGAATGTACTTTTTTTTTGTGGGGTTCCTGAGTATGGTGGGTGCACTTTTGGGGTACTATATGTTTTGTACCTGAGAGAAAGGATTAGATTTTCTTTTCTCACGCTATTATCTATCAGACACAGAGGATCCTGTTTTCTTGTATTGTAAACCCCATGTACAGGACTGGGCATAATAGCCGTGTATGTTCCAATAAATCTCAGTTGACTCCCAGGACTATGTTTCGTCTGGTTACTGGGGGAATGGGTATTTACTTGTGCTGATGGTTCCAGAGTGGCTGAAGTAAGGTTATAGCGGAGATAACCAGTTGAGTTACCTGTGGTCCGTTACACTCACAAGTATCCTTTGTCCTCATGCCATATTGAGCACAGTTTCACTGTTAAAGGGACACTAGTCAAGTCACCAAAACAATTTTAGCTTAATGAAGCAGTTTTGGTGTATAGATCATGTCCCTACAGTCTCACGGCTCACTTCTCTGCAGTTCAATTCACACCTCCTGCATGTAACGTGCATAACCTTCCTAGACACTTCCTTTAAAGTTGGATCTAATGTTTACATTTCCTTTATTGTACAGTCTGTTTAATTTAGAATTTCTTATCTCATGCACTGTTAATAGTTTGCTAGGCCTTGCAGGAGCCTCCTGTGTGTGATTAAAGTTCAATTTATGGAACAGGAGATAAAAAAACATCTAAAGCAAGTTGGCATATCATTGAAATTTAAACCATTTTTCCATGCATGCTGTGTGCGTCAGAGCCAGGAAACGTATGGCTAGGGCTACTGAAACAAGTGATTTAACTCCTAAATGGCATTGAATCGAGCACGGAGACTTAAAAGGCATGATCTATACACAAAAAACGCTTCATTACGCAAGTGGTGTTTGGTGACTATAATATTCCTTAAATTGTTGCCAATGACTCCTAAACTACAATTTTAAAGTTTTTACTTGATCATAAGTAGTGTACAATTTGAAATTTATGTTTGGTCATATATTCTATAACTTTCCAGGGTTTCCTATGATTGTGCAAGATTGGACACATCGTGCAACATAATAAATTTTATATTCAAGTGGCTAAGTTTGTAGAGCTGCGCTTGCTCTTGAGGTTTTTTAATTTTTGTTTTGAGGATAGCTGCGATGTGATGATTCTTTTTGGAGGAGGAGATAAGTACATGTTGTAAATTTTAATGCTTAGTTTGTGGTTATAATGTGATAATGGTTTTAATTGAATCCAATGTTTAGGAAAAAAGTTCAAGAAATCGATGCATATAAGTGTAAAATTTGGACTGCTGCACAGTATGATGAATCATTCGTAATTACATTTTTTTGTATGTATTTG
Organism: Pelobates fuscus; assembly: GCF_036172605.1. NCBI lineage: Eukaryota > Metazoa > Chordata > Amphibia > Anura > Pelobatidae > Pelobates > Pelobates fuscus. Next base: position 170,162,682 of record NC_086320.1, on the reverse strand, counting down.
TCACATGTGTGGGTGCTCTGTCAGCACCAATTCTCTACTAGTTCCAAACTTACTATTTAGCGTATTGAGTTATTTCGTACCACTGCTAATTTGGTTAAGTTACAGTTAAATTAGTCTTTATTTTTATTTTTTTCTGTACTATTGGGATTTTGCCAGACTGATTTTCTTCATCCGTGGCTCCTCTCACACCTCTCCCCTCTTTCAGTCCTTACATTGGCTTCCTGTATCCAATAGGAGTAAATTCAAAGTACTAATTCACACCTATAAAGCGCTGAGCAATTCTAGCCCTTCCTATATATCTTCGATCCGTAGGTGTGCCCCTTCTCTGTCTCTCCGCTATGCCCATGACCTTCTCCTGCTTGCACCCAAACAGCCAACTCGCGCTTACAAGATTTCTAACAGGCGGCTCCTTTCCTTTGGAATAGCCTGTCTACCAACTCCTCTAGACTGTAAGCTCATTTGAGCTTTTCACCCTATTGTTTTTGTAATTGTTTCATTTATTGTTAAATCTCCCCCTCTGATATTGTAAGGCGCCAAGGAATATGCTGGTGCTATATAAATACCAATAATAATTTTGTCATTTTCCACATTATTTTCTAAATTTTGTGCTTTAAGTTCATGAAATTCAAACGTCACATATGCAACTTTACTTGAATGTTCGTTTGAGTGGAAAATGTTTAGTTTTTTAAGAATGCATAATACTGTGTAGGTGGTGTTAGCAGCAAATTGTTGCCCCTGCATATTTAAACAAAATAAGTAGAGCAAGTAATATAATTTTAAAGAATTTAATCCGATTCAAAGTATCCTGGATTCGCTGCAATGATCCATATATTCCGGGTTAGTTTTTAGCCTAATATCCATGGCATATTTTTTTTTTTTTTTGGATTACAGTTTTACGCACAATTTATAAATTAATGATTGCTTGTTTATACTGAGAAAGATCAATGCTGGTGTAGAGCTTAGTCACCTGTTGGTGCAGCAGTGTCCATGTGGTCTTGTTCTAAAAAGATAGCTATAAGTGTTTCAATATTCTTTTGCCTTTCTCTTTTTAAAAAAAAAAATAAAAAAATGTTTATGGTCGTATTTGTTACTATGACTATTATTTTCCAAACCAGTTTTTGCATTATTTGCAGTGCAATCTTTGTACCCATTGTAGTTCCTATAAAATGAAGAGCGTTTCCCTTACATGAATTACTACTAAATATATTTATAACCATGGTTCTTACTGTTTTGTAACAACAACCCAAATTGCATGTATATATTTACTTTAGTGACATTCAGTTTTAAAATTAGCTTAATGACTCATTTGTACGCTCATGTACTATTTAACAAACATTTCTATGAAAGCAAAAGCATTACTAATTTTAATGTCGGAGGGATCTCCGTTGACCTGGAGAAGGTACTACTGCAACATAAATCAATTTGAGCACTAATGTCTGGAGTTGATATATGGCATGACAATTGCAACCATTTTGTTTTCACTAAAATAGCATGATGATCCAATTGTGTAAGTCCTTACCTAGAGGTTAAAAAACCCCCACTGTTTTACAATGCTATATGTTGAAAGACAAATATTTGATTTAAAGATCTAAAAAGTTAGTTCAAGTGAATTATTGCCTTGAAAATATTCTTGACTTAAACATATAGATTTTTAGTTTTATATCAGTGACATTAATTTGGTACCTGAGTTTTTGTTTTTGCTGGTTTCCTAGTGTGTTCATAATCAATTTAGGACTTTAATGAACGAGCTTGTTAAAATGCATATGAACTGTGGATGTAATGCATCAGAAGAAAGATTAAATAAATTAAACCCAACTTACTTCTAAAAGCAAACATTTTTTGTGTAGAAGGCAGTTTTTATAATGATCCCAGCAGCAGGACTACAAGTTTGTTGTTTGGGGTTAAAACAAATGAGTTTGTAACCTGTAGATAAATATATAGAAGAGCAGCAGTTCATTTGAGATACAACACTTTGAAATCCTAGAATTGCGCCCTAGTTAAGCATATCCCTAAAAGCAAAGATCCCAATTTCACATGATTGGTTCATTATATACTGGAAAAGCCAATGGATTAGCAGAATATTGTCAACCAAGACGAGATGCTTATGTTTTCTGAAAAATTACTTGCACTAAACCATTTTCAAAAAAATATGTTGGCTTTCCCAGGGATATAGAGAGAATGGTAAATTATCCATATTAAAGTTAAAACATACTTCAAAATGTAAGCTCATTGAGCAGGGCCCTCAACCCCTCTGTTTCTGTGCGTCCACTTGTTTGGTTACAATTTGTTTTAGTCCACCCATTGTACAGCGATACAGAAGTTGCTGGCGCTATATAAATTAATAATAAAAGAGCCAGTGTAGCACATAAAGCCTGATGTTGGTGTATTTACTAGAAACCAGCAACCAACTTATCCTTTGTATACTTGGGTGACTTTCTGTCGTTACTGCAACTTCTTCCATCTTCTTCTACATGAAAAGTACTTTTTGCTTCAGGTACATCTGCTCACACAAAATAAAACGCATGTTCAGTTTAATTTGTTGTCCCCATTTAACCAGACATCCTTTACTAAAACTGGCTGATAATTGTTCTTAGAGGATGTAATATCATTGGATATGATGTCATATTGTGAGGAACTGACTCTGCTGGGTTTCGAACCCTGGTTTACATGCTGCTAAACCTCTTCCTTACCAGTACACCAGCCTGCCTTTTGCAAATGTACCTGAGATCTGGTAATCTTGACTCTACAAGCATTGGTATCAGTGACAAGTCTCCTCAGCTGTGTCTGGTCATGTGTCTGGTTCATGGCCTATTAAAGCCACTTCCTGTCTCTGTACCTTTGCCAGATTATTGTGGTTCCTGTACTCTCTAATCAAGCTTGTTCCTGTTTCTCCTACCTGTTGCTGAAGTTGGACCGTTTTGACTTTGCTGCTTCTCCTTCCCACTGACCTCGGCTTGCCTCACGACGATTATCATCTCTCTGTTCCAGTCTCCCATCTCTGCTTAAGACCAGACGGCCACTCAAGGCACAGGGGCTCAACCACCTGGGTAACGAGTGGCTACCTCTGGCAGAAAACATTGCTGATCTGGCTACTGGACTCCAAAACTTTGTAACATCAATATCATTACAGAATAATCTGGCCCATTCATGGAGACCGTCGCATCAGATTCTGCATTGGCCCAGCAGGTTGCTTTTAATACAAGAACTATGCAGACCCAGGCACAGTGCTGCAAGATCAGGTAGCTGAACTGCAAAATGAAGTTCGATCAATGCATAGTGAGCTTACCAGCTACAGGGCACATGATGTTGCGGCTGCTGCTGCTACTAATGTTACACCTGCACAAGATGCCCGCTTGCTTTTACCAGAAAAATTTGGAGGAGACCGCAAAAAAATTAGGGGTTTCCTAAATCAATGCCGTTTGCATTCCATGATGTTACCTAACCGTTTTCCATCTGAAAGAGAGAAGGTGGGATTTATTTTCTCCCTATTCAAAGATGAAGCCCTGGCTTGGGGCTCCCCTTTTCTGGAACAGGACAGTCCAGTCTTGGGAAATTTAAAAGACTTTCTTGAGGCCATGTGCCTAGTTTTGATGACCCCAATCGCTGTGCTACAGCAGAAGCCACTCTCCTTCATTTACATCAAGGGAGGCGCTCTGTGGCTGAATATGCTGCTGAATTCAGACAGTGGGTTGCTGATACTACTTGGAACCAATCAGCCCAGAGGTTCCACTTCAGAAGGGGTCTCTCAGAAGCTATAAAAGATGAGTTAGCTCGTGTTGATCTTCCTGTTGAGTTTGATGCATTTGTGCGGTTGGCTATCCGTATTGATCGGAGACTTTCAGAAAGAAGATTGGAAAGACAAGGCTCTTTTAAACCAAGTGCTATTCCTACTTTCTATTCAAGAATTTCTACTCTGACCCTACAGACTCTGAACCTGAGGCTATGCAGGTAGATCTAATAAGAGGGTCATTATCCAATGCAGAAAAACAGTGGCGACGCACTCACAATTTATGCCTGTATTGTGGTAGTGCAGGGCATTATGCCATCAATTGCCCTAGCAAGTCTAAAAGAACAATAGCTATGACTGCTGAGGGTGCACAGATTCAACACCAATCCCAGATTTCAGACCAACTGGATTCTGTCACACAACCCTTGTTTTCTCTGGCTCAGGGTGAAGAGGGTATGATGACTCAACATCCTCATTTGGTTGTGCCTATCACTTTGCAATATGGTGATAATAAAATTTCAACTACAGCTATGATAGATTCTGGAGCAGGCGGAAACTTTATGGATATTAAATTTGCAGCAGGAAATAAAATTTAGTCTATCCCTAAATCTTCACCTGTGTTAATGGAAACAGTAGACGGTTCTCCACTTACGTCAGGCCTGGTTACACATGAGACTGTGCCCTTAAAATTGATTCTGGAAGTGAATCACCATGAGTCTATATCTTTCCACCTAATTTCCTCAACACAGTTTCCAGTGATTTTGGGTATACCCTGGCTTGCTCTGCATAACCCACAGATTGATTGGAAGACTAGAACTTTGTCCTTTCCTTCAGAACACTGCTTAATGAATTGTCAACCCTCTAAGGCAACACCTGTTGCCACAACAATTAATGAAATGGTTGCTACAAACTTAACTAAGCTTCCTCTACAATATCGGGATTTTGCAGATGTCTGTGATAAGAAGAATGCTGATCAGCTTCCACCTCACAGGCCTTATGATTGCCCCATAGAGCTGCTACCTGGAGCTGCTATCCCATTTGGCCGTATATACTCCCTTTCTGAGCCTGAATTGAAAGCACTTCGTGAATACATACAAGAAAATCTTGCCAAAGGCTTTATTTGACCATCTACTTCTCCAGCAGGAGCTCCTATATTCTTTGTAGAAAAGAAAGATGGCAGTCTACGGCCATGTGTCGATTACAGGGACATTAATAAAATCACTGTTAAAAACCGCTATTCCTTGCCTCTCATTCCTGAACTTCTGGAGAGACTTCGCTCAGCTAAAATATTTACGAAGCTTAATCTACGGGAGGCATATAATCTGGATCGCATAAGACCAAATGATGAATGGAAAACAGCTTTCAGAACCAGGTACGGACATTACGAATATCTAGTAATGCCATTTGGGCTTTGTAATGCCCCTGCAACTTTTCAGCATCTAATCAATGATGTACTACGGGATCTCCTGGATCAGTTTGTTGTGGCATATTTGGATGATATCCTGATATTTTCTGATAATCTTGAAAATCACAGAAAAAGGGTCTGCATTGTTCTTGAGCGCCTTCGTACCGACCACCTATACATTAAACTGGAAAAATGTGAGTTTGAACAAACAGAAATTCAATTCCTGGGATATGTAATAACTCCTAAAGGTTTAAGCATGGACGCAAGTAAAATTAAAGCTGTGCTGGACTGGCCCATCCCCAAGAATGAAAAAGATATTCAGAGATTTGTGGGGTTTGCCAATTTTTACAGGCGTTTCATTAAGAATTTCTCTGACGTTATTACACCGATCACTGAACTTACACGTAAAGGGACTTCTTTTCAGTGGTCCAATAAGGCTGACACTGCATTTTCCAGATTAAAGACTCTGTTTACATCTGCCCCTATCCTGGTACACCCTCAGCCAGAATTGCCATTTACAGTAGAGGTAGATGCTTCTGATTCAGCTGTTGCGGCTATACTGTCTCAAAGGACTGGACCTAAGATGTTGTTACATCCATGTGCCTTCTATTCCCGCCAGATGTTACCAGCAGAAAGAAATTATGACATAGGGAATAAAGAACTTTTGGCTATAAAAGCTGCCTTTGCCGAATGGAGACATCTCTTGGAGGGAGCCACCCATCCAATTACTGTCCTCACAGATCACTAAAATCTGGAATGTATTCAATCAGCTAAGAGACTGTCAGCCAGACAAGCACGCTGGTCCCTATTTTTCTCAAGGTTTAATTTTTTGATTTCATACCGCCCTGGTTCCAGAAATGGCAAGGCAGATGCCTTGTCTAGGATAGCTGACCCCCTCCATACTGCAGTAACCAAAGCCACCATCTTGCCTGAGAGTAGATTTTTAGGAGTTACCTTTCCTTCTGATCTAATGTCTCGCATTAAAAAGGGCTACGCTGAAGATCCAGTTTTTTGTGATCCTCCTCGTGATCTTCATATGACCATGCATAATGGGTTTTGGATTTTTCAACAACGTCTGTTTGTTCCAGAATTAGTGCGACTGGACGTTTTACGTCTCTACCACGACTCAAAACCAGCAGGTCATCCAGGAATCCGAAAGACACAAGAACTACTTACCCGATCCTTTTGGTGTCCTCTTGTGATGTATGTGCCAGACATAAGACTCATCGCTCATCCCCTGTTGGCATGCTTCAGCCTCTTCCTATTCCTCATCGTCCCTGGGGATCTATATCCATGGACTTTATTGTGGAACTACCTCCCTCTAAGGAACACACTACCATTCTTGTTGTTGTGGACCGGTTAACTAAGATGAGTCATTTCATACCAGCTCGTGGTCTCCCTTCAGCTAAACAGACTGCTGACCTAGTTATTCGGGAAATATTTCGCTTGCATGGAGTGCCTGATGAAGTAATTTCTGACAGGGGAGTGCAGTTTACATCTCACTTTTGGAAATATTTTTGTTCTATTCTAGGTATTAATGTAAATCTGTCGTCAGCTTTTCATCCACAAAGTAATGGACAGACTGAGCGAACCAACCAGACTTTAGAACAATATTTGCGGTGCTATATTAGTTACCTGCAGGATGACTGGCTGGATTTTCTACCCACGGCGGAATTTTCCTATAACAATGCCCAACACTGCTCCACTTCTCTGAGACCATTTTTTGCTAATTATGGTTACCATCCAACCTTTCTAGTGAGTCTCCCAATTACTACTTCCATTCCTGCAGTCACTGACCGGCTAACCGCCTTACGAGATTCCCAATAACTGTTGAAGAAGACTCTTTCGGAGGCTCAGGAATGTTACAAAAGAGCTGCTGATAGGCATAGAAAGGAGGCCCCAGTTTATCATGTTGGTGACAAGGTTTGGCTGTCAACAAAGAATCTTAAGCTTAGGATTCCTTCTCATAAATTGGGTCAAAAGTTAATGGGACCTTTTGAGATCATCGCTCAGATCAATGCTGTCACCTTCTGTCTGCAACTTCCAGATTCCATGAAAATACATCCGGTGTTTCACGTTGCACTGCTTAAACCTTTTCATGAAAATACTTTCCCTGGTCGAGCCCTGCCTCCCCACCACTAGTCCTCGTGGATGGTGAAGATAATTACGAGGTGGAAAAAAAATCTTGACTCCAGGATATTTCGCAACAAGCTTCAATATTTGGTTAATTGGAAAGGCTATGGTGAGGAGGATAGATCGTGGGAACCAGTGGACAATATTCATGGTCCTGATCTTCAGTCTTTCCATGCACAGTGCTAAACCAGGAAATAGGGCATCCAGAGGCTGCGCTTGTAGAGGTGGGAGTAATGTGAGGAACTGACTCTGCTGGGTTTCGAACCCTGGTTTACATGCTGCTAAACCTCTTCCTTACCAGTACACCAGCCTGCCTTTTGCAAATGTACCTGAGATCTGGTAACCTTGACTCTACAAGCATTGGTATCAGTGACAAGTCTCTTCAGCTGTGTCTGGTCATGTGTCTGGTTCTTGGCCTATAAAAGCCACTTCCTGTCTCTGTACCTTTGCCAGATTATTGTGGTTCCTGTACTCTCTAATCAAGCTCGTTCCTGTTTCTCCTACTTGTTGCTGAATTTGGACCGTTTTGACTTTGCTGCTTCTCCTTCCCACTGACCTTGGCTTGCCTCACGACGATTATCATCTCTCTGTTCCAGTCTACCATCTCTGCTTAAGACCAGACGGCCACTCAAGGCTCAGGGGCTCAACCACCTGGGTAACGAGTGGCTACCTCTTGCAGATAACATTGCTGATCTGGCTACTGGACTCCAAAACTTTGTAACATCAATATCATTACACATATCTTGATTTGAAGACAATTGTTTCTCACAGACCCCAGAATGTTAGACCAGTTCTTTAATGTTAACTACATGTCTGTTGGTCCACCCATTGTAAAGCGCTGCAGAATTTGACGGCGCTCTATAAATATAATAATAATAATAATGTTGGTCAAGACAGACTCCCCAAATAACTTAGCCCAGCACATATGTCTTGTCCAAATATACCTTTTTTCAACTTTTTTTGCTGGTGAATGCATTATTAAGGGCAAATGAGCACCCCAACGGGGTGCATGATTTTATACAACCGGTCATACTACAAACTCATTCATGTGGTTGGGATATTCTTTTCATTTGTTGAGATCAACTGGACCTTTTGAGCACCTATATAGATGTGTTTTTTTGTTTTTGTTTTTTTATACAATTTATGACCTACAACCTTTTCTTACATTCCAGCTTTGCAAGACCCATAACATAAAGGATTTTAGTGAATCACTGAATTCAACATTTTTGTTCATTTTAGAGGCTGTATTTAAGGGGCATTTAGCAGCTATCCTTGTAAAATTTCACTTCCTAGTACATTTGCTCCTTGATGTGTTGCAAGACACTTGAATTACTGACTTATTGATGAGTAAAGGGACATTCTGGAGGAGGTTACTGCTAAAGCATTATACACAATTCATCTGGATGGGGATATTTACCTCCTACTGAAAGCCATAGGAAGATTAGGGTTGACTAGCTATAAGACATAGGCAGAGCAGGGGGACAGACTCACAATCAAAATTATCCCAGGGATTATAGATTTCATGCAAATAGCATATGAAAATAGCAGGCTAACAAAATCACTTGCTGATCGCCTTAGGAAGCTTCCTTTTCCATGATAGAAAGAGAGCACTTTAAAGGGACACTATAGTCGCCATAACCACTACAGCTTAATGTAGTGGATCTGGTGTCTAAAGCCTGTCCCTGCAGGCTTTTCAATGCAGATGTTACTTTTTCAGAGGAAAAAGCAGTGTTTATATTGGTGTTTAATGGCAGTTACTCAGCGATTCATTCATTCAATGCATCTTTTTGAGGAAATGCTGATTGGCGCATAGTGATGCATGAACAATATTCTTCCAAAGCTTTCCTGTGGAAAAGCGTTGGATTGGCTGAGTTAAAGATTGATATCAGCCATGGAGGCAGGGCCAGCCGTGGCATGACTGTCACAACATGGGAGAAAGTAAAGTACTAGGCAACCAAAAGGAGAGTAGTTCTTCTGAAATGATCATAACTTGCCTGTTTAAACGTGCTTTTCCTTATTCTGATGAGCCTCTGAGCTACTAGGATTGGAAGAATAGTCTTTGGCCTGCGCTTTGTCTGTTTGCCCAGCAGCTGTTGTCATGTCCACCAACCACTGTCCAAAGCGATCACGTTTTCTGTTACATGGAGCATTCTTAATTGCCATTACTTACAAATGTCCATGCAGCTAATGGGGGAAATAGCCTTTTTAATCTTCAATCTTTCTGATATTTGCGTCTTTCCAGTCTTTTAACGATATGTTCTTTATATCCGTTTCCAGACATTCTATATCTTGGAAACCCAAAATCCTGTTCTTGATGTCTATTTTCTTTTTTCTTTTTTCCCAGATGGGTATTATTTGATTCAACACAAATGATAGTGAATAATCGCCTGCCTTATTATTCCATATAATATTAGACAGATTTTTAGTTTGACACAAATCTGTTTCAATTCTCCACCATACTTCTTTTGGAGAAATCTCCCTTTGCATCATTGCCATATGGTACATTATCCCAGCTTCATAATATCTTTCAATATCTGGGAAGCCTAAGCCCCCTTTATTTATATTACAGCTCATAGTATTCATTTTTATTCTAGGCTTTTTTCCCCCTCCAGACAAAATTAGCAAAAGAAGATTTAATCATTTTCAACCATGGTATAGGAATAATTAATGGCACCATCCTAAACAAATAAATCCACTTAGGCAGAACATAAGATCTCAAAGTGTTCACTCTGCCCCACCATGATATCTCTAAATGGCGCCATTCTTTTAGATCTTTATTTGCATTTTTTAGAAGATGTATAAAGTTTGTTTCCATTATTCTTTCTAGGTCTTTATTTATTCTAATTCCTAGGTATACAAATTCTTCTGATTGGGAAAAATTAAATCTATTTTGTAGTTTTTCTATTGCGCTTGGTTCTATATTCTTATACATTGCAATAGATTTGGATTGATTTAATTTATAATTGGATACCTTACTGTACTGTTCTATTTCTGCCATCACATATGGCAAAGAATTTTCTGGATCAGCGACATATAAAAGGGTGTCATCTGCGTATAGTGAGATCTTTAAATCTCCTTTAGAGATAGGGAGACCTTTAATTAGCGTGTTTTGTCTGATTTTTGAAGCAAATATTTCTACGGTAATGATGTACAAAATTGGCGACAGGGGACAGCCCTGTCTCGTCCCGTTTTCCAAGCCAAACCAATTTGAACAGATATTTTGACCTACGGTCCTAGCTGCCGGTTTCTTATACAGAGTGCCTATCGCATCTAACATCCATCCCGAGATATTAAAGGCCCTTAAAGCCCTGAACATGAATCCCCAGCTGACCCTGTCAAACGCTTTTTCTGCATCTAATGACAGGATCAGCAGGGGACTCTCCCTCTTATCTGCCAAATCAATTGAATCCATCAACCTTCTAATATTATTTCCTGCGTTTCTCCCAGGAACAAATCCAACCTGGTCTGATTTAATAATTTCAGGTAGAACTGTTTTCAATCTCTTTGCGATAATTGAAGCGAAAATCTTAACATCGACATTTATTAAAGAGATCGGTCTATAGCTTTTTACATCTGTTGTTATTTTACCTGTCTTCAAAATTGGCAATATATTGGCCCTCAGCATCTCCTGTGGGAATGAACCTCTATCTACAGCTTCATTGAAAGTTCTGGTTAACGGGTCCACAATTATGTTTTTCATAACCTTGAAGAACTTATTGCTAAAACCGTCCGGGCCAGGAGTTTTAAAGTTGGCTAATTTATTTATTGCTTCTGTTACTTCATCTTTAGTAATGGTCTTATTTAATAAATCTAATTGATCTGGGGATATTTTTGGTAATTCAAGATCTTTTATATAATTATCTATTGATTCCTCCGAAGGTCTATTGGGCAAGTTGTAAAGTAGCTTGTAAAATTGATTAAAGGTCTCTCCTATTTCTTTCGGAGCTCTATATGTGTTGCCTTCATGTATAATTTTGTCTATACGATTATCTGTAAAAAAAATTTTCAGTTGGTTTGTTAGGATTTTATCTGCTTTGTTTTGTCGATAATAGTATGTAATTTTTAATTTAATTATTTTCTTTTCTATATTTTCTGATATTTTTTTCTTAATAATCTGTTTGATATTAGCTATTTTCTTTTGCCCTTCTATATCCGGATTTAGTTTGTATTCTTTCGAGATTTTAAATAATTGAATATATAGTTCCGATAGTCCTTTTCCTTCTTTTATTTTGGCTCTCTTTTTGATGTTTATACAGTGTCCTCTTATAGTCGCTTTAAATGTACACCAGGTAATCCAATCTGAAGTATCTTCCGGTCTATTTTCCTCAAAAAAATACTGTGACCATTCTTTTAATAGCTCCTGGTTTTCCATACTAAATAGTATTGAGTCGTCTAATTTCCAAGTAGTTCTGGGGTAAGTATATTTTCCATCTTTTAAATCCATCAAAATAATATTATGGTCTGACCAGACCATTATTTTAATCGCTATATTAGCTACTTTTTCTATCGCTTTCGGGTCTCCTAGGAAAACGTCAATTCTTGAAAATGAGTTATGCGGCCAGGAGTAAAACGTATATTCTTTGGCCGTAGGGTTCCGGACCCTCCAAATGTCATAGAGGTTATTTTTTTTTAATAGGTTGTGGAACGTACTTGCATTTCTTACGCCATTTTTATCGGAAATAGTCTTGTTGTTATTACATTATCCAAAACACAATTGAAATCCCCTCCTATTATCACATACCACATAGAGACTTTTTCAAGTCGTTCTAAAATATGGGCGAACAGTCTCATCGGATTACTATTAGGTAAGTAAATATTCACAATTGTGTACAGATCCCCCCGTTAATTTCACAAATCAATATTATAAATCTACCTTCAATATCAGTGTCCTCATGTTTTATTACTACTTGGAGTGATTTTGAAAAACAAATAGCCACTCCCGCTTTCTTTTCGTCTTTTTTTGAGGAGATTGATAATAGTGGAAAATTTTTACCGAGCCATCTAGTGCTATCTCCTAAGGTCCAATGAGTCTCTTGTATCAGGACCACTTGAATTTTTTCTGCTATTAGGTACTCGTTAAAGGCCCATCTTTTATGCGGACGATTTAGACCTTGGATATTAATTGATGCAAATTTAACCAAACCCTTTTCTTGTCTCTCTACAGTTCCCCATTTCCCCACTGCTCACCACAAAATCTGTATATGCTAACACAACTGAACTATTCATACTCATCCACCATTTATACACATTCATACTCTCATCTTTATATTGGTCTCTAATCTCGAGAGGCCTTCTTGCATACATAGTTTGATGCCTTATCAAGGCAATCACTAAGTTCTACTTAGAACTCATGGGCGGGGTACGTTGGTCGATTGTGGTGGCAGGGGGAGGAAGCATCAAACTTTTATAAAATTTCGATTTCGTTCTCTATTAGTACTCTAGAATTCTTATTTAATTATTGCTTGAAATCTCTGATAACCCCTTCATTATTTTACCGTGTTCTAATCATGGAAAGAGAATAGCAAAAAAAAAAAAAGGGCCCTCAATACGTGAATATATATATTGATCAATTATGGTGTAACTGTGCAACACCATTGCAATTAAATGTGCTATATAAATGATGAGTTACTCCGCCCACTCCAGTTGTAGACTACTGGTGGAGGCAAGAACACTTCACACAATTTCCCCAGAAATTGTAGCTTTTCTAGTTATTAAGTGTTCTTGCATAGCAAGACCACTTAATGTTATCTCACATATATATTATTAAGTGTTCTTGCATAGCAAGACCACTTACTGTTATCTCACATATATATTATTATTAAGTGTTCTTGCATAGCAAGACCACTTAATGTTATCTCACATATATATTATTATGATTATTAAGTGTTCTTGCATAGCAAGACCACTTACTGTTATCTCACATATATATTATTATTATTATTAAGTGTTCTTGCATAGCAAGACCACTTAATGTTATCTCACATATATATTATTAAGTGTTCTTGCATAGCAAGACCACTTAATGTTATCTCACATATATATTATTAAGTGTTCTTGCATAGCAAGACCACTTAATGTTATCTCACATATATATAATTCTTATTCTTATTCTTATTATAGCCAAATTTGCCACCCTAACTCCTCCCAGTTTTTACACTACATAGAAAAAAATTTACCAAAACGTGCAGATTGTTCCCGATCGGATTGCTATTACTTTGTGGAACGTTTCGGCGAATGGTTCTCGGAATATCGTCGTTCTTGTGGCGAAATTTGTCCCATAGGAATGAATGGCAAAGCTAGAGTGGGAGCTGGCAAAAGCTGAAAAATCAGGACATGATTTCTAAACTGCCACCACTCCCTCATTTTCAGGCCCACCTACACAAATCTTATATCAAAACGTTCAGCTATCCCTGCTGCCACTAAAAATTTCCACAGCTAAGCCATAGTCCTGATAGTTTTCACAATATGACCATTTGTTTGCAACTCACGCCGTCCATTGACATTCATTGAAACTCCACTCTGCAAAGCTCACATTTGAATGGCAATTTCTAAACTGCGACTGTGCCTTTATTTTTAATATCTCAGAGACATACTATACATCAAAATGTAGGTCTGGGTCTTGTGATTCTCACAATATAAAGCTCTTCACTGTAGGATTTATAGTTTTTAAAATACGACCGTTTGAAGATGGCATTCGCCAAAATACTCTGACCTGTGCAAAGCTGCAGCAGCAAGTGATGTCATAGACAGGGCCTTTTGCACCTGCTAATGTTTTTATATCTGTATGTTTTAATGTAACTGTAAAGCACTGTGGGCAACAACGTTGCAATTAAATGTGCTATATAAATAAATAATAACAGTTACTCCGCCCACTCCATTTGTAGACTACTGGTGGAGGCAAGAACACTTCACACAATTTCCCCAGAAATTGTAGCTTTTCTAGTTATTAAGTGTTCTTGCATAGCAAGACCACTTAATGTTATCTCACATATATATTATTATTATTAAGTGTTCTTGCATAGCAAGACCACTTAATGTTATCTCACATATATATTATTATTATTCTTATTATTCTTATTATAGCCAAATTTGCCACCCTAACTCCTCCCACAGTTTTTACACTACACAGACAAAAATATACCAAAACGTGCAGATTGTTCCCGATCGGATTGCTATTACTTTGTGGAACGTTTCGCAGAATGGTTCACGGAATATTGTCGTTCTTGTGGCGAAATTTGTCCCATAGGAATGAATGGCAAAGCTAGAGTGGGAGCTGGCAAAAGCTGAAAAATCAGGACATGATTTCTAAACTGCCACCACACCCTCATTTCCAGGCCCACCTACACAAATCTTATATCAAAACGTTCAGCTATCCCTGCTGCCACAAAAAATGTCCACAGCTAAGCCATAGTCCTTATAGTTTTCGCAATATGACCATTTGTTTGCAACTCACGCAGTCCATTGACATTCATTGAAACTCCACTCTGCAAAGCTCACATTTGAAGGGCAATTTCTAAACTGCTACTGTGTCTTCATTGTTAATATCACAGAGACATACTATACATCAAAATGTAGGCCTGGGTCTTGTGATTCTCACAATATAAAGCTCTTCGTTGTAGGATTTATAGTTTTTAAAATACGACCGTTTGAAGATGGCAACCGCAAAAATACTCTGGCCTGTGCCAGGCTGCAGCAGCAAGTGATGTCATAGACAAAGCCTTTTCTACACCTGCTAATGTTTTTATAAATGTATGGTTTAATGTAACTGTGCAACAACATTGCAATTAAATGTGCTATATAAATAAATAAGTTACTCCGCCCACTCCATTTGTAGACTACTGGTGGAGGCAAGAACACTTCACACAATTTCCCCAGAAATTGTAGCTTTTCTAATTATTATTATTCTTCTTATTATAGCCAAATTTGCCACCCTGACTCCTCCCACAGTTTTTACACTACATAGACAAAAATTTACCAAAACGTGCAGAATGTTCCCGATCGGATTGCTATTACTTTGTGGAACGTTTCGCCAAATGGTTCACGGAATATCGTCGTTCTTGTGGCGAAATATGTCCCATAGGAATGAATGGCAAAGCTAGAGTGGGAGCTGGCAAAAGCTGAAAAATCAGGACATGATTTCTAAACTGCCACCACTCCCTCATTTTCAGGCCCACCTACACAAATCTTATATCAAAACGTTCAGCTATCCCTGCTGCCACTAAAAATGTCCACGGCTAAGCCATAGTCCTGATAGTTTTCACAATATGACCATTTGTTTGCAACTCACGCCTTCCATTGACATTAATTGAAACTCCACTCTGCAAAGCTCACATTTGAAGGGCAATTTCTAAACTGCGACTGTGCCTTCATTGTTAATATCTCAGAGACATACTATACAGCAAAATGTAGGTCTGGGTCTCGTGATTCTCACAATGTAAAGCTCTTCGCTGTAGGATTTATAGTTTTTAAAATACTACCGTTTGAAGATGGCAACCGCCAAAATACTCTGACCTGTGCAAGGCTGCAGCAGCAAGTGATGTCATAGACAGGGCCTTTTGCACCTGCTAATGTTTTTATAACTGTATGTTTTAATGTAACTGTAAAGCACTTTGGGCAACAACGTTGCAATTAAATGTGCTATATAAATAAATAATAACAGTTACTCCGCCCACTCCAGTTGTAGACTACTGGTGGAGGCAAGAACACTTCACACAATTTTCCCAGAAATTGTAGCTTTTCTAGTTCTTATTATTATAGCCAAATTTACCACCCTAACTCCTCCCACAGTTTTTACACTACATAGACAGTTATATACCAAAATGTGTGGATTGTTCCCGATTGGATTGCTATTACTTTGTGGAACGTTTTGTCGAATGGTTCACGGAATATCGTCGTTCTTGTGGCGAAATTGGTCCCATAGGAATAAATGGCAAAGCTAGAGTGGGAGCTGGCAAAAGCTGAAAAATCAGGACATGATTTCTAAACTGCCACCACTCTCTCAAGCCCACCTACACAAATCTTATATCAAAACGTTCAGCTATCCCTGCTGCCACTAAACATGTCCATGGCTAAACCATAGTCCTGATAGTTTTCACAATATGACCATTTGTTTGCAACTCACGCCGTCCATTGACATTCATTGAAACTCCACTCTAGCCACCTCAAATTTGAAGGGCAATATCTAAACTCCGACTGTGCCTTCATTTTTAATATTTCAGAGACATATTATGCATCAAAATGTAGGTCTGGGTCGTGTGATTCTCACAATATAAAGCTCTTCGCTGTAGGATTTATAGTTTATTTTTTATTTTTTATAAATACGACCGTTTGAAGATGGCAACCGCCAGTGAAGTGAGCAATTTGGAGCAGTTTGTTTTTAACCGCTCTTCTCTGCCCTATTTGAAATCTATTAGTTCCTGTTGGCAGTTTGTGGAATGTTCGAGGGATTTGAAAGATTTGAAAGCTCTTCTCTGCCCTTGCTGTAGAGTGAATGAACCACACTCCAACCTTTCCACAGATACTCCAACCACACAACAGTTACTCAAGCCGCTCCACCCAGTTACTCCGCTCACTTATATCTTAGTAACTGGTAATATTGCAATACATTGGAACTCAAAAGCTGTTGGATTCCTTCATCATTCAATTCTCTTCATGCTCTAGCTCGCCCCAAGGCTCTTGGCAGACTCTTCTTGCGTAAAACGAACAGCTACTACTCCTATAGCATATACCCTCCTTGGACTACTAGACTGCCATTAGGTCATAAGGTTCTAGTGACCCCATTCTTGATGAGGCAGAAGACATTTGATGTGGAGAAATGAAAGAGTTCTGTTAAGGCTCATTTACTTTTTAATTTCAGTATCCATCAAATCATTAAAGTGTTGGCCCTGTTAGTTGCCTGTTGTACTATGTTGCTCACACTAATCATCTACCCTCCATTAGGTCTTAGTGGTGGTCGAAATTTCAAAGTTTCAGTCTGTTGATAAAAGTAGTTAATGGTGGAAAAATTACCTGGATGCTTGTGTTCTTGTGGCCATGATTCTCATCACCTAAAGCAGAGAGAAAGGATTGGGTTTGAGGTGGAGACCAAGTTCTAGTTGATTTGCAAATAAAAGTTCTCTCTGTTTAGGAAAAGTAAATCTTGGGGACTAGATTTACTGAGATATTAATTTACTTGTGAGGGAGATAGAAATGCTCTGGTACATGTCATTGTGACCAGTGAGCTTCAATGTTAAATGTATCTGATCATGTCAGGGAGGATGTTGCTGGACATCCTTACTAATGAGGAGTCTAGAAATAGGCGTGTCTATTTCCACTGTTACCAAAGGGGTTAAAAAAAAGTATTAAATTTTTAGACCATTAGTGTTTTATTTTTAATTTTTATTGTGATGTTGGTTTCCAAGCCTGTTCCCTAACCCCATTGTTATATCTGTGCCTTTTTTCTAATGCATGTTGTTAAATATGATACATAGAACATCTTTGTTATTAAAGGGACACTAAAGTCACCAGAACGACTACAGCTTATTGAATTTGTTCTGGTGAGTAGAATCATTACCTTCAGACTTTTTGCTGTAAACACTGTCTTTTCAGAGAAAATGTACTGTTTACATTACAGCCTAGTGATACCTCCACTAGCCACTCCTTAGATGTCTGTTAGAGATCCTTTCTGGGTCATGGCTGTCTGAAATGCATCCAAACATTCTGTGTCTCCACCCTCTGCATGCAGACACTGAACTGTCCTCATAGAGATTCATTGATTCAATTCATCTCTATGAGGAGATGCTGATTGGCCAGGGCTGTGTTTGAATCGTGCTGGGTCTGCCCCGATCTGCCTTTTTGTCAGTCTCAGCCAATCCTATAGGGAAGCATTGTTATTGGATCAGGCCACCACTTCTACTGATGTCAGCAGGCAGTGGGCAGGTCTAAAGGAAACAGAGCCAGCACTAGCAGCTCCAGACTTGAATACAAGTAAGATTTTGCTATTTTTAGGGAGGCATGAGGGGACCAGGGGGGCTAGATGGTGGTTTTAACCTTATAGGGTCAGAAATACATGTTTGTGTTCCTGACCCTATAGTGCTCCTTTAAGGTAATGCTATACACAGTGCGTGATTTCAGTCCCTAAAGGGTTGTAAAACTCCTTTATAAAACCCTATCTGTGCCATGCAGAATGTTGTTTTTTTTTTTTCTTCAAAGGATTAGAGAAGATTAGCACAATGACTTAAGTCTTGTTAAATCATTGTCACTACCTACACTTTTTAATGATTTGTGTACTTGTCTGCTATATTTAACTATATGTGAAGTATGAAAATAAAATGTACATGCATAACTCTTTTGCGAGTATTGCTTGGAATAAAAAAACTATTAAAAAATAGATCTTTCTCCTGACAATACATTTTTTGGCGTAAACTCTGTGCTAAAAAAAAACGAGTGACATGAAGAGCAAAAAAGATCTCCCAAAGGTCTATATTTTCTCAAACATGGTTGATATGTTAACATTGTAGCTGTTGCGATTAGTGCTGTTTAGGGAGTATAGGAACAGTGACCAATGTCACTCCATAATATATCTTTCGAATGGATAGAAGGACACTTTAAGATTAGGGGTGTAAGTGCCTGTGTGGCCCAGGGCGGTGCTGTACTGGGACTTTTTCGTGACTTACTAATAGCAATTTATACATCTAAAATGCAATTTAGAACAAGAACAATGCATCTTATTTACACAGACTTATTACTAACTATATTTTATATTGTTAATTACTTGACACTTTTTTTTATTTCTGTACATAGTTTACTTATTTCATATAAAAATATTTATAATATTTGTATTTTATCCGATTGCTTGATTAGTTTTGTTAGTGTTTTATATATATATATATATATATATATATATATATATATATATATATATATATATATACCAATGTTGTATGTTATATTATTTTAAAACCTTAATAAAAAATATTTGACATAACCACATTTATTGTAATTTGGAAGCACATTTCTGTGAGTACTGTTGATGTGGAACTGTGTTATACACTTAGACACACCAACAATATGGAACTCTTTGAAAAGAGGATGTCAAATTTAGAAGAAAGTGGAAGCTTAAGGGTAACACTCTTTCTGGGGTTAACCCAGGTAACTGGAGAAATTAGAAAACTAAAATAGAGTGCCCTAATTAAAACTTAACATTTATTGTTATTGATACAAATTAATAAAGAAAAAGGTATTTTTTTTTATAATTGTGCAAAAGTGCTCAAAGTGAAAATAAGAAACCAAGTCTATATACAATAAGTTAAATTTTTCCTGTCCAGTGTCTATCGATATACTCTTATTTGTATTATTTCAGTAAGGTGTATTGTCTCATTAATATCGATATATTCTTACTACGGTAACAAAGTTCTTGGTTGTTTGTTATAATGCTCTGTTATTCCTAGATTGTTTGGTAATACATTTTGATCTGTGCTCGTTTAGTAAGGTCTGCGGTCAGTTTTTCTTATTTCTGTTAATTTCAGAGAAAGTAAATTTTACACAAAAGAGACATATAGTTTAAGGAGAGAAATTGTAGGAGAGAAAATATTAATCTTAAGCTATCAACCAGACATAGCCTGTTTAATTATTGTCTTAATGATGTTACCATATCCCTCAGGGGATCGGCAATATACTTGACTAAGATAATGCTATATCTATGTCTGAAAGTCACTGTACTGACAATACCGATCGGGTCCTAAAATAATGACCGGATCGGATTGTTTTTCAGATCTTCTGCAGTATAGATTAGTGTTAAATGGAGGAAAGCCATTTGACACTACTGAGGACAGAGTTTAGATACTTCTGTGCTTCCAAGGGCACCGATCATCAATGCAAGCTCGGTAGAAATGCTGGGTAGCCATCTTCTAAATGGCTATTTTCATATTATTACTCAGTGAGGTAATGGTTCACAAATCTTTGTGGAATGTCTTTAACCCCTTCAGGACCGCTGACGGTTCAGGACCGTCAGCGGTAAAACGTGCGTTTGGACCGCTGACGGTCCTGAACCGTCATAACGGTCTGGGGCTACTTACCTGATCGCCGTCGGTCCCACGGCGGCGATCAGTGCTCCACCCGGTCCAGGGGGACTGCCTGTCTGCCCGGGCAGTCCCCCCTCGGCAGATCAGGACCCCACGGCCATGTGATCACTCGATCACATGACCGCAATAGGGGTCTGTGTATCTGCCTGCAGGGGGACTGTCTGTGCTGACAGGCAGTCTCCCTGCAAGTAAAAAATCCAAAAAATAAAGTAAAAAAAAAGAGTGTAAAATCAGTGTAAAAATAAATAAATAATATGTGTATATATATATATATGATATATATACACATGTATTATATCTATATATAATATATGTATATGTATCATATATATATAATGTCATATTAAGTGTATTTTTATATTTATATATACGTATATTAATATAAAAATACACTTATATTTAAATTACACACGAATATATACAATATATATATAATTGCTATATATATGGTGTATATATATATTATTATAAAATACAAATAATATGTTAATAAAAATAAATAACAAAAAATAAAAATAATTTTTAATAATTATAAAAAAATATTTATATATGCAATTTTATTCTAACAGTATTTTGATATATATATATATATTTATATCAAAATATACTTAGAATGTAATGATATATATATCTATGTATAAATAAATAAATAAAAACAATACGAAATATACATATGTCCATATACATAATTACATAAATAATTTCATAAATATACACGTAGACGTCAAATATATAAATATGTATATATATTAAAATTCTACATGTGTATTTATGTAATATTTTTACCTAATTAAGTAATTTTAATGATTGCAATTTGAGGGACCTGCCTGCCAACCCAGGCCGAAAGTCCAGATAATTTAATTTGCTAGCACTGTGTTTAACCCTGTAACTTTCTATGACACCCTAAAACCTGTACATGGGGGTACTGTTCTACTCGGGAGACTTCGCTGAACACAAATATTAGTGTTTCAAAACAGTAAAATATATCACAGCGATGATATTGTCAGTGAAAGTGAATTTTTTTGCATTTTTCACACACAAACAGCACTTTCACTGAGGATATTATTGCTGTGATACATTTTACTGTTCTGATACACTAATATTTGTGTTCAGCGAAGTCTCCTGAGTATAACAGTACCCCACATGTAGAGGTTTTATAGTGTTTGTGAAAGTTACAGGGTCAAATATAAGGCTTGATTTTACTTTTTTTTTTAATTGAAATTTGTCGGATTGGTTAGGTTGCCTTTGAGAGCGTATGGTAGCCAAGGAATGAGAATTAGCCCCATGATGGCATACCATTTGCAAAAGAAGACAACCCAAGGTATTGCAAATGGGGTATGTTCAGCCTTTTTTAGTAGCCACTTAGTCACAAACACCGGCCAAAGTTAGCGTTTCATGCATTTTTAACACACAAACAAATATAAATGCTAACTTTGGCCAGTGTTTGTGACTAAGTGGCTACTAAAAAAAACTGGACATACCCAATTTTGAATACCCTGGGTTGTCTACTTTAAAAAAAATATGTACATGTTAGGTGTGTTTCGGGGATTTATGACAGATAACGGTGTTACAAGGTCACTATTGATACATTTAAAATATATATATATTGAAACAGCAATTTCCTACTTGTATTTATAGGCCTATAACTTGCAAAAAAAAAGCAATAAAGCATGTAAACACTGGGTGTTTTTAAACTCGGGACAAAATTTTGAATCTATTTAGCAGTTTTTTTCATTAGCTTTTGTAGATAAGTAAAAGATTTTTCAAGTAAAAGTCCAAAAACATGTTTTTTTTTTTTAATTTTTCACCATATTTTATTATTTTTTTTAAATACAATATTGGACATAATAATAATAATAAGCTAAAGCACAGCTATATTGTAGGTAGAATAAATGTATGTAAGCTCGGGATCCTGACTAAATGTACACGAAATTCCTGATCTAATAATAGTAGATTTTAAATAAAAGCTGTCTACCAGTATCACAAAGAGCCCCTAACGCGCGCATTTCGACCTCAGCTCATCAAAAGGGAACGGATGTGCGGGAACTAACAGATATTCAAAAGAGGAGTGTGAAGTCTAACTGGAGGAATTCAAAAAAGGTCATTATTGTCTTTGCCAATCCTGTTTGTGAATGGAAATGACGTGGATGGAAAGTTTCAATTGATTTATTAGGGTAATTGCTCGTAGTTGTTTTCATACATGAAAATAATTTCTGATATTGATTTCATTATCAAATGCAACAACTTATTTTGCATTATTTATTTCTAATAAGATGCATACTAGTGAAATCTAGCATATTCGTTTTAAGTCATTCAATGTGTCCATATTGTCTGTCAATATGTATAAACTAATTTGTTACATTGCATTTGTGTTCATTGATACTATGATACTATGTATTCCCTTTATGTTAAGTATTGAACTTGTCAAGTTTTGTCTGTAATGCTTATTTCTAATTTGTTTTCCCCATTATCCCAGACTTGTTGAGATGAGTTACAAATTTACAGTGATTATGTTGATTAATGGTACAGAATTTGCAATTTCACAGATAATTGGGGTTATTGTCCTGACTTTCAATGTTAATAGTAGAAGAAAATTATCATATTCGCTGTAGGTGGAAATTCCTGCAATACAGTGGAACGGAACCAATTAATCGAAGTGTAAGCAAACAGACTCTGTTTTTGAGTATCACAATTTTTCAACATTAGAATTATGCATACTAAAACATGGTTTCTTACTAGAATGTCAATAATTCCTTATTTTTATTGGAATTCTTTGATGCTCAATTTTGATGCTTTTGATTTTCAGTCAATGCTCAATTTCATACATTCCAAGATTTTATACTTGGTTTGAAATATTAGATATTTTCTGAATTAATGCCAGATGTCATGGGATACATATTTCTTAGTTTGAAATATTTACTTAACTATAGTAACTGTGTATACTGTGTATTTGCTCTATGTTTGATGTGAAACCATTTCAAGTACTTATTTTCGATTTTGTCTCCTCTATTGGAGACTTGTTATAGTGGAATAAAAATCCTAACAGTGACTATATTTGTTTGTAAAAAAAGAGTTTGCAGTTTTATACATAGTTGGAATTAGTGTTGCAGCATTGATTGTTGAGGGTAGAAGAAAGGCTAACCTCAATTATTGTAAATGTAAGTTTCTTCAATGTAGTGAGTCTAGATCAAATCAATCTAAGTGAAAACGAACAAACTCTGGTTGTTGAATGTTTAGGTTTCTTTTAAACCTGTTTTTCTTTGAGGAAGATTGACTTAATTAACTATGGTCTCTATATTTTTAAGTTGTTATAGTGTAATGAATGTTTATAAGGTTTTCGAGTATTAATTGAGATTGTTTCCTAGCTTTAATATATGCTAAGAACAGTTGTTTAAAAAAAAAAAAAGGGGGGGGGGGTGGGGTGGGAGAAGGGGAGGGGGGAAAGTGGAGAAGAGAAAAAAAAAAAATGACCGTCATCACTGTGTGTTCCAAGTTATACACACTGGGAAGTTGGAATTAAATCATTCGGGAGTTGCATATGTATGGTTACCATAAATGTTACAATTGAGTGAAGTTGAAGGTTAGTGATAATTGTTCTTACTAGGTTTGTTGTTTGTAAGATAAATTTGTCTTTCACTATGGTTTCCTAAATTGATTATGGAATGCCTAATGAGCGCAATTAATATTGTGCGCATAAAGTCTGAATTTTGATTGAGTTCTTGAGAATTATACATGCTTAAGGATGGTTTTATATTATACTAACCATTATCTCTTATTATTGTTAGAGTTCATAGTTCCAGTGCATTTATATAGATCTCGTATCTTTCTCCATGGTCATTTCAATGTGAATCAAAGCTTAATACTTGGTTTCAACTATTTGCATATTAATCCCAGGTTAGTGCATATTTATGCCAGATGTTATGGAGACACTTTTTCTTTGAGGAAGATTGACTTAACTGTGGTCTCTATATTTTTAGGTTGTTATAGTGTAGTGAGTGTTTATAAAGTTTTCAGGTATTCATTGAAATTGTTACCTAACCATAATATGTGCTAAGAACAGTTGTTTGAGAAAAGGTGGAAGAAGAAGAAAGGGGGAGGGGGAGAGAGAAAATGATCAACACTGTGCGTTTCAAATTATAAACACTGTAAAATTGGAACTAAAATAATTCTGGAATTGCATAAGTTGTAGGTGGATCAATGTTAGTGATAATCGTTGTGTCCTACTGAGTTTGTTGTTTGTAAAAGACATTTGTCTTTCACTATGGTTTCCTAAATTAATTATGGAATGCCTAATCTTAGTCTAGGCTGCCTTGGGAAATTTTATCATTCTGGAAAATAGAAATATTTTCACATAATTTTATACTAGACTCATTGATGTATGAAAGGGGTAAAATTAAATTCCTCGTTGAGGCCTCTAGGTGTTTGTGTCTGGAATTCATAAATCAATTTAGACTCTTTCCGTAATAACGTCAAATTGAAATTCTTTCCTAGATTTAAGAATGACCTATTCTAGGGCTTGGAAGGTTAAATGGTTTGGATTTCAATCATGGAAATTTCTAACATGGTTCGCTATAGGAGTAGTAAGGTTGAAGTTTTTAATGCAATTTACGTGTTGTAACATTTGTCTCCTGAATTCCTGATATGTTTTGCCTATATATTGCAGTCCACACGAGCAAGTGTAATTAATGAAATGGTAAATTCTGAAGTCCTTCTTAGTTCTTTCACTTTTTACTGATTTTTAGATGGTTTGACAAAGTTGCAGGCTTTGCAGTGGCCACATCTGTATACCCCCATTGTTTTGGTAAGCTAACTTAGTGGCGAGGGTTTCCTTTCTAAATGGCTATGCACAAGCATGTCTCTAAGACTTCTAGACCTGCGAACTGTAGATATGCTATTGTTTTTGGGTCAATGTCTGTGTCATATTGTAGAATTGGCCAGTGTTGGGAATATTTTTTTATTTTTTTTATGGGTTCCCAGTGTTGGTCGAATGTTCCAATACATCTGATCATCTGGTTTGAAGGTATAGGTCTAGTTGACCGTAAGCTTGTTTCTCCATCTTGTGTCAGGGCCCTTTTAAATGCTCTTTTCAGGATTCTGTTTGGATAACCTTTATCCTTGAATCTGGTTATTAGTTTATTTGCCCCTACTAAGAAAGGCTCCTCATTTGAGCAATTTCTTCCGGCTCTAAGATACTGTCCGTAAGATCTACCTGCTTTTAATCGATATGGATGAAAGCTTTGCCAATGTAAGAGACTGTTTGATGCTGTTCTGTTTGATGCTGTACTTTTTCGGAAGAGCTCAGCCTCTATCTATCCATCCATATTTAATAAAATCCTCAGATCTAGGAATTCCAACTGTCTTTCATGGATCACCTTGGGTGAGTTGTAGTCCAATTTGGTTGTAATTTACTTTAGTTCTTGGACCATGTTATTGAAATCTGTATATGATCCAGTCCAAAATAATAGGACGTGATCAATGTATCTTGACCATTTGTGGATGAATTGATCGTATTTGTTCTTTATTTCTTTTAGTATCGTTTCTTCCCACCAGCCTAGATAGAGGTTTGCGTAGCTTGGGGCACAGGCTGTGCCCATTGTTGGGCCCTGTAATTGAAGATAAAACTTGCCATCGGGGGGGGGGGGGGGGAGGGAGGAGGAGAGACATTTGTGGACATTCGGTAGGCAGTAGAAGGCGGCAATAGTAGGATTGATATTTGGAATTGTGAATTGATATTCTTTTTATTAGGTTTTTCTCTACTGCCATTATTATTATTGTTCTAATTGCCATTTATATAGCGTAACAGAATCCGTAGCGTTTACAATATTATGAGAGGTGGGATTTAACTATAAATAGGACAATTACAAGAAAACTTACAGGAACGATAGGTTGGAGAGGACCCTGCTCAAACGAGCTTATATTCAATCAGGCATGATTAGCAATGATCTTAAAGGGACACTCCAGGAACCCAGACCACTTCTGCCCATTGGAGTGGACTGGGTGCCAACTCCCACTACCCTTAACCCTGCAACTGTAAATATTGCAGTTTTCCTAAACTGCAATATTTACATTGCAGGGTCAACTACTCCTCTAGTGGCTGTCTACTTGAGGGCACTTCCTGGTTTATAGCATAAAATCCCCATAGGAAAGCATCTTTCAATGCTTTCCTATGGGGAGGTCTAATGCGCATTAGGTCTCCCCTGCTGGATGACGTCGGCAGGGGAGTAGCGTGGGTGGACCCTGAACCAGCGCCGAGGGACATTGGCGCTGGATACAGGTAAGTCACTGAAGGGGTTTTAACCCCTTCAGCAACCAGGGATAGAGGCTGGGAGGGAGAGGGACCTGCAGTGCCAGGAAAACGGATAGTTTTCCTGGCACTGGAGTGTCCCTTTAACTCAGACCGGAACAGTTTAGTAGGCTCCCGAAGTAGTCTTTTGAATTGGGTTTCGTCTTCCAGATGTTTCATGCACATTTTTCTTGGTCCATGATGACTACATTTCCTCCTTTGTCTGAGGGTTTAAGTCCATTACTGCTTTTCTTTCTCCCTTTGTTAGATTGTCCTTAGGATTATCCAATGGTGAAAGTGATTCTATGGATTTGGTGTTCATCTGTACGAAGAGATCTACACTAGATATTTCTTTAAAATTGGGAGTATACCAACTTTCAGGTTTACAACCAGTTGAGGGTTGGTCTGTGTCTTGTTCATTTAGAAGTGACAGCATAGTTTGTAGATGTTGGTGGTCTTCATACGTCAGACCTAGTTCCTTTGCTAGTTTGTCTTTCTTTTTATGTATTGCACTTAGGGCTAATTTTTGTCCAAACAAATTTGGGTCTTTAACCCAATTGAATTTGTCTGTTTTGGGAGGGAGAACGAACGATAGATCTTTGTTTAATAGTGAGATATGTATATTTTTAAGGCAAAAAGTTGAAAGTTTTATTATTAAATTATCTTCTGTAAAGCATCACGTGAAAAAAAATTCAATAAAAGTTATAGATAATTTTCAAAGTTCAGTGGTTTACTTTCTAGAGGTAATTTTCTATCTTTTTGGACAGCCATGTTGGCTCAGACTATTGTTATCTTACCTTATTTACTGCTCAGCGTGAAACTGAAGCAACTTCAATATAGATCATTAATATATATATACTGAGAAAAAAAGTTATTTAAAATGTCTGCATTTTCTGGTCTTGATTAACTAACATGTGCATCTTTGTTTTCAGTGTACCTACACTTTTTTTTTTCTTCAATTTATGTACTTAAATGTTTTAGGTTGGTTTTGCTATTTGGCTATCATTTTCTAATTTTCTAGTTTAGCCATTCTTATTGTTTTTTTGCATGTATTGTCTTCTATATATGTCTTATAGGATTTCTCTGATTTTTCCAATTTTTTTAAATGCCCTCTTTACATTTTTAATATCTTGGTTTACTTTACCACTAAGCCTCATTGATTTTAATTTGTTTCTTTTATATTTATTACCCAGTGGTAAATACTGAGACGAGCACCTTTCTAATATTTCTAATATTTGTTTGAAGATATTCCATTTATTCTTAGTGTCTTCTTTTTTTCACTACAGAGTTTATTCCACCTTATAGGTTGTAAAGCTGACCATATCTTATTGAAATTGTCTTTTTACGTGTACTTTTGCTTTAAGTTGATTTCAAAAGGTCATATTGTGATCACTATTTCACAAGTGCTCCCCTACTACAATGTTGGTCAAAATATAAACATTGTTTGTTTGTTACAAGTGTCCTTTCTAGTTGTTGGGACCTGCAGGTGTCATTTAACACATTCACAACCCTAATTCCCGTTGCTGAACTGCTAATCCCTCTACCCAGTTTATTTCCAGGTAATTAAAATCTCCAATAATTAATGCTATCCCCATTTGCCCTAACAACTGTTCTTCCTTATCAATATTAACATGAGGTGGTTTCTAACTTATCTCAACCAATAATTGATTTCCATTTTTTTGCCCCAAGCGGTTATCTACCCATAAACTTCCATGTTTTCCGCAGCAAAATTTTGACTTCAATTCATGGTTGACATATAAACATACCCCACCATCTTTCCTGTTTTTTTTTTTTTTTTTATATCCTTCCTAAATATGTTAACTGCCCAGTCATGTGTCTCATCTCACCATGCTACTGTTATACCTATTAAGTCACATTGCTCAGTGTATGCTACTGCCTCTAGTCCCCACATTTTGTTATTTATTTGTATTAGTAAACCTATATTTAATATTATCATAAGTCACTTTTACTGTGACTTTTTATTACTATTACATGCCTCCTCTGTTCTGATCTTTCCCCTTCCGTATCTCAACCCCTTGTGCTGAGCTAAAGCACATTTCCTTTCTGTCCTATCTCTCTTTTGTAGATTTGTGTCAAGATAGTGTTTTTTTAATAAAACCGAGGTTCACCTATTTCAGGACTTGGCTCCTTAAGTATTCGTGGATGAATACCGTCAGGCCCTGAGACTTTGTTTATATTAACTTTCTTTAGTTGCTGCATTACCTTGTCTTGAGTCATCCAGTCACAATTTGTCTGCAAGCCTTTTGCAGCAACAATTTGCATATCTCTTGCCATAGGATCTTTCCTAATATATTCTGAGGAAAAATTGTTATAAAAATATGATCCCAAAACAAGAAAAAAAGCTTAATGCACCATCACCACTAAGGGTAAAACAGGGTGGGGGGAATGCAAAAGTCTGTATATAACCTATCCTAGGTGTGACCTAGGATAAACCGTCCCGCTAATAGAAAGGCAGGGATGTAGCTACATAGAGAGCCTTGGAGTGCATGTAATTGGGCAAGCTAATTACCAGACTGTAAGGAGAAACTTATATCGCAATGACCAGGATAACAAAGTGTAAATGAGTCAAACGGGAAAACGAAGTGTCCCTGCTACTTTGTTACATCAACAAGTTGCAAATAGTGCAGAGATTCTGTCTGAATATATCCTGCTGTTGTGCAAAGCTTGAAGACAATTGTATCTTTGCTGGGATATTGCTGTGGAGAAAAAAAAAAGATTCTGCTCTGAAGGAAAACTCCTATCTGGAGATTGCATCTATATACACAGGCCGCTTCCTAATGTAAGCTTCGGTTAGACTCTTATTGCTCCCATCCACCCAAACCTAGTGTCACATCAAACGTGCTGGTCTAAAAACAAAACAGGAAAAGGACCTAACGTACCTTTCGGCGCTACCACAAGCGCCTTTGTCAAAGGTAACTCGGGTACTGATCGGACAGCGTTTAAGTACCTCCTTCAGAGAGTGTTGTGGCCAATCAGAGTGTTACACGTATCGTGTCTGTATGCACCAATCAATAGGTGCCGTGTGGATTATGACGTAGAGTCCGGTCCGCCCCCTTGGGTGTGTACGGGGGCGGAGTCTTAGATGCTGAGCGAGAGCGATCGTCGGCTAATAATGTATGGTCCGCCCCCGTGGGTGTAAACGGGGGCGGAGACTTTGAGACCGGTGAAAAAGTTTGTAGGCTAAAACTGGATGATATGGGGAAGGAATCTGTCATATCGGACAGCCTCTCAAAGGTCCATAGATGTTAGAGAAATGATCTATGGCGCCACCTTATACCTCTATTTAGAGCATACAGAGTGTGTCCGGAGAAAAATATATATATAAAGAGGTGAATGACAAGGTACACCTCTAGGGGATGGAACGTCTCTAACATTATATATGAGCAAGAAGGAGGTACTTAAACGCTGTCCGATCAGTACCCGAGTTACCTTTGACAAAGGCGCTTGTGGTAGCGCCTAAACGTACGTTAGGTCCTTTTCCTGTTTTGTTTTTAGACCAGCACGTTTGATGTGACACTAGGTTTGGGTGGATGGGAGCAATAAGAGTCTAACCGAAGCTTACATTAGGAAGCGGCCTGTGTATATAGATGCAAGCTCCAGATAGGAGTTTTCCTTCAGAGCAGAATCTTTTTTTTTTTTTTTTTTTCTCCACAGCAATATCCCAGCAAAGATACAATTGTCTTCAAGCTTTGCACAACAGCAGGATATATTCAGACAGAATCTCTGCACTATTTGCAACTTGTTGATGTAACAAAGTAGCAGGGACACTTCGTTTTCCCGTTTGACTCATTTACACTTTGTTATCCTGGTCATTGCGATATAAGTTTCTCCTTACAGTCTGGTAATTAGCTTGCCCAATTACATGCACTTCAAGGCTCTCTATGTAGCTACATCCCTGCCTTTCTATTAGCGGGACGGTTTATCCTAGGTCACACCTAGGATAGGTTATATACAGACTTTTGCATTCCCCCCACCCTGTTTTACCCTTAGTGGTGATGGTGCATTAAGCTTTTTTTTTTCTTGTTTTGGGATCATATTTTTATGATGCCCACATTAAAGTAAATTATTTTAAGTTTGTTACTTTAAGCAGAACTATATCTGCAGAACCATTTTTTTCTGTGCTCCCTTAGCCAATCCAGCTTGGGATCACGGTTCATCTATTTGTTCAGTTTATGTACATACGCAAGGGTTATCCCCTTTGAGTTCTGCAGCCACACTCCTGTTCCCACCCGGTTGGGAACTCAGCACTCCAGTGCTTTCTTTCTTTTCCTGAAAAATTGTTATTTCAAATTTTTGTCTTTTCCTGGTCTTCATTAACTAACGCACATATCTGTTTTTCCGTGTACCTACACTTTCAAAATGACTCAGATTGTATCCCTAAATAAGGAATTAGTCAATTAATGGCTGATAAGCAGACTTATTGGGATTTTCCTAAACTGCTTGCCAGATATTTCTAGATAAAGAGAAATAATCTAGTTAAATCAAACAAAAACAAAAAAGCTTTATTGGTTATTTGCTTTCTTTGGCTATTACTTTATAATTTTCTAGTTTAGCCCATTTATTCTCCTTGGCATGCTTTATTGGCCTCTTTATATGTTTTATAGAATGCCTCTGATTGAAACACCCCTTTTCTTATTTGCAATTTATTGGTTTACCTTCCCGCTAAGCCAGATTTGTTTCAATTTCCTTATTTGATATTATCAGTACATAATGAGAAAAGTGTACTTTTCTGTTAATTGTTTGAAAAAGAGATCCTATTTATCCTCCGTGTTTTTCTCTTTGTTTTTTTTTACTAAAGCGTTTATGCCAGTCAGTTGATAGATGAAGTCACTAGGCTCCACATTATCATTGTACATACATAAGTGCAAAATAGGACATAGATAATATCATGCAAGTTAACAGGATCTTCCACAGGTCTTCTCATGCTTGTATAATGAGATATAGGTTTATATTGCCCATAGTGCAAGAAGATGCAAGTTCCAATCCTCTGTCTCGAGTGAATGTTGATGAGAATTGGCAAGACTCGACCAGAATAAGATGATTCAAAGTGTCACTTTCTGACATAGTTTTAATGTTTTGTGCATAAGGCACAATATTCCTTACTTAGTCTTTTAATATCTTTTGACAGTTGGAATTTCAGTGATTTTGCAGAACATTTATATATGTATTGGAAAAACGAATAATTAGCCATTTCCCATTAAACTAATGCATTTTATTTATTTTAATGGAAAATAAATCTAATAAATTACTCTATAGGCATCCAGACCACTTTGTTTCAATGAGGTTATCTGGGTGCCATGTCCACCCGTTTTAACCCTACAGCTAAAAACATTACATGCAGAATGTGGTTTCATTGCAGCATTTGAATGCCTCTAGTGACTGTTTTAACTATTCTCACTTTCGATTTCTTTTTAGGTTGAACGAATTGTTGACAAAAGGAAAAATAAAAAAGGAAAAGTAGAATACTTGGTACACTGGAAAGGATATGACAGTGGTGATGATACTTGGGAACCAGAGCAGCATTTGGTTAACTGTGAGGAATATATCCATGAATTCAACCGAAGACACAATGAAAAGCCAAAAGACAACAGTACAATAACAAGAGCAAACAGGACATCTCCAAATAATGCCAGAAAACAAATTTCTAGGTCAACCCATAGTTCATTTTCAAAGACTTCTCCAAAGTCGTTGACATTTGGTAAAGACAATGACTCAAAAAATAACCAACTTCTTAGTATTAGTCCAAAATTACGCAAGAGTCCTTCTCAAGCTATTCCAGTAAGAAAAAACATGGACCTTTCTAGATCTGGTATTAAAATACTTGTGCCTAAAAGTCCAATTAAAAGTAGGATCTCTGTTGATGGCTTTCAAAATGACAGTACGGAAAAATTAAATCATATGGAACAAGAACAAGACTCTGTAGCGCCTGAGGTAACAGCTGAGAAACCAGTAGGTGCTTTACTAGGACCTGGTGCTGAAAGAGCTCGAATGGGAAGCAGGCCAAGACCACAGTCATTAGTACCACAAATTCATATGCCACTGACCGTGACTGCATCATCCGCTTTAGCGATAAATGGAAAAGGTAAGAAATTGTCACATCGTATTTATTATGCTTTGTCAGATTCCCCTTTTTGTCTAATTTTGCAATCCCTTCATTCACGAGATTACCTCTGTAAAGTTTCAAAGTGAGATGTGACAATTATTTAAAAAAAAAAAAAAACAGAGAAAATGTAATGTCCTTTGATTTCTTGTGTTTCTAATTGTTTTGATTGGAGATGAATAAAGCAGTAAGGTTATTAACTTGTTATAATATAAATAAAATGGGCAGGTTAGTTAAGTAAGCAAAGTAAATATTTATAATATCAAATCTTAATATTTTTTGTCTTTTTTTTATATTCAATGTTTTATTGACAAGATTTTTCAAGGGGGAAGGGGGGGTACAGAAAGAAGGGGGGTTGGGATGTCAGGGATCACAATAATACAGCTCGACATGCATTGCAGCGTGATGTTGCTTATGAATATACAGTGTAGTGAACAGAACAGGTAATGCAAAGTATGCAATACATAATCCATAATATGTGGGTTACAATATATACAGATACAGATCGTCGCCCTGTGTGCGGTGGTTGATATATAGCATATGGTGCTTGGGA
This sequence comes from Pelobates fuscus, assembly GCF_036172605.1. Lineage (NCBI taxonomy): Eukaryota > Metazoa > Chordata > Amphibia > Anura > Pelobatidae > Pelobates > Pelobates fuscus. The sequence goes on along the minus strand of NC_086320.1, from coordinate 170,129,399 downwards.
CACAACTTACACTGCGCTACATTGTTGTGCATTGATTGTGTATTCGTTGTTCGAGTGTAGAGGTGTAGCGTAGGAATGCCACTATGGGCAGAACGAGATGTCTTATAGACTCGCTATCCGTTTTGGGTGCCTACTTTGATTGCCTACCAGCTTAGGTTATATTAAATGTGGGAGCTGCTTCTCATCTTGGAAACAAGGGCCGTAACGTGCCCTTGTGCGAGGTGCTTCGGTTTCCTGGGAGTTAAGCCAGGGGGGTATACTTTATAACGTTGTGGAACAGTTTGAAAAGCAGCTTGCTTCATGCTATCTTATCGTTGAGCTATAACCCTGCTTGCATTAGTTCAAGTTTGTGATCACGGCATTGATTGTTGTCGGCTGCCCCCTTACCAAATCTCTGTGTCGCTTTTGGGCCTCGGATAGTTCAAGGAAGTTCGGTAGGGAGGTCTCATGTGGGTGACGTAGGCTCGATAGTTGTTGAATAGCTGGGGGTCCTGCTCGGAAAGACCACTAGAGCCCTATAGGCAGTCAAAGGGGAGAGGGGGGGATGATTTTCCAGCATTCAAATTTTAGGTCCACCCGTAGTGCAACACGGAGATGGGTTTACATGTTTCGGGTGGCAGTATGTAGTACTACAAGCTCAGGTTAGTTCCAGAATCGTGACACTGCCCTAATTATGTAGCTCAGAGTCAGAAGCTGAGGATGTTGGGCTGTTAAGGGGCCTTCCTTGGTGGGCCGAGGAGGGTGGTTGCGTAAGTTGCCTTTCCCAGTATGTGACCCATGGGGCCCAGGTTGATAAGAGACGTATCTTGTGCGCCGCCGTTTGGGCGGATAAACACTCATGGGTGTAGTACTGGTGAATTTTGGCCAGGAGTAGAGCCTTAGAGGGGCATTGTGTTTGCTTCCAGTGGTTTGCAATTAGGTTTCTCACCGCTAATGCCATGAGCGCCATGATAGTTTTTACTCGTTTCGGTACCAAATTGGGATATGTTAAAAATATGCCTGTATGTATGTCTAGGGGCGGCACAGTAATGCCTATGGTTTGCAGTATAGTTTGTGCCTCCTGCCATAGCGGGCGGATACGGGGGCACGACCACCAAATGTGAGTCATTGTGCCACTTTCTGTTCCACACCTCCAACAGTATGGGGGGACCGTTTTGTGCATTTTGTGAAGTCTCTGGGGCGTTAGGTACCACCTATACACTAGTTTTTTATGTGCTTCAATATGAGAGTAGCACTGTGTGAGCCCCTTGAGTGCAGTGAGAGACTTTAATATTTCCGTATTAGATGTCGTGTCACATTCTGTGAGCCACTGTGTCACGAATGTAGGAGGTGGAGGCGGTGAAGTCCGCAATAGGGTTCTGTAGCAGGAGGCAAGAGATTTAGGTTTGGAAGGGGCCCGCCAGCATCTATCATACAGAGCCTTCAGGTCCATCAGGTCTGGATTATGTATTGTAATATCGTGTGTGACATGGGTGGGTATGATACTCTTGAGTTACATATACAGGAACACTGAGGAGTTAGGTAGGTGATATTCCCTTTGTAGGTCTGGAAAGGGTTTGATGTGGTTCATATGGAGGACTTGTTTGAGGGTGGTTATTCCTAGCTTGACCCAGGAATGTAGTGAGAGCCAGAGTGAAACCGCTTTCAGAGCTGTCAGTGGGGAGCGTGGATGGTATTTATGAGGTGTGGGTTGTTTTTGGCGTATCGTGTCCCAGTGATGTAGGGTTTGTGCAGTAGTTGGGAAGAATGTTGCGTCTTTGGGGCGTAACGATTTTGGTGTCCAGAGTATGTTTACTAGCGATGTGCCGGCAAATTGGTCAACTTCCATGTCCACCCATTGGAAAACCCCTTTTGAGGTGTGAAGTTTCACTGCCGCCTCTAAGATGGCCGCCTTGTAATATGTGTATATATCTGGAAGGCCAACACCTCCCTCCATGTGGTGATTCTGGAGGAAACGTTGGGAGATTCTCGGTTTGTGGGCATCCCATATGTAAGAGGACAGCACTTTTTGGAGCGATTTAAAGAACAGTGGTGGAGCCCGTAGGTGTAGAACGCGAAAAACATACAGCAGTTTGGGAAGGAGGATCATTTTTACTGTGTTAATTCTGCCCAGCCACGACAGTTTAACCGATTTCCACCGCAGGCATTCAGCTTTGCATAAGTTAAGGAGTGGTTTATAGTTATATTGGAATATTTGCTCAGTTGTGGGCGCGATTTTGACCCCGAGGTAGGTGATATAGTCCGACCTCCAGTCAAAATCATATGTGTTGCTGAGTTCCTGAGCTAGGTCTCTAGGAAGGCCTATAGGCAGTACTTGGGTTTTCGTTTGATTTAATTTGTAGTATGTCAGGTTGCCATATTGTTGTAAAAGCGACATCAAAGTGGGCAGGGACGAAGACACGTCGCTCAATGTTAAGAGAATATCGGCTGCGAACATGGACAGTTTATATTCAGACCTACCTACCACCATGCCTTTAATTGTAGGTTGACGTCTAATTATATGTGCCAGTGGTTCTAAAGATAGGACAAATAGTAGCGGGGATAGGGGACACCCCTGGCGTGTGCCGTTGGGTTTTTTGAATGGGGTGGAGAGGAAGCCTGCATTGGAAACCTGAGCCGTCGGGGCATTGTAGAGTGCCATAATACCTAAGATTCTGGGCGTAGTGAAACCAAACGCTCGTAAGACTTGCTGCATATAGTTCCAATTAAGCCTGTCAAAGGCCTTCTCCGCATCCAGTGCTAGGAGAAGGCCTTGTCCACCCTTGTTGTGTGAGTGAGACAGGATGTTCAGGATCTTCCTGGTATTGTCCGAACCCTGTCTCGTTTTGACAAAGCCTGACTGGTCATTATGTATTAATGAAGGGAGAATGGCGGACAGCCGGTTGGCTATGAGTTTAGCGTAGAGTTTGACGTCTACATTCAATAAAGATATGGGTCTAAGATTTTGGCACTGTGTTTGAGACTTGCCTTGTTTTGGGAGAGTGGAGATGTGGGCTTTCAACATTTCGGAGGGTAAAGTTCCCTGCGAGTAGCAGTGGTTGAATAGTGTGGATAGGTGTGGTGAGAGGACGGAGGCAAAGGTCTGGTAGTAAAAGTTGGTGTAGCCGTCTGGGCCAGGTGCTTTATGCTTGAGAAGCCGCTTAATTGTTGCATCTAATTCTCGGGCGGTAAATGGAGTGGTGAGAGAGGATATGTCTTCTGGGGAAAGTTTGGGTAGATCGGTTTGTGCTAAGAAGTCAAGAATGTCTTGTGTGGCTGGCGGTGCTATCTTGGGGTCGTCCTTAAGGTTTTAGAGTTTGCTATAATGCATCAACTATGTTTTGTGGGTTGGTGAGTTTTTGTTTTGTTGCCGTGATGATGTATGCTATCCTGGAATGGGCCGTGCGTGCTTTAAGTCGTGCGGCTAACAGTGCACCCGCTCTGTTCCCTTGCGAGAAAAAATTATGTTTGTAGCGCTGAAGTATGTGGGTGGTTTTGGCTTGTTCCATGTTTCTGACTTCGGCGTGCAGTACAGAAAGTTCATGACGCAGTGTTTGCGTGGGATGCATTTTATTTTTGTGTGTGCGGTCAGTAATCTTGGCGATTAGAGCGGAATAATCTTTAAGTCTTTGTTTTTTAGCGTGGCTCCCTGCTCTAATCAGGAGGCCTCTTATTACCGCTTTGTGCGCTAGCCAGACAGTGGTCATGTCTACGTCGGGGGTCAGGTTCGTTCTGAAGTAGTCAGTAAGATCCACCCTGAGTTGATCTACAATTTTAGGGTCTCGTAGCAGGGAGTCGTTTAGCCTCCATGTTCCTTTGCCGGCAGCGGAACATTTTTCTGATAAGGTTAGGGTTCTTGGGGCATGATCCGACCAGGTTACAAGACCTATTGTCGTTTTTCGGACTGCCTGCATTAGCGTGGTTGGGATTAAGAACCTGTCGATTCTAGTCTATGTATTATGTGCCAGGGAGTGGAAGGTGTAATCTCTCTCTAACGGATGGAGGACCCTCCAGGGATCTAGGAAATTGTGTTGGAGAATTTGATCGCATAGTAACGATGAAGTTTTGTGTGATTTACGTGCGGATGCGTTGGTTAGTCTATCGCTAGATGTGGAGTCTAGAGAACAGTCCAGGAGGAAGTTGGTATCTCCTCCGATTACAGTAGTCCCAAAGCTATGTGCGCTCGCTAGGGCGAAGATTTTGTCCACAAATTCCACTTGGTTAGTGTGTGGGCCATAAATGTATGGTTCATTGTTTAAATAGCATTGGAGTATCAAATATCTACCATGTTTGTCTCCCGTTTTCTTAAGTAGTGGAAAGGCTACCCCTTTCCCTATCAGAATCGATACCCCTCGTTTCTTTTTTTGTAACATGAATGAAAATCATGGGGGTATGCAGTAGAGCAGAATTTGGGACGTGCGCCCCATTTAAAATGGATCTCTTGGAAGAAGGCGACTTGAGCTTTGTGTTTTTTTGCTTCATCCAGTGCTAGTCTCCGCTTATGCGGTGAATTTAGGCCTTTCGTGTTCAGGGATAGGACATTAAGTGTCATTGAGATATAGGAGCGGTTGCTGTGACAGTGAATGATGGGGATAGAGTCGCCAGTGGGGGGTGATTGGTATCCCTGATGTAGAGCGTGGTTCGGTACGCCGGTGTTTCCCTGCGAGGCGCGTTAAGGGTGGGCTGTGTGGGGGCCATGTCATCCTCCGGCAGTCGACCCGGGAGTAGGTGTGACCTGCACTGGCAGTGTATGTTTGCAAATGTGGCATAGAAAACATACTGCTCATAGTTATAGAAGCATTCGTTATTAGCGCATTACACGGTTGCGGAGCATTTTTATCAGCGTGCATTAAATGTCTGTGGGGAGGGGAGTAGGGAAGGAGGTAACAGAAACATAACCGGTATTGAAACATATAAGTATAAAAAACGATGTACAATAAGCCGCCGGTTGGGACGCCCTGGGGCATAGGCGGTGTTGAAAAGGCTCTGTTGAGCCTGGTGGGGCGGCGGGAGTTGACAGGTCATACAACCCTGGTGTGCTAGGCAGTGTGGGGCAGTCTCAGTATTTATAACAAACATTTTTTTTTTTTTTTTGCAATATTTTTTTTTTGTGTGTTTTTGGATTATGCGTTCTGGGTGGGGTGATAAATAGTGACCCCATTGCAGGGTAAGGTGATCACATGGGCAGTGCGTGTCAGGGAGTGGTGCGGCTTAAACGCGCCGACCACTCTGTGTGGTCTCCCTTGGTGTAGAGTGTGGTGCATGCCTGCGTGGTATGTGTGCTGACCTCCAAGATCCCTTGGCTGCAGCGTGCTGCAAGCGCGCAAAACATCAGCACTTTGTGGTAGATAATTATAATACAACAACCATTCTAGCGGTGTCTGTGGTAGAGAAGCGTGTCTTCATGAGCGTGTGAGCAGAGCGTGGGACATATACAGATACATCAGGCAATATACAGATACATCAGGCAATATACGTTAGGGAGTCCCAGAGATTGCACAAAAATCTGACCCCGCCATACCTAGTGCGTCACCGCCATGGCTGGGTCCAGGTCAAGGGCCCCGGCATGGCAGCAAGGCTCAGCTTCAAATATTTTCCCAGAAACAATTATAAATAAAGCATTAGTGAGGTGAAAAAATTAGCCCACAGTAATACATGAAATCAAAGGGTGTTAGGGGAGTGTGCGGTCCATGACCCTAGAGGGTATGTGTATCGGGCTAGTACGCCCAATTATGGTAGAAAAGAGAGGATCAGTTCATTTCACTTATCTGCAGACACCACGTTCCAGTCCGTTGAGACCTTCCTCGGGGACCGTGATCTCTGCGGCTTCGCTTGGGCAGCCTGTCCAGGCGGTTGCGATAGGATGATGTTCCAGTCTTTCAAGAGCTTCATACCCTCTTCGACGGAGGTGATGTGGCGGTCAGCTCCATTGCGGCGGATGGTCAAGCCAGCCGGGAACCCCCATCTGTAGAGGACGTTGGCGTCCCTCAGGGATTTGGTAATGCAGGCCAGCTCTTTTCGCTTCATCAAAGTTGTGGCGGACAGGTCTGTAAAGAGGTGTACGCCTGCAAATCCTTCTGGCGGAGACTTTGTGCTTCTCGCAGCTCGCATTACTTTGTCTTTGCTGGTGTAGTAATGGAATTTCGCAATGGTATCTCTAGGGACCGAGGTCGGGAGAGATTTCGGCCTCGGTAGGCGATGTATGCGGTCGAGTAGGCAGTCCTGGAGTGTCAGGTCAGGGACTAAGGCCTGGAAGAGGCGGAAAGCATAGGCTGGCAGGTCTTGAGGGAGGACCTCTTCAGGGATGCCGCGGAGGCGGATGTTGCTGCGCCTGTCCCTATCCTCATGGTCCGCAACTTTGTCGGTGAGGTAGTCTTATTTGGCCCCCAGCTCTGCATAGGCATCCGCCAGGGTGTTATGGGCAGAGATGAGTTCCTCCGTCTTGTCTTCGAGGTGCGCCGTTCTGTCACCGAGCGCCTGAATTTCCGTTTTTATGTCCCGTGACATTTTTGTCATGTCGGCCTTGAGCATCTTGTGGATGGAGAGATCGGTCGCGGGTGTCGCCGCTGGTTCCGATATCGAGGTAAGGTCACTGTGGTCTGAGTACGCGGAGGGCGAGTTTGGCGCGCCGGCGCCATCTTGGGCCTGTGCGCATGACGGTGTCAGCGCCGAAACTTGTAATGCCGTCTGCTTGTGTTTCATTTTCTTGGCTGATTTGGATGCCATGGTACTCACGGGCAATGCTGTATGTCTATGCGGGAATTCGGGGTACCCACTGCTGTTCAAATCGCTGTACAGGGTTGATGTCTCACGGAGCTAACAGCTCATGCGACCGTCCTGTTGAGCTGTCAGGCCATTTTTTGTCTTTTTATGCTTGCAATGATATTAAAACTTTATCCAGAATATAATAATACTCCAAATCTTGACTCCGTCTTAGAGATCTAAAACGCAATTGTGCACTACTAGGAAACAGATGATTAGTTAAACTTGGAAGGTTTGGAACACAGAATATGGGTATGCAGTAGGATTTCAACCCTGCTGGTCAGGCTGAAGTTGTGGCTGCTACATGATACGCCACTTGAAAGAAATGTTAGCTGCATTTTCAACCCCCCCTACCCCTCCTCAAATGAGTACTTTATAAAACTAAAATCTTTATTAAATACTTACATTGTGTTGGAATTTCACCAGAGTTCAAGCTCAGTCACAAAATATACTAAGACAAAGTAGGGCCTACTTTGTCTTAATATTTTTCCTGCGCATGACAAAAAGGCAGAACTACCTTATGTCAATCCTCTGTCTATGGCAGGCGTTCCAGCAGTCCCGATTTCAGTGTGACAGTCACGATCCTGTCCTGCTTCAGTTCCCTGGTGTTCCGTAACAAAGGACACCAGGAAGTTGTCCCCTGGCAGCACAGTTCTCATGCATCATTAGATTTCCTTGCATTGTGCAGTGGGTCCTAGAACCATGCAGGAAGCACTTCAACAGTGCTTCCTGCATGGTCCTCACAGGTGGGTGCCAGCCAGAAAACCTGTCAATAGGCAGACCTGCCTCTTGCTGATGAGCATCACCGGTGACGCAGGTGACATCACTTGTAATAGCCCTGCCCACTGTGTCCAGATTCCATTTCCCTCCCCCTATTGTTGGGAGTTAAGTCTGTAGAGGATCCTGCAGCGGCCATGAGTGATAAGTTCTGGTAATATCACTTGCCTTCCCCTGCACCCCTTGGAAACTCTACATCCAGCGACAAAGTCACCAGCAAGGGACAAAGTTTAAAAAAAGTTACAAAATAAAAAATGATCATTACCATACTACACCTGGAACAAACTAGCAAAAAAAATGATCACATGCTAAGGTTCAAAATATGCCTTTTGAAATACCCCAGGGTGTATTTTTTCTTTAATGGTATGCATTTGTGGGTTGTTTGAATAACCAACCAGCTAAACTACTCCAAAATTGAAAATGGACACAGCATAAATAATTAAAAGTTTGAAATTTTTTTTTGCTGTGTCTCAAATGTTCCCATTCAACACCCACATATATCTGGCAAAGGTACATACGGGGAGGGGGGGGGGGGGGGGGGGTATTGCTGTACTCAGACGACAAGTATTTTTATGAAGTATTTTTCTGCCCTAGCACACATAAGGTTTGCAGAATATACTGTGCAAACTCACTTTGTGTGTCAAAAAGGCCGAACAAATGCTTATTAACCACTACACATGGTACTAAATAGCAAAAAAATTATCCCATGCTTAGGTTCAAAGTATGCCTTGTGAAATACCCCAGGGTGTATTCTTTAAGTTGTGGTATGCATTTGGAGTAGTTTGAATAACCAACCATCTCAACTACTCCAAAATGGAACATAGACCCAGCGTAAAACGTAAACGTTTGGAAAAAAAAAACCTGAAGGGCTTTGTCTCAAATGTGCCCCTTCAACATCCACATGTACCTGTATTACTGGACTCAGATGACACAACTGAGCAGCCTTTGATGTATTATACAACCACACCAAAATATACTGTGCAAACTCACTTTGTTAAAAAATGCTTACAAGCTAGTGGAATAATGATCCCACGCTAAAGTTCAAAATATGCCTTTTATAATACCCTGGGATATCTTCTTTAAGAAATGGTACAGTATCTCACGAAAGTGAGTACACCCCTCACATTTTATTAAATATTTTATTATATCTTTCCATGTGACAACACTGAAGAAATGACACTCTGCTACAATGTAAAGTAGGAAGTGTACAGCCTGTATGACCGTGTAAAGTTGCTGTCCTCTCAAAATAACTCACAGCACACAGCAATTAATGTCTAAACCGTTGGCAACAAAAGTGAGTGCACCCCTAAGTGGAAATGCCCAAATTGGGCCCAGAGTGTCAATATTTTGTTTGGCCACCATACTTTTCCAGCACTGCCATAACCCTCATGGGCATGTATTTCACCAGAGCTTCACAGGTTGCCACTGGAGTCCTATTCCACTCCTGCATGACGACATCATGGAGCTGGTGGTCCTTGCGCTCCCCCAGATGGCAGTGGTTGTCTTGGAGGTATGTTTGGGGTCGTTATCATGTTGGAATACTCCCCTGCGGCCCAGTTTCCGAAGGGAGGGGATCATGTTCTGCTTCAGTATGTCACCGTATATGTTGGCATTTATAGCTCCCTGAATGAACTGTAGCTCCCCAGTGCTGGCATCACTCATGCAGGCAGACCATGAAACTTGCTTGACTGTAGGCAAGACACTTGTCTTTGTACTCCTCACTGTCAGGATTACAAGTTGATCCAGCACTCAGAACTGTGTCACACCTAGGACTTGGTATAACGTATAACCGGACCTTAGAATGTCCGGACTTAACGTATCCAAGAATAGTCAAAATACTTGCCGAGGTCAGGAACACCTAATCAGACACAACGATGAGGGAAAGCTAAAAGTCAAGGATACCAGAATTCAGGGAAGTCAAAACGAAGACAAAGTCAAATACCAGAATATCAAGATCAGGAACACACTGTCGGATTACCATCAAGATGAAACCACGACAGGGCCATGAGCAAGAGGAGAATTGGGTTTAAATACCCCTCCTGTGGATCCAATTTGTCTGTAACCGGCCTTTGACCCCTAAAGCAATTACCAGGTTTCCATGTGTATGATTACTGCTCGGCACAACTCTTCCTGTCAGGACGGTAATGTTGCTCGGCACAACCTTTCCTGTCAGGACAACCGGACTTGTGTACCGATTGCAAACAAGCGGTTTGCGCAAGGACACATGAAAAGTATTAAGTATACGTAAGGACGCTGGAAGGGCCATAGAATAAGAAACAGGGTTGATCCTCCTAACCACACGAAAAGGACCAAGGAACCTGGGAGCAAACTTCATGCTGGAAACCTTCAACCTGATGTTGCGTGAGGATAACCAAACCCGATCACCCACCTGGTAAAACTGGATTGGCGCTTCGCCATTTATACGCATGAAACGTAAAGCTAGCAGCCGCAGTTTCAAGAGCGGAGTGAACCTTAGTCCAGGTATCACATAGAGGTAAGGTAATCATCCAGAGTAGGAATAGCTGTATCAGAAAACACAGCAGGGAGAACAGCAGGATGACGACCTGTATTGACAAAAAACGGAATATGCCCAGATAAAGCATGTGTGGTGTTATACTTTGCAAATTTGGCCGAAGGCAATAATTCAGCCCAGTTAGAATGTGTACTATTCACGAAGCAACGTAAATACAGCTCAAGTGATAGGTTAGCTCTTTCAGCCGTACCATTTTGGAAAAACGGTCAACTACCATTAGGATGGTTGTATACCCATTGGAACTAGGCAGTTCAACTATGAAATCCATCGATAAATGAGACCATTGGATACTAGGTATAGGAAGTGGCTGTTACAATCCACACGGAAGTTTATGAGGAACCTTTGAAACTGCACTGACAGAGCAGGCTTCTACATAATCTTTAATATCCTTCCTGAGTGACTCCCACTAAAATGATCTGGAAATGGCGGATACAGTTTTATTAATACCCGCATGCCCAGCGGTCACATTGTCATGGCATACCTTCAGCACCTCTTTCCTGTCAGGCAATGGAATTAACAATTTATCTTGAGGTTTGTTGCAAGGTGCCTGGGGCTGAGATGCCATGATAGTACGGAGTAAAGGGGACGATAAAGGACAGTGGATGCAATAATACACTCAGGAGAAATAATGGGGGATATCTCTTGTTCTAGATCCCATTCAATGTCAAATTGCCTAGACAAGGCGTCGGCTTTAACCCCTTAAGGACACATGACGTGTGACATGTCATGATTACCTTTTATTCCAGAAGTTTGGTCCTTAAGGGGCTAACGTTCTTAGAACCGGGTCTGTACGTGATAATGAAATTAAAGCGAGACAAAAATAACCATCCAGCTTGTCTAGAAGACAGGCGTTTGGCATCCCCAACATATGCCAGGTTCTTGTGATCAGTAATAATCATAATGGGATCCTTGGAACCCTGCAAAAGATGTCGCCAGGGGCGGACTGACCGGTCGGGCACTTCGGACATGGTCCGAGGGCCCGGCCGTGAGGGGGGCCCGCCATCAGGGGGCCGGGCCGCGCCTTTAAATGCTGCAGCCGCCTGAGCGCTCTCTTAAGAGGCTGCAGCTTCAAACCTCCCCTCCCCTGTAGCTGTGCGGTCCGCGGTGCCCGGCCGGAGTGATAGGAAGGTGCTCAGTGTGCACCTTCCTATCAGTCCGGCCGGGCACCGCGGACCGCACAGCAGCTCGGCCACGCTACAGGGGAGGGGGTAAAAAGAGAGTGGGGGGGGGGGGTTTAAAAAGAGATTGGGAGGGGGGGTTTAAAAAGAGATTGGGAGGGGGGGTTTAAAAAGAGATTGGGAGGGGGGGTTTAAAAAGAGATTGGGATGGGGGGGTTTAAAAAGAGATTGGGATGGGGGGGGTGTTGTTAAAAAGAGAGTGGGAGGGGGGGTGTTAAAAAGAGAGTGGGGGGGGTGTTAGAGAGTGGGAGGGGGAGTAAAAAGAGAGTGGGAGGGGGAGTAAGAAGAGAGTGGGAGGGTGGGTAAGAAGAGAGTGGGAGGGTGGGTTGTAATCAATGGAGTATATTCGAAGCTTGGGCTTGTCACCAGTGGGGTACCTCAGGGATCTGTACTTGGACCCATTCTCTTTAATATTTTTATTAGTGATATTGCAGAAGGTCTTGATGGTAAGGTGTGTCTTTTTGCGGATGATACTAAGATATGTAACAGGGTTGATGTTCCAGGAGGGATAAGCCAAATGGCAAATGATTTAGGTAAACTAGAAAAATGGTCAGAGTTGCGGCAACTGACATTTAATGTGGATAAGTGCAAGATAATGCATCTTGGACGTAAAAACCCAAGGGCAGAGTACAGAATATTTGATAGTCCTTACCTCAACATCCGAGGAAAGGGATTTAGGGGTGATTTATTTCTGAGGACTTAAAGGTAGGCAGACAATGTAATAGAGCAGCAGGAAATGCTAGCAGAATGCTTGGTTGTATAGGGAGAGGTATTCGCAGTAGAAAGAGGGAAGTGCTCATGCCATTGTACAGAACACTGGTGAGACCTCACTTGGAGTACTGTACACAGTACTGGAGACCATATCTTCAGAAGGATATTGATACCTTAGAGAGAGTTCAAAGAAGGGCTACTGAACTGGTTCATGGATTGCAGGATAAAACTTACCAGGAAAGGTTAAAGGATCTTAACATGTATAGCTTGGAGGAAAGACGAGACAGGGGGGATATGATAGAAACATTTAAATACATAAAGGGAATCAACACAGTAAAGGAGGAGACTATATTTAAAAGAAGAAAAACTACCACAACCAGAGGACATAGTCTAAAATTAGAAGGACAAAGGTTTAAAAATAATATCAGGAAGTATTACTTTACTGAGAGGGTAGTGGATGCATGGAATAGCCTTCCAGCTGAAGTGGTAGAGGTTAACACAGTAAAGGAGTTTAAGCATGCGTGGGATAGGTATAAGGCTATCCTAACTATAAGATAATGCCAGGGACTAATGAAAGTATTTAGAAAACTGGGCAGACTAGATGGGCCGAATGGTTCTTATCTGCCGTCACATTCTATGTTTCTATGAGAGTGGGAGGGGGAGTAAGAAGAGTGGGAGGGGGAGTAAGAAGAGTGGGAGGGGGAGTAAGAAGAGTGGGAGGGGGAGTAAGAAGAGTGGGAGGGGGAGTAAGAAGAGTGGGAGGGGGAGTAAGAAGAGTGGGAGGGGGAGTAAGAAGAGTAGGAGGGGGAGTAAGAAGAGAGTGGGAGGGGGAGTAAGAAGAGAGTGGGAGGGGGAGTAAGAAGAGAGTGGGAGGGGGAGTAAGAAGAGAGTGGGAGGGGGAGTAAGAAGAGAGTGGGAGGGGGAGTAAGAAGAGAGTGGGAGGGGGAGTAAGAAGAGAGTGGGAGGGGGAGTAAGAAGAGAGTGGGAGGGGGAGTAAGAAGAGAGTGGGAGGGGGAGTAAGAAGAGAGTGGGAGGGGGAGTAAGAAGAGAGTGGGAGGGGGAGTAAGAAGAGAGTGGGAGGGGGAGTAAGAAGAGAGTGGGAGGGGGAGTAAGAAGAGAGTGGGAGGGGGAGTAAGAAGAGAGTGGGAGGGGGAGTAAGAAGAGAGTGGGAGGGGGAGTAAGAAGAGAGTGGGAGGGGGAGTAAGAAGAGAGTGGGAGGGGGAGTAAGAAGAGAGTGGGAGGGGGAGTAAGAAGAGAGTGGGAGGGGGAGTAAGAAGAGAGTGGGAGGGGGAGTAAGAAGAGAGTGGGAGGGGGAGTAAGAAGAGAGTGGGAGGGGGAGTAAGAAGAGAGTGGGAGGGGGAGTAAGAAGAGAGTGGGAGGGGGAGTAAGAAGAGAGTGGGAGGGGGAGTAAGAAGAGAGTGGGAGGGGGAGTAAGAAGAGAGTGGGAGGGGGGAGTAGGGGGAAGGGGGAGTAAAAAGAGGAAGAGGGGGAGAGAAGAGTAAGAAGAGGTGGGAGTAAGAAGAGGGGGAGATGGGAGTAAGAAGAGGGGGAGAGTAAGAAGGGGGGTAAGAAGGGTGGTAACAAGAGGGGGAGGGGGGAGTAAGAGGAGGGCAATTGCCCCCTCCCCTGTCCGCAGGCACCGTGCGGGCAGCCGGCAGGGGAGGGAGGAAGAGAGGACCCGGGAGCTCAGCCTGCAGCTCCTCTGGGTCCTTCTTGCGCGAGCACAGATCGTTGCCGCGGTTACCACGGCAACGTTACGGCTCTTGCGAGTGTAAACTCTAGCCCTGGAGCTACGGGCTAGAGTTCACTCTCAACACTGTGACCACCAGGGATTCCTGGTGGTCGTCGCAGTGGTGAGAGGGAACTCTAGCCCCATAAACACACTGCCCCCACACACCATACACATTCACACACTGCCCCCCATACACACGCACACAGGGCCGGCCTTAGGGGTGTGCGAGCTGTGCGGCCGCACAGGGCGCCATGTAGCAGGGGGCGCCGTGCGGCCGCACAGCCGGCCGGGATTTGAAAAAAAAAAAAGTTTTTGTTTTTTTTCAAATTTGCAGCGGGGGCGGAGCTTACCGTGCGGCGGGGGCGGAGCTAAAAGCGCCGTAAAACTGCTGCAGGGGAAGCAGGAAGGAGTCCCTGCTTCCCCACCAAACAGTCACCAGGAGCTGCACTGCCTCCACAATGAACTCCACAGGTAACTGTGGGATTGTCAGGTGAGTGTGACTCTCTGCCTGTGTGTATTACTGTCTGTGTGTGTATGACTGTCTGCCTCTGTGTTTCTGTGTGTATGACTGTCTGCCTGCCTGTGTGTGTGTGTGTGTGTATGACTGTCTGCCTGTGTGTGTATGTGTGTATGACTGTGTGTGTCTGTGTATTACTGTCTGTGTTTGTGTGTATGACTGACTGTCTGCCTGTGTGTGTGTGTATGACTGTCTGCCACTGTGTGTCTGTGTGTATTACTGTCTGCCTCTGTGTGTGTGTGTGTGTGTATGAGTGTCTGCCTCTGTGTGTCTGTGTGTATGACTGTCTGCCTCTGTGTGTATGACTATCTGCATGTGTGTGTGTATTACTGTCTGCCTGTGTGTGATTGTGTGTATGACTGCCTCTGTGTGTATGACTGCCTCTGTGTGTATGACTGCCTCTGTGTGTATGACTGCCTCTGTGTGTATGCCTGTCTGCCTCTGTGTGTATGCCTGTCTGCCTCTGTGTGTATGCCTGTCTGCCTCTGTGTGTATGCCTGTCTGCCTCTGTGTGTATGCCTGTCTGCCTCTGTGTGTATGCCTGTCTGCCTCTGTGTGTATGCCTGTCTGCCTCTGTGTGTATGCCTGTCTGCCTCTGTGTGTATGCCTGTCTGCCTCTGTGTGTATGCCTGTCTGCCTCTGTGTGTATGCCTGTCTGCCTCTGTGTGTATGCCTGTCTGCCTCTGTGTGTATGCCTGTCTGCCTCTGTGTGTATGCCTGTCTGCCTCTGTGTGTATGCCTGTCTGCCTCTGTGTGTATGCCTGTCTGCCTCTGTGTGTATGCCTGTCTGCCTCTGTGTGTATGCCTGTCTGCCTCTGTGTGTATGCCTGTCTGCCTCTGTGTGTATGCCTGTCTGCCTCTGTGTGTATGCCTGTCTGCCTCTGTGTGTATGCCTGTCTGCCTCTGTGTGTATGCCTGTCTGCCTCTGTGTGTATGCCTGTCTGCCTCTGTGTGTATGCCTGTCTGCCTCTGTGTGTATGCCTGTCTGCCTCTGTGTGTCTGACTGCCTGCGTGTGTGTGTGTGTGTGTATTACTGTCTGTGTCTGTGTGTATGACTGACTGTCTGCCTGTGTGTGTCTGCCTTTGTGTGTCTGTGTGTGTGTGTGTATGACTGTCTGCCTGTGTGTGTGTGTGTGTGTGTGTGTGTGTGTCACATACAACCAATACACGCATATCACACACTGTTAATACACCCATTACAAATATCACACATAGCATACATATCACACACAGTCATCACACCTACTATAACATACACAGACAACACAAACATTACAGCATACATGGATGACGGGGGGGGGGAGGGGGGGCGCTGAGAAGATTTTTCGCACAGGGCGTCTAAATGCCTAAGGCCGGCCCTGCACGCACACTGACCTCTCTAAAGGACACTGAGATAGCCTCTGCTAGAATGCTCCCCCCCCTCCATGGCCCATTAGCCCTCAATTGTAGTCTCTACTGGGGCCTGGAGGCGACTGTTTCCAGCAGGGACACTGAGATGGCCTCTGTTAGAAAGACCCCCTTCCAAGCCTATTAGACTCCATTGTAGTCTCTACTAGGGGCTTGAAGGGATTATTGCACTTTTGTTCCTTGTGTCTAAAGATTGTGTAGGGTGTGTAGGGTGTCAAAATAAGACATAGCCCCATCAAATCCATCTATGAAAATTGTAACTATAGAAACTGAAATAGCCTGGTCTCGTATATGGTATTGTAGCTTCACAGAATAGTGGCAAAGGCATACAATGGGGGTATCATTGTATTCAGCAGATGTAGCTGAACAAAATATTGGGTTTTATACAGGAATAACACACACCAGCTTTACGAAATACACATTACAAAAACCTTGTTTTATATGTATATGCCAAAATAGAGAGAGAACACAATTTTACTCTTATATTTAGCAGAGATTGGCAATAAAATGGCTACGTAAAAAGTGTGTGGCAAGTTTGTTTTTTGTGATGGCTATTGAACTTGCAAGACAAACATACCAACTTCTAAAATTGTTTCAGATTGAAATTTTATTTTAGTCCTAGTATTTTGTGACATGTAACTTTTAAAATAAGATGAAATCCTATATATTGTATGTACTCTATTACTCAATACACAGAAATGAATTTATTTTGAATTACTTTTCCTAAGTTGGACATATTATGCACACATAATTGCACGAACTGAATTTTTTTGGCATCTTTATATTTAATGAGAATTTATATACCGTATATACTCGAGTATAAGCCGAGGCCCCTAATTTTACCCCAAAAAACTGGGAAAACTTATTGGCTCGAGTATAAGACTAGGGTGGGAAATGCAGCAGCTACTGGTAAATTTCTAAATAAAATTAGATCCTAAAAAAAATATATTAATTGAATATTTATTTTGCAGTGTGTGTGTATATATGAATGCAGTGTCTGTATGAGTGCAGTGTGTGTGTGTGTGTGTGTGTGTGTGTGTGTGTGTTGCAGAGCCTATTTTTAATTATTGTAATATTTGTTTTTATTATTATTTCTTATTATTAAATTAAATTTTATTTTTTTTTATTATTTATTTTTCGTCCCCCCTCCCTGCTTGATACATGGCAGGGAGGGGGCTCTCCTTCCCTGGTGGTCCAGTGGCATTGGCAGTTCAGTGGGGGGGGGGGGGAGAGGGGGGCTGGCAGAGCTGTAACTTACCTCTCCTGCAGCTCCTGTCAGCTCTCTCCTCCTCCGCGCCGTCCGGTCAGCTCTTCTGTCAGCTCACACTGTAAATCTCGCGAGAGCCGATTTACACTGGGAGCTGACCGAGGTGCTGAACGGACGGCGCGGAGGAGGAGAGAGCTGACAGGAGCTGCAGGAGAGGTAAGTTACAGCTCTGCCAGCCCCTGTCTGTATTATGGCAATGCAAATTGCCATAATACAGACTATAGACTCGAGTATAAGCCGAGTTGGGGTTTTTCAGCACAAAAAATGTGCTAAAAAACTCGGCTTATACTCGAGTATATACGGTATGTATATGGGACATCGAAACAAAGCCCTTTTTTTCCCCTCTAAAAAACTGTATACAATACATGTTGGTGCAATAAATGAGAGATGCAAATTGTGTTTGAACACAAGCCGCAAAAAATGCTAAAATTGCTTGTGTGTGTCCTTAGGGGCAAGTCCAACTTCTGAAGCTGTGTCCTTTTAAGTGGCTTGCTACCCCCTTAACCTTACCGTATTGGCCCGGCCCCCAATCCGCCTCCTTGGTGACATCATCAGAATCTACAATTTATAGCCAATCTATGGGAAAGCATTGGCTTGTCTGAACTCAACAAAGATTGGGGCGGGGCCAAACGGTGTTGAATCAATGCATCTCTATGAGGGAAATTCAGCATCTCCAGTGCTGCTTACTGTGCGGCACTGTCCCAGGAAGCACCACTAGTGGACATCTGAGTGGCCGCCACTGGAGATGTCCCTAGGGGGCAATGTAAACACTGCCTTTTCTCTGGAAAAGACAGTGTTTGCATGAAAATGCCTGAAGGGAATGATTATACTCACCAGAACAACTACAATAAGCTGCTGTTGTTCTGGTAGCTACAGTGTTCCTTTAACCCCTTAAGGACCAAACTTCTGGAATAAAAGGGAATCATGACATGTCACACACGTCATGTGTCCTTAAGGGGTTAAAATGCAACTTTTACGTGGTTAACACATTTGAGTGACATGCATGATTTAGTTTAGTCCAGGAGTTCCCAATTAATTTTTCCTGTGGAACCCTTTGACATCGTGGAGCCCCCTTTCCCCCAAAAAAACAACTGCACCATTTTTTTGTATGTGCTGGTGTGTGTCAAGGTGTGTATATTTGTGTTTGTAGGTGTCTTTGTATCAAGGTGTATGTGTATATCTGACACACAGATACACACACACACAAACACTGGCACATAAAATCATAACGATAAACACACCTTGACACACAGTGTGTATCTGTGTGTATGTATGTATCTGTGTGTGTGTGTGTGTATCTGTGTTTGAATGTGCCAGTGTGTATGAATCTGACCCACAGATAAACACACACACTGGCAGATAGTGGCATACAGATACACACACTGACACAGATCCTTGACACACAGTGTGTATCTGTGTGTCAAGGTATATGGATCTATTTTTCAAAGTGTGTGTATCTGTGTTTGTATGTGCCAGTGTGTGTATCTCTGTGTCAGTGTGTGTGTATATGTATCTGAAACACATATACACACACACTGGCACATAGTGGCACACAAATACACACTGACCCACAACTTGACACACTTTACATTTTACTCCAGCCAGCCCCCTTACCGTTAGGAGTGCCTGCATGGAGTTCCATTGGTCCAGTGGGGCGGCTGGCATGCAGGCAGCGAGGGAGCAGTGATCTCTCTTAGTGATGCCGGAGTGTATTACTATTCTGTAATAGAACGTATAAGGCCTTCTTCATAGGAAAGCATTGAATCAATTCTTTCCTCTCATGATTTGCAAAGCGTGAGGTCTTCCAGCATCATTTCAAGGTGTTAAACTCCGTGCAGAAAGCACCTCGAGTGGCTGTCTGGTAGACTTAACAGTCTTAACTTTTGCAATGTAAACCTTGCAGTTTCTCAAAAACAGCAATGTTTTACATTACAGGGTTAAGGGGACAGGTACATTGCACCCAGACCACTTCAGTGAGATGAAGTGGTCTCGGTGCGTAGTGTGTCCTTCTAACAGAATAAACTTACAAAAAACTTCTTATTTTTTAAGTTTGATAAGGAGACAGACATTTACACTTTTATTTCTTTGGCAATAAATATATTGGGGAAATTGGTTCTAAAATATAAATTAGTGGTGTTTTTTGCGGGGGTTTTTTCCCCCATCATTCACACGAAATATATAAATAAATTTTTTTTTTTTTCAAGTAGTGTGTTCGTTTCATCTTGAGATCTCCACCCATTTTAAAATAGGTACATATTTGATATAAAACTCATTTTCATCTGTTTACAGGTACTTCTACTTTCATGGAAGCTCTCACAGCCAACGGTACCAGCAATATACAGACCTCAGTGACCGCAGTAACAGGCAAAAGGAGATTCATTGATGACCGAAGAGATCAACCCTTTGATAAGAGGCTACGCTTCAGTGTGAGACAAACAGAAAGTGCTTATCGGTATAGAGACATCGTTGTCAGGAAACAAGATGGATTCACGCACATTTTACTCTCCACAAAATCATCTGAGAATAATTCCCTGAATCCAGAGGTTAGTTAACTTTTATTTATTGTTATTCTGTTTGTTCTTCATGTACGTCTAGCATTCCTTGCAGGGAAATAGGACATATTTTTTTTATGAAGGTGAAGTAGTGATGAGAGGGAAAAACTGATATATTGCTAAAATGCACATAGAAAATTGATGCTGTAATAGGGAGTAGGGATCGACCGATATTGATTTTTTAGAGCCGATACCGATACCTATATTCTGTGAACTTTCAGGCCGATAGCCGATATAATTTGCCGATATTCTGTACATTTACCATTTTGGAAAATAAAAAACTATTTCTAAAGGTAAATGCACAAAATATACATGCCACGTGTAGTGGATGCAGTGTGTTTAGACAGGGGAGCTGTGTATGTGTGTGTCGTGGATGCAGTGTGTGTGTAGCGGATGCAGTGTGTGTGTAGCGGATGCAGTGTGTGTGTAGCGGATGCAGTGTGTGTGTAGCGGATGCAGTGTGTGTGTAGCGGATGCAGTGTGTGTGTAGCGGATGCAGTGTGTGTTTGTAGCGGATGCAGTGTGTGTTTGTGTAGCGGATGCAGTGTGTGTTTGTGTAGCGGATGCAGTGTGTGTTTGTGTAGTGGATGCAGTGTGTATTTGTCTAGTGTGTATATAATGAAAGCAGCGTGTCTGTGTAGTGTGTGGGTAGTGTGCGTAAAGTGAATGCTGTATATACTAAATGCAAAGTGTTTGTGTAGTGTGTGCATATAAGGAATGCAGAGTGTGTGTATTTGTGTTGTGTGTGTATAGTGAATGTAGTGTGTTTATATAATGCAGAGTGTGTGTGTTTGTATAGTGTGTGTATATAATGCAGAGTGTGTGTGTAGTGTGCATTATATAAACACACTACACAAACACACTGAATTATATAAACACACTACACAAACACACTGCATTATATAAATACACTACATAAACACACTGTGTATATAATGCAGTGTGTTTGTGTAATGTTTATATAATGCAGTGTGTTTGTTTAGTGTTTATATAGTGTGTGTGTATATAATGCAGTGTGTTTGTATAGTGTGTATATAATGCTGTGTGTGTGTGTGTATATAATACAGTGTGTTTGTGTAGTGTGCATTATATACACACACTATACAAACACACTGCATTATATATACACACACTATACAAACACACTGAATTATATACACAGTGTGTTTGTGTAGTGTATGTGTATAATAATAGTGTATGTGTGAGGGGGCATTTTTTAATAATTTTTTTTTTATTTTTATATTATTTTTTTTTTATATATATATATTTAATTATTATTTCTTTTTTGTTGTCCCCCCTCCCTGCTTGTTTCCTTGCCAGGGAGGGGGGATATGTTAATCCCTGGTGGTCCAGTGGCATTAGTTTAGCGAGGGGAGGGGGGGTGGGGTGGGCAGCAAGCGTTTACTCACCTCCCAGCAGCTCCTCCAGCTCCCCAGTGTAAATCTCGCGAGACCCGCGGCCGTCAGAGCTGGCCGCAGGTCTCGCGAGATTTACACTGGGGACCTGGAGGAGTTGCAGGGAGGTGAGTAAATGCTTGCTGCCCGCCCCCCCAGGACCGCCGGGCTTGTAATGAGCCTGGCGGTCCTGGGAGGTATTATCGGCAATATCGGTATCCCTATTGGCCGATAACGATATTGCCGAAAATACCGAATATCGGCCGATTATATCGGTAAAACCGATAATCGGTCGATCCCTAATAGGGAGTGTTGAACTTATAGCTCTTGGTTATTAATTGTGGACTTGTCAACATTTCTCCCTAAATATAGCGTAGGAAATCTATAATATACCGTTGGGTCCATAAATATTTGGACACTGACACAAGTTTTGTTATTTTGGCTGTTAACCAAAAATAAATTCAAGTTCTAGTTAAATAATAAATAATAATGGCTTAAAGTGCAGTTTCTCTGCTTTAATTTGAGGGTATTCACATCAACATTGGAGGAAGGGTTCAGGAATAGCGTGATGGCATGGGTTTGTATGGCTTCCTGTGGAACTGGGTTACTAGTGTTCATTGAGGAGACCAAAGTAGTCGGTGGAATTCTGAAGAGTATAGGGATATATTGTGTACTCAGATTCAGCCAAAGTCAGCTAAGTTGATTGGACAGCACTTCACTTTACAGATGGGTCAATGACCCAAAACATTCTGCGAAAGCAACCCAGTTTTTTTTTTTTTTTTTTTTAATTCTTTATTTTTGCGAGTAGTGGCAAATAATACAACAAATTTTATGAGTCGCAGTTTATTTTTCTTTCCCATGTCTCTGGGGATCGGGTAGAAGCTTGCGTGGGTCTGTTCCGAGGGCCATGTCGGCTTGTATTTCTCCGTTCTCAGACCCGTTTGCGGAGCAGCTCCGAGACACGTCTGGCTCGTTTAGACGCTGGCTCTGCCCCCAACCCAGTTGTTTTTTAAAGTAAAGTGGAATATTCATCAATGGTCAAGTCAGTCACCTGATCTCAACCCTATGGAGCATGTATTTCACTTTCTGAAGACAAAACTTAAGACAGAAAGACCCATGAGCAAACAACAACTGAGGACAGCTGCAGTAAAGATCTGGCAAAGTATCACAAAGGAGGAAACCCAGCGTTTGGTGATGTCCACGTGTCCTAGACTTCAAGCAGTCATTGCCTGCAAAGGATTCTCTGCAAAATATTAAAAATTAACATTTTACTTAGGATCGTGTTAGTTTCTCCTATTAAATTTGAGCCCCTGAAACAAGGGGACTGTGTATGAAATAGGTTGCATTTCATACAATATTTTTGTTCAACCCCTTGAATTGAAGCTGAAATTCTTCACTTCAATTGCATCTTGGTTGTTCAATTTCAATCCATTGTGGTGGCATACAGAGTCACAGTTATGAAAATTGTGTCCGTGTATAAATATTTCCAGGCCTAACTTTATATCCTAGTACTACTAATTTAAAATATATATATATATATATATATACACAGTAGGTGTCCGGTGCGCGTTATTATGACGTTAGCACGCACTATTGCACGTTCACACGCAGACGCACCGGGTCGCACTTTGATCACGTCATCACGCACGGATACACGTTCATACGCATGCGCACAGTCACGGAACACGGAAGTGGATAGAAAACTTTTCACACAGATGGGGTAAGTTATACATTTAGTTTCACTGTATATATAGGCATTTTTTGACACTGTTATTATCTTGATAAAGGCCCAGAAGGGTCGAAACGTTGATGTAGAGGTGGTGATTTTTTATTAATACAAATTTGAAAATTCCCAGAGAGTGCTCCTGTCTTCAATTTTTTGTTTATAATTAACAAGTATCACTAATGGTAAATTATTTAACCAACTGGTATTAAATGTTCAAGTACTCTCTAATTTTGTCACACTATTCTGTTTTAGTGGTTCTTAACCTTTTTTCAGGATCCTAAATCTTTGTTGATTGTATTAGCTTGGTGATCCATCCAACATTTCTAAAAGCATCTGACACATTAATCAACCATCATATCCAATATAGCCAAATATATTGTGCATTAAACAATATCCATTATGTTAGTGGTATCCCACTTCATTGGGAAAGCTGCTGCAATAAATTTACTGATTTAAAAAAAAAAAAAAAAAAAAAAAAAAGCAATGCATTGTGTACCGTTGTATTGGGATCTGATGAATATAATGTCCCCATTCCAGCCATTGAGAAACCAATTTTGGTAATTATTATTATTATTTTTTTTTTTTTTTTTTTTATTAGAGGTGTATGAGAAATATATTACTTCACATGAAATAAATGTGGAGTCTTAAAATCCAAATAGATACATTTTATAGAAACTAGAGCCTAATGTGTCACAAAAACACATCACATGTATTTTATAATAACAAAAATAAAAGTCCTCGGCAATCAATTCAGATGGTTTATACAGCTATCAAAGTGAAATGGTAACATTTTGTTACTTATGTGTCGTTCTCAAGCAATAAGTGAAATTGTGCAACACTGCAATGTGTATGGGTGAATAATCTAAAATAACCAATCACAACATCAAATTTAAAGTGTCCAAATCTGTATTTTACTTTGTTAATGTCCTATATACCGTATTTTCCGCTCCATAAGACGCACTTTTTTTCCCCTCAAAAGTGAGGGGAAATGTATGTGCGTCTTATGGAGCGAATGTGTGGTACCTTGAGTCAAAACGCCGGAGTGCAGGGATGAAATGTGGATCGTGCGGCAGAGAGGAGGCTCCTGGGGTTCCGTGCGGCTGAGAGGAGGCTCATGGGGTTCCGTGCGGAAGAGAAGAGGCTTCTGGGGTTCCGTGCGGCAGAGAGGAGGCTCCTGGGGTTCTGGTATTGCGTCTGTCCAGCACCGTGCTTCTTCCCCACTCGCTCGTAGCCGGGATCTACCGCCACCTAGCTTACCTCACTTGAACAGCAGTGGTCTTGCTGGGATCTATCGCCACCTAGCTTCCCTCACTTCAACAGCAGTGGTCTTGCTGGGATTTGAGGTAAGAGATCTATCGCCACCTAGCTTTCCTCACTTAAACAGCACTGTTAGCAGTGATCAAAACCCATAGCTGATTAAACACTGTTATATTCCCACAAAATGTTGTAATATATTACAACATATTACAACATGTACGGTAATTACCGTACATTAATATATATTGAATATAATATTAATTTTATTTAAATTGTCAGGGATCAGATTAATGGGGCAGTTCTCTGAAAAGTGCAAGTTGAATTTGCACATTTATTTTCCTTGTGGAATTTTATAGATGTCACTTACGGTACTACGTATGTTTGCTATGATGCCATTATTTAAAGGTATGGTCAGCGCTCAGTGGTACACATTGGAGATACGGTACATTACTGACAGTTCCTTCATCACTGTATTTTCTTGCAGAAACCTTCCCCCATTCTACATACAAGGATGAGCAAGCAGAAAAGACTAGCATATAAGATTCCTTTTAAACTAGAGGTAGTAAAGTATGCTAAGGAGCATGGAAACAGAGCAGCGGAGAGACATTTTGGGCCACCTCCAACTGAAAAAATGATAAGAGAGTGGAGGAAACAGGAGGATCAGCTGCAAAAAGTGGATAAAAGTAAGCACACTCTTCGTGTACATGCTGCAAAGTGGCCACAGTTAGACGTGGCCATGAAAGAATGGATCACAAATCACCGGAATAATGGCTTCTCAGTCTCTACAAAAATGCTAATATATGAAGCCAAACGCATTGCTGTAGAGAAAGGCATTCACGATTTTATTGGATCACCATCGTGGTGCTACAGATTTATGAAGCGATGTGGCCTTGCTATGCGCACCAAAACCAGAATTGCACAAAAACTGCCAAAAGAATATGAATCGAAGATTCTTTCTTTTCATAAATTTGTCATTGATGCTAGGAAGAAAAATGGATATGAAATTGGCCAGATTGGGAATATGGATGAAGTCCCGCTAACCTTTGATGTGCCATCTAATAGGACTGTTGATCTGAAAGGTGCCAAAACAATCACCGTGAAAACCTCCGGACATGAGAAAACCCATTACACGGTTGTGTTGTCTTGCTGTGCAGACGGCACCAAATTGCCACCCATGTTGATTTTCAAAAGGAAAACGTTTCCAAAAGAAGCGATTCCAAGAGGAGTTGTTGTTCATGTTCATGAGAAAGGATGGATGGACGAAAATGGAATGAGAGTATGGATTGAAAAAGTGTGGTCCAAACGTCCTGGAGGGCTTCTGAAAAAAACTGCCTTATTAGTACTTGACCAGTTTAGAGCACATATTAGTGAAACTACAAAAAAGTGCTTTAAAGAAGTGAAGACTCATCTAGCTGTAATTCCTGGAGGTCTTACCAGCCAGTTGCAACCTCTCAACGTTTCCATCAACAAACCATTTAACTTTCTTTATGCGAGAAGAGTGGAACAAATGGATGGCTGCTGGCAATCATGATCTGACACCTGCTGGACGAATGAAGAGGCCCACTATCACTCAAGTTTGTGAATGGGTGAAAACTTCATGGCACTCTGTGAAGGAGGAAATCGTTGTCCAGTCATTCAAAAAATGTGGCATTAGCAATGCTTTGGATGGAAATGAAGATGATATCTTATATGAAGATAGCGAAGAAAGTGATGTCAGTGATTGTGAGCAACTGAGCTTCCTAAATTCTGACTCTAGCAATGATGAGTTCTTGGGGTTCACAGAAGACTAGAAGAGTACTCAAACCTTAAAGTCTCTCTTCATTTGTTAATGACAGTGATGATGGTTCTTAATGCCACTGTTGACTTAATGCCACTGTTCACTTTACATGGTTGAAATATTATTCTGATATACTGGTAGTTTATTAAATAGTTTAGTACAACATTTGATTCAGAATATTTTTTTTCTTGTTTTCCTCCTCAAAAAACTAGGTGCGTCTTATGGTCAGGTGCGTCTTATGGAGCGAAAAATACGGTAACTCCATTGATTGTTCGTTAAAATATGACTGGTTAATCGCTAAATGTATTGCTCTTTCAAATTTCTTATTGATAATTTTTTTTTTCTTTTTTTTTTTTTTTTAAATCCCCTTAATGCTCTTGGGAAAGCAATGTTTTCAAAGGTCTGGATCCCGTCAGTAAATTAAACTATCACACTACCTACCCACTTTAACACTGAATTACTTTTTCTTGTGCAGTTTTTTTTTTTTTGCTCGGAAAGGCAGATAAATATAGCTAGAGGTTAATTCCTGACCGCACAATACATTGTTACTCCTTCTCTCTGGTCTACATGCTTTGCAATGGGTAATTAATAGAAAGGTGTCCTCGTATGATTTTAACTGCCTAATTTAGTATATTCTGGGGCTTGATTCTGTGGCTACAGAGAAGTTAATCTCTAGCAGTTGCATAAACAATAAACAGTTGGTGAGAGCACACTACACAAAGTAACACTGTACCCTTAGAGTTCAGAAAGTCTGTAATTTTATCAATACTTGATTTACTCCTATATATAAAATAAAAGAAAAGGAAAAAAAATGCACATAGAGTAGTAAAGTTAAAGTCTAATTTATAACCCAGACTTAAAAAGGTTTCACTCACATGGTTTTGAGCCACTATACATAAGCTGGCTCAAACTACAGGCATGGATAATATCAACACGTGGCCTCCACACACCAGGCTGCTCCTCCTCCGTAGTTCTTCCGTTATATTCAAGTATTCCAGAATGCAAGGAATTGAAATAACAATTTTATTGGACACACTAAAAAATTGGGGTCAAAACAAACACTGAGTATAAAGAAATAAGAAGTCCACTGTGCAAATAGCAAGGACTTGACGCGTTTCGGCCTGGGCCTTTATCAAAAGTCTAATCATCTTCCTCATTCCTAATCATTTAAATATGTCCGGTTTTGGCGCCCTTTTCTGATTTTATTATTCGAAGAAAATGAAAAGAATTAACCTAGGGCCAAAATTTAGATATCACAAGGTAGAGGGCACAAAAAGGGGGGTAACCCCTAAATAGTGAATGTCATAGAGAATAAACAAAAAAAGAAAAAAATGCCATTCTACCTGTGTATGATTTACTGAGAAGATTATAGGCTTAAAAAGTAACTTTTAATAAATAAATCTAAAATAAAAATATATTAAAGAAAAATCATATGAACAACTTGAGTGGGTGGAGACTATACAGTGAGTAAAACTCTGACTACTTATACAAGCTGTAAAAGTGTATACATAACACTAATGCTGAAGCAGTACTGTTTTGCTACAATATAACATCAGTGTTTTCCCAAGTAATAGAAGTGATACTATATTATATATCACTAATAGCTGTAACAAGAGGGGGGAGATAAGACGACTGCTAAACCAGTGCTGTCAATAGTTAAAAGATTTATGGATAAGTAAATCCCTACATGATAGTACAACTAACGACATGGGTAAGCTCAACATACAATAATTGATAATGTTCTATGGTGCTTAACCTCTGAAAGATACAAGATAATGGTTCAGCTAAGACAGATTTCTGACAGACGGCGATTAGCCAGTTAAATATCACAAAATCTGCCTAGATCATAGCAGCGTATTGATAATAAATAAAGGTTTCTGTCAAGCAGTAAAGTGTAAAATAAGGGGTTGCTGACCTGGCTCCGTTTTTTCTCCAAGATACCTAGCAGTATATTCTAGTGTAACAACGGCTGCCTGCACTGAGTTATCTTATGCTTTACCACAGTGGAGCACAAAGTAGTAGCTCACCTGTGAAGGACTGCTGACAGGCAGCAGTTAACCGGTTAAAAGTCACACAAGTTGCCTAAGTGCTAGCTGCATCTAAATAGTAGGTCAAAGTATAAAGAGAGGGTTTGCAAACAGTTTTGAACAGGTTGCCTAGGTAGTAGAAAATATACAGACAGTGACAGAGGAAGGCATATAGAATAAAGATTCCTGAGTCTTGTGCCTTCGAGGGCACCCCTTAATAAAATGCCTGGTCTTATCAATCTCCCCCCATAAACATAATAAAGGAAAAAGAAAGAGAAATAAAGTATGTACAGAGCACATAAAATTAGTGTTAAGAGTCTCCAATATGCACTCCTGAGATGCTGGACATGAAAGAACTTGATGTCGGTAATTTAGCAATTGATAAGCAGAGAGTTAGGTGCCGACATCAATAATGTGTCAGTATGTGTCCAGAGCCCCTGACGTGCACGTTTCGCCAGTGAAGCTCATTAGAGGGGAGAGCTATTAGTGATATATAATATACTATCACTTCTATTACTTGGGAATACACTGATGTTAGCAAAACAGTACTGCTTCAGCATTAGTGTTATGTATACACTTTTACAGCTTGTATAAGTAGTCAGAGTTTTACTCACTGTATAGTCTCCACCCACTCCTGTTGTTCATATGATTTTTCTTTAATATATTTTTATTTTAGATTTATTTATTAAAAGTTACTTTTTAAGCCTATAATCTTCTCAGTAAATCATACACAGGTAGAATGGCATTTTTTCCTTTTTGGCTTTTGCACCAATTTTCTTTCTACTTCTGGTATTAGGGCTGCATCCTATGCCCTGGCCTCCTTCCGATGCCACTTCCGGTTCGCACGGTGTAGCGTCTGACGCAACTTCCGGCCCCTGCCTCATGACGTACTTCCGGTTCGGATGTACTTCCGGTTCGGACTGAAAGCTCTGCAAATTTGCCAGTATTAAAAATGCTCATATTTAAATGATTAGGAATGAGGAAGATGATTAGACTTTTGATAAAGACCCAGGCCGAAACGCGTCAAGTCTTTACTATTTGCACACTGGACTTTTTATTTATACCCAGTGTTTGTTTTTACCCCAATTTTTTAGTGTGTCCAATAAAATGATTACAATTCTTTGCATCCTGGAATACTTACCGTATATATACGAGTGGATAAGCCGAGTTTTTCAGCCCATTTTTTGGGCTGAAAAACCCCAACTCGGCTTATACTCGAGTCAAGGTCTGTATTATGGCAATTTGCATTGCCATAATACAGACTGGGGGGAGAGGGGGGCTGGCAGAGCTGTAACTTACCTGTTCTGCAGCTCCTGTCAGCTCTCTCCTCCTCTGCGCCGTCCGGTCAGCACCTCGGTCAGCTCCCAGTGTAAATCTCGCGAGAGCCGCGGCTCTCGCGAGATTTACACTGGGAGCTGACAGAAGAGCAGAACGGACGGCGCAGAGGAGGAGAGAGCTGACAGGAGCTGCAGAACAGGTAAGTTACAGCTCTGCCAGCCCCCCTCTCCCCCCCACTGAACTGCCACTGGACCACCAGGGAAGGAGAGCCCCCCTCCCTGCCATATATCAAGCAGGGAGGGGGGACGAAAAAAAAATATATTAATAAAATAAGAAATAATAATATAAAAATAATAATAATAATAAAAAAATTAATAATAACAAAAAAAAGGGGTATAAGGACCACTATGGGAGGGGGGGGGGTATAAGGACCACTATGGGAGGGATGGGGTGGGTTAAGGACCACTATGGGAGGGATGGGGTGGGTTAAGGACCACTATGGGAGGGAAGGGGGTATAAGGACCACTATGGGAGGGGGGGGTATAAGGACCACTATGGGAGGGGGGGGGTATAAGGACCACTATGGGAGGGGGGGGTATAAGGACCACTATGGGAGGGGGGGGGGTATAAGGACCACTATGGGAGGGGGGGGTATAAGGACCACTATGGGAGGGAGGGGGGGGATAAGGACCACTATGGGAGGGAGGGGGGGGATAAGGACCACTGAGGGAGGGGGGGGGATAAGGACCACGGAGGGAGGGGGGGTATAAGGACCACTATGGGAGGGAGGGGGGGTATAAGGACCACTATGGGAGGGAGGAGGGGGTATATGGACCACTATGGGAGGGATGGGGGGGGGGATAAGGAACACTATGGGAGGGATGGGGGGGGATAAGGAACACTATGGGAGGGAGAAGGGGGATAAGGACCACTATGAGAGGGAGGGGGTGGGATAAGGACCACTATGGGAGGGGAGGGGGAAGTAAGGACCACTAGGGGAGGGGAGGGTAAGGACCACGGGGGTGGGGAGGTAAGGACCACTGAGGGAGGAGGAGGGGAAGTCAGGACATATGGGGGGGGGGAGGGGGCGGCAAAAAATGTTTTGCCTACGGCTGCAAATATCCTTGCACCGGCCCTGCACACACTGCATTCATACACACACACTGCATTCATGCACACACACACTGCACTCATACACACACGCTACACTCATACACACACGCTGCACTCATACACACACATACGCACACACTGCATTCATTATACACACACTGTAAATAAATATTCAATTAATATATTTTTTTTAGGATCTAATTTTATTTAGAAATTTACCAGTAGCTGCTGCATTTCCCACCCTAGTCTTATACTCGAGTCAATAAGTTTCCCAGTTTTTTGGGATAAAATTAGGGGCCTCGGCTTATATTCGGGTCGGCTTATACTCGAGTATATACGGTAAATATAACGGAAGGACCGCGGAGGGGGAGCAGCCTGGTGTGTGGAGGCAACGTGTTGATATTATCCATGCCTGTAGTTTGAGCCAGCTTATGTTAAGTGGCTCAAAAACATGTGAGTGAAACCTTTTTAAGTCTGAGTTACAAATTAGACTTAAACGTTACTATATGTGCGTTTTTTTTTTTTTTTTCTGTTCTTAGATTTTATTTACAGGAGTAAATAAGGGGTTGATAAAATTTAAAGACTTTCTGAATGCTATGGGTAAAGTGTTACTTTGTGTAGTGTGCTCTCACCAACTGTTTATTATTCACTTGTATGTGTCTGAGTGACTTACGTAGGTGATTGAAGCACCCTTGGTTTTTTTTATCTGGTCTATTTTTAACCTTGTATCTTATTTATTTATTCTAGCAGTTACATGGCATTTTTCCCATTGAACCATGGAAAAATTCAATTTATTATCATTCTTAGAATCTAGCTTCTGTTAAGCTTGCTTAATTTGCACCAGTTTTCTTATTTACTCAATTACACCTGCTTTTGTATTTCTTTAGATCGCTAATTAGAGGCTAGTTTTTATTATTTATATAGCGCCAGCAAATCCCATAGCGCTGTACAATGGGTGGGCTAACAGACACATAATTGTAACCAGACAAATGGACTCACAGGAACAGAGGGGTTGAGGGCCCTGCTTAATGAAATGACATGCTAGAGGATGTAACGTTTATTTAGAATATAACTTGTTATATACTATTCACATACAATGAGAACAATTTATATAATCGAACAACATAAGTCAAATTGTCACAATTCAGCAATTACATAAAATTGTTAATAAGTTAACAAAATAGAAGGCTAACAGAGTATAGAAAATGGAAGATGGGCTCCCAGGAAGAGAACCTGCAACCTCCCTATGCAAGATCCTTGCGGTTCACAGAGGGTCATGCATCTAACAAAGACTAGACAAAAGTAGAATAACTAAATTTGTGCATTTGCAGAAGTAAAAGCATTCTCAGCTAAACATATCACATTGAACATCCATTCAATCCAAGTTTCTATATGAGAGATCAAAGTCCACTTGATCAACCATGTATCCTTGACTAACTCCTGCTAGTGTTAATAGGAAAAAATTGAGTCATGTGCAACTGGTATCAATGTGCACACCCTGGTGCTACCATATTTTTTTTGGAAGCATTGACAAAGCACTGAATCATTCTTATTTACCATACAGGGCTTTTTTTATAATTATGTAAAGTCCAATAGTAATGTTGTAGTAGAAGCAATACTGGAGAGAAATCTAGTTCAGATTTAGATTAGCACACATTTGCATGAATATTTCCAAAAAGGCTTTATATGACTACAAAACAACCTTTTACAGATGAGTGATTTTCCGCAAACTGTGCTATTTTGGAAGTTGTGTTTTGTCAATGTGTCTTTATTACCTTTTAGAAAAGGGTGATTTATTGAGAACTTGTACATGCAGTAGGAATCCTTAGCCACTGATCTGTCTATGAAGATACCCAGGTTTTTCTCCCAGCAGATAGTGAATTAGGATCATCAGACCTTGGGTTACTAGTAGTTTATGAAGAGTGGTAAACTGTGTGGTGTATCCTCTTTCTTATGGATTAAATAAAAAAATAATAGTATAATTCCTGCCTACTGATATGTGAATTGTTAATACTCTCAATGTATCCAGATAAACATATGGAATGAAAAAGGACATCATAAGGCCTCCAATAGTGTAGTCGTAATCAATCAAAATGGTAAATGTGCATAAAAACCACAGTCCCATGTAAGGAGCTTTCAACAAGCTCAGAGTAAACCAC
This sequence comes from Pelobates fuscus, assembly GCF_036172605.1. Taxonomy (NCBI): domain Eukaryota; kingdom Metazoa; phylum Chordata; class Amphibia; order Anura; family Pelobatidae; genus Pelobates; species Pelobates fuscus. Next base: position 170,097,253 of record NC_086320.1, on the reverse strand, counting down.
ATAGTGGTACAATCCACCTAAAGACATACATTGATTGAATCTTTCCCAGGAAAAATAAATATAGTTAAATAAAAGGGTAAATCTTACTGAAATGTATCAACAAAAAATAAATCCCTAAAAAGTGGTAAAATGTACAAATCAAGAATAAAACTGTTTTACTACTTGTATCGCCACGTAATAAAGTCCGCCTCAAGTTTAAAGGGACACTGTAGGCACCCAGACCACTTCAGCTAATTGAAGTGGTCTGCGTGCACTGTCCCTTTTGCACTTCGTACACTTGGTACTGCAATGTTTTCCCCCTAGGATTGATTCAATGATTTCCTATGGGAAGGTCTAATGCAGGTGTGGCATTTGCTGCGCATGCGCATTAGAACCCGCTCATCGCGGGACAAAGGAACTGGAAATACATGAAAAAACAATATTAGGCCGATCAAGAAAATCTTGTGATAAATAAATGAGCGGAAAATGCCCTCTACTGATGACTAATGAGCTAGACACTACTAGGACAAGGGAAGTATAAAGAATAGCTAACCGCCCTCTGGTGAAGAGCCAGTAAAGTAGCAAATTATAAAAGAAGAGAAGATGGGGAAGGAGGGGGGGGGGAGATAAAAGATACAATTTTAAAAGAAATAAAAAAACAAAAACAGAAATTTAAACTCTGCATTGAGTCCTACTGGTTCTAAGGTTTTGAGGTTAAATATCTTGTTCATTTCCATTTTTCTTAAAATCTTCCTTATGTCACCAGCTCTGGTCTATTGTATTTCTAGATACCTATAATCTTTAAAGGATTTGGGTTACTATTATGCATTAGAATATGTTTGGACAGTAAGTGGCCATTATAGCCGTTAGTGATCGTTCAACAGTGTTCAGCAATTCTGGGTTGCTAGTATGCATTAGAATATGTTTGGACAGTGAGTGGCCATTATAGCAGTTTGTAATAGTTTTACAGTGTTGAGCAATTCTGTTTTTTAGGCATCTAGATTGTGTTCCCACATCTTAAAGTGGCACTGTCACACTGAACTTACCTTTTCCAAATCTTCCTCTTCCAGAATCTGTTCTTCTTTATTTCTGATCTAGTTTTCTTTAAACAAAAGACAGAGTAGTGACTGCTTTGTTTCATGTATTTTTCCTGGGCTTGACTTTCTCTGACTCTAGGAGGAGCTTAAGTCGACTCCATTTACTGTGTCAAAGACTGTTTTTCCGCAATATTCACACTCCTCCGTATTCTCGCAGTGCTTAATTTGTCATTCTTGAATGTCCTTCAGGTAGACTAGGGTGGTGGCGAATTGACCAAGTTTTGTCCTAACAGAATTTCGAAAGTTTGTTCATTCATTTTAGGATGAAATTCATTTTGGTTTGGAATTTCATTCAGAGATGCCCGCGGTGGCATCTTGCATCCGTTTAGTAGACCGTACCCTGGTAGGAAAACATTGTTTGGATGTGTGCTTTTTTTTTGTTTGTTTTTTATTGTTAAGGGGGGTGGGGGAGATGGCATAGCTAAACTCTGCATTATTTGTACTTGTTGCATAAGTGAGTCTTTGAAAGAAAAAATGTCAGTGCAGTCAATGGCTGAGCTATGTACCTACACTGATAATGAACTCTTTTTCTTGATTAGAAAGAAAAAAGGTGTGGCTAAGGAGGAAGCTTTATGAAGCGTCTTTCTGCCAAATATTTATTTGTTTTAAATTACAACTATTTTGCATGCAAACGTACAGTCTATTAATGAGATCAAAACTTATCAAATGTATTCAAGTCGTGTGGGTGCCCAGATTATCCCATTAATGTAAAACGTAATTGTTTTTGATCCTTTGTGATATTTTTACACCTATTACATTTATGGTGGTAACGAAATCCTACTGATCTTGCTTTAATGGTTTGTTACATTGATTATATGTTCAGAGTCAGATTTTAGATATGTCAGATATAAAATTAACATCGCATTAGATTAAGTTTTTAAATTGATTATTCCAGGGGTCAACAAATCTATGGTGCCAGGTTGCCATAGAGACACAGAAATGGCACCTGGCAATGAGAATCTCCCTGCCAATGGAGAACAAAAAATTTCACCTGGCACGTATGATCAAGAACGGAATGAACGGTCTCTGCATGCTCTGACAGTAAAGACCACATCAGGGCTTCTTCGCACTTTTACTTTAAAAACCTGTCATTGTAACCACTGCCATATGCCCCAATTTCCCTTTTATTTTTTTACAGAAACATTTCGAAATTGAAGCTCTGAATTATTTTTAGTAAAACTCAACCAACCATTATAACTTCTTATCATTCTCTATGTAAAATAAGACATTTTCTAGAACCTTCATATCCTTTTTAAAAGCAGCAAATGTTACATTGTAAGAAATTAGTTGTCTTCTCTCTATATTTTTCTTTAGTAGTTTTTTTCTCCGTTGGCTGCTTTACTACATATGTATCCATTCTTACCTTAGTACAAACTTTTTATTTTTGTGTTTTTTGGGATTTTAGGTCATGAAGGAAGTACAAGGGGCACTAAACACCGCAGCTGCAGATGACAGCAAACTTGTACTTTTCAGCGCAGTTGGTAGTGTGTTCTGCTGCGGTCTTGATTTTATATATTTTATACGGCGTTTGACAGATGATAGAAAAAGGGAAAGCACTAAAATGGCAGAAGCCATTAGGTATGTATGCTTTAGTTTTTTGTGTTTTCCCTCTTGTCATATTGATAAGTGATTTATTTTAAAGTATAACCTTCCCAAAACTATAGTTAATATTGGAGATATCTGTAAAATGTAAAAATGTTCTATTTATTTATGTGATTGAGGACTGAGGATAAAGTTGTTGTGACTAATTTTTTCCCCTTTTTAATACCTCATTTACTGTTATACAATATTTGCTAATTATTCTAGTTTGCACATTGAGTATCTGATTCACAGGTAGTGATTGCTTTGGTTTGTTTACTAAAATCCTAAATTAAAATCCGTTAACAGCTGTCTGTGCAAAAATGTGTTCACATTGGTTTTAGGTATTCGGTCCTTTTCCAAGCCTGGTAGCTTCCTTAGCTAGCTCAAGTCAACTTCAATGCATGCATTGGGAGTGGCTATACTGTCAGTTACTTGAACCTCCCAAAAATGTAATTCAAAAAAGAAAAAAATCAAACATGAATAATAATTATTCTTTTACTTTCCATTTCAATTTACCTATTTTTTTTTTTTATTCTTTATTTTAGTTGTGCATAGATAATACAAACAGGCTTGTAATGCCGCAACAGCTAGAGAAAGCATTTTAATAGACATAGATTGACAACTGTATGGCATTTGATAACACTGCACATTTTTATTAAATAATATTGAATAAGAGAAAATGGCTAGCCTACATGGGCTGTAAGTGATGCATTTGCAGATTACTCAGATGTGTCCTAACATTAGACTTAAGAAATCTATAACTGAGAAATATAATAAACCAGAGTATGTGTGCTTAAGGTGTTAAGCACGTCTAAAGCATAAGCAGGAGTATTAAAAAGCTACTGGAGCCTCACTATTTGTTATGTTAAAAAAACCACCAAAAGACTAAAAGGTAAAAGAGTTAAGACTTTATCAAGCATTCTGGCCCCATGAAATTGTCCCCCAGCCACCAGGTCACTGAAATCCAGCCAGTACCATGCCATCAGACCCAGCGCGCCACACAAGCCTGCATTCTTGCTCTCAGATTCAGTCTGTCCAGCAGCTGTAATCTGTGTCTCCGGAGAGTTACTAATGATGTTCCTGTCACTTGCAGACTTCCCTCCAGGGTATAGGGCCATTGTGGGGAGTTTCCCGCCATTAGGCCCGAGGCCAGGGCAAGTAGCTGCAGCTATCAAATTAAAGTGCTGGGCACTTGGCTGCACGGGAACCACGAGAATTGAGGCCTCTCTTGTCCAGTGTGACTTTCCGCAGGCTTATCGTTGTGTCAAATTTCCTTAGGGTTCCAAGCTGCAGCCATCTTAGAAGCAGTTCTGCCAATGAATAGCCTCTAAGTGACTTCCGAGCCCTCCAGCAGGAACTGGGATAACCCCCACAGGTCCAAAAGAGGGGAAACAAGACCAGTCAGACGATGGAGCGACGTGTTGATGCACAGCCTTCGGGTTGCAGAGCAAAGCAGCGGCCGTACGCCTCACTCCCTACCCCAGGGTTTACACACTCAGGGACTCTTATTCTCCAGTTACAGATCAGATCCACAGTACTGGTAGTCACAATAATAATATGCTGCAGTTTTCCAGTTCAAGGTAGCCAGGTAGGTATGTTTTTAATTGATTTTATTATACTGAAAGGAAGAGCACAACCAGCTAAAATACAAAGCGCTTTATTGTACAGGAACACACATAACAGGCATCAGCACTATCAAATTAAAGTATCTATATAGTCAAACATATTACAATGAATATGCAAGCACTGACTAAGACAAAAGAAAAAGATCAGGAAAAATCAATAATACTTATTTTGATACTTGTATAGGGGGGCTGTTATTTTTTTGACGTCTTCACCCTCTTCTCATGTACTTTGACAGGTTCTATTGGTTTTGGTATGTACTTTTTGGTTAATACTCCTATGTAGGTATCAAAATATTTTTTTTGCTGCATCTGTGGTAATACCACTCAGTCTGCATATTCTAGACTGATTTTTCCTGATCTTTTTCTTTTGTCTTAGTCAGTGCTTGCATATTCATTGTATATGTTTGACTATAAAGATACTTTAATTTGATAGTGCTGATACCTGTTATGTGTGTTCCTGTACAATAAAGTGCTTTGTATTTTAGCTGGTTGTGCTCCTCCTCTCAGTATAATATTATTGTATCTGTAGCCTTTTGGAAATAGGGCTTTGTGAGTGAGCACCCTAATCTGTATTAATTGCCTTAATCTATTGCATATGGCTGACAACCGGGTGTGCCCACCATTCTTTTGTTAATACACATTTAATTGATTTTATGCCAGAACCCTTGGGAGCTGTTTTGACATGCTGGCTGCCCGTCCACACCACCCTACTCCATTTACTTTTTATGTTTGTTTTAGTTTATTTTTCTTGTTTTATACGCAAGTCTGCATCTATGAATTAATCCGCCCAATTGATTTTGAAGTGACGAATAGGTAAGGGAAGGGTACTTACTCTTTGTCTAGTGATATAATGAAATAGTATATTTAGAGAGTAATTTCAGTTTTTCTTATTTCTACTTTTATGAAAAGTATACAATAGCTCTTTACCATTTTATTTTTATGTTGTTATATTTATTAATTATTATTTGTTTTTAAACTATTCAGTTTTAAAAAGTATATAAGGGTAGCTGGTGGGTGGATTTACTCATCAGGAAGAGAGTTCTATATGAATTGGATTCCATTATCAAGCATCACAAGACAAGTTGAGAGCTTCCAGTTAATGGCAACTCAGCCGTGCTTACCTGAGCCAACTAAAGGAAGCTACCAAATGCAAACAAGGATCAAATATAGAAAAAGAAAGTCTGAAAAGGGTAAGCTAAATAAGCGAACCCTATAGCAGACTTGGTATCCTCAGGAAAGCTGCTCTATCAGCGATCGCCTATTTTCCAGAACAAAAAAATAACTATAATTTTATTAAATCCTTAATGAGAAGACTAACAACAAAAAAGGTTTTAAGTGAATAGTGTGATACAGTGTAGAGAGGGGAAAAAACCCAATAAAGGTTGTGATTAAAATAGGACTTACTGCTTTGATTAGTATCCATGATAATTAAGTACAGTCTTCCCGTCACTGTGGATTTGTTTTACTTAGGATAAGTGATTTTTATTTTAGTCTCTCCTTATCTGTAGGGGGGGACCTATTGGGGGGGTATCTAGCCTTACCGAGTATCTACTATAGCCTATACTGGTGACTTGAGTCAGAATAGGGCAGTCCTAATCCCCTAATCTCCTCTAGCAAATAGCATCGAGGATTCTCTTGTTAGGGTGTCTGACTATTTGAAGCTGGTACAGGGATGCCCCTGCACATATTGACAGGTCTTTTTTTCACTATTTATTAACAACGGCTGCAGCATCTAGCGTTGAAGACCAGAGTGTGGGAAGGGACTTCTATTTGGGCTACTTATACTCTCATTCCAGGACCGTGATGCATTAAGTATACCATATTCTCTCTCCCTTCTAGCAAGCCACACTTAAAGCTTGCTTTACACCAACATTTTAGGTTTAGTATATTACTATATTGGGATATTATAATTGGGAATGAGTGCATTGAGCATTCTTGCACCATATTGCTAGCTTCCCGTTTGTTGTATATATTCAATATGGATTTCGCTGCTATTACTCCCCAAATATCCCTATATCATTATTTTCGTTTCTACTTATTTACATGCTCATTGGTTACCCCCAGCTATACAGATGTCCATATTCATACATGCGACTAGGAACACCCCTTTACATAGGTATTCATAACCTTTCAGTAAGGGTGATCTTTATTATTTTCATTTGGACAATATCTAAGAGTATACCTATTTGACAGTATCTAACATAGTGTCAGACACAGACAAAAATAGCTGTTGCAATTGAAACCAATACCTTGCAACATTGTATTCAGCACACCAGTCTCTGCCTGTACCTAATTATCATGGATACTAATCTAAGCAGTTAGTCCTATTTTAATCACAACCTTTGTTTTTTTTCCCTCTCTACACGGTATTCCCTTAAAACCTTTTTTGTTGTTTGTCTTCTCATTAGAGATTTAATACAATTATAGTTATTTTTTTGTTCTGAAAAATAGGCATTACTAGCCGATCACTGATAGAGCAGCTTTTCTGAGGATACCAAGTCTGCTATTGGGTTCGCTTGTTTAGCTTACTCTTTCCAGACTTTCCTTTTCTAGTCAATTTTGGGTCATGCCCTCAGTATCCCACAACCACTCCAACTCTGTTGAAAGGTTTTCCCTCTCAGCATTATTGGACGTTTCTCAAGGATCAAATATAAACTATCAGAACAAGATGGATATTTTGGTACCATGTTAAAGGAGCTCCTTTTTCTTTTTATTATATTAAAATTTGTTAAGTTATACTTCATTATTCATATTATCCATTTCATTTTTTTATCACTTTATGAAGAATTATATATTAAATACACTGAATATCACACACGTTTGCAAGTGATCAGTTGCCAATATATACATATTGAGAATTTGAATTAAAACCACACACAATATTAAATGCCTTTTTATTTATTTTTTACTTTCCCATTCGTGATATTGTATATTCTCTCAAAACAAAAGAGAAAATACCAGTCACTTATTTGTATTTGTTACATATGTTCCATTTTGGGTTAAACATGTCTTTATTGTATTTTGATAATCTCGTGGGTGTGTTTGCACATGCATTGGACATTCACACTTTCTTTTGGTAAGTCTTGGGTGAAGTTTCTCATGGTGTTTTGGCTCTACTTTTTTTTTTTTTTTTTTTTTTTTGGAGGGTTGCATACCATCTGGAGGTCAATGCTATACCTGTATGAAGTAGTTTAAATGAGCATGGATATACTTTCACTTTCTTCCTGGTCCTGGCAAATTTTCTTAAATTTCAGTGTGCATTAGTGGAAGTATTTTTGCCTCAATCTAGACCACCATGAACTGGTGTGCCAATGAGCTTATTTTGTTGTGGTAAAACAGAATTTAAAAAGTACAAATAGATATTGAACAGAATTGGTTTGCTGAATGCAACTGAATAATGGAATGATATTTAAAATCTATATCTAACTAAAACTCAATTCCCTACAAAGCAACAGTTTTGGCACACTTTATTTAAAATCGTTTAAAAATGAACATTAAAAAGTTGTAAGTTGTGATACTAAATGCAAAGGCAATTTTGATCTGTTGCACTTAATACATTCTATCCTATATATCTATCTAATTAATCTATCTTCTCTCCATAATTCCTTCTCTCCTTTTTTCCAGGACGTTTGTGAATACCTTTATTCAGTTTAAGAAGCCAATTATTGTAGCTGTGAATGGGCCTGCTATTGGACTTGGAGCATCGATACTGCCTTTATGTGATGTAATTTGGGCTAATGAAAAAGCCTGGTTTCAAACACCCTACACAACATTTGGCCAAAGCCCTGATGGATGTTCAACTGTTATGTTTCCTAAGATAATGGGCCTTGCATCTGTAAGTAATTTATTTGTTTTTTAAATCTTTAAGTGTATAATTAGGAGTGTTCACTGTGTAATATTGAAGGAAGCGATGGGTCAGCGCTCAAGTTATTGGTACAGATAAAACAATGGATAATTGGGCAGCACACCATGGTAGTAAGGCTCCCTCAGAAGGCCTTACAGGTAGACAAAACAATAGGGTAGAGGGTAGAAGATAGGCGGCACCAGTAATAGAGCAAAGTAGATAAAAATAATAATATAGTCTAAGTGATTAAAAGTCCAGTAGTAGAGTTCAAGAATGTCTTTTGGGGGACTGTATGTAGAAGCCAACGAAAATGTAGAATATGGGATAAACGCTCTATAAGCCGAAGATGTTCTTACACTCTGTATGTGGAAATAAGAGACAACTAATGGTGCAGTATATTCAACAATCAGGTGTTATTCTGGTAAAAGTCTTATATGATCCTACTCAAGTTTTTAGAGCTAATGGTCTAGCTCTAGTATGAAGTGCATACAGTGGTATAATATGGAGCACAGGATACGAGAAAGTGGCAGGGATCTCGACCCTCCACACCTCATACCTGACAAGCCGCAGTGACCACAAACCGCTACTAAAGCAGCTTCTACATCGGTGAAGCCGAAGAGGCAGCAGTCTCGCCTGAAGGTTGCCATCCACCCTGAGTTGTCCAACACCCGCTATTGCCTTCCAAGGCCGAGGATGCAACCCAGGTGCATAACCCACTAACACGGAAGGAGACAGCCAGAGGTCAAGCGGTGACGCCTCCCCGAGATGTTGCTCGCAGTGTCGAGAGAGGCGGGAGCAGTGGGACCACCACATGAGCTCTTATGGTAGCCCGGGGCCGGCGGAGTGGCCTGCATTTGACTGCCAGGACGCTATCTTTACACATGGCTCTCATGGCCAGCGTGGGTATCGGGTGAAGTACAGCAACAGGGGGAGGGGGAGACAAATGTGGAACCGACAATGAATAAGCTATATATGTCACTTTGACTACCATGCTCCTTCAAACACTCCACCTTGGTTCCCCACAATCATAGAATTTTACTTCTATCTGATGTTATTAAGTAGATACATGACTTCTGTTTAATTTTAACCTATCATGTTCCTACCCTGCACACAGCCATACTGACAACTAGCATTATGTCAGCCTAGACAGTCTGAACCACTAACACACAAGTAAGCTACATGGCTGACCAGCTTACTCTCCTATACTTAATCGACCATGTTTGAACGTAACTAGAACATGTTATTTCACCTACCCTTATATTACCTCAAAATGTCAGTATGTTTATTCTGAAAATAACTTGTCTGCCTTATTTCATAGCTGACATGCTGGTTTCTCTCTTGATAAATCTCCACTAGAACATAAAATGTGCAAAGTTTTGATATGCCATACAACTGTCTCTAAATGTTGAAAGTTACGCTGGCAATAGCTGTTGTGGCATTGCTTGCCTCTTTGTCTTTTTCATGCATGACAAAATAAAGAATTTAAATAAAAATAAATATGAATAAGTAAATACCCCCTCTCCCCCAGGACCTCGGACGTACCTAGTACGGTCGAGGTAATCCTAAATTACTTGCCTAATCGCTGCTGTTCCCCCACCGGCGATCGGTCTTCTTCTCCACTGGGGGGGTCTGTCTGATAGCCCAGACAGTCCCCCCTCTGCAAAATAAGAACCCAAGGGCCATGTGATCGCTCTGAAAGAGCGGTCACATGGCCGCCATAGGCGTCCACAGTGTTGCCTGCAGGGAGACTGCCTGAACTGACTAAAAGAATAGTTAATAAATAAAATAAAAACATTTGTGTGTGTGTGTGTGTATATATATATATATATATATACACACACACACACACATATTAATATAAAAATACACTTAGAGTAAAATTACACGTGTTTGTGTATATGTATATGTGTGTATGTATGTATGTATGTATATATATATATATATATTGTATATATTATGTCTGCAAATCCTCAAATGTACGCAGATGACACGGTAATCTATGCGAGCAATTCCGATCTACCGCAGCTTGAGGCTATGCTCCAAGACCAGTTTACAGAGGTAGAAAAGTGGATCGCAAAAAACAAACTCTTCCTGAACACTGACAAAACTGTCACAATGATCTTTGGAACAGTACCTAAATTACGCAAATTACACAATTCCCACCTATCCATCAAAACAAATTCAAATGGCACACTAACCGCAGTCCACTCTTTCAAATACTTGGGTATGATGTTAGACCCCAATCTATCTTTTGGCCTGCACATAGAAAAGCTTGCATCTAAACTTTATCCAAAACTAGGTGCCCTGTACAGAAACAAATCCTGCCTAAGCCCTACAGTAAACGAAAAGATTGTACAGCAAATGCTGATGCCAATCATTGATTATGGAGATGTAGTATATGCAACTGCATCGTAATCCCACATTAATAAACTCAACACATTCTATAACTTGTTCTGCCGATTTGTGCTACAATGTAATTACAGGACCCACCAGTGTGACATGCTAAAAGAACGAAACTGGCTGTCGCTGGAATCCAGACGCACCCTTCATCTTTCCAGCTTTGTGTTTAAGAGCTTTTCTGGGAAACTCCCACCCTACCTGAACACAATGCTTTCCCCGGCTGTTCCCACTTCCTATAACCTCCGATCCAGTACCAACACTTTACTTAGTCTACCTCAATACAAAAAGAAAGCAGCCCGATCCTCCTTCTCCTACATAGCACCGCAATTGTGGAACGACCTCCCGCACAATTTAAAATCTTCCCTAAGCCTAAAGTCCTTTAAGAGATCCCTCTCTACAACAAAACAGAATGCACCTGTCATGGTTGATTATATATTTCCCACCTGTTCTTTGTTAAATTTTGTATATATTATATATTAATATTGGTTTTGTATTTTATTGTGCACTAACTGTAACAATGCAATGACTTATGGACCCAGGACATACTTGAAAACGAGGGAAATCTCAATGTATCTTTCCTGGTAAAATATTTTATAAATAAATAAATAATATAAAAAATAATGAATTAAAAATAAATGTAAAAATAATAGTAATTTTATTCTACCTGTGTTTTGATATTAATATAAAATTGTTATATCAAATACACTTAGAATGAAATTATATATGTATAAATAAAAATAATACGAAATATACATATGTTTATATACATAATTTCATAAATATACACGTAGACTTCAAATATATAAATATATATGTATATATATTTCAATTCTACGTGCATATTTATGTAATATTTTTACATAATTAAGTAATTTTATTAATTAATATTTGGGGAACCTGCCTGATAACCCAGGCCAAAAGTCCAGAGAATTTATTTGCTAGCAGTATATTTCAAAACCGTAAAACATATCACAGCGATGATTATGTCAGTGAAAGTGATGGGTCTTTTTTTTTTTTTTTTTGCCTTTTCCACACACAAACAACATTTTCATTGATGTTATAATTGTTGTGATACATTTTACTGTGTTGAAACACTAATATTTGTGTTCAGTGAAGTCTCCCGAGTATAATCGTACACCCCATGTACAGGTTTTATAGTTATTTTGAAAGTTACAGGGTCAAACAGAAGGCTTGATTTTCAGTTTTACACATTGAAATTTGCCAGACCAGATTGGTTATGTTGCCTTGGAGAGCGTATGGTAGCCCAGGAATGAGAATTACACCCATGGTGGCATACCATTTGCAAAAGAAGACAACCCAAGGCAATTGCAAATGGGGTATGTTCAGTCGTTTTTAGTAGCCACTTAGTCACAAACACTGGCCAAAGTTAGCGTTCATAATTGTTTTTTGCATTTTTCACACACAAACAAATATAAATGCTAACTTTGGCCAGTGTTTGTGACCAAGTGGCTACTAAAATAGACTGGACATGCCCCATATTGAATACCCTGGGTTGTTTACTGTAAAGAAAAAATATGTACATGTGAGGTGTGATTCAGAGATTTGACAGATAAGTGTTACAATGTCACTATTGATACATTTTAAAAATATATATTTTGAAACATCAATGTCCTACTTGTACTTGTAGCCCTATAACTTGCAAAAAAAAAAAAGCTTGGCACATGTTAACATTAGGCATTTCTAAACTCAGGACAAAATTTAGAAACTATTTAGCATGGGTGTTTTTTTGGCGGTTGTAGATGCATAACAGATTTTGGGGGTCAAAGTTTGAAAAAGTGTGTTTTGTTTTGTTTTTTTTTCAATCATATTTTATAAAACTTTATAGTAAATTATGATATGATGAAAATAATGGTACATTTAGAATGACCATTTAATGGCGAAAAAAACGGTGTATAATACGTGTGGGTACAGTAAATGAATAAGAGTAAAATTACAGCTAAACACAAACACTGCAGAAATGTAAAAACAGTCCTTGTCCTTTAAGGTAAGAAAATGGGAAAAAACGGTCTGGTCACAAAGGGGTTAAAGCCTATGTCATAGAATGATGGTTAATTCCCATTTACTTTGTAGAGTTCATATCATATTCTCTCCATAATTCATAAAAAATGTTTTAACATTTCAACAATTGTGGTAACATCCATTTATATAGGTCAGACAATTAAGTCTCATTATGTTTGTGTTATGAGCATCCAGATGTTCATAGGTTAGTATTGCAAGAATATGTGTAAAAAAACAAAACAAAGAGAGAGAGAGAATACTGCTGCTGCCATTTAATGGTATGTTAATTGCAAGGAATTTAAAGACATAAGCTCTTGAAACTGCAGTTGGCATAGAGGAACTCTTTTTCATGTACCATTAGTCTGTGTGTGGAAGCATATTGTTGTAGGACATTAGTGGTTGAATGATAGCGGTCTTTTTTTTTTCTTTTTTTTTTTCCTCATGTTAATACCACCACATAAAAATCTAGTTGGTTGTGCATGTATTATAAATAAAAATGATTGCATGTTTGTACAAAATCAGGAGCAAGGCTTGTGTTTCTAGTACCTTGGAAAAGGTACCTACATAGATAATTAAAATAAAACCATTACGGTAAGTTGATTTTAGGCCTACACCTTGCTTTTTGGGTTTTATCAAAGTTTAAATTCATTAATTGTGCACATATTTACCAATATGTCTAAGATTTAAAGATATCTGTGAATCATTATATTATTTGTACAAATGTGTTGACTCCACAATGTAAGCATGAATGTTTTGTTATACAAACATTCTCGTTTAACTTAAGTGAAATGTGAATAGGATGGAAGTAAAAATAAATAAATAAATCTTCCACAATTTTTTTCTTCTTTTTGTGTTCTAGGCAAATGAAATGTTGTTCAGCGGGCGAAAGTTGACTGCGCAAGAAGCATGTGCAAAAGGACTTGTTTCCCAAGTGTTCTGGCCTGGAACTTTCACACAAGAAGTGATGGTTCGCATAAAAGAACTTGTAACCTGCAATCCAGTAGTATGTTACTTTGTGTGTCTATTTTAAAAATGGTTATTTAGTGCTCATACTTTCTAAGTAAATAAGTATAGTCTAACTCAATCTACTGAAACAGTTTTAAAACATATAAGAAAATCAAATCCAATAGTGCCCCAACAAAACAGATTCCAACCAAGCGTCTCTAGAAATATATTTTGGTTGATCCAGAATGTCAAGAGAAGAAAAACACTCTTTCTGGTTTTGTAAGCCACAATTATTTTATATACGTTACACTTTTGTTTTCTAAAAATACATTTTACCCTTACTTTGTACACAGTTTTTGCCTCATGTTTAAAATTTGTACAAAACATGTACTTCCTTATGACACATACCTGTGCTTAGATATACTTGCTTATGACACATTTACTAAACAGCATTTTCTCATTCCAAATGTTTAAAGGGGCAGTCTATGCATCATAACAACTTTAGTTCAGTGTAGAGGTTATGGTGCACAGAGTTTGTGGGTACCATCTCATATTTTTGGGTGTTTGTTTTTATTCTAATTAATGTGTGAACTATTTGATCTATAAATTAATTTAGTGTGATAACCCACCTTGCTAAAGTAGATCAGTTATTGTATTCCCTAATTTAATATAAAATACACTATATGGACAAAAGTAGTGAGACACACCTCTTAATTGTTGAATTTAATCAGACCAATTGGTTCTGGTGTATAAAAGCAAGCACTTAGCCAGGCAGTCTGCTTTTACAAACATTTGTGGGGGGAAATGGGATGTCCTAAAAGCACAGTGAATCCAAGTGTGGTACTGTAATAGGATTCCACCTTATATACGTCTGTGAAATGTCATCCCTGCTAGATATTCTACGGTCAACTGTAAGTAGTACTATTGGAAAGTGGAAGTGTGCACAGTAGAAACATGGCCATGGCACATAAAAATCGCCAACGCTCTGCTGATTCCATAGCTGAAAAGTTACAAATGTCCACTGGAATTCATTTCAGCACAAAAACTGTGCGGTGGGAGCTTCATGGAATGGTTTCCAGGGCAGAGCAGCTGCATGCAAGTCTCACATCACTAAGTACAATGCCAAGCATCCGATCGAGTGGTGTAAAGCACGCCACAATTGGACTCTGGAGTAGTGGAAATGTGTTCTGTGGAGTGACAAATCACGCTTCTCTGTTTGGCAGTCTAATGGGCGAATGCCCTGAGAACTCTACCTGCCTGACTGCATTGTGCCAACTGTAAAGTTTGGTGTAGGAGGGTTAATGATATGGAGCTGTTTTTTCAGGGGTCTTTCCGTTCAGTGATGGGAAGACACTTTGAACAATGCTGTGCTCCAACTTTGTGTTTTGGGGTTGGAACTTTTCTATTGCAGCATGACTGTGCCCAAGTGCACAAAGCAAGTTCCATAAAGACAAAGTTGGATGAGCTTGGTGTGGAGTGGAAGAACATTACTTACCTGCACAGAGCTTTGACATCAACCCCATTGAACACCTGTGGAATGAACTGGAACAGAGATTGCGAGCCAGACATTTTTCGTCTAACATCAGTGCCTGACCTCTCAAATGCTCTACTGGATGAATGTGCAAAGATTGACACTGAAACACTCCAAAATCTTGTGGAAAGGCTACCCGGAATAGTGGAAACTGTTATAGCTGCAAAGGGAGGACGAACTACATATTGTTTAGAATTCAATGTCATAAAAGTTCCCGTTGATGTTATGCTTTTGTCCATATAGTGCATATTTACATTTTGACATTAAAGACTATGTTAAGATTAAATTTTTTAATTTATTTTAGGTACTTGAAGAATCCAAAGGTTTAGTTCGTAATATCATGAGGGAAGAACTGGAGCAAACTAATGAAAGGGAATGTGAAGTACTCAAGAAAATCTGGGGATCTGCTCAAGGGATGGACTCCATGTTAAAATACTTACAAAGGAAAATTGATGAATTCTAAATATTACCCTGTGGATTTTCTCATAGACTAGCACTGAAAATCTCTTTTTTGGACACTTTTTAAATGTGACCTGTAGCTGAAAATATGATTTGTGTCATGTTTTTGAACAAATATCTACAACCTTGCCATGACTACAAAGCATATAAAGACATGGAGTGTCATAGCAATCCAGGACTTGAAATTTCGGCATGTACTGTAATGAAAGAAAACGGCAATGAAGAACATTGTGTGTTCCAGTGAAGCCTGGGATATGTTTTTTTTTTTGTTTTTGTTTTTGTTAATTTTTTTATTTTATTTTTTTTGTATTGTTTATAAAATATTTAAAAGAAGAAGAAAAAAAAACGGGTATCAGCCAGCCCTACATTTATTGCCCAACCAGTTTAGTTTGAGGCAATGCTTTATTTCAGAAAGGTTAAAATACCTCAAACATATTAACTTTTTTAAATAAAAGAATAAAACTAAATTCAAACATAACTCTTGGTAATGCATTTTAATAATCCAAACAAATATGTATACATGTGTTCAGGACATGTGATGTAAAGAAAGTTAAGTGAAGAAAGTGCTTCACATTCTGTTCGAAATGTGTAGTTTGTACATTGTTCACATGAAGAAACCACTGTCAGAGAGGGCCTTATCTTTTTTGTGTTTATATATATATATTTTTTGTGATGCAGTATTAGTAAGTCACTGATCATCCTTTTATAGGTGAGGTTCCTTCATCCTACCAAGGAAATTTGATTTTTAATATCTAATTTAGTTCGTTGAGAACACAATGTAGTTGTTTGCTGGATTAATGTATTACACCAAAAACTATTTTATGTTTATACTTGTATAAATTTTAGTTTTCACTAGAATGTTTTATTTAATAAGTTAATTTTGGTACACTATTAAATTACAATGTACCCAAGCAAAAACTACCTTTTGGTTAGAAGTGTATTATTTTGCTGTATTTTGGGGAGGGTTGTTTTTGTGCAAAACTATATGAATTATTTCTTCTCTCTATTTCTCTGTCTCTCGTTCTCTTCTCTCTATCTCCTCACTCTCATCTCATTACTTTTTGATAATGTATAGTGTAGAAAATGTTCTTGTAAATACAAATATTATTCCATTCCTCTTTGGAGTGTTAATTGACTTGTGACTGCAGATACATTCTAAATGAGATATCTGTGCTTGCAATCTTGTTGAATGTATGAAGCATAGTAAACAATTATTTTTGTACAGTTTTTAAATTTTTACGTCAAACTGACCATCTCCTTTTGGTGGAGAGTAGCACCCTACATAAATCTGCCTTTAGTATTTTTGCATTCTGGACATACACTTTTGTTCTGAAAAGATATATGTATAAATATATATAAACTGTACAGTCTGTAAAGTTTTATAAAATATACAGCTGTGAAATTGGCTAAAATAAAAACTAATATTTCTTAACATTCTTTAAATATTGTTACATTTTGTGATGTTCTTTCCAACTTGTTTATTTTGAGATTTTGTCACGCCAAAGTACAAACATAAGGAAAACAAAATACAAGTTTGATATTTGAATTGTATTATACAGTCACTGGAAGTAGTAACTGTATATAGTTAAAAAAAATAAAATAAAAAAAAACACACTAACTTTGATCCCCAAACTCTGTTATGCATCTACAACTGTCAAAAAAACACCCATGCTAAATAGTTTCTAAATTTTGTCCTGAGTTTAGAAATGCCCAATGTTAACATGTGCTTAGCTTTTTTTTTTTTGGAAAGTTATAGGGCAATGCTTTATTTCAAGTTTGCCAGATTGGTAATGTTGTCTTTGAGACCGTATGGTAGCCCAGGAATGAGAATTACTCCCATGATGGCATACTGATATAGATTAATTTAAGCAAACAAATATGTTTAAATGTCTATCTGTTCCTGTCCAAATCTGAGATGATTAAATTGCGTATACGCAGAAGTAAATTCACACTGACACACGGAGTTCAGGTTAAAATAACTTCGAGGAAATTTAATGGCATCTGGTTAAAAAGCGGGCTCGCAGACCCTTATAAAGGCAATATTACATCATCATTGAATATCAAGATAACAACAAATAAACATCATTAATTGGATTAAGTGTTAAGTGGCTATGTCAATGTCCACCCATCAATATTATTAATTGGCTCAAGTATTAAGTGGCTGGCTAAGTGTCCTCCCACCAGGAGGTGGCGTCATCTTGGACACGGGTGTGGACAGATGGTTCAGGCGCCATCTTACTCAGCACGAGGCTTTACTCGGTGGGAAGGGGGGCTTGGGCGTCATTTTGGGTAGTTAGTGATGTCAGACTCGGGGTCAGGTTCAGGGTCTTTTTTATGAAAGAACATTTCATTAGAGCAGTTTCTCATAAGCTAGCTATTGTATACTTTGTTTCATATTACAGGAACTTGATAATTCCGGTGTTAGTCATGTCCTTCTAGAAAATACATTCTCTATCTAATATTCTGAATGCTGTTAGGAAAATCTGTCATGTAATGAAGTTAAATGGAGTTAGTACAAAAATTTAATACAGGTTTAATAAAGGTTTTTAATAATTCTACATCAGTCCCCCCTATGAAATGTTAGACTCTAAAAAAGATAAACTTTATTTGTTAATACCAGAAGACGTGTTAGCCCAAAGGCACAGAAACCCCGTGACCGCTAGCTAGGTGTTATTGCAAAGTGCAATTCTGTCCCTTCCTTTCCCTAATAGGCTGCAGCACATCCGTCAATACGGTCAGGAAATCTCTTAACTCCGCTGGTAACCCGCGGTGGCTTGTCCACCACATCTCCGCACGGCAGTCAGTTCCATAGAGACGGACGCTGTCCCTAAGCTGGTTCCCTACCTAGAACTCTTGCACTTTATCAGTAAAAGGGATAGTTTGCAGCGGTATACAGGGTGAGTTGAGATCTTGGAAATCTTGGTCATCAACTGTCAGATGTGCAAAAGTTGGTGCCGCTTGGTCTACAGTCTTCTGTAGGAATTTTCTCAGACAGGGGAGGACACAACAAACGAGAAGAGCAAAAATAAAAAGAGAAATTAGTATTGCCATACCAATATGCATTAAAGCTTTTTGCCATCCTGTCATCCAATCAAACCATCTTTCCCAGGGATCTTTTATTCCAGAATTCCTTTTTAACTCTTCAGAGAGCTCATTTAATTTCTCTATGGCCAAGGTGACTTTACCATTAGGGCCTGTGTTTTCTGGGATGTACGTACAACAGGTCATGGTGTCGGGCAATATTTTACATACACCCCCTTTTTCAGCTAGAATCATGTCTAAGGCCATTCTATTCTGGAAGGACATTTGAGATGTAGCCTGCAGCTGTTCGGCTAAACCCTGGAGGGCATCTCTGGTGTAGTTAACAAAGCGTTGTTGGTTGTAATAAATGTAATTTATCCAATTTAAATTCTTGTTTGCAGTAACTATGGTAAAAAGTGATTCAAACCCCGCAGCAACTTCATCTCTTGCTTTAAATTCATTAGGCACCCCCCTAGGCACCCCAATGGCATCAATGTAAATGTGAGGGTCAAAACTGCCTCTTACTGGGGCTTCACGCTTAACCTTGGCTGGTGTGTGTATGGACTCATGTATGTCAGGGTGTGTGTCAGAGATAATATGTATAGGCATGATGGCTTTAGCCAGAGTACACTCCCCCCACCATTCCTTGTCCATCCTGGATCTTAGCTGTAAATCCCCACACAACCAGTAAATATCCCCTAACGACCTAGTATGGAATTGCAACAGGTACATAGGGACAGTTCTGTAAGTGGCACAATACCCTTTGGAAAAGTTACCCAAGAACTTACCAATTCCATCATAATTGGCATAACAGGTGTAGTTTCCCTTGTAAACTGTAACACCATCTGGGGGTTTGACATCCTTGGTTAGGAGAGGGTATTCTACTGTCCATGCTTTGCAGAGGGACCTATTAAAGTTGTAGTGGTAGGCAAAAAGACTCAAAACACATTCTTCTATATCTACTGGCAAAGTCAAAGGTACGGTGCCAAGGTGAGGCCGGGCACCACCACACACATAGCATGCGGTTCTGTTATGTTTGTTGGCATTGTATTTCATCCATTCTAACCATAAATTAACATCATTAAAACCTGTTTCAGCGGCCATAGTATCTTCAAAGGTGGGGTTAGCAATGGCCATCATGTCTTTAAAGGACTGGATGTGTGGTTTTAATGGATTTGAGACCATGTGGGTGGCCCCTTGCCACTCTGGAGAGTGGCACATATCCTTTAGGTAGAAGTGCCCCAATTTGTTATAGGAACCTTTCTTCCAATACATTCCCATTACATACTGGTCTGCATCCGTTGGACTGGGATGCTCAATATTTAGGATTAATTTCATGGGTATACCTCCTCCAGGCTTCCTTAGAGTCATCCTTTGGAGAAGGGATCTACCGTGATCATCTACCTTAGATAAGGCACTTTTGGGTTTGTAACCCCAGGCAGGCCCAGCATTCCACCCTGCAGCCCCCCAATGGTTACAGTTATGCCCCCATTGTTTGTCAACTACACAAACATAGGGGTCCTTTACATGAGGGATATCTTTATAGATATTTTGAATTTGTGACGTAGGGAATGGGCAGTCTACAATGTCACAGTAATCAAAAGTGTATGTAGCCACACGGGTACATGAAGAATTGTACCAGAAGGTATACCCACTGGCATCTTTAGTAATGGCTACTTGTTGGGCCTTGATTAGGCTAATTAAGGAGATGATGTACCAGAGGTACATGGTTGTGCAGTATCTGCTTCCTCTGGGGCAGGAGTCTTCTTGCAATGGGAAGCGTGGATCCAATGTGGCCTGCCGGACAACTTGACGGAGGTTGAAGTGATCAGGAGAACTTGGAATGGTCCGTCAAATCTCGGTTCCAGGGTGTGTTTCCGCACAAATTTCTTGACCAGAACCCAATCTCCGGGGAGCAGGTTGTGGGTACCCGTATCAAATTCGGGATCTGGAATTGAAGAGAAAACTTGGGCATGTATTTTGTTCAAGGCACTTGCAAGTTCAGTTACATAATCTATTAAAACATCAGTTTGAAGCTGCAACTGTTGAGGGTAATAACAACCTAGTCTGGGTGCAGTCCCAAACAGAATCTCATATGGGGATAGTGAGTGCTTCCCTCTAGGTGTGTGCCTAACGCTGAATAAAGCTATTGACAAGCTTTCTGGCCAGGGCATCTTTGTTTCTTGTGACATTTTTAACATTCTGGCTTTTAGGGTGCCATTCATGCCACTTTGCCACTACTTTGTGGGTGGTAAGGGGTGTGAAAAGCTAGGGTCACTCCCAGAGCAGTCCAAATTTCTTTAGTCACTGTTGCTGTAAAGGCTGGGCCCTGGTCACTTTCAATGACTTCTGGAAGTCCAAATCTACATACAATATCTGCAAGTAGACGTTTTGCTGTTGTCTTGGCAGTGATATTGGCCACTGGATAGGCTTCTGGCCAGCCTGAAAACATGTCCACTATTACTAGTGCATATTCATGAGGCCCACTCTTGGGCATTTGTATGTGGTCAATCTGAATTCTCTGGAATGGGTACATAGGCTTAGCCAGGTGTTTCAAGGGCACTTTGGTTGGTTTTCCTGGGTTGCATTTTGCGCAAATGACACAGGCCCTAC
The DNA here is from genome assembly GCF_036172605.1 of Pelobates fuscus. Taxonomy (NCBI): domain Eukaryota; kingdom Metazoa; phylum Chordata; class Amphibia; order Anura; family Pelobatidae; genus Pelobates; species Pelobates fuscus. The sequence goes on along the minus strand of NC_086320.1, from coordinate 170,076,139 downwards.
AGAAGCTGTTGATCAATGTTGTGATTCCAGGTGCTTCATAATACTTCTGTATGAGGGCAGCCATTAAGTCTTTTGACAGATGTGCAGGTCCATGTGCCCATTGGACAACTGCTGGATATAGATTCTTAGGAAGGCAGAATCTAAAGTTGTTGTAATATACTCCATCCTTTAGGACTGCTCCTTTCTTCTTCCATTTCTGTATTTCTTCAGGGGCAGTAGTAGCTTGCTGTTCCCGTAGGATTCTTAGGTCAGTAGGAAGAGTCTGCAAGGTAAAAATAGGAATTTCTTTGTGTCCGGACACTTCTTCATCCACTTCCTGCAATTTTCTTGCTGCTTGCTTAGCAGCCTGATCAGCTAAGTGGTTGCCCTTTGCTTCATCTGTATCCAATTTCCCATGTGCCTTTACTTTCAAAATGGCCACTTCTTCCGGGAGTAGGAGGGCATCCATTAGTTCCTTGATTGCAGAACTGTGTTTGACTGGCGTACCGGCAGTGGTAAGAAATCCTCTTGTTTTCCAAATTAGTCCGAAGTCATGTGCCACACCCAGAGCGTATCTTGAATCTGTGTAGATGTTGGCACGTTTTCCTTCGGAGATCTTGCATGCTGAAGTCAGGGCTTGCAATTCAGCTTCTTGTGCAAACATTGTTGGTGGTAAAGATGATGACTTGATAACTTCATCTGTTGTGCTGTTGTGATTACGGCATATCCTGTGTGGTATTTCCCTTCTTCATCAGCATACCTTGAACCGTCCACAAACAGAGTGAGATCAGGATCTGCTAATGGATCCTCATGTACAGTTGGTAGATGTATTGTCTCCATTTTCATCTGTTCAAAACAGTCATGAGGTGTCTCTGGATCATAGTCATTCACTATGACTAGATCTTGAAATTCATTTTCCAGGAAGTGGCGTGGCCATGCTTCAAGATGGTCAATTGTTGGGTATTTGACAATGCCATTTTCCTGTAGCTGTGATTCATTCATGGTGGCCCATAATTTCGCCATGGGCCCAAGATCATTCCATGATCTTGTTTTCAACTTGGTGACAGGGACATGTGGGATAACAATGTCCCAATGACGATACAAGTATTTGAGTTCTGAAGGCAGATGATTCAGGACCATGCTGTTGCCTTCAGAGTCACAGTAGAAGTCTTATGCAGTGAGTTTCACCTCCACCAGATGATAGAGCTCATCTTCATAGCAAGGTTCAGGAGTGATGTTTGGTTTGTACCACATGGTACAGAAGGCATATCCTGCTCCCTCGCAGAGAGGTGTTTGTCCATCATGAAAGGATAAATCAGGATGCATTCTCTTGATGGTACCAGTAAGAAGGTAGATGTAGGTTTCATCCATGATAAACCCATAGTGGATACCTCCCTCAGGTAGTGGGAGAAGAGTGGACGGATTGAGAACTTGACATCTTTGTATGGTAATGTTGTCAGGCAATAGGAGATGACATTGAAGACGTAGGTGCCTTGCAGGAGACACATGCTTGAGTTGTACTTGGTTGATGATGGCAGAAATGTCATGAGGGGCCAAGACAACTAGAGGGTGGCCAAGGACCAGGTCCGCAGTTCTTTCAATTAGTTCTCTTGCTGCAAAAACGGCCCGAAGGCAAGAGGGGGTCCCTCTGGCCACAATATCCAGCTGGCAGGAGAAAAATCCAATAGGCCTTTGACGGCCTCTTAATTCATTTGTTTGAGTAAGGACTCCTGTAGCGTGGTCTTGTCTTTCAGAGACAAACAACTTGAAGGGTTTGGTATAGTCTGGTAGGCCTAGAGCAGGAGCAGATGCAATGGCACGTTTTAGTGTACAGAAGTTGTCTTGTGCTTCATTGGTCAGGCAGAATGGGTCTGACTTGAGTGCATCATAGAGTGGTTGCATGAGCAGAGAGGCTTCTGGGATCCATGCTCGGCAGTAGGAAATGAGGCCTAAGAAGGCATGTAGAGATTTTGAAGTCCTTGGAGGTGGAATATCCAGTACTGCTCTAACTCGGTCACGAGTGAGATGTCTAGTACCCTGGGATAGACAATGGCCAAGGAAGATGACAGTTGGTTGACAGAATTGCAGCTTGAGAAGTGAAGCTTTGCATCCTTGTTCTGCTAAATAGCAAAGGAGATTAATTGAGCATTCTTCTGTTGTGGGTATGTCATCTCCACAGAGCAGCAAATCATCCACATACTGGAGCAGGACAACTTCTGGATGGTCTGATTGCCATGGATCAAGAATAGAACACATGGCCTTTGCAAATTGACTTGGAGAGTTTTGTGCCCCTTGGGGCATGACAGTCCATGTATACTGTTGCTTTTCATGCGTGAAGGCAAACAGGTATTGGCAGATTGGATCGAAGAGTACACTGAAGAAGGCATTGGCCAGATCAATGACTGTGAAGTATTTTGCAGAGGGTGGAACCCCAGAGAGCAGAGTGTGTGGGTTTGGCACAATAGGGGTGTCCAGGACTGTTGCTTCATTCACCGCATGGAGATCCTGAACCATTCTGTACTTCTCTGGTTCACCTTTTGGAGTCTTCTTCTTCACAGGAAACAATGGGGTGTTGCATTTTGATTCACATTTCACGAGAGCACCCTTCAAGAGAGCTTTGATTTGAATTGAGATAGCTGCAGCTTGAGCTGGTTTCAAATGGTATTGTGGTTTCCTTGGTAACTTTGCTCCTGGAATGAGTTTTACCACCACAGGTGGAACTTTTAGGTGACCTATGTCCTCTGGGCCTGAGGACCATAGTTTTGCAGGAACAGCTGTCTTTAGTGAATCAGGGAAATTGGACCTCAGTTCCTTTGCATCCCCATGGGGTTCTTCTAAATGGAGCATCAGAGGCAGGGAGCACAAGGCTGAGGTGTCTGACACAGATAGAGGGGTAGATAATTCTACCTGTCCATCTGGAGTGAAAATGATAGATGCCTGCAGGCGTGAAAGGACATCAGCGCCTAACAGGTTAATGGGGCATGTGGAGGACACCACAAAACGAGCAAGCAAGCTTGGGAAGTTGCCAACTCGTAATGGAGTTGATAAAGGACTTTGTCTTGGTAGGCCATCCACTCCTACACAAGAGACATCAATCTTTGACAGAAATGATGGATCTGGCCGATCTTGTTCTCGTAGAACACTTCGGGCTGCACCTGTGTCAACAAGAAATGTAGTAGGTTGTCCTTCAATGGGTAGAGTCACAGTGGCAAGTGGCCCCCCCTTATCCCCTGAAGACACTGCCATGACAGGGGTTAATGACACAGGCTTGCCAATTTCCTAATCATCTGGTTCCTCAACGATTGGAACTGTTTTAGGGGCCTTGGGGACATGTGGAGCCTTTGTCACTTTCTTGGGTTCTGGGCATTCACCTGTGAAATGTCCTTTAGCACCACAATTAAAGCAATGTCCATCCTTGGGTTTGGTGCCTTTTGGAACAGGTCCGGGGCGGGACACCATGAGAGGAGCTGAATTGGGCTTTCTAGGAGTCTGAGCAGATTCCAGACCCCTAGCAACTAGGAGTAAGGTGTCCAGAGGGACCACTTTATATTCAGGGCGTGCAGCAATGATTCCCTTGCGTATGGAGTCTTTGATGCCTAGGACAATTGAACCAGACAGCATTTGAGAATGGATCTTGTCTGTAAGATCGAATCCCAAATCTGTAAACATTTGATACAGTCTTGCATGAAACCTTTCCACTGATTCTCCTTTTTCCTGTACAATATCAGTAAGGCCAGCAGCCTGATCTGCAAGTTTGTCCTTAGCCCATTCCTTTAGCTGGTTGCAGAATGCTACTCCGGAAGCGTAATCAATATCAGTAGTAAGCAAATCCGTGCTGAGGTGGTGGGCTATGCTGGGCCAGTATGCATCTCCAGCTTTAATGGCACAAATGCTTAGTAAATCACGCCATGCGGCGGAGTAAGTCTTTTGAATTTGAACTATTCCTCGGTAAAAAGGCATAGGTTGCTTTTCTGGGTCAGGGAGTGATTTCATCAGAGCACTAGCCTGAGTAGGATCAAAAGAAACATATTTAGGAGGGGCCTGATCCCCCCGACCCGTATGTCCGAAAGGATCATCGAGGGAACAGCGAGGCGGAGGCCCCATGGCATCCGGTGAGCCTTGGTAACCATGAGAGCCGGCCTCATCATACTCATCTTCGTATGTGACCTGGACCCCTCTGGGAAGCGGGGCCGCTTGAGGTGTCAGAACCGGGGGGTATGTGGGGATCCCGGATGCTGGGGTGGCCAGTGGATTATGAGCTCGGGATGGGGGTGAATAATCACCAGGAAGTACCGGCATTATGGGTGCTGGATTACTGGGGGCCGCCATATTGGAGGCGCGGAAGGAAGCTGCGTTAGGGTCAAGGGAAGTAGTGGCAGCCATGTTGGATGTGGGCACATCCGGGGTAGCGGGCGTGAACGGGACCTGGGTAGTGGCTTGGGAAAGGAAGTAGGGATGATTTGGATAGGGCAGGGCCATGGGGTAGGGGAAGGGGTATGGCCAGGCCATCTGGGTAGAGGCTAGGGCGGAACCTGGGGAGGGCGGGATAGCTGGGCAGGGATTAGGGAAGGAGGTGGGACATCCGGGGTACGGAAATGAAGCTAAAGGGGGTGGGAACTTGGGCTGTGGGAGGAGTAGGCAGGAGAGAGGATGGAGAGAGATTAGCAGAGGCGGGTATAGTAGGAGGGACCGGAGTGGGTGTAGTGGGATTGACAGTAGCAAGTGAGGAGGGGTTAGTAAACTGGGTGGATGCAAGTGGGAGGGTAGGATTATTAACGGAGAGAGAGCGTAGGGAAGGAATGACGGATGAAATGGTTGGATTAGACAGAGAAGGTAGTGTAGGGATGGATGAGGATGATGGGAATGATAGGGATGATGGGGGGGCGAATAAAGATCCATCAGAATTCAGGACCGGACAAACAGGGGAAATGACGGGATGGGTGATGGGAGGATTGGGAGTGGGGAACATGGTCAGCTGGCTGTCACTCATTGCTGACTGAACCTTGGGGATGGACATCCCCTGAGCGCCATTTTGGGGCGCTGGCTGAGGGAATGCCCCAGCAACATAATTATTATGATATACATACAATTTTACACCTTTGTGATCTATTTCTTCCTCAACCCAACCTTCCTGCTGAATAGCTCTTGCTACTCTATACCAGGCTTCTGCAGTACGTAGTAAATCATTATCTGTAAGCTTGCCTTTCTTCTCTGTCAATAATCTACGCCAGCTTTCTGGCTGTAATCTACCACATGAAGGCACAGCAATCTTGCACACCTTAGCAATCTTTTCAACTCCCTTAACCATCTCTTCACCCTCTCTGTCTTCAACTAGATCACACGCTAACCAGCCCTTACCGGGCTTTTCTAATCCCTGACCCATTCCCCCTATAAAAGGCGTCCCAGATAGAGAGGAAAGAAGGTTTTAAACAGAGTGTCTACAATGCTCGACTGCCACTTGAAAGGGTGGGTCCCCCCAAGTGCGTCTTCCCAAAACGTAGACTAGTCACTAATTCCGCCTACCCGAGGTAGCCACGGATTGGAGCGAGGTGAGAAGTGTGTGACCAATCACTTCTCTCACAAGAGAAATAGGAGTGGAAAGTGTAAATAACACAGGAAGTAGAGTAAAAAGTTAAAGTAAAGTGAAAGTAGAGACAGACACAGGAGTTTGAATGACTCCTAATTAAAACAACAATTCAATTGAAATACAGTGCATGCATCACAGTTTAAAATACATTCAACAATAATCCCTTCCTTTACTCATGTGGCCAAAGTCACCTCCCTCAACCTCGTAGTGTCCCCGCTCGGAGAACGACTTTCCTAAGTCTCACTACCAGCGGCCACAGGAAACAGCAACCATCTTCGACCCGAATCCTGTATAGCCTCCCTTGTTACAGCGGTCCACTAAGTGTGGCCACCACTATCCCTCACTCCCGTAGTGCCCCTACGGACCCACCCGTAAGTCTCACTACCACGTGGTGCTGGAGACAGCAATGCCTGCTTGAATCCACCCGCCACAAATAAAATTGGAATGCCACCAGCCTCAGCGCTCGAAGCTGGAGGGTACCACCTCTCTGCAAGCAGAGCTATGTGCACAATGAGGCTAGCTAGGCTATCAAAGTGACACCATGGGGAATCCCCAGGAAGCAATGAGTCTACACCCCTCCACAGATTCCCCCCTCCTCTTTTTCCTAACTGCTGCAGCTACCCAGCACCTAAAAGAGGTAAACAGGCAAAGAAGACCCCCAGGAAAACTTCCACAGGTCCACCCCCCTTTTTCCCTGCAGCCACAGCCACGTGGCTCCTAAAAGGAGTAAACAGGCAACAGAGGACCCTCAGGCAAACACCCACAGGTCCACCCCCTTTATCCCAAAAGGGGTACACAGATAAACACTCCACCCGGGCACTTAAGCTAGAGACAGACCAATGCAAACACACCCAGGCAACAGATAGACTAAATGCAGGTAAACAGGTGGGTAACAATAAGGCACCGGGCAAGATATTACCTGTCTTTGATGTCCTCCCGGTAGCAGTCACAGACACTGGGACGGGTCAATCAAAGGGGCCGGAACATACCGGGATGCTGCAGGCTTAACCGTGTATTCAGAGGTGATCAGTCTCCTTTCCTTCCCCCAGGATTCCTCCGTCCAGCAGCGTCTTCATAGGACGGCTTACCGGCACAAGGCCATAGCCCGGTGCCCCACGTTGGGCGCCAAATTGATATAGATTAATTTAAGCAAACAAATATGTTTAAATGTCTATCTGTTCCTGTCCAAATCTGAGATGATTAAATTGCGTATACGCAGAAGTAAATTCACACTGACACACGGAGTTCAGGTTAAAATAACTTCTAGGAAATTTAATGGCATCTGGTTAAAAAGCGGGCTCGCAGACCCTTATAAAGGCAATATTACATCATCATTGAATATCAAGATAACAACAAATAAACATCATTAATTGGATTAAGTGTTAAGTGGCTATGTCAATGTCCACCCATCAATATTATTAATTGGCTCAAGTATTAAGTGGCTGGCTAAGTGTCCTCCCACCAGGAGGTGGCGTCATCTTGGACACGGGTGTGGACAGATGGTTCAGGCGCCATCTTACTCAGCACGAGGCTTTACTCGGTGGGAAGGGGGGCTTGGGCGTCATTTTGGGTAGTTAGTGATGTCAGACTCGGGGTCAGGTTCAGGGTCTTTTTTATGAAAGAACATTTCATTAGAGCAGTTTCTCATAAGCTAGCTATTGTATACTTTGTTTCATATTACAGGAACTTGATAATTCCGGTGTTAGTCATGTCCTTCTAGAAAATACATTCTCTATCTAATATTCTGAATGCTGTTAGGAAAATCTGTCATGTAATGAAGTTAAATGGAGTTAGTACAAAAATTTAATACAGGTTTAATAAAGGTTTTTAATAATTCTACATCAATACCATTTGCAAAAGAAGACAACCCAAGATATTGCAAATCAGGTATGTTCTTTTTTAGTAGCCACTTGGTCACAATCACCTGCCAAAGTTAGCGTTCATACATTTTTTTTTTTTGCATTTTTAACACACAGATATAAATGCTAACTTTGGCCAGTGTTTGTGACCAAGTGGCTACTGAAACAAAATGGACATACCCTGGGTTGTCTACTTTTGAAAAATATATGGTTTGATGGGGGTAAAGTACATTGGCCGGCTTAAAAAAATGCCCCAAATAGGACATGTGTGCATGATGACCAGCTGTGAAAATGCCAAGTTGGAAAACTGGAATGCGCACCCTCCAAATAAGGTATTTTAGCCCCCAGAGAACCTGAGACACCTATACATGGGTGGTATCACTGTACTCAGGAGATGTTGCTGAACATATTGGCGTGTTGGCAGTAACCCTTAAAGTTCTCAGTACATGTATTCTTAAATTGCTATGTGTGTCAAAAAAATCACCAATTATTTTTTTATTTTTTGGGGGCATGAAAAGAGTCAAAATACCCCAAGTTTAATACCTTATATTGTCTTCTTTTAAAATAAATATATAGATAGAGATAGAGATAGAGAGAGATATATATATATATATATATATATATATATATATATATATATGTGTGTGTGTAGGGTTATATACCATTTCCATACCAAAATTAGACAAACCAAGGTATTGCAAGTGGTGTATGTCCAGTCTTTTTTGTAGCCTCTTAGTCACAAACACTGGGCAAAATTGACGTTCAAGTTAGTTTTTTGCATTTTTCACACACAAACAAATATTAATGCTAACTTTTGGCCAGTGTTTGTGACTAAGTGGCTACTTAAAAAGACTAGACATACCCCATTTACAATAATGTAAAATTAAATGTAACATGCTATTTTTGACCCTGTAACTTCCCAAAACACCATATAACCTGTACATAAGGGGTACTGTTTTACACGTGAGACATCGCTGAATACAAATGTGTATTTTATTGCAGTAAAAGCAAACCGTATTATGACATTTACAGTTAAAATGTCATGCAGCACGGCCTCCCACGTGCTGGCAGGTCCACACCATGGCGCCCAGATCTCGCTGATGTGACACCCTCCTGCATTATGCGGACCGGCTGGATACACCACAGCACAATACAAATCTGGGGCAGACGGAACGACAGGCTCGGGGCCACTGAGACCTTTACAAAACGAAGTGGGCAGAAGCCAAGCCAGGGGATAGGATGAAACTCCAACTACACGCAGCCTGATGTGCACGTCTCAGTTAGTGCCTTGCTGTTACTCCACAGACTGATAGGTATCAACCCCAAACTGGACTGTTTATTTTTCTTATTACTTATCATTTACTTATCATTTAATGTCATCCAGCAACTAATCGTTTGTTATTAACTATCTAGTTTAAATGCCTGTTTACTATAAGCATACAGCTGAAGCACCTAATGCACAGTGGGCAGGTTCACAAACGGGACACCTCATTAAAGCACAGCCTAGCCAAAAGCCTTCTGTTAAATTTTACTAGTTGTAAGCAGTTCGACAAGCTCAGGACAAACCTCATGTAAGATGTACTCTAACAAAATGTGTAGTACCCTTGAATGCCAGATGTATGTATAATCTCAAGTGCAAATAGCTCAGTTACACCTAGCACTCTAGACACAAGCATCCCTGTCCAAGCGTTACCTACCTTACCTGAGTTGCATATGTTATACTACAGCTTAACAGTCAGGGGATACCAGAGCGTTAATAAACATACCAAACTAAATACTACTTATAAAATTGTGCATGCATTATCATACCCCATTCTGATTTCAAATGTTTATGAAAAAGCGTGAGGATTGCCTTTGGGGTACCTCATGCCTGTTGTTATCTTATTTGCACGACAAAAATAAAGAATTTAAAAAAAAAAAATGTCATGCAGAACTAAAAAAAAATAGCAAAATGTCTTAATTTTTTCACATTTTTTTATATTTTATTCATATTAAATTATGTTTTCTAGCTAAATATTTGATGTTAAATGAAAGCCCTATTTCTCCTGAATAAAATTATGTATAATAAGTGTGGGTGAAAGAGGTGAATTACGGTTAAACAGACATATAGTAAAATTCCAAGTTTTGTTTACGTTTTATTTTGATTAAAACGTGTGCATTTGGCTCAGTCCTTAACCCCTTCAGGACCGGTGACGGTTCAGGACCGTCATAGGCATTTTTGCGCTGACGATCCTGAACCGTCACAACGGTCTTATGTACTTACCCGATCGCCGTCGTTCCCCCGGTAGCTATCGGCGGTGCTCCTGGTGTGGGGAGACTGCCTGCAGCCCAGACAGTCTCCCCATGGTGGATTAGGACCCCTGTGGCCATGTGATCGCTCAACACAGCGATCACATGGTCACAATAGGTGTCCATGTGTCTGCCTGCAGGGGGACTGCCTGTGCTGACAGGCAGTCTCCCTGCAAGTGTAAAATAAAAAAAATTAAAAAATTAAAGGTACATGTTAAAAAAAAAAATCATAATTATATATGTGTGTATATATAATATATATATATATATATGATATATAGACATATTTTACCTATATAATATGTCTATATATCAAATATAAAAATACTTATAATTAAATTACACACGTATATATAATAAATATAGTGTGTGTGTGTGTGTATATATATATATATATATATTATAAAATACAAATAAGTAATTTAAATTAAAAAATTTAAAAATAATAAACATTTAAAAAAATATATACATCTATATGAAATTTTATTCTAACTGTATTTTGATATCCATATATATATATTTATATCAAAATACAAATTGTATATATATCTATGTATATATAAATAAATAAAAATAATACAAAATATACATGTCCATATACAAAATTACATTTATAATTATATAAATATACATGTAGACTTCAAATATATAAATATGCATATATATTTAAATTCTACGTGCGTTTTTATGTAATATTTTTACATAATTAAGTGATTTTATTGATTGCAATTTAAGGGGCCTGCCTGCCAACCCAGGCCGAAAGACCAGAGAATTTAATTTGCTAGCACTGTATTTCACCCTGTAACTTTCTATGACACCCTAAAACCTGTACATGGGAGGTATTGTTTTACTCAGGAGACTTTGCTGAACACAAATATTAGTGATTCAAAACAGTAAAACTTATCACAGCCATGATATTGTCAGTGAAAGTGACTTTTTTTTGCTTTTTTCACACAAAAACAGCACTTTTACTGATGATATAATTGTTGTGATATGCTTTCCTGTTTTGAAACACTAATATTTGTGTTCAGCAAAGTCTCCCGAGTATAACAGTACCCCCCATGTACAGGTTTTTTAGCGTTTTTGAAAGTCAAATATTTTTACATTGAAAATTTGCCAGGTTGGTTACGTTGCCTTTGAGAGAGTTACTCCCATGATGGCATACCATTTGCAAAAGAAGACAACCCAAGGTATTGGTAAATTTTAAAAATGTATGTTTTGAAACCGCAATATCCTACTTGTACTTATAGCTCTATAACTTGCAAAAAAGCATGTAAACACTGGGTATTTTTTAACTCAGGACAAAATTTTGAATCTATTTAGCAGTTTTATTAATTCGCTTTTGTAGATGAGTAAACGATTTTTAAAGTAAAGGTAAAAAAACATGTATTTTTTTAAATTTTTTATGATTTTTTCTTTAAATTAAATTACATGAGATTATATAAATAATGGTATGTAAAGAAAGCCCTTTTTGTCCTGAAAAAAACAATATATAATTTGTATGACAGTAAATGAGAGAGCGGAAAATTACAGCTAAAAATAAACACCACAAAAGTGTAATAAGAGGTCTGGTCGCAAATGTGCAACATCGCAAAAACAGTCCAGTCCTTAAGGGGTTACGAGAGCTGTGAATAAACAAATGCCAGTAAACCTCAATGAACTGAAACAATGTTCCACCACAACAATGAGAGACTGATAAAGTCATATAGAAAACAATTACTTCAAGTTATGCTGCCAAAGGTGGTTCAACAAGCTATTGAATCTTAAAGGACCACTATTGGCACCCAGACCACTTCAGCTCAATGAAGTGGTCTCGGTGCCAGGTCCCGCTAGTTTTAACCCTGCAGCTGAAAACATAGCAGTTTCAGAGAAACTGCTATGTTTCACTGAGGGTTAATCCAGCCTCTAGTCGCTGTCTCACTGACAGCCACTTCCGCGATTCTCACTGTGAAAATCACAGTGAGAAGATGCTGGACGTCCATAGGAAAGCATTGAGTAATGCTTTCCTATGGGCGGTTTGAATGTGCGCGCGGCTCTTGCCCGCATGCGCATTCGCATCTGACGTCGGCAGGGGGTGGAGTGTTCCCCAGCACAAGTTTGTTTTCCTGGCACTCTAGTGCTCCTTTATGGTGTGCTTAGTTTTTCACACATTACTTTTCTATTTTGGCTTTATTTTTGTTAAATCGTGACATGGTGTAATTCGTTGTTCATCTGAGGTTGTTTTTACCTCATTTTAAGACCTGCTAGGGAACAGATTATTTATGTCCCGATGTGTAAAACAATAGAATTTAAGAGGGTGTACTTTATTTTTCCCATGACTTTATATTCCTAATGCTTTAGCGTTTAATTCCTTTCTTCAGATTTCTGCTTTCCAATTGAAATTTTCCTCCTCCTGTGTCATCTTCTTGCATACTGACTCCTCTTCAACTTCTCATCCAATCCCCTGCTTCTCATAGAAGAAGCATTGTGGACTAGAAGCTGGGGCATGGTCTGAGGTCGGAGCGAGCAGGACGCGTCCGTGTGACGCTCCGCTAAGACCACGGGGCCAATAGCTTACAAAAGCCAGGATAATCGATGAAAATCATCCCTGGGAGCGGGGGAGCCACGATGGACAAGCGGGCCCCTAGGAAGCAGCCTAAGGAACAGCCGGAGCAGGGAACCACGGTATCCAACATGTTCGCAGCTTCCTGTGCCATGCGGCTGAGCTCTCAAGATGGCGGCCGGGACAGCCTGGGAACTCCTCGCTCTCCTTCGAGCCCGGTGGGTAACCTCGTCCCATGTACTCCTGAAACGGACACCGGGCAAATATTAGCATAACTGGCAAAGGCCCGCTCTTACCTGGCCACAGAGATCGCCAGGAATACGAACGAGGTGAAGGCTGAAATTCAGGCCTTGGGCCAGAGGACGGAGATCTTGGAGCAGCGGAAGGAATCCACGGTTTTGGCCCACACCGATGCTGCCCAGCAGATCAACACCTTGTCGGTCCGCTGAGCAGCGGCTGAATCTGCCCTGGATGACCTGGGTAACAGGTCCAGGAGAAATAAAGTTCGGCTCCGTGGTCTCCCAGAGCTGGAGGGGGAGGGATCCTTGATCGAAGTGGTGGCTGCAATCTTTAAACCGCTTCTCCCAGAGATACCAGACCACCTTTGGCATATCGAACGGGCGCTCTGGGCGAGGCGAGCAGATGACAGGAGGCCTCGATATGTCATCATCAAGTTCTTGTCCTTTCAGACTGAGGTCCTGATGAGAGCATGCCCTATACTCTATAAGGGCGTGGAGCTAGCGTTGTTCCAATATTTAACTCCTACTACACTGCAGAGGCGGCGGGAGTGGCGCTCAGTTACGGAACTTCTCCAACAGCACTCCGTCAAGTTTGCCTGGGGCCACCCCTTTCATCTGATGGCCTACAAGTACGGGCGTGCCAGGTTCTTGCAACCCGATGGAGATCCGGTGGTTTTCCTGAGGGAGCTGGGGATCCTGGCCCCAGCGGATCTGGTGACACAGACGATGGCGGAGTTGAAGTTGCGCCCCCTCCCGAGTGGTACACGGCGTGTGAGTGAAGCCTGCAGGCGTCAGCCCCCACATGGTCGCCGACGGTCTTTGGTCGGTGGATGCGGGGAATTTTATCCCGCAGGTGGGCCTAATGACTCTGTTTGGGTGGGAGGCCATTGGGGCTTCAGCTAATCGGGGGGTGTTTTCAGATGTTATACCTGTGGCCCTGGTTTGCAGGGTCTCATGTTGGGCCGTGCCCGGTCTCAGGTGGGTGATCCCTGTATATTGGGTGGGCTAGGGCTTTTTTCTTTCCTCATTTTCATCCTACATGGGTCACATGTTTTTGAGGGGTGGGGTGAGTTTTGGGGTGAGATAGCTGACAGATGTCGCTTTCTCTCTCAGGGATTGCAGGACATGGTGGGAATAGCCCATGGGAGACTGATAACTCTGCTTATGTTAGCACAGTTGCGGGGGACGGTGGGCGGCGGTGGAGGAGGCCTTTTTAGCCTCACTATTGGGTATTTTTTAGTGTTCTATATTTTTTGTATTATCACAGTCAATGTTTTATAATTCTCAATTTCACCACTAATGTCCCTAGTTATTCCCTGTGCGGTTGGGTACGATAGGTGCTGTGGGGGGCAGAGGGCGGCGGGGGAGATAGCCTTTATAGCTTTACAAAATGCAATATTTGCCCTTAGCATACCACCTTTGTGTATTGTAACCATCAATGTCATATATCTATCGCTATTACTCTTGATGTCTCGGATGGGGTGATACCCTTTTCGGTTAGACGTGGTGGGTACCGTGGTGGGCGGAAGGGGAAGTGACCCTACAATCTGCACTACTCATCCTCAACATGCTATTTTTTATACTTATAAAGGTGGAGCGCAAAATCAAATCCACATTCCCATAGGGTCCTTTAAGTGGCTTCAGCTCAGTTGAGTATATAAAAAAGGATAAAATACATATGATAGTGAAGCACAGTTACAATAAATTACAAGTATTTATTAATAGTTTCACTAAACATAAAACACTCCTAGCAATGAAGAAAATTTATCAAGATCAGTATTAAATAAAATACATGAATCTTTTATTAACTTTTTTTCTCTCTTAAAATTAGGTATGGTGGTGAAAAATTAACAGTATAGGTAAATTGTCTGGAAGAAATATATTTAATTGTTATCCGTAATAAATATGTCTATTAGGTAGTCATTTGATATTGGCTATTATATGGTTAAAGTAGAGACTACAAAGTTTAGATACACCTGTTCAAGAGAGACTATTACTAGCGATCCAATAGGAAGCGAGAGGACCGCTAGAAATAATGGACTAGCAAGACAAGACAGCATCACTGCTTTATGTCCTGAGGAAGCTTTGGCGAAACGCGTAGATGACGCAGTGACGCACGCCTGTTACGTAGTGACGCAAAAGGGGCGGAGCACCCGGGAAGCTCGCAGAACCCCAGACCGACGCCCAGGATTACCTAGTGGCCTGTTTTCTCTGTTGTATCCGTGGAGGGAAAAGGAGAAGCCGGCTACAAGTTATTTTCGTGCCTGGGCTAAGGCAACTAAACAGCGTTTGTGAGTAGCAGCTGGGACTGCATATACTCACCTACTTTCATCTTGTAAGAGGCTTATTGTTTAATTTTATTTTCATTTACTTTCATCTGATTTATGTACTTTTATCTGATTCATGTATTTTATTTAATATTGATCTTGATCAATTTTTTTCATTGCTAGGAGTGTTTTATGTTTAGTGAAACTATTAATAAATACTTGTAATTTATTGTAACTGTGCTTAACTATCATATGTATTTTATCCTTTTTTATATACTAAACTGAGCTGAAAGCCACTTAAAGGACCCTATGGGAATGTGGATTTGATTTTGCGCTCCACCTTTATAAGTATTTTGTCTGTTTGTTGGTGTGGGAATTGGGTACACACAGGTGTGCAGCAGCTTTTTGAGACTTAAAGGGAAACTCCAGTGCCAGAAAAACGATCCGTTTTTCTGGCACTGGAGGGTCCCTCTCCCTCCCACCCCCCAATCCCCGGTTACTGAAGGGGTGAAAACCCCTTCAGTCACTTACCAGGGACAGCGGCGATGTCCCTCGCCGCTGTCTCCGCCTCCGCGACGCTCCTCCTAGTGATTACGTCGGCCGGTGGGCGAGACTAATCTCGCTCACCGGCCGAGGAGACCTAATGCGCATGCGCGGAAAAGCCGCGCATGCGCATTACGTCTCCCCATAGGAAAGCATTGAAAAATCATTTCAATGCTTTCCTATGGGGTTTTGAGCAACGCTGGAGGTCCTCACACAGCGTTAGGACGTCCAGCGACGCTCTAGCACAGGAAACCTGTGCTAGAAACTAGGAAGTGACCTCTAGTGGCTGTCTAATAGACAGCCACTAGAGGTGGAGTTAACCCTGCAATGTAATTTTACAACATGACAGGAGGCTTCGTATTTGCTTAAGACTTTCTTTACTTCGTAACTTTTTACTTAGTAACAGGGTAACCAATCAGAAAAAACAAATAGCAAGGTATAAGAGTCCCTCCCTGTGATGTCACTTCCTCTTTCTTTGCTGCTTCACACCAGTACAGGTCAGAGTGCCACTGTCTCCTACTTTCTGTGGGTTTCTGTGGTTTTTCTTATTAATTTGTCTGTCATCTGTTTTACATTATTCACTACTATATTTACTATTATATTTGTTCTTAATATTTCTTATCCTTATGGGCTTTTATTTATCCATCTTATTTATCCTTTTCCTATACTTTCCTCACTACTGAGTTTTTTATGTTTTCACTACATCTAAATTCTGTCTTTGGTATTCCGATTTTTATAACTGTTTTTTTCCGTTTTTTAATATCTTTTTCTACCTCTTTTAGTCCGGTTTGCGAGCGGCATTCTGTGCCCCGTTTTCCCGGGCTTTTTGGGCTGTGGAGAACGCCTCCATCAGCTCTCAGTGCGCACGGCGGCCATCTTGGACCTCGCGCTCCTCCGCGAGATCCAAACGGCCTCCTCTTTCGCTCATGCGCATGTGCGAGATCGCGGCGGCCATTTTCTTGGTTCCGCGATCTGCAATCTCTCCGGCCGTGCGGCGGCCATTTTTTGCCGCATATCGCGGCGTTTTCATATTTAACTTACCTATATGATTAAAGTCAATCACTCATATATACCTGCTCAGTACTATATATATATATAACTTAAAATTACAGGTTAAGTGTTCTCTACTTCCCTCTACTCACCATAGGAGGGATTTTAAAATACCATTAGAACAGCCACAATCTATTTCAGACTATCTCCCCCTGGTGGAAATTTGTTTATACTGCATTAACCTATATTCTCATTGAATAAACAATTCTTGATTATATTACTGAATACCTTGGAATACATATAGGGTAAATTCCCTATCTATACCTTTGATTAATACAACCCATACTTATACTGTGGATGGGTATAGGGAAAAAATCCCTAAACAAGTTTTATGATTGCTGTTTACTTATACAGCCCATGATTGGCCCGCTTTGTCTGTGCCTCCATACCTCTATACGGGTTTGTATAATTATTCCCAGAGGTTATTTATGCTGGGTGACCCCCAGTTTCAGCTTGCACTGTGGATTTATAACATATTGTGATATATGGTGACGGCCTTAAGATACATTCTAATGCTGGCCTATTCTGCCCCATAGGTCTCAACACTGTTGCTATGGAGGCTTCAAATCAAGATCAAAACTTGCAAGCAATTATAAATGCGGCTGTAGCCGTTTCACTAGAAAAGGCCCTGGCTCGGGTGCTGCCCATTGAGCCAAAGGATCCTAAAATATCTGAACCCCCGCTTTCTGACGAAGAGGCGGAGGAGTCAGATTCCACAAAAATAAACCCTTCCAAACCCAATAAGAGATATTGGAAAGGGAATGGGCCAGAACCTCTCAAACGCAAAGGGAAAGAACCGGCGAAACGCCCCAAACAGGCAGACACTAAAGAGAAGCACTCAGTCCAGCCCACTCTATCGGAAGAGGAGGAAGACTCTTTCGACCTACACCCCTTAGCCATCCTAGATGAATGGCAAGCTGACCACTCTTCTGAAGATGAGGAAGACTGGCCCGAGACATCGTTTAAAGGAGCACCTCTCCTTCAAACTGCTATGGGAGATCTCACAACCGAAGATATGGTACCCAGTTCGAACCCTTCTGGGGACGCTGAATCCTTTCTGGATTCGTTTGGTCAACCTCTTTTTGACCCAAGACAGATCAGATACCCTCGATCATCTGAATGGTCACTCCCAGACCATCTCTCCAAGTATATACATTTTTGGATCAGGAGACCCCTAGACCGGGAAGTCCGCAAGCGCCTAAGAGCCGAATGTCCTAGACCTTCTCTACCGGACAAGGTCGCTGTGACCCCAGAGTTTGATACGCTGCTCTACACATATATGGCCAGATCCGGCCGTGACCCTAAAAAGGGCATTGAGCGCAGCTTGCGCCTCACGCAAGACAAGATGCTAGATATCCTGGGACCCCTGGCCAAAATTCTTCTACTGGCTGATGAAGCCCTCTCTAATGAAGATCCTTTAGACCCATCCGTGATAAGAGAATGGGCACTACGCTCAATTTGCCTGCTGGGCAATGCAAATACATCTCTCTGTACTGAGCGTAGAAAAGCAGTGCTGCTGCGTATGGATGCCAAGTTAGCTGACTTGGGAACAAAAGAATTGGGTCCCAAGGCCAAAGGCCTGTTGTTTGGAGAACCCTACATTAAAGAATTACATAAACATGTTAACTTATACGCCACACTAAACAAGGCGCAGTCATCCATGAAAAGGGTATTTCATCATCAACCCTCACGGGTTTTTGGCAGGGCTGGCCGTACAAGGGGTCGTACAGTCAGCCGCTTCTGGTCCACAAATCAACGCCAAAGAACCCCCACTTCATCATTCTTCCCCAACTATCAATCAAGGGGCTCCTACACCCAAAGGGCGGATAGGGGAAGAGGATACAGAGCCCGCGGACGCAAGAGATACCCAACAGGTGAGATTCCCTATCTTTCACCTTTCTACTGTTTATCATGCGGGCAGGTTGTCACTTTGTGTAGACATGTGGAAGACGCTGTCTTCAGATACCTGGGTTCTAAACACAGTTCAGGGTTATTCCATAGAGTTTCATTCTCTCCCTTCTCAAACAGGTTATCCTCACTATCCAACAATGTCAAAATCTCAGAGTCTTCTTCTCGATTCAGAACTACGTTCTCTACTAACAAAAGGAGCGATTCAACCTGGTCCCCTCGACGAAGGCTTCCTCAGCTCCGTCTTCTTGGTCAAAAAGAAATCTGGGGAATTCCGCCCAGTAATCAACCTTCGCCAACTGAATACCTTCGTGATTTACAGACACTTCAAAATGGAAGGAATACATCTCCTCAGAGACATTCTCCGACCAGGCGATTGGTTCACCCGACTCGATCTCAAGGATGCTTATCTCTCCGTATCAGTACATCCATCCAGTCGGCGTTTTCTCCGCTTTCCTTGGCACCACCGGATTTTTCAATTCACCTGCCTTCCATTCGGCCTGAGTTCCGCCCCATGGTGCTTCACCAAACTGCTCAAGCCAGTCACCGCACATCTTTGAGAAAGGGGCATTCGTTGCTTAATCTACCTCGATGACCTCTTGCTACTCTGCGAAGATGTATCCAGGCTGCGTTCACAGACGAACTATACATCTTTATTGATTGAATCTTTGGGGTTTGTCATCAACCAAGAGAAATCGTCACTGTCCCCATCCAGAGTCATTCAATTTCTCGGCTTCGAGATCGACTCTTCAACCTGTGTTCTTCGCCTGCCTCAATCCAAGTTAACTGCGATCAGGAAAGAACTACGCAAAACGCTTCGTCAAGCAGATCTACCCCTTCGAGGTTTAGCTCGGATCGTAGGCCTACTTTCAGCTTCCATTCAGGCAATCTACCCAGGTCCTCTACACTATCGGGCCATGCAACGCTTGAAAGCTCAATTCCTCCGGACCCACCCATCATACGATCAGAGGGTCCCGATCACCACCGAAGTGAGGGAGGAACTTTACTGGTGGCTCCGCCACATGTCTGCCTGGAACGGCAAGGCAATTTTCGGCCCCACTCCGGACTTCATGGTGGAATCAGACGCGAGCCTTCAAGGCTAGGGCGCAACCTGCCATACATCCTCCACCGGAGGACCATGGACCAACACAGAACATTCTCTCCACATCAATTGCCTGGAGTTAATAGCCGGCTCTTTCGCAATTCGCAGTTTGACCAATCATCTCTCAAACTGCTGTATTCTCCTTCGGATGGATAATATCTCAGCCGTCCAATACATCAACAAATTAGGCGGAGCCAGATCTCACATCCTCTCCGAAGTGACAAAGGACATCTACGAATTTTGCTTCCAATGCAACATCACACTTCAAGCAGAATATCTTCCAGGGGAGACGAACATTACCGCGGATTGGTTCTCCCGACATTGGAGAGACGCCAGCGACTGGCGCCTACACAGGACAATCTTCCTTCGCATCTCCAAACTCAGGGGCCCGTTTGTTCTGGATCTATTCGCCTCCCGGACGAATTTTCAAGTCCCTCGTTTCTTCAGCTGGCTCCCAGACCCAGAATGCTCGGCAGTGGATGCCTTCCTTCAGAGGTGGCCGACAACGGGAGCCTATGCCTTCCCTCCATTTGCGATGATCTCCAGAATCCTTCTTCAGGTTCGCAGACAACAGGTCACGCTGGTTCTACTCACCCCACTCTGGCGGGGCCAAGCCTGGTTTCCAGATCTCCTGGACCTCTCCTGTCGACATCCTCTCCTTCTACCTTCATGGCCCAATCTCCTAGAGGACCCTCAAGGGAATCCTCACCCAATGATACTGCAAGACCACCTCCACCTAGTAGCTTGGACTCTTTCAGGGGAACCTGGCATTTCAGAGAACTATCGCAGAGAACTAAGGAACTCCTCTGGGATTCATGGGCCCCTGGCACCAGAAGATGCTACCTTTCCTCCTGGAACACTTGGTGCAATTGGTGCCTGGAACGGCATACCAATCCCCTTACTGCCCCTAGACAATTCATATTGAATTTCCTCTCTCATCTATTCGACCTGGGCCGATCCTACCGATCCATCAACGTTGCCCGGTCAGCCATCTCGGCAGCCCACGTTCCCCTAGAAGGAACTCCAGTGGGCCAGGACCCGCTGGTTTGTAGGCTTTTGCGGGGCATTAAACTGGCTCGCCCCCCAACACCGAAATACTCCCATCTCTGGGACGTCAACGTCATGATTCGCTTCCTGGAAACTTGGCCAAACAACGAGGATCTATCCCTCCATCAACTCTCTGCAAAATTCACCCTGTTACTTTGCCTAGTGTCCTTCCGACGGGTATCGGATGTTCGAGCATTTGACCATGACGCTGTCAATTTTTCTCCGGAAGGTGTCACCTTTTTAGTATCCAGACGGACAAAATCAAACTCTTCTTCAGTTTTTTACCCGTACTTCCCTAACCACCCGAAATTGTGTGTGGTTTCACTTCTCTCCTGTTATTTACCACTCACCCCCTCTCTCCGTTCAAACTCCTCCAGCCAACTATTGGTCTTGTACGTTCGACCTCATCATCCGGTGTCAACCACAACCCTTGCCCGATGGGTTAGATGGTTACTCTCCCTGGCAGGGATTGAAGCCTCCTTCGGAGCCCACTCCATCAGGGGAGCAGCGGCATCGGGAGCATTCAACGCGGGAGCCTCTCTTTGAGACATTCTTCAATCTGCAGACTGGTCACGGGAGCAGACGTTCCGCAACTTCTATTTTCGTCCGGCTGTGCAAGCTTCCTTACCCCTTCTCGGGGAGCGTTAAAACAGCAAATACGAAGCCTCCTGTCATGTTATAAAATTGTAGATTATGCTAGCTTTAGTGTACCTATAATCTTAATTTTATTAATGACAGGAGGCGAGTATTTCCCACCCTTCACTCTCGTTTCTTCCCCCCCCCTTTAAGGTCATCACGGTAGGTAAGTTACTCATTGACAAAAGTAAATACACTATGTTTTACTTCCATGGAGCAAGGGGTTACTCTCTAGGGGTGTATAGAATAACTCCGGGTGGGAAGTGGCCTATAATACATGATTTACAACAACTGGATGTCATGATTTTAGAAGTCCAATTCACGGATTAATGCTTGGTTTCGACTCTGCTCTCTCGTTTCAGCGTAAAACTCCGCTAAGAAGAAAAGACTAGTTGCTGTTCCACCTCAAGCATCATCTCAGCTCTTCAAGAAAACATGCTTACGTTCCTGTTTCCCTCTCAGGCATCAACTTTCTCGTCTGGCATTCTGAATTTCTCATCTGGTTCTTCTTCAGTTTCCTGTTCCTATTTGTTCGCAGCCAGAAAGAGGAAGTGACATCACAGGGAGGGACTCTTATACCTTGTTATTTGTTTTTTCTGATTGGTTACCCTGTTACTAAGTAAAAAGTGCTGCTGTGAAGCTTAAGTAAAGAAAGTCTTAAGCAAATACTCGCCTCCTGTCATTAATAAAATTAAGATTATAGGTACACTAAAGCTAGCATAATCTACAATTATTGCAGTTTATGAAAAACTGCAATAATTACACTTGCAGGGTTAAGGGTAGTGGTAGTTGGCACCCAGACCACTCCAATGAGCAGAAGTGGTTTGGGTGCCTGGAGTGTCCCTTTAACTCTGTATCAGAAATGTTCAGTACTTTTTGAGGCGTTATAGAAATTTTGCAATTTTTTTTCTCTCACCTCATCTGTGCTTATATAGCTATATTTTTAGCGCTTTTATATTCTAGATATAATGCTATTTTTTATGTTATATACTTATCACTATTGTTTCTCAGGTCTCTAGTGGGGTTGTTCTCTTGGTGGGGTTGTTCCCCCCCCCTCCCCCGGCTGCATCTTCGTCCCTAGGCGGTCGGCTACATAATATAGAACCGTCAACTAAATGGTACCGTGTTGGTTTATTTATGTTGCGAAGCAAAACCAATGCAGGGTCCTCCCACACTTGGCCCGGCACGCAGAGCTGCAAGATCTCTTGGAGTGGCCATCTTGCCCCCGCTGTGGTTACGATATCGTTTTCTAGGCCGTTGGCGTCCCCTGTTGTGGGGCAGGAGGAGGATATCCCTAGTTCAAATATTCATGGAGTATAGCAGCTACCATTTGCGTTATTATCCCATAAAATGCTCAAGTTGGCACCCTTGTGGTGCGTTTACTATTGGTCTATGTCTCTGTTACCCTGGAGCTTCGTTGATGTCCTGGGGAAGCTGGGACATACGCCCCGTTTAAGCCTGGCTATAGAAAGACCAGGCAAAAGTTGTATATACTGTACTGTTCTCTACACTTTTTTCTTTCTCCCTTCCCTTCTCTACACTTCCCTGTTCTTTTTTCCCCTCGGGAGGGGAATTAGGGGAGATCTGGGGTATGGACTGGCTGCACGGGGATCACGGGGGCTCAGCCTCACAATCAGTGAGTGTACAAATACGAGATGCATGTGGGATGCCGCCTCAGGGTGGGTGGATATGTCAGGCACAATATAACCCCCTAGTATTGTATGAAACTAATATCATTAAATGTTAAGGGACTGAATGCCCCGAAAAAACACAGCCTCATGTTCAGGGAACTTAAACGCTTAGATCCTGACATAGCATGCCTGCAGGAGACACATTTACTGTTGTCGGCGAGATTTGCCCTAAAAGACCACACCTTTCGCACTGCATGCAAGTCTAGAGCTCTCAACAAGAGGAATGGGGTAGCTGTGTTTCTGCATCACAGATGCCCACTCAGGGTAGGGACCATAGAAGCGGATCCGGAGGGTCAGTTCGTGCTGGTGTCAGGAACTTTTTATTCACATTCAATACATATTCTGAATCTATATGCTCCAAATGACCCGTCCGTTGCCTTTTGGGACGCAGTGGAACGGATGGTGCTTACTCTGCCGCATGGCATGGTGATCGTGGGAGGTGACTTAAAGGCTGCACCATGTCGCGCTGTGGATAGGGGTCCCTGTTGGGGGTTACCGCAATCGCATAGAAGGGGCAGGCAAGATAAATTGCTTCATTCCTTTATACAACGCACAGGTCTTATAGATGTTTGGAAGTCCCCTTACCCAGACGACCCTGACTATACTTTTTATTCGGCTGCACACGATACTTATTCTAGAATTGATCTATTCTTGGTAAACACTCTCACGGTGGCCAAAGTGTCTGGCTCCACTGTAGGTTCTATTACGTGGTCGAATAAATGAAAGTGTACAGGCACTCTTCCATCAGATAGGTGCTGGATATCTGGGTAACCCTCTCCTGGTACCTCAAAAATAATATATATAACAACAATTGATACCGCACTCTATAATAAGAATAAGAATGAGTAATGTAAGGCAGATACTAGCAAATATTAATTTATTGAATTTGTGGAGATAATAAATATCTCAAAAAATAGTATCCTATAGTGAATAAAGTATATCAAATCTCACCATGAGTACCTTAAAATGAATATACTAAACAATACCAAAAAAACCCAATACAATCCGTCAGTTGAAAGCGTGCCGCAAGGCACTGTATGGTAGAGAGCCCTCTACCTGCTGTACACAATATATACAGAAGTCCATCAGCAAAATAATGTTGAAGAATGTGTATATTAGAAAAAATAGATATATTCAAAAATATAAAAAAGGCAAAAAAGAATAAAAAAAGAAAAAGAGAAAAAGAAAAAAAAATGTATTTACAGTCCAAGTGTGTACACACTGATGATAGTATATAGGTGTCTCTTCAATGCTTTATGGTTTATGGTTTGATCTCACCAAATCTTGAATTCAGAAATCCTGTCTTTGACGATTGGAAAAACCCAAAGGTAAGCGTTTTTTCTTTTCAGTTTGCAGCAATTGAAGAAACCTCCAGACAGTCCTCTTGTGCTGTTGGATGAGGCAGGGGGTCTCACTATTACGTGGTCGGACCACGCTGAGGTTACCATGACCTTAGATAAATTGTGCACGGCGTCTCCATGGTCCTGGAAGCTGAACACTCCTTTACTACAGGATGTAGTGGTTGTGGAGACCACTCGGAAATAATTATCTGATTATTTTGCTAGGAATACAGAGTCCGGCCTATCGCCGGCCATGGTGTGGGTGGCTCACAAAGTGGTGATCCGGGGAGGAGTGATTTGTGAAGCCACCTTGGAAAAAAAACGTAAGGTGAAACTATTGTCAGCTCTCTTAGAGTCCCTGAGGAAAGCAGAACAAAAACATAAGACCGATGCATCTGCTCTTACATTGGCGGAGGTGCGGGCCCTGCGGAAGTCTGTACGCGAAACACTCCAAGAGAACATATTATGAAAAATCTAATAAAATGGATACGCTCTTGGCCAAATCACTTCGCCCGCGGCAGAGGAACACCCATATCACGAAGATTAAGGATTCATCTGGTAGATACCAAACGGATCCCGCCAACATCGCTCAAGTTTTCACTGATTATTATAGCAAACTATATAATCACTCTTGTGGAGACACTGATGGCCTACCCAGGGAATTGAATGACACCCGTGCATTTCTATCTCAGCTGTCCCTCCCTAGATTGTCGGATGCCGACTCAGATAACCTACGACAACGGATCTTGACAGAAGAGATAGATGTGGCTATATCCTCATTGAAAGGCAACAAAGCCCCGGGCCCTGATTGCTTTGAGGGTGGCTATTATAAGACATTCCGCAAGGAACTCACTCCTCATTTGGAGACATGGCTTAACAACCTCATGGACGGAGGCACACCAGATAGAGACCTGTCACTAACAGACATCGTCTTGCCGAAACCCGAAAGGATGACTCAGCACCGGAAAACTTCCGTCCGATATCTCTAATTAGCCATGACTCCAAGATTTTGTTGAAAAGACTCACTAACAGATTAAACCCGCTTCTGACATGCTTAGTCCACCCGGATCAGGTGGGTTTTGTGCCTGGTAGACAATTGTTTGAAAACACTCGATGTAATATCAATCTTATCTGGAAACAGGCCACTGGGGGGCCCCTACCTTGATTCTGTCACTAGACGCCGAGAAGGCCTTTGACAGGGTCAAGTGGCCTTATTTATTCGAGGTGCTGGCGCATTTCGGCATTCCTAGTCCGTTCATCACCGCAATTTGCGCTATGTACTCTAATGTGCAAGCAAGGGTCCGGATCTCTGGAGCGAAAATAGCGCCGCTTTGTTTAGGTAACGGTACTAGACGGATGTCCTTTGTCATCCCTGTTATTCGCGCTATCTCTAGAGCCCCTCTTACAAAAGTAACGCAACAAATCGGATTTTAAGGGAATTAAGGTGGGGGGACAACAGTACGTGGTATCCGGATTCGCGGATGATATCCTGCTGACGCTTACTGAGCCGAAAACCTCCATGGTGGCTCTAAGGAGGAGAGGCGGTGGGTAGATCTAGAATCTTCGATGGTGGCATCTGACATTCCGCAATTCTATATGTGGGTCCCGAAGGAACATAGACCATCTATTCGTGTTGCTTGCCCACCTATTTATAACTCTCTAAAAATATGGGACGCCACATCATTAAAATATAGTCTATCCTCTTCCCCTTCCCCGCTTACTCCTTACTTGATGAACTCCTCATTCCTCCCAGGGATGGATACAAGAGATTTTCGGGGTATTGAAACCGCAGGCTTACAGCGTTTCTACTATCTCTATAAAGGTGATTCCTTTATATCATATGAGGAATTGAAAGACAGGGCTCCGCTGCGTCCCCATGATTTTTTCCACAACCTCCAATTGAGGGATTATGCCCAAGCTCCCGCAATTAAAAATGCTGCGCTAACACAACTTACTTTTTTTGAAAAGATGTGTATCGGAGAGCACTTCCCAAGAGGCTTGATTACTAATCTATACGCTCACCTAAGCGCAAACACCCTGGAATGGGGAGAACTTACATATATAGACCAATGGGAGACGGACCTCGGTAAAGTATTGGAGGGTATCGAGTGGCAGGGAGGCAGCCGCAACATCCTCTATATGTGTCTCTCTGCAGGAACAAGCTTACAAAATCATGTTTCGATGGTATACCACACCGGTGAAACTTTGCAGAATAAACAAAACTCCAACAGATTTCTGCTGGAGAGGGTGCGGGCAGAAAGGTACCTACCTACATATGTGGTGGGACTGCCTGGAGGTACAAAAATATTGGACACAGATCGCGGCACTGCTGCGGAACCTTTTCAATAGAGACGTTAAACTAGACCCTTGGGTGTTCCTGTTGGCCAGGTCCATGGACGATGGGTCGGGGACGGAACAGAAACTGTTACACAAGGTGAACTTAGCAGCCAGGAGGGCCTTGGCCCAGGTGTGGCTACAGAGGGAGACCCCCTCACTCACAGCAGTCACGAAAAAAATTAAAGATACTCTACTCATGGATAAATTAACAGCTCAGGTCAGAGGCACCATGAAGAAATTTGAAAAGATTTGGGGCCCTTGGATGGTTAGCAATGTTGGAGCTTAGGAATGGGGCAGAGTAGGCTCATTCCCACACAACACCGCCCTCTATGCTACCGTGGATGGCGGTCGAGGAACTCACATCTCCATCCCTTCTGGGGGGACTTTAAAGATCCCTTCGGAGTTTTACATGTAATCTAATGCCCCAAAGTGAGATTCCACTGCAAATTTGGAGACACACCCCATCTTGCGCCGCCTGGGCCGAGATTCTCCTCCCCGGGCGGTCTCCCTGCGGCCTTTGTCAGTTCTCGGGTTCCCCCCACCCCCTTCCCATTTCTCTTTTCCCCTATATCTATCATCCTTCTCTTTTTTTTCTCTGCTTCGTTTCTAGTTCCTTTGTCTTTAGTTACCTCTATCTCTATTATTCATCTTAACCTTATCTCTCCTCTGACTACCATTAGCATTTCGACCCGCTATTCTTATAGAAATTAATGCCTTTCGAGAAGTGTTTTGAGTAATGAGGTATACCTAGGGCTGGAAAGGCAGAATTGTATTGTCAACATAATCATTGTAGGGTCGAGGGTGTCAGCATTGTGCTTCTATTGGCACATCTAAAAAGACACAAAAATTAAGCTCGATTACCGAAGTTGCTTCATAATTGGTTGGTCGGATTCACTCTATTTTATCTTTTCTTCCATTTAAAAATACCCTGGCGGGTCACCACCATGAACAGACTTCCACAATTGCTATATATATCGTTTTATTGCCTTTATCGATGTCGATTGCTGATTCGTCTACTCGCATGTATATGTTTCATGTTATTACAAAAATATTATTGGATGGATGTAAACTGATGCACTTTTTTTATACTTCTGTTAAACTTGTTGGTGTCTTGCCTTGGAATAAATAAAAAATGTTTTTAAAAAAAAAGAAGCAAGAGTGCTGCACTCCTCCAAACAAGTGCTGCTAACAACGATACTTGTCTCGCAACTAACCGCAACACGAGTGCTTAAACCGACCACGAGGCCTACACGGGAGCGGAGACTAGTGCCTGGGGGAGGTGGCCGTTCGCCCGGCACGGGAACTGCTCGCAAGCAAGAAGCACACGCTGCCCTGCTACCCTCCCTCTGGACCGGTGGGGGATATCCCGGTCCTTGCCGGGGCCGACTACCCCCGCAAAGCAACGCGAACAGGCGATAAAACCTGCGGTGAGGCGAACCTGCAGAGGGACTGTTAAGATGGCGGCACAGGCACGGCCTGCAACACAGAGCACCCATATCAAGCCACCCAAACATACTTGGGCATTCTTCGACCGGCTCTGCGCAGGCCTCTGGACGGAACTCAATGTCCGGCGAAACTTGGGCGGACTCCCGCCAAGAACTATCAGAGTGGCCTCCCGACTAAAATGGCGCCGGAAAACGAGATGGCCAGAAAAGCTGGCATGGCCCTTGGGCTACAGCACTCATACAAACGCGAGACCAGCCAGTATACCCGACCTCTCAGCCACTCGGAGACTCCGGAGACCTCCGACCTACATGCCGTACTCACCAACCCCCGAGCTCCAGCCCGCAATGGAGGGACTAACCGGAAAGGTAAACAGCACACACAGGCCGCTGGAAGGGTCCGGAGAGAGGAACAAGCGAAGGCTTCGACCCCTGGACTGCTGACAACCAAGAGAGAAAGGCAGTTGTACACCGACAGCCTCCCAGTACAATGGCGGTAAACACACTACATAGAGCCAAGCAGACACCCAGAGACAAGATCAGAGAAGTTTGTCTTGCCTTACCCGGCATTGGACTTTTACATTTTACACTCTGCTTATACTTCTCTATACCAATATAACGAGATCTGCTGTGCCCCTGCTAACATGCCTACCTAATGCTAACCCTCATGCATATCTTAGTATTCTCCTACATAGCCCCAGCCTTGCAGACCAACCTGTTAGTAGCCCGTAATAACCTGAATTGCCATGACCCAGTGTTATCTTACTTCAAGCACTACGCCTCTATACAATGCTTAACATGCCCAACATTAAGCCCAGTCGAGGTTGAAACACCACAGGCACTAGCATTGCATAAAATCTACAGCATAAATAGCATACACCCAGCTACTTTCACTTACAGCGCATGGATTAATACCTTTTTGTTTAGTATAACAAACCTTACGGGACGCAAGCTTAAGCCTGTTTAACTTTAACCTTATACTCGAATTATCTAAGCCTGTTCAAACATTACCAAGTTGTCAAATTTGGTGGTCAACCTTATGACAATGTTATGTTATATCACGACAATGCCTAAGCAACGTAAAACCAAACTGTTTATAGCCGGGAAAAATGTGCTTGTTCTACCACATACCTCTATGTTTAACTGTTTTAATGCGCTGGAGGATTGCCTTTGGGGTACCTCACAAGTAACTGTTATAAACTTACGCACAACAAAAATCACCGTCAAAACAACTAAAAGTAACAGACCCAATGCACTAGAATAAAAAAGATTGACAAAGCAAATTCAAATTGGCGGCGACAATGTGGTGCACTCACCACTTATGTCGGAGGGGATCTCTGATTCTGAGCCAAATCCCTTAAACCAGGATATTACCCCACTTACAGAAAAAAGACAGCGAAATATGATGCAGGAACTTAAGGCCACATAGCAAGCCAATTTCAGGCAGTTATCTGCTGATAGAGAATTCGGTCTCTGCTGAACCACTACCCCACGAAGCTGTTGATGTGACACGGAGGAAGATCAGTGGTGATTCTGGAGCCTGAAGTGGGACTAACCAAGATCAAAGAGTGGGGCTTGTTTCACAAGAATGGTGACAAGTAGACCCTCACCTACAAGACTTCAAGTGGAATCCTCACCACGATCATCGGCTCACCGCCTGGGATGAAATAACCTATGAATGATTCACCTGAACAAGTTCCTGTTGTTCACAAGTATT
Organism: Pelobates fuscus; assembly: GCF_036172605.1. Taxonomy (NCBI): domain Eukaryota; kingdom Metazoa; phylum Chordata; class Amphibia; order Anura; family Pelobatidae; genus Pelobates; species Pelobates fuscus. The sequence continues at coordinate 170,046,564 of NC_086320.1, read as the reverse complement.
GTTTAACCAGTTTTACTAAAATGTTTATGTACAAGGGCTACTCGAAATTGCAAATGGTCAGGCTCTTACTGTTACTGTACTACTGTAGTACTTACTGTACTAGGAATAGGAAAAAAACAACCTGTTACTGCAAGCTCTTCTTGAACTTATACTTCAGAGCCATTATACAAGTTAGATGATATAACTGTTAATTGATGAGTCTGTTATGTATGTACCTGTAAAACACATAGAGCTGTTAATAATGTTAAATTACACACTCTTATTATACACTTGTAAGTACCTTGGCATTCACTAATGATGAATGTACACAATTTGCTTAATACTCTTACTACTACTCCTAATTCGTGACCCGCAGTCCAGATTATATTTCTACTTATATCCTTCTTTGGGAAGACCTATTAAGGTGCCCTCAAATCTGCCACATCATCTTGAGTTATATGTTAGGTGGAAGATGGTGTATGCATAAGCACAGCATGTTTCTAGTCTAGCAAAGCGATTGCTTGACTGATGTAACATGTTGAGATATCAAGTGACATCTCAACATGTTACATCAGGTAACTTTGGCTTTGTCCCTATATTGATAGTATACGTTGCTCACGATTTTTATGGGTTGACCAGCGCTACCTTTCACTATGGTGTAATTTCTTAAAGTGTTAACACAGGCTTTAAGGATGTATTGAGCACCCTACACGACCGACCTAATAGCTGCTTAGTCCTTTAATTCCACACACGGAAATAGCCTTAAGTGTTCAAATAACTTTAAGGTTGCAGGTCTTCTCTTAACGTAAAACTCTCTAGATCTATGGTATTTACCTACTACATGGGTCCCTACATCATGAACTAGAAAATATTTTAACTCACAAGCAGATCAGGGTTCATCTCTACAAACCTTTACATATATTATCAAGTTCAGTTCTACATTTTCATACGCTCATATAATGAGGGAATCTTAATCCTAACCACTTTGACCAAAGTCTCGCAAAGCTCAATTGTATATACTTTTCTTTTTGTTAGTTGTATGGTTTTTGTCTAATTATCTCTACTTTCCCTTTAGAATCTATGCTCTTTAAGTCCTCTAGGGGGATTCCACACCGCTCCGCCTGACTGCACACCAATCTCTGCCGACAAGTTAGATGCTCCTCCTACACTTAAATTCCAGACATTACATGAAAAGACACCATCTGTCACGATATGCTGGAACATGAACACACAGACAGAATCACTAAAAGAGAATCTGTATACTGGTCCTTAGAATGGCCGGGTTAACAAACAAGCGGAGTCAGTAACAAACCATGGTCAAATTGAGTAGAGAAGACAGGAATACCGTATAATCAAGCAGAGGTCAAAAGGAGTACAGAAGACAGGATAAACGTAAGACAAGAGCCAGAAATCTATCACCAGAATATCACAAACGGAACGCGCAATTGGGCCGTTCAGACAGCCGTGCCGATAGGTAAGCAGGCAGAATGCCTGACAGAACCCCCCCCCCTCATGGACTGCCAGGAAGGCGTAAAGCAGAAGGCTTCAGAGGAATATAGGAATTAAAAGCTTGCACCAAACGAGGTGCATGCACATCAGAAGAAGAGACCCAGGAGTGCTCCTCAGGTCCATAACCCTTCAAGTGGATCAAATATTGTAAGACACTATGAGAAATCCTAGAGTCAACAAGAGATTGCACCTCATATTCCTCACTGGATAGGGCCAGGATGGACTACAGGCTTAGTGAACCTATTGCACAGCAACAGTTTGAGAATGGACGTATGAAAGTTGTTAGGAATGAGCAGGGAAGAAGACAATTCCAAGTAATAAGAGACAGGATTGATCCTGCGCAAAACCTTATAAGAACCTATAAATTTAGGTACCAGCTTCATTGAAGGAACAAACAGATTCCTCGTGGACACCTGAACCCTATCACCCGGAACATAGCTAGGAGCCGCAGCCCTGAGAAGATCAGCAAATCTTTTCTGGGACATAGCCGCATGAGACAAGGCATGCTGGACCTGCTCTCACATCTCCCTCAAAGTAGCAAGGTGCGCATCCAAAGCGTGTATTCCCTTATCCACTAGGTTGAACACCATTTGCCACCATGAAAGGACTTCGTCCAGTGGAGGCATGAGAAACTGAGTTCAAAGCAAACTCAGCCCAAGGGAGTAGACCAGACCAATTATCCTGCAATTCATTAGCAAAGACGCATAAGTACAGTCCCAGAGATTGATTCACTCTTTCAGCAGCACCATTAGATTCATTTTATATATTTATGCTATATGTTAAATAGATACATTGTATTAATAAATGTAAATATTTTAAGACGTCCTCTGGAGCCTATTAAATCAACATAGGGGTAATGCCATCCCCACGAATATTGGCACATAGCTATTACTCCTCAGATCCAGGATAACAGGGCTCTGAAAAAAATGAGCATTTTACTTATTTTCACCTTTCACATCATTTGAAACAGACTGCACATTGGTTCCCTTCTCTCCATGTTTTTTCTTTGAGATGCATCATATCGTTGATTGTAGGTGTGATGCTGCCTTAAAAGCATAAAAGCTGCATTATGGAGCCAGTGTTCATATACAGGCTCCTTTAAATGTAAGTGTTCCACTTCACCACCATTTTATCAGATTCTATTTGAACGTACCATCTGCACTATACACCCTGTTCCAAATTATTATGCAAATCCTATTTAATTGTCACAAAGATTAAATATTTTGTTTTTCAGTTTAACTCATGGATGGCAACAAATTCAAGCAGAAACTGTCCAAAAACTCTCAAGTTCAATGGATGCAAGACTTGTGAACCTGTTAAAATGTTTAAAAAGTTAAAATGTTGTTATAAGTTTGATTGAAATAGCTTTTGATTTCAGTAAATATGCTGCAAACACAACAAATGACAATTTTCAGTTCTTTACAACCTATAAAGTGTTTTGAAACTTACTGTGTGTAATAATTTGGAACAGTGCATTGTACGTTTTTTATGAAACAAAATACTGTTATCATTAGGTTTGTTCAATAAAATTTGAATTGTACTCTTAATAGTTGATAACATGAGAATTATGCTGACTGTTATATACATCAATTATTTAGGTCATGGGTCGTCAACCTGGTCCCTACCGCCCACTAGTGGGCGTTTCAGGATTTCAGGTGGGCGGTAGGGATTTCGGCGACTAAATCCTCAGATTGAGAGAGTGGGTGGCAGGGCCGGACTGGCCGGGCTGGGCTGACAGCCATAATGATCATTCTGATAAATCCTCCCCTCCGACTGTGCCGGCCTGTCAGTTTGAGGGGAGTGAGGAGGGAGGATCTGGGGGCTGGTGTGGCTGCCAGCGGCCGCAGGGAGACCTGTCAGTCTCCCTGCACAGTCTGAAATCATTTCAGCCGAATGCCCTTAGGAAGGTAAAAGAAAAGCATAAAAAGGAGATAAAAAGGAAACGCTCAAAAAAATAAAAAAGGGAAGAAAAATAGAAAAAAGGGGATAAAATAAAGGAGGAGAGTACTTGTAAAAAAGGAGAACGAAGGAGCAGAGTACTTGTAGCATTGGAGAAAGAAGGAGCAGAGTACTTGTAGCATTGGAGAAAGAAGGAGCAGAGTACTTGTAAAAAAAAAAAAAAAGAAAGAAGCAAAAGAAAAAGGAGAAAATTGTTGTTGGCTAATAATAAAAATAATAATAAATGGGCTACCTAGCTCAGCCTTCCTGCTGGGCATTGCTATAACGAAGTTTAAAAATAGGAAAAAGGGGAAAAAAGGTGGGGAGGGGAATTGAGGAGGGGAGCTGATGCACAAATGAGAAATCATATTATGAGCAAACAGAGAAATTGTCTGAATATCACCGAAAGAGGAGACCTTAGTTTGTTCCTTACGAAAATCGAACCAGATATCAAATATTTAGTCTCGCAGCATCAACCTCAAAGATCTCATTAATCACTAGTAAAGGTGTGGCAAAACCAACCTCGCCACTGTGAACTGGAGAAGCCTGGTTGCCCGCCTGCTGCCTTTGGATTATGGACCGGCAGTTAAACAGTTAATTTTACTGTGCAGAAAGATTTATTCCTTCCTTTCTGCACAGACGTTCAGTAGATTCTATCAAACAGCCTTTTATCCGCCTCCCCTAAGCCGTGGGAAGCCGGCCAGCGACGTTAATTGGCCACCCAGAAGCTGGCGTGTGCCCTCCATCTACCTCCCTGAAACCGCGGTTAACCGCGGCTTAACGAGCGTGTGCCAGCAATTGACAACCCAGTAGCTGCGGTTAACCGCAGCTTAATTGACTGTTATTGGGTGGTCGCGGTTACACCTAGCCGCTAAACGATGGCAGTGTTTTGGAGCTCCCCGGGCAGCCAACACTTTTCTGCCCGGCTTTCATGCACTAAAAGCGGACACTTTTACGTGCAGGCACCGCTGAGCCTCCAGCCCCCTGGTTCCTATTCGGGACAATTTAGCCAAACACCTGGAACTTCGGTAGTTTATGTTATGTGAATGTTTTAACCCAGATAGCCATGCCATGGAGCCTGTTCATGTAATTAAAGACTTTGGCTCCATGGCAATTAAACTGTGTGGTCTGAGTACCATTCACGTAATAATGTGCACTCAAACCTGAGCTATCTGGGGATATGTTACATGTCTGTGTTTTATGTGCAAAAAGTAACTTTGTGTATTTAAAGTAATATTGTATCTGTGTTCACCACATGCATAATGGAGTCTTGCCTCTGTCCTGGGAGATAATTGAATTACTTCTCAATTATCTCCAGGGCAGAGGGGAGGAAGCCAGGATGCATTGTGGGAAAGTATTGTGGCTGTATGTCCTAAAATGATACATGTCTGTCTGTTGTTACAGTCTCCCATTTGGTCCCCTAGGGGAGTGTTCACCAGGTGGGAGACCTGCATAAATACTGGGCAGGTAGTCCTCATTAAACAGATTCTGCTTGACCCTTTAAACCGAAGTGTCGTCTCGCTTTTGGGGGAATTGGATTGTATGCTGACTGCCAGGAGTGTAAGCGGATTGAATGATTTTCCTGTTCAGATATTCCAGTGTTCGTGTATTTCCAGTTCGGGAGATTGGGGAATTCCAGTGTGTGCAGTTCGGGAGTTGGAAGATTCGTGTAGTTTGGAGTTCGGGAGATTCGTGATTGCAGTAACTGTTGGTTTATGGGAAAGGGGATTATCGCCTAAAAGGTTTTTATCCTCTTGTGAGTGAAACGGACCGTTACAAAAGGTAATTTCAATTTACTTTATTTTCTCATTAAACTTTATAAAGTTAAAAACATTATAAACATGCGTAAAGTAGAAATAAAAAGATATGCAGTGGCTTTCTGCAATCCTCTATTTCGGAAGAGCAGTCCAAGTTTCTTAGCACGATTCACGGGTGCTTTGTTGCCCATTACTACGGTTGCCTAGCTACCATAGTATCCACGTTTGGGACGTAGCGTAATGACTTCACACGTGGTCTTCCCTCACTTCACTTCAATAAATTAAGTTAAAATTTCTAAATCCAGGTGTGCACCTTTATGATTTTATATATATATATATATATATATATATATATATATATGTGATCTAAGTACTTTTATATACCCATACACAATCCAATATTAGTGTGTATGTGTATATATATATATATCCTTTTTTTTTATTATATACTGGTTTAAATTTGTTCTAACTTTATTTTGAAATTAATATAAATATATATTTAAACCAAAAAAAAAATGTAGACTGACGTTATAAATACATATATATATATATAAATAAAAATAATTGTAAAAAATATATATGTGTGTGTGTCTGTGTGTGTATATATATATATATATATATATATATATATATATATATATATATTTAAATTCTACAAATATATTTATATAATATTTTTACATAATGAAGTAATTTTTATTAATTATAATTTGAGGGACCTGCCTGACAACCCAGTCAGAAAGTCCAGAGAATTTGGTTCACAAGCCCTATGTTTAACCCTGTAACTTTCCAGAACACCATAAAACCTGTACATGGGGTGGGTACTGTTTTACTTGGGAGACTTCGCTGAACACAAATATTAGTGTTTCAAAACATGAAAACATATCACATCAATGATAAAATTAGTAAAAGTGCAGTTTTTTGCATTTTTCATACACACACAGCATTTTTACTGACGAAATAATTGTTGTGATACGTTTTACTGTTTTGAAACACTAACATTTTGTGTTCGGCAGAGTTGCAGGAGTAAAACCGTACCCCCATGGACAGGTTTTATGTTGTTTTAACAAGTTACAGAGTCAAATATAAGGCTTGCATTTCCTTTTTTCACATTGAAATTTGCCAGATTGGTAATGTTGCCTTTGAGACTGTATGGTAGCCCAGGAATGAGAATTACCCCCATGATAGCATACCATATGCAAAATAGACAACCCAAAGTTTTGCAAATGGGGTATGTCCAGTCTTTTTTAGTAGCCACATAGTCACAAACACTGGCCAAGATTAGCATTGAAATTCATTTTTTTAATTTTTACACATGATTTTTTTTCTTAATTTCTCAGTTTTTCTTATATTTAATTCATATTAAATTAACACGAAAGCCCTATTTCTCCTGAACAAAATGATTTATGATTATTGTGGGTGCACATTATGTGAATGGGGTGAATTATGCCTGAACAGACATATAGTGCAAATTTAAGGTTTGGTTTACGTTTTTTTTTTTTTTATTACAACTTGTACAACTGCCTCAGTCTTAAGGGGTTAAGGAATCTGATTTTATGAATAGATGACGATGTCATCCAAATACACAACAGCACACAAAGGTAGAATGTCACGCAGGACATCGTTGATCAAATTTTGGAAGAATGCAGGGGCATTACATAACCCAAAACCCATCACTCAATATCCGTAATGCCCACTGCGGGTATTGGAGGCTGTCTTCTATTCATCACCCTGTTTTATCCTCATAAGATTATAAGCACCTCTTGGATCCAGTTTGGTAAAACACTTAGACCCCTTTTATACGATCAAACAATTCTGTTGTGAGTGGCCAAATATAGAAAGGCACTTATTAGCAACGTCACAGTTAATGACATATCGACAGAGACACCATGGCGCAGTGACGGAATTACACATAAGCCTGAGCGAGTGACAAAGTGCCTTACTGAAATTATGGACAGGACAGTTAAAAAGCAGGACGGCCTAATGGAGCAAAATATGCACCATGATGAAGGCTATTAAGCCAAGACGTACTTTTATCAGACTCTATTTTATATTTATGGTTTGTGCCATCACTATTAATTGTTTTTATTCTTCATTAAAGTCTATTTTAATTGAACACCTTTTCAATTTCCAGCATTATTCCCATATTGTGGAGAGCTGTGGAGGTGACAAGGAGACTGGAATATCTTATGATCCAAAGTCATTAGAGCCAGAGCCTGCTATATGTGGCTCTGAAAAGTGTGGGGGGCCAATTATACCGTCTTAAATATTTTTATATGTTGTAGCATAGCTACACTATGAAAGTATTTCTGTGTTTATTTTATCCTCAGATGTAATATAATCTTTGATGATTATTGAAAGAGAGCATACACATAAATATTCTTCACTGTGTTTTGGGTGGTATTGAATGTGCTCCCCATCCTTTTGTTTTTATATTCCTGTGATTTTCTGTATTCCTGGCTTTCCATGGCAGCATTGGGTAATATCCAAGCAAAAATCCAGGTGGTCAAAAAGAAGTACACAAAACATGTTTAGACAAAATTATATAAATTTATTGAGACACAGACTGTAAAACTGTATAATCAAACCGAGCCTCTGCTGTAGATGATACATCAAGTCTGTTATGCCTAAGTAATGTCTTGCAAATGATGTTTGGAGAAACGTGTGCAGCAGCTGCCAAAGATGAGCACAGGGATCTATTCGAATGATCCTTCAAGCTAGCTGGAACCGTCATCTTTTGAGACCAATAAGCTTGCTGGATTGCAGACACAATCCATTTTCTAAAAGTAGAAGTGGATGCAGTGCACCCTTTCTTTGCACCAAGCAGAAGAACAAACAGTTTGTACAATTTCCTCCTGGACCAGGTTCTGCCAATATAGATGCGTAAACAGCTAACTAAATTAAGAGTATGGAATATTGATTCTTGTTCCAAATAAGGATCTTGGTAAAAAGAATGGAATAATTACTTTCATGATTAATGTGGAAGTTGGTAACTACCTTAGGTAAAAATTGGGTAATAGGTATTCGAATCACTATATCTTCAAAAAAAATTTTCAAGGGTTTTTCTGCCGAGAAAGTTATTAGTTCAGAATAGGGATGCACTGAAATTAAAATTCTGGGCTGAAACCGAAAATTCAGGATGCCCTTGGTCGAAAACCAAAACCACAAATTACTTTTTTTCAAAAAATTATTTTAAAATAGTTTTTTTCTATAATTTTATTATTAGACTTTTTAATGAATCTAATATGAAAAACTAGAAGCCAATTAAATAAATTACCACACTTTTATTGAAAGTAACAAAATTGGACAGAAAATAATATAAAAAATAAAAAAAATCTACATTTACTTAAGCAGGGTGAATTAATTTACACAGCAGTGAGAACAGTTTATGACAGTCCATTTTTAGTATCAGCTGTGTTGCCAAGTGAAACACTACAACACATGCAAAAAAATATTCACTATAGAATTTATATAGGTGGCAGAATTGGCAATAGCTTTAAACTTACTGATGGGTCTGTGCACATGTCAAGGAACTAAAATTAACCCCAAACCCCAGGAGAGCCATCACATCCCTGGACAGGGGAGGGGAACCAGGGACTGACACAGGAGCTGACACTCCTTGCTGGAGATTAAAGCTATAGAGATGCACTACCCAGCCCTGTGTAGATTGTGTACTATAACTATCTGGGAACTCCCTGTAACGTAATCGGGGAAGCTGCAGTCAGGTCACTGAGGGAGGGAGGGAAGCCGAGCTAAAGCCATGTGGGGGGGATGGATAAAGAGAGAGTTGCCCAGGGCTGAGGGGGGATCAAGGGTGACTGGGGTCTGAGCCATTGAATGAGGCCTTGCCCCCCCGGCTCCCACCCAGAGTGCCCTGGTCACTATGTCCTGGTCACGGCTCACCTTGACTCCGATAATGCGGGCTGGCTGTCATAAGACACATGGCCAGGTTGTGTGCGGTCGGCCCGGTCCGCGGGAGGATGAGGAGGAAGTGGAGGCTGCAGCAGGCCCTGGGGTGGGAACGACTTGGAGCCGGCAAGGAGCGAGCCTGAAAGGCCGGAGCTGGGACAAGGATGAAAAGAACTCGGGCTCCTCCCCCTGCGCAGTGACGTCACGCGGCCACCATCTTTAGAGAGGCAGAAGGTGAACGGGGAAAGCTCCTGGAACGTCTGGGAGGGTTGGGATGTCATTTTCGGCAGATTTTAGCCATTTTAAGCCGAAATGGGATAGGCCCATTTTCGCCCAAAATTTCGGTGCATCCCTAGTTCAGAAACACATTTAACTGTGGTAACAGCTTCTAAAAGGATAATTTCCAAGATCATTAAGAAGTTCAAAACATCTTCCAGAAGTTCAAATGGAGACTCAGACAAAGCCATTAAATCTAATGGGAGGTTTCAAGGAGGAGAATAAGACTTGACTGGAGGGAAGATTCTGATAACTACCTTGAGAAAGCAAGACATCAAAGGGTCAAAGAAAACCAAAATAAATATAATCACTAAAGTGCAAATATAATACGTAACAACTAAAAGTGTTCCCAGGTGTACCTCACAAAACACCTAATTATACAAAATTTGAGACAAAAACCAAAAGATGAAAAAACCTAGTACACGTATAAAAATGTATGTAAACCACCTGGAAAAGCTGACTAGGAACAGTAGATCAATGGAGATCTATAATAATAATAAATAAAACATAGCGTGATAAAGTTACATGTGAGACTGGGAAGGAGTAGTAGGACACACATCTCTAGAGAAGCCTAAGTCGCAAATGCTTCCCAAATCCTATAATATACAGAGAATGTATTCTTCTTACAGCATTGTACTATGGTGTAAAAAATTGTAAAGGATAGCCTTTCAGCTTTCAGGTCAACAGAGGTTAGTCATATGGGTTGGAGCGTAACACCCGGCCATGAGCTGGGAGCTCTTTTGATACTGGAATTTCCCAAGGTGCACCACAGATAAATTAAGTAACAACAGGATCCATGGCCTCCTTGGCCACTGAGGTAAAATTGCTATTACTTGTGCCCTGTCTTGTAAGATTTTCATGAGGACTTGAAAAATCAAAGGTATCAGGGGAAAAATGTAAGAAAGGTCCCCAAGGCTAGGTGATTGAACCAATGAGAGAAGAACTGAGACACCCGATGGTTGAGGTATGTTGCAATTAGATTGTTGCCTGGTGTCCCTCATTTCTGACACATGAGCTGGAAAATTGGAATGGGGTGAAGTTTCCACTTAGAGCTGTCTGAGTTCAACTGAAGAACATCGCTAGAGAATTTTGATTTCCTGGTCAATAAGTGGATGAAAGATGTTGTTCATTTTGTTGAGCCCAATTCATAAGGATGTTCATTTCATTGAGTAAACAAATACTCTTGGTTCTTCCTTTGTTGGTTGACATATGGTACTGTTGCCTGGTTATCAATTCTCACCCATACCTACCCTTAGAAATCTGAATATAAAACCCATAAATGCTTCTCTGGGTCCCAGTATGTTGGAGGGAATATGATCTTTGGTGCAGGAGTTCTTGTAATGGGCTTCTCACCCCAAGTGCTGGCATCAGTTGTAATTGTATATCTCAGAGGAAAACATCTGTTCAGGTTTTAAGATCATAACCTCCATATCACAGCTCTCTTGACTAGAATTTGCATGGGATGAGAGAGACCATGATGAATGTGATGGACTTGCTTCAGGAAAGCCATCTAAGGAATCTAGAAATGAGATTAAGCCTAACATACTAGGCCAATTCTAGTGAATGTGGTACTCCGCATGTTCATGTTATATTGCTCCTGATATCCCTGACCTTTCTTGAGAGTGAGATATTCCTGTATTCTGGAAGTTGAACACTTCCTGCTATCATGTCAAACAAGCTATCTGAAAAACCTTCTTTGTGAAGGGAACATTTGGCTCTTTTCATCTTTGATTAACCAACCAAACTTGCTCAGCATATGAAGAACATATAATAATATACTACACTATTGTCTGTTTTTTTTATTGTGTTTTTTTTAAGCTATATCCATATTTAGCTTTGTGGCAATATTAAATTTTATATATTGTGTGCTCTCACCCATATTTTTATGTTGGATGGTGATACGGAGAAACTTCCCTCATTGCTTGAAAGGCCCAGTGACTTGGGAACTTATTGAAGGCTTAACTGCAACTTGTCTGAATTTGGGCTGGTTGGGTGGTCGGATGAAATTTGGATTTCTGAGACGAACTTGAGGAAACTGACCCGTCCAAGCCTGGACATGTTCGGTTTGATTCTTGGTACAATTTTTGTACAACTATTGCAGGTACAAATTTCGTACAACTATTGCAACTATGTTTTTTTCTCTTTTTATCATTTATCAATCCCCCATCTTGGGGGTAATTCCTATTTTAAAAAAGATTGGTTTACATTTTTTTTCACTTTTGTAGAGTTTCATTTTAATCTAAACTGCTGATCTTTAGGAATGTTATTTAACCACCTAGAACAATGGAAACTAGAATAATCAATATAATTATTAGCACCAGATGGTTTAAAAAACAAATGTTTTGCTACAAAGATTACTTTTCACAAAAAAAGTAAAATCCCCAAACATCCATATGATTTTCTCTAATTTGAACTGAAGATTTTAAACCATAATCATTATATTGACATAGTTCACACATTAATTCAAACGCTCTCTAATAACTTTAACAGATTATTAGCACGTCATCTATATAACATCTTCATATACCAGGCTTGCCCTAAAATGGTTGTTCTCCTAAATAGATTGGGATTCCCTCTTTGAAACAAAATGCCATAGTTTTGGACAAACTTGGTGCACATGGCCATCCCACACAACTTCAAACTAAAGGAATTTATTATTTTAAAATAAATTATACGCATTTTAAAAGGAAATTAATTTGTATTAGAGGCATTATTTCATCCAATTTTATTACTTGTTTTATTCCTTTTATTCATTTTTGATGTTCTATGACCATGTATGAAAATGTTACATTTAAAGTGATCCATAAATATTATTGTTTCCAACTACTTCATTCTATAGCTCTAATAATTTGGAAAGAATATTTTATATAGGATGGAGCCTTTACTACATACTTCTGTAAACACATATCAACATTCTCAGTCATATTACAAGTAAATGACTTAATGCTACTAATTATTGGTGTACCTGGTGTCTGATGGATATCTTTATGGGTTTTAGGCAAGTGGTGAAACACTGCTGTTCAAGGGAATTTATAAATAAGTAATTAAAATGATTTAATTAATTATTTTCTCTTTCAATCCTTCTACCAATAAAGTTTTTAAACAGCTCTTATAATATTCCGTTAGATTACATTTTAGTTTCTACATGTATTTACATTTCCTGCAATCCTTCTGGCTTATGCTTCATATTTTAGCCTATCCATTATTACAACCCCATTCTTATCAGCTTGTTTGGTAACTATATCAGTTTTTTCTTACCTCTTTATGGGCTACTCTTCCTTTGGCAGATTTCTTTTTTTTACCTTTTACTCCCTGAGACGATAATCCCTTAGTTTATCCCTAAAACGATAGGTCAACCAGGAGGGCATGTTCCAATCTTATAAATCTTAGGTAGAAAATAAATTACCGGGATTATTGGATGCATGATATTCAGATAAGTAAATTCTTGTTTACTAAGAATATTTAAGGTAACACCTTTATCTAAGAAATCTTTTAAAATAACTTTTATCGGAGAGGTCGGGTCATTGGTTAATTGCTCACATCTTTATCGTTTAGCTGTCTTAAGGCTTCCTGTGTATACATATCCTTTGAGAGCACGACTAAACCTCCCCTTTTGTCTGCTGGATTTATAACAATAGTTTCATCTTCCTAGAGTTGTTTTAGGGCTAGTCTCTCTTGATGATTAAGATTAAAACAATCACATTTTAGTTTCTTATGTTAAGATCTTTTAAAACCAGTTTTTCAAAGACTTCTAAAGGGCCTGACTTATACCTGGATGGGTAAAATTTGGATTGTGGTTTAAGATGAGTATTAAAAGTGATGAGAGTTGCATCGGAACTTGTATTTGAAGTATTATTTGGTGGGGGTGTGATAGTGCAGTCTGACAGGGAATCCATACTACCGTATTTATCGGCGTATAACACGCACTTTTTCCCCCTGAAAATAGGGGAAAAATCGTGGGTGCGTGTTATACGCCGATATCCCATAATTACTTACCTGTCCTGAAGCGTGGGCCGGCTTCACAGCGCGCACCGCGGTACAGGAACTTTAATTTCATGTTCCGGTTTCCGGCGGGACTGAAAGGAAGTGTGCACAATAGTGTGCACACTTCCTTTCAGTCCCGCCGGAAACCGGATCATGAAATTAAAGTTCCTGTACCGCGGTGCGCGCTGTGAAGCCGGCCCACGCTTCAGGACAGGTAAGTAATTATGGGAGGGGAAGTACACTATGGGAGGGGAGGGGGCGGGGGGAAGTACACTATGGGAGGGGAGGGGGGGGAAGTACACTATGGGAGGGGAGGGGGGGGGGAAGTACACTATGGGAGGGGGGGGAAGTACACTATGGGAGGGGAGGGGGGGGGGAAGTACACTATGGGAGGGGGGGGAAGTACACTATGGGAGGGGAGGGGAGGGGGGAAGTACACTATGGGAGGGGAGGGGGGGGAAGTACACTATGGGAGGGGAGGGGGGGGAGAATACTATGGGAGGGGAGAATACTATGGGAGGGGAGGGGGGAGAATACTATGGGAGGGGAGGGGGGGGAGAATACTATGGGAGGGGGGAGAATACTATGGGAGGGGAGGGGGGAGAATACTATGGGAGGGGGGGGGAATACTATGGAAAGGGGGGGACACTATTGGATGAGGGGGGAACACTATGGGATGAGGGGGGGAATACTATGGGAGGGGGGGAAATTTCCTGGAATTTCTTTCTAAAAATGAGGTGCGTGTTATACGCCGGTGCGTGTTATACGCCGATAAATACGGTATTAAAAAAATATATATTTTTTTAAAATTCTTTATTTTGAAATGTTTACATTTTTGGGGTAGAGGTTACAGAAAGAAGAGTTGGGGTCTAGGGTTGAAATACATTCTTCGCATAACGTTCATAGTGTTAATTGAGATAAACATACGGTTTAAACAGGTATGTATACATTTCAACACAAATATAAATTAGACGGAGTGTCTTACATGCACATACGAGAACAATTCTTTCTGTAAGATATAATTCCTATAATAAGACATAAAAAAAAAAAAATAATGGTGCAATATTGTTTGAACTTGTGGGGAAAATGCCAATATTCCCAATAAATTTACACTCACAAGTAGGGAGCCAATAAGTATTAGGCTCAGATATTCAGCTTTGTGGGATATAAGGGTTCCCACTCCCTCCTCTGTGTGTTAAAGATCCTCCTTTTATTGCAGTCACAGGCATACAGTAGAAGTAACAAAAGTGCTTTATTCAATAAAGTGCACAATACTATATAAAATAAATAAAAACCTTATAGTTTGTACTGGTAAGTCTTTAAAATGTAGCAAAATGCGTTTCGCCTCTCCAAGAGGCTTCCTCAGGTGCTGGCTTTCTGTCCTGTGGGTGGTGTTCCTTTTTAAATCCGTTTGGTCTTTGTTTTTTACCTCCTTTCGCTGTTACTTCGGGGTGTCGTATCTTTGTGACGTACTTCCGGTTTGCGTTCCATCGTTGGAACGCATGAGAGAAACAATTGCGGATTTCCTGTTCTTCTCTAGGCTGGAACGCATCCTTGCATTCCACATATCATCTGCCTCCAATTCATAGGTTGTCCTTATTCCTGTGAAACTCATATATGCGTTCCAAATGTCCTATATAGTCCATAATGTTTCTCAGTGAAAATAAAAGGAAAAAGGGAAAGTATATAAGTAATGTGGGGCTAAGGGTATTAAAAATCAGTTGAAAATACATCCTTAAACACATTAAAAATACATGCAAACATATTATAATGTGAATAGGTGACTACAAAAAAAGGATATAAATAAAATGGTATTACTGGGCATTTAATTTAAAAAAGAGAAAAGAGGATGATAAAAAATATTTATAGTAAAAATAAATATATAATACTACAGGCGGGGAGGAGTTCATTTAAAATGACAGACTTCAAAGTCAGAATTAAGACCGTGTGGGGATAATGTTTTAAAATTAAAAATGAATTTCATTTCTTCTGTTCCTAATATTTTTTTATATAATCCCCTCCTCTCCAATCTCTCTTGACCTATTTTATGGCACAAAAGAACAGACCTTCTGGATTCTGATTATGTGATTGTTTAAAATGTAGCGGAACACTATGGGTTTCCATTCCATTTCTAATATTTCTAATGTGTTCCGCTATTCTAGTTTTAAGGGGTCTGATTGTTCTCCCTACATACAATAAATCGCATGGGCATTTAAGAAAATATATAATGCCTTTCGTGTGGCACGTCAGATGATCTGTTATAGTATATGTTTTTTTATAATATTTCCTATGTCCATTAAATGTCCTCTGTTGTTTTTGGTAGTTTTACATGGAAGACACATCCCGCACCCATAAAAACCCTTAAGATCTTGTATAAAATGATTGTTTTTTGGGGGGCTTAAATAGCTTTTAACTAAAATACTCTTAAAATGTTTTGCACCCCTATATGTAATCCTTGGTTGTGATTATGCCAATGTTTCTTAATGGCTCTTTGGATTTTTTATTCTGTCCATTGTAATTGAAAATAAAAGGCACTTCATGTTTGTTTAACGATTCTTTTTTGTATTTGTATTTAATGAGGTCACTTCTTGATTCTCCTTTTATTTCTTCTAGGTTCCTTTCTAGGGCCAATCTATCATATCCTTTTTCCAGGAATTGCTGTTTTATGTGGTTGGCCTGTTCTACATAATCTGAATTGTTTTTACTATTCCGCCGGATCCTTAAAAACTGGCTTCTAGGTGCATTTTGAAGCCACGGATTGTAATGGCAACTCTTCCTTTCTATATAACCATTGGCATCCACAGGTTTAAAATAGTTCTTAGTGATTATTCTAGAGTCCTGGATGCCAATATTTAGATCCAGGAAATTAATCTCCACTTCACTATATGTGCTAGTGAGATGAATCCCCCAATTGTTCAAATTCAAATGTTTGATAAAATCCTCAAGTTGCTCTCTGTTGCCTTTCCAAATAAAAAAGATATTGTCTATGAAACGACAATATGACACCAAGTTCGCTGCCCATCCATGGCCCTGTGTAACAAACGATTCTTCCCAAAAGGCCATGAACAGGTTTGCATAGCTGGGAGCAAACTTGGTGCCCATCGCCGTTCCACAGACCTGTAGGTAAAAACCCCCCTTTAACCCCTTAAGGACACATGACATGTGTGACATGTCATGATTCCCTTTTATTCCAGAAGTTTGGTCCTTAAGGGGTTAAACCAAAAAAAGTTTATAGTTAAAATGAGAAGGATGCCTTCCAATATAAAATCTATTTGTTCTATTTTAAAATTAGACTTGGATAAGAAATGTTTAACCACTGCCATCCCTTTTTCGTGCGGAATTCTACTGTAGAGGGAGGTGACATCGCAGGTTACCAATAAATTTCCTTCTTGCCAATCTGTTTCCTCTAAAATTTGCAAGAAGTGCATCGTATCTTTAAGATAAGATGAATTCCTAATGACCTATGGTTAGAGGAGAGTGTTTATATATTCTGGTACCCTTGTAGAGATGGAATCTATACCCGATATGATGGGTCTGCCTGGGGGATTGGTGATGTTTTTGTGCATTTTAGGTAAGTGGTGGGGAGGGGGCGGGGGGAAGTACACTATGGGAGGGGAGTACCACCCACATTATGTTTACCATGCTCTAACCCTTTTGTATTATGTACCCTATGGTTATTTAATATATAATTTTTCTTTGTATATATTATCCTTTATAATTATTGTTTTTTTATGTAATTATAATAATTATGTATTAATACTATTACCACTTTGGTGCTCTATATGATACTAACATGTAGTATTTCTATTTTGTTTCATGCTATGCCAACTACTAATATGGCTGCCATGCCATCATTGCAAGCACAAAGATGGGTTATATGCCCACTCTCTGTGCTTCCTGCTCCGATAAAGTTATCTAGCGCTTGGAACGCAACACACACTGTCTCCTGAGCGTTGCGTGCGTTCCATATTAGCGCAACAGCAACATACTAATTGGATTACGAGCGCAGAGTTACTTTTTCGGCATGACGCGTGTACCGCGTCACCTCCGGTGCGACGCGGGTCCCGCGTCACTGCCAATGCGACACGTGCGTTCCAGCTGAAATACTGGAAACAGGAAGCAACACACCAGTAAAGAATTGACTAATCTACAAGCACATAAAAACGGATCCTTGAGGAGGTTATACCACACTTCTGAAGAAGCCTTACCAGGCGAAACGCGTTAAGTGGACTTTTATTTTATACCTATTACGGTTTTTTATATGTTTGTTTATATTAAAGTATACTTTTATCAGTTACTTTTATACTCAATCATTTTTTACTTCCTGGATCCTGTACATCCTTGGTGGGGGTTATACCACCCAAGCTGTTTACACTAGAGCAAGTTTTATGCTCTAGCAATTGTAAGTACAATACTATTTATCCTTTATTTGATTATTAGTACTTACTTCACCATTGGCTGCTATATTTTCTTTTTCCATATATACTACGCATACTGCACTTTGGAAACATCTGGGTCAACCATAACCACATATCCTGAGACGGGGATTGTACCGTCCAAGCGCATCACAGCTGAGCTCTGTTATAGCTCATTCAAATGTGAGTGGACTGTGTATAGCTATATTCACCACTTCCTAGATTTGTTTACTGCATTGCACTAATATTTTTTTGTTTATTTTATTTCGCGGTCATTGCCTTTCTGGATACTTTTGAAAATATATGTATGTATATTTTTGTATATATAAGCTTTTAGGCGCGGTATACACTCCCTTCTTTTCGTTCTTGTTATCCACTTACAAGGTTTTGGGAATCCTTGTTTTGTATACTGCTGTCTGTTCACCATTCACTATAGTGAGCGCCTATTCCTTTTACTTTTCTTAACCAAACTATGCGGCCGCGCCGCAGGACATCTATATATAGATGTGGACATGACCTCACGCCCACTCTTAAAGTGACCACGTCATCATTGAGATCTTAATCTGTTTTGGATCGCAGTGATGACATGGACCTATCAAAAATTAGGTAAGCCTATTTAAGGCTTGTTGTAGCCTCCATTCGTTGCCCTTTTGTAGTTTCTGTTAAAACCTTGTTTAGTGCTCCTAGTGATTCCCTTGTGATTTCCTGTGCTTGACCTTGGCTTCGTATTTGACTCATGATTTCTGGTATCCTGACACCGGCTTCTTATTTGACTTACGGTTTCTGGTATCCTGACCCTGGGTTCGTATTTGACTCATGATTTCTGGTATCCTGACCCGGCTTTGTCTTGACTCTGAGTATTTCTGTTATTCCTGACCTTGATTTATCTTGACCCTGTTTCTTGTTGTATTAATAAGTTAAGTCCGGCCATTCTAAGGCTCGGTAATACGTCTTTCAGACCCACCTTTTGTGGGTTTCCTCTTTCCTCAGTGTTGGGTTACAACTCACGTGACAAAAGGTAAACGATAAAATACACTCTCATAGGGTAGCACAGTAATAACCAGATGTTGGAAAAATAATCTCTTTATGTAATCAACTCACATTTTTATGAGTCTGTTATAAACTTGCTCAAGTAATACAACTTCGTATATTAAATTCAGGAATACCAGGTCCTCACAATGGAAATAGAGGAAGGGCAGCAGCTCTTAACTTTAAAACAAATAATATTTATTGCACAAAAGATTAAAAGCTTACATAAAAAGTTCCTCTTATTCACAGTTCCATCAGTCCAGATAAAGCACAAAGCATTTCAATGCTTAAACCAGTGTCTTTATCAGGTACATTACTCTTGTCTGTGTGGTCCCGGTATTTAAATCCCCTTTGTCCCTGAAAATTCTAATTTAGGAATGCCCTCATCTACAATTATCTAAATGGGAGCTTCCTGCTCCCTTTCCACCTCTCGAGGCCGCCATATTGGTGCTCACGAGGGTGCGCAACCTCATTTACAGTTCAGCTGATATGTGTTTCAGTGGCCATTTTGTTTGTTCCACCTACGATCTTGTTATGCCCAGCTGTATTCCTTTCGTTCGGTCGGGACTTTTTGTGGAGAAATCTCCTCCTCCCTCATCGTAGTTCGCAAACTCCTTCACTTACCCCAATCCATATATACCCCAATCAATATATTCCAATACAGTCACTGGTACAAATCTCTCCATGGCAATTTCATTAATTTAATTAATTTAATTTGATGGGGACCAAGTTCAGACATAGTTATGCCAATTTATTTACGTCTTATTGGGAAACAGTTGTTTTTTTCTGAGCATGACTGGTTAGTGAACTTGGTCCTCTATAAAAGGTTTATCGATGATATACTTTTTGTTTAAAAGGGAGACCGTGACTCTCTGGATCTATTTTCATCTTTTATTTGTAATTCTAACTCCTGGGGGATAAAACTGACGTGTGAAATTAGTACCCAGGAAGTTCATTTTTTAGATGTAATGACTTTTCTAGAATCTAATTTTATTCAAACCTGTACTTATTTTTAAAAAGTTGATATTAATAGTAACATTGATAAAAAAACAAAAAAGTTGCCACTTCACCCCTTGGCTCACAGATATACCTGAGAGGAAATTTACAAGGTTAAAGAGAAATTGTGAAAAAGAAGATTTCTTTCTAGAACAATCTCAGATTTTAAAAGAACAGGTTTACCAAAAAGGATATAACCAAGATGAAGTGGAAAAACAATTTAAAAAAGTGAACAACTGTAGCGGACCATGGGTAACCCGACTGGTCACCTCTGCTAATTCCTTCCTTCAGCCAATCTGGAACCATTAAATCATACAGACATCCATTACCCCAGTAACCAGATAAAACATAGTTCTGGGAGGTTTATTGGAACACACACGGCTTTTATGCACAGACCCCTACATGGGGTCTTCCATGCAATAATACAGGATCCTTTACAGAAAAATATACAATATTCTAAAATACTCCCAAAATACATTTTCAAAAGGGGCTAATTTGTGTCAGGATTACAGTATGATCCAGCACATAGAATTGTTTAACACAGAGGACTGATAGGTAACGTATACCGGACCTTAGAATGGCCGGACTAACGTACCAAAGAATAGTCAGGAATAGCCGAGGTCAAGGGACACAGAAAGAGACACAGCGATAAGGAAAAGCCAGGGGTCAGGGATGCCAGAAAACAGGGAAGTCAAAAACAATGCGAAAATAATCACCAGAATAACCAGAATCAATAACGCGCTCTCGGACAACCACAAGGGAAACCACGACAGGGCACTGAGCAAGAGGAAAACTGGGCCTAAATACCCCACCTGTGGATCTGATTGGTGGTAACCAGCCTTTGACCCCCAAAGGCAGTTACCAGGTTCCTATTTGCATGATTGATGCTCAGCACAAACCCTCCTGTGGATTGATTGCTGCTTGGCACAACTTTTCCTGTCTGAACAGTAGATGCCATTAATCACATTTTCATAAGTGGATGAATATGTTACTTTACCCCCCACCTGAAGAACGCCGACAGGGCGGGCAGGACCAGGCTTGAGAGGAAACTTGGCGTGAAAATAGCGAATCTTGCGGCCAGCATGTATATCAGATGCCAGAACCCAAGAACGATCGGCTGGTCCATAATCTTTCCAATCCACTAAGTACTGTAAAGTGCCCCTAGAAAACCTGGAATCAATTATGGAGGAGACCTCATACTCTTCCTGTCCAGAAACAACTAAGGGACACTTCTGACAGTATATTTATTGCAAACAAGAGGTTTGAGCAAGGACACATGAAAGGTATTAGAAATTTTCAAGGAGGCCGGAAGGGCCAGAGAGTACGCAACAGGATTGATCCTACGAAGGACACAAAAAGGACCAAGGAACCTAGGAGCAAATTTAATGCTAGGGACTTTGAGCCTGATGTTACGAGAAGATAACCAAAGCCTCAAACCCACTTGGTAAACAGGGTTGGCACCTCAACGTGTATCAGCATAATGCTTGAAACGTTCAGCAGCAGTACCCAGAGCAGATTGAACTTTAACCCAGGTATCACGGATGGAAGACAGACGGTCATCCAAAGCAGGAATAGCCGTATCAGAAAAAACAGCCGGTAGGACAGTAGGATGCCGGCCATTATTAACAAAAAATGGACTATGCCCAGAGGAGTCATGGTCAACATTGTTCCTAGCAAACTCGGCCCATGGTAGTAATTCGGACCAATTGTCTTGAGTGATATTAACAAAACAATGCAAATACAATTCCAAGGACTGGTTAGCCATCTCAGCTGTACCATTGGTCTGGGGGTGGCAAAAGAATGAAAAAGACATTTCAATCCCTAATTGTTTATTGAAGGCCCTCCAAAACCGAGACACAAACTGAGAACCTCTGTCAGATACTATATTGTGAGGAATGCCATGCAGACGGACCATTTCTCGTATAAAGATTAGTACCAGGTCTTGAGATGATGGCAATTTCTTGAGAGGAATAAAATGAGCCATTTTAGAAAAATGGTCAACAACCATAAGAATGGTGGTATAACCGTTAGAACTAAGAAGTTCAATAATGAAGTCCATGGACAAGTGGGACCTCAGGAATAGGAAGATGTTGTAACAAGCCACAAGGGAGTTTATGAGGCACTTTGTAAACCGCACAAACAGAACAAGGCTGCACATATTCCTTAACATCCTTCCTGAGGGAATCCCACCAGAATGACCTCATGATAGCAGAAGTGGATTTATTAATACCTGGGTGACCAGCAGACATATTGTCATGAAACACCTTCATGATATTAACCCTTTCCCCCAATGGAACGAACAGCTTGTCCTGAGGTTTACCGCAGGGCGCCTGAGACTGAGCCTCCATGATGGAGCCAAGCAGTGGAGAGGACAATGAAAGGACAGTGGACGCAATGATACATTCCGGGGGAATGATATGGGACGTTTCTTGCTCTAGTATAGCCTCAGTATCGAACTGCCTGGACAAGGCGTCGGCCTTGACATTTTTAGAACAAAGTCTATAAATGATAAGAAAATTAAAGCGAGAAAGTAATAGAGACCACCTAGCTTGTCTAGAAGATAATCGCTTAGCATCTCCTATGTAAGCCAGGTTTTTGGGATCAGTAATGATCAAAAGGGGGTCCTTGGAACCCTCTAAAAGATGTCGCCACTCCTTGAGAGCTAGAATAATGGCCAACAATTCTCTATTGCCAATATCGTAATTGCGCTCAGCAGGAGACAACTTTCTAGAAAAGTAACCACAAGGATGTAATGGAGTTTCCTGGCTCTCCCTCTGGGAGAGAACTGCCCCTACCCCTGTCTCTGAAGCATCAACCTCCAGTATGAAAGGCTTACTGGTGTCAGGATGTATCAATATGTCGGCGGAGGCAAACCGCTTTTTGAAAGTTTCAAAGGCTCAATAGCCTCCTTAGACCATATCGTACTACTAGCCCCCTTGCGTGTCATATTGGTGATGGGGGCTATTACTGAAGAAAATCCCTTTATAAATCCTCTGTAATAATTGGCGAAACCAATGAACTTTTGAATGGCTTTCAACACAGTGGGTAAAGGCCACTGTAGAACAGACTCTAGTTTTTTAGGATCCATCTGAAACCCAGAGGCAGAAATATTATGTCCTAAAAACTGTACTTTAGACTGATCAAAGATACATTTTTCCAATTTACAATAAAGTAGTTTTTTTTAACAAGGTTTGCAGAACTTGTTTAATGTGATCGTGGTGAGACTGGAGGTCAGGAGAATAAATAAAGATATAATCCAGGTAGACCAAGACAAACGAGTAAATATAATCCCTGAGTACAGCATTAATGAAATCTTGGAAAACCACTGGAGAATTGCACAACCCGAATGGCATCACTAGATATTCATAGTGTCCACTTCTAGTATCAAATTGTCAGGGTACCTGTGGTCTCTACCTCCGAAAGAGGTAGAGACTTAGCTGTTCCTCCATCCAGACGGTCTGATGGCTCCCTTCCCCGCGGTCTATCCGGTCATGCTAGGCCGGCCGCGAGGGAGTGACTGCCTTTTACAGCATCTAGGCAGGAAGTAGTCATCAGGACACTCCCCCGGAATGACCTGTCAGTCAATTGCTGCAGGACCAATCAGGACGCCTCGGAGGCGTGGTTACTGCTCTGAACAGGGTATTTAACAGAGCTTCTTTCATTAGCTCATTGCCCTGTCGTGGTTCTAGCTTGTTCTAGTCACTCAGTGCTTGTGTATTCTATTATCCCTTTTGGTTTTGACCCGGCTTGTTTACCTTACTCTGCTTATCTCTGTTACCCTTGATTCGGCTTGTCTCTCGCTTACCTGTCTTCTGTTACCCTCGACCTCGGCTTGTCTTTGACCATTCTATACTGTACTACTTACGTTAGTCCGGCCATTCTAAGGTCCGGTATACGTATCTGGCTACTGTTTGTACTCTGCGTGTTGGATCCCTGTCCCGATCCTGACATTACGACAGGGCCAATGGATCCTGCAAGTACAAACAGTAAGCTGGCTGCTCCTGATCCTAGGTTTGAAGCCATGGATCACAGAATGGATCAGATGGCGCTTGCGCTACAGGCTCTATTAGCTTGTGCCAATAACCCACCAGAGGAGATACGTAATACCCCTGTTTCTCCTGTCGGTTCAGGTCTAGAGGTAGCCACAGTGGGTGCTTCTTCTCACATTACCCCCCCCCCCCCCCCCCGGTACGCTATGGTGGGGCTCCTGAGAAGTGTCGTGGTTTTTTAAACCAGATTAGTATCCACTTTGAATTGCAACCTCGCTCTTATCCTACAGATAGGGCAAAAGTAGGATTTATTATCACCCTACTCATTGAGAAAGCTCTGAGATGGGCCAACCCACTATGGGAGAACGATAACCCATTAGTTTATAACTATAACGCATTTGTAGCTGCTTTTAGAAGAACATTTGACCCTCCAGGTAGAAAGGTTAATGCAGCCAGATTACTGTTGCGCCTGAGACAGGAGAACCGAACACTGGTGGATTATGCACTAGAGTTCAGGTCTCTGGCGGCAGAAATCAAGTGGAATGAGCAGGCGTATATGGATGTATTTTTGAATGGCCTATCTGATGTAATCCTTGATGAGGTTGCTACCAGAGAACTCCCTGAGAATTTAGAGGATTTAATTTCGTTCATCTCTCGTATAGATGAACGTCTAAGAGAGAGACAGAACACTCGAGAGAGGAACCAGAGACCTTCTTTTAGGTTAGCTCCCGCTTTTCCAAGTCCTGACTCCACGATATCTTTGCTTACTGAACCTATGCAGATAGGGTATACCCGCCTCTCTGAGGAGGAAAGACAGCACAGGAGAAGAGAGGGTTTGTGTATGTATTGTGGAGCCAAGGGTAATTTACTCTCGAACTGTTCTAACCGCCCGGGAAACGCTCGCACCTAAGTCTCTCTAGAGGACAGGCCTTGGGTGTTTCTATTTTGTCTTCTACTCCTAATTATAAAGATCACAGGCTTCTGCTACCAGTTTCCTTAACTTGGGGGAAGGAAGTAGTAAGGGCTATGGCATTGATAGATTCCGGTGCTGCTGAGAATTTTATCGACCAAGCCTTTGCTAGTAAGAACAATTTCCCATCCCAGCTAACGGAGACACCTTTGGCCGTTGAGGCCATAGATGGTAGACCACTACTAGACCCTGTTATCTTTCGTGAGACCATACCCATTGATTTAAATGTTGGTATCCTACACGTGGAGAAATTATCTCTTATGCTCATTTCGTCTCCTTCCGTTCCCATAGTTCTGGGGTACCCATGGTTGAAAAAACATAACCCTATTATCGATTGGGAGTTAGGAGAGATACTCTCGTGGGGCCAGGGCTGCCAGGATCGGTGTTTGTGCAAGGTTTCTCCATTAGCTAATATTAACATACCGGAGAATCCTACTCAGTCCACAGAAAGACAAATACCAGACCTTTACCTAGACTTAAGGGCAGTGTTTGACAAGAGGAATGCCGATTCTTTGCCTCCACACAGGTCATTTGACTGTAAGATTAAGCTTCTACCCGGCACTATGCCTCCGAGGGGCCATGTATATCCTTTGTCTGTTCAGGAAAACTCGGTTCTAGAGGAGTATATTCGGGAGAATTTAGAAAAGGGATTCATCAGGAGGTCTTCTTCTCCGGCCGGGGCTGGGTTCTTTTTCATTAAGAAGAAGGATGGCACGCTGAGACCTTGTATCGATTACCGAGGCTTGAATAAAATAACTGTCAGAAATGCCTATCCTATCCCACTAATTACCGAGTTATTTGATCGTCTTAAGGGCTCCAAAATCTTCACCAAGTTAGATCTCAGAGGGGCTTACAATTTGGTGAGAATCCAGCAAGGTCACGAGTGGATGACGGCATTCAATACCCGGTATGGCCATTACGAATACACTGTTATGCCATTTGGACTATGCAATGCTCCTGCAGTATTTCAAGATTTGATTAATGAGGTACTTAGGGAGTTTCAGCATGATTGTGTTATTGTTTACCTGGACGACATACTAATACACTCTAAGGAGATTGAGACTCACCATAGACAGGTCAGAAAGGTATTACACAAGCTGCTGCAACATGGTCTATATTGCAAATTGGAGAAGTGCAGTTTTGATCAGTCTCAGGTAGACTTTCTTGGATACGTGATTTCTGGGGAAGGTTTTAAAATGGATCCTGTAAAACTCCAATCCATTTTAGACTGGCCCTTGCCCAAAGGACTCAAGGCTATCCAAAGGTTTATTGGTTTTTCCAACTACTATAGGCGCTTCATTAAAGGATACTCCTCTATCATTGCGCCTATTACCAATATGACCAAACAAGGGGCTGATACTAAGCTCTGGTCTAAGGAAGCTCTTGGTGCTTTCAAGACTCTCAAGGAACTTTTTGCCTCGGTTTCCATTCTAGTCCATCCTGATACGACTCTGCCTTTCTTGCTTGAGGTCGATGCCTCTGAGACAGCAGTTGGGGCTGTTCTGTCTCAAAGGTTAGGGGTGGATAAACCGTTACACCCTTGTGGTTTCTTCTCTAAGAAATTTTCTGGGCCTGAGAGCAGATATGACATCGGGGAAAGGGAACTGTTAGCAGTCATTAAAGCCTTAAAGGAGTGGAGACATTTGTTGGAGGGGACCCTACACCCTATTACGATTTTGACGGACCACAAAAACTTGTCCTATATTGGGGAGGCTAAGCGCTTATCCTCTAGACAAGCTCGTTGGTCCTTATTCCTGACTCACTTCAATTATGTACTGACTTACAGACCTGGTTCTAAAAACTCTAAAGCCGATGCATTATCTCGCCAATATGAACCTTCTACTGTACCTGAACCAGTTCTTTCTTCTATAGTTCCGAAATGCAATATCATTGCTAATACGAATCTCAGGATTCATTCTCCATTACTGGCCGAGATCATTAAGTTGCAACATCTAGCACCTAAACAGACTCCTGCGGGCCGTCATTTCGTTCCTCCTGCTCTTCAACTGGAACTTTTACAGTGTTTACATAATAGCAAGATGGCGGGACATCCTGGTATTCGCAAGACTTACGCGTTGATCTCTAAGGACTTCTGGTGGCCTGCTTTACGGAGGGATATTGAGGAGTTCATCGCTGCATGTGAAGTTTGTACTAAAACCAAACAACCCCAAACGCTTCCATGTGGATTCCTACACCCCTTGGAGGTTCCAGAAAAACCATGGTCCTGTTTGGCCATGGACTTTATTGTCGATCTACCTATCTCTAAAAGACAGACTGTTATCCTCACCGTGGTTGACAGGTTTACTAAGATGGCACACTTCATTCCCCTGCCTAAACTCCCGTCTTCTCCCGAATTGGCAGAGATATTCGCTAAGGAGATTTTTCGCCTACATGGGATACCCTCTCAAATTGTATCGGACAGAGGCTCCCAATTTGTTTCCCGCTTTTGGAGGTCCTTCTGCTCTCAACTTGGTATTAAATTAAACTTTTCTTCTGCCTATCATCCTCAGTCTAACGGAGCTGCTGAACGTACCAACCAGAAAATTTAACAATATTTACGATGCTTTGTTTCTGAACACCAGGATGATTGGGTCGGTTTGATTCCTTGGGCGGAGTTTGCACACAACAATCTCGTTTGCGATTCTACTCATTCAAGCCCCTTCTTCATGAATTATGGTTTTCATCCGTCTATTCTTCCTTCGGATTCTCCTTCACAGGGGGTGCCGTCGGTTGATGTTCATGTTGCCAATTTGAGGAAGTTGTGGGATCAAACTCGACAAATCCTTGTGCACAACTCTATGTTGGTCAAGAAACACGCTGATAAACGTAGAAGGGCGGCTCCGGTCTTTGTTCCAGGTGATAGGGTATGGCTGAGCACGAGGAACATCCGTTTAAAAGTGCCCTCCATGAAGTTCGCTCCTCGTTATATTGGACCCTACAGGGTGCTGACCCGTATCAATCCAGTTGCGTATCGTTTAGCTCTTCCTAATACCTTACGCATCCCGAACTCGTTTCACGTTTCATTGCTGAAACCACTCATATGTAACAGATTTTCCTCCACAATAGCCCCTCCTCGCTCCGTTCAGGTGGAGGGTCAGGAGGAGTATGAGGTTAACTCTATTATTGATTCTCGAATCTCCCGGGGGAGAGTACAATATCTGGTTGATTGGAAGGGATATGGTCCTGAGGAGAGGAGTTGGGTACCTCAGGAGGATGTTCATGCTCCCCGTCTCCGCAGGGCGTATCACTCTCGCTTCCCATCTCGTCCCGGTTCATTCCGCCCGGTGGGCGTATCTGAGAGGGGGGGGTACTGTCAGGGTACCTGTGGTCTCTACCTCCGAAAGAGGTAGAGACTTAGCTGTTCCTCCATCCAGACGGTCTGATGGCTCCCTTCCCCCTTGGTCTATCCGGTCATGCTAGGCCGGCCGCGAGGGAGTGACTGCCTTTTACAGCATCTAGGCAGGAAGTAGTCATCAGGACACTCCCCCGGAACGACCTGTCAGTCAATTGCTGCAGGACCAATCAGGACGCCTCGGAGGCGTGGTTACTGCTCTGAACAGGGTATTTAACAGAGCTTCTTTCATTAGCTCATTGCCCTGTCGTGGTTCTAGCTTGTTCTTGTCACTCAGTGCTTGTGTATTCTATTATCCCTTTTGGTTTTGACCCGGCTTGTTTACCTTACTCTGCTTATCTCTGTTACCCTTGATTCGGCTTGTCTCTCGCTTACCTGTCTTCTGTTACCCTCGACCTCGGCTTGTCTTTGACCATTCTATACTGTACTACTTACGTTAGTCCGGACATTCTAAGGTCCGGTATACGTATCTGGCTACTGTTTGTACTCTGCGTGTTGGATCCCTGTCCCGATCCTGACACAAATGCAGTCTTCCACTCGTGATTTTCCTTGATTCTCACTAAATTGTAAGCGCTTCTAAGGTCAAACTTAGTAAACACTTTAGTGCCCTGGAGTCTGTCAAATAATTCATCAATAAGAGGAATGGGGTAGGCGTTCTTAATGGTAATCTTGTTCAATGCCCTGCATCGATACATGGGCGCAACTCACCATCCTTTTTAGATACAAAAAAGAATCCTGCACCAGCAGGCGAGGATGATTTTCGTATATGGCCTTTATTCAATGAATCTTTGAATAGCACCTGGTAGTAAGTTAATGGAACAGTCATATGGTCTGTGTGGAGGTAGAGTATTAGACTGGGTCTTGCTGAATACTTCTTTAATGTCTTGGTATTGTATAGGGATCTCAGGATTTTGAGGTGTACTTGTGGGTAATTCAGTAGTGCCCACACATTTGGTGACATGCAATATGCACCTTTCATTACAATCCTTACCCCATTCTAATATTTCATAATTAGCCCAGTCAATATGAGGTTTATGCTTACTAAGCCCATGGGAATCCTAATATAATAGGACAAGAAGGAGATGCAATCACCTGAAATGTAATCTCTTCCTTATGTAAGGCACTAATGGAAATATTAATGGGTAAGGTTTCATGCGTTATCAATGGTTGTGAGAGTGGTCTTCCATCAATAGCTTCACAGCTAGGGGTGATAGTCTCTCTTTGATAGGTATAGTATTACCTTTGACAAATTGAACGTTGATGAAGTTTCCAGCAGCACCTGAATCCATCAGGGCTTTGCATGAAAAGTTATTTTTGTCAAATGTGATAGAAATGTCAAGGAGAAACCTATTTTATTTTTTTTTCAGAGGACGTTTCCATTACACCTAAGACCTGTCCTCTTAAGGTACTTAGGTGCGGTAGTTTTCCGGACGTATGGGACAATTGTTTCTCATATGTCCCTTCCTACCGCAGTATAGACATAGTCCTTCTTTTCTCCTATATTCTCTTTCTGCTTCCGGCAATCTAGTGACCACCAACTGCATGGGTTCTGGTTCAGACTGTACAGGGACAATAGGTCTGGAGAAACAGGGTGCTAAATGCATACTCATGCATCTGGTCTTGTTTCTAGTAGCTTCTCTGGTTCTTAATCTATTATCAATCTGCATGACAAAAGTGATAAATTAATTAAGCTTTTTGGGTAAGTCTTTGGCGGCAATCTCATCTAGCATAGTTTCAGATAATCCCTTTTTAAATGCAGAGATTAACCTACTATTAGTCCAGTCTACCTCAGAAGCTAGGGTACGAAATTCCATGGCATATTCCGAGATAGCTTCCCTTGTCTGATATGCATCAGGGCAGTTGAGGCGTCATCCTCTCTGCCTAAAGGTTCAAACGTAAATTTGAATTCCGTAAGGAACTCCTGGTAATTGTGTGCCACACTCCTATTACTCTCCCATAATGGATTGGCCCAAGCTAAAGCTTTACCTTTTAATTGATTCATTAGGTAACCAATTTTAGCTCTGTCTGTAGGAAAAGATCCCGGTGAGGTCTCAAAATGATACTCGTTTGGTTAATAAATCCCCGGCATTCTTGAATATTACCATCAAAATGCAGGGGAAGAGAGATAGGAAGATAGTAGGCGTCTTGTGTACTACAGGTGGAGGTACATAAGGTGGAGGTGAGGTCGCAGGTTGCAGGTGCGCTGTTCGAGTAAGAAGCGTACTGAAGGCATGGGCAAATTGATCCATGCGGTGATCATAATCCTCAAGTTTCCTTTCGCAAGCAGCTATGTGCTTACACAATTCTACAGGATCTATGGCCATGTTGTAATGTCAGGATTACAGTATGATCCAGCACGTAGAATCAGTGGCGTCTCCAGGATTCATACTTAGGGGGGGGGGCACATAAGGGGCCAGAGACAAAATAAGGGGGGCACATACATACATACACAGAGGGTTCGTCAAATTCCAGGCGCCCGGTCGCCATGACGACTAGACATTTCACCCTGGCACCTTGCATTTGTCATCCCGTTGCTAAGCTGCGCAGGAAACATTAGAGCCGGCCGCCGCAGGGAGCATGGAGATGGTGCGTGAGGGAGCAGTAACCTTCCTGAAGTTCCTCTCTGCTCCCTTGTGCGCTGTTTAGTAACATGACGTCACTCCGCCCCCAGCATCACTTCAGACAGCGCGCAGAGGAGCAGAGAGAAACTGCAGGAAGACTGGCAGTAGACACACTGGACGCCAGGGAAAGATCCACTCAGCTCTCCCAAAGGCTGGGTGGATTTAAATTAAAACAAAAATATTAAATTGTGATTGTGTGAGAAAATATGTGTGTGTGTGTGCTGGAAGGGCCTGTAAAGTGTGTGCGTGTGTGCATTATATGTGTATTGGGGTTGCACTGTGTGCTTATTAAGGAGTTGTTGTAGTTGTTGTAGTTGTTGTTGTTGTTGGCAAGACCCGCGTGCACATTCAAACCGCCCATAGGAAAGCATTTCTCAATGCTTTCCTATGGACGGCAGCGTCTTCTCACTGTGATTTTCACAGTGAGAAGCGCGGAAGCGCCTCTAGCGACTGTCTGTAAGACAGCCACTAGAGGCTGGATTAACCCTAGTGTAAACATAGCAGTTTCCCTGAAACTGCTATGTTTACAGCTGCAGGGTTAACACTAGAGTGGCCTGGCACCCAGACCACTTCATTGAGATGAAGTGGTGAGGTTGTCTGGGTGCCTATAGTGGTCCTTTAATTAATATATATATATATGAGATATGGTGTGTAATGGGGTAAAGCATGTATGTATGTTTGCATGTGTTTGTGGGGGTAAAGGTATGTAGGTGAAGAGATGATGTGTGAGGTGTGCACTGTGTGTGTATGCAAAGGTGTACTCTGTGTTGGTGGGAGTGTACTGTATGTGGGGGGGTTTCACTGTATGTGAGGGTGTACTGTGTTCAGGGGGTGTAGAGAGTGGGACAGTGAACAGCTTTACAATTTTTACTTTAATAGTTGTTTACAAAAAAAACAAAAAAAAACAATACTGTATTCCCCTTTCCCTCATCTTACCTTGCAGGGAGGGGTGTCACAATCAGATCCATGGTGGTTGAGAAGGCTGCCTATCCATCGGGTACAGAGGGGGTCACGAGATGAGAGTTCTGTCTCTTGGAGCTCAAGCACTTACAGAGACTGACCCATACACATAAACAGACAGACCCATACACAGACATACCCATACACAGACATACCCATACACACACACTCTGCCCCCACACACAGACTGTTCCCTTACACAGACAAACCCATACATACACAGACTGACGCCCCACACCCATACACAGACGGACCCATACACTCACAGACTGACCCATACATACACAGACTGACCCCCCCCCCCACACCCATACACTCACTGGCTGACCCATACACTCACAGACTGCCCCCCCACACACAGACTGACCCCCGCTACACAGAGACTGACCCATACATACACAGACTTACCACCCCACACACATACACTAACTGACTGACCCATACACTCACAGGATGACCCCCCCTACACACAGACTGACCCCCCTACACACAGACTGACCCATACATACACAGACTGATCCATACACACACTGACCCATACATACACAGACTGATCCATACACACACAGACTGACCCCCCTACACACAGACTGATCCATACACACTGACTGATCCATACATACACAGACTGACCCCCCTACACACAGACTGATCTATACACACACAGACTGACCCCCCTACACACAGACTGACCCATACACACACAGACTGACCCATACATACACAAACTGATCCATACATACACAGACTGACCCCCCTACACACAGACTGATCCATACACACACAGACTGATCCATACACACACAGACTGATCCATACACACACATACTGATCCATACGTACACAGACTGATCCATACATACACAGACTGATCCATACACACACAGATTGATCCATACACACACAGACTGATCCATACACACACAGACTGATCCATACACACACAGACTGATCCATACACACACAGACTGATCCATACATACACAGACTGATCCATACATACACAGACTGACCCATACATACAGACTGATCCATACACACACAGACTGATCCATACATAGACAGACTGATCCATACATAGACAGACTGATCCATACATACACAGACTGATCCATACACACACAGACTGATCCATACACACACAGACTGATCATCCATACACACACAGACTGATCCATACACACATAGACTGATCCATACACACACAGACTGATCCATACACACAGACTGATCCATACACACACAGACTGACCCACTCCCCACCCCACAGTCTGAGTAACACTTACCAGCAGCTGCCTGGATGCCTCTGTGCAGAGCTGATCTTCCTCTCCCTGTCTCTCCCCTGCGCTGCTCTCTGTGATCCTGGAGGAAGTCCTCCCAGCACACAGCGCCCCCTCTGGCCGCAGGCAGGAAAAGTCCACCAGTTACAGTGCTGCTGCAGCATGAGAATGGAGACGCAGAGCTCCCGACTTTAATTTGAATTGGCGGGGCACAAGGGGGGGGCTGCATAATGTAGGGGGGGCCATGGCCCCCTCTGACCCCCCTAGTGACGCCACTGTGGCCAGTGGGGGAAGGTGGCAAAGATGCATTAGGGACATGGTGAGGGTGGCAGAGACACATTTAGACTAATAAGGAGCAAATGTTAATGCATTGTAATTTTGTATAGGTAAAATGTTACACTGGGAAGGCTTTTATTAGAATGGAGTATAGATCTGTGTAAGCTGCCAGACTTAACAGTTTAATATTTATAAATATACAATTTCTCACAAAAAACAAACAGAAAATTATTCAATAAGTGTCTTTCCAATTATATTTGTGCATATAGTTAAAATATAATTGTTCTAAAAGCTA
Source organism: Pelobates fuscus (assembly GCF_036172605.1). Lineage (NCBI taxonomy): Eukaryota > Metazoa > Chordata > Amphibia > Anura > Pelobatidae > Pelobates > Pelobates fuscus. Next base: position 170,013,029 of record NC_086320.1, on the reverse strand, counting down.
TGTGGACTAAAAGATAACCAACGCCATTGTTAATTCTTGATTTTTTTAAACAGTAAAACATCTCACTAGATTTTCTGGGGCAATATTTGCCCTGTAAACTAAAGAAGTAAAGTTTAGAGGGGCTCCATAGCAAACTAACTAAAAGTTGACCTCTCCAAGCCAAACAGCGGCACCACCTGCGACAGACCTTGGCTTCTGTTTTTAAGCATTCCAACAAGTGGTTGTAGGGGGCAGAGCGATCCTGCACTGGAGAGGAGACTTTGGGGTTAAACCCATTTGTGAACTCTTTAACCTCTAAAGGAAAGCCAGAGTCATAGACCTCCTGGCACCAAACAAAACTTCATTTAGAAAACTGTTGTTATGGTGCCCAGAGTGTCCCTAACAAATCTGCAAAATAAAATTGCTGATTAACCCCTTAAGGACCAAACTTCTGGAATAAAAGGGAATCATGACATGTCACACACGTAGTGTGTCCTTAAGGGGTTAAAGGGGAGCTCTCTTTTTTTTGTATTCTTTTTTTTTGCAAATTATTGCTGAGATACAACATGGCATGAGAGCCATACAGGAACGGGAATGATACAATGGCAAAGACATTAAGATCTCATAGCATAAAACCACTCATTTTAAGTGTTTGTGGCTAGTCTTCCCTCCCTTGTCAATGCCCGATTAAATGGTCTATATCAAAAAGATTGCTGGTATGGGTCTGCAAGTGCAGACTTCAGGAGGGTAAAGTGGTTGTCTCACGCCCACCCCCTCTGAGTACAAATGGAGTTATTCCTGCAACAGTCCAGGATGGGCGAGCCGTCTGTAGAGTCTTCTCTGCCGGTATGCCTAGGGACTGGAGAAAAACTAGTGCTTCAGAAAGGTGTGACATGAGATGTGTCTTGTCTGCCTTATCAGCCAGGATTTGGCGTTGGCCCCATTTGTAGGGGATGGAGTGCTCCTGCAGACAGTAGCTCGGTAACTTGCTTGTGGGATCTTCGCCATACCAGTGTATGTCTGGAAAAATACCAGCTGTGCCCCCTCAAACGACAGTGGGAGAGCCTGTCGCGGCCCCCATGATTACCCCATGGTCGGAGTCCTGAGTTAATTTCAGCAGAACATCCCTGGGTACATCTTGGGCTATGTTGGAAGCCTTCGTAATTAGGAAACAGGAGTCTACCACTAGTTGTTTTGTCTGCTTGGGCATTAGCAGTGTGGCAATAAGCCTCCGACAGTATTAGGGGAGTTCGGTTCCTGCAATCGTTTCTGATACTCCCCAGAATCTCAAATTTTGTTCTGTGGCCCTGTCCTCCATGGTGGCTATCTACGCCTGTTGGTCTGTGCATTGCTTCTGTAGCGCTCCTATAGTAGCATTAGTGGCTGATTGTGCTAGCTTGGTGCGCTCCATGCCTTCCTCCACTTCGTCAACTAGCTTAGATACTGCCTCGCGGATCGGTGCCATATCCGCTTTGAACATGATCTTGATTTCTGTCATTAGTGCCCTGTTATCTGCTTTAGTAGATGGATTAGAGTCCTCCAACTCTGAAGTTGTCTGTGGTACTGAGCGTGGTCGAGATGGAGGGAAGATGTCATCATCAGACGATATTAAGGTGTAGGCCTCGGCAGGTGCCATCTTGGCTGATTAAGGCCGCTGGGTCGTGCGTAGGAAGACCCCTATATCTTGGGATCCTGAGCCCGGGTTCACTCATTGCTTCTTGTTCTTTTTCCCTATATCGCTGGGCATCTGGCTGGTGCACTCTGAGCGATATAGCGGTACCGATGACGGTTATTAGCCTGGAATATTGGGGTAAGCTCGCAGAGATGTCCATAATTACTTATTCACTTTTTTTTTTCAGAAAAGCAAAATAGCATTGAATGTTAAAATCCAAGCCACTGTATTTAAATCTATCCTGAAATTTGGCACCTCCATCTTGGCTCCCTGTATATCATTGCTATAAATTTTAAAAAAGTTTAACACAAGTTATAATTGATTTCTAATGGTGCAATTTCCAGAGCAGTTATCATTTAAGAAAATGATTTGTGGTTAAAATGTTATGCAAGAGCTCTCTTAGTGGGCATCATATTAAATACACAGTGTATGTATTTAATATATACTATTTTGACATGAAATCAGCTGAAAAAGTCTTGTGAATTAGATGGGCTGTCAGAGAAAATTGTAAAAGGACTGATTCATAATCAATGTGTAATTTTACGCTATGGAAGTCCCACAGCAGGCAGACATTATGAACTATGAATGACTATCTTTGGTTTATATTTGGATAGTTACAGCTATTTGTCTTTGAATACTTATGGCAGTGTTCCTATTCCGAAAAAAAAAACATTTAAAACAATTAGGGTATAACTAACTGATCATTCTGAAATAAAAAATACAATGAAAATATAAAAAACAAATAGAATAATTTTCTGTGTAAGATTTTACATGTTTACGTACAAACTGTATTGATATATATCCATTAAAGGATAAAATCCCAGGCCATTTACTGTGCCCATTTACCTTATAAGGTTACAGTGATGTCATCATGCATCTTACATCATAAACAGCTGAGGGCAGGTAACAAAGGCCTGCACCTTCTGAAGCCAGTCAGTGTTTAGCTAGGACTACATCGTAAACAGGTACTCATCAGATCTTATATCTATTATCAGAACAAACTGAACATTTCAGGATAATATGGACAATGCTAATATTTCAATGTCTTTGATTTCCTAGCATGAAGTCTGTCAAGCAATATTACTGCCGCATGGACCTAAACAGGATCTGGAGGAGGATAGTAATGTATAAAAGGATGGAGTGATGATAAAGTAGTTAAATAATAGATCAATTTAATACAGATCCAGGGACAGATTTGCTGCCGATCGCCTTATTATGGGGTCAGGAAGGAATTTTTTGCTTGGACATATTTAATATTACTAATGGTATGTCCAAGTTTTTTCGCCTTCCTCTGGATCACTTATTCACTAAACTTTGAATTGTAGCAAATTAAAAATCTGACAGGGTTGTTCACTAAACATCACATTTGATCTGGAAGTCTTTTGTATTCTTGAAACTCCTCACGGTATAATGTTTATAAAATGTAAAAATGTTTAAAATGTATGTAAGCTAAATACAAATTTATTAAAGATAAATTCACTAAATAAAATTAGAAAACTTTATTAGTTACTTTTATATTACTATGGTTTACAATAATAAAAAAGACAAAGGACCTCTTACAAATATAAATCCTTAAAAATACATTTAAAACAATAATAATAATTTGCGATTTTTGTAGCACTTTTCTCCCTGAGACTCAAAGCACTTTACAAATATATAAAGCAGACATAAAAGTTAAGCGTTTCTGACAGTCAGAAGAGCTGACTGAATGCCTATCAAAAGGCCAATGTTTAAATATGTTTGCCATTTAATTGGAAGCCAATGCAGGGAGTGGAGAACAGGTGTTATGTGACATGATCGAGTTTGGTTGGTTAGTAGTCTGGCTGCTGCATTTTGTACTGTCTGTAGGCAAGGCATTAAAAACTCCTTCTGTCACTTACCTAATTCCAGCGCCGATGCCCTCCGCTTCTCCCCCGCCAAAATAAGCCGACATTAGGACCTACTGCACATGAGCGGAAATCTCGGTGCTTGCATTGGGACTTCCCCCATACAAAAGTGTTGCATAATACGTTCCTATGAGGTCTTGGGTGGCACTGGATGTCGTCATGCATAGTGTTAGGATACCCAGTGCCAGTTAGGCAACCAAAAGTCGCCTAACGACCGGAAGTTCCTCTAGTGGTTGTCTGGTAGACCGCTACTCGAGGTGGGTTTAACCCTGGCAGGTACGTATTGCAGTTTTTGCAGGGTTAAGGGATCTCGGACACTGTACCCACACCACTTAAATTAACTGAAGTGGTATGGGTACCTATAGTGTCCCTTTAAGGTAGTTGTTCCGGTGAGTATAGTCAGTGCCTACTTGCTTTTTGTGTAAACACTGTCTTTTTAGAGAAAATGCAGTGTTTACATTACATCTCTAGTGGCCACTCCTCAGAGGTTCAGCTTCTCCATGCTCTGCACTGCACTCGAAAGTTCACATAGAAAGTTCAATCCTTAACTTCATATGCGCCTAATGTTTCTCCACTGCTGTGGCAGATAGTGTGCAGAACTGTGTTGGAGTGGCAGGTGGACTGCAATTCTCCGCTGTTGCGGTTGATGAAGTCCAGATCTCCTTCGTCTTGGCTGATGGAACATACTGATGCAGCAGTGGAGTGCCGCTCTCTGCCATCGTGGCAGATGGAGAAGGGTCAAGCTCCTGTTGTTCTGCATCTTGGGTAAGTGTGTGAGTAGAGGAGCAGGATCCTGTTGGTGCATGTCACCACGAAGTAGTCTGCCACATATTTGATATAGTCCTCGTTGGATTTGCTTTTGAGGCAGCATCGAGGCAGTCACCAAGTGCCTCTCCAATGGGGCCCAAAAGTCCTGAAATATTGCCAGTGAGGCTGTGTGCATCAACAAAGGTCTGTGTCAGGACCTGTGCCGTCGGTGAAGACTTTTCCGCCATCTTGGGAAGCTTAGGCGTTCACAAGTTAGTGGCAACAGCTGTCTGCTATGGAATGGGTAGCAGTGTAGGTCAGTCCAGCAGGACCCAGAATAACTCCCACCAGTCCAAAGAGGGGGATAGAAGTCAAGGTGGCCCGCACAGCAAGCTTGAGAGCGTGGAACTCTTCTGCCTTTCCCCAGCACAGCAGCCTGTAGGCCACGGCAAGTCTCAACAGGATCCCGAGTTAGGTATCGGTGGGTTAATCACAGCTACCCCACTTCAGTTTGCGTGGAATCGCTCATATTTTATTGCAGTGGCTAAAAATATCCCCCAAAATTCAGTAAGCAAAGCGGGAGCTCGCCCAGTACACGTCTGATCAGCACGTATCTCAGGCTCCGCTCGCCCTAGTTATTTTAACACTGTAGGATCAGGAATACACGTTTGTGTTTCTGACCCTATATTGTTCCTTTAATAAAAGGCCACATATAATTGACACTAAAATATATACTCCTCATTCCCCGTAAGTATGTATTCATAAATATAATGCCAAGACCCAATTGCAGGGCAATTTAAAAAAAATAAAATAATAATAATAATATGGAAAAGATATCTGAATGAAAAAAAATAAAAAAAGGAAAAGAAAAGAATGAAAGAAAAACAAAAATTAACAAAAAAAATAAAATATGAGACTAACAAAAAAAATGAAAAAGTTAATGAAAAAAATCTAAAAATTCAAAAAAAAAAAAAAATATATATATATATATATACTGATATATACTGATATGGAAAAGATAGCTGAATGAAAAAAATAAAAAAGAAAGAAAAGAATAATAGAAAGAAAACTTTAAAAAGAGCAAGAATAAAGATATGAGAAAATAAATAAAAAAATCATTGAATAAAACTGAAAATATAAATAAAAAAGAAAAAAATATTTAAAACAAATATGAGAATAAAAAAGTAGAAATTGAAAATGATTTATTTAATATCTAAAAGAGCAATAATTTATTGCAAAATATATTAATGAATACATCTCAGAGGAATAATTGTTGATTAAAAAAAAAAAAGCCTGAAGTCAATGTCTATAATTAATTCCGTGGCTGAAGGTTTTTTTTTGTTTGTTTGTTTTTGTTTTTTAAAGGAACACTAAAACATTTGGATACAAACCTGTATTCCTAAATTGTTAGTGTTCCTGACCTTAGTTATATAGGTCAGGTCGGGTTTTTGATCTTCTGGCACCGATTACCTCTCTTCCTCCGCAATTTTATAGCCTCCTCTGGCGTAGTCCAATCCAATGCTCCTCGTAGGGGAACACTTGCACAGCGAACATCATACGCGTATCCAAGCTTCCCCATTTCCTATTGGGGCTTCCATATCACGTGACCGATCAGCGCAGTGGAGACTCCTCCAGTGGCTGTTTAATCCTTTCAGGTAAACATTGCTATTTCTGCAAAATGGCAGTGTTTTACCTTGTAGGGTTAAATTGACAGAACCACTGCACCCAGGCCACTTCACTGAGATTAAGGTTAAATACCTAATAATGTGAGATATATATACACATATATATATTATTTATTTACTTTATTTGCAAAAGGTTACAATGTAAATTAACTACATGTTTCTAATTTATTTAATTTATGCTCAAATTACCTTGTATTTTTAATCTCCAACATGTAGGTTACAATGCCTTGTTTGCCCAAGGGCTAACAAGGTCACATCCTGTAAATTATTGGGAGAGTCTTTCACCCTCAGGAAGTGGATATTGTCCAACTCCCAAAGAGGGTGCCATCCCCCAATAACCCAAGATATCTAGGGGTACCAAGCCTATTAAATAGATATTAGATATATATAACCATCAGTGAGGGCTAGTAAATAAATTAGGGGTGGTTAACAGGTCATGTGCTTTGGGTGGGGTGTGTTAACTAAATAAAGAGATGTAAACATGACATTATTCACCCCCACAAATGAGAGTGCAATGCCCTGCATTAACCCCAGGTGTTTTACTGTCCACCCGCCCCTAGCCATCCCCTCAGTTATGAAATCCCTACCTGCCTCCTAATAACAGTAAGGGTAGGCACAATAAATCTAATACCTGTAAATACTTACCTCATTTAGGAGAATGGACAATGGTGTGTCCACTCCATACTTCATGTATAAATACCCTGGTCATAGCCATGTGTAGGGGGTGATAAATGGCATGTCCATTTATTTATTTATTTATTTATTTGAACACTATGCCCAAAGGCATCTAGTGCTGCCAGCGGGCAAATAGTTGTATAGTGAATATAACCAGTCCCTGTTGGCTTTTTGCTGTAAACGCGGTCTTTTCAGAGAAAAGGCAGTGTTTACATTACAGCCTAGGAACACTTCTAGTGGCCACTCCTCAGACTGCCACTAGAGGTGCTTCCTGTGTCAGTGCTCTACATTGAGACACTGAAATCTCCGCACAGAGATGCATTGATTCAATGAATTTCTATGAGGAGATGCTAAATGGCCAGGGCGGTGCTTGGCTCCGCTCCCACCCCTTCTCCTTGGATGAGATCACTAAAATTGACAATCTTAGCCAATCCAATGCTTTACTATGGGAAAGCATTGTGATTGTCTGAGATAATCAATTCTGATGATGTCAGCCAAGGAGATTCAGGGTTGGAACGAGTGCCGTCGGATCTACCCGGCACTGGCATAAAGTGGCATTTTTCAATGTTTAAGGGAGTCAAGGGGGGGGGGGGGGGGGGGGCAGGGGACCTAAATAGTTATTTTAACACTATAGTATCAGGTATACACGTTTGTGTTCCTGACCCTCTAGTGTTCCTTTAATAAACTGCAGTATATAAAATTGACACTAAAATATATACTCCTCATTCCCCTGTAAGTATGTATTCATAAATATAATGCCAAGACCCAATTGCAGAGCAATTTCTAAATAAAAAAATAAAACAAAACAAAAAATAATATGGAAAAGATATCTGAATGGAAAAAAAAGGAAAAACAAAAGAATGAAATAAAAACAAAAATGAACAAAAAAATTAAAATATGAGGATAACAAAAAAAGTGAAAAAGTTTATGAATAAATATGAAAATACAAGTAAATAAAAAAATATATATACTGATATGGAAAAGATAGCTGGATGAAAAAAAGAAAAAAGAAAGAAAACATAAAAAAGAGCAAAAATAAAAAAGTGAGAACAAAATATTTGAAAAAATACAATAAAAAAAATAAAAAAAATCATTGAATAAAACTGAAAATATAAATAGAAAAAGAAATAAAAAAATATAAAACAAACATGAGAATAACAAAAATTGAAATTGAAAATGATTTATTGAATATCTAAAAAAGCAATAAATTATTGAAAAATATATTAATGGATACATCTCAGAGGAATGATTGTTGATTTAAAAAAAAAAGCCTGAAGTCAATGTCTATATTTAATTCCATGACTGAAGGGTTTTTTGTTGTTGTTGTTTTTTTAAAGGAACACTAAAACAATTGGATACAAACCTGTATCCATAAATTGTTAGTGTTTTTGACCTTAATTATGTAGGTCAGTTCGGGTTTTTGCTCTTCTGGCAATGATTACTTTGAGATTAAGTGGCCTGGGTGACACTATTGATCCTTTCATTTATTAATCCAAAAGGTTTCCATTTGATCTAGTTTATTATTATTATTATTAGTAGTAGTAGTAGTATAATTATTATTATTATTATTTACTCCTCTTTATTGTGCTTGAACTTGTTAAATACCCAATAATGTGAGATATATATACACATATATATCTTCTTATTTATTTACTTTATTTGCAAAAGGTTACAATGTAGATTAACTACATGTTTCTAATTTATTTAATTTATGCTCAAATTACCTTGTTTTTTTAATCTCCAACATGTAGGTCCCAATGCATTGTTTGCCCAAGGGCTAACAAGGTCACATCCTGTAAATTATTGGGAGAGTCTTTCACCCTCAGGAAGTGGATATTGTCCAACTCACAAAGAGGGTGCCATCCCCCAATAACCCAAAATATCTAGGGGTTCCAAGCCTATTAAATAGATATTATATATATATATATATATATATATATATATATATATATATATATATATATATATAAAACCGTCAGTGAGGGCTAGTAAATAAATCAGGGGTGGTTGACAGGTCATGGGCTTTGGGTGGGGTGTGTTAACTAAATAAAGAGATGTAAACATGACATTATTCACCCCCACAAATGAGAGTGCAATGCCCTGCATTAACCCCAGGTGTTTTACTGTCCACCCGCCCCTAGCCATCCCCTCAGTTATGAAATCCCTACCTGCCTCCTAATAACAGTAAGGGTAGGCACAATAAATCTAATACCTGTAAATACTTTACTCATTTAGGAGAATGGACAATGGTGTGTCCACTCCATACTTTATGTATAAATACCCTGATAAAAGCCATGTGCAGGGGTGGAAAATGCAATGTCGAATTTTTTTTTTAAATGTATTTATTTATGTTATATGTCTGCCTAGCGGGGAAATAGTTCACAGATTTAAAATATGAGCCTGGATTTTAAAGGAGCGCTATAGGGTTAGGAATGCAAATGTGTATTCCTGACCCTATAGTGTTAAAATCATCATTTAGGTCACCAGCCCTCACTTGCCCCCTTAAATAAGGGGATTTCTTTTTTTTTTTTAATTTAAAAATAAAGAAATAAATAAATGTACCTTTACTCCAGTACTACAAAGGGTCTGCTGGCATTGGCTCCATCCCCAATATGCCTCCCTGGCTGAGATCATCAGAACTGACAATCTCAGCCAATCCAATGCTTTCCTACAGGTGGGGTGAAGCCAAACGCCGTACTGGCAAATCAGCATCTCCTCATAGAGATGCATTGAATCAAGATATCTATATGAGGAAAGTTCAGTGACTTCCTGCAGAGCATTGTGCAGCACTAATCCAGGAAACACCTCTAGTGACTGCCACTGGAGGTGTTCCCAGGCAACTGGAGGTGTTCTGAAAAGGCAGTTTTTACAGCAAAAAGCCTGAAGGTACAGACTATACTTACCAGAACAGCTACATTAAGCTGTAGTTCTTCTGGTGAATATAGTGTCCTTTTACGTGTCCGATGCCCACATTTTATGCATTTTAGCTTTCTGGCTGAAATCCAGGCAAACTTCGGACTTCTTATGAAGAAAGTCTTTATTTTGCAGTCAGAATATACACATAATATACACAGTCATATGGTTTTGTAAGGGGCTAATGAGACTTTAATGAATAACCCTGTCAATAGTCAAATTCAGCCAAAAACAGCCAATTTATGACTATGACATCGAATGACTATAATTACTTTTGCCTACATTTTGCCATCAGATTTTAATTTGCTACGATTTAGAGTTTAGCGAATAAACTGTTCATGAAGATTTTTTCCTTTTTGTATAAAAGTTTTTTTTTCTTCATTATAAATAAATAAATAAAAACATTTTAAAATATTTTCTTCTGTCATGCTCTTTTATTGCAACACAACTCTAGGGCTGATTTACTAAATATTTAAAGGAAGACCTCAAAACATCAGCATTCTGTAGAAGCTTTGGTGCCAGGAGTGCCGTGACTTCAACGTAACCTAAGAACGGTTTTAGAACGGCTTGACTACCCATCTGGGGTTCGCTAGTCACTGTCCCTCGCGAATAGTACAGCTGACAGAGAGGCTGGAAGTTCTCTGTCTGTTCTAATCCTGGCAGTGCAGAGCTCAGCTAATTGGCTGACAGTGATCAGCTTACTCTCTCAGCCAATGAGCTAGCCATGCAGCAGAAGTTCTGGCTCTCTGTTGAATGTAGTGATTGAATGCAGCATGCAGTAGTGGTTATGGTTGAACATATGAGTTTTAAACATAGCTATTAAATAGGGGGCAATTATACAAACCATGTCAGTTACACAGGACCCTTGCTAATCACAGATTTTTTATTATTATAGCTTGGCTATATGAGAACAGTATACAACTGGGAATATTGATGGAATTGTCTAATGTAAAGATGTTGAGAGGTAACAGAGTTAATTAAAGGGTTACTGAAAACATCATAACCACTTTATCCCAATGTGGTGGTTATGATGTATGGAGTTCCGTGGTCCACATACAGACTCCAGGCTCCATGGTGCTTTAAGTCCGTTGCTGGTAGTCATAAATGGACGGTCCTTCATTTAAAGGTAGAATGTGGAGGCCACAAAGTGTGCTTTATGTTTTTTAAAGTATTGTGCAGAATATGAGGAACAGGATAGGACCAGCACAGGAAGCAAATAGCAACACAGACTTGTTGGTAGAGATACAAAGAGGCAAATAAAAAGTAAAAAATGCCAAAGTCTAATTCCTCCCTCAATTCCCATTTCCTTTTTCCAGTAGTAACACTTCTCTTCTCACTAATAACTTCAGTGATTAATATCCCACCTGATGACCAGCTATACCTTACTAGATATTCCATTGACTAACAGGAATACAACACACTCATACACACACACACACACACACACACACAAGTCTTATATTTGTGTATTATCCAGGGCCGGCGCGTCCATAAGGCGGCACAGGCGGCTGCCTTAGGGCGCACGGGCTCTGGGGGCGCAAAATTTCAGTGACCGGCAGGAGGGAAGCTCTCCCTCCTGCCAGCCACCATCTCGGCCCCCGGCGCGGCTGTGCTGTGCGGAGATCAGACGCGGCGAGGGAGCTCTAATCTCACCGCTCTGCTCCCTCGCGCGCTGTCTGCTGATACCGCGGGAGCCGAAATATGACGTCATATTCCGGCTCCCGCGGTATCAGCAGACAGCGTGCAAGGGAGCAGAGCGGTGAGATTAGAGCTCCCTCGCCGCGTCTGATCTCCGCACAGCACAGCCGCACGCCGCTCTGCAGGACCCCAGGGAAGGATGCATCATCCACACCAGCTCTCCAGGTAAGGAGGCTGGGTGGGAAATGTATATTTATTAAAATAATTAGTGAATGTATGTGATGTGTGTCTGTGAGTGTCTGTGTGTGTGTCTGTGATTGACAGTGTGTGTGTCTGTGATTGACAGTGTGTGTGTCTGTGATTGACAGTGTGTGTGTCTGTGAGTGTCTGTGTGTGTCTGTGAGTGTCTGTGTGTGTGTCTGTGAGTGACAGTGTGTGTGTCTGTGAGTGTCTGTGAGTGTCTGTGTGTGTGTCTGTGAGTGTCTGTGTGTGTGTCTGTGAGTGACAGTGTGTGTGTCTGTGAGTGACAGTGTGTGTGTCTGTGAGTGTGTCTGTGAGTGACAGTGTGTGTGTCTGTGAGTGTATTTGTGTGTGTCTGTGAGTGTCTGTGTGTGTGTCTGTGAGTGTCTGTGTGTGTGTCTGTGAGTGTCTGTGTCTGTGAGTGACAGTGTGTGTGTCTGTGAGTGTCTGTGTGTGTGTATGTGAGTGACCGTGTGTGTGTCTGTGAGTGTCTGTGTGTGTGTCTGTGAGTGACAGTGTGTGTGTCTGTGAGTGACAGTGTGTGTGTCTGTGAGTGTCTGTGTGTGTGTCTGTGAGTGACAGCGTGTGTGTCTGTGAGTGACAGCGTGTGTGTCTGTGAGTGTCTGTGTGTGTGTCTGTGAGTGACAGCGTGTGCGTCTGTGAGTGACAGCATGTGCGTCTGTGAGTGACAGCATGTGCGTCTGTGAGTGACAGCGTGTGCGTCTGTGAGTGACAGCGTGTGCGTCTGTGAGTGACAGCGTGTGCGTCTGTGAGTGACAGCGTGTGCGTCTGTGAGTGACAGCGTGTGCGTCTGTGAGTGACAGCGTGTGCGTCTGTGAGTGACAGAGTGTGCGTCTGTGAGTGACAGCGTGCGTCTATGAGTGACAGCGTGTGTGAGTGAGTGCGTCTGTGTGTGTGCATGTGAGTTTAGGAGTGTGTCTGTCAGTGTATGATGAGTGTGTTTGTCAGTGTATGAGTGTGTGTCTGTCAAGTCAGTGAGAGTATGTTTGTCATTGAGTATGTGTGTGACTATCCGTGTGTCTGTCAATGAGTGTCAATGAGTCTGTGTCTGTCAGTGACGTCTGTGTGTTTGTCATTGAGCGTGTGACTGTCAGTGTGTACAGAGTGTAGCGGAGCAGAGTGCAGTACAGGAGCTTCTGTTTCCTGTACCTGGCCAGACTGACAGGAGGTGCTCACAGAGAGAGCACTCCCTCTCAGTTCGGCCGGGTACAGAAAACTGAAGCTCCTTTAGGGGATCTGCTCCGCTAGGCAATGCAACAATAGAGGTAGAAGGCACACCAGGAAGGGGAGTGTAACCACTAATGGGGTGTGGGGTGCACCAAGGGACAGGGAGGGAATGGGAGAGAAACACCAAGAGACAGGGAAAAGAGGGGGGAGGGGAGAAGAACACTAAGGGGCAGGAAGGGACCACTATTGGTCGGGGAGGGGAGCGGGGCTGGTTAAGAGGCACATAGGTGAAGATGTTTTTTTTGGGGGGGCGGAAAAATGCATCTTCGCCTATGTACCTAAAAATCCAAGCACCGGCCCTGGTATTATCCTATACATAGCTCGGGTGCCCAGTCCATTATCTGCAACCCATTTATGTAAATTACTTGGACAGTGCATCCTGCAAGCTTTGTACATCAATAAAGGGAAATACTAAATATATAAGGGTGACTAAATATATAAGGGCAACTCATGCAGCAACCCACAAAACTGAGCGTCTTGTATATGAAAATATCACTGTGTGTGCGCTCCAAATATTCTCAAACTCAGCTAGAGTTAAATAATAAAAAGCTTTATATAAATAAACACAGTAAAGGTAACTTTACACGGTCTCCAGTATAAAACTAATAAAGCAGTGAATTGATTGAAAACATGTAGAAAAACATAATAATGTATCAATTAATGGAAAAATCTACTTACAAAATAAAAAAAACAGTATCAAATCCAATAAATCAGCAAATAGCAACTCAAACTGAAGTGTTATCAGAAGAATGAATGCGCAGTAGGAATCTAATTTGAATGTAGGTGGCATTCAAGTGGTGAATGTAAATATCTCTTCCAGTTTGAGACCCCCATTCACATACTATCCGCAGGCAGATAAAGGTAATTTTATACAGATCTTTTGTGATCTGGTGTTGAAAGATTTGAAAATAAGAATAAGGAATTTGTATGTAACAGCTTGGACAAAAAGGGAATTAAATGCCATAAAAGGTTTTAAGAATAATATACATATCATCATTAATGGGGGCTAATATGGGAGGTGGTATCATACTTGATAGGCTTGAATATCTGAAAGTAGCCAATAAAATCTTGGGAAATAGGGAATATTACCAGGTGCTGAGGTTTGACCCTACTACTAAGTTTGTGAAAGAGCTATGTGAATTGGTAGACTATGTTTATTTTAGAAATACATTAACCCCTTCAGGACCGCTGACGGTTCAGGACCGTCAGCGGTAAAACGTGCGTTTGGACCGCTGACGGTCCTGAACCGTCATAACGGTTTTGGGCTACTTACCTGATCGCCGTCGGTCCCACGGCGGCGATCAGCTCTCCTCCCGGTCCAGGGGGACTGCCTGTCTGCCCGGGCAGTCCCCCCTCGGCAGATCAGGACCCCACGGCCATGTGATCACTCGATCACATGACCGCAATAGGGGTCTTTGTATCTGCCTGCAGGGGGACTGTCTGTGCTGACAGGCAGTCTCCCTGCAAGTGTAAAATCATAAAATAAAGTAAAAAAAAAAAACAATCAGTGTAAAAAAAATTATAATATGTGTATATATATATGATATATATACATGTATTATATCTATATATATAATATATGTATATGTATCATATATATAATGTCACACTAAGTGTATTTTTATATTTATATATACGTATATTAATATAAAAATACACTTATATTTAAATTACACACGAATATATACAATATATATAATAACTATATATATGGTATATATATATTATTATAAAATACAAATAATATGTTAATAAAAATAAATAACAAAAAATAAAAATAATTTTTAATAATTAAAAAAAAATTATATATATATATTCAATTTTATTCTAACAGTATTTTGATATTGATATATATATATTTATATCAAAATACACTTAGAATGTAATGATATATATATCTATGTATAAATAAATAAATAAAAATAATACGAAATATACATATGTCCACATACAAAATTACATTAATAATTTCATAAATATACACGTAGACGTCAAATATATAAATATGTATATATATTAAAATTCTACGTGCATATTTATGTAATATTTTTACCTAATTAAGTAATTTTAATGATTGCAATTTGAGGGACCTGCCTGCCAACCCAGGCCAAAAGTCCAGATAATTTAATTTGCTAGCACTGTGCTTAACCCTGTAACTTTCTATGACACCCTAAATCCTGTACATGGGGGTACTGTTTTACTCGGGAGACTTCGCTGAACACAAATATTAGTGTTTCAAAACAGTAAAACATATCACAGCGATGATATTGTCAGTGAAAGTGACGTTTTTTGCATTTTTCACACACAAACAGCTCTTTCACTGAGGATATTATTGCTGTGATATATTTTACTGTTCTGATACACTAATATTTGTGTTCAGCGAAGTCTCCTGAGTATAACAGTACCCCACATGTAGAGGTTTTATAGTGTTTGTGAAAGTTACAGGGTCAAATATAAGGCTTGATTTTACTTTTTTTTTTTTTATTGAAATTTGTCAGATTGGTTAGGTTGCCTTTGACAGCGTATGGTAGCCAAGGAATGAGAATTAGCCCCATGATGGCATACCATTTACAAAAGAAGACAACCCAAGGTATTGCAAATGGGGTATGTTCAGCCTTTTTTAGTAGCCACTTAGTCACAAACACCGGCCAAAGTTAGCGGTTTTTGCATTTTTAACACACAAACAAATATAAATGCTAACTTTGGCCAGTGTTTGTGACTAGGTGGCTACTAAAAAAGACTGGACATACCCCATTTTAAATACCCTGGGTTGTCTACTTTAAAAAATATGTACATGTTAGGTGTGTTTCGGGGATTTATGACAGATAACGGTGTAACAATGTCACTATTGATACATTTAAAATATATATATATTGAAACAGCAATTTCCTACTTGTATTTATAGGCCTATAACTTGCAAAAAAAAGCAATAAAGCATGTAAACACTGGGTGTTTTTAAACTCGGGACAAAATTTTGAATCTATTTAGCAGTTTTTTTCATTAGCTTTTGTAGATAAGTAAAAGATTTTTCAAGTAAAAGTCCAAAAACATGTTTTTTTTTTTATTTTTCACCATATTTCATTATTTTTTTTAAATACAATATATGACATAATATAAATACTGGTATGTAAAGAAAGCCCTTCTTGTCGTGAAAAAAACAATATATAACTTGTATGGGAACCGTAAATGAGAGAGCGGAAAATTACAGCTAAACACAAACACCACAAAAGTGTTAAAACTGCTCTGGTCCTTAACGTACAAACATCGCAAAAACAGGCCGGTCCTGAAGGGGTTAAGAAAATGGTTGTTTTTTTGTCAGCTCCTGGTGATATCCCTATATTCTATTATCTAGCCAAAATCCACAAGTCACTTCAAAACCCTCCTGGGCGTCCTACAGTTTTCTCAGTTTGGTCCCTTATGGCTCCAATGTTCAGAGGGTGTATTCCCATTTACAGTGATATGTCATTCATTTACCTTCCTTTATTAGGGATACCGGACAAGTGTTATATTTGATTAATGAGATTGCATGGTTAGAGAATTATAGTTTGGTGTCAATTGATGTGGCTGTCCTATATTCTAATACTGACTATCGGTTGGGATTACAGTCTCTTGAACACTACCTCTCCTCTGATCCTATATTGCCAGAAAAACAAGCTTATTCCATGTCCCCTGCATGGAGCCGCTGAACTTTCCTCATATAGATGCGCTGATTCAATACATGTCTATGAGGAGATGCTGATTGGCCAGCACGGCATTTGGATCCACTCCATGTCCCCTCTCATGTTGTTCATTCTAGATATCTTGAGGATACTTTACAGCTTTTGGTCTCGTCATGAGAAGTGAATAAGAGAAAGACTTCCAAATACTATATTAGCGCACTCTTCTTTACAGTATTCAGTCCAGCTTTTGACAAGATTATTAGTGTATTTTATAAGCATTGGCCGATCTTTAAGTTGGACCCATGCCTGTAATTTTGTATTTCAGATAACCCTAGGGTTACATTTAGGAAGAATCAAAATCTGAATGCATTAGTTCCTTCCAAACTTAAGTCATTAAATCATCCTTCTAATATTGAAGAACTGACGGTAGGACATTTTTGCCGTGGTCATGTTAGGTGCACTACCTGTGGATACATGTGCCATAGATCAGCCTATTTTGGATCGAACATAGGTGGGGAGAACATCGTCTGACCATCTTGCACAAAGTAAGGAGGTCTTTGGTGGTACGGCATATTGAATCTGCGCATAGTGACCCTTCTTTTATTTCAGTAATTGGGATTGAATTAATACCCGCTAGGGGTGATACAGAAAACGAAATGAACTCTCATTTTGACCCAATCCAAATGGATATTTAAACTTAACATTCTAAGACCTAACAGTGTTTGAGTTCGGGTAGGATTTTGTATGTAGGTGTATTCTTTCTTTCCCCTTACTCAAAAGGTTTACATTGGAGGAGGGTTATAGATTATGCCCACATATCGATCTATATATATTGCTAATTCTTCAGGTTAGTAATCTTTTGGTTTTGGATACACCAGGTGTAATTTCTTTTTAAGATGAATTAATAAAGTTTATGATTTGTGTGTTTTATGTGAATCCATGTCGGGAATTACTAGAGCCCAAGTGTGCCCGAGGAACTGGGTATGAATAACCTTTGGGAGGGCTTTTTAAACATATAGATGTTTGGATTCTCCAATATCAGGATTTGGTCAGTGTGTACTGTCCTCTTAATGGAAAACAAATACAAATATAAATGTAGGTTAGATGGTAGGATAGCGGGGATTAGACCAGTGGCGTCTCCAGGATTCATACTTAGGGGGGGGCACATAAGGGGCCAGAGACAAAATAAGGGGGGCACATACATACACACACAGAAGGCTCGTCAAATTCCAGGTGCCAGATCGCCATGACGACTAGACATTTCACCCTGGCACCTCTCCCAAAGGCTGGGTGGATTTAAATTGAAACAAAAATATTAAATTGTTATTGTGTGAGAAAATATGTGTGTGTGTGTGCTGGAAGGGCCTGTAAAGTGTGTGCGTGTGTGCATTATATGTGTATTGGGGTTGCACTGTGTGCTTATTAAGGAGTTGTTGTTATATATATATATATATATATATATATATTTAAAGGACCACTATAGTGCCAGGAAAACAAACTTGTTTTCCTGGCACTATAGGGTCTTTAGGTCCCCCCCACCCTCAGGGTTCCACTCCCGCTGGGCTGAAGGGGTTAGAAACACTTACCTTTCTCCAGCGCCGGGCTCCCTCGGCGCTGGGAACTCTCCTCCTTCTGCCCATGTCAGCGCCAAATGCGCATGCGGGACCCGCGTGCACATTCAAACCGCCCATAGGAAAGCATTTATCAATGCTTTCCTATGGACGTCAGCGTCTTCTCACTGTGATTTTCACAGTGAGAAGCGCGGAAGCGCCTCTAGCGACTGTCTGTAAGACAGCCACTAGAGGCTGGATTAACCCTAGTGTAAACATAGCAGTTTCCCTGAAACTGCTATGTTTACAGCTGCAGGGTTAACACTAGAGTGGCCTGGCACCCAGACCACTTCATTGAGATGAAGTGGTGAAGTTGTCTGGGTGCCTATAGTGGTCCTTTAATTAATATATATATATGAAATATGGTTTGTAATGGGGTAAAGCATGTATGTATGTATGCATGTGTTTGTGGGGGTAACGGTATGTAGGTGAAGAGATGATGTGTGAGGTGTGCACTGTGTGTGTATGCAAAGGTGTACTCTGTGTTGGTGGGAGTGTACTGTATGTGGGGGGGGGGTTCACTGTATGTGAGGGTGTACTGTGCTCAGGGGGTGTAGAGAGTGAACAGTTTACAATTTTTACTTTAATGTTTACAACAACAAAAAAATTATACTGTATTCCCCTTTCCCTCATCTTACCTTGCAGGGAGGGGTGTCACAATCAGATCCATGGTGGTTGAGAAGGCTGCCTATCTATCGGGTACGAGATGAGAGTTCTGTCTCTTGGAGCTCAAGCACTTACAGAGACTGACCCATACACATAAACAGACAGACCCATACACAGACATACCCATACACACACACACTCTGCCCCCCCACACACAGACTGTTCCCTTACACAGACAAACCCATACATACACAGACTGATGCCCCACACCCATACACTCACAGACTGACCCATACATACACAGACTGACCCCACACCCACACCCATACACTCACAGACTGCCCCCCCCACACACACACAGACTGACCCCCCCTACACACAGACTGACCCATACATACACAGACTTACCATCCTCCCACACATACACTAACTGACTGACCCATACACTCACAGGATGACCCCCCTACACACAGACTGACCCCCCTACACACAGACTGACCCATACACACACTGACCCATACATACAGAGACTGATCCATACACACACAGACTGACCCCCCTACACACAGACTGATCCATACACACTGACGGATCCATACATACACAGACTGACCCCCCTACACACAGACTGACCTATACACACACAGACTGATCCATACACACACAGACTGACCCATACATACACAAACTGATCCATACATACACAGACTGACCCCCCTACACACAGACTGACCCATACACACACAGACTGACCCATACACACACAGACTGATCCATACATACACAGACTGATCCATACACACACATACTGATCCATACATACACAGACTGATCCATACATACACAGACTGATCCATACATACACAGACTGATCCATACATACACAGACTGATCCATACACACACAGACTGATCCATACACACACAGACTGATCCATACACACGCAGACTGATCAAACATACACACACAGACTGATCCATACATACACAGACTGATCCATACATACACAGACTGATCCATACATACACAGACTGATCCATACACACACAGACTGATCCATACACACAGACTGATCTATACACACATAGACTGATCCATACACACAGACTGATCCATACACACACAGACTGATCCATACACACACAGACTGATCCATACATACACAGACTGATCCATACACACACAGACTGATCCATACACACACAGACTGATCATCCATACACACACAGACTGATCATCCATACACACACAGACTGATCATCCATACATACACAGACTGATCATCCATACACACACAGACTGATCATCCATACAGAAATATAGTGTAGTAAAATTAAAACACCATAAATGCGCTTAATAAGATTGCACTCACAGGATTAAAATGAAATATGGGCGTATAAGTAATCTCTCAGGCTTGACGGATAACTGCAAACTTCTTTTGGACCTTATTAGAAAAGGAGAGACACACAAACCATAGTGCACCAGTCAAATATAAAGTTATGTAGTTTTATTAGATTGCACTCACACAAAATCGGTTGAAATCCAGCATATCAGTCACTCAGGGAGTCACAGTGTCGACATCCTTCTTCCCAAAGTGTGATGTAGAAGAGAGCCGGATAAAAAACCATAAAAACAATAAAATTACACAAAATAGAAAATAAACAATAAAGTTCAATAAAGTGCTGTTGTGGTCCCTCCGCCCTACGCGTTTCGTCCGAAACCGAACTTCCTCAGGGGCAAAAATAAAGGTCTATCGTTGCAGTGTTCTCCGTCCGTCTTTTAAACCAAATGTTGTAGTTCCCGCTTTCTGGGTAGCCAATCGCCTCCGATCACGTTACGTCATATCATTTGCGTTCCATTAGTGAGTTTCAAGCCTCTTTTTCATGTCCGTTATGTGTGCAAACACTTCCGGTATTGCGTGGAACGCAAAAATGCGTTCCACGATCGAAAACCCGGAAGTGTCCAGAATTATAAACGGAGCAAAGAAATAAAGTGAGATAGGAAAAGAGGCAGTCAGTTCTTAATAGAAAATTGATTTTTTTTTAAATATAAAATTCATTAAAAGTGGTCAATCACAAAGATAAAATGCAGATTCTCCTTATTAACATTAAAAACATATATATTGAAAATCCGTTATAAATAATTAACAATAAAGTGCATATATGTAATTCATAGATGGTACATAATAGAAAAGGAGAAAAAATTGGATGACATAAGAGGGTATTTCCACTTATATCTATTAATATACATTAAAATAATTATAATTATAAAAAGCATTAAAATAGATAAATAAGTGAATTATATATTCATAAGAAGCATATCATGTCAAAATCGACATTCAAACCTTTTGGGCTGAGGGTCTTTAAATTAAAAATCCAATAGCCTTCCCTTTGCCTTAATTTCTTAATTAAATCTCCTCCCCTGTCATCCAAAATCACCTTTTCCAAACCCGTGCATAAAAAAGTTTCTAATTTAAAATCAGGACAATTATTACAGTGGACCGGTACTGAATGGGTGATCAATTTTTTCTTAATATTGTTACAATGTTCCATGAATCTAACCTTCAGGGCCCTGCTTGTTCTTCCTACATATTGCATACCACATCCACATGTTAAAAGATAAATTACATTTGTGGTATTACAATCAATATGTCCTTTTATTTGAAAAGATTCTCCTGTTATATGACTACTAAAAGATAATGTTTTTAGGGGGAGAAATTTACACCCTTTACATCTCCCGCATTTATAAAAGCCTTTAGAGATTGTTTTATCAATTTCTTTAGCTCTAAAAGTGCTAGGTGCTAGTGTGTTTTTGAAATTTTTTCCTTTTTTAAAAATTATTTTGGGTATTGGTGGAATTTGTTTCTTCAGGAGATCGTCTTCTAAAAGGAGAGGCCAGTGTCTCTGTAAAATCTTTTTAATTTTAAAAGCTTGGGCATTATATTGAGTGACAAACGACAAAGTAAAATCATTATTAGAATTCTTATTTTTAACTTTATCTATTAGAAGATCATTTCTGACTGTATTTTTGCATCTCAATATTTCTTCATCCAAAAATTTAGAGGAATATCCCTTTTCCATGAATTTCTTTTTTAGTAATTTGGATTGATTTAGAAAACACCTTTCTTCTGTACAGTTTCTTTTAATTCTAGTGAATTGGCTCCTTGGGACTCCTCTGAGCCAATTTGGGTGATGTGCACTTTTAGTGTTTATAAAAGAATTTGAGTCAGTGGGTTTAAAAAAAGTTTTTGTTTTAATAGTCGAATCTTCTATGTATAGGGTAAGATCTAAAAAGTTGATGCTCAGGGAATCTACGTGAGGAGTAAAAACTAATGATAGGCTATTGACATTAATATGATTAAAAAACTCTTGCAATAAAATAGGTGGCCCTTTCCATATAATTAAAATGTCATCTATATACCTCCGCCATAGTACCAAATTCGCGGGTTTTTTTAAACCCACTGACTCAAATTCTTTTATAAACACTAAAAGTGCACATCACCCAAATTGGCTCAGAGGAGTCCCAAGGAGCCAATTCACTAGAATTAAAAGAAACTGTACAGAAGAAAGGTGTTTTCTAAATCAATCCAAATGACTAAAAAAGAAATTCATGGAAAAGGGATATTCCTCTAAATTTTTGGATGAAGAAATATTGAGATGCAAAAATACAGTCAGAAATGATCTTCTAATAGATAAAGTTAAAAATAAGAATTCTAATAATGATTTTACTTTGTCGTTTGTCACTCAATATAATGCCCAAGCTTTTAAAATTAAAAAGATTTTACAGAGACACTGGCCTCTCCTTTTAGAAGACGATCTCCTGAAGAAACAAATCCACCAATACCCAAAATAATTTTTAAAAAAGGAAAAAATTTCAAAAACACACTAGCACCTAGCACTTTTAGAGCTAAAGAAATTGATAAAACAATCTCTAAAGGCTTTTATAAATGCGGGAGATGTAAAGGGTGTAAATTTCTCCCCCTAAAAACATTATCTTTTAGTAGTCATATAACAGGAGAATCTTTTCAAATAAAAGGACATATTGATTGTAATACCACAAATGTAATTTATCTTTTAACATGTGGATGTGGTATGCAATATGTAGGAAGAACAAGCAGGGCCCTGAAGGTTAGATTCATGGAACATTGTAACAATATTAAGAAAAAATTGATCACCCATTCAGTACCGGTCCACTGTAATAATTGTCCTGATTTTAAATTAGAAACTTTTTTATGCACGGGTTTGGAAAAGGTGATTTTGGATGACAGGGGAGGAGATTTAATTAAGAAATTAAGGCAAAGGGAAGGCTATTGGATTTTTAATTTAAAGACCCTCAGCCCAAAAGGTTTGAATGTCGATTTTGACATGATATGCTTCTTATGAATATATAATTCACTTATTTATCTATTTTAATGCTTTTTATAATTATAATTATTTTAATGTATATTAATAGATATAAGTGGAAATACCCTCTTATGTCATCCAATTTTTTCTCCTTTTCTATTATGTACCATCTATGAATTACATATATGCACTTTATTGTTAATTATTTATAACGGATTTTCAATATATATGTTTTTAATGTTAATAAGAAGAATCTGCATTTTATCTTTGTGATTGACCACTTTTAATGAATTTTATATTTAAAAAAAATCCATTTTCTATTAAGAACTGACTGCCTCTTTTCCTATCTCACTTTATTTCTTTGATCCGTTTATAATTCTGGACACTTCCGGGTTTTCGATCGTGGAACGCATTTTTGCGTTCCACGCAATACCGGAAGTGTTTGCACACATAACGGACATGAAAAAGAGGCTTGAAACTCACTAATGGAACGCAAATGATATGACGTAACGTGATCGGAGGCGATTGGCTACCCAGAAAGCGGGAACTACAACATTTGGTTTAAAAGACGGACGGAGAACACTGCAACGATAGACCTTTATTTTTGCCCCTGAGGAAGTTCGGTTTCGGACGAAACGCGTAGGGCGGAGGGACCACAACAGCACTTTATTGAACTTTATTGTTTATTTTCTATTTTGTGTAATTTTATTGTTTTTATGGTTTTTTATCCGGCTCTCTTCTACATCACACTTTGGGAAGAAGGATGTCGACACTGTGACTCCCTGAGTGACTGATATGCTGGATTTCAACCGATTTTGTGTGAGTGCAATCTAATAAAACTACATAACTTTATATTTGACTGGTGCACTATGGTTTGTGTGTCTCTCCTTTTCTAATAAGGTCCAAAAGAAGTTTGCAGTTATCCGTCAAGCCTGAGAGATTACTTATACGCCCATATTTCATTTTAATCCTGTGAGTGCAATCTTATTAAGCGCATTTATGGTGTTTTAATTTTACTACACTATATTTCTCTATGTTCATTCCTTCCTGTAGATTGTATTTTGTATATTTGTATTAAGAAGATTGAAGGTTCTTCTTACAATCTAACATTTGGTAAATTTATTTTATATATTTTTTACCTACTGGGGAGCACGTGTGTTGTGTGTATACATATATTCTGTTGATCATCCATACACACACAGACTGATCATCCATACACACACAGACTGACCCATACATACACAGACTGATCCATACATACACAGACTGATCCATACATACACAGACTGATCCATACACACAGACTGATCCATACATACACAGACTGACCCATACAGACACAGACTGACACATACATACACAGACTGATCCATGCATACACAAACTGATCCATACATACACAGACTGACCCATACATACAGACTGATCCATACACACACAGACTGATCCATACATAGACAGACTGATCCATACATACACAGACTGATCCATACATACACAGACTGATCCATACATACACAGACTGATCCATACACACACAGACTGATCATCCATACACACACAGACTGATCCATACACACAGACTGATCCATACACACACAGACTGATCCATACACACACAGACTGATCCATACACACAGACTGACCCACTCCCCACCCCACAGTCTGAGTAACACTTACCAGCAGCTGCCTGGATGCCTCTGTGCAGAGCTGATCTTCCTCTACCTGTCTCTCCCCTGCGCTGCTCTCTGTGATCCTGGAGGAAGTCCTCCCAGCACACAGCGCCCCCTCTGGCGGCAGGCAGGAAAAGTCCACCAGTTACAGTGCTGCTGCAGCGTGAGAAGGGAGACGCAGAGCTCCCGACTTTAATTTGAATTGGGGGGGCACAAGGGGGGGCACTGCATAATGTAGGGGGGCCATGGCCCCCTCTGGCCCCCCCCTAGTGACGCCACTGCGTAGAATTGTGTAACACAGAGGACCATAGGCGTGCGCACGGGGTGTGCCTTGTGTGCCTGGACACACCCTAATGACACCTCCGTGCTGCACTACCTCTGGGCAGACTGACATGTCGGGTCCTCGGTCTATGACCTAGGACCCGACACAGGAGGGGGCCCGGCGGCTTACCCACAATGCCGCCGGGTGAGAGGCCCCTCCTGTCCGTCTGCCCTGATGGAGATCCAGCCTCAGTCTGCAGCTCCGCCGGGAGTGAGCTGCAGACTGAGGTGTCTCGCAATCTCCAGCCTGTCAGAGCGTTGCCGCGGCAACGCCCTGACTGGAGATCGCGAGACTCACCATGTGGTCTGCAGCTCACTCCCGACGGAGCTGCAGACTGAAGAGAGATGGCGCCCACTGGACCACCAGGGCAGGTATTTAAACCCCCCTCTGTCCCCTGTCACTCACTGCTCCCCCACCCTGCCTCTGCCCCATACCCCCCATAATCCCTGTCCCTAGCCCTCTAACCCCTGTCACTACCCATCTACCCCCTTAACTCCTGTCACTACCCCTCTAACCCCTGTCACTACCCCTCTAACCCCTGTCACTACCCCCTAACCCCTGTCACTGCCCCTCTACCCCCCTAACCCATGTCACTGCCTCTCCACCCCCCAACCCCTGTCACTGCCCCTCTACCCCCTAACTCATGTCACTACCTCCCCTAACCCCTGTCACTACCCCTCTACCCCCAACCCCTGTCACTACCCCCCTAACCCCTGTCACTACCCCTCTAACCCCTGTCACTACCCCACTACCCCCTAACCCCTGTCACTGCCCCTCTACCCCCCCTAACCCATGTCACTGCCTCTCCACCCCCAACCCCTGTCACTGCCCCTCTACCCCCTAACTCATGTCACTACCTCCCCTAACCCCTGTCACTACCCCTCTACCCCCAACCCCTGTCACTACCCCCTAACCCCTGTCACTACCCCTCTAACCCCTGTCACTACCCCACTACCCCCTAACCCCTGTCACTGCCCCTCTACCCCCCCTAACCCATGTCACTGCCTCTCCACCCCAACCCCTGTCACTGCCCCTCTACCCCCCTAACTCCTGTCACTACCCCCCCATCCCCTGTCACTACCCCTCTACCCCCCTAACCCCTGTCACTACCCCCCTAACTCCTATCACTGCCCCCCTAACCCTGTCACTACCCCCCAACCCTTGTCACTACCCCTCTACCCCAACCCCTGTCACTACCACTCAACCCCCCCAACCCCTGTCACTACAACTCTACCCCCCTAACCCCTGTTGATACCGGAGAAACTGACGGAAGCCAAGCACAGAGAGATGGACACAGGTTTCTTCAGGAAGGAAGAGATTCTTTATTGGATCACCGATCGGGACTCAGAGGGACTAATGTCACCAAAATACAGCAAGTTCTGAGCCCCGGACAATAGTGCAGGCTCCTTAAATAGGCACATAACTCCTCCCATAGTAAGCTCCACCCGCACATTCTCTTGACCAATCAATACAAATAAGAATTAACTTCCTGATTGACCGCATGGCCTGTCCAGCACAATGGAGGAGGGGAATACTACATCCTGTATTCTTGCACATGCTCCGTACACTACTGATCGTATCTTGCCTCGTGCAACCAACTGATTGATACGTCAGCATATGCACGTACACATGCCACGTGGTAATCTCGGCCTACTAAATTTATTTTTACCGAGATTCCACCACATTCCCCCCTTTGATGCCTCTTGATATTTCACAATTACTTGAGGCATCACTTAACCTTGGTTTGCATACACCGCAAGTTACCATGAACCAGATCAGACTTATCTATGATGTGAATCTTCAACACTCATCTTCTTGCATTGGTTCTCCCTGATCTAGAGCCTTATATTTATAAATTGCCATTATCTGTGCAGCAGCCTTCCTCTCTGCTATATTTTCTATCAGGCTTTGCACAGACCTAACTACTAAGGGTATAAGACATGGCAGGAGTAGACACAACATTAAAATCAGTAGGACTCCACCTACCACTGCCTTAAGCCCTCCAAACCACTCATACCAGCTACCAAACCAACTACTTGGATTGTACCCTTTCCACACCTGAGTAGGCACATGCGCTAGTTTAACCATATGGCTAGTAAGCTCAGCTATTGCTTGCCCTTCGTCATCTATTTGAAGACAGCAATTGCTCAGGTTAAACTTCCCACATACACCTCCCTCTACTGCCAAAAGGTAATCCAAGGCTAATCTATTTTGGTATACTGCTGTCCTCATCCTGGTATTGTGCTTCGCTAGAAGATTGAGCGCTTGTGATGTCTCGTTAGTAATGATCTCAACCACTGCCTGTAATCTTATAATACGGTTGAGCATATAAATTGGGGTTCTATAACCAAAGGTACCATCCTCTGCCCACGTGGCTGGCCCATAGTAATCTATAATACGCTGGGGAGGCCATTCATCATCTTCCCAGGCGCCTATCTCTATGGGTCCCCTTTTCTTCCTATGATTCACATCATACACTTTAACACCTAAAGTCTCACCTGTTTCGATAGGTAACAAGAAGAAGGATGGTTTGAGCATACCCAACACACATGCCCCTTCCCAGTCCTGTGGCAACTCCGAATAGGCTTTCTTACCACAGATCCAGTACAAATTTGCTGGGGCTCTCCAGTTAGATGTGATGGATAGATCAAACCACACATCCTTTAAATTGGCGTATCTTGCAAACGGGTTAGATGGTTCTGAGACATTTGAAGCCGACCACCAAGTTGTATTCTTTGTATCATCATCATAAGCTTTTTGCCCTAGACAAGTTAATTCTCCTACAGAAGTATTATACATCATTCCTTTCCTTGCTATGCAAACATAACCTATGATGGAGGTCTTTAATCTCCACTCAGATTTACCTCTAACACTCATATGATAATCGGCTTGTGTAGATATTAATTGGTCAACTGCCTCAGAACCGGACATTACCTCCTTTGCTTCCCAAGGCCATTGGTCTCCCATGTTAGTACCTCCACACACATAGCAGTTGGTAACATTAAGACTACCGGCAATACTTTCAGCTAAATCAATGAACAGGTTTTTAGCATTATGGGGAATCTTATTATCTATGCTCATCTCTTCATAAAAGGAATGGTATACTTGATGAGTTTGGGAGGTTACCGTATCAGTCTCTATCCCTATAAACAATACTGTCCCAGGATCTAAACCCGTCCCATATATTTGAAACCCAAATAAATTACCATATTTATCTAAGAACTTGTCAGGGTTATTTATAAGTATATGGACTGGATTACATTCCATAGACTTACAATATGAACTGGTAGGCAACTTAGTCACAATCATGTCCTTGTCTACTGTCTGTCCCCAAGTTGCCCACCCCACACAAGACCAATATGGGCAAAAGTTATAATCTCTATTTGGGCATCTAGGGCTCACATACTTATTTTTACTACTGGGACAAATATATTTATCGTTAGACCCATACGTTCTCTCCCATCTAAGATCCCCACATACATTCCACGTCTTTCTACCACTTGATATCGCTTTACACGCATCAAATAGCAGAACACCTGAAGAATATACGGATTCTAATACCGTTTTGTTAATTAGGGTCCCCTGAGGATCTCCATTCCTGAGAGTCAACCAAATCGTACGGGGTTGATACTCTGGACTGAAGCACCTAGGTTCTCCTACTCCTAAATGGCACACACTATATTCTATATTTAAGTATCTACATCTTGATACATCTCCTTTACACTCGTATTGCGAATGCCAAATTAGGGTCTGGGAAATATGGTTACCTGTTCTTGTAGTCTTAATGCATACCTCACAGCTAGGAGTGTCGGTACCTCTACCTTCCTGAATATAAAAATACACATAGAAAAACATTATTAAGAATACATCTTTCGTCGTCATCCTCAGTCTTCGTCCGTGCGAAGGCACCTCAGCTTCCAGGATGTAAGGGCTGCAGGGAATGGAGTTCTGCTCGTCTTCACAGGGGTCCCTTTGAGACTTTTCCTGACTTATACACTCGTTGGTGAGCGGACAGGCTTTATTATGGTCTTCTCACTCACTTACCAAATCTCTGAAACAATAAATTTTGTAATCCACAAGGTTCCTCGTCACTCCGACTGAGTCGTGCGCTTTAACCGGATCTTGCAGGGATTCTCTGGATCTGCTGTAGCTTGCCAAGAATCGACTGCTGCTGGTTTAACCCTGGAGTGATGTATCCACGGAGTCACTTCGGCTACTTTTATCGCTGTAGGGGTAGACAAAAGAACAACATAAGGACCTCTCCACTTGGGCCCTAACGGTACATTATTCCACTCTTTAATCCACACTTGGTCTCCTGGGTGGTAACTATGAACTGGGGGATAAATATTCACAGGTAATCTATCTTGTACCCATTTCTGTACCTCCTCCATAGTCTTACCCAACTCTACAACCTGCTGCCGGGTAATTCCTTCTCCCAACTGACTCAAATCCCCCCTTAAGTTACCAAGTACGGGAGGTGGTCGCCCATACATGATTTCAAAAGGAGAGAGGCCCATCCTTCTGGTAGGTGTACTGCGGATTCGCAATAGAGCTATGGGCAAGACAACGTTCCACTTAAGTTGGGTTTCCTGACACATTTTAGCCAACTGATTCTTAATAGTTCTATTCATTCTCTCTACCTTAACAGAATTCTGCGGTATATATGCCGTATGAAGCCTCCACTTTATACCAAGCATATGAGTCAGTTGTTGTAGGCACTGATGAACAAAAGCTGGACCATTGTCCGATCCTATAGAGCAGGGTAGTCCATATCGGGGTATTATTTCTCGTAGCAGGAATCTCACAACTTCTCCTGCTTTCTCCGTACGAGTAGGACATGCTTCTACCCAGCCTGAATAGGTACACACAACTACCAGTAGGTAGCGATGTCCACCAGATTTAGGCATTACTGTATAGTCAATTTGTAGATCGGACATGGGGAGTCCCCCCATAAACTGGACTCCTGGTGGCTTTACTGGTCCTTGCCTTGCATTATTTTTAGCACACGTTACACATCTTCGTACAATGGCCTGAGTCAAGTTGGACAATCTTGGTATGTAGAAATGTTTTCTGAGAGATTCTTCTGTACTATCTCTCCCAGAATGTGTCCTGTTGTGATAGTTTTGGACAATTTCTACCGCTAGTGATGCTGGAATGACTATTCTTCCATCTTCTAACTGATACCATCTGTTCTCCAAATATTTTCCAGGTTCAGTTTTTAACCACTCCTCTTCTTGAGCTGTATAAACTGGAGTCCATTGAGACAGTGGAGTTGGTATAAGAGCAGCTATATGCTCCACATATTCCTGTCTTCCTGATTCAGCGGCACGCTTAGCTGCACTATCTGCCATCCGATTTCCTTTGGTTACATCACCATCTCCTCTCAGATGCGCTTGACAATGTATAATACCGACTTCTTTCGGCTCCCACACTGCTTCCAATAGTTGTAGGATTTCAGCTGCGTACTTGATTTCTTTGCCTTCTGAATTCAATAGTCCTCTTTCTTTATACAAAGCTCCGTGGGCATGAGTGGTTAAAAACGCATACTTGGAGTCCGTGTAGATGTTCACTCTTAAACCTTCAGCCAATTGTAACGCTCGTGTCAGTACTATCAATTCTGCCTTTTGTGCTGATGTTCCTTTTGCCAGTGGCCGAGCTTCTATCACCTTGTCTATCGTTGTTACTGCATATCCTGCATAGCGGATCCCTTCTTTCACATAACTACTGCCGTCGGTGTAATATTGAACATCGGGGTTCTGGATGGGAAAATCACGAAGATCTGGTCTACTTGAAAATACTTCATTCATCACTTCCAAACAATCATGTTGACTTTCAGTAGGTTGTGGCAAAAGAGTAGCTGGATTTAAGGTGTTTACAGTCTCTAAATGCACTCTTGGGTTTTCACACAACATTGCTTGATACTTGGTCATACGGCTGTTACTAAACCAATGATTTCCTTTGTAATCCAACAACGTCTGTACTGCATGTGGAACTCGTACATAAAGTTCTTGACCCAGAGTGAGTTTATCGGCTTCAGCTACTAGCAGGGCGGCTGCAGCTACGGCTCTTAGACAAGGTGGAAGTCCGCTGGCCACTGCATCCAGTTGCTTAGACATGTAGGCAACAGGTCTTTGCCATGATCCCAAGTACTGTGTCAATACTCCCACAGCCATTCTTCTTTGCTCATGTACATACAGGTAGAATGGTCGTGTGTGATCAGGTAGACCTAATGCTGGGGCATTCCTCAAAGCCTTCTTCACATCTTCAAATGCCGTTTGCTGTTCTTGAGTCCATAAGAAGGGGTCGTGCTCTGTACCCTTGATAGCTGCATACAGAGGTTTTGCCAGTATCGCGTAGCTGGGAATCCGTATCCTACAGAAGCCTGCTGCCCCCAAGAATTCTCGCACTTGTCTTCTATTCTTGGGTATCGGTATTTGGCACACAGCTTCTTTTCTCTCTGGCCCCATAATTCTTTGACCTTCAGAGATATGGAATCCCAGATATTTGACAGTTGGCAAACACAACTGAGCCTTCTTTCTAGACACCTTGTATCCTGCCTTCCAGAGAATGTGTAGTAGATCGTGCGTTGCTTGCTGACATATTTCCTTTGTAACTGCTGCTATCAACAAGTCATCTACATATTGTAACAATACACACTCTCCTGGGATGGACTCGAAATCCAGTAGATCTTGACTTAGAGCTGACCCAAATAGGGTAGGTGAATTTTTAAACCCTTGGGGCAGTCTTGTCCAGGTCATTTGGCGTTTTGAGCCCGTCACAGCGTTTTCCCATTGGAAAGCGAAGATACATTGGCTTTCTGCGGCAATTCGGAGGCAAAAGAAGGCATCTTTGAGGTCTAAGACTGTAAAATAAGTAGCCCCGCCCGGAATTAAAGCAAGCAGGTTATATGGATTGGGTACAACTGGATGTATACTAACAACCGCATCATTGACTGCTCTCAAGTCCTGCACAGGTTGATACTCATCTGTACCGGGCTTTTGAACAGGCAGCAATGGGGTGTTCCAGGGGGAAGTACAGAATTTTAGGATACCATACCGTATGAACTTATCCAGATAAGATTGGATGTTCTTCTTAGCCTTCTGTGGAATGTGATATTGTCTTAGGCTCACTGGATAAACCCCAAGTTTTATTTCAATTTTAATAGGTGGAATATTGCGGGCCAGTCCTGGTGGGTTGTTCTCTGCCCAAACTCCTGGTATGTTGAATAAGGATTCATCACTCCTAGGGTTTTGGCTAGTCAACGCTGTATAAAGTCGCCACTCTTCTTCCTTTGGTACGGATAATGTCATAATACCTGAAGGTCCATTAAACTTTAAGGATGTTGTTCCATTTGGTAGGAACGTAATCTGCGCTTGTAACTTGGATAGCATATCACGTCCCAGCAATTGGACTGGACATTCAGGCATATAAAGGAATTGATGTTTTACTACGTGGCCTCCCAATGTACAGAGTCGACTTTTAAGAACCGGTTTTGCAGCACTTCTTCCAGTTGCTCCTATTACAGTAATAGTTCTTCCAGATGGAGGAGCAACTAGACTAGTCACCACCGAATGTTCAGCACCAGTGTCGATCATGAACGCACTCCTTTTTCCCCCTATTGATACATCGACCATAGGCTCCGCTCGACCAAGGGGGATGGAGCCCGGTCGGTATCAATAATCCTCCATGACCGTGTCAGCCAATCCTACGAAGTCCCTACCTTCTCTATCGCGGGACCTTTGCGCTGCTGGATAGTACCTATCTTCCCTTACACTTCCTCTGTTCCCATTACTTCCTCTATTACCATTGCTCCCTCCGGGGCCTCCTCTACCTCTCGCTCTGCCTCTAAAGTTTCCGTAACCTGCCCTGGGTAGGTCTCTCTCGTACTGCTCTCTTTGCGGACACTCGTTTCTCCAAGGCCCTTCTTCCTTGCAATACGCGCATACTTCGACCTATTAATAGCTTTCATCCCTCCGGCTTTCATGCCAGCGATTATAGCGTCTATATAGGCTTTTAGTTGAACCATATCTGCGCCATTAACATTCCAATCGGGATCGGTATTAGGGTAATGTGTTGCGGCCCATGCTGCTGGATTGGCTTGATTTAAAGTACGGGCTTCATCCTCTAGCGCTTTAATGGCCGGCTTGGTTAATCCTAGTCCTTTCCTCATTATTGAACAATGTCATTAATAACTGCTGGCAATCAGCCCATGTCGGATTATGTGTCTGAACTATCGAGGTGAACAGATCGGTCATAGCTTGTGGTTTCTTAGTGTACGAGGAGTTGTGGGTCTTCCAATTCAAGAGATCGGTAGTCGTGAACGGGACATATACGAAGACTGGGTCCGCGTATGCCATTTGACCTGCGGCATCGAGATAGGCTGACCCAGGATTCAGACGAAGAGGCATCTGGTAATGTTTGAGTTGTTGGGTACCGGTCAGTTGTCGGGTTAGTATAGGGCTACGTGGAGGGGCGTCGGTTAGAGGTTCCAGTTGGGGGTGGTAAGGCATGAGGATGTGGGAGCTTGATTTTGGGAAAAGTTGGTAAATAGAACACTCCCAGCCGAGCTAGAAGAAGCTTGACCGGAAGTTTGAAGTGGCGCCAAATCAGGATATTCAGATTTAACGGGGGTTGGTTCCGGAAGGGAAGGTTTAATACGAGGGGGGGTGGATTCTGCACTGGAGGAGGAAGCGGAAGTGGATGAGGGCAATGAGGGAAGGGGTATAGAACTTCCTGCACTCGCGTCACCTCTTCCTATAGGGAAGTAAGGGGGCGGCAAAGGGATCTCGGACTCAGGGGGCGTGTCCAAAATGGGCCTAACCATAGTCCTAGTGGACAAACAAGTCCTGGCCACCATGAGGCGACATTGCTCCTCGTGGCATATCTGAATCCATCTTGGCGAGTCGTTTACGGCCTGTCTCCAACAATCAATATATGGAAACTGTCCGTAAAGTTCAGGCCTACCTGCTACAGCCACGTGTACACGCTGTACCAGAGTTGGATCCAAACTACCACGTGGCAGCCATGCCGCAACCAAAGTAGGCCACTCCCTAGTGCACAAAGTGACCAAACGTACAGGAGACATTTTAACCCCGAAATCACATGTTTTAAATCCCTTTTTAAAATTCTTTACCATACAACCTAAGGGATCCAAAATCGTTGACTCCGACGCGCCCATACTTATCAATGGAACGTCGTTGACAACGAATACTATGCACACGTTCTATTCAACAGTCACACCCGTTTCCTTCGGCAACAGCACCACGTGGTACGGTTACCAGGTGAAACGTACACAATAACACAATAAACACTCAGGGAATTCCCGTACACACACAGCTGTTACACCAGTCACTAAATAATCAATATTATGCCCTTTGGCGAAACTATACAGTCACCCACGCTATAATTCTCTATATATGAATTACCCGTCTATAACACACCCCAGTAACATCGTCTTTTACAAACAGCGGTTACAGTACGGTTAGCATAGGTCAAAGCACAATTTAAGGTCACAATACAATTATTAGTGGTTATGGTGTTAAACATGCAATAG
The DNA here is from genome assembly GCF_036172605.1 of Pelobates fuscus. Taxonomy (NCBI): domain Eukaryota; kingdom Metazoa; phylum Chordata; class Amphibia; order Anura; family Pelobatidae; genus Pelobates; species Pelobates fuscus. The sequence continues at coordinate 169,978,580 of NC_086320.1, read as the reverse complement.
ACGACAATGATTAGTACTTATATACAGTGTCAGTAAATATACAGGGTTATGGTACCGTGCACTATGATACAGCAACACACTATTAACACTCTCGCTAGACGGCTGAGCTCGCGCTATCTAACAAGATATACACTTTACTAACAATCTTTAACACATATACAATCCCAACTAAACTATTGGCCAGTACCTTGAATGGACTACCTAAAACTATCTACACCCGTTTTGGTTAGCCACACTGCCCAAGCACCACATATAGCGAACTAGAGGGCGGAATTTACAACAGAACCCTCTTAGTCTATTTACTCTATCAAAAATCTAGTGGGTTCCAAATTTACACGCCTTCCCACTTAGCCAAGATAGGTTGAGATCTAGCGAACCGAATTTACACAGGCGCCGCTTAGTCTCCCGGTCCCTCCGACCTAGCGAACAAAATATACACCCTAGAACGCTAGTCTAGACAAGACACCGGTGTCCGGCTAGGGCTATTTACACAGGACCCCGCCTGACTCCAAACCAAATCAAACGGTCTTACTAAAGAGCGTTCGATTGAGCGGTGCGCCTTCGCTCCTTCCCTCCGACAGAGGGGGCAGATTCCATACACAGATTTAAACCCCTTTTGGGCCTACCGCACAATCGGTATACCCCTAGTGGGTCCGCCGTCTAAAACAGCGGTCGTCTTACCTCCTCGTTCCTGAACCTGAGTTCACACTCATCGACGGGGACACCCCAGCACTTCTTACGTAGAGGCCGATGATCTCCTGGACAACAGACCAGTGGCGCCGAGACGAAGGGAAGTCCACGCAGAAGTTCAGGGGTGCAGCCGTAGAGAACGTGGGCAAAGATAGACCGTCTCACGCCTCTGCCTCTCAGCTACCGTTGAACGATGAGCTTCCCGGCCAATGCACCAAATGATACCGGAGAAACTGACGGAAGCCAAGCACAGAGAGATGGACACAGGTTTCTTCAGGAAGGAAGAGATTCTTTATTGGATCACCGATCGGGACTCAGAGGGACTAATGTCACCAAAATACAGCAAGTTCTGAGCCCCGGACAATAGTGCAGGCTCCTTAGAAGTCAAAAACAATGCGAAAATAATCACCAGAATAACCAGAATCAATAACGCGCTCTCAGACAACCACAAGGGAAACCACGACAGGGCACTGAGCAAGAGGAAAACTGGGCCTAAATACACCGCCTGTGGATCTGATTGGTTGTAACTGGCCTTTGACCCCAAAGGCAGTTACCAGGCTCCTATTTGCATGATTGCTGCTCAGCACAAACCCTCCTGTGGATTGATTGCTGCTTGGAACAACTTTTCCTGTCAGGACAGTAATGTTGCTCGGCACAACTTTTCCTGTCTGAACAGTAAATGCCATTAATTACATTTTTAGCAGTGGATGAATATGTGACAATTTGATTGCATGGGAGGTCAGCGCTTAGAATCAAAATTCCTCTTTGAAGCTGGGACCCCAACTGAGCCACTCTGCAAGGTGTGAGAAGCCACACACAAGTGGCCTGGAAGTCTGGTTTCAGTATAATAACTCTCTCACTTGCCATATGTCCTGATTTCCTCCTAGATAAGGTGTCTTTTGATATGAATAGTCATTAGCCTTCAAGAAAAACCCCTGTGCTCCAGTATTATATTAAAGAGACACTAACACTTACCCACAGATTAATAACTAAGCCTTATTTCTATTACATTCAGAATTGGACATGCACAATCTTCTAATCAAGCCAAATCGTGATGTGTGGCACAAGGGGACCACACAGATAGGGATATGCCCAGCATGATGACCTGAAAACAATAAGCAGGCAAGCGAGTGGGCACATGTGGGCATGGTACTCAGTGACAGCGTTCCGTCACAACAACAAACCAAGAGAAGCTGGTTTTCAAAAAAGAAAAAAAAAATACATCAAACAACCAAGTCACTTTTATCAGTAACTTCTCAAAGTCATATTTGAAAAATACATAAATAAGCATTGGCATATTTTAAAAAAGAATGAGGACTTGAACATATACAGAGGAGAAAAAAAATGTTTACAGAGGAGCTAGAAATGTTACAAATATTTTTAGCAAAAAGTTGAATCCAGAAAACAAAGTTGTTGACGCTAACATTTTTGGTACTAAGCTAAAAGGGTTTTTATTATTGTAGACAATGCAGGGCATGTAAAACTACTAATGTTATCTCTAAAAAAGAAAAATTATCATCTAACATTATGAATAAATAGTATCCTATTAATAATTGCAATACATGTAATACAAGTAACGTTATAAATCTTTTAAATTGTCAATATGGTCTCCAATATGTCGGGAGAACCACTAGACCACTGAAAGTAAGTGTTGATGAACATCTAAGGAGTATTCAAAATTATCTGCTAATTTCACAAACGTTTTTAATTGTGATTTTAATTTTTTGCATTTTATTGGTATACAAAAAGTAGCTAAACCATGGAGGGGGGGGGACTTGTGGAAGATTTTAAATAAAACAGAAATGGATTGGATCTTCAATTTAGAATCTCTCTCTCTATATTGTTTAAATATAGATTTTGATATGTGTAATTATATTTAAGGAATGTATTAAGTATACAAGTTTATAAGTCTATAAGTGTAATATGTATAGCTTTACCATAAATGGAATATGTCTTTGAGATATAATATATACACTAATTTTATAATCTTTTTCCTTGTTTTATGTATCATTTGCCCCTATGCATAATGGACTTCAAATTTAAAATGGAGAGATTTTTGCCAGTGACTGTATTGGAATTTATGGATTGGGGTAAGTGAAGAAGGAGTTTGAGAAGTATGAAGAGGGAAGAGGAGATTTCTCCATGAAAAATCCCGACCGAACGAAAGAAATACAGCTCTATGCATATGTATACCTGGAGAGAATAGTACATGTTGCTTATCCCTGAAAGGTAAACAAAACAAGATTTGTTGCATCGAGGGCTATCAGAGCCGACTAAATCCCTTGGGCATTAATCTGATAGAAGACATTCATTCATTTTCTAATTAGCACTATAATTCACTGGATAATTCTGACATTTCCAAAGTTTATTGGGCTCTTCAATCAGTGAGTTTCTTAAACAAACCCCACATCTATATTATTATCTACTAATGCTCTGTATAGGCAGCCTCTCTTTTGTGGAGAGGTCAGACCTCTGGCATTCAGGGACATTACTCTAATTGACATCCAGCAGCATAAGATCCTCATCCTGCCCACCCAGACCCTCCCCAATACACCCTCATGCAGAAACACCCTATTCATACGACTCAAACCAATAACATACAAAATCCATGGTCATAGAAACATATCTAAAGTGACAATCCTATGCAAAATCCTGCTGCTGCCGAAGGAACCCTTAGTGTTCCATCTTATTACCAGTTATAGTTAAATATATAAACTTACATATATAAGGATATAACGATAGTTTACAAGTATATTGCATAGTTAGAAAGACCTATTCAATTTGAAAAAGTAGACTTAGGAATGTTGGTAAATTAAGCATTTTTTCAAGTTCTAGTTGAACCATATAGAAACAATTTCCCTATTTCTTTTTGATATCCATTAACCCTAAGTAATTGATTTATCTAAATTTTAACACTGTGAGATAAGGGAGTTAGAAACATGTATATGTTAGGCAAATTTCATATTGAATCCAGCCTTCAAAGAAAAAGCATTCACATAGGGTATACAGGAGTTGCTTAAGAAAATCACTAAAGCAAACTTCATAACTCTATTAGACTCATTAAGTAAGCAAAATCACACCAGTGACATATGTATATCCAGGGCCGCCATCAGGGGGTGACAACCGTGACAGTTGTCATGGGCCCGGCGGCCCTGGGGGGCCCGGACTGCTCTGGCAGTCCTGGGCCCCACTTTCCCTCTCTGCACACATAGATAGCGAATATCGCTATCTATGTGTGCAGCCGCGGGCCCCCCGGCTCCCTGTTGCCGCAGAGGGGGCCCAGGCCTCCAGCCTCTTCTCTTCTCCTCCCTGCTAATAACTCTCGCGAGACCCGGTTGCCATGGCAACGCTCCGCGGGTCTCGCGAGAGCTATTGGAGGAGAGAAGATGAGAAGCTGGAGGCCTGGGCCCCCTCTGCGGCAACAGGGAGCCGGGGGGCCCCACCATGCCACCGGACCACCGGGGATGGAATCTCCCCCCTCCCTAGACACAGGTAAGCAGGGAGGGGGAGAAACAATTTAATTAATTAATTTTTTTTTTTTTTTTTTATAATGTTAAAATGACCCCCCCTCCCCCTCCTCATTACAAATTTACACACACACACTACATACACTGACACAACACACACACACACACTACATACACTGACATAACACACACACACACACACACTACATACACTGACAAAACACACACACTGCATACACTGACACAACACACACACACACACACTACATACACTGACAAAACACACACACTGCATACACAGACACAACACACACACACTACATACACTGACACAACACACACACACACACTACATACACTAACACAACACACACTACATACACTGACACAACACACACTGCATATACCAACACAACACACACTCTGCATACACTGACACAACACACTCTGCATACACTTACACAACCCACACTTTGCATACATTGACACAACACACTCACCGCATACACTGACACAACACACACTCTGCATACACTGACACAACACACACACACACTACATACACTAACACAACACACACTACATACACTGACACAACACACACACTGCATATACCAACACAACACACACTCTGCATACACTGACACAACACACTCTGCATGCACTGACACAACACACACTGCATACACTTACACAACCCACACTTTGCATACATTGACACAACACACTCACCGCATACACTGACACAACACACACTCTGCATACACTGACACAACACACACACCGCATACACTAACACAACACACACCGCATACACTAACACAACACACACCGCATACACTGACACAACACACACACCGCATACACTAACACAACACACACACACTGCATACACTGACACAACACACACTCTGCATACACTGACACAACACACACTCTGCATACACTGACACAACACACTGCATACACTGACACAACACACTGCATACACTAACACAACACACTGCATACACTAACACAACACACTCTGCATACACTGACACAACACACACTGCATACACAAACACACACTGCATACACTAATACAACACACACTGCATACACTAACACACACAGTGCATACACTAATACAATACACACACTGCATTCACTAATACAACATGCACTCTGCATACACTACACACTAACACACTCACTGCATCCACTATACTGACACACACTCTGCATTCGCTACACATTACCACACTCTGCATTCACTACACTAACACACACTCTGCATCCGCTACACACTAACACACTCTGCATTCACTACACTAACACACACTGTGCATCCGCTACACACTAACACACTCTCTGCATTCACTACACTAACAGACTGCATCCGCTACACACTAACACACTCTCTGCATTCACTACACATTAACACTCTGCATTCACTACACTAACACACACTCTGCATCCGCTACACACTAACACACCCTCTGCATTCACTACACATTAACACACACTCTGCATTCACTACACATTAACACACTCTCTGCATTCACTACACTAACACACTCTCTGCATTCACTACACTAACACACTCTCTGCATTCACTACACTAACACACTCTCTGCATTCACTACACTAACACACTCTCTGCATTCACTACACTAAGACACTCTCTGCATTCACTACACATTAACACACACTCTGCATTCACTACAAATTTACACACACACTACATTCATTACACTGACACACTCTGCATTCACTACACCCTAACACACACTCTGCATTTATTACACACTAACACACACTCTGCATTTATTACACACTAACACACACTCTGCATTCACTAAACTATGCACACACTCTGGATTCACTATACTGACACACACTCTGCATTCACTACACTAACATACACTCTGCATCACCTGTACACACAGCATCCACTACACAAACATCCTGTATTCACAGTACACACACTACATCCACCACAAATTGAAACATTCTGCATTCACTATACACAGACACTGTGTCTAATACACACACTACATCCACTACAGACACTGCATCCACTAAACACATTTCATCTAGTACATACAAACACTACATCCACTACTCAAACACTCTCTGCATTCACTACACATTAACACTCTGCATTCACTACACTAACACACACTCTGCATCCGCTACACACTAACACACCCTCTGCATTCACTACACATTAACACACACTCTGCATTCACTACACATTTACAAACACTCTGCATTCGCTGCACTAACACACACACTACATTCATTACACTGACACACTCTGCATTCACTACACACTAACACACACTACATCCACCACAAATTGAAACACTCTGCATTCACTATACACAGACACTGCGTCTAATACACACACTACATCAACTACAGACACTGCATCCACTAAACACATTTCATCTAGTACATACAAACACTACATCCACTACACAAACACACACTACATCACTGTACACACACTACATCCACTACTCAAACACACTCTGCGTTCACTATACACACTGCATCTGCTACACTAACACACTCTGCATTCACTGCACAAACAGTATCTAATACACACAAACACTACATCCATTACACACATTCTAATTCACTTACACTATACACACCACATTCAGTCCCGCATCATTGTCAGCGGACTAGGTAGGGCGTGGGCGGGCCCGGGAGGGAGGGGTCGGGGGGGGGGGGCCCAGACCTTGTGCTTTGTCAGGGGCCCCAAAATTTCTGATGGCAGCCCTGTGTATATCTATTTATATACATGGTCCACATAAGAGACAACTAAGATCACACATTTAATCGAAAAACATCTTTCACCTTTTCTCATTCTCTTTCTCTCCTTGCTTTTAACCTTTAGCATTCTATCATATCTCCTAGTCTAGGGAGTAAGTTTCAAGTGTATCGCGTAATTCAACAAGCATTCAACAAAAACACAATTACAAAAGGTAAACTGAGGTTGCATATTTGAAAAGTGCTGACATTTATTTCATGGCTCTATGTTAGAGCAAGTCTATTCCTAACAAAGAAAAGACTTTATGAGGTCAGGCCCCAGATTGCTAGTTTTTTTTTTAAGTAGGTCAGGATCTTTAAACTGGTAGGAGTTGTTATCATTGGTGATCAATATAGCTTTTATCAAAGTAAAAAAAATAACATTTGTACTTGATTTTGTTGTCCCTTAGAATCTGTGTAGAAACTGTAAACTTCCTTCTTGCTAGCCTTGTAGCCAATTTGAGATTGTTAAAATGGACTATCACATCTCTAGGCATAGTGAATTCGGTTCCCTTTGGCTTCTGGAGATGATGAAATCATTCCAAGGAATGGTGTAACAGAAATCCCTGTACCCCTGGCTGTGTACCTCCGCCAAGGACCATTTCCTAGCTGGAACAGGGGACAAACTGCAGCACTTCTGCCCACAGTCGCCGTGGCTTGACTGGGGTTCTGGAACCGCTCCCTTCTGGAGCTGAATGGGGGATTTGCTCTAGCCACCCCCAGGCACTGGACAACATTTAGTCCTGTGAGCTCTAGTCCTTACAAGGACTTTCCCCATTGAATCCTCCACACTGGAACAGTGATACACGCTTAGCCCTTTCCCCTCCCAGTAACCAGACGACACATACTTCTGGGAGTACAAGCTGGAATGTTTTAATCTGGCCAGATGGCCTGCTTTTATACAATTTCAGACACAGTTAAGCACGTCCCTGACACTCCCACACAAACACGATAATCCCTCTCTTGGACCTGATAGGGGACTTGTTACAAGTTACACAACTCCTCCTCTGTGCATGAGAGATAATTGAGTCAGGAACTGAACTCAATTATCTCCAGGCACAGGAAAACTTACAATGCTACAAAAACCCCCAAAATACCTTTAAAACACATATAAACCCCACAAACGTTACATTCCCTGATAGCCCCGATCTGGGTAACCAACATATCCAAAGTAGAATCAAAATCTATTAATTAACTACTATTCGTCCAAACCTTAAACAGAGGCTCAGGACAAACAGAGGATAACAATGTGAATGTATTCTCCTGGTTCTCACATCTCTGAAGAGGATTTTCCTCCATTAATTCCTACTACTCCAATCCTGACCAAACACGGTTTAGCAGTAATGCTTGATAATCACTATTCTAAAATCAAGAGAGGCATTGAAGACAATTCCAGAGAAATAAGAAATTAAATTCTGGTAATCACTGAGTTCCTCTTAACACAAGAGAAAGCCAAAAGTTCACAAGATACTGAAAACCTGCTAATCTCTTTCTGAGCAATAGAATTATAGTAATAGAAGATAAACTAACAGACTTGGAAGATCGATGTTGGAGAATATCCAAATTAGAGGGATTCCAGAAGCAATCTCTCAGGATCAGCTAAAACCTATCTACAGAAGTTGTTTTTGTCCCTTTTTTAAGCTGAGTCTCTGGGAACCCATCTGTGACAAACTCCCCTTCCCACGTGAGTTTGCCAAAAGCTCCTGGAGGAGCCTGCTTGCCAGCCTCCTGCCCACAGACTATGGGCCCTGCAGGGAAACCTGTAAAAGACTACCGAACTTGACCAACCATTTTTCTTTCTCTTTGTCTTTTTTGGGGGCCATTATCTTGACCGTTCAAAATTTGTATTGAGGACTCAATAAGCTCTCACTGTCTCAAAGTAAAAAAAAAACAAAAAAAAACAATATGAATATGCTCAACGTGTTTGAAAATGTTTGAGAGATTAGCTCACAGAACTTTTAAAGCCTGAACATTTCCCCCTAAGCTTACATAGTTACATAGCTGAAAAGAGACTTGCGTCCATCAAGTTCAGCCTTCCTCACATTTGTTTTTTTGCTTTTGATCCAAAAGAAAGCAAAAAATCCCAGTCTGAAGCACTTCCAATTTTGCAACAAGCTAGGAAAAAAAATCCTTCTTGACCCCAGAATGTCATTCAGATTTATCCTTGGATCAAGCAGTTATTACCCTACATTAAAAGATTAAGCAAAAAATGAAAAGGGTCCAAGAGCTCTATAATACATGATGTCCAGTTAACTCTTAGCAATTCTCGCACCCTTTTCCCACTGGACCTTTACCACAGTTTGTGTAGTGTAGTGTGCATTCCATTATAAACCAGAATTAATATTTGAAATAAATCCTTGCAATACTTACAATCTTTGCTCAGCAGGGTCCCTCAGGAAACAATAGTGACAGGGTTTCACACAAAATTCGGCCGTGCATGGGGGGACATGGGGGTCAATGATCATAAGAGCTCTACAGGACACAACTCAAATCTGTTTCCGGTTCTATCGGGACTTAACAAACAATGCACCAATGTATTGTGGATTGTCGTGGGACTGAAAGCCACAACAAATTAGGACATAAGCAGTTTAAGGCTCTCAGCTTCTTGATTGTTTGGATGCCAAGCACAGGGACCTGCCATTGGGTGCTCAAACAGACATGCACACAACGTCACATCTAACCTCCCCCCAGTCTCTCCGCAAAATGTTTATTGACGTGTTCATTTTATCCTTAGATGTAATATAACCTTTGATGCCTATTGAAATAGAGAATATACAAGAGTATTCTATACTTTGTTTTGGGTGGTACTGAATGTGCTCCCCATTCATTTGATTCTGTATTGTCATGTTTTTTACGTCTTTTGAGTGATTAGATGCACTGTGATTAGCTACACATATTGTTATTGGTTTATGGCTGTTACTTTTATTTACTAGGAGGGCAGTTAAGGATTAATTTGTTTCAAATAAAAGGTCACACTAAGAGTTATAGGTAAGCAATATTCATTTATTTTTCTATTTTCTATTATTTTATTTATATTTTTGCCTCTCTCTGCCTTTTTCTGCCTTTGGTTCTGCTTGTCACATCTTAAACAAACGAGAGCATGGTAATAAGTTATTCTTGTTCATTACAGTTAATCGGGGGGGGGGGGGGGGGAGTCTTCTGGATCATATAAAGGGAAGTCTTCCAGAGAGATCCTGTTTAAAACAACACCAAATTGTGTATGATAAAAAACAGTTCCAATTATCCTAATAGCTCCATATTGGCATTGCAGAGCAGTTTTCCTTTTCTTCTGAGCCTCTGTAGGATCCTCCAAAAGACTAATTCCTTCTACAAAAGGGACCAGTTCTCCACCCAGACCTTTTCTCCCTTGACCTAAAGGCATGGAATTTGAAATGGAAACGCTGAATGTAAAGGGATTTTCCTTAGCTGTGATTAATACCCTGATTCAAGCCAAAAAAGCACCAAACTTCTGCTACATATTACTAAGTATGGGATTCTTTTGTCTTTTGTGGTCTTCCTAAGAAAATTAAGAACTCAGAGTTCTTACAATCTGATCTGGAAAAGGGTCTGAGTTACAATACACAGAAGGTTCACTTTTCTGCCCTTCAGCTCTCACCAATCATACATTTAGCATAAATCATAAATTCTAGATATGGACATATCCAGGTTTCCCACAGATGATTTGAAGATTATGCCGCCTGTTAAAGCCTTTGGGATCTTCCTCTGGCACTGAAAGACTTACTATCCTCTCCCTTCCAGCCTTTGGATTCTATCACTTCATATTTTTCACCATTAAGATTGTTCTATTGGTGGCTTTGACTTCAGGAAGAAGAGTATCACAGTTTCAAGCACTTTCTTCTAAAGAACTCTTTGCTGCCTTTCACAATGACAGAATCTTCTTTAGAATAGTTGCTGAATTACATTCCAAAGTTACCTCTGCAAGCCATATTATTAAAGAGATTGTGCTTCCTGCTCTGCATTCTGACCTGCACAATGAATGGAAGGAATTGGACCTCCCAGCTCTGGTGAGATGTTTGAAATTCTACATCAATAGATACCCCGGATTGTTTACTTCAGAATGACTGTTTGTTATAACTAATGGAGCTAGGAAGGGACTGCAAGCATCTTAAGAGGTCATCAGTAGATAGATTTGCTCTGCTATTATTCATATATATCAGGCTTCAGGTGTCTCTGATGCTGAAGGACTTAATGGGGAGAAAAAATGCAGTCTTCACTGAGTTGTGTGTGAAGTGAGGCCTGAAGAACAGAGAGTTAGATTGAACAGTTATATTAAGGAATTTACAACCGGAAAAGGAGAATAGGAGAGTGAGTGTGTGTGTGTGGGGGCGGGGGGGGGGGGCATGTGTTATATACTATTGAAAAGTTTAGCAACCAAATTCTATCACCCAAAATATTAATAACTGTCTATATTAAATATTGGTGATAACAGTCCATATGTTGGGAATGAAATGTTGACCAGACTATATATTTGACTTTAATTGGAAATAAAGACATTCATATTTTTTTTTTACACTTTAGTGCTCTCTTTTTTTTGTAATAATACACTATAGAGATTAAACTGGGGTAAGTAAGGCCAGAATAGTTATCCATATGTTAAAACACTAATAATTACAAAGAACGCTATTTTCATTTATTTTTTTTTTGCTCTCAAGATTTTCTCATTTTTTGTTGTGTAATGGTGGCATCGTGATTGAACCACAGTGGACTGACTACATAGAGAAGGGCAAAGAATAAACTATATAATGCAGCAGTGGCAGATTGTGAAATTTAAAAATGGTGAGATACTGCTCCCAGATTTATACTTAACCCATGACCCAATAAGATATCGTGCCCACAAAGTTACAAAAACAGTCTAGATTTAATATTGGTGGATAAGCTTTCCAAATTGTTTAAAAAATTTTGATAAACATTTTGAAATATCATAAAAAAATGTTTAAGAATTTGGAAAGCTTATTCAACTATGTAATGACAGTCTAACTTCACTCCATTATGTTGTTACCCAATGACAGTCCTAAAAGATAGAACAATACACAGGCCTGTCTTAAAGGGCATTCTGGATCTGATGACCTCATTCAAAGTCACTCAATGTAAGGAGTCTATTCCCAGAAAATGGGCTTTTTACATAAGTAATTTCTCAGCCTTACAGTGGCATCTCCAACCATTAATAAAGGGGAAATAGAAACTGCAGCTCTGCAACTGACAGCTATGTTTTATATTTAATTTTCATCATTAGTCCTTACTGCACAAATAGATTGGATTTTGTAACAAATATAGGGAGGGGGTAAATAACTCTGGAACCAAGTAGACATTAAGGGAAATGATATATCTCCTATTTGGCAAGGTTGTCCTGCTCTATTTGTTTGCCGATTCTTTGTAAAATATTTTATATATCCTTTCAAACCCTGTGTGAAATATTGATTTTCATATTATTCCAAAGCAGTCTACCCTAATAATTGATATTAATACATGTATTGTAGACAATAAGTAAAACTGTTTCTGAAAGATCAGCAACTACAATAGAATGATGTCATTTACAAAATGAAAATAATACTGATGCCTATAACAGTCAGAGAATATTGTGTTTAAAACTGCACTGCCCTACATAAACACTAGCCTGTTCAACTGTAAAATAGCTTTAAATGGCAGGTTCAATGAATTACAAAGATGGAAAGATGGACAACTTTAAAGGAAACACACTCATATCCTATGACATCCATACAGATTCCACACACATCATTCAAAATCCTTCCTGAGAACTGACACTGACACATTGTTGGTCCCTTTTTTTCTGTATTCTATTTATTTCCAATTTCTTTTACAAACTTAAATAAATAAAATATATACACAATTGGTATAAAGACTAGTGATATATGACTATAATCACACACGTCTCATGTATGTAATATATGTACACATATGTCTAGTATATGATTGACTATGTGTTCTTCCTTTATCTAAAGACCATTATTCAATTGTGTGCCATCAATCTTATTCGTGTCCAATCAGGTGAAGTTCTTTTTCTACCTAGTCAAGGATCAATTTTCCTTTTATTCACAGTCACACAGCACTAGGAGGTTCACTTTTATAGCACAGCTTAAGGTTGCCTTGGCAACCAAGAACCATTGCCTGAAGTGCAGCTGATTGCTTGTCTTTCCGTTGCCTTTATGGAAAAGAGAATAATATGAAGCCATGTGGGCATATTAATATTTCATATTTAAAACCCATGTGGACAGTAAATAAATAACTTAGATTTAAGTTTTTTTCTTTGTTTCTCTCACAACATGTAACTATATTGTGTTTAATATAATGTGTAATTATAAAAACATCACTTTTAATAAAAAGTTGTTACACTATAAGGAACAGGAGAATGAATTGAATATTTTTTTTTATATCAGGGGTTATATACTATGTTTTTCCTAATAACATTTTGAGACATTATACTGTGGTTCAAGAAATATGAGTCTGTCACAGGAGTCAGACCCCAACACGCAGGAAAGAAGAAACCACAAAAGGTGGATCCAAAAGATGTAATACCAAGACTTAGAATTGCTGGACTTAATGTAAATATACAACAAGAAACAGGGTCAAGAAAAATCAAGGACAGAAATAACACGAATACTCAGAGTCAAGACAAAGCTGGGTCAGGATACCAGAAATCACAAGTGAAATACGAAGCAGAGGTCAGGATACCAGAAATCACAGGTCAAATATGAAGCCGAGCTCAGGATACCAGAAAACACAACTCAAATACGAAGCCAAGGTCAAACACAGGAAATCACAAGGGACACTCTAGGAGCACTAAATGAAGATCTAACAGAAACCACGATAGGGCAATGAATGGGGGCTAAAATAAGCCTTAAATAGACTTACCTATGTTCTGATAAGTCCACTTTATCACTGCGATCTAAAACAGGATCGCAATGATGACATGGTCATTTTAAGAGTGGGCGTTATATAGACGTCCTGCCATAGGGTCACGTAGTTCAGTCAAACCTCGCGGCAGTAGGAGGTCTGCAAGGATCAAGGGAGGTGAGTCTCCCTTAGTGTGCCACTGTCAGGATCGGGACAGGGATCCAACACGCAGAGTACAAACAGGTACAGGGTACGTATACCGGACCTTAGAATGGCCGGACTAACGTAAGTAGTAGTAAAGAATGGTCTAGAGACAAGCCGAGGTCGAGGGAGCGAGAGAGCAGGTAAACGAGAGACAAGCCGAGTCAAAGGGTAATAGAGGTAAACGAGGTAGAACAGACAAGCCGGGTCAAAACCAAAGAAACTAACAGCATACAAGAGCACTGAGTGACTAGACAAGCTAGAACCACGACAGGGCAATGAACAAACGTAGAAAGCCCTCTTTTATACCCTGATTCTAAACAGGTAATCACGCCCCCGACGAATCCTCATTCGTGCTTGGGGCTTGATTGACAGATCGGGTTGTGATGTCGTCATGACGTCGGCTACTGAACGCCGCGTCATAAAAGGAAGTGGATCCCTCGCGGCCGTCGTGTAAACGGCCGAGGGAACCGCGAGGAACGAGTGATTCAACCCTTTTGCGAGGAAGATCGTCCAAGTGTCTCACCTCCACAGAGGTAGAGACAGCAGGTACCCTGACAGCCACGTGGTCCGACTGCTCCATGGACGGGGTCTGCGCGGCTCGACAAAAGTAAGTAACGCAATAGAGTAGCAGCCAATATTGTTCTCGGACAATTATGTCTTTATCTATAAAACACCCATCACTGCACAAATAGGGGGGGGGGGCATGCTTCAGTTCGCAAGATTGGTTTGCTGGGCCCAGTGGCGGAACTACCACGGTTGTAGGGGTAGCAGCTGTGACGGGATCATCACTGCAGGGGGCCCGGCCGCTCTGCGGACCCCTGCAACCGCGGTGTCCGCCGGCTATGTAATGCGGCCGCCCACGCGGTATAACCGCCGTGGCCGCATTGAAGGGGCCCATTGGGTGGCCCATGCTGTTAGGGCCAACCGGAGGCTTCCAGGGGACCTGTCATGGGGTAAGACGCTGGGAGGAAGTGACTGCCCTGGTCACTCCTCCCAGTTTACACTGGGAGCTGCGCGGTAGGAGGAAGGAGAAGAGGGAGTCAAAGTGGGAACTCTGACTCTCATCAGGCTGAGCCACTGGACCCCAGGGAAAGTCAAGCTCCAGCACCTAAAAGGTAAGAAACAGGAGGGTTACCAAAACATTTTGTATGTGTGTCTGTTTGCATGTGTCTGTATGTGTGTATGTTTGTCTGTATGAATGTGTGTCTGTATAAATGTTTCTCTGTATGTGTGTATATATATATGTGTGTGTATGTGTTTGTATGTATGTGTCTGTATGTATGTGTGTTTGTATGTATGTTTGTAAGTATGTATGTGTGTGTCTGTATGTATTTGTGCCTGTATGTGTGTGTCTCTGTATATGTATGTGTCTGCATGTGTATTGTTTGTCTGTATGTGTGGGAGGAATGTATGGGAGGGTAGACTAATGGGGTGGTGGCAAGGGGCAGATGTATGGGGGGGGGGCCCAGGGCAATTTTCGCCCTGTGGTTTCTAGTTATGCCTCTGGCTGGGCCTATGTTGCCTTTGAGACAGTATGGCACAGCCCACAAATGAAAATTAAGCCCATTATGACATACCATTTGAAATAGTAGACAATCCAGGGTATTCAAAATTGGGAATATACAGTCTTTTTATAGTAGCCAGTTAGTCACAAACTCTGCCCATAGTCAATGTTCATGTTTGTTTTTTGCATTTTTCTCAAAAAACTGCCCGTTCACCATTCATATTAGAAATTGAGCAATATGTTTGTTCAAGTCGACCTTTTTCACACAAGTGCACCCATTATTATTATAAATAATTTTGTTAATTGCAAATAGGGCTTTTCACATTAAATTAAAGAATTATATAATAATGAACTATAATTTAATATGAATAATATGTAAATAAATGTGAAAAATTAAGACATTTTCCATGATAAATAGCCAGGAAAATAAAAGTATGGTAAGTATGGTTTAAATGTTACTTATTACTGGCTAATCATGGCAGCATCACTTATGTGTAATACCCAAGCTAATTTCAGAAGGGTGGGAGAAAAACAGAAAAATTCACAAAAAAGATTGCAGCAACAAATGTGATTTATTATAAGCTGTGAACCAAAGATTAAACACATCTACCAATTTTCTTCTATTATTTGTAAGGTCCAGGAGTCTGTAATATTCTTGGTCCACATGGGGTAAAATAATTGAAGTCTTCCTCCAATGACCCCCTTCTTGGACCAGCGCACCTTTTTAGACGATATGCGCAATGCTCTTCCTCATGAGGCTTTAGCTGCAAAGCATGATATGGACTGATAATTACTCCAAGTGGAATATCTATGATGTTCCCTTCCTGGTCTGTAAGATCTGCTTTCACGAAATGACCGGTCTTTATAGCATCTTTTTTTTTATGAAAACTAAATAGGATGCCTTGTCTCCTGAGGCAGAAATGATTTTTATAGCCTCACCTTCCCAAATAGCAATTCTCCTTGAAAAGGAAGAGAACATAACGATTACTTAGATGCATTATCTGCTCCCCAGGCATGAAGCCAGAGAGCCCTCCTAGATGCCACCAATAAAGCTATGCTTCTTGCTAACATTCTCGTGATATCAAGGGAGGCTTCTGAAAAGAAATCTGAAGCGATTCTGAAGCTTTAAAGATTTTCTGTGAGGATTTCCCTTCTTACTCCACTGGAAATGTCATCTTCCATGTTATCTATCCAGACTTTGAAAAATCTAGATAAAGTGGTTAGTGCAATAGAAGGATGGATAGCTGATCCTAAGGCTACATATGCTTTATTTAGATCCGCATCCATTCTATTCTCCATTGGCTCACTATGCAAGCGAGTCTATAGGTAGTGTAGTATACTTTGCCATTCGGATTACTACTGCATCTATTTTAGGTATAGATTTCCAGCATTCAGAGTCTTCAGAAGAGACCATATCATAGAAGCCTTATTTCTAAAGGCAACCTTCTTGTCTGGTTTTCTCCACTCTTCCTGTATTATATTTTTTAAAGAATTATGAACTGGAAATTAAGACTTTGAAGGTTTCAAGTCCTCAAAATATCTGTCAGACGCCAGACAATCAGATTTTTCCTCCTCTATTTTTAAGGTGTCTCTAATAATAAGAATCAGCCTGTCAACCATTCAGGAATCTATATTTCTGTGATATATTTCCTCCTCATATTCTTCAGAGCATACTGCATCATATTCTGAATTTTATTAAAGACACGGAGGCTCATATTATGCATAACTCTTTCTTTATTTCCTCAGCAGCAAAGATAGAGGAATATAAATATTATCAGAATGAAAGAGAAAACTGTATAGGTACACAGGCAACCAATCACATAACAGAGGAAGTGACTATATAAGGCCTGTGTCTCCCACAATCTCCCTCTTTCTTTGCTGCTTCCTCAGACAGCTAAGTATCTTGTTTGTGCTCTCTTACTCATTGCATTTTTATTTGTAATTTTTTTGTTGTGATTATTTTCATTATTGTACTTCTGTGCTTGACCTCTACCTCGTTGGTGTACTTGGGTAATCCCTGGGGCTTTGCCCTCGATCGTTGGCTCTTTTCCCCTCCCTCTCCAACCCTGTTTATGCCGCGCGGTACCCAGCGCTGCCCCTCTGCCGCAGCGTTTTTTTCTTCTCCTTGCGGCCGCGGCTAGGTGTGCTCGCTTCCCTCCTCTCGCGGGCTGCCAGCGTGGGTAGGTGCACGCGCCCCTTCCCCCGCCGGGAGCCTGACTGCGCACTCTTCCACGTGCGGCGGCCATTTTGGGTGGTCCATTGCATCGCTCGCTATACTGCCGTGCGGTTGGTCACTGTTTTTCTCTGGGTCCCCTGGTACACCAACGATCAGATCCTATTTTGCTACATTGTTTGCTGTGGGTTACTCAACCCTTCTGTAGTGCTTCTTTTTACAGTTTTACAGTTTCCTCTTAGTCCCCTTTTACTTGGTGACTGTTGCCCAATATGCAGGATAGGGAGGATGGGCCTGTAGATCCCTCTGGGGATTTTTCAATTGATAACCCTGAGGGTGCTATGGCCCTATGGCCTCTCAAGAATTCCAAGCCTATTAGAGGCCACTATGGCTTCCTCCCTACAAAAGGCTATTGCCTCCGCCATGGGGGCTGTTTCATCTTCCTTTTCCCAGTCACTACACTCTATGATTTTGCCTTCCATGGCAACCCCTGCCCCCCTGGTTGTGGAGTCCCCTTCCCCTGCCCAGACTGTGCCTGGTGCCCGTAAGGCGAAGTCTAGACATATCGGCTCCCACTCCTCGATGCAGGTTTTATCTGCCATGACTGACACGCTACAGGCGGTCACAGATGGCGCGCCTCCCACACGGGCTAGAGCCTTGGATGATGGGTTGGATACCGACCGGAGTGTGGAAGATGATTCCGATATTATGGAGTACGACTCCTTTGTTGAGGGTGAGTCGGGCGAGGACCTACCCCCTACGGGTATAACCCCTTATGGGTCCTCCGCCAACCCCCGGGGGAAGGTGATAGGCCCCACTGGGGATAGTAAGGCGCTTTTTGACCCACAGGGTAACCCCCTGTTCGACCCGGATGACCTCCGTCACCCGCGGTCTGTTGAATGGGTCCCTCCGGATCATATCACCCAATATGTGGCTAAACGTATGCGCACACCCCTTTCCAAAGAGGGCCGCAATAAGTTGCGCGCCGAGTGCTCAAGGCCTTCCCTCCCAGGCGCTGCCTGTAAGACCCCGGACATTGATCCCCAGATTGCCCAATTTCTGAATAAGTCGGGCTGGAAACCCAAGAAGGGTCTTGACCACTCCCTGAAGGGATGCCAGGACAAGATCTTGGATACACTGGACCCTCTGTCGAAGCTGTACAAGCTTCTTGATGCCGCCAGAACTGGGGACTCAGTTTTGGATGTCGATGTGGCCATTGGATGGGTCCAACGGGCTATCTGCCTTTTGGGGAACGCTAATACGGGTATGTCTTCTGAGAGACGTAAAGCGATTCTCCTGAAGATAGACCCGAAATTGGCCGCTATGACTGTGGCGGAACCTGATATGGATGATGAGGGGATGTTGTTCGGCACCTCCTTATGTCAAGATCTTTACGGTAATTGGCAAGGCACAGGTGAACATGAAGCGCGTGTTCGCGCCCAAGGTTTTCGGTGGGGCAGGGCGTAGCAGGAACCGTCCACCCGGCCGTGGTTTCCGAGGCTCGTTCCATGCCACCAGAGGTTCCTTCTTTCCTTCCCGAGGATTTCAGGATCCAAGAACACCTACCTTCTTTCCAGCCAGAGGGAGATCATGGGGCCCCAGATACCCCCGTGGTGGCGCTTCGGGCAGACGTCCTTACGGTGAGTACCCTTTCTTCCCCTCTCGCTCATGTTCAGGTGGTGGGGAGGCTGGCTTTATTCTACCAAGGGTGGGCAGACATAACCTCCGATGCTTGGGTTCTGTAATGCGTAAGGGGTTATCAACTAGAGTTTGTTTCCCTGCCTGTCCAGTTTTCTACCCCCAAGGAGCTATCTCTCCCACCGGAGCAGGACAAGATGATCTCCACGGAAGTCGAGGAGATGTTCTCCAAGCGCGCCATCGAAGAGTTGCCGTTAGCCGCCCCAGGCTTTACGAGCAATCTTTTTCTAGTGCCCAAGAAAGGGGGCGGGGTCCGCCCAGTGATAAATCTCCGTCCTCTCAACGCATTCTTACGTTACCAACATTTTCAGATGGAAGGCATTCATTGCCTCAGGGATCTTCTGCAACAGTCAGACTGGTTGGCCAAGTTGGATCTGAAGGACGCGTACTTCACGGTTCCCATCGCGGTGGAGTACAGGGACTACCTTCACTTCACCTGGCACGGATGGCATTGGCGTTTCACATGCCTGCCGTTCGGTCTCTCCTTGGCCCCTTGGTGCTTCACCAAGATCATGAAGCAAGTGGTGGCGTACCTCCGTATCCGGGGGGTTCGCCTGATTATTTACCTGGACGACATCCTGCAAGTACAGGAATTGCCGGACGGAATCCACTTGGAAGCCCAAAAACTTGACTGGGCGAGGGTCAGGACCGACTTGGGACAAGTCGGTCCTGACCCCCGCCCAGTCAAGTTTTTGGGCTTCCAAGTGGATTCCGTCCGGCAATTCCTGTACTTGCTGGAATCCAAGATGAGGGCCATCCAAAAGGAACTTCGACGAGCTCTTCAAGCTTCGGGCTTGTCAATCAGGCAATTGGCGAGGATCATCGGACTGCTTGCAGCCTCCATTCAGGCGATATTCCCGGGCCCACTACATTACCGGGCCCTCCAATGGCTCAAGGGGTCGCACCTCTGATCAGGTCACTCCTACGAATCACGGATACCTTTAGACAAGGAGTTGGTGTGGTGGCTGGGGCACATGGAAGCTTGGAACGGAAGGGCAATTTTCGGTTCCATTCCGGACGTGGTGATAGAGTCCGATGCCAGCTTGCACGGCTGGGGTGCTCGTTGTGGCGACGTTTCCACAGGAGGCAGATGGTCCGACGCAGAGAAGTCGTTACACATCAACTGTCTGGAACTCTTGGCAGGGGCTTTTGTGATTCGCAGCCTTACCCCTGGGCGGGCAAACTGTTGTCTTCTCCTCAAATTGGACAACGTATCGGCTGTCCGCTACATAAATCACCTGGGAGGAACCAAATCCAGGATGTTGGCGCTCTTGGCAAAAGATTTTTGGCAATTCTGCCTTTACAACAACGTCTCAGTGACGGCGGAACACATTCCAGGTCTGGACAATTCAGGGGCGGATTGGAAATCCAGACATTTAAGAGACTCGGGAGATTGGCGTTTGCACGCCTCGGTCTTCCAAAGTCTGACCAGATTGTGGGGACAATTCGAGATGGACCTGTTCGCCTCTCGCCTGAACACTCAATTACCGGAGTTCTACAGTTGGAGACCGGACTCAGCGGCGGTTGCAACGGACGCTTTTCTCAAGCAGTGGCCGCCGGGCCGCCTATATGCCTTTCCCCCATTCAACATGATTTCTCGCACAATCTCGAAATTGGTTCGTCACAATTGTTGTCTGGCGCTGATCACCCCTCTGTGGAGATCCCGACCATGGTTCCCTCGACTGATGGAGTTGTCGATAGACTACCCACGACTGATACCGAGCTTCCAGGACCTCCTTCTGGATCCGGATGGGAACTCTCACGGACTGGTGTTGCAACATCAATTGCCTCTGGTAGCGTGGTTCCTTTCAGGGGACCCTGGGTTGTCCCGGACGTTCCATAAACAACTCTCCTGCTCCTCGATAACGCCTGGGATCCGGGTACACGATCAGCTAACCGTGCTGCATGGAAGTCGTGGTCTGGTTGGTGCATGGAACGGACAGTGGATCCCGTATCTGCCCCTCTCCATCTGATCCTGGAGTTCCTCACGTTCCTATTTGATTCGGGCAAGGCATATTGCATGATCAATCTTTTCCGCTCGACTATTTCAGCCGGGCACGGTGGTTTGGAAGGTTCGCCTGTAGGCAGACATCCTTTCGTATGTCGCCTTCTCAAGGGTATTCGCCTCGCTCGTCCTCCTCGGTCGCGTTTTTCTGCCTTTTGGGACGTCAACGTTATGTTGCAGTTCCTATCGTCCTGGTACCCTAACCAAGGAATGACTCTAAAGCAATTGTCCTCCAAACTAGTGATGTTATTTTGTTTGATCTCATGTAAGAGGGTCTCCGATGTCAGGGCCCTTGATTGGGGCGCCATTGTGTTCACTCCTGAAGGTGTTGCTTTCAACATATCCAGGAGGACTAAGTCAGCATCTAAATCCTTTCGACACCGACTCTGGCACGTTGGGTGCGTTGGCTATTATCTCTAGTGGGAATAGACACCTCTATCTTTACACGTCATTCTGTACGGGGTGCTATTGCCTCGAAGGCATCTACAGTCAGCTGCCATCTAGAGGACATCATGCGAGCAGCGGACTGGTCTCGGGAGTCGACCTTCCGTGATTTCTATTTCAGACCAATTGAACACATTGCATCTCAGGTGATAGCACAGCTTTGAACTTGCATAATATGAGCCTTCGTGTCTTTAATAAAATTCCCAGATTTTACTAGTAACATGAGGTAAGGTCATGATTTTATTAAAGACACGGATGCGAGTATTATTCCCTCCCACCCTCCCGGTGTGGGGTCTACGGGTGAGATGCATTTGGACTTTCCAGGTATGTTGCAAATTGGTCCATTTTATGTTTACTTGCGTATGCTGCTTATATTATTTTATACTAATCATATTTTGAATTTTCAGATTTCAGTTCTTTTCTATGAACGACCGACAGTTTTGATTGATAAGTCCACAGTTTGGAGTTTGGTTATTACCATATTTCTCTCTCTTTTTTAGCTTGAAGTTATTGGAGTGCTCCCGTTTCCTGTTATGGCCAAGTGGGATATCGTTCGTCTTACCTGGTCTTCGGTTTTCGCAAGAAAGAGGGGTATTGTGGGAGGCACAGGCCTTATATAGTCACTTCCTCTGTTATGTGATTGGTTGCCTGTGTACCTATACAGTTTTTTCTTTCATTTTGATAATATTTATATTCCTCTATCTTTGCTGCTGAGGAAATAAAGAAAGAGTTATGCATAATACTCGCCTCCGTGTCTTTAATAAAATCATGACTTTACGTCATGTTACTAGTAAAATCTGGGAATTTGAGCTTGTTTATGAAGAAATTGTCTACATTTTAGAGCATTTAGACTTACCCATGCTTTTAGCTGTGGCTTTAAAGCTTTCCACAATAGCTTGGGAAATCAAAGCCTCGAGTTCCTCTTGAGCAGATGGTCTTTTAGTATTTTCTTCAGCAAACTCAATTAGACATTTGATACATAGATTCTTACCTTCTGGTGCTACCTGGTTACAGCCCGCACACCGATTGCTCTTCTCCTTGTATTTTATGAGAGATCTTCTACTTGGGCTGCAATGAGAATGAAAGGCCATCCAAATATGTTTAGGTCCAATTTTCTCTCTCTTTTTTTGTTTTCAATTTTCAAAAAAGGAAAATGTTACAATCTAAAGCTGTGGCTTTAAAGCTTTCTGCAATAGGTTGGGAAATCCAAGCATTGAGATCCTCTTGAGCAGATGGTCTTTTAGTATTTTCTTCAGCAAACTCAGTTAGACATTTGATACACATATTCTTACCTTCTGGTGCTACTGTCAGGGTTCTTACCTAAGATATGTTGCCCACCCTTGCAAATAGACACATTTCAAGGTGACCAGATAGGAAACCACCTGTACTGTGAATCTGTGCACAGGGGCTGTGCAGGATAAAGCTCCAAGTTGAAGTACAGGCAAGGACACAAACAGTAAGATAGTCAACGGATAGCCTTCTGGTGCTACCTGGTTACAGCCCACACACCGATTGCTTTTCTCCTTGTATTTTCTGGGACATCTGTACCGACTTCTACTTGGGTTGCAACGAGAATGAAAGACCATCCAAATAGTTCCAGGAGAATAGGTGCCCTGGCCGGTCTCTGTTCGTGAGTTTCCTGCGCAAAAACCATACAAGGAAATCTCTTGCTTTCATGATACGAATGCTCCCCCTGTTCGGTACTTTATATCTCCCGAACACCGTTCATGTAGGTGGTCGTGAACAGGAATGGGCAGTGGTTGACAGTTTACCGGTGTTAGCGCGAGTGCCAAGTCAAAAATAGTTCCAGGCACTCGACGACCAAGTACCACAGCCCTCGTTCGGGAGACAAGATGGCCACCATTTTCCCAGCCACATGTTCGGTTATACGAAATGGCGGCCACCCAGGAGAGCATTCATTAATTGTTTCCCTTGCTGTTGGTTTTAATGTTCTAATGGGGTACAGGGGTGGTCCTTGTTTAGGAGACGAAGGGATTTTGTTAATTTGAAGTCTCCCGAATGGCCAAAGAAGAACCACATCAAATAACCGGCAAAACACATGAAATAACGGGGGGGGGGGGGGGGGGGGGCATATGAACAGACAATATAGGGAATAAAAAGTAGCTTGCAAATGTCCATTCTGCTACAGGAGGAATAGTATAGTTTCAGGTGCATTCGGGATGTGTAGGCCTGTGATCGTGTTTGAGTGTTTCTATTCTATCCCAGAACCCCTGTATCGTTGGGCAATGCCATTAAATATGGCCTGGTGTGCCTCTATCTTGACAACATTGCCAACACATTTCTGATGTTCCTGAGCGAAACCTATGTAATCTCGTTGGAGTGTAGTGCCACCTCGAAAGTCTCTTGTAGTTGCCCTCATGTGTGTTGTTACTAATAGTGGACTTAAATAGGTTAAATAGGTTGGAAAAAATTTGCCTCCAATTCTTCAGTTATGGAGAGGTTTAGCTTGCCCTCCCACTGTTTCATGAAGTTTCTTGATATGGTGTGTTAAGCAAGTTTTTTCATATATCGTACTTGGTCTATTACTCTGTGCTAGGCCTGGGATATATAATATAAAGTGAGTTAGCTGATGAAACCTGAACTGATGCATGGAAGATATCTATGTGGGCAGGATTATGTCAGTAAGAGGTTTGATACCTTTTTCATTAAGGAGTTGCAGGTACGGAGAGTCATGGAATGTCGAATGTTTATTATGGCAGCCAGGGGGGAATAACAGGTTGTTCGTCAGTGTGTACAGAGGGGACGGGTGGGGATAGATGCTTGTTGTCTTCCTAATCTGTTTCCAGAGTCTCAGTGTGGGTTGAACTGTAGGGTGTGAGGAGTGAGTTGGATCTAAGAGTGAGAGTCCATTTTTGTGCCAGGGGATTGAGTAAAGAGAGGTTTGGAAAGCCTGTTTTTTCTAGGTGAACCCATTGTTTTGTCGGTGTAAGTGCCGACAATTTGTATATTCTCGTGAGAAGAATAGCTTTGTGGTAGGATGCAGTCCTCCCTGGGTTATGTGCCATGTCATAAGCTTATAAGGAATCCTGGGGTGCTTGTTGACCCATATATATGAAGTGAAAAGTATTTTCACCGTTGCAAACTAAGGTGATGGGAGGGTTATTGGTAAGGTTTGCAGGAGATAAGGAGATATAGTATTTTGGGTAGCACATTCATTTTCAAGATGTGCACCCTACAGAACCATCCAAAGTGGGGTTTGTTCCAGGTCTTTAGTTAGGGATTCTATCAAGGATGGAAAGTTCAAGTCAAAGAGGTGAACCGGTTTGTGTGGTATTTGACTGAGGAGGGATTGCTTTGGGTCTGAGGGAGTGAAGAGTAGGTCATCCGCAAACGTGGATACTTTATATACCTGATTCCCTGCCTGGACTCCATTGATATTTGGGTGGTCCCTAATGCCCTGCAGGAAGGGTTCTAGAATGAGTATGAATAGGAGTGGGAAAAGAGGGCACCCCTATCTCGTGCCATTCGAGATTTGTACCGGTTCTGAGAGCTGGCCGTTGTTTCTGATTCTGGCTAATGGTTTGGAGTATATGGCTGATATCCACTTCAGCCAGATGGGACCAAATCCCAGCGCTTTCAGCGTCTCTAGCAGAAGTGCCCAGTCCACCCGATTGAATGCTTTTTCTGCGTCAATCATGAGGAGCAGGCTCGGATTAGTGGAGGAGCGTGCCAGGTGTATCAGTGGTAGGTTTTTCACCGCGTCTGTGAATTCGTCTGGTGAGATGGGGGAATCGAAGGATTGTCTAATATTTGGTGGGAGTGTTTTTGCGATTCGGGTGGAAAGGAAGTGGCAGTTCTTGGCATAGGTTGTAGAGCTTTGTGTAATAGACCTGGAAGGCTGTCGAAATGTCATGGTGGATGTAGAATAGCACACCCGAGGGTTGCTTGATTTTGGTTATGAATGTGTTTTGTCTGTCTTTCTGCAACGCCCTGGCCAGTAAGCAACCACATTTCTCCCCTTTTGTGTAGTAGTCAGCATTAGTTTTTGGTTTTATTTGGGTGTTTAGTAATTGTTGCAGCGAGGATCTCTTTTCTATGAGTTGTTTGTAGAGGTCCTAATTTCTTGTGCAAGGGATGTTATTTGTGCTTCCCCTGGTTACTGCCTTATGTGCTTCCCATATTATCATGGGTGAAATAGATGAGGTTGTGTTCTCTGTGACGTATTTGTTTAAGGTGTTGGTCACCTGTGAGGTGATTTCTGGTTTGTTGAGTAGTAAACACCGGTCAAACTTTGCGAACGTCTGCTTCCTTTCCCCGACCAGGCAGGAGAGCGCTGTTCGGTAGTTTTGTTTCCATGAACTAGGGGAACAAGTGCTACTATGAGCCAGGGGTACTGTTTGTGGATTGGTTCGGTTTATAGACTTTCCGAAATAGACCGACCACCCAACCTAAACTCATGGAACTATTTCTGGGCAAGTTTTCGTTTTCGGTCGGTCAAACTAAGACCTTCATGAAACTCATAAACCCCTGAACTGATCTGGGTGATTTTTTAATATGTTGGTCAAGCGGTTCAGGGCTATCAGGGGATGTAACATTTATGGGGATTTTATGTGTTTTGGGTTACTTTTGAAGTTTTGTGGAAAATGTATTTTTTCCTGCCTGGAGATAATTGAGTTATTACAGTATCTGACTCAATTATCTCCCAGGCAGAGAGGAGGGATTGTATGTTTGTTATGGGAGTGTCATACTTTGTAACCCTGTTGTTATTGGTGTGTAACTTTATGTTGGAGTCCCCTACAAGGTCCATGTGGGAGTGCCCCTTGCATGGGGACTTGCATAAAAGCCAAGTGTGGCACCATTAAAATTATTACTGTTACACCCTTCATCTAATTTCAACTGATGTTTGGGTACCTGTCTACTTTGCTGGGAGAATACACTTGCAAGGCTGACATTCGTATGGAGAATCATTCGAACCAACCCCCGAACTGTGAACTTTAATCACTTAGGCTCTAACAGTTTGGGAGAAAATGGGTGAACGGGTACCTGCTATACCAGCGTTCGTTACATGGGGTATTCTGAGTTCTTTATCACAAATGCTGTCCACATTTAGTGGTTACCATTTAGTTCTTATGTGTTTTTTTCCACACATGAATTCCATTTTCACAGGAAATTTCTTCAATCTAATAAGTTTTAGCGAAATAAAGCCCCAGAATGTTTATTTAACACTATCCCATGAACCGTATTCCCAAGTACTGGTTTTCCAGGATTGATTTGGGGACATCACAGGGCGAAATATATTACTTGACCTTTTAAAACTTGAAATTTTGACAAATTGATTTTTTTTTTTGCATTTGAGACAGCATGGCAGACCTGAAAATAAAATATCCACCAGGGTATTCAAAATGGTTTATTTTGAGTTGTTTGATTTAGACACATTGCTTTTGGGACACCTGTAATGAAACTGACATACAATTTTGAAAAAGTAGACAACCTAGGGTATTGTAAATGTGGGGTGTTTTAAGGTTATTTTTATGTAACCATTTTATAATGACTACAGTGACAGGCCAAAGTCCAGGGGTCCAGAAGTCAGAGTCATCAGCATAACAAGTAGAATTCGAAAAGAGGAGATTAGGAAATTAAGTTTATACCTGCTGAGTGGCAGTTGCTCTGCCTTGAAACATAAAATATGCACAATAAAAATTAATGTCCCCTCCAGTTACCATTTCTGCCAAAACAAAATAAACCCTACACTCCATCCAAAATAAAAGAAAAAAAACTGACTGATCACAGTATGATAAGCTGAATTCAGCACTGAGAGAGCTCATTTTTATTTTCATTTTTTTAATAAACTTAAAAAGGAACAATCACTAGACTAATCACATACATGGTACAATGAAAAGACACAACAGGAAAGGGTTAAAACAAATTGTTAAAACTGATAAAATGGTGCAATTTTTCACAAAAAAAGACAAAAATCTAAAACCCAAAAAACTGAACAGTACTAATGTACTGCATCAGACTATCACAGCAGTCACTCTGTGATCAGTAGTGAAATGGCTAAAGTTAGTGTATATCATTTTGTTGTTGTTTTTTTTTTTCCACGTTTCACTTTTTGGAAAAGTTTACTTTTCCATTTTGAGGACTCTGTATGAATGATCTCAATAAACGGCACTTTTAAAATGTGCTGTTTGCACTAATCTTTATATTATGTACAGTATGTAGTTACAATTGATAGAATATTATTTTAAAGGAAGCATTAATCAAAGATAATCAACCTTTATTGATCACATGTTTTATGAGTGATCTCTCTGCTGCTCTAACCTTAGATCAAAGTGAGGAAAGGGAAAGGCAGAGTACAATGTTAGATTTCAATGGCTGTAGCACTGTATTTGTGATCACGGTGACAGGCTGTCACTGCAATCATGTGACTTGGACTGTGGCAATTACCTACTAAGGGACTACTTGGGTTGCCAGGCAAGTCTTCTGATCAGATTCGGTCATGTATATATGCCTGGAGGGCTGAGAGGGGGCAAGATCGTTAGGGTGTGCTATGCTGTCCTACCAATGTTAAAGCCCTCCCTTTGAAGGGTGGAGTAGCATATCCTAACATCAGAAAGGGGTTAATGAGAAATTCAAAGTAATACTCTATACACATACAGCAACAGCACTTCAGCTTTCTTGAGTGCTTTATTTGTATATTGTGTCATTTTTATGTAAATTAATGCTGTAACGCCAACATCAGATAGTCACGGAGGCTTTCTTGCACTTCCTTTAGCTTTACTGAGGTAGAGTAAGTGATATGCGTAGATGATGAAGGCTGGTGAACAGGTATGATCAGCGAGTTGTTCATAATAACGCAACTCTCCAATTGTGCACACACATTTACACACCAGAGTTTTCCTTGCTAAAATATAGCCTCACTGAAAATTCTGTGAATGAAAATCAATGCAAGCAAGCTCACAAATAGACCACAAAAGATTTTCAACAAGAAGCCTCTGATCACACACACATACATTGACATCCTACAGGAAAAGCTGACATCTCAACAGCAATGTTTTCAAAGCATTTCACAATTAATGGCAGCCTTACTCCTAGGGAGTTGTTTAAACATCTGGTTACAGACCTCCTGCTCCCTTCCACCATTCTATCAGCACCTTTTTGTTCTCTCCATTTTCACAAATACTTTTTCACAGCTAGCAAATGATGGTGAATATGAATATGTTTGATATGTGGTAGTTTATCCTCTGCGATTTAAACTTAATAGGGAGCATGTCTCTTCTGAAATAAAATAGAAATATCCCTTATTCCTTCAGTTTGTTTTCCATTCATAAATGATTAAGTTTATATTTAACTGTTATGACTGTAATGAATCAGCTGGATAACAAGTATACACAAAACCCAATGTACTGTTCTTTTTTTTTTTTTTTTACTATGCCAGTCACGTGTTGACAAAGACCCAATGGATTTGGAATAGGAATGTTTTGTCATATTTGCCAGATCACACAAATGTAGCAAGCATTCTGACATGCATAGCGGTACACATCAAGGGAACTGTTCAATTATAATTGGTTTTTAAATGAATATTGTCAGCAATATCCCCATCCTAGAGTATATAAAAGTGGAACAAATTCATGGCTCTAATGCTAACCGCAAATCTCATGGGTGGGTGAGAAAATTAACATACAGGATATGGAATTGCCCACTCCCACACCTGAGTGGTTAATGCACAGTACATTTTATATATATGTTATATATTCTATGTACTACTGCGTTTATATTATGTATTTTGTTATTGAGTTGTACAATAGTTAATGTTCAAGCTAACAAAAGAATAAATGTGTACTGTGGAATGGTGGTAATAATAATGAGAATTTGCCAAATTGTTTTAAATCCGCTGGATCAACATAATGTGCCTCCCATTTACACTTATTGTATAGGGACATGGTTTTTCAATGCATCTGGTTTAAAAGTAGGCCTTGGTGTGCTTATGTAGTAGCGAGAAATGTATTGACATTTGGCAGCTCCTGAGTCCAATGGGCGAAGACCCTTACCCAATAATATGGAAAAGTATAATGGAGTTGTGACTGAGAAGGTGGGTTTTAATGTCGATGAGGGAGACCTTTATTGCAATTTGTACTACAGGCATGCTACGGTAGTCTTCACTGGAGTACAGGAGTTCCCTTCACCATCAGGTTTCTTTAAACATAAAATTCTTACAGTCCAACCAGCAGTCACAGCAGAATCACTAGTGCCTTGAACTGGAATTAGTTGTGAAGGAAACTTGGAAACAAATATATAGCAGGAGTTTGCATATATGTAGCTAGATTGATCACAGGTATCAGAAGATTGAGTATATGGAAGCAGAAGTATCATGAGGTTCCTGTACATCACAAGTAGGAGGAAGAAACTTGGAGACGGTATGGGAAGAACACCTGGTTGCACTGGAGAATGGTGTAGTAAAGCGCTGGAAAATGGCAACCAGATCAGATGTTATACTTGTAGAGACTTGGGGGGTCGGAGGGGGAGGAAGAGGGTGAGGGGGGGGGGGGGGGGCTGATTTATCAAAGTGCCACCAAGACTTACACATCTAATATATGGGAAAATAGTTGGTGTTATTTATTAAATATGTTGAGGTTTTTCATCTATTGCTTCGTTTGCACCTTAATTATAATTAAGCATAATTTTTAGCATCACAACAGATTTATCAATCTTTTCAACATTTGTTTCCAACAGAATCGTGTTCTGCTTCACTTCTCTTTTTTTTCCTCCACTACGAATTTGATGATCTTCTGAAATTTCTGTGAAAACTGACATAATTTACTGTGAAGAAAAATTTCACTTTTTAGATCACTTTTATAACACTTTCACAAATATGATCCAGCTAATGATGGAATTTACCCATCAATTTTTAGAACACTTTATTAAATACCCCCTCAAACAGTCTAAAAGTACTACAAACAGTCTAAAAGTACTATGTACAGAAAAGAGAAGCCATTATTACGTATTGATGCTTGTTGTAAAAAACTTAATGTATTTTGATACACACTCAAAATATTTCTAACATAATATAAAGTGTTATATGAAATGGACTATACAGTCATATTCATGGTAGTGTTTTGTTTGTTTGTGTTAAAAAGTTTACAGTAATTTTAAATTATAAAAAATGTTAATATTGTAACTTATTGCTTAATTATTGTATATTACTTAAAAGATTAATATTCATATTTAATCCATGACCACAACAGTTTCCTTTAACATTAACTATTGTTAAATTCAATATAAAAAATCCATAATATGGAAGCACTGGTACATCGAAATAGCATTTATAAAATATGAAGTGTGAAGTTACCATGCATGTATCAGAATTTATGTAATTAAGCGTCATTTGAAAGTAAGAATTAGTGAAAAGCCAGAAAATGCAAAACACTAAAATTAATTTGCATTCCATTTGCAACTACTGGTGTCACAAAAGATATAGCTATCAGGGCCAAGAAGACCAATCACACTGTACACTCTTTAAGCTTTATTCCCCCAACTAAGATTTTATCACACCTACTTTGTGGACAGGACTTTCTAGCACACCAACCTCCACATATGGAGATCTTTTCCATGAGACGTCTTTACCCCCTTTAAAGTAACACTATAGTTTCCTATTGCCTATGTAGATTAACTATTAAAAAAAAATGTACCCACCTTTTCGTCAGCATTAAGACTCCCTTGTCACTGCTGCCTGCTTCTACTCCTGCATTGTCATCTTGGAGGCGTCACCTTCAGGGTGCTTGTCCAATCCAATCTCATCCTTCCCATAGGAGCATGAGCGGCACTCTCCTTAATCCATCAGTCAAAATCGTGTCATAGAAAATCAGTGAATAATTTTCTATGACAAACCGTGAACAATGTAAAACGTCATCATATGACTGGATATGAGAGACGGTAAGAAACAGGCCCAGCTCTCCAATTCAGAGTTTGGGGGCATGGCTTGAAGCCGTGCTTTCAATATTTCCAAATAGTTATATACACTTCACTGGAGGACAGGTGTAGTGGAAAAACATTTAAGGCACTATAACAACTTTTATAATAATAAGATGAAGATTTTATAGTGCATAGAGAGGGGGATAGGCAACCCTCAACACTCCAGGTGTTGTGGAAAATATCTCCCATAATGCTCTTACAGCCATAATGCTGGCAAAGCATCATGAGAGATGTAGTCCACAATATCTGGAGTGCCAAAGGTTGCCTGCCCCTGCCCTACAGTGTACCTTAGTCCCCAATCTGTACCTGTTTCATAATATATGTTATCTTAGTCATTAATTGTAGAATGCCCTAAAGCATCTTTGTTTGGGGACCATGGTCTATGCATCTAAAAAATGATGGCGACGATGTCTCATTCATGTTGTGATGAGAAAGAGAATTTATTTTTCCATCATCTGAGGATTGATTTATCAAGGTAGAACAAGTGATATTCCGAAGCAAATAGGAGCAATCATCATAGAAGCCAATAAAATTGTTTTCAACATTTAAAACTTTGCTCAAAAATAGCTCATGCATTACCATGATAGATCTCTTCCTTGGTGCCTTATTTAGTAGCTTCAGTCAGTGTTATGAAGAACAACACAGAAGAACAGACGGTGCAGGATTTTCCAATTCAATAATATTAATTCCCCAGAGCCTTAATTAATTCCCCAGAGCCTTATATGTTGACATCAACCACCTAACATGGGCATCAAGGGGTTATAGTAAACCCAAAAATGTACTACTAACTCAGTGCTGCATTATCCTATCACTGTGCAACACCTATTTTGTATCACTATAAAGCACTGGCAGGTGTTGTAGACAGCATTTACCTGGCACTGCGCACAGGAAAAGATACTGTTACACTGGGAAGGACCCTGTCATCCCACTTTAAAATGTTGCCATAGGCCTTGACTCAATCACAACCCCACATTCCAATTAATTAAGGTAAAATAGTAGATAATCTGTAAATGGTGGTTATAGACAATTTTTTGTTGAATTTCCAGAAATATGCCATATGTGCTCTGTGCCATTTAGTTATCACTACTTTCAATTCAGCACTTTTCTCTGGAATTTCTCCATTTTACACATGATTAATATTGCCCTTTGTTAATGCCTAGGATTAAAAATCAGTTCTTTAAAACAGAAAAATCCATTATGCTCAATTAGTTTAAAGTATCTGATGTGCTAATTTTCTACACAGGAAAACTGCCAAGAATCTCATAAATGTACTCAAACATATTCATTCTAATTTCACCATGCATGAGGTCAGCAACGCATCAATTATAGTATAAAACAACAAAAATGTTGCTATTATTTAAATTGCAGTTTTAATGAATACTAAAATAAATATGAATAAAGCTATAAAAAACATTAGAAATACAATATCCATACTGAGATCTATACTATCCCTCAAATGAACAAACAATTCCAGTTTGAATGTTGCTACATGTAAAATGAGTAAATATAACTTACTTGACATTTATGTAGGTAGTTTGCAATGTATTAGAGAAGGCCACTGGAGGTTTATCATTACAAATATGATTAATGATATAAGGGTATACTTGCAAGGACAATCTCAGAAATGTACATGCCATTTTGTTTTATACTAATCTGTTATTGTTTATATCCCCATTTTACAACAATTTACACCAAGCATGTCAAACTCGCGGGCCGCGAGCCGCATGCGGCCCACAATGAATATTTTTGTTAGCCGCGAGTATGCCATGCTTACCAAAGCAGAATAGGCACCTGCTCTCCGCACATTTCAGGTGCCTATGCTGCCAAAATTACCCGACCGGAGAGGTCCCTGGCGGCAGCGAGGGAGCTCAGTCTTCCTGTGCCTCACTGCTCCCTTGCGTGCGCCCTCTGTAGTGATGCCGGGTGCCGGAATATGACATCATTCCGGCATCACTAAACTGCGCGCGTGAGAAGCAGGAAGACTGAACTCCCGAGAGAAGATCAGGGAGAGGCCCCACACCAGTATACCAGAGGCTAGACTACGGAGTTGCATACTGGCAGTGGCAATGTGAGTGGAGTCTGCTTGTTGGCTAATATTGTATTTTGGTTTTTTTAAATAAGGGCTGGGGTTTAGTTGAAGGGGGTCCTGTGATTTAGTATAGAGGGGGGACTTGGATTTAGTACAGAGGGGGAACTGGGATTTAGTACAGAGAAGGGACTGAGGTTTAGTAGAGGGGATGCTGTTTTTTTTTTTTTTATACTGTACATTTCAAAACAAACCTACGTTTTTATGAAAATTTAAGGTTTTGTTTTTTTTGCAGCCCATATAAACTTAAACCATGTTTATGTGGCCTGTGCTAGCCTTTGAGTTTAACCAGGGCCGGACTGGGGATTCCAAAGCAGCCCTGGAAAAAAATCTATGCCAGACCCATAAGTCATTGAGCCATATATTTTGCATGTAATATGTAAGGCTATGTCTTGCCACCCTAGATAACTGAGATATATATATATATATATCTCTTCTCAGTCTATATCTATATCTCAGTCATCTAGATATATTGCTTTTTCCAATATAAAATATTGGTAATTTCAGAGTAAAATTTTTAATTATACAGTAAGCATACTCGCATGTAGACACAGACAATCTCACTGACACAAGCTGATTGATACACAGCCTCATAGACAAACAAACAATCTCACTGATGTACATAAGGTCATTGACATAAAAACACAAGCTGACTCAGTAGCAGGCACACACACACACACACACACACACAAGCAAGCCCACTCACTAGCAGGCGCGCACACACACACACACACAGCTTAATGTAGTGGTTCTGGTGTCTATAGCCTGTCCCTGCAGGCTTTTCAATGTAAACACTGACTTTTTAGAGAAAAGGCAGTGTTTACATTGCTTCCTAGTGACAGACACACAGGCGGTCACTAGAGGTGCTTCCTGTGTCAGTGCGGATTGGCTGAGATCATCAAGCTTGATGATCTCAGCCATAGAGGCAGGGCCAGTCGAGGGGAGACCAGCACGACGTGGGTGGAGGGGGGGGAAAGGTGAGTAAAAACACACATACACATGCACATACTATGACAGACACACACCATGACACAGACAGACCGTGACACAGACACACACACACACCGTGACACAGACAGAAACACACACACTGTGACACAGACAGAAACACAGACACACCATGACAGACAGACACACACACCATGAAACAGACAGACACACACACACACACACAACATGACAGAGAAACACACACACCATGACAGAGACACACACATACCATAAAAGACACACACACACATCCCATGACATACACACACCTTAAAAAGACACACACACACCATAACACAGACACACATTACATGACACATACAGACACACACACACACACCACGACACAGAGAGACTGTGACACAGACACACACACCGTGACACAGACAGACACACATTACATGACACAGACAGACACACACACCATGACACAGACAGACACACCATGACAGACACACACACACACACAATGACACAGACACACATTGCATGACACATACACACATACACACACACCATGACAGATAGAGACACACACACACAATGACACAGACAAACACACACACACGTGTGTTTTCATTGTTGCGTCCCGCCCCGGCCGCCGTACACAGACCGTCCCAGAGCAGCAGGTCACTGAGCCCGATCCCTTTTTTGGAGCCTCCAAGGAATCTTCATAGGGGTAGTGCCATCCCCACTCAAATTGGCACAATACCTATACACCTAGAGCCGGGATCCATAGGCTCAGGACCAGGTGAGCACCACATTTATTAACACATACTTGTGTTTTTATCGTTACAATCTACACATTGGTTTGCTCTCTCTGCTTATATCTTTGAGGATTTCTCCAAGTCGAGATAGAAGGGTGGTGCTACCATAAAAGCACACAAGCCCCAATACGGAGCCAGTGTTTTTATATACAGGCTCCCTGAAATGTGAGTGTATAATCCATCACGTTATCATTACTATTACTATTATTGCATTGTCACTTTAACCCCTTAAGGACACATGACATGTGTGACATGCCATGATTCCATTTTATTCCAGAAGTTTGGTCCTTAAGGGGTTAAATACCATCTGCACTATATTGTACCTTTTTGTATTTTATTTGACATGTACTCCCGGTGGGCCAGTACAGCCCTGAGTTTAACATGCTTGATTTACACTGATATTTTTTAAAACAATGTTTTTACAGCAATGCTAAAATCAGTTTGAACATTTAAATATATCCTGCATATTTGGCAGAGAATAGTGATAAAATGATTAAGTGCCAAACTGTTCTTCATTGCATACCCTGGGTTTGTTTACTTTAT
Organism: Pelobates fuscus; assembly: GCF_036172605.1. NCBI lineage: Eukaryota > Metazoa > Chordata > Amphibia > Anura > Pelobatidae > Pelobates > Pelobates fuscus. Next base: position 169,942,401 of record NC_086320.1, on the reverse strand, counting down.
TGAAATATATACTTTTATGTTTCAGATTCTATGCCTGCTATTTAGAGTTGAGTGAACCCGAGCTGAAAAGTTTGGGTTCGTACCGAACATTACGTTTTTTGGACCCCGGACCCGAACACGGAAATATCACTGTTCGGTGTTCGGCGATTTAATGACGCGTTTTGAAAGGCCGCAGGGCAGCCAATCAACAAGCGTTTGACTTGTGTGCCCTTAGAAGCCATCACAGCCATGCCTACTAATGGCATGGCTGTGATTGGCCAGTGCAGCATGTGACCCAGCTAGTAGGGGCATGTATATTAAACAGTGAGCAGCCTGTAATAAGAATTTTGGGGGGGACCTACTGTCCTCCCCCCTAGCCCCCACCACTGAGTGGTGGGTGGGGGCCATAAATAAGAATTTGGAGGGGGACCTACTGTCCTTCCCCCTGGCCCCCAGCCCTGCGCGGCGGGTGGGGTCCTTAAATAACAATAAGGGGGGTGACCTACTGTCCTCCCTCCCGCCCTCCCACCCCTGAGCGGTGGGTGGGGGCCATAAATAAGAATTTGTGGGGGGGACCTACTGTCCTACCCCCAGCCCAGCATTATATCAGTTACCAGTGACTTCTGGCAGATAAATGTGTTTCTCTGATAATCATTCCTACACTATAAATAAGGATAAGCCAGACTTTATGGACTAAATTTTATCCTGCAAATGCATTGTACTGGATTTTGTTAGTGAAGAGGTTAAACATTCCAAGGAAACTTAAATGGAAATAGGATATTGGAAATGTAAATAGGGTATTTCAAACATATATGTGCTGTACATGGTGATAATCAGGTATGATTATTTGATGGCCAGGAAACAACCTACTTAGACATTTAATCATTATGTGTTACTTATCACCACACGAGGCTTAAAGAAATGAGCAGCCTAGAATGGATTCACTGTGTGCTCATTTCTTTGATTGTCTCCATATGTGACTGACAAGCAAGTCATGTTTAAAATGGCTTTCTATAAAGCTAGTGACTCACAGCTATTTCAATGCTATAGAATATCTGTTAGTGACTGGTAATAAGCGTCTGCCAAGTTTTATCATCTCACACATATGTATTCATTAAATACATACGGGAACAAAGGAAAGTCAGATGTAACATATATGCACAGTAGGCAAAGAACACAATTCTACAAAATAGCAATAAAGCATATGTAAATCCATAGGATTAAGATACGACATTTAAAAAAATGTTAATTTTCAATGAGCCTAAATGTATGTGTCATATAGTTAAATAATCACATAATAAAATGTTATGTCAGATACAGATATCAATCACCGACACATCACATGCTCTGGGACACTTGTCATAAGGACTATATAATTACATCATTACAATAACAATGTTGTTGCCTAGAGTATCTCCAAGTGTATTGAAAGTGATTCATATTATTGCTTTGTGCTTTATTATGTATGTATTCTATTATAATATGAAGAGGCCATCTTGTTTGGTTTTGATAGCAGAGTACAAAGGGTGATGACTACTATATAACTTTAAAATGTATGAATATGGCTCCATTGAGGTTTTCTGAGCCTGTAAATTATTTTCTATCATATGTCTGTCCCTTTGTTTGGCAGATCACTTAGCAACAGCTGTCAGGAAGTGAATTCTCATTTTGGCTTAATGACATTGCAAAGTCTTGCAGGAGGTCGCAAGGGAGGCTAAAGAATGATATGCCCTACTATGTATACCACACTGTTATTGCTATTTGTGTGCTAACTGATGGTGTTGTTTTTTTGTCAGCATGTGGGTTGATTTGAGCTCTGTGTATATTTGGTGAGTATTGGGGCACTCGTGGATCATGATGAATTGATAAAAGGCTTCTGAACCAAAACTTCCAATTTTTTTTATAATCTAAATAATACATACAATAGGTGGAGCACACATCTGTAGTTTCTAGAAAAAAAGACAAAGCATCATAGTATAGTCTGTTACAAATAAAATAAAGTAAACAGCAGTAGAGCAATATTACTCACAAGCCTAGAGCCAATATGACATATGGCTCTTATGTGCAGCACAGTGGGACTCTTAATAGGATATCCCCATCCTTCTTGGTGTTCCTCCTTCAGAGTTTGGAAGGCAGCAGTGAAAAAATGGCACTGTTCCAGTGTGTTCATCCAAAAAGGAGATTTTATTATAAATGGAAAGAATTTTCCCAATTAAAAAATTAAAATAAAAGAATAAACAATAAAATCTATAATAGACAGTATTGTCCAAATAAAAGTTCAAACTGTAGACTGTAACAGTGTATATACCACACATTTGTGTGCTAACTGATGGTGTTGTTTTTTTGTCAGCATGTGGGTTGATTTGAGCTCTGTGGATATTTGGTGAGTTTTGGGGCACTCGTGGATCATGATGAATTGATAAAAGGCTTCTGAACCAAAACTTCCAATTTTTTTTATAATCTCCTTCAATAAACTATTATAAGACTGTGATGCACTTCCAATCCATTTATACTTCTGACTTATTCTAAATTGTGTGCCTTCAGATTGGGTTGGCATACTACTTGTGGGCTCAGAAGATTGATCTTGGGGTATCATATCCTTTTTCCTCTGCTTCACATTCCGATCTTTCATGAGAACACATAACATTCTTTTAAAACATTAATATATAGTTTCTAAAGCTCAATTATTTGCTATATAAATACCTTTGACAAATCTCAGTTATTGCTAACAGTTAAATAATATACATTTAGTTCATTTAAATATTTGTACTTACTTGTAGGGTCCTTGTGGGGCTCAGCAGCGGTATAACTTGTTTCCTCAACTCCACTGAAAATACCAGATGCTTTGCAGGTGTTCATCTCAATAGCTGTAGTGAACTTATAGACTTTGCCCTACTCTTGCTCCATAGGCAAAGCATGCCTCCTTGTTCACTTTTAGCATGGAAGTAATATGTTATGCTCTAAATGTAGTGACTGTTTCCAAAGCCAAAGACTGCTTGGCAGATTTCCTCACATAGGCTGTAATAAAGGCTTTTAAAATAGTCTTCAGCTGTGATGTCCTATTTACATAGGTGTCAAGGTCAATCTCCCTAACACGCAAACTGAGGGGCTTTACCAATACACAAACCAAGACATACTGGGCCTTGGAGTGGCCGGACTTAACATGTATATAAGTACAGCGAGAAGAATAGAATAGTGAGACAGGCCAAGGTCAGGACTGGACATCGAAGGATAAACGTAGAAAAAAGTCAAGGGTCAAGGATACCAGAAGAACTGATAAACGAGAAACAAGCTACAGTCAGAAACTAGAAAAGTCTACACTAAGTAAATGCACTCTCGAGCTACAAAGACCACGACAGGGCAAGAAAGTGATGTAAAAGGGAGGTATAAATAGGGCAAAGTGTGACTTGAAAGGCTAGAATAACAATTAGATTTATAATTGAACAGATATAAATTGAGTGGTAGCCCAGATGTAAAATGGGTTACTTCCCCTTTAAGGGGCCAAAGCAAGGAAGGTGCACACCCCCCAGCTGGTCATTGCAAGCGTGCACGCACCCGCGATGTCTGCCAAATGTGGGCACAGCCCAGAAAAGGAGAGCCGGCGTCAGCATGGAAGGCGGGACCATAGCGGAGTGGGCCAGGAGGAGGTATGACAATAGGTCTCAACCAAGGCCTTTCTTTGCTCACCAGTATACATCTTATTTTTCTTTCTGAACCTCATCTGAAGCATCAATGAGCTCTTGCTATCCCTTTTGTAATTGGGATTAGCAATGTCTCCCAAATTCACACATGCAGTCAGTGACAGCCCTTCTCCTCCCCAAACACTCAATTGACACAGGCGTCCCCACTTTCCATACTCTTCTGTGTCATGGGTGGGGTGTCCATAATTTTCTCCACCTCTGCTCTTCTTCTTCAGTTATCTGTCTCGACTCTCTACCTGTCACATCTTACTCCTTTGTTGCGGCCTTCTCCACCAGATGGTACACATTCCCTTACTCTGACACTTCTAATACACCTTCCAATATTTTTCTATCTGTTCTCACCGATCTTCTCTACTCTTCCCCACCATCATCACTCATCCTTTCCCTTTTCCTTGTCCTTCTCTCCCTCTCTGAACTATGCTTCCTGTCCATATATAGCCCTCCCTATATTCGTTTTCCAGCGGTTGCTTCTATCTACACTAGCAATCCCAACTATCAACACAACTGTCAGTCCCCTCTACTCTCCCAATTCTCCTTCCAAAATATCTTTCTTCTATTAAAAAAAACCTAGAAACATAAAAACTAAAAACAAACTAAATGTGAAAGGGGTTAGGTTTTGGGAAGGAAGCAGAATAAGTCTGAGAATGAGAAATTATGTGACATCATTTCAAAAATTGAATGGAAAGTAGAATTTGGATGGGGGTGGAACAACAGTAGTAATGATATAATAATACTATACGATATAGTATATATATTACACTAACTATTGTGAGTTTTCTAACTAGTTGAGTATGAGTGTGTATGTATATATATATACCCATGCTTTTCAAATGTAATTGGATTAAAATGTAAAAAAAAATCACATATTAAAAAGAGATCAAAGTAGCAAAATAATATATTGTTAAAAATATTAAATAATTTAAAAAAACTTATCCAAAAACAAGGCCTGTATTTGACCACTGACAATTAAACATTAAATATACTTTTAAACTCTGTCAGCTAGTACCAATCTCTGCCAATCTCTATTGGATACGACTAGTTACCGTGTTTATCTCTTTAGAGCTGTTCACATTTGAATTGTGCAGGTAGTAACTGAGGCTTTTATAAAGTCATGACATTGTTGACTCTTTTCATTCTCACTAGTGATGTCGCGAACATGAAATTTTCCATTCGCGAACGGCGAACGCGAACTTCCGCAAATGTTCACGAACGGGTGAACCGGGCGAACCGCCATAGACTTCAATAGGCAGGTGAATTTTAAAACCCACAGGGACTCTTTCTGGCCACAATAGTGATGGAAAAGTTGTTTCAAGGGGACTAACACCTGGACTGTGGCATGCCGGAGGGGGATCCATGGCAAAACTCCCATGGAAAATTACATAGTTGATGCAGAGTCTGGTTTTAATCCATAAAGGGCATAAATCACCTAACATTCCTAAATTGTTTGGAATAACATGCTTTAAAACATCAGATATGATGTTGTATCGATCAGGTAGTGTAAGGGTTACGCCCGATTCACAGTGACAGACCAAACTCCCCGTTTAACCCACCGCAAACAACCGCAAACAGTCCATTTGCACAACTGCAAACTCCCCATTTGCACAAGGTTGGATACCAAGCTAGCCATGTCCCGTTCCTTGTCCTCACTGATGTCATTGAAGGTCTCTTCTTCCACCCAGCCACTTACAACACCAAGGGTCCCCGAAAGGTGACAACAAGCCCCCTGTATTTTTTTTTAAATGTACACTACTGTTACACCAGATATGAGTTGCACTGGTGTGACACTGTGCCCTGGCAGGCTGCTGAAACGCACACGTGTGAAGGAAACTGACTGCTATTATATTACAGTCAAAAAAGTTATTTTGTTTTTAAATGCAAGCTATTGTGACACCAGATATGAGTGGTGGCACTGGGACCACCTTAAAAATATTGGATATCACTAAAAATCATGATCACTATATACTAGACATGTGCAATTCGTTTCGGTCCGAATTAAAATTCGAATGTCCGAGAAAATTCGAATGTCCGAATAGTTGAATTGCCGAAATGCCGAATTGCTAAAGTCCCAAAGTGCCGAAATTACCGAATTTCTGAAGTGTAGTAGTGCCGAAGTGCCGAAGTTCCGAAGTTGCCGAAGATCTGAGGTGTCAAAGTGCCGAAGTTCCGAAGCACAGTATTGCCTAAGTACGAATATACTTACCCAGTGAAAGAAGAAGAATGTTACACTGTATACAATTTCAAATAAAAAGTATACAAACATAGACAGGATTCAGCTGTAAGCATTTGAAACATTTACAACAATCAAGTAACCAACATTCATATAAAATGTAAGTTACTAAGCCAGTAAGTGTAATGACAGGAATTAATAAGTAAATGACTCCCTAATTCTCACGGTATTAGGGAGCTATGTACTAAAAGGCTGAAAGACCTAAATTGGTCTTTCAGCCAAATTTACTAATACTAAGTAGTGATGTCCCGGACGGTTCGCCAGCGAATAGTTCCTGGCGAACATAGCATGTTTGCGTTCGCGGCAGCGGGCGAACAAATGCGATGTTCGGTTCGCCCCCTATTCGTCATCATTGAGTAAACTTTGACCCTGTACTTCACATTCAGCAGACACATTCCAGCCAATCAGCAGCAGACCCTCCCTTACAGACCCTCCCAACTCCTGGACTGCATCCGTTTAAGATTCATTCGGAAGCTGCATTCATTTTTTTTTTCAGTTTATTATTTTTTTTTCAGTGCATATAAATGTTACAAGCAGATACTCCCCCCAGACACTCTGTATTACTGCAGATACTCCCTCCAGACACTCTGTGTTACTGCAGACACTCCCCCCAGACACTGTGTGCTACTGCAGATACTCCCTCCAGACACCCTGTGTTACTGCAGATACTCCCTCCAGACACTCTGTATTACTGTGGATACTCCCCCCAGACACTGACACAGAGCAGAATAGGGACTGTTCCTCCTACATAGGGTCACTTGGCAGATATGGATTGACACCTATCCTAAGGATCCCTGATACACACTGACACAGAGCAGAATAGGGACTGTTCCCCCTACATAGGGTCACTTGGCAGATATGGATTGACATCTGTCCTCAGAGACCATGATACACACTGACACAGAGCAGAATAGAGACTGTTCCCCCTACTTAGGGTCACTTGGCAGATATGGATTGACACCTGTCCTCAGAGACCATGATACACACTGACACAGAGCAGAATAGAGACTGTTCCCCCTACATAGGGTCACTTGGCAGATATGGATTGACACCTGTCCTCAGAGACCATGATACACACTGACACAGAGCAGAATAGAGACTGTTCCCTCTACATAGGGTTACTTGGCAGGTATGGATTGACACCTGTCCTCAGAGCCCTTGATACACACTGACACAGAGCAGAATAGAGACTGTTCCCCCTAAATAGGGTCACTTAGCAGATATGGATTGACACCTGTCCTCAGAGACCATGATACACACTGACACAGAGCAGAATAGAGACTGTTCCCCCTACATAGGGTCACTTGGCAGATATGGATTGACACCTGTCCTCAGAGCCCCTGATACACACTGACACAGAGCAGAATAGGGACTGTTCCCCCTACATAGGGTCACTTGGCAGATATGGATTGACACCTGTCCTCAGAGACCATGATACACACTGACACAGAGCAGAATAGAGACTGTTCCCCCTACATAGGGTCACTTGGCAGATATGGATTGACACCTGTCCTCAGAGACCATGATACACACTGACACAGAGCAGAATAGAGAATGTTCCCTCTACATAGGGTTACTTGGCAGGTATGGATTGACACCTGTCCTCAGAGCCCCTGATACACACTGACACAGAGCAGAATAGAGACTGTTCCCCCTAAATAGGGTCACTTGGCAGATATGGATTGACACCTGTCCTCAGAGACTATGATACACACTGACACAGAGCAGAATAGAGACTGTTCCCCCTACATATGGTCACTTGGCAGATATGGATTGACACCTGTCCTCAGAGCCCCTGATACACACTGACACAGAGCAGAATAGGGACTGTTCCCCCTACATAGGGTCACTTGGCAGATATGGATTGACACCTGTCCTCAGAGACCTAATTGTGTAATAATGGTAATACTATTACCTATTATATAATATTGGCAGGGGCAAGGAAATTCCCTCTAAATAGATGGGTATAGGCAGAGAGTATGGAGACCGGAGTGATAAAGTGTCAATAAGGTGATATAAAGTTAAATGTATCACAGACACACAGCCACCCTTTCTCTTAGCTTGTTTCCAGAAATGCTGGATAGGTAGAAGGGCTTTAAAGACTCAGAGAGGTCTAAAAAGAATCCTCTAAACTAGCCCTAATCTCCTTAAACACCTTCAAGGGTGTTCTAAGCTAAAGCTCAATCTAAACGTTTAGATGACTGCCTGATTTCCCATCACAGATGCTGGCTAGGAATAACAGTGTGCAAGACAAAGAGTGTGTCTAAGTGCCCATAGTGCAGTAAAGTGAAGTGAAAAAGAGAATAACGAGCTGGTGCCCAAGAGAATAATGAGCTGGCGCCCTATCAGGAGACGTGTATATGGCATCGATTTTAGGAACCGGGAGATGGAAAAAGATGCTTGGTCGGTCCTCCTACTTCAAATTTGGGGCACTGCGCGTGCAATCTAATGTGCCACCAGATAGAAATAGTACTACTTAACACACCACTCCTATCAGTTTAATCCCTTTTATGTGCCTTTTTTTTGGTTTGGTTTTTGAAGCCACAGTGCAGCACCAGAGGGCTGAAAAATTAGGCATGTACACATGCCTGAAAAATTAGGTATTGTTGCAGCCGCTGCTGCAGCAGCGGCCATAAAAATTGATGTTTGTTTCCCAGGCATGAAGTGCCCTAAAACATTGCGGCTTGAACCCTAGTTGGTGGCGGATAAGTCATGCAAGTCAACCGGCATTCAGAGATAAAATACAGCAGCGTGTGGACCATTTTTAGCCCAAGGCAGCTCATCTCATCAGGCCTTTTTTAGTCGAATGTATCGCCCACTGTCAGTCCCTTCGGGATCCATCCCTCATTCATCTTAATAAAGGTGAGGTAATCTAGACTTTTTTTACCTAGGCGACTTTTCTTCTCAGTGACAATACCTCCTGCTGCACTGAAGGTCCTTTCTGACAGGACACTTGAAGCGGGGCAGGCCACAAGTTCTATCGCAAATTGGGATAGCTCAGGCCACAGGTCAAGCCTGCACACCCAGTAGTCAAGGGGTTCATTGCTCCTCAGAGTGTCGATATCTGCAGTTAAGGCGAGGTAGTCTGCTACCTGTCGGTCGAGTCGTTCTCTGAGGGTGGATCCCGAAGGGCTGTGGCGATGCGTAGGATTTAAAAATCTCCGCATGTCCTCCATCAACCTCCATTAAAGCGTCCTGACCTTGCCGGCGTGGTCATGGGAGGAGGAGGATGACTTTCATCTCTTCCCCTGTTAGATTCCCGTTGTGCTGTGACATCACCCTTACACGCTGTGTAAAGCCTACTTTTTAATTTATTTTGCAAATGCTGCATCCTTTCCGACTTATTGTAATTTGGTAACATTTCCGCCACTTTCTGCTTATACCGGGGGTCTAGTAGCGTGGACACCCAGTACAGGTCGTTCTCCTTCAGCCTTTTTATACGAGGGTCCCTCAACAGGCACGACAGCATGAAAGACCCCATTTGCACAAGGTTGGATGCCGAGCTACTCATTTCCCGTTCCTCCTCCTCAGTGATCTCAATGAAGGTATGTTCTTCCCCCCAGCCACGTACGATAGGTGACAACGAGCACCCTGGGATGCCTATTGTGGTTGATCTTCCTCCTCCTCCTCAAAGCCACATTCCTCCTCTGACTCCTCTTCCTCACAATCCTCTTCCAGCGTTGCCGCAGGTCCAGCAAGCGATGCTGATAAGGCTGTTTCTGGTGGTGATGGTGACCACAACTCTTCCTCTTCCTCTTCACGCTCATCTACGGCCTGATCCAGCACTCTTCGCAGGGCACGCTCCAGGAAGAAAACAAATGGTATGATGTCGCTGATGGTGCCTTCGGTGCGACTGACTAGGTTTGTCACCTCCTCAAAAGGACGCATGAGTCTACAGGCATTGCGCATGAGCGTCCAGTAACGTGGCAAAAAAATTCCCTGCTCCCCAGAGGCTGTCCTAGCACCCCGGTCATACAAATATTCATTAACGTCTTTTTCTTGTTGGAGCAGGCGGTCGAACATAAGGAGTGTTGAATTCCAATGTGTCGGGCTGTCCCAAATCAAGCGCCTCTCTGGCATGTTGTTTCGCGGCTGGATATCTGCAAAGTGCGCCGTGGTCGTGTAGGAACGCCTGAAATGGCCACACACCTTCCTGGCCTGCTTCAGGACATCCTGTAAGTCTGTGTACTTATGCACAAAGTGTTGTACGATCAGATTACACACATGTGCCATGCACGGCACATGTGTCAACTTGCCCAACTTCAATGCTGCCAACAAATGTGTTCCGTTGTCACAAACCACTCTGCCGATATCCAGTTGCTGCGGAGTCAGCCACTTTTCCACCTGTGCGTTCAGGGCGGACAGGAGTGCTTGTCCGGTGTGACTCTCTGCTTTCAAGCAAGTCAAACCCAAGATGGCGTGACACTGCCGTATCCGGGATGTGGAATAGTACCTGGGGAGCTGGGGGGGTGCCATTAATGTGGAGCAAGACGCAGCAGCAGAAGAGGACTCAGCCGAGGAGGTTATGGAAGAGGATGGAGTAGGAGGAGTAGAGGAGGTGGCAGCAGGCCTGCCTGCAAGTCGTGGCGGTGTCACCAACTCCTCTGCAGAGCCACGCATTCCATGCTTGGCAGCCGTCAGCAGGTTTACCCAATGTGCAGTGTAGGTGATATACCTGCCCTGACCATGCTTTGCAGACCAGGTATCAGTGATCAGATGGAACCTTGCCCCAACACTGTGTGCCAGATATGCCATTACTTCCTTTTGCACAATCGAGTACAGGTTGGGGATTGCCTTTTGTGAAAAGAAATTTTGTCCGTGTACCTTCCACTGTGGTATCCCAATAGCCACAAATTTTTTGAACGCCTCAGACTCCACCAGCTTGTATGGTAAAAGCTGGCGGGCTAATAGTTCGGACAAGCCAGCTGTCAGACGCTGGGCAAGGGGGTGACTTCCTGACATTAGCTTCTTACGCTCAAACATGTCCATGATAGACTCCTGACTGTGGGCAGATGAGCGGGAACTGCTCAAGGCTAGAGACGGAGTGGCAGATGGTTGAGTGGGGGCAAGGAGGACAGCAGTGGTTGACGTGGCTGAAGATGCTGGACCAGGAGGAGGATGGCAGCTTTGAGTTTGTGTGCTGCTTGTACTCATGTGTTGATCCCATAGGCGTTTGTGATGTGCGATCATGTGCCTACGCAAAGCAGTTGTACCTAGGTGGGTGTTGGACTTCCCACGACTCAGTTTCTTTTGGCACAGGTTGCAAATGGCATTGCTGTTGTCAGAGGCAGACACACCAAAAAATGCCACACTGCTGAGCTCTGCAATGACAGCATTCTGGTGGTGGACACAGCATGCGTTGATTGGCGTGCTGTCGGGCTGACCCCGGGTGCCGATGCATGCTGTCTGACTGTGCCACTAGCTCCTTGCGACGACCTCCGCCTGCTTCCAACTCGTCTCATCCTCCTCTCTGTCTCCCCATCTGAACTTTCGCCCTGTTCTTCTTCTTGCCGAGCGGGCACCCACGTGTCATCCATGGACGCATCGTTATCATCAACCGCTTCACTTGTATCTGACAACTCAGCAAAGGAAGCAGCAGCGGGTACAACATCATCATCATCATCACACCGTACGTCCATGTGTGTAATGCTGCCTGAGACATATCCCTGTTATCTACATCCTCTGGCAATAATGGTTGCGCATCACTCATTTCTAGTGTTGGTGGTGGCGGCAGGCTGGTGAGTGGTATCTTGAGAGGTGCCCGAAGCTAAGCTGGAGAAGGATGGTGCGTCAAGGTTCCGAGCGGAAGCTGTAGAAGATTGGGTGTCCTGTGTTAGCCAGTCAACTATGTCCTCAGAACTTTTCAAGTTCAGGGTACATGGCCTCTGAAAACTGGGCATTATTCTAGGGCAAAAGGGAATCACAGCACCACGACCACGATGGCCCCTGCGGGGTGGCCTGCCTCTGCCTGTCATTTTTTGGGGGATTAGTGGTACTATGCGTGCAAGCTACTGTGAGACCAGATATGAGTGGCACTGTGCAGTGGCAGAGGTTGGCAGAGTACACGCTGTAGGCCTGACACACCCGCTTGAAGACAAGTAACTGCTATTCAATCTATAACAGTGAAAAAAGTTTTTGGGTTTTAAATGCACGCTATTGTGACACCAGATATGAGTGGCAATGTGCACTGACAGAGGTTGGCAGAGTACACGCTGTTGGCCTGACACACAGACGCTTGCAAACAAATAACTGCTATTCAATCTATAACAGTGAAAAAAGTTTGTGTTTTTTTTTTTTTTTTTGTTGTTGTGCATGGTATAACAACAACACTTGCACTGCCACGACAGCAGGAGCAAGCACATATAATTCAATATAACACAAACAACGGCATGGCAGTAAAAGCACAGCACATTTTTATAGTGTATAATGGTGTATGAGTTACAGACTATTATGTTTGAGTATCTGTGGTATAAAATAGGTGTAGCATAGCCCGTTGTGTTGCCTGCTTGGCCCATTGCCTCCGATGATAAAGTAAGTTGGCTTAGGCATTGTAGTGTGTGTAGGCAATGTGGGCCATATGCCTCTTGTCCCGGTAGGGGTAAGGGCAGTGTGAGCTTACGTGCTTAAGAGGCTAGCACCCATAAGGCAGCAGGTAGGTACTGATGTGGGGTCATAGGGTGGGGGGGGGGATGTTAAGAGGTGTTACCCTCGCGCCAGTGGATGGGGGAAAGTATGTCAGCCGACATTGCTTCTAATGTAAGAGAGTAGTCAACGATGTAAAAACAGAATTAAAATTGTGGAATATGTGACTAAAGTTTACAAGTGTTATCAGCCTATCAAACTAGAACGGTAGTAGTCTGGTGAAGCACTGAGATTGAATGAGTTCATCAGGGTACGGCTGCTATGGCAGGGTTGCTCCGCTTGGCTGCTGGCACAAACGGGAGAGTCTTAGCCGGGTTCCAGGCGTGCGGCTGCGGTTTGGTTGTTGGCAGTGTAGCTTCTGGTGTCACGGTTAGACCCAGCTGTTGTAGTGTGACCTTGATTTCCGAGGGTTCCTGGACCTTGACTGTGCCAGATTCCCGGGAGATCAACAGGCATTTTGGGGTGCCCCATTTATAGGGTATGTGGTGTCGCATCAGCTCCGTCGTCAGCGGTTTTAGGGATCTTCGCCAGTCCAATGTTGCTCTGGACAGGTCCGGGTAGAACTGTAGCGTGTGGCCTTCAAATTCGTATGGTGATTTATTCCGTAGTGCGGTTAGAAATGCATGCTTATCTGGCCCATTCTGAAATCGTATGATGGTATCCCTATTCACCTAAGTGGAACGTGATGGAGGCGCTGGGAGTCTGAAGCATCCCTCCAGGGCCATCATTTTGGCCTAATTGGCGGAGAAGAGGTGTGTTAGCAGTCTCCTGACTAGGTGGGGTATTTCTGCTGTGGTAATTTGCTCTGGGATGCCCCTTACTTTAACATTTTTCCACCTCCTACGGTCTTCCATTGCCGCCAAGCGGCTCTGCGTCTGGGCTTGTTCACGACGCATCTCGTTGAGCTCAAGCTCCATATTGTTGAGGCGGACCTCGTGGGTGCCCGTGGTTATCTCTGCGTCGTGGAGGCGCCTCGACACTCCGCTAATCTCCTCTTTGAAGGAGTTAATATCCGTAGCTATGTTTCGGCGGAGGTCGTCCAGCATGGCCTTCAAGGTTCCCTCTGTCACCAGTGAGCTTTCAGACCGCCGTGTAGGTAAGACAGCACTCGGCCTGCTGGCTGAAGAGGCCAGTTCATCTAGATCTTGGAGGGAAGATTCACTCGAGGAGTAGGACAACCCGTCGGAGAGAGGCGCCATGACAGGCTTCACCGCGCCTTGCGGCCTTCTCAGGAGTTCCCCGATGTCGGCAGAAATTGGGAGTTTTTCCGCTTTGTATTTTTTTGATTTTCGCCCCATTGTTGTTGGAGACCGGTCCTCTCGCTAGGCAGTCAGGTGCCGTGCTGGAAAGGTAGGTTTACCGGCTGTATTATTAGAGATGGCCCGGAGCTCTTTCGTTGTGCGTCCGGACGGTATGGTAGCTGGCTCCGCCCCCAGTTTGTGGGTTTTTAAATGCATGCTATTGTGCCACCAGATATGAGTGGCACTGTGCACACTGGCAGAGTACACGCTGTTGGCCTGACACACAGACGCTTGCAGACAACTAACTGCTAATTAATCTATTACAGTGAAAAAAATGTTTTGTTTTTAAATGCAAGCTATTGTGACACCAGATATGAGTGGTGGCACTGGGCAAGTGGGCACAGTATCCACTGTGAGCCTGACACACAGACGGTTGCAGACAACTAACTGCTATTCAATCTATAACAGTGAAAAAAGTTTTTGGTTTTTAAATCCACGCTATTGTGACACCAGATATGAGTGGCAATGTGCACTGGCAGAGGTTGGCAGAGTACACGCTGAAGGCCTGACACCCACTTGACACCAAGGACACTGACTGCTATTAGCTTACAGTGAAAAACCTTTTTTTTTTTTTTTTATTAACTTTTATTGTTTAATTTTGCACTTTACATCGTATGAAAAGGATACAGGAGTCATAAATCTCATAACAGGTAATACGTTACAATGTGCACGAGTGTTATAGAAGTTTAAAACTTTGGGATAGTCCTAGCTTGACAAATTTCTAAAATACATTGTTGTCAACTTAGATAACAGTAAACATTAGTTTGGTGAGGTATAAGAAGCAGTATGTAATGGTGTGGCTACGTATATGTTAGGTAGTCGTCAGGTTAACTCACAGAACATCAAGTGGGTTATGGGGTTATGTATCGTGGAGTGGAGAACCAGCAGAATCTTTAATGTACTTGTCCCAAGGTGCCCAAGTATATGAAAACACATTGTAAGTGCCAGAGAAGGAGTGTGAGAGCTCCTCCATTTGCCTGAAGGTGTCTACTTTGGTAATCCATTCCCTGATGGATGGGGGCTTGGTTTGCTTCCATTTGAGAGGAATTAGACTATTTGCTGCTGTAAGCAGATGATAGAGTAGGATACGCGTTGATTTTGGCAGAGGGATGGGTAAGAGCATGAATAGTAAGGCCTCAGGAGATTGTGGGATTGCGTAGCCAGTAATAAGTGTTATTATGGTGGTTATTTTGCACCAGTATGATTGTATTATATTGCAAAACCACCAGATGTGGCCTGGGGTCCCTGCGTCAATTTTGCATCTCCAGCAAAGGTTGGAGGAGTTTGGGAAGAATTTGCAAATTCTGGTTGGGGCGAAGTGCCATCTAGATATGCGCTTATAGTTACTCTCTTGAGTGATAGTATTGCTAGAGGACTTAAAGGTATTTCTAAATATAGTTCCCCAATCGTCAGATGTTAGTGTGATCTTTAAGTCTTTTTCCCAGGACTTTGTGAATTCTGGGAGGTGAGCGTGGAGGTCCGTCTGTAAGATTTTATAGAACACGGTGATGTGTTTCTTTGTCATAGTCCCCAAAAAGGCTCTAGCTTCGAATGCCGTCAATGGTCTGTCACCTTGTGCGAGGGTAGGTTGTGTTTGTAGGAAGTGCGTGAGTTGCGTGTATTTGTAACCCTGCATTGGAGTGTGTGTGGGCGTGGGGATTAGGTCCAAAATTGGGACCATTCCCTGACTATTTAGTACGTCTTTCAGGAGTAATTGCTCCTGTTGGTTCCCAAAGTCTCGGTATGCATTCTGTGGAATGCCTGGTTTGAAGTGTGGGTTTCCTGTAATTGGGTACAGTGGGGATGGATGCGGGGCAATATGGTCGAGTTTCTTGATATTGTTCCAGTATCTTAATGTAGGGATTAGTGTCGGATGGTCTTTGTGGTTCGGGCGGACTAGTTCTAGGCCTGAGGCATGCCATGGTAGTGTTCGAATGTGGTCTTGTAAGCTGGCTGCTTCTATTTGTACCCATTGTTTCTGGTTATAATTGTTAGTCCAATCATAGATTCGGGATAGAATGACTGCCCTATGGTATGTCTCTATGTCTGGTGCCCCCAGGCCGCCTTGTGTTTTGTGTCTCGTTAAGTTTGTGTATTGAGTCCTTGGGTGTTTTCCAGCCCACAGAAAGTTGGAGAAGTAGTGCTTCACCGTCTTGAAGAATGAGGTTGGAATCTTTATGGGTAATGTTTGTAAAATGTAAAGTAATTTCGTCAAGATGGCCATTTTCAAGATGTGTACTCTGCAGAGCCAGCTGAATTGAGGTTTGTTCCAGGTTTTTAAGTCCCTGTCAATGTTGGCCATTAGTGGGGGAAAGTTGAGGTCATATGTTTTGTTTAAGGAGTTCGTCAATTGTATTCCCAGGTACCTTACAGAATTCTGTGGCCAGTGGAATGGGTATGTCTGTTGAAGTCTGGTCTCCAGTGCGTAGGCGTCATGACGTGTGAACGTGCGTGCGTACGTACGCTCGCCGCGATGACGGAGTAGGAGTGGGAGCCCGCCATGCACTGCCGAGGCAGCCGCGTCTGAAATGCCTCTCTCTGCCGTGTAAGTGAATGGCTACATAAAGTGTTCCTCTCCCTTACTGATCGTCTACAGGAAGGTTCGGGGCGAAAGTTTGGTGGTGAAGATCAAGCTATACACGCTATTTGGCTCAAAGTTCGAAACTACACGCTCAGGGTTATGAGCGTTCCACTCTGAATTTTATAATTTTTTCCTCTCTACTCTGCAAGCTTCCGGAAGCGCCGACTGGAGAGAGCACGTGGGTCCACATACAAACGCCAGGAATAACACGGTGAAGTAGATCTTTTCCCTTTATAACACTTTACAACTTAATCTTCACATTCTGGCTGTTTTTGGCGGCATCAAGTGTAACCTGTCGTTGGAATCTGGTGAAATTAACCAAAATTCTAATTGGTCACATTTACATCCTGTGGCCTATCTAGGCAATGGGCACAATATCTCTTTATATATATAAGTGGAATATCTGTGACAGTGGAATATAATCTGAATTACAGAAAAGAAACTAAAAGAAGGGTGAGAGAAAGAAGTTAAAAAGGGGAAAGGATAAACAGGAAGAAAGGGGGAGAGGATAAGAAAGAATAAGAAGAAAGGAAAGAAAAAAAAAAGAAAGAAAAAGAATGAATTATCATAGATAAGTAACAGAAAATCCCAATAAAGAAGAGTGAAGAAAAAAGGAAAAGGAAAGAAGGGGGGAAAGAGAGAAGGAAAGGGAAAGAAAGGGGCAGAGAAGAAAAAGGGTCTGTCTACTGATAGCGGCTGGACTCCTTCATAGTGGTGAATTACTACAATATGGCTTCAAAAAAATCACATGAACTTAAACCCTCCACTAGGAAAGATAAAAAAGACTCCACTCAAGATAAATCCCACGATAAATCCTTAGCAACTTATTTCTCTCCCCAGCATCAAAAAAACACCAAACAGAGATTAAACGATATGGATCTGACTTCGGAAAGTCTGGAGCCAGACCAAACAAGAAACCCCGACAAAGATTCAATAACTATCTCTTTGCTCCAAACTAGCCTTAAGGCTAACCTAGATGAGATTAAAACTGAATTGGCCGCAACTGCTGCAGAAATCAAACTAGACATCAAAACTGAATTAAATGCACTTGCTGCAAAAATGGAAAGATTTGAAGAGCAACTAAAACAATTAGATTTTCAAGTTAAAAATTTAACAGAAGAACGCGACAAGGCACAGTTGGACATTTGAAATTTACAAAATAAATTATCTGATTTGGAAGACCGATCTAGGCGTAAAAATTTACGTTTCAGGAACATTCCAGATAAAGGCAGACAAGAGGACGTAAAGCAAACCTTGATGGAGTATCTATCTAGTCTGGGTGTTCCCTTTAAATCCTCCGATCCGATAATAGAAAGATGCCATAGGACACTCAAACCACAAGTAATCCAAAATGACTCTCCTCGGGATATTATGGCAGCTTTCCACTCGTTGGACTTCAAAGAAACCATTTTGAAATTTGCTAGAACCAATCCAGTCTCTGCGGGTCCTTTCCAGAATGTTAAAGTTTTTCAAGATTTATCTTTTGAAACCAGAACCAAAAGAAAAGCATTTAGTTTTGCCACTCGAGCTTTGAGAAATCACAATATAAAATACAAGTGGCTTTTCCCCCTAAAACTTAGCCTGTCATATGAAGGCAAAAGAGAAATATTTGAAAACAATGTGAGCCTAACAGACTGGCTCAAAAACAACAAATTATTGCTGTAACTTTATAACCCTTTACTGTAGAGGGCAAAGGTGAACATGTGTGTTAAAGGGAGGGAGGAGATAGGGGGATAAAAGGGATTTTTTTTTTTTTTATTTTTTTTTTTTTTCTCACAGAGGTTAAATTTGCCACTCTAGGCTCTATGTTGGACTAAAAGAATATATATATTAAATATTATATATGCACTAAGGTAAAACTTTTCCGAAGCAATCAACATTTAAAAAAGTAATACTTGTCACTTTTGACGCTTATATATATTTAAAAGTCACTAATTTTTTTCTACAAGTAAAATACACTAGCTGCTAATAGCCAGCATTTTACAGATTGATATTATAAGCACTATATTTAAGGTAATGATAGAGTAATTTATTTATTTTTTCCTTTTTTTTTTTTTTTTTTCCCTCACAGAGGTTAAATTTGCCACTATAGGTTCTATGGTGGACTAAAAGAATATATATATTAATTATTTTATATGCCCTAAGGTAAAACTTTCCCGAAGCAATTAACACTTAAAAAAAAAAAATGAAGGGAGGGGAATGGAGAAAAGGGGAAGAAAGGAAAGGAAGAGTAATATTTGTCATTCTGGACGCTTATATATATTTACAAGTCACTAATTGTTCTACAAGTAAAATATACTAGCTGTTAATAGCTACCACTTTATAGATTGATATTATAAGCACTATATTTAAGGCAATGTTAGAGTAATTTTTTTTTTTTTTTTCTTCCCTACTATATGTAGCCTATATGTAGCCCTTACATGAGGTACCATAAGAAATATATATATTATTAAGAAATTCAATTATTATTTTGTATCCACTAAGATAATATTTTTGGGAATTCAATTAATACTCGACAATGCAACACTTTCTCGGTATTCCTGTTGCTTCAATATATTGAATTTGAAAGATTTTTCACAAGTTTAACATTTCAGCTAGAAATTGTTAGCATTATATAGATTTCTACTTTAAGCACTAGGTTTAGGTAACGATAGTATCATGAAGGTATACACAAATGAAATTAACCCCTAGGGAGGGCACATACTTTTGCAATGTAAGGGGGTCAAGACACTCCACTAAGCCATGTGCCCTTAAGTGGTTGATTTTTTTTTCTTTTTTTTTTTTTTTTCTCTTTTTTCTCCTTTTTCCCCTCTACAAGGGAGATTTATATTAAGCAAGAGGGAGGTCATTTTAGTGGTTGGTTTCCAACTCAGGCATGGGTTGGGGTCTTCACTCTGGTGTAGTTTTGCTACTCTAATTTCATTGCACCTCCATGGTTGTCAATGATTACTATAGTTTTAGGTTTTCACCTAATAGTTGGATGACTGATGTTGCTGGTCCTATTCAGAGGCCAACGAAAGGTAGTACGTGTTCTGAGCCTTCTTTTTTTTACTTTATTATATTTTTTCTTGGTGTGATGTGTTTCTTCTTTTTTGTTGCTTTATATCAGGAAGTCAAAAAATATCGCTTTGATGTATTCTCATGTTGAAGTTTTTATCTTTGAATGTTCAGGGGCTTAATACCAATAAGAAAAGGCACAGATTGTATGATTTTTTGACAGAACAAAATATACAGGTAGCTTTTCTACAAGAAACGCATTGGCTTAAAGATACCAGACAAACCTGGGGTGGAGACAATTATGCAACTGTGATCCAAGCCTCCTTAACTAAAAACAAAAAAAGGGGTGTGGCAATTATATTCCAAAAAGACATTAATCCAGAGATCCTACACATAGAACTCGATCCAGATGCAAGGTTTATTATTTTGGTCTGTAAAATCGAAGATAAAATTTTTACATTGGTCAATGTATATCTACCTAATGTCGACCCAATGACCAAATTTGTTCAGATAATGGATAAAGTTGATAAAATTAATAAGGGATATTTGATCATTGCCGGTGATTTCAACTGTGTTAGCGATCCATCCCTGGATAGAACTACTTTATTCACCTCGCCAAATAATAAAGGACCTACTAAGCAAGCCAAAAAATTAAACAATATTTGTAAGCAATATAATTTATATGATATCTGGAGATTACTTCACCCTCTTAAAAAAGATTTTTCCCACTTATCCGGTGTTCACGGTACTTACTCCCGGATTGATTTTTGTTTAACAAACGCTATTTCAATTCCGCTCTTCAATAGTATTAATCTTAAGGAAAATACATGGTCAGATCATAGCTTTGTTTTATTTGATCTTGGTAATTCTCCTCCTTTCTCTCGTAATACCTGGAGACTGAACGATGCCATTCTAAAGGATACAAACAATAGGGAGGACTTGACCAAATTATTAGAATATTTCTGGGCAGAAAACAATCCGGGAGACACCTCCCCTATAATAAACTGGTGCTCCCATAAATCTGTAATGAGGGGCTATATAATTAAAATAGACCATATTCTTAAGAAAAACAGAGGCACAATATTGCCTGATTTATATATTGAATTTTATGCATGTTCTAAAATGAATAAACAACAATCCTCCCCGGAATTGAGAACTCACTTAAAAGAGTTACAAACTCAAATTAATTCAAAAGAAGAGGAAAAAATTAAGATTAATATAAATAAATTAAAATTAAATCACTATATTTCGGGTAATAGAGCGAGTAAAAGTCTAACTAGGAGATTACGTAATCATTATGCTAAAAATAAGGTAGAAAAACTAGTGGTCGATCAAATAGTATATTCCACTCCATCTGAGATTGGACAAAAGTTTAATCAGTTCTATCAAGATTTGTACAATTTAAGGCTATCCCCAGAAATAAAGGATATTAAGGGATATTTATTAAATTCCCGAATTCCGAAAATCTCTTCCCAGGATCTGACCAATTTGAATAAAAACATTTCCCTAGAAGAAGTGCAACTCCAAATTGATAGACTAGCAACAAATAAAACTTCTGGCCCTGATGGCTTTACAAATCTATATTATAAATATATGAAATGTTATCTTTTAAAACCCCTTATTGAAATGTTTAATCAAGTAGCAGAAAATGAGGTTATTCCAAAGGAACTACTACAATCAAATATTGTCCCTATTCTGAAACCGGGCAAAGCTAGTTGGGATCCAAGAAATTACAGACCGATTGCATTAATCAATGTTGACATGAAAATATATTCTGCCATTATTGCTGAGAGATTGAAAACAATAATTACCAAACTTATTCACCCAGATCAAATAGGCTTCATTCCCGGTAGATGGGCATCAAATAACACCCGAAAGCTCATCGATATTATAGGTCTAGCTAAATTCCATGAAGAGCCCCTCCTGGCCCTGTCTTTAGACGCAGAAAAAGCGTTTGACAGGGTCGGGTGGGACTATTTAAGAGAACTCCTTAAGGCATATGGCTTTAAGGGCTGGATATACACCGCAATCATGGTTTTGTACTCTTCTCCCTCGGCCAGGACCGTGGGCCCTAATATTATTTCGACTTGGTTCGATCTTAAAAATGGAACAAGGCAGGGATGCCCCCTGTCACCGCTTCTATACATTTTATCTCTTGAACCTCTAGCTGTTAATATTAGAAATAATCAGTTAATAAAGGGGGTGCATACGAAATCCCATGATATTAAGATTGCATTATACGCCGATGATGCTTTGGTCACTCTTACATCTCCAGAAGACTCATTGGCAGCACTAATGAAAGAAATTGATAACTTTTCAAATATTTCAAATTTTAAGTTAAAT
Organism: Pelobates fuscus; assembly: GCF_036172605.1. Taxonomy (NCBI): domain Eukaryota; kingdom Metazoa; phylum Chordata; class Amphibia; order Anura; family Pelobatidae; genus Pelobates; species Pelobates fuscus. The sequence goes on along the minus strand of NC_086320.1, from coordinate 169,920,630 downwards.
GTTTCAAAATCTACTGCTTTAACTATTAACTTATCCTTGACTCAGTGCAAAAGGCTATCCCAAAAATATCAATTTATTTGGACTGATACAGAAATTAATTACTTGGGTCTCAGTTTTCCTGCTAACGCCTCACATACCATGGAGAGGAATGTTATGCACTTAATAAAAGATATGAATCAAAAATTAAAAAAATGGAAAAATTTAGAAACCTTATGGACAGGTAGAATCAATATTATAAATTCTTACATTTTACCAAAATGGTCGTATTTATTTTCAATGGTCCCCCTTAAAGTCCCTAAGGTGTGGCTATTGATGATTCAAACGGCTATAAATAAATTTATTTGGAAAAATAAAAACCCTAGAATAAGTCAAAAGAATATCACCAAAAAACTGTCCCAGGGAGGGCTAAACTTTCCAAAAATTACTAACCTTTATTATGCTAATATCATACGACATATATATATTCTGCAAGACCCTCTCTTTTTTTCTGAACCTTGGTACACTATGGAATCTGAAGCCTTACATGCTCCTAATCTTTATTCTTATATATGGTCAGATCCTGGGAAGTTCCCAAGGGACTTGCCTAATTGTCCAATATCGTTGGCTCAGTCTCTGGAAATATGGGTCGAAATTAAAAAAAATTTGGGTGTAACTAACCTAATCCCCAAAACATGTAAACTAAATATACTAGAAAATAATATAGAAGATATATCATTGAGACATTGGCCTAACAAAGACACACTAACTCTATTAGATATTATGCAGGGCGACAATATTCTACCCTTTCAACAGATTGTAGATAGTCTCCATTTACCATCTAAAGAACTATTTTCTTATATCCGCATTAAACATTATATTCAGAAACATGTTATTCAATCTTCTTTTCCTCGGGCTAAAGAGTTGCACATTTTATTTTATTTTCAAACTGTACCCAGAGTTATTTCGGTCGCCAGCTCGCTTTTTAAAGGCCTAGATACTTTCCCCTATAAACTGGTTAAAATATGGGAAAATGAACTCAATTTAGTGATTTCCCCAAATGATTGGTTTTCCTCTATAATTCTTGTAAATAAATCTGTTCATGGCCTAAATTTGACTGAGTGTCACTATAAGCTACTCCACAGATGGTACTACACGCCGACAAGATTGGCCAAGATGTATACCTCCCAAGACCCTACTTGCTGGAGATGTGGCACCCATTCTGGTACATATCTTCATATATGGTGGTCTTGCCCAGCACTTAAGTCAATATGGGCCTGGGCTTTTAATATCTTTTCCGAAATATCTATGAATGAGGTGTCATTTAAAGACATAAATAGAAATCCAGCTTTAGCCCTTCTCCATTTGAACTGGCCTTTTAAATCAAGTAAACATATTTGTCTAGCTATCCACTGCTTTATTGCAGTCAAAATTATCATAGCAAGACAGTGGAAATCCTCTGACTTTTTCCAGAAAGGTTCCTTGATTAAACAAATTAAATTCCAACTGACAATGGAATATGATATTACAAAAAACTGGTCAGTGCATTCAAGAAAAACAGATTGGTATTCAACTTGGTTAAAAAATTGTTCTCTAATTTATGGTAATTAATAAATCTTTTTGGTGTTGGGGGTATGAAAGATGGAACTTTACCTTGATAGAGGAACCTACCTCATGGACAATATGCACTTAAAGTCATGTTTACTTCTATAGATATACTTCTTATTAATTTTCTATAGACTTTGGTTTATGCCAAATAAATGACTTCCTGTTTTTTTTGTTATGTATTTTTTTTTTTTCTTCTCCTTCTATATCTGGTTGATTGACGGTTATATTCTTAACAATGTATTGTTTTTACATCAAATGATTTAACTATATCAACCGGACGTATTCTGTATGACTGTATGTATGTAGTTTTTGAAATGTTTTGTATAAATAAAAACAAAATTTCTTAATAAAAAGTATTACAACAAAAAAAAAGAAGTCTGGTCTCCAACCCCTTTGAAATGTTCAAGGGGAGGATCTCACTTTTGCTACTATTCATTTTGTAGTTGGATACTAGGCCATATAGATCAATCTCTTGTAACAGGTGGGGTAGTGAGGTTTCTGGGTTTTTTATCGTGTATAGTAAATCATCTGCAAAGGCAGAAACTTTGTATTCCCGGTCGGCTATTTGTATGCCTTGGATATTCGGGTTGTTTCTGATTCCCTGAAGAAAGGGTTCTAGTGTTAGGATGAAAAGAAGGGGGGACAGAGGACACCCTTGTCTCGTGCCATTAGAGATGCGGACTGTGTCCGAGAGTTGGCCATTGACCCTTATTTTTGCACCGGGCTTAGAGTAAATAGCGGAGAGCCATGATAGCCAATTGGGACCGAAGCCCATGGCCTGCATTGTGGCTGTTAGCAGGGACCAGTCCACCCTGTCAAACGCCTTTTCGGCGTCGATCGTGAGGATAAGGCTCGGGTCCCCCTTCGTCTTTGCATGATACATGAGATTCAGCACTTTGGTGGTATTATTTTTGGCTTCTCTCCCTGGCACGAACCCGTCTTGGTCTGGGTGAACTAGTCCCTGCAAGTAAGGTTTGAGGCGGACAGCTAGTATCTTTGTAAAAATTTTAAGGTCAATATTTATTAGTGAAATGGGCCTGTAGCTGCCACATTCCGTTAGATCCTTGCCTGGTTTGGGAATAAGTGTAATATGCGCTTCTAATGTTTCTCATGGCAGAGTGTGCCCATGGTTTAAGGAATTGAATGCCGCTAGGAATGGTTTGTTTAGGGTCGTGGAGAAAGTTTTGAAGTATTTGGCCGTAAAGCCATCTGGCCGGGGACTCTTTCCTAGTGGTAGTTGTCTTATAATTAGGGAGACTTCTTCGGATGTGAGTGGAGAGTCTAGTATTTGCCTAGCGTTTGGGGGGATTGTCTGGGCTAATCTCTTTGTGAGGAAATCTTGGATGGCGTCCGGATCTGGTGGTTGGGGTCTTAGGTTATATAGGCTTGAGTAGTAAGAGTGGAATTCCCTCATTATGTCTGGCAGTAAATGGGTTACTGTCCCTGAGGATTTTTTAATGTGGGTTATGTACGTTTGTTGCCTCTCTTTTTGTATCGCCCTGGCCAACATGCGGCCGCATTTTCCGCTCTGGGTGTAGTCTTGTGTCTAGTGTATAAGAGCGACCTCTGAATTTTCGTATTCAGAAGTGTTTGGAGGGTAGAGCGCTTGTCTATAAGTTCTTTATAGGTATCCAGGATCATGTGCCTTTTGTGAGCATTTTCTAAGCGTCTAATGTCCTCTGTGAGAGAGGTAATTTGGGCCTCCCTCGCTTTCTTGTGCCTGGACGCTAGGGCAATTATGTGTCCCCGTACTACGGCTTTATGGGCCTCCCAGATTACTGTGGGTGAAACTGTAGGTGTACTGTTTTCTTCAAAGTAGTTATTGAGCGTCTCTCATATTTGGGCAACATGTGTCGGGTCGTTGAGTAATGAGTCATTAAGTTTCCATTGTGATCTAGATGGGATCAGGTTAGGTATCCGAATAGACATAGATAGGGGACCATGATCGGACCACGTAATGGGGCCGTACTCGCAGGAATGTATGAGGTGTAGGTGTCTGTGTTGTAGGAAGAGCATGTCCAGTCTCGAGTATGTGTGTTGAACCGCTGAGAAGAAGGAGTAATCCCGGGAGGTGGGGTGTGTTATTCGCCAACAGTCAAAAAGGTGATGATTGTCTAGGATTTGAACGATTCTAGACCTGGAGGTCGCGTTGTATTTAGTGGATTTGGAGGTTGTGTCTAAGTCAGAATCTAGTGAGATGTTGAAGTCTCCCCCCAGTATCAGAATCCCTTCTGTGGTTTTGTCTACTGCATTCAGATATTTGCATGTATGTTTGCATTGTTTGCTATTAGGAAGGTATAGGTTGGCAAGTGTCACTACTGTGTTCCCTATCTTCCCTTTGACTATCAAAAGCCTACCTTCTGAGACTGATTGGTGTGATAGGTATGTGAAGGGTACGTGTTTTCCTATCAGAATGGCTACCCCTTTAAATTTGGAGCTTTCATAATTGCTAAAGTACCCTGTTGGGTAGTGTTTATTGCGAAGGGTTGGGGCTGAGTTAGCTTTAAAGTGTGTTTCTTGTAGAAACGCTATGTCCGTTCTGAGAGTGTGAAGTTCCCGAAGAGCTAGGGATCTTTTGGTTGGTGAGTTAAGCCCCCTCGTGTTTAGGGTCGTTATGCGTATGGTTGCCATGTTAGGTTATCCAATTGATGTCACTGCTTCCAGGAGTATTAGATAATGTAAGTGTGGGCACAGTGGATACACTGAAAACAATATATGAGAGATAGCGACTCAAATAGCAAGAGTATTAAGTGCAGATTCCAATACAACAATGAAAAAAACGGATTAATCCAACTATATACAAAGACTTTGAATAAACTCTGGAGCGAGCAATCGAGAGTGCGAATGTGTTGTGGGTGTGTAGGCCCTTTTAGCCGGTGGCTTTCCCCGAGTGTATTGAAAGGTCTCGGGGATACAGATACGGCACCGCTGGGGCTTGTAATGCTGCTGCAGAGTGTCTCGCAGTCTGTGGTGGGGGGTAAGTCTAAGTTGTTTTGAGTGGTTTAAGGAGAGGTGGCGGGCAATCCACCTGTCAACTTATGTGAGGAAATGGATTTCGGGTGTTAAGTTTTAGTAAGGAATTGGGACACAAGTGAGCTTTACTTGCCATGAACGGGTCTCCTGGCTCATTTGTGTGTCAGGTTGTGTGCGGCTTCGGTTATGGGCAGCACTCTCAAAAGCTTTCTCTGGGTAGTAACTTCTCAGGACCCCCGACCTTTCCCTCCCCCATCACCCCCCCCACCCCCCCCACCCCCCCCCGACAACCCCATATACATGTCAAAATACCGTACTGGAGAGGTGTGAAGGATGAAAAGAGCGAGGGAGGGAGGGGAGGAACCCAGAGCTCCTTCCAGGGTCGCCCCAACCCCCCACCGCCCATGGGAAGCAAGGAAAGAAGAAGGGGGAGAGCGGGCCCGCGGCCCAGAGGGCCGGGAGAAAGGACAGGAGAGGGAGCAGAGGAGCACATTAGGTTTATCTAGTGGGTTGCATAACAACATAACCCGGAACCTGTTGGTATACAGCAAGATCGTATGCTCCCTGGTCAGGTAAGTTCGTGGGTGTTTGGAGCCCTTCAGGCGTGGGTGACAAGTTCTGTGGTGTCTATCTCAGCTTTGTGATAAAAGTCACTGGGGTCGTACCGATGTCTCTTCTCCGGCTTGGTACAAGGCATTGTCGAAGAGCTGCCACGTCTTAAGTCCAGGCTTCCTGTGGGTCAAGTGATGACGGTATTTTCCAAGAGCTGAGGCTTCATATGAGGCTCGTGAGGTCTATGTGGGCGGGAGACGTGCTGTTCGGAGGAAAGGCCATGCATTGTGTGAAATCAGTGTCTCAGTCCCTTTGTGAGTAGTCTTGTGCGGGCTCTTGAGAGTGTGATAACCTGTGAATAAAGATGCTTTTCTGGCAATTTATGTGGTTTTCAATTCTTTTCTATGTCGTATTTCCGTCTCAGGTTTCAGAATCGGTGTGGTTCAACCTGTTGCCTTTGTGTGTTTCGGAGATGAGGTTGGTTGTCGTTGCGACGCCTTTTTGGCGGAGTTTGCCATCTTGATCTCTGAGGACGTGGATAATTATGAGGAGCTTGAATCGGGCCGTACCAATCTGGTATCTGTACATCCGGGAGATTTAAGGTAGAGGTGAACGTGGCAATGTCCTCTGAAGTGGTTACAGTAGCGGAGGTCCCGTTATGCGTGGCTGTTAAAGAAAGGGGGAAACCCCATCTGTACTTGATGTTCCTAGTACGCAGGATATCTGTCAGGGGTTTAAGGGTTCGTCTTGCTTGCAGTGTCATCCAAGAAAGGTCCGGGTATATTTGTATCTGGGCCCCCATAAACAGTAGCGGTTGAGTCGTTTTTCTGAGTTCGCGGAGGATGTCTTCTTTCACCCCATAATAGTGTAGACGACAAATTATGTCTCTTGGGGCGTCTGAGGCTGGACCCCGTGGCTTAAGTGCTCTATGAGCTCTGTCAAAGAGGATATGTTCCGCTGGATCTTTGTGCAGTAGGTAATTGAATAATTCTTAGAGTGTTTTAGGGAGGTTTTCCCCTTCTATTTCTGACATGCCCTTCAGCCTTAAGTTGTTACGTCGCCCCCTATTGTCTAGGTCATCAATAGCTCTGTACATTAACGCTAATTGCGTGTTTTCTGCTTCTAATGCCTGTTGGACCTGTTTAACTTGTGTGAGTGTGTGATCTTGATTATCTTCCAATGATTCAATACGTTCCTCTACCCCTTTAACTTCCGCCGCCATGTTGTCTAATTTATTTTGAAAGGAGGATTCCGTTTTCTGGATCAAGGCTGCTATATCTTGTTTAGTTGGTAGGTTGCTGAGTATGGCTCTCAGGTCAGCATCTATGTTGGTGGAAGCACTGTCTGAGATGGCTGGGCTTAATGGGGGTGAGGATGAAGGGTGCTCGTGTAGAGCTTCCGCCGCCATCTTGGGGCCTATCTCATCGGTGGCGTTTTGCGCCGGATTTTCTTTAAAAAATGTATTTAGGGCGCCCGTTTTTACAGCGGACTGTTTGTGGGAGGCTTGGGCAGGTGTGGTACCTTTTTTGGGGTGTCCCATGTTGCTCTGTGTGCCCGATGGTCGTGGATTGCCCGCGGTCTCCTACAGAGCTCGGCTAGTGCACGTCCAGCTCGGCTCGCGGTCGGCTCCGCCCCCCACTTTTTTGCTTTTTAAAGGCACGCTATTGTGACACCAGATATGAGTGGCAAAGTGCACGCTGAAGGCCTGACACCCGCTTGAAGGACACTGACTGCTATTAGCTTACAGTGAAAAACGTTTCTGCTTTTTAAAGGCACGCTATAGTGACACCAGATATGAGTGGCAAAGTGCACTTGCAGAGGTTGGCAGAGTACACGCTGAAGGCCTGACACCCACTTGAAGTACACTGACTGCTATTAGCTTACAGTGAAAAACTTTTTTGCTTTTTAAAGGCACGCTATTGTGACACCAGATATGAGTGGCAAAGTGCACTTGCAGAGGTTGGCAGAGTACACGCTGAAGGCCTGACACCCACTTGAAGGACACTGACTGCTATTAGCCTACAGTGAAAAACTTTTTTGCTTTTTAAACGCACGCTATTGTGACACCAGATATGAGTGGCAAAGTGCACGCTGAAGGCCTGACACCCGCTTGACGGACACTGACTGCTATTAGCTTACAGTGAAAAACGTTTCTGCTTTTTAAAGGCACGCTATAGTGACACCAGATATGAGTGGCAAAGTGCACTTGCAGAGGTTGGCAGAGTACACGCTGAAGGCCTGACACCCACTTGAAGTACACTGACTGCTATTAGCTTACAGTGAAAAACTTTTTTGCTTTTTAAAGGCACGCTATTGTGACACCAGATATGAGTGGCAAAGTGCACTTGCAGAGGTTGGCAGAGTACACGCTGAAGGCCTGACACCCAGACGCTTGCAGACAACTAACTGCTATTCAATCTATTACAGTGAAATTTTTTTTTTGTTTTTAAATGCAAGCTTATGCTATTGTGACACCAGATATGAGTGGTGGCACTGGACAAGTGGGCACTGTAAAGGATCCTGCTATCCGTGCAGCGCTGATCCTTGTAGCGTCTCCCGAAATCCAAGCTGAAAAGAGTGAAGTAGTGATTATAGCTCCCAATTCCCCAAACATGAGTCGAGACTTCATGAAGGGGTAAAACGAATGTGTTTATTGATGGCCAAACTCAGCCCTTTTATGATGGTCTTCCAGCAAGGACACTCCCACATTTACCTTGTGGAAGACTGAAACAGAATATACAGAACCAATCACTGTACTTTACAAATATCACACCCACCCACAGGAAGAGTGTAACCCCTCCTCTCTATCCTGGAGATAATTAACTTACCCCTCCTCTCTATCCTGGAGATAATTAACTTAAGTGGTTGCAGAGAACCTAATTATCTCTGGGCAGAGAGAAACATGTTCTTTTTATTTTATAACAAAACAGTATTAAAATATATAACTTATATTTCACCGAACATAATCCCCACATTCCACATACCCCCAGATAGCTTGGATCTGAGCGCATATTATAGGCGAATAGCACTCAGATCCCACGAACACAGTTCTCAAAAACGTCGAGCAAAGTCCAAGTTCACCAGTTGTTCGTGCCATTCAATCCGAACAGAGTTCCATAACTGTAGCTACCTGGGGTCAGTAGGTCTTTGGTGAAAGAAAGTCCAGAACGGCAAGGAGATTAATATGTTAGGGAGATATTACCCGTATAGACGAGGGCTTCGTACATATCATCGGTGTGTGGCGGAATAAGTATCCGAAAATAGTTCCAGAGGATTGTTGCCTTTCCGCCACTGAGCGTTCGACGGTTTTAAAATGGCGACCGCCACGTGTTCGTCAAACGAACGAGGGCCACCATGCTTTTCGTTAATTACCTTGCGGTTAACCGCAAGATCTGGGAGGTAAAAGAGGGGCACACGACCTCAGTGGGAGGTCAGGTGCTTCGGTAGTTTTATTCGGTTCTTTAGTATTATACGAATTAAGCATAATACGCATGGTCAAACAAAATGCTGTTTCTGAGGCTGGTTAAACATGGATTTTGTTACACAGCTCCCCCTTAGTCCCATGGAACGGCATACCAGCCTAGATCCTGACGGATCGGCTAAGGGATGACCGGATAACACAGTTATTTGTCCAATTCTGTCTGACGAGACAGGCCATCTGCGTTGGCATTCTGCTTTCCAGGACGATATTGTACAGTGAAATTATAAGGCTGTAGCGCCAAGCTCCATCAGAGTAGTCTAGGCTTATCTCCGGCCACTCTGTTGAGCCAAATTAACGGGTTGTGGTCAGTCATCACAGTGAAAGAACGTCCGTACAAATATGGTTGCAATTTCTTAAGTGCCCAGACTAATGCCAGACACTCTTTTTCAACGGTGGCATAGCTGACTTCGCGTGGTAATAGTTTCCTGCTCAGATATGCCACCGGGTGGTCCATGCCATCGTCCCCAACCTGGCTTAGAACTGCTCCCAGTCCAAACATGGAGGCATCTGTGTGGACGAGAAACCTTTTAGTATGATCAGGTGCTGCCAACACAGGGGATGCACTTAACGCAGCTTTGAGTTTCTGGAAAGCCTCCTCGCACTCAGGGGACCAGGCTATTTGTCGGGGTAGTGACTTCTTAGTGAGGTCAGTCAGAGGTTTTGCTAGGGCACTATATTCTGCTACAAATTTTCTATAATAGCCGGCCGTGCCTAAGAAAGCCATAACCTGGGTTTTAGTCTGGGGTTGGGGCCATTGGGTGATGGCCTCAATTTTTGCTGATTCTGGTCTCTGTTTCCCTGACCCTACCCGGTGTCCTAAATACTGGACCTCCGCCATGCCTACATGGCATTTTTCAGGTCTTAAGGTAAGTCCTGCCTTCTGAATCCGTTTGAGCACTACTGATATGTGTTCCAGGTGGGCCTCCCAGGTGCCACTGAAGATAGCTATATTATCTAAGTAAGCACAAGCGACACCCTGAAATCCCTCTAGGAGCCGGTCTGCCATCCGTTGAAAAGTAGCGGGGGCATTCTTCATCCCAAATGGCATTACCTTAAAATGGTATAGGCCAAATGGGGTGACAAATGCCGATTTCGGAACGGCTTCAGGCTCCAAGGGGATTTGCCAAAATCCCTTGCACAAATCAATAGTGGTAAAATAATTCCCCCCAGCCATACGGTCCAGTAACTCATCTGCTCTGGGCATGGGGTATGCGTCTGTGACCGTCCTATCGTTAAGTTTGCGATAATCCACACAGAATCGTGTAGTACCGTCCTTTTTAGGAACTAGGACCACTGGGGAAGCCCATGGGCTTTGAGAAGCTTCTATTACTCCCAGCTCTAACATATCTTAGAGCTCTTTTAGCATGCTTTCCCGTACTGCTTCTGGGATTCGGTATGGCTGCTGCCGCAGGGGTAACTGGCCTGGGGTCTCCACTCTGTGGACTGCCAGGGTCGTATAGCCTGGGACTGCATAAAACATGCCCCCAAATCCCTCTAACAGTTGGGAAGCTTGTATCTGCTCCTCTGTACTCAATTCGGGGCCTAACTGGACCTGTTCCACCCCTGAAGGTGTTTGGGGAAGCAGGTCAGGTAAGGAAATACCCTCGCTATCCTCATATGCCGGGGCGCATACGGCAGAGACTTCCTCTGGTCTCTCTCGATATGGTTTAAGCATATTTACATGAAAGGATCGGCGGATCCTTTCATCGGAACAGTCGGTCACAAGGTAAGTGGTATCACTGATCCGGTCTATCACCGTGTAGGGGCCCTGCCAGGAGGCTTGTAACTTGTCTGTCTTAGTGGGCTTTAGTACCAGGACTTTTTGTCCTATCTCCAATATACGGTCTCTAGCCCCTCTATCATACCAACGCTTCTGTCCCTGTTAGGCCACCCGCGGATTTTCCCGAACCATTTCGGTCAGCGTCTGTAGGCGGTCCTGGAGCTCCAGTACAAATGCTACTATAGGGGTACCTGAGTCCCCCATAGCTCCCTCCCAATGCTCTCTTACCAGGTCCAGGGGTCCCCGAACTCGTCTCCCGTATAGCAATTCAAACGGGGAGAATCCAGTAGACTCCTGGGGTACTTCCCGGTATGCAAAGAGCAGATGGGGGAGAAATTTTTCCCAATTCCGACAGATCTCTGTGAACGTGATCAACATTTGTTTAAGCGTGCCATTGAAACGTTCACAGAGGCCGTTCATCTGGGGATGATAGGGTGAACTTAGTATGAGTTTAACCCCACAGCTCTGCCAGAGTTGTTGGGTAACCACCGCTGTGAATTGGGTGCCCTGATCGGACACTATTTCCCTAGGGAATCCTACCCTGGTGAACACCTGTACTAAGGCGTCCGCCACTGTCTCTGCGTGTATGTTTGACAGAGCTATTGCTTCCGGATAACGGGTAGCATAGTCCACCACAGTAAGAATGTATTTCTTACCGGAGGGACTGGGCTTGCTGAGTGGTCCGACTAAGTCGACAGCCACCCGGAAAAACGGTTCCTCGATTATGGGTAGGGGCCGTAGATTTGCTCGGGGGTGATCCCCTCTCTTTCCTACCTTTTGGCATACCTCGCAGGTTCGACAGTAATCCTGCAATTCCCTAGTGACTCCCGGCCAGAAGAACAACTGTGTGAGCCAGTCTCTAGTCTTTTTTATTCCTAAGTGGCCTGCTAGGGGAATGTGGTGGCTAATCCGTAATAATTCCGTCCGATACTTACGGGGTACTATTAATTGCCTTTTTGCTACCTGGCCTGCCCCTTTCTCTGTCCCCCTGTCACCCGGTATAATAGATATTTTTCCCAGGTAAATCTTGCCTCATCTACGTCTCCCTGGGGTTGGTCTGCCTCCCTCCGATACCCTCTTAGTGTAGGATCCTCCCACTGGGCTTGCCCAAAGTCTTGTGGGGTACCCCAGTAAAGTGTATGGGCAGGGTTAACTGTCGGGGAAGTATTGCTTACATGGTCGTCGGGTGAGGGGGAGGCTTCCATAGCTCTGGACTGTTGCCGGGTGGTGACAGGTAACGCTCCTTCTGGGCCGGGTGCCACCAATTGGGACGTCAAACACCCCAAGTCATTTCCCAACAATACTTCTGCTGGTAAGTCCGGCATGATGCCCACTTCTACGTCCTTGGCCCCAGTACCCCAATCAATATGTACTCGAGCCGTTGGGAGTTTATGTATTGCCCCTCCGGCTACCCTCACAGCAACGGTGCGTCCTGTGTGCTGGGAAGGGGTAACTCAGGGAGGTTGTACCAGGGTAATAGTAGCCCCGCTGTCTCTCAGTCCTCTAGCTTCTTGTCCATTTAACTTCACGGACTGTCTGTGGTGTGACTGATTATCTCCAGCAGCTTGTATGGGGTTCACTTCATGTAACGTGGACCAATTTTCAGTATTGTTACTAGGTGAGGCTGGTGCCGGGGGGTTATAATCCTCTTGTACACAGTGGGTTGCTGCTTTTGTCGGTGGGGATGGTGTTCGCCCCCAGCGATCTGTAGCACGTTGTGGACAATTGGGTTTGATGTGTCCCACTTGCTTGCACCCATAGCACATGGGAGCGGTCTTTTGATACCCTGGGGTTGTGGGGCTGCTCACCGTTGGTGTTATCCTCTGCGGGGTAGTTGTAGGACCAGGTGAGAGGCACGACCCCGTGAACCCTCGATTTCCATCCAGCCGTCTGGGCTCATGAAATTCGTCCGCCAATCTTGCTGCTTCTTCCACACTCTGTGGTTTCCTGTCTCTGACCCAGTCTCGAACCTCTGCCGGAGTGTAGTCAAAGAACTACTCCAGTAGCATTAACTGTACAGCATCCTCTAGGGTGGTCGCTTGACTACCCTGCATCCAGTTACTGGCAGCGCGTTGCATACGAAATGCCCACTCTGTGTAGGAATATCTGCCTTGTCTCCTGAGAGCCCGAAATTTCCTTCTGTGGGCTTCGGGAGTAACAGCATACCTTGCTAACAAAATCTCTTTGATTTTTTCATAGTTCTGTATATCCCCATCTGGCACAGCTCTCAATGCTTCCGCTTCTGCCTGATACTTTGCTGCTTAGTACCGCAGCCCAATTAGCTCTTTCTAAATCTTCTAGCACACATTGTCTCTCAAAGTCCTGTAAATAGTTATCAATATCCATCTCACCTTCCACAAAGCTTTTAAATGCAGCGTAGTTGATTTTGCGCTGTCGCCCCATTGTAGATCCAGATAGCGACAATATATCCACAGACGGGGATCTGTCTCTGGCTTCTCGGGCTTCCCGGGCATTCTGTGCCTCTGTAGCTTGTGCCAAGATCTGTACCACGATCTCTGGTGTAGGGTTAGGTCCTATCAGGCTGAGTCTCCATCTCACGTCCTTTTGGAACTCTGTTTCCTCTGTATTCGCCATCTGTTGTTCGCTGGTTTGATCGCTCTCCAGTAGTTCGGCTATTAGTGTGGCTTTCAGTTTATTACTTGCCACTATGCCTCGAGCTTCCAGCAGTTCTTTCAGCGTTGTTCGTTTCAAGCGTTCGTATCTATGCGCCATTCACTACTTGCTCCGGTTCTGTACATCCGTTCGGGAGAAAAATCCCACGCGCTTGCCACCAGTGTAAAGGATCCTGCTATCCGTGCAGCACTGATCCTTGTAGCATCTCCCGAAATCCAAGCTGAAAAGAGTGAAGTAGTGATTATAGCTCCCAATTCCCCAAACATGAGTCGAGACTTCATGAAGGGGTAAAACGAATGTGTTTATTGATGGCCAAACTCAGCCCTTTTATGATGGTCTTCCAGCAAGGACACTCCCACATGGGACCTTGTGGAAGACGGAAACAGAATATACAGAACCAATCACTGTACTTTACAAATATTACACACACCCACAGGAAGAGTGTAACCCCTCCTCTCTATCCTGGAGATAATTAACTTACCCCTCCTCTCTATCCTGGAGATAATTAACTTAAGTGGTTGCAGAGAACCTAATTATCTCCGGGCAGAGAGAAACATGTTCTTTTTATTTTATAACAAAACAGTATTAAAATATATAACTTATATTTCACCGAACATAATCCCCACATTCCACATACCCCCAGATAGCTTGGATCTGAGCGCATATTATAGGCGAATAGTGCTCAGATCCCACGAACACAGTTCTCAAAAACGTCGAGTAAAGTCCAAGTTCACCAGTTGTTCGTGCCATTCAATCCGAACAGAGTTCCATAACTGTAGCTACCTGGGGTCAGTAGGTCTTTGGTGAAAGAAAGTCCCGAACGGCAAGGAGATTAATATGTTCGGGAGATATTACCCGTATAGACGAGGGCTTCGTACATATCAGCGGTGTGTGGCGGAATAAGTATCCGAAAATAGTTCCAGAGGATTGTTGCCTTTCCACCACTGAGCGTTCAACAGTTTTAAAATGGCGACCGCCACGTGTTCATCAAACAAACGAGGGCCACCATGCTTTTCGTTAATTACCTTGTGGTTAACCGCAAGATCTGGGAGGTAAAAGAGGGGCACACGACCTCAGTGGGAGGTCGGGTGCTTCGGTAGTTTTATTCGGTTCTTTAGTATTATACGAATTAAGCATAATACGCATGGTCAAACGAAATGCTGTTTCTGAGGCTGGTTAAACAGGGATTTCGTTAGAGGCACAGTATCCACTGTGAGCCTGACACAGAAGCTGGCAGACAACTAACTGCTATTCAATCTATTACAGTGAAAAAAATGTTTCGGTTTTTAAATGCAAGCTTAAGCTATTGTGACACCAGATATGAGTGGTGGCACTGGGCAAGTGGGCACAGTATCCACTGTGAGCCTGACACAGAAGCTGGCAGGCAGGCAACTGCTATTCAATCTATTACAGTGAAAAAAAAATTGTTTTTAAATGCAAGCTTAAGCTATTGTGACACCAGATATGAGTGGTGGCACTGGGCAAGTGGGCACAGTATCCACTGTGAGCCTGACACAGAAGCTGGCAGGCAGGCAACTGCAATTACATTACACAGAAAAAAAAAGCAGACTGATGTTCTAGCCCTAAAAAGGGCTTTTTGGGGTGCTGTCCTTACAGCAGAGATCAGATGAGTCCTTCAGGACTGTAGTGGACACTGAATACCCTAGCCTAGCTATCAATTTCCCTATCAAATGAGCAGCAGCTACACTTTCCCTCCTCTATCTAAGAATGCAGCTTCAGAATGAATCTAAAATGGATGCTGTACAGGAGGTGGGAGGGTCTGGAAGGGAGGGTCTGCTGCTAATTTGCTGGAATGTGTTTGCTGACCGTGAGGCACAGGGTCAAAGTTTACTCAATGATGATGAATAGGGGGCGGATCGAACCACGCATGTGTTCGCCCGCCGTGGCGAACGCGAACACGCTATGTTCGCCAGGAACTATTCGCCGGCGAACAGTTCGGTACATCACTAGTTACTGGCTATGGAGAATAATGTATAATAAACACAGAAAAAAATAAAATAAAATAAATAATACAAAAAAAAATGAATGCAGCTTCAGAATTAATCTAAATTGTATGCTGTCTAGGAGGTGGAAGGGTCTGGGAGGGAGGGTCTGCTGCTGATTGGCTGGAATGTGTTTGCTGACTGTGAGGTACAGGGTCAAAGTTTACTCAATGATGACGAATAGGGGGCGGACCGAACATCGCATATGTTCGCCATCCGTGGCGAACGCAAATACGCTATGTTCGCCAGGAACTATTCGCCAGCGAACCTTTCGGGACATCACTCATTCTCACAATTTTATATTATTTAGTTATAGCAGATGGTTTGTATTCTATACCCAAATATGGGAACTTGTGGATGTTCAGAATTGTTACTTCAATCTCTCAGTCTCACAGCAAAGGACATTGTTTCCAGGTAACACAGACTGGAGTTGTGTTCTAGACCATGAGGAGCCTATAACATATTCATCTTCACCTTGCCGTCAGTGGCCGTGCATCTGCATGAATGACACTTGCGGCATGTTAATGGCCGCTGGCCGCTGTGGATCCATGGCTAATTATACCCCCACGTCCGCTCACGTGATTAACGACTTCGGCGTGCACGAGGCGTCACGCACAAACCGCGCACGCACGTTTTGGGGTCAAAGAGCAATCACGGCCAATCAGAAAGGTAAAGCAGGTATGAAAACCTAGAATTTCCTTTCCTCATTGCCCTGTCGTGATTTCCCTATTGATTGAACGATAGCGCGTTCCTGATTCAAGTTTCTTCTGATTTTTTACTTTGGCTTTGATTTTGACTTCCCTGTATTTCTGGTATCCCTGACCTCTGGCTTTCCTTTATCGTTGTGTCCCTATCTGTGTCCCCTGACCTCGGCTAGCACCCTGACTATTCTTTGGGACATTAGTCCGGCCATTCTAAGGCCCGGTAATACGTTACCTATTAGTCATCTGTGTAACACAATTCTACGTGCTGGATCATATAGTAATCCTGACAGAGCCAGGCAAGGCCTAGGTAAGAACAGGGACATGTGAGTGTGAGGGGAGTGTATACAGACGAATGTGGTAAAGTGGTCCTGGGACAGTGGGTGGTGTGGTAGGGGGTAGATGGGTGGGTAGTATAAATAGGTTGCCATCTTAAAGGATAGCATCATGGTGCGGGACAAGATTTGGAAAGGGGAGTTTGTTGAGATTTTCTACCTGCTCCCCTTAGAGGACTTGCCCCCTCCTGATAAGGAGTCTAAGGATTCCGACAAGTACAAGGATAAGATCCCCAAGACATTTGGGAATTGGTCAGAGCCTTTTTGATCCTGGCCAGTATTATAGGGGAGAAGGCGCTGGAAAAATGTTCAGCCCTATTTTGTTTTCAGGATACAATCTGGACGGCATGTCGGGTATATGGTGGGTTAAGTTGGTGGCGCCATGATGAGCAGTTTCGCCAGCGGTTGGCAGATCGCCCGTCCGTTGGCTGGGATCAAATGGATATTGGTTTGTGGCTGTCAATTATGACTAGCCAGGCCTTGCATCAGGGCGGTCTGGCGTCCTTTCTCGGGGGGTATGGTGTGGTGGTGCTGCTTCTTTTTCTGCAATAGGTTTTGGATTCCCCATTGGGTGAGGGATTCTCCTGGGGTTTGTTGGAACCTCAAGTCAGTTCAGGATCACACCGAGGTGGTGGCTGACAAGCTCAATAAGGAGCTGTCTCTTGGATGGATGGCTGGCCCATAACCTACGTGTCTCCCTGTTGGGGGTGGTGCCTTAGAAGGAGCAGGGTAAGTTTTGGCTGATTCACCATTTGTCCCACCCATTCAGGGGTTCCACCTTCTTAGAACTCTGGAATTGGTCTCTCGGTTCTTCGGGGTCTTGCTGGCCCCAGACAAGACAGTGGGTCCTTCCATTTGCCTGAGCTTCGTGGGGATTGAGATTGATTCAGTTGCTGGGGAGGATAAAGTTTTGTACCTGCGTAAAGTTTGGTCTCTGCCGCCGGGTCCCTCAGGAAGATTCAGTTGCAACACCTGCAGTCGCTCCTGGGTAAGCTGCAATTTGCTTGTCGGATTATTCCTACGGGAAGGGTGTTTAATTGCAGCTTGGCGGCAGCAACCACCACGGGGGTTGGAACGCCCTCATCATTATGTGCGTATCACTCGCCCATTGCGCAAGGATTTGGTGGTTTGGTCCATCTTCTTGGACAGGTTTAATGGTCGGTTCTATTGGCAGGAGCCTGAAGTGTTCAATGCCAAGCTCTATCTTTTCACTGACGCCGCCGGTGCGATGGGTTTTGGGGGGCATCCTTGGAGCCCACTGGTGTGCTGAATCTTGGCATTCGGCAAGGTTGAATAAGAACTTGGCTCCCCTCCAGTGGTTGACTTGGCTTCTGCGGCGTCTAGTGCTGTGCTGTTTGCTTCTGAATGTATATTGTAGGGCTGTGCATCTGCCCGGGGTTGCTAATGTTACAGCGGATGCTCTCTCATTTTCATTGGTGGGAATTCAGGGCGGTGCCTGGGGTGGATGAGGTGGGCATTCCATGCCCAGTGGATCTGTGGGGCCTTGGCTGACCGAATAATGTCTTGGATCCAGGAGTCTACTTGGCAGCATTATGGTAAGGCATGGAGCGAGTGGGTATAATTCGAGAGGAGGGTCAGTGGTTTACGGTCTGATGGTGAGCGGGTGCAAGGCTTGTTACAGCTAATTTGGTTCTGGGAAGCTTCGGGGTGTTCCTCCTCGGCTGTGTCTGGTAAGTTGTCTGGGCTGAGCTTTTGGATTAAGCTCACCAGGGTTTCAGACACCAGTAAGGTAAGGCGCTCAAACTTCCGGATTCTCGGAGGCCGGTTTCTGGCTCTTATGGTGGGCTTGTTCACTGTTCTGTCACAGGTTTGTTCCTCCCCATTAGAAGTGGTGTTGTTTCGGGTAGCGTTCTCCTTCGCCTTTTTGCGGGGCCATGCAGGTGGGCGAGCTCGTGAGCCCATCCAAAACAATCCCTGTGGGTTTATTATTTGGGGATGTTTTTAGCAAAGAGGAGGCTGTGAGGTTTTTGATTCATAAGTCTAAGATGGATGTTCTTGAACAGGGCTCTTGGGTCACGTTACAAAGAATCCCTGGGTCTATGGTCTGCCCTCCGGCATGTTTTCGTGCATTCGGCGAGGTTCGCCCAGTGGGCGTGGGTCCTTTGTTGGTTCACGGGGATGCCAGTTTCTTATTTTGGTTTCAATTTATCAGGGTTTTCCGCATGGCTTTGGAGGTTTTGAGGCTGCCTAGAGCAGAGTTTGGGGAGTACTCCTTTCGGAAAGGGGCTGCTACTGAGACATCATGCGTGGAGTTGGCTGAGGAAGTTATCCAGAGGATTGGGAGATGGGAATCTGGGAGGCTCCGTTCATATGTTCGTCCAACCGGACTGATTCCATTTCCCCTTGTGTCTTTGTAGGTGCCAGAAAGTGAGTATGGGTCATCGGCCATTCTTATATCCATTGGGCACAACAGCGGGCTAAAGTTCGTCCCAGGGGACTACAACTGGGAGTGTCACCAGCAGATGCAGAAGTCCGTTGGTTCGGTACCCGAGGGATGTGTTGGGAGCACCTGTTGCCTGAATTGGTCTGTTTGTCTGGCCTACTCGGCATTCCTGATATAATTTTGATACATGCTGGGGGAAATGATCTTGGCACTATTCTGGTGTGGGATCTTGGGGAAATGATCCAGAAGGATTTGGCTAAGCTATGGCTTAGATTCCCGAAGGTGTGTCTGGTGTGGTCCGAAGTGCTATATCAGAACTATTGGAGGGGGGCAAGAAACCCCAGGGCTCTTGAACGGAGCAGAATTAAGCTTAATAAGCGGGTTTCCAGGTTTGTGAATGGAATGCGGGGCTCACGGTGTGTCACTGCATCTTTGAGCATAACGCAGCAATTTATTTTAGAAGTGATGGGGTCCACCTGACGGAGGTAGGGCTGGATTTATTCAATTTGGCATTGCAGGATGCATTGAAGGAGGCCATAGCTTTGGTGTAGGGGTGGGCCTGCTGATTTAGGGGGTAAACCAGCGGGTCTTGTGGCGGTATATGGCCCTTGTCAACCGGGGATTGGACCAGTGGTCTGTGGAAAGTGGATGGCTAGGGCTGTCTCTCCCCTAACCTCGGGTACAGTTATGGATAACGGACGTGCCCACTGAGCCAATAAGCGGCTAGTGGTTAGCATTACGAAATTGAAGGCCCAAGAAAAGGTCTTGTACTGGTTAGAATGAGGGGGGCAGGGGCAGCTACCCTAAATTATGTTTGGTTGGCAAGATGGTACTCAGTGACGTATCTTTTTACTAAGTTGAAGTTTTAATATTTATATATTTATAATAAAGCTGTGGTATATTTACTCCAAAACAAGTATTTGGGGGTTCATTTAGTGAATTAAGTGGTTGGGTGGTTTATTAATGATGAAGGTTTATGCCCATACACAGTTACCCTCTACCTACGCACATGATATCATATCATACCTTCTAATGTTTCAAATGGTCAAAGAGTGACTCTTACATTTTAGGGGTGTGATTTGGTGTGCAGCCAAGGGCGAGGCTGTTCTGGTAAATTTTGAGTGACGTATTTTAGAACAAAAACATTTTATGTAAATTACAAAGACTGATTTCTAAACACATGTATGATGATTATTTATGAAATGGAGCTGTGGTATAAAGCAATACACACCAAGAGTACTGAGCTCCTAAAAAAAGGACATTAAGATATAAATGGGAAAAAGTAATTTGAGTCCAAAATAGGGACTGCACCTCCTAAAGAGGGATACTTGGGAGGTATATTACACAGCCCCAATGATGATGTTTCTAATTGCTAATACATCTAATACTTCGAATTACTTTTTTGTATATTTATAATCTCTGCTTGGATATATCAAACACATTTAAATCCTGACGTGCAGCAGTTATTTGAGGCCTGGCAATTCCATTATTAGTTCAATGTTTGGAAATGTGATGATAGCCTATTGAGTGAATATTTTCAAGGACATCTCATTTAGAAAACTCCCAATACAAGGCCTAACTCCCAATAACAATACCTAATGGAAACAATTTACTGGGCTGTAGGCAGGCTTGATAATGATAAGAACATATCCACTTTGAGGTCAATAGTTTAATATCTGCACATTATTTATTACAATATATTGTTCATAGTCTTGCATGTTATACTATTATACAAGTATTGTACTGCTTGTAACACAATACGTCATAACAAACACGAACAAACTGAATACAAGTGCCAATATGTATACTGAATTGCCTACACGAAATTGAATACGATATCTGTCTATACAATATAAGTCTGTATACATCCCTGGAGGCCTGCATGCCTACCACAGCTTTTTCATCCTACTTCAATAAAAAAAGAGATTTACCAGAAAAAAAAAAAAAAAAAAAAATATATATATATATATATATATATTGTTTTGATGCTCTATCACTCTTTCCCTATTGCTTATGCTCTTTCAGCTGTACTAGTGCAAACAAAATTATAGCACGTGAAAGAGAAAAAAACTAATTTGAGGTATATGGAAATGGTTAAATGCTGACAGATATTTGTAACACGACATGAGTTTTTAATTCACTGACATTTTGCAGAGAATCAGAGAATGTTTGGTTTGGTATGGTGACAAGGATCATTTCATAATTACCCCTGGTATAAAGGGCAGAGTACAGAATATTTGAGAAGGTTCTAACCTCAACATCTGAGTAAAGGAATTTAGGGGTAATTATTTCAGATGATTTAAAGGTAGGCAGACAATGTAATAGAGCTGAAGGAAATGCTAGCAGAATGCTTGGTTGTATAGGGAGGGTATTAGCAGTAGAAAAAAGGAAGTGCTCATGCCATTGTACAGAACACTGGTGAGACCTCACTTGGATTATTGTGCGCAGTACTGGAAACCATATCTCGAGAATGATATTGATACCTTAGAGAGAGTTCAGAGAAGGGCTACTAAACTGGTTCATGGATTGCAGGATAAAACTTACCAGGAAAGCAGTGGCGTACACACAACCCATGGGGCCCCGGTGCGAAAACTGATCCGTGGGGCCCCCCCGCGCGCGCGCTTACTCTGCGCGGGCTGGGGCCGCAACACATGGCGGCGGGAACCTGGTCGCAGGGCTGCAACCCCTGCGACCACGGTATGTACGCCAGTGCATGCATAAACACATACACGTAAAGGACCACTACAGACACCCAGATCACATCAGCTCAATGAAGTGGTCTGGGTGCCAGGTCTCTCTAGTTTTAACCCTGCAGCTGAAAACATAGCAGTTTCAGAGAAACTGCTATGTTTCACTGAGGGTTAATCCAGCCTCTAGAGGCTGTCTCATTGACAGCCGCTAGAGGATTTTCTGCGATTCTCACTGTGAAAATCACAGTGAGAAGACGCTGAACGTCCATAGGAAAGCATTGAGTAGCATTGAGTAATGCTTTCCTATGGGCGGTTTGAATGCGCGAGTGGCTCTTGCCACGCATGCGCATTCGGAGCTGAGAGGCGGATCGGGGCGGAGAGATCCCCAGCGCCAAGGGAGTCCGGCGCTGGAGAAAGGTAAGTGCTTAAGACACACACGCACACATTAACTGACAGACACACACTCAGTGACAAACATACATACACACTCACTAACAGACGCACACAGACACACTCTAACACTAACACGCACACTAACACACACACAAACACACTAACACACACTCTAATACTAAAACACACACACACTCTAACACACGCTCACACACTCTAACACACGCTCACACACACACTCTCTAACACTCACACACACACACACACACTAACACACACACTCACTAACACTAACACACACTCACACTCACACTAACATACACTCACACTAACATACACTCACACTAAAATACACTCACACTAACACACACTCACTAACATACACTCACACTAACACACACTCACTAACACACACTCACTAACATACACACACTCACTAACATACACACACTCACTAACATACACACACTCACTAACATACACTCACACTAACATACACTCACTAACGTACACTCACACACACACACGTTTTTTTTGTATTTTTTTTTTATCCCCTCAGCCTCCTTACCTGTGGGAGAGCTGAGGGGATTCCCTGGGGTCCAGTGCTGTCACCCGGCTGGCTGGCTGGCTGGTCCTGCGGGCGCGCGAGGGAGCACTCTCCCCTGAGTGCTTCCTCTTCAGCTCCCTCGCGCACCGCATACTGATACCGACGATGACGTCATCTTCCGGCTCCGGTTTCAGTGCGGTGCGCGAGGGAGCTGAAGAGGGAGCACCCAGGGGAGAGTGCTCCCTCGCGCGCCCGCCAGCCTGGTGACAGCAGGGCCAGCCTCAGGGTCCCTGAGGTGGCCGGCTCTTGGGCCCCCCAGGAGAAGAGGCTGGCCCTGTGGGTACATACCGGGTCGCAGGGCGGCCGGGCCCCCTGGTGGGCCGGGCCCGGTCGCAGCCGCGACCCCTGCGACCCCGGTATGTACGCCACTGCAGGAAAGGTTAAAGCATCTTAACATGTATAGCATGAAGGAAAGACGAGACAGGGGGGATATGATAAAAACATTTAAATACATAAAAGGAATCAACACAGTAAAGGAGGATATTTAAAAGAAGAAAGACTACCACAACAAGAGGACATAGCCTTAAATTAGAGGGGCAATGCTTTAAAAATAATACCAGTAAGTATTACTTTACTGAGAGGGTAGTGGATGCATGGAATAGACTTCCAGCTAAAGTGGTAGAGGTTAACACAATGAGGGAGTTTAGGCATTCGTGGGATAGGTATAAGGCTATCCTACCAATAAGATAAGGCCAGGGACTAATTAAAGTATTTTTTTTTTTTTTTTAATGGGTAGACTAGATGGGCTGAATGGTTCTTGTCTGCTGTCACATTCTATGTTTCTATGTTTCTATGTCACCAGCAGCGTGTATATTTTTTGCCTATGAAAGGTGAATGTGGTGTATGTCACGATTTATCCTGAAATAAGCTATATTAAATTTACATTGTACGCCAACATTCTATACTTTTTTTTTGTTTTTAAATGAAACATTTCTACACTATTTGTGCATAGGGGCTCCTAGAATAAATAAAAAAAAATTAAATAAATAACACATTGAAAACAATTATATATGTCCTGTGTGCATTTAAGGCACTCTATTTTTTTTTGTTTAAATGATTAATTCCTCATGCACTGTATACTTGTACCCCTACCTACAAACTACATTTCTACATTCAAAATCTAATAGCCAGTCAAAAAGAGAGAGATTTGTTAAAGTTTAGGTCTCCCTCCTAGCAACTCAGAAAATAAAATAATCCACTTTGGATAAACATCATAAGGCACAAAATCATACTTAATTCACCTGGCATACTTGTTTGGGATCCTTTAGAAAACTTTCAGAAAAGCATCCACAGTCATGGAGAGTTTATGAATCAAGTACATGGCCTTCAATACAAAACAAAAATGTTAATAAATCATGTATCAAGAGAAAATAAGGGCAGGATGTGTTAAAAAAAATGGACGTTCCATTAAAAAACAGTTATATAACATATTTTTTAAGGTCATATTTTTTTTTATTCTCAGGGAGATGGGACATATATATTTATTGTGGATTTTCAGTTGTGAGATCTCTATGAAGATATATAATGGAGTATAGATTATGGAAGATAAAAATCTAGATATGATATAAAACGCCAAGGAATCTACATATTATAACAGAAGATTCACCATCTCTTCAAAAAAAATGTATGTTCTAAGCAATCTGAGAACACTTCCAGTTTATGACATAAGCATTGATTTTCACATGATTAGCTGAAACAAAATGTTCTTTAAATAGATTCACATTTCACACAACAACCATAATAAATATAGCAATAGAATATGATGTCTGAAATCAAAACATATGTACAAGCCATACAAATACTGAAACATAATTTCAACAGCCTGCAGAACATTCATTGTGCCAGTATTCAAGATTAAAGCCCTACTTATTAAAATGAATGATAAAATAGTTTCATGAAATTCGATATTAAATGTGTTAATACTTTTTAATCAAACTGTCTATAAAATTAACAGACTGAAAATGGTCATGGATCCTCTCTTGCCATTAATTTGTTGAATTAAAAAGCCCATTCAAACAATGAATGTTTATTAATCATGTCAATGTATAAAAAAAATCTTGGATTCATTCTAAGGGATTTAATTATGTACATAATTGTGCTCAGCCCGTACCAGTCTGTTTTACTGTGAAGATACCAAGCCAATTATTTTATAGATATTATAACAGCATGTATGAAATCCAACTATTATCCTATTTTCTTTGTTTCTTCCCTTTGTATTTGATAAGAACTAAAATCATGCTTACTCGGGGTAACATGTTCTTGCTGAAACCTTTCTTTTTACATTCTTCTGCTTTTCTTTCTTTTCTGTAGACGAAGTCCTAATGCCTGCGGATATATTTTTAATAAAAACATAAACTTTATTCTATTACATACATAATAATCTGGAAGAGACAATTAATGGGGAACATTATATAAAGATATTATTTAAAGATACTTTATTATATAGAGTTACATACAAAGAAATGGATAGTGCTGGAATGAAAGTAGTGTATTTATGATGTTCTGGACATTGGAAAAATTGAGTAAATATGAGGAATAATTCTTAGATTTCCATGGTTGTCATGTCCAGCAGGCATAAATACTTTTTTTGCAATAACAATAAAATATTATTATTAACCCCTTCAGGACGGAGTCAATAGTGCACGTTCTGATCAAAACAAAACGTAAACAAAAACTGGAATTTGCGCTATATGTCTGTTCACCCGTAGTTCCCCTCTTTCAAATTATATGCACCCACACTTATTATATATCATTTTGTTCAGGAGAAACAGGGCTTTAATCTATCATTAACTATTCATATTTGGAACATCATTTATTATGAATAAAAGTAAAAAAAATGTGAGAAAATAAGATTTTTTTTAAAATTTGCATTTCCATCTGAAATTTTAACTGTGAATGTCATAATACTGTTAGGTTTTACTGCAAAAAAAATGCACATATTTGTAATCAGCGATGTCTCACGAGTACAACAGTACCCCCCATTAACAGGTTTTATGTTGTTTTGGAAAGTTACAGGGTCAAATATAGAACATTACATTTTCAAATTGAAATTTGCCAGATTGGTAATGTTACCTTTGAGACGGTGTGGTAGCCCAGGAATGAGAATTACCCCCATAATGGCATACCATTTGAAAAAGTAGACAAGCCAAGGTATTGAAAGTGGGGTATGTTTAGTCTTTTTTAGTAGCCACTTAGTCACAAACACTGGCCAAAGTTAGCGTTCATATTTGTTTTTGTGTGAAAAAAGCAAAAAACGAATATTTGGCCAGTGTTTGTGACTAAGTGGCTACTAAGAAAGACTGGACATACCCCACTTGCAATACCTCGGGTTGTCTACTTTTGCAAATGGTATGCCATTATGGGGGTAATTCTCATTCCTGGGCTACCACACCGTCTCAAAGGTAACATTACCAATCTGGCAAATTTCAATTTGAAAATGTAATGTTCTATATTTGACCCTGTAACTTTCCAAAACAACATAAAACCTGTTAATGGGGGGGTACTGTTGTACTCGTGAGACATCGCTGATTACAAATATGTGCATTTTTTTTGCATGGGGGTAATTCTCATTCCTGGGCTACCATACGCTCTCAAAGGCAACATAACCAATCTGGCAAATTTCAATGTGAAAAAAATGAAATGCAAGCCTTATATGTGACTCTCTAACTTTCCAAAACACCATAAAACCTGTACATGGGGGGTACTGTTATTCTCGGGAGACTTCACTAAACACAAATATTAGTGTTTTAAAACAGTAAAACATATTACAACAATAATATAGACCATAAAAGTGCAGTTCGCTTGTAAAAAATGCAAAAAAATTCACTTTTACTTAAAATATCATCGTTGTAATACAATTTACCAGTTTGAAACACGAATATTTGAGTTCAGCGAAGTCTCCCGAGTAAAACAGTACCCCCTATGTACAGGTTTTATGGTGTCTTGGAGAGTTACAGGGTCAAATATAGTGCTTGCAAATTAAATTCTCTGCACTTTCTCCCTGTGTTGTCATGCATGTCAATCAAATTTTAATTAATCAAATCACATAATTACGTTAAAAGATTATTTAAATATACATGTAGAATTTTAATATATATGCATTTATAGGTATTTAAATTCTACGTGTATACTAATGTAATCTTTTATGTAATTATATGTATTTATCTATATATATATATTTGCGGTTATTTGTATTTTATATATATATAGAATGTCATTCTAAGTGTATTTTGTTACCGATATATATATATATTAATAACAAAATACAGTTAGAATGAAATTACATATGCATATATAATTTATATTAAATTTTGTTTCAATATTTTATTTATTTATTTTATTATTTAATTTATTTATTATTTTAATTATACGTATTTATATATAATATATATATGTACATCTATTATATATATAATATATATACATATTATATATATGTAACGTCATTCTAAGTGTATTTTAATATTAATATATATACTTATATTAATATTAAAATACACTTTGTATGACGTTACATATATATAATATGTATATATATATTATATATATAATATATATACATATTATATATATATATAAAAATATATTTAATTTATTTTTACACTTGTCTTTTATTTATTTTTTATACTTCCCACCAGCAGGGGGACTGTCTGATATTTCAAACAGTCCCCCTGCTGGCAGATCCACAGCCAGCTATAGGGGGCCATGTGATCGCTCTTTGAGAGCGATCACATGGCCCCCGGGGGCCTGATTTGCCGTGGGAGGGCTGCCTGGGCTGTGAAGCAGTCCTCCCGAAGCGGATCGCGGCGGAGGTAAGTATAACTTACCTCCTGGGGCTGCAAGCCGTTACGGCGTGCTATGCCGTCATAACGGCTTTAAAGCCCACTTAACCCGTGACGGCATAGCACGCCGTAACGGCGTTAAGGGGTTAACAGGGTTAGTCACTAAATTGAGAATTAAAACTGAGAATTCAAAGTGAATTCAAGTGATTAAGTCCAGAGTAACTTAATGGAAAGCATAGCGGACATGGAATATTTTTCCAGTTTGGCTGTTTTGACCTTAAATTTGAAATTCACCTTAAAAATTTAAATTCACCTTAAATTCCAACTTTAGTGACTACCCCTGTAAGTGTGATGTGCATAGTATAAACAAGGACTGATTACTTGGTAGAGTCGGTAGGGCTGATTACAGCACAGGAAGGATTAATTTAGTTGCATAGGAATGGGGAGGAGGGTAAACAACACATGTGACAGAACCAAGCAAATTGAGAAGCATTTAGGATGGAGTATCCTCTTCCTGTGTGCACTGTGCAGTTGGCATTGTTCCAGCGGCAGCAGAGCAGACTCAGTTGCTGATAGAGTCAGGGGAGAACTAGGGATTTGGTAGAAATCGAGGAACCTGAAACGGAAGTGACAATCCTTCCCTAACATTTTCGTTTGTGGACGAAAATTGCAATGCATTTTCCTCATAGTTTCCGTCTGTGTTTATTTAGTTTTTGTCATTGAAAGCATGCAGCTGACAAAAACTGACGAAAATTGTTGGTCAACAAAATTAACAATTGCTACACGCACACTAGATTCCTGACATACATGGTATACTATGTAAAATAATATAAGAGGTAGTGTAGTCAATTGAAAAACACATTTTCAGAGCCTGTTTTGAGTGGTGGCACCACTATTTTTCTTATGAATTAACTGCCTAAAACAGAGAGCCAGGTCCGAAACTGTGTCACAGGAAGTTGATGCACGGCCATCTTGAGAAGGTCAGACACACTTGTGTTTGCTAATCTTACAGTTCTCCCAGGCACTACATGCTCTTGAAGCATGTCTTTTTTGCCTGCTTTTGTGCCTGAATATGTGTCCAAACTACACATTTGCCAGACCGAATTAGGCATGCTCCATGACATGACATCTTGGATTGAGTTGATACGGTTTTGTACCTCCCACAAGTCATCTGGAACTCTAAAATGACATTTCCCAATAGGAAACAAACCCTGCGTATTTATTCTCACCTGTCCCACTCATTGTTCCCTTGTTGTGTTTCTAGTTAGACCAATAGAACTTTCTTGAACTATCAGCTTCTTTGGTATTTGACTCTTGGCTTGTTCATTGTTTATCCTGACTTCTGCACTCCTTTGACCTTGGCTTGTATCAGTTTATCCTGTTTTCCCCTATCCATAACCTCAGCTATTACTATGACTGTTCTCCATTAGCCCAGCCATTCAAAGGACCAATACACAGATAGTCTCTCATTTGTTGTTTTCTGGGTCTGTGTGTTTAACTATTGGACCAGTGCTCTAGAAATCCAAAACCCACCTTCCTACAACAAGATTTCAACCACACATTGACTTATCTAATCTCCTGCTGCCTTTCCACTGTAGCATGTTGCACAAGTAGTATCTCAGAAAATACCATCTTGGAAGTGCTATTCTTATGTTTGCTTCCTAATTCCCTGTACTCATTATTTAGTGCCCTTCATCTTCCCCTAAATTTGTCATTGGTACCAATATGCACCGTGACATCTAGGTCATCCCCAGCTGCTCCCAGTAATCCATCCACTCTGTCTGCCATATGCTGAACCCGAGCACCCGGGAGACAGCAAACTGTCCGGTTGAGGCTATCAGAGCAGCAGATTACCCTGTCTACTCTTTTAATAAAAGAATCATCAATGGAATCATCTTAAACAAACTTTTCCCATGAGCCCATTACCAATATTGTATTTATTTTTTTAAATGGTTTATCAGGAAGGATACATTGAGATTTTTATGCCCTGGACAGCACATACAAATATAATGTTCCCCCAATAGTAGGAGACATGCACGAAGTAAACGTGTTTTGCTACTTACCATTATTTTCCTTTTCTGATCATTTATTATTAGAGATGTCCCGAATAGTTCGCCGGTGAATAGTTCCTGGCGAACATAGCTTGTTCGCGTTCGCCACGGATGGCGAACATATGCGATGTTCGGTCCGCCCCCTAATCGTCATCATTGAGTAAACTTTGACCCTGTACCTCACAGTCAGCAGACACATTCCAGCCAATCAGCAGCAGACCCTCCCTCCCAGACCCTCCCACCTCCTAGACAGCATACAATTTAGATTAATTCTGAAGCTGCATTCTTTTGGGGGGGGGGGGATTTTTTTTTTTTTACAGACAGAAGTGTGTTATATTTGAGCATGCTAGGCTGAACGTGCGTATATCATGGCTAGTTGCACTGAGGGTATGAGTATATAGCAGTACATTGTTGTGAAAGATGGCTTTCAAGTTTAGGGTGTAGCTTGCACGTTATCAACTGTGTATTTATATCAGCAGCTCCACCACTAGTTATAAATCAAGTGTGAGTCGCCCCATGAGACGAGACTAGTGAATAACATAATACATGAACGGTTAAGGTAAAGGCATGTAGGGAACTACGACAATAAACTCTTTAGGAGGTGAAATAATGACATGTTTAAACGCTTGCTACTTTACAATTAGTTAATGTGCAGAGAGCAGTTCATGTGATCAAAGGCATGGTGTGGAGGATCGGTTGTAGTGGGACATGCTTGGCAGGCTGCTGTTTACTGCTTGTGCTCATCCGATCCTTTCTGGGCGCCAGGTGCAGACCCTGGGAGTCCCTGATACCTGGAACAACAAAGGCAAGTCTCAGGCTGAGTGCCGGGTTCGCGGCTTGAGGTGGTGGAAGCTTGTTTTGTCGGGTGGTTGGATCTGTCCCGGTGGTGCTTCACGTCCGGTGCGGGATTGTGGTAGCTTAAGGTGGAGGCGAGTGCTTGACGTGGGGCAGGCTCTGCATTTCTGTTTGTGCCTCCGGTCCCATCTTCAACGCCTTTTGCGTTGGTGGATTTTAATGGGGACTGCTTCGCTTAGCTGTGGTGGAGCTTGTTGGGGCTGTGGTGGAGCTTGTTGGGGCTTCCTGCTTGTTATTTGCTTCCAAAATTGATTAAAGAGTCTGTCCAGCTTAGACTCAATATCCTGCCATGCTTTGCTGGTACCAGGAGGACACGTGGCTGCCGCCATATTGGGAGAGTCGCAGATGAGTATGTCAGCCTGGGCGGCTGTGCGTCCATTAGCTCCAGACAGCCTCTCAGGGATAACCCCCACCGGTCCGAGGAAGGGGGTAACGGAGCTCCTGCCGGGAAGTAGCTGCTCCTGGGAATCCCAGGATCGGGAGATCCGCCGCCTCTCCCGCCCGGTGAGCACCAGGCCACACTTGCCATGCAGAGGTAAGTAAGACTCTGTCGAGTTGCTGACCGCTATTAAGCATGTCGGGTCGGTCAGGTCGGAGCAACATTGCTGGGTCATTCCCTTCATCCCAGGGGGCTTGTTGTCACCTTTCGGGGACCCTTGGTATTGTACGTGGCTGGGTGGAGGAAGAGACCTTCAATGACATCAGTGAGGACAAGGAACGGGACATGGCTAGCTTGGTATCCAACCTTGTGCAAATGGGGAGTTTGCGGTTGTTCAAATGGGGAGTTTGCGGTTGTGCAAATGGACTGTTTGCGGTTGTTTGTGGTGCGTTACACGGGGAGTTTGGTCTGTCACTGTGAAGCGGGCGTAACCCTTACACTACCTGATCGATACAACATCATACCTGATGTTTTAAAGCACGTTATTCCAATCAATTTAGGAATGTTAGGTGATTTATGCCCTTTATGGATTAAAACCAGACTCTGCATCAACTATGTAATTTTCCATGGGAGTTTTGCCATGGATCCCCCTCCGGCATGCCACAGTCCAGGTGTTAGTCCCCTTGAAACAACTTTTCCATCACTATTGTGGCCAGAAAGAGTCCCTGTGGGTTTTAAAATGCGCCTGCCTATTGAAGTCTATGGCGGTTCGCCCGTTCGCGAACATTTGCGGAAGTTCGCGTTCGCTATTCGCGAACGGAAAATTTTATGTTCGCGACATCTCTATTTATTATTAGCCCCTCTCCTCACTGGAGAAAGAGAGAAATAAATAGAACCACCACTACCCTTTGGGCTAGTCTTTGTAACTAATTACACAACTCTAATAAAACAAGGATGTAAAATAATGCTGCCATAGTGAATGAACAGGAAAAGTTAAATTTGGTAAGCATGCAATTTCAATTTTATTTAATCCTATTCAAACCATGGCAGCATCAACCAATAAGGAATCGCAAAGCAGTATACACAGGGTGACCCATAGGTCCCTACCCATCCAGCACACAGATATACTGAATGAATACATTAGATATATGGATGGGTAGGGACTTATGGGCCACCCTATATAGTGGGAGGGGCAAAGTTCAGATACAATACAGTGGTATTCCTAATAATTATGAATACCACTACTGAGCTGCACAAACCTAATGAACATTTAAACAAAAAAAAAAAAAACATATTGAGTAATCTTTGTACATCCACACTCTCATCTCAATTTACTAGTGCTTGCTATGTTATAGAATCATTGTCGGAGAAAAGTTACCCAAAAAAAAACCAGCATGTTTTAAAGAGTGCATTTCTAATCCACCAGTGAAAAAATACTCCAAGCGAGTAGCAAAACATTCACAGAGTTAAATTAAACTTGTGATGCCAGTTTGTATTTAATAGATGGACCAAGCCACATAAGCAAGAAAAAACTAAACAATTACACTATAAATCCTATGCCTGCTGCAAGCAGGCATAGGATACTGCAAACCCACTAAATCAATTGCATAGCAGGTGTCAGACTTTCATTATAGTGAAAAATCTTCTATGTCTTAACACATAAGCCAAATAACTAATATAAATCACCCCTAAAACACCTATTTAGACCAAGTTAAAGCATGTAAGGGGCTTATTCACTAAACTGCAATTTGAAAACAAAATTGCAAAATGTAGTTTATAACAATAGCTGTATAATAACTTAGACTATGTAATATATTTGACTATATCTGTAATTGTTTTTTTTTCTCAAGATCATCTCTGTTAACCTCAATCATGACAACTGGCTTCAAAATAATTTCAAATCTTTTAGTTAATAAACCCACTTTTCAGTGCTTAACATTTCCACTACATTTATTGGAATACACATGACAAATCTAAAATAATTCATGTCAGCCTCTATGGCAACAAACACCAACAGTCCTGGGTTAGGTTAGACAGTCATGTTTTTGGAGTCCTGTCCTGCTTTTTCAGGCTTGCTTTCTGGAGACCAAGTCCCTATTAGGCAGAGCAACTTGGGACATGGTGACTTTTGTACTATCAGATGTACACAGTGTCCGCCGGCATCAGCATACTTTGCATGGAAGTGAATATTTGTTGTATTAGCAATTTCACAATTCCACAGCAACTGGTAGGGGCAGGATAGGTGTAAGTGACTGGCAAGCTGGGGAATGTACCATGTGGGTGCTACTGACTATGAGGTGAAGGCGATCTGCAGGGAGGGTGTTGGTGACTAGGGAGTGGATGAATACAAAGGGTAGCTGTGAGAAATCAGATGGTTAGCGATTGCTCCTCAAAGCAAGGATGAACACTTCCAGAGTTTTGTCACGATACTCAATGACAATACTCTGAATCTCACATTTACCGCATAAATGGGTGGCTCTACCACTTACTTTCTTGATACTAGATTAACACTGAATGAAAAAGGCTCTTTACAGAGTTGCCTATTCAGGAAAAAGACTTCTACCAACAGTCTCCTAAATTGGGCGAATAATCACCCTTTCCCTCTCAAGAAAGGTGTTCCCGAGATATCCATCTTCGACGTAATTGCTGGGACAATTACATTCAAAATCCAAGCCGGCACACACAGAACTATGTTTAGGGAGAAGGGATATCTCAAAATTGCATATACCAGGGTTATCCTTACAGACAGAGATTCCCTTAAAAATTAGACAAGTTACTCAAACACCAATAGACACCCTCATTTGCTGCATTTGATGCTGATTACTACCAGGTTAAAAATAACCTGACATTCAATTGGCCTCTCTTGATTCAGGACAACGAACTTCAGAATGTACTATCCCCTCAGATTTCCTTGACAGCCACAAGGGGTAAAAACTTGAGTGACCTGCTTGTCAAAAGTAATTTCCATATAACCCCCACTTAATTGGCTATCCTCTAAACTCACAGGAACCTATCCCTGTGGTAGATGTAAGGCCTGTAATGTCATTCTCAAGCACTCCAAGCAGATTTCCAACAACAATACAGTCTCCTTTCAAGTGAAATCTTTATTTAACTATAATTCTTCAGGCTTAGTATATCTCTTGACATGTGAATGCGGCCTAAAATATGTGGGCAAAACACTTTGCCCTTTGAAGCACTGCATGCTAGAATACATTAACTCTGTGAAGCCCAACAGACATATAGATTCTCATATATCACAACATCAAATGACATCATGTTGGCAATTCCAAAAATCTGAAATTTGCCGGTATTGGGTTGGTCAGATTACACCAACACAAGGGAAACTTGGACAAAAAAAACTCCTGAGGAGAGAGTGCTTCTGGATCCTTCGTCTTGGAACACTCTCTCTCCATGGTTTAAAATAGGGTTTTTCTTACACCCTATTTATAAATGATTGAGTTTCTTTCCTACATAGCTTTTTACACTTTCCTTAATTATCTCATTTAGACTATCTTATTTTTATATCTTTACTGATATACTAATGTACATTGTCACCTTCTCAAGACCACCTTCCACTGTCCCCGTGTACTTTTAATCTCCATCCAGCCCCCCAAGCTTGGCCTTATATTACCAGTAATCATTTTTTTATCCTCTTGTTTGTATAGTTATCTGGCTGAAGGGGATTAGTGAGCAGTCCTAGTTTCAACATTTGCACATGTGATCAATTGATTGGTTGGGATTTGTGAGTAGCTCAGTTGCAGTTTCTTAGATACTCAATACTTCCTCTTTATCATATACTCCTATAGCACTGCTGTCACATTCTATGTTTCTATAGGTTAAAGGATCTTAAAATGTATAGCTTAGAAGAAAGAGGAGACGGGGGGGGGGGGATATGATTTAAACATTTAATTCAATAAAAGGAATCAACACAGTAAAGGAGGAGACTATATTTAGAAGAAAAAAAACTACCACAATAAGAGGACATAGTCTTAAATTAGAGGGGCAAAGGTTTAAACATAATTTAGAAAGTATTTATTTACAGAGAGGGTAGTGGACACATGGAATAGTCTTCCAGCTGAAATGATAGAGGTTAACACAGTGAGGGCGTTTTAAGCATATACATCCTCCCTTAATTGTACAGCGCTGTGGAATATGTTGGCGGTATATAAATACCAGTAATAAATAAGCATGCGAGGGATAGGCATAAGCCTATCCTAGACTTAAGATAAGGGTTGAGACTGATGAAAGTATTTAGAAAATTGGGCAGACTAAATGGGTTAAAGACGGTCTGCCACAATATAATAATAAGAAAAGGCAAATGGATCAAGTCCAGTGCCTATATCAGGAGTAGATATTAACACTCACATATATAGAGAGAGGAGAGAAAAATAAATATATACACACATATAAAAAACAGAGGGAAATCTACTAAGCAGTGAATATTGGATAATTGGTATAATACAGAAGATATAATGTCCTATCTATTCAAAAACCAGCCTCAATTGACACAGACAGAATAAAGATGATAAATAACTTAGTTTAAAAAGTTTACATTGTATCAGTTCAAGTTCAGGTTTGGCAGAAATGCCCCTATATGCACACAGCCAGGGATCTTACCTGCTTAATTATGTACACAAATGTATGCTAGGATAGTCCAAAAAGTCCAGAGGATGTTAGCTCTTAAAAAGGCAAAGTACAAAAGTCCTTGTTATTATAAAGCAAAGGAACTTGCATAATGAGCTAAATGTTCTAGTAGCAGACTAAAATCCTCATAGATAATAGTGTGATACATAAAGATTGATAACCAGATATAAGGTGTAGGATAATTAGCAAAACCACAAAGGTATCTTCATAAAAAATAGCTTTTATTCCAAAAAAAAGGTTAAAATAGAATATGAAAAATACAGAGATACAAGTAGTCTCTGAATAAAAATATCACTTAGAAATGTAAAATAGAAAATGCAATAAAGTCCACATAGCGAAAAGGGATTATAAAATATAGAATATGGAATATACAATATATAGTCAACATACATAAAATACATTAAATTAAAATTTCACAAATCAGAATATAAGATTGCAATAAAAATAAAAATAAAGATAAAAAAGTATAATAAAAATGAGAGTACAAATCAAAATCAAAATAAAAAAATAAATAATAAATATCAAAAATAAAAATAAACAATAAAAAAATGTAACAATAAATAAACAAACCCAAAAGGGTTGAATGTAGATTTTGAAGTGAATGCATTTCTATGAAAAACATGTGTGAAGTATGAATCCTTTATTATATATATATATGATTAGAATCTGATATTTCTGTAGTATGTATCCTATATCCCACAGCTTGGTATTAATATATATTTATGTACTGCATCTAGTGATTGAGATATAATACTATTTTCAATTGATTTATGTT
Source organism: Pelobates fuscus (assembly GCF_036172605.1). NCBI lineage: Eukaryota > Metazoa > Chordata > Amphibia > Anura > Pelobatidae > Pelobates > Pelobates fuscus. Next base: position 169,885,008 of record NC_086320.1, on the reverse strand, counting down.
TATTTTAAATTATATTTTTACATTTTTTTATGGAATCTTGATTTTTGTTAAATTGGACTTTCATGAATAAATCATTCTTTATTATTATTTTTAGTTTTTATCTTAATTTGCAGTTACTTATTTTTTCTTTTTTAAGTTTTTCTTTTTATCCTTTTATATTTTTTCTTTTTTGGTTCCTTTTTTCTATTTAATTTTTTCTATTTATTTATTTGTTTATTTTTATATTTTGTTATTGTTTATTTTTGATATTTAATATTTATTTTTTATTTTTTTGTTTTGATTTGTACTCTTTTTTATTATAATTATTTTTTTTCTTTATTTTTATTTTTATCTTTATTTTTATTGTAATTGTGTCCTTATTTTTATTTTATTTTATTTTTATTTTATTTTTGTATTGTTATTTTATTTCATTTATTATAATTTTTTCATTTAACATATTTAATATTTTCTATCATTATTTTATTCACTTCTAGTTTCACTATTGGATTTCCATGTTATTTCGACCACTTTTTAGTGTGATACCCACTGTTGTTCCATCCAATTAGATTCATGTCTTTTCTAGTGACATATTAATATGTATGTTGGGCTTCCAATTTTTTTTTTATACATATCTGACCTGTTATATTGTTCCAGTAGCTGTCTACATCAAATTTTGAAGTGGTTATTGTTGTTTTGGTTTTACTTGGCTGATATATATTTTTAATGTAAAGCTTTACCACCCATGTGGACATCACTCACTGTGCTTTAATTCTAGATTTTGATGTATGCAATCTTATATTCTGATTTGTGAAATTTTAATTTAATGTATTTTATGTATGTTAACTATATATTGTATATTCCATATTCTATATTTTATATCCATTTTTCACTATGTGGATTATTACCGATGACACTTGAAAATATTTATATATGTATATGAACATCTCTCATATAAGAAAAACTATGAGCAATTCACTCAGGATCATAAGGGGTTAACTATCCGTTATTCAATCTGTGCTGAAGAGGTTTAAATACCACACAGTCCAACATTATAGCATACCTCTTATGAAGTGACCGTTCGAGTCACGAAACGGGTTAGGTTGCAGTAGCAACTCACTATTGGGGAAGGAATACAGCAGAGTGGAAAGCGAGCCAAAGTTGAACACACGCTGCCGATCTCCCACATAGCCGAAAAACAGCATCACGGGCTCTGCAGCTAACACAGCACAAGCAGCATTAGAAGAGCATACAGACTATTGGGAGAAAGACGTCCACACTCCAGATCCCTTGTGATGCGCATTTTCTATTTTACATTTCTAAGTGATATTTTTATTCAGTGACTACCTGTATCTCTGTATTTTTCTTATTCTATTTTAACTTTTTTTGGAATAAGTACATTTTTTAATGAAGATACATTTGTGGTTTTGCTAATTATTTAGCTCATTAGGCAAGTTCCTTTGCTGTGTTATAGCAATTACTTTTGTACTTCGCCTTTTTAAGAGCTAACATCCTCTGAACTTTTTGGACTATCCTAGCATATATTTGTGTACATAATTAAGCAGATAAGATCCCTGGCTGTGTGCATATAGGGGGATTTCTGCCAAACCTGGACTTGAACTGATACATTGGAAACTTTTTAAACTAAGTTATTTATCATCATTATTCTTTCTGTGTCAATTGAGGCTGGTATTTGAATAGATAAGACATTATATCTAGAGATGAGCGAACCCAAACTGTAAAGTTTGGATTCGTACCGAACATTACGATTTTTGGACCCCGAACCTGAACACAGACATTTCAGTAACAGTTCGGGTTCGAGTTTGATGTTCGGCGATTTAATGGCACGTTTTGAAAAGCTGCAGGGCAGCCAATCAACAAGCGTTTGACTCGTGTGCCCTTAGAAGGCATCACAGCCATACTAATAGCATGTCTGTGATTGGCCAGTGCAGCATGTGACCCAGCCTCTATATAAGCTGGAGTCACAGGAGCTCTTATTAGTGTAGAGAGAGGATGCTGTAGCTGTGAGGGACAGATTAGGAAAGAATTCTGGTGTTGAATCTGCAAACTACAGCGACTAGTTTTGAGGGTGCTATACTACATTTTTGTACCCTGCTCTGAGCCTATTGCCACAGAGAAATAAGCAATCAGTCTGTTTGTTAGGTGGGCACTTGCAACTGCATGTGTGCCAGGCACATTACTTTAATCCTGTTCTGGTAGCTCAGTGGACAACATCTAAGCATTTTAAAATACTGCTGTGACATTGCAGTTTGACAAATTCAAATTTGTTTTGTGCTAAAAAGTAAATTTGTGGCGTGCACTTCATATCTGAGAGTCAAATAAACCGTCAAATACTGTGGTTACAACGCAGTTCGACCAATTCAAATTTTTTTGGTGCTTAAAAGTACATGACTGCTGACCCTCTCCCTTTTTATCTTCCGTTACCCTTCCCCCCAATAAAACACAGACAACCAAATTGTGGGTAAGGGCAACGGCCACAGCTTTTATTATTAAGCCAGCATAATTTAAACCAACTGTCAGCTGCTGGGTTTTCCCAGCAGACAGCTAACACAACATATCTTCCAGAGCCTCTTCAGCCTGAAGTCCGTCCTCAACCAGACCAGGCTGCGACTCCCCATGCCCGTCCGGGCACTGCTCTCAGTTCCACTTGCTGGCGAAGGACAAACCGCAGCTGTGACAAAAGAAACAGAAAAGAAAACACACCAAACACAACACATATAACCATAACATATCCCGTGTTCACACCAACCCAGGGAGGGTGGGCGGGAAACAGCACTGCTAGGTTCCCTCAGCGTGCTCTCCAGTGGTCTGGTTAGTATTTCCCAGTGACCCCGGTCCAAGTTCATCCCAAACATTGTATCAATTTTTGTCACCATGGCAACCTCTCCGGGCAGCAGTCATGCTCCCCCCTCCTTATCCACTCCGGGGGTTGGCCTTGACTGCTGACCCTCTCCCTTTTTATCTTCCGTTACCCTTCCCCCCAATAAAACACAGACAACCAAATTGTGGGTAAGGGCAACGGCCACAGCTTTTATTATTAAGCCAGCATAATTTAAACCAACTGTCAGCTGCTGGGTTTTCCCAGCAGACAGCTAACACAACAAATCTTCCAGAGCCTCTTCAGCCTGAAGTCCGTCCTCAACCAGACCAGGCTGCGACTCCCCAAGCCCGTCCGGGCACTGCTCTCAGTTCCACTTGCTGGCGAAGGACAAACCGCCACCGCAGCCTCTCCCCTATCCCTGGAGAGGACTGCGTCCCCCCGAAGCCAGCGCCTGTTCAATGGCTGACTGTAATTACAAATTAAATATATCCAGCCCAATTTCGTTTAGGTGGACCCCATCAGCCCTCATTATGTTTGCGTTGTTCCCTTCCAGCTCCACATGACGAGCCACAAAGCCACCCAGCCTACGCACAAAACGTGAAATCGTCATGTTGAAACGACGCCTGCCGCGCTCCACCACCCTGGCGTGTGGCAGCGCCCCCCAAGCCGGTCGAGGAATAACTTCGGACCACACCAGTGTGACCTCGCTGAAAAGCGCCATACAGCGGGCCAAGTCGTGCTTGCACGCGTAAATTAAATCCACAGCTCGGCACCGTCCCAAGTCATTCCCCCCGGCATGAAGTACCAGAACCACTGACCCGGTCACGAAGCGCCAGAGCGCGACGCACTCCGGATACACTTGGTGCCACTCCAAACCCCGTATCCCCCGCCATCGAACCCTAACCTGCTCATGCGGGAGCCCTAGATTCCGGCCGTATGGTCTGTGCTCAGCGCGCCTAGCCGCCCAATAAATAAAGGAGTGACCGATGATCCAAACATACCGGGGGGAACCTGTGAAGAAAACAACACATCATAACTACCAACAGACTATAACAGATGAGGACGTATATACAGTTGAAACCTGCGAGAATCCCATCGACCCATGCGCTGAATTGCAGCATCGGACAACCCTACCTGTCGCGCCTGAGTTGCTGCACCAATCCGGAAGGAGTGGGGAGAATATCCCTTATCCTCTATGCCCAAAGCCCGCAAACTAGTCTTAAAAACACTGGAGAACTGAAACCAAGTTAAGACTGACCCATCTGCGTGAAGCAAGAAGGACTCTGCAGCCTCCGGCCGTAAGCGCGTGTATTGACCTACCAGCGCCACAGGACACCACCTACCCCCAGTAGCACCAATGCTAACCGACCTCCCCCGACCTAACTGATCTGTTTTGGACTTCCGAATGAAAACCTCCACTCCACTCTGCCCTATGCGAACGTCCCCCCTTCGAAGAGATGCCAGAGCCCTAGCCGACGCGGCCACCAACTCACCTATCCGCAGCGCAGCGTAAAAACACAGAGAAAAGGCCACCCTGAAAAGCAGCGCCTCGAAGGGGGAGAAGCACACCGCAGAGAGAACCCCACATAGATCATCCAATAAGTGGACGGACACCGGCCGACCTCCCCCGACCTAACTGATCTGTTTTGGACTTCCGAATGAAAACCTCCACTCCACTCTGCCCTATGCGAACGTCCCCCCTTCGAAGAGATGCCAGAGCCCTAGCCGACGCGGCCACCAACTCACCTATCCGCAGCGCAGCGTAAAAACACAGAGAAAAGGCCACCCTGAAAAGCAGCGCCTCGAAGGGGGAGAAGCACACCGCAGAGAGAACCCCACATAGATCATCCAATAAGTGGACGGACACCGGCCCTTTCTTTCCTCCATCCCCGAAGAACCCTCTGGACCACGAACTCTTTTGAAAGGTCCTCCCACCCCATACAACGCATCAGGAAAGATAGAGCCGCTAAACTGCGTTCCACCGATGACACCGAAGCTGCGCGCTCCCGTAAGGAGGACATGAAAGCCAAAGTAGACAGCAACCTACCCTCAGAGGAGTACAAACCGAACTCTCCCGCAAAGACCAGCCACCGATCCCACACTGCCCGATAGGCAGACCACGAAGCGGGAGCCAGCGATCTCCTGAACAGGTCTGCTAGGTTCCGAAATCGAAGGTCCATAAGCACGTGGGACATACCAGACCAGCTTCCTCGGCTCCTGGAGCGACCTCCCGAAAACGATCCCACTGAAAGCGAGAAAGAGAGTCGGCAATGACATTAGACACTCCGGGAACATGGATTGCTCGGAACCAAATGTTAAATTCCAAACAACGCAGAACCAACCGGCGTAACAAAGCCAATACTGGAACCGAGCCAGATGATAAACGATTCACCACATGGACCACACCCATGTTGTCCGTGCGGAAAACCACCTGCCTGTTCGCGAGCTCCTCCCCCCACAATTCCACTGCTACCACAATAGGGAAAAGCTCGAGAAAAGTCAAGTTACGTATCAGGTCCGCCTCGCGCCATGCAGCAGGCCAAGGCTCCGCACACCAACGTCCCCGAAAAAAGGCCCCGAAGCCCAGGGAGCCGGAGGCATCCGTAAACAACTCCAGGGCCACGTTAGATATCGCTTCTCGACGCCAAATTGTCCGACCATTGTACCCTGCGAGGAACTCACTCCAGACATTCAAATCGTCCTTGAGCCGCTTGGTGACCCGAATAAAATGATGGGGAAGGCTAATGCTGACAGTAGCCAGAGACAGACGTCTACAAAACACCCGACCCATAGGCATGATCCGACATGCAAAGTTCAAGTGGCCCAACAGGGATTGCATCTGACGAAGCTGCACCTTCCGCGCACCCTTCACCCGATCAACCATGGTCGTAAGGGTCCCCAATTTATCACTGGGCAAACGAAAGACCAAACCGATGGAGTCAATCTCTATACCCAGGAAGGAAATAACCGCCTTCGGGCCCTCTGTCTTGTCCTCTGCCACTGGAACCCCCAAATCTCGCATAACTGCCTTAAACTGTCCCAACAAATATTCACATCGCGAAGAGTGAGCCGGACGAACGAACAGAAAATCGTCAAGATAGTGCAAGAGGGAAGTAAAACCTGACACCTCCGATACGATCCATTCCAGCAATGAGCTAAAAACTTCAAAATAATAACAAGAAATCGAGCAACCCATTGTGCGCAAACGACGCCTCCCCAGACGGAGTAAATGGGATCCTAAAACCGTCGGTGAAACCTTCCCAAAGCACCCACGCATCCCTATGCCTGGGGTACCGTGCGAGCCACGGAAGCAGTTTTACCGCCCGTACCGGTGTCCTCCCCCCGAGGAGCATCATCCTTAGATGCCGTCCTGGGGAGGGGTTTTCCTCTTCTAAAACACCGAACCGCCGGGTGAGCCCCACCACAGTGGGAACACTCATGTTTAAATCGACAACTGTTGTACCACCTGCACTGACTCTCATTGAAGAGCCAGCAGATGTCCACCAGGAGCGCCGGCGGCTGAAGGAAAGGACGATGAGGCTGGACGGCACGGGGTCATGAGAAGTAACCAAAGGTTACCATCTTGCATGCCAAAATGCATGTGCAGTCGAACCGCCATTTTTTGTCTAAATTGCTGGTCGTATTTAAACCAGCATTGACCCCCATAAACTTTATAAGCCCCCCAAATTAAATCCAAATAAGAAAACAAAGACGGGGCCCGCTCTGGAAACCTCGTCGACAAAATACTAGCGTAAGTTGCAAATCCTTGCAACCAATTACCGAAGGTACGGGGGAGCTCCTTACCTTTTCCAATCTCTGTCGCCTCACCACGTCGCGGTCTATCAGCAGATTCCCTATCAAACGGGACTAACGATATGAGGTCCACATACTCACCCTTCAATATTTTCTCCTTCACGTCCAGCGACACATGCATCCCCAGGGGGGCTATGTCACACACCGGCCCCCCTGCAGTACCCTCCATAGAACCCAACGGAGGGGTCCCCATGGGAAGCGAAGCGTCCTGCGCAGTTAAGCCAACCTGCCCTAAGCGATCTAATACTAAGCGTAGCAATTTTATGACTTCCCCTGTATTCCCTTGTTCCAGCCCAGGGACCCCCTCTGCCCCTAACCAAGCGCGTGCGCACTCCAACTCACGGTTCTGGAGCAGGGGTCTCTCCATCAGCTCCACATCCGATCCATCCGTCAATACAGGTCCTGTGGCCAGCCTGCCAGCCTGCCCTCCAGGGGGCTGGCGGCTCACCCCCATGAGAGCTCCAGATCTTCTGGGGTGGGTGTGTGGAGGGGAATTCTGCGTCCCTCCCTCCTCTGTGGCTGCAGAAGCACCTTCAGGTCTCCTGGGGTGATGAAGAAGAGGGGAATCCTGAGTTCCTCCGCCGGCCTGCCTGCACCCGCTGGCCATCTCCACTTTCGGGGGGCCAGCGGTGCTCCGTTCCGGAATCCCCGGATCCATCTTCACCCGGACTTCCAGGTTCGGCAGTGGCCTGTGACGTCTGCGCTCCTTGACCCGCAGATGTCATGTACGCGCCACCAGCGTTCCGGCGTGCGGCGCCCCGCCTCTTCCGGCGTGCAGCCGCACGCCCTGACGTCACATCTGCTGCAGCCGGAAGAGAAGGGTGAGGACTGCGCGACCTCACCTCTCCCACAGCGCCATCTTGGGATCCGCCATCTTGATGGCAAGGCCCCGACCGGGCCATCCGACGCGTGGAACACCTCTCCCCGCTCCTTCTTCTTCCGGAAACCGGATTCCTCTGAAGGGGGCCAGCCTCACTCGGCCCCGGACAGGTAGTAGTTGGTGGCACAGCCCTGGCTCTCCTCACCGGACTGGGAGATAATCTGGATGGCGGCCTGGAACGGCGGGTACGACATCCTCTGGTGGGCCCCGACCCCTCTTGAGACTCCTGGGTGTTTTGGACGCTGTGAAGCAGTGCAGCATAGGACTCTGCGCCGTGTGTCCTCTGAAAGGCGTGCAAAATCGTGAGTAGAGCCTCTCTGGGCATGTCAGGGACATGAGCCATGATGTTAAGTTATTAACTGCAGTGGCAAAATTCTGGCACAGCAGTTTTAAAACACTAACAGCAGTTTTTCTTTTTTAAGGTGACCAGAAACAGCACTGCTAGGTTCCCTCAGCGTGCTCTCCAGTGGTCTGGTAAGTATTTCCCAGTTAACCCGGTCCAAGTTCATCCCAAACATTGTATCAATTTTTGTCACCATGGCAACCTCTCCGGGCAGCAGTCATGCTCCCCCCTCCTTATCCACTCCGGGGGTTGGCCTTTTGTGGCGTGCACTTCATATCTTAGAGTCAAATAGAACCGTCAAATACTGTGGTTACATTGCACTTTTAAAAATTCCATTTTTTTTGGTGCTAAAAAGTAAATTTTGGGCATGCACTTCATATCTGAGAGTGAAAAAGAACCATCAAATACTGTGGTTACATCGCACTTTGAAGAATTCTAATTTTTTAGGTGCTAAATAGTACATTTGGGGCCTGCACTTCATATCTGAGAGTCAAATGGAACCATCAAATACTGTGGTGACATTGCACTTTGGAAAATTCACATTTTTTTGGTGCTAAAAAGTAAATTTGTGGTGTGCACTTCATATCTGAGAGTCAAATAGAACCGTCAAATACTGCTGTGACATTGCAGTTTGACTAATTCACATTTCTTTGGTGCTAAATAGTACATTTGGTGTGCACACTTCATATCTGAGAGTCAAATAGAACCGTCAAATACTGTGGTTACAGTGCAGTTTTAAAAATTAAATTTTTTTTAGGTGCTAAATAGTACATTTGGGGCCTGCACTTCATATCTGAGAATCAAATAGAACTGTCAAATACTGCTGTGACATTGCAGTTTGACTAATTCATATTTCTTTGGTGTTAAATAGTGCATTTGGTGTGTGCACTTCATATCTGAGAGTCAAATAGAACCATCAAATACTGTGGTACAGCGCAGTTTTAAAAATGCAATTTTTTTCGGTGCTTAATAGTACATTTGGGGCCTGCACTTCATATCTGAGAGTCAAATAGAACCGTCAAATACTGCTGTGACATTGCAGTTTGACTAATTCACATTTCTTTGGTGCTAAATAGTACATTTGGTGTGTGCACTTCATATCTGAGAGTCAAATAGAACCGTCAAATACTGTGGTTACATCGCACTTTGAAAAATTCACTTTTCTTTGGTGTTAAAAAGTAAATTTGTGGGGTGCACTTCATATCTGAGAGTCAAATATTGGCTCCCTGTATCCTATAGGAGTCAATTCAAAGTGCTAACCCATACATTTAAGGCACTGAACAATTCCAGCCCCTCTTATATCTCTTCACTGATCCAGAAGTATGCCCCTCCTCGTACCCTCCGCTCTGCCCGCGACCACCTCCTGACCGCTGCTCGCACCCGTACGGCCAACTCACGCTTGCAGGACCTCTCACGGGCGGCTCCTCTCCTATGGAATAACTTGCCTACTGCCATCAGACTCTCCCCTAGTCTTCAATCATTTAAGAAGGGCCTTAAAACCCATCTCTTCAGGAAAGCGTATGGCCTCCCAGAGTAATCTCTCCCTTACATACCTGTCGCTTGCTCTCCTATGGGATAGTGCTTTGCTCTCTCCTCCAGCTCTGCTTCACTCCTACTTGATATTTCCTATCCTAATGTTTCTAATACCCCACCTCCTATAGACTGTAAGCTCATTTGAGCAGGGTCCTCTTCAACCTATTATTCCTGTAAGTTTTCTTGTAATTGTCTTATTTATTGTTACATCCCCCCCCCCCCTGAGAGTCAAATAGAACCGTCAAATACTGTGGTTACATCGCACTTTGAAAAATTCACTTTTCTTTGGTGCTAAAAAGTACATTTGTGGCGTGCACTTCATATCTGAGAGTCAAATAGAACCGTCAAATACTGTGGTTACATCACACTTTAAAAAATTCTAATTTTTTGGGTGCTAAAAAGTAAATCTGGGGCGTGCACTTCATATCTGAGAGTTAAATAGAACCGTCAAATACTGCTTTGACATTGCAGTTTGACTAATTCACATTTCTTTGGTGCTAAATAGTACATTTGGTGTGCGCACTTCATATCTGAGAGTCAAATAGAACCGTCAAATACTGTGGTTACAGTGCAGTTTTAAAATTTCCATTTTTATTAGGTGCTAAATAGTACATTTGGGGCCTGCACTTCATATCTGAGAATCAGATAGAACCGTTGAATACTGCTGTGACATTGCAGTTTGACTAATTCACATTTATTTGGTGCTAAATAGTGCATTTGGTGTGTGCACTTCATTTCTGAGAGTCAAATAGAACCGTCAAATATTGTGGTTACAGCGCAGTTTTAAAAATTCAAATTTTTTAGGTGCTAAATAGTACATTTGGGGCCTGCACTTCATATCTGAGAGTCAAATAGAACCGTCAAATACTGCTGTGACATTGCAGTTTGACTAATTCACATTTCTTTGGTGCTAAATAGTACATTTGGTGTGTGCACTTCATATCTGAGAGTCAAATAGAACCGTCAAATACTGTGGTTACATCGCACTTTGAAAAATTCACTTTTCTTTGGTGCTAAAAAGTACATTTGTGGCGTGCACTTCACATCTGAGAGTCAAATAGAACCGTCAAATACTGTGGTTACATCGCACTTTGAAAAATTCTGACTTTCTTGGTGCTAAAAAGTACATTTGTGGCGTGCACTTCATATCTGAGAGTCAAATAGAACCATCAAATACTGTGGTTACAGCACAGTTTGAAAAATTAAATTTTTTTTGGTGCTAAAAAGTACATTTGTGGGGGGCGGGGCCGGACCGCCAAGCTGGACGGCCGCAGATCAGAGCGGCTCCAGCAAAACGCTGCTGAAAACCCGACAAAAACGAGCATTTCCAGCCGAAATCGGACCGACAGCACGGATGCCCAGAACCAGTGGACTGTTGGACCCGGGGAGAGGCTGGCTCATTGAGCTTCAGTCCCCTGGGGGAGACAATTTCGTTGCCCGAACCTGGGCCTTCTCTCGCGGTGAGCGGGGCAGACGGCCGCTGCCTCACTATCCTGCACCACAGATCCTGGCTGGGGATTCAGACCGGCGCGGATCCGGCTCCGTTCCCCCCCCCCATGGACCGGGGGGGTGATCCCGGTCCTCACCCTGCAGACGTGACTCTTCTAACAAGGCCGGGGAGCCCCTGCATCCAAAATGGCGGGCGCCATGTGCGTGAACGGCACAGAGAATACCCCCCTCCTAGTGTCTATTGGCAGCAAGACGGCTCCTGGTGTCCAGTCCCGCCACATGGGGAAGCTACAAAGCCCGTGGCAATCCTCACAACCACTCCAGCCACCAGCACGAGACACAGGCGGCTCTAAGAGGCGAGTGAGGGGACAGAACGTCAAACAATGACTATTCCTGCCCAGAGCGACCGCACCTTCTACCCAGCGAGACACCCTCAGTAGCGGACCGACCCAGTGCTCGCCCACCATACAGCCTGCAACAGAACAGCCCACGGCAGACCCTTGCAAATATTATCCAGCCATTACAATATGGCGAACACCAACCGACGGATGACCTCAAGCGACAAGCCTACCACAGCAGGACGGCTACCTGGAGGAACAAACGGACAAAACACATCCTGATGCCTGATACCTCACTCCCGACTACTACGACAACAGAGCAGGACTCTCTCAGGTCCAGCCGGGGCCGTGAAGCTATACATTCTGACACCAACTGCTTTGGGCCGGTTCAGAGACGCTCAGAGAAACTAGATATGCCTTATCAACTACAGTGCTCGTGAGTTCCTCATTGTGCAGGTGTCACTGGACGTTTGGGGGCTGTTATTATTGTTATTTTTATTGCTCTAATCCCTCACACCACCGACAACCACTACCATACATTCAAGTAGCAGATATGTCCACGCAAATACACACAGACTGGGGGGCACAGATGACATTAAAAATCTACATGAGGCACTGTACAGACACATGTCACAGCAAACTGCCAGAATGCCTGATTTTATATACACGCAGGGGCTCCTGCTACTACTGGCCTGGGGTGACTGATTGAAGCCACTGACCCACTCTACCTGAAAGCAACATGTTTATACAACGACTCCTAATCGACAGTCTTTTCTGACATAATAAAAATGTGCATAGTATCGTGTTTACCCAAGCTTGATAAAAATATACAAAAATGTGCGAATTTTCATGCCGCAGCCTAACTAATGTAACTCTTGAAACACGCTGTTGTGGCGTACGTCTATACCCTGTAACTGCCTGCACATCAAAAATAAAGAATTAAAAAAAAAAAAAAAAAAGTACATTTGTGGTGTGCACTTCATATCTGAGAGTCAAATAGAACCGTGAAATACTGCTGTGAAATTGCAGTTTGACTAATTCACATTTCTTAGGTGCTAAATAGTACATTTGGTGTGTGCACTTCATATCTGAGAGTCAAATCGAACTGTCAAATACTGTGGTACAGCGCAGTTTTAAAAATGCTAGATTTTTAGGTGCTAAATAGTACACTTGGGGCCTGCACTTCATGTCTGAGAGTCAAATAGAACCGTCAAATACTGCTGTGACATCGCAGTTTGACTAATTCACATTTCTTTGGTGCTAAATAGTACATTTGGTGTGTGCACTTCATATCTGAGAGTCAAATAGAACCATCAAATACTGTGGTTACATCACACTTTGAAAAATTCTATTTTTTTTGGTGCTAAATAGTGCATTTGGGGCCTGCACTTCATATCTGAGAGTCAAATAGAACCATCAAATACTGTGGTGACATCGCACTTTGAAAAAATTCAATTTTTTTTGGTGCTAAAAAGTAAATTTGTGGCGTGCACTTCATATCTGAGAGTCAAATAGAACCGTCAAATACTGCTGTGACATTGCAGTTTGACTAATTCACATTTCTTTGCTGCTAAATAGTACATTTGGTGTGCGCACTTCATATCTGAGAGTCAAATAGAACCGTCAAATACTGCTGTGAGATTGCAGTTTGACTAATTCACATTTCTTAGGTGCTAAATAGTACATTTGGTGTGCGCACTTCATATCTGAGAGTCAAATAGAACCGTCAAATACTGTGGTTACAGTGCAGTTTTAAAAATTCAAATTTTTTTAGATGCTAAATAGTACATTTGGGGCCTGCATTTCATATCTGAGAATCAAATAGAACCGTTGAATACTGCTGTGACATTGCAGTTTGACTAATTCACATTTCTTTGGTGCTGAATAGTGCATTTGGTGTGTGCACTTCATATCTGAGAGTCAAACAGAACCGTCAAATACTGTGGTTACATCGCACTTTAAAAAAATCACTTTTCTTTGGTGCTAAAAAGTACATTTGTGGCGTGCACTTCATATCTGAGAGTCAAGTAAAACCGTCAAATACTGTGGTTACATCACACTTTGAAAAATTCTAATTGTTTTGGTGCTAAAAAGTAAATTTGTGGGGTGCACTTCATATCTGAGAGTTAAATAGAACCATCAAATACTGCGGTTACATCGCACTTTGACAAATTCACATTTTTTTGGTGCTAAAAAGTACATTTGTGGCGTGCACTTCATATCTGAGAGTCAAATAGAACCGTCAAATACTGTGGCTACATCGCACTTTGAAAAATTCTGATTTTCTTGGTGCTAAAAAGTACATTTGTGGCGTGCACTTCATATCTGAGAATCAAATAGAACCGTCAAATACTGTGGTTACATTGCACTTTGAAAAATTCAAATTTTTTTGGGTGCTAAAAAGTACATTTGTGGCGCGCACTTCATATCTGAGAGTCAAATAGAACCGTTAAATACTGTGGTTACATCGCACTTTGAAAAATTCAAATTTTTTGGGTGCTAAAAAGTACATTTGTGGCATGCACTTACTGTGGTTACATCGCACTTTGAAAAATTCTAATTTTCTTGGTGCTATAAAGTACATTTGTGGCATGCACGTCATATCTGAGAGTCAAATAGAACCGTCAAATACTGCTGTGAGATTGCAGTTTGACTAATTCACATTTCTTAGGTGCTAAATAGTACATTTGGTGTGCGCACTTCATATCTGAGAGTCAAATAGAACTGTCAAATACTGTGGTTACATCGCACTTTGAAAAATTCTACTTTTTTCAGTGCTAAAAAGTACATTTGTGGCGCGCACTTCATATCTGAGAGTCAAATAGAACCGTCAAATACTGTGGTTACATCGCACTTTGAAAAATGCAAATTTTTTGGGTGCTAAAAAGTACATTTGTGGCGTGCACTTCATATCTGAGAGTCAAATAGAACCGTCAAATACTGTGGTTACATCGCACTTTGAAAAATGCAAATTTTTTGGGTGCTAAAAAGTACATTTGTGGCGTGCACTTCATATCTGAGAGTCAAATAGAACCGTCAAATACTGTGGTTACATCGCACTTTGAAAAATTCAAATTTAAACCATCCGTTTGGTGGGTGAACGCAAAGAATGAGACGAGCGTCAAATAAGGGACGTGGCCCTGGTCGTGGTGCTGCTGGTATTGGTGGAGCTCCTGTTGCAGCGAGAGGACGTGGTCGATCTGTGCCAGCTACACGCACAAGTGAAACACCTTGTTCAGGTGCGAGTAGGCGACAGAACCTTCAGCGTTATTTGGTAGGCCCGAATGCCGCACTACGAATGGTGAGGCCAGAACAAGTACAGACGATAGTAGATTGGATGTCTGACAGTGCCTCCAGTTCCTTCACATTGTCTCCCACCCGGTCCCCTGCTGAAAGCTCAGAGTTGGCATCTGCAGCCCCTTGCAAATCAGCCAAGCAGTCTGAGCCACAAGTCATGCAGCAGTCTCTTATGCTTTTTGATGACTTTGCTGGTGGGGTTTCCGTGGGCCATCCACCTAGCCCTGCCCCAGAAGTGGAAAAGATTGAGTGCATTGATGCACAACCACTTATGTGTCAGGATGTGGACATGCGAGGACCACCGCAGCACGTCTCTGATGATGACGAAACACAGGTGCCAACTGCTGTGGCTTTCTGCAGTGTGCAGACCGTCAAGGAGGGCAGGATTGAGGAGTGGGTGGAAGATGATGTGGAGGATGATGAGGACATGGAATCATGTCCACATGGAATCAAGGTCATGCGAGTGTCGTGTGCAGTTTGGAGGAAGAGGCGGTGGTCGCACAGAGGCACCAGCATAGCGTACGAGGGAGCAGGGTGCTAAAGCGGAGCAGCCGTCCACTAGACAGTACGCTTGCTACTGCCCACCGCACCCAGGGACAGAGCACACCAAAGCCAGCTCCAAGGAGTTCCCTGGTGTGGCCGTTCTTCAGACAATGTGCTGACGACAAGACACGAGTGGCTTGCACGCTGTGCAATCAGAGCCTGAAGCGAGGCATAAACGTGCTAAACCTGAGCACAACCTGCATGACCAGGCATCTACATCAAAGCACGAGCTGCAGTGGAGTAAGCACCTCAAAAACCAAGAAAGGTCTCAGGCTCCTCCTGCTTCCTCGTCTGCTGCTGTCTCGACCTCTTCCTCCACCTCTGGAGTCACAGTGGCACCTGCCACCCTGCAAACAGAGGATGTGGCAGCAACGCCACCACGTCCGCCACCTTCCCAAGCATCTCCACACTGTCCCATGGAAGCGTTCAGCTGTCCATCTCCCAAACACTGGAGAGAAAGAGGAAGTACCCCCCTAGCCACCCGCGATCCCTGGCCCTGAATGCCAGCATTTCAAAATTCGTGGCCTTTGAAATGCTGTCATTCCGTTTGGTGGAGACGGACAGTTTTAAAAACCTGATGGTGGTGGCTGTCCCACAGTACGTGGTTCCCAGCCGCCACTACTTTTCCAGGCGAGCCATCCCTTCTCTGCACAACCAATTGGCGGACAAAATCAGGTGTGCACTGCGCAACTCCATCTGTGGCAAGGTCCACATAACCACAGATACATGGACCAGTAAGCACGAGCAGGGATGCTATATCTCCCTAACTGCACATTGGGCAAATGTAGTGGCGGCTGGGCCTGAAGCAGATGGCAGTTTGGCACATGTCCTTCCACCACCGAGGATTGCAGGGCACTTCTCTTTGCCTCCTGTTGCCTCCTCCTCCTACTCCGCTTCCTCCTTCTCTACCACTACCTCATCCAGACAGCGTAACACCTTCACCACCATCTTCAGCACAGCCAGAGGGAAATGACAGCAGTTGTTTTAAAACTCATATGTTTGGGGGAAAAAACCCACACAGCGCAGGAGCTGTGGACGGGCATTGAACAACAGACCATGAGTGGTTGTTGCCACTGAGCCTCAAGCCCAGCCTGGTGGTGTGCGATAATGGGCAAAATCTCGTAGCAGCTCTGGGCCTAGCCGGGTTGACGCACATCTCTTGCCTGATGCATGTGCTGAATTTGGTGGTGCAGAAATTCCTAAAAACCAGACCCTGATACACACTGATACACACTGACACAGAGCAGAATAGGGACTGTTCACCCTACATAGGGTCACTTGGCAGGTATGGATTAACACCTATCCTAAGGATCCCTGATACACACTGACACAGAGCAGAATAGGGACTGTTCCCCCTACATAGGGTCACTTGGCAGATATGAATTGACACCTGTCCTCAGAGACCATGATACACACTGGCACAGAGCAGAATAGAGACTGTTCCCCCTACATAGGGTCACTTGGCAGATATGGATTGACACCTGTCCTCGGAGACCATGATACACACTGACACAGAGCAGAATAGAGACTGTTCCCCCTACATAGGGTCACTTGGCAGATATGGATTGACACCTGTCCTCAGAGACCATGATACACACTGACACAGAGCAGAATAGAGACTGTTCCCCCTACATAGGGTCACTTGGCAGATATGGATTGAAACCTGTCCTCAGAGCCCCTAATACACACTGACACAGAGCAGAATAGGGAATGTTCCCCCTACATAGGGTCACTTGGCAGATATGGATTGACACCTGTCCTCAGAGACCATGATACACACTGACACAGAGCAGAATATAGACTGTTCCTCCTACATAGGGTCACTTGGCAGATATGGATTGACACCTGTCCTCAGAGATCATGATACACACTGACACAGAGAAGAATAGAGACTGTTCCCCCTACGTAGGGTCACTTGGCAGATATGGATTGACACCTGTCCTCAGAGACCATATTACACACTGACACAGAGCAGAATAGAGACTGTTCCCCCTACATAGGGTCACTTGGCAGATAGGGATTGACACCTGTCCTCAGAGACCATGATACACACTGACACAGAGCAGAAAAGAGACTGTTCCCCCTACATAGGGTCACTTGGCAGATATGGATTGACACCTGTCCTCAGAGACCATGATACACACTGACACAGAGCAGAATAGAGACTGTTCCCCCTACATAGGGTCACTTGGTAGATATGGATTGAAACCTGTCCTCAGAGCCCCTGATACACACTGACACAGAGCAGAATAGGGACTGTTCCCCCTACATAGGGTCACTTGGCAGATATGGATTGACACCTGTCCTCAGAGATCATGATACACACTGACACAGAGCAGAATAGGGACTGTTCACCCTACATGGGGTCACTTGGCAGGTATCGATTGACACCTATCCTAAGGATCCCTGATACACACTGACAGAGAGCAGAATAGGGATTGTTTCCTACATAGGGTCACTTGGCAGATATGGATTGACACCTGTCCTCAGAGACCATGATACACACTGACACAGAGCAGAATAGAGACTGTTCCCCCTACATAGGGTCACTTGGCAGATATGGATTGACACCTGTCCTCAGAGACCATGATACACACTGACACAGAGGAGAATAGAGACTGTTCCCCCTACATAGGGTCACTTGGCAGATATGGATTGACACCTGTCCTCAGAGCCCCTGATACACACTGACACAGAGCAGAATAGGGATTGTTCCCCCTACATAGGGTCACTTGGCAGATATGGATTGACACCTGTCCTCAGAGATCATGATACACACTGACACAGAGCAGAATAGAGACTGTTCCCCCTACATAGGGTCACTTGGCAGATATGGATTGACACCTGTCCTCAGAGCCCCTGATACACACTGACACAGAGCAGAATAGGGACTGTTCACCCTACATAGGGTCACTTGGCAGGTATGGATTGACACCTTTCCTAAGGATCTCTGATACACACTGACACAGAGCAGAATAGGGACTGTTCCCCCTACATAGGGTCACTTGGCAGATATGGATTGACACCTGTCCTCAGAGACCATGATACACACTGACACAGAGCAGAATAGAGACTGTTCCTCCTACATAGGGTCACTTGGCAGATATGGATTGACACCTATCCTCAGAGACCATGATACACACTGACACAGAGCAGAATAGAGACTGTTCCCCCTACATAGGGTCACTTGGCAGATATGGATTGACACCTGTCCTCAGAGATCATGATACACACTGACACAGAGCAGAATAGGGACTGTTCACCCTACATGGGGTCACTTGGCAGGTATCGATTGACACCTATCCTAAGGATCCCTGATACACACTGACAGAGAGCAGAATAGGGATTGTTTCCTACATAGGGTCACTTGGCAGATATGGATTGACACCTGTCCTCAGAGACCATGATACACACTGACACAGAGCAGAATAGAGACTGTTCCCCCTACATAGGGTCACTTGGCAGATATGGATTGACACCTGTCCTCAGAGACCATGATACACACTGACACAGAGGAGAATAGAGACTGTTCCCCCTACATAGGGTCACTTGGCGGATATGGATTGACACCTGTCCTCAGAGCCCCTGATACACACAGACACAGAGCAGAATAGGGATTGTTCCCCCTACATAGGGTCACTTGGCAGATATGGATTGACACCTGTCCTCAGAGATCATGATACACACTGACACAGAGCAGAATAGAGACTGTTCCCCCTACATAGGGTCACTTGGCAGATATGGATTGACACCTGTCCTCAGATCCCCTGATACACACTGACACAGAGCAGAATAGGGACTGTTCACCCTACATAGGGTCACTTGGCAGGTATGGATTGACACCTATCCTAAGGATCTCTGATACACACTGACACAGAGCAGAATAGGGACTGTTCCCCCTACATAGGGTCACTTGGCAGATATGGATTGACACCTGTCCTCAGAGACCATGATACACACTGACACAGAGCAGAATAGAGACTGTTCCCCCTACATAGGGTCACTTGGCAGATATGGATTGACACCTATCCTCAGAGACCATGATACACACTGACACAGAGCAGAATATAGACTGTTCCCCCTACATAGGGTCACTTGGCAGATATGGATTGACACCTGTCCTCAGAGACCATTAAACACACTGACACAGAGCAGAATAGAGACTGTTCCCCCTACATAGGGTCACTTGGCAGATATGGATTAACACCTGTCCTCAGAGATCATGATACACACTGACACAGAGCAGAATAGAGACTGTTCCCCCTACATAGGGTCACTTGGCAGGTATGGGTTGACACCTATCTTAAGGATCCCTGATACACACTGACACAGAGCAGAATAGGGACTGTTCCCCCTACATAGGGTCACTTGGCAGATATGGATTTACACCTGTCCTCTGGGACCCTGATACACACGGACACAGAGCAGAATAGGGACTGTTCACCCTACATAGACTCACTTGGCAGGTATGGATTGACACCTATCCTAAGGATCCCTGATACACACTGACACAGAGCAGAATAGGGACTGTTCCCTCTACATAGGGTCACTTGGCAGATATGGATTGACACCTGTCCTCTGGGACCCTGATCCACACTGACACAGAGCAGAATAAGGACTGTTCACCCTGCATAGGGTCACTTGGCAGGTATGGATTGACACCTATCCTAAGGATCCCTGATACACACTGACACAGAGCAGAATAGGGACTGTTCCCCCTACATAGGGTCACTTGGCAGATATGGATTGACACCTGTCCTCAGAGACCTAATTGTGTAATAATGATTATACTATTACCTATTATATAATATTGGCAGGGGCAAGGAAATTCCCTCTAAATAGATGGGTATAGGCAGCGAGTATGGAGACCGGAGTGATAAAGTGTCAATAAGGTGATATAAAATTAAATGTATCACAGACACACAGCCACCCTTTCTCTTAGCTAGTTTCCAGAAATGCTGGATAGGTAGAAGGGCTATAAAGACTCAGATAGGTCTAAGAAGAATCCTCTAAACTAGCCCTAATCTCCTTAAACACCTTCAAGGGTGTTCTAAGCTAAAGCTCAATCTAAACGTTTAGATGACTGCCTGATTTCCCATCACAGATGCTGGCTAGGAATAACAGTGTGCAAGACAAAAAGTGGGTCTAAGTGCCCATAGTGCAGTAAAGTGTCCCTAGTGAAGTGAAAAAGAGAATAGCGAGCTGGCGCCCAAGAGAATAACGATGTTACGGTCACCGGCCCGCCGAGCCTCACGGTCGTGCCCGACCGGCACGACCGCTCCGACTACACGAGCTTACCTGCTCGTCGGCGAGCCGGGAACCGCGCACGTAGTTCTTCCGGGCATCGCGCCCAGATCCAAGATGGCGCCGACCGCGTGGTCGCGTCTATTGCTAGCCCCACCCCCGAGAATTATACCAACGTGTGCGTGACGTCACGACGTCAACGCACACGCACGTTTTGGGGTCAGAGGTCGCCCTCTGACCAATCATAGCCTAGAGAGGGGTATTTAAACCCCTAGCTTTCCCCATTACTTTGCCATGTCGTGGTTTCAGTTTCCTGGTTTCCTGAAAGTGCTATTCTCGTGTTTCTGATTTCCTGGTATCCTGATCCTTGGCGTTTCCCTGGTTATTCTGATCTCTGGTTTCCCTGACTTGGCTTGTTTAATCGGTATTGAGTATTTTCTGGCTTCCTTGACCTCGGCTTTCCCTTTGACCATTCTCTGTCTCTAGCGTATTAGTCCGGCCATTCTAAGGTCCGGTTTACGCTCTATCCTATTATTTTCCTTTTCTTTCTTATGTATATGTTTACATAGTTTCTGCGTGCTGGACCACATTACTAGTCGTGACATTACGACATGGCCATGGATCCTGCAGAACTATGCAAGCATATGATCGCATGTGAGAGTAGGGTGGAGGATATGGACCACAGGTTAGACCAATTTGCCCAGGCATTTCAGACCTTGCTCCAGAGGACTGCCTATTTAGAGGTTCCTCCGGTACCACCTGTGGTTCCGCCACCTGTGGTGGTTCCCGTACCACATAAACCACCGTCCATAACCTTGTCACCGCCCCCTCGCTATGGAGGTGATTCCAAGGAATTCAGAGGTTTTTTAAACCAAATTGAATACCACTTTGAGGCCTCCCCAGGTTCATTCCCAACAGATAGATCGAAAATTGGCTATCTGATGAACCAATTAACAGGAAAGGCCTTAACCTGGGCTAACCCCTTATGGGAAAGTGGTGACGCAGTAGCCCGTGATTACAATACTTTTCTTACGGCCTTTAAGGCTACGTTTGAACCTAAAGGCAGGGAGAAGAACGCTGCCAAAGCCCTTATGAGAATCAAGCAAGGCAGTCGTTCTGTAGCCGATTATGCAATAGAGTTCAGGACATTAGCATCTGAGGTTGATTGGACCAATAGTGGTCTGGTGGCTGCTTTCTCTGAGGGTCTAGCTGAGAGTATACAAGATGAGACTGCAGCTAGAGACCTTCCGGTTAATCTTAACGAGTTTATTGCATACATGATAGACATTGATAACCGGCTCAGAGAGAGAGAGAAAAACAAACAACGTAACAGACGTTCTAATTTGTCCATAGCCCCTCGTTTCTCTAACCCAGTGGTGAGTAGCCAAACTCCTCTTCCGGAACCTGAACCCATGCAATTGGGTAGCGCTAAACTCACTGAGGCAGAGAGACAACACAGACGTAACGAGGGGTTATGTATGTATTGTGGCAAGAAGGGACATCTAAGATCGTCATGCCCGGTTCGGCCAGAAAACTTGCACACCTAAGGCACGTACGGGGACCGACCTTAGGTGTGATGTATATGTCCCCTAAATTGACTAAGAACCGTTTCCTTATCAAAGTAACCTTATCTTTCGAGAACACTACTGTTCAATGTGAGGCTATGATTGACTCTGGGGCAGCGGAGAATTTCCTAGACAAAGAATTCTCTGCAAAACATCTCCTGCCCTTAAGACATAAAGAGAAACCTATAGCAGTCGAGGCCATTGATGGAAGGCCTCTTACCCAGCCTTTCATCACACACGAAACTCTGCCAATCACTGTTTCAGTAGGTATTCTCCATTCTGAAGAAATGACCTTTCAAATTATATCTTCACCTACAGTTCCGATAATACTCGGTTTCCCTTGGCTCCTGAAACACAATCCACGTTTGGATTGGATTGAAGGAGAGATTGTGAGTTGGGGTGAGAGATGCAAAGGTGTCTGCTTTAAGCAAATCCCACAACCTATTGGCACCATTAATGTTCCTGTTACACCTCCCTTGACCACACAAATTCCACAGCAGTATATGGATTTGAAAGAGGTATTTAACAAGGTCCAGTCAGAAGGGTTACCTCCTCATAGACCTTATGACTGTACTATAAACTTATTACCAGGGACTATGCCTCCCAAGGGAGGAATCTATGCCTTGTCCCCCCAGGAAAATCTTTGTTTAGAGGAATACATTAAGGAGGCTCTCAGAAAGGGTCATATCCGTAGGTCCTCCTCACCAGCCGGGGCTGGATTCTTCTTTGTCTCTAAAAAAGAAGGAGACCTACGCCCTTGTATTGATTATAGGGGTTTGAATAGGATTACCATTAAAAACGCCTACCCTATTCCCCTTATATCAGAGCTATTTGACAGATTGAAGGGAGCTCGAGTCTTTACCAAGCTCGATCTCCGAAGTGCATACAATCTGGTCAGGATTAAGGACGGTCACGAATGGAAGACCGCATTTAACACCAGAATGGGACATTACGAATACCTGGTTATGCCGTTTGGATTATGTAACGCTCCAGCGGTATTCCAGGATTTTATTAACGATGTCCTAAGAGAGTACCTTCACATGTTCGTTCTAGTGTATTTGGACGACATTCTCATCTATTCCCCAGACCTAGAGACACATCACGAACATGTGAGAATTGTACTGAAAACCCTGTTACAAAACGGCCTTTACTGTAAACTGGAGAAATGCCAGTTTGACCAAACGGAGATACAATTCCTTGGATACGTTATATCTCCGTCTGGTTTCCAGATGGATCCTCGCAAACTGGAGGCAGTCTTACAGTGGCCATTACCCAAGGGCCTTAAAGCTACTCAACGCTTTATAGGTTTTGCAAATTACTACCGCAAATTCATAAGGGGATTTTCCTCCGTGATTTCCCCTATAACCAATTTAACAAAAAAAGGAACAAATTGTATATCTTGGCCCAAAGAAGCAAGAGAGGCATTTGAACAATTAAAATTTTTATTTTCCTCAGCACCTGTCCTGACCCATCCTGATCCATCCAAACCATTTATCCTAGAGGTGGATGCATCAGAGACAGGAGTTGGAGCCATTCTGTCTCAAAGAGAAAGTCCTGATACGCCTTTACATCCCTGTGGATTTTACTCTCGCAAACTCACACCTGCAGAGAGGAATTACGACATAGGGAATAGGGAACTTTTGGCCATTGTACTTGCCCTTAAGGAATGGAGGCATCTCTTGGAAGGTTCCAAAGAGCCACTTTTGATCTTTACTGATCATAAGAATTTGGCTTATATTGGGGACGCTAAGAGACTGTCCTCTCGTCAGGCTAGGTGGTCATTGTTCCTCTCCCGATTCAATTTCGTAATTACGTACAGGCCTGGTACTAAAAACACCAAGGCAGATGCACTTTCTCGGCAGTTTGAGACAGATGAAGTACCAGAACAGGTGATATATCCTATTGTACCTCCTGAATGCCTCATTGCCACTACTGTTTCTGAAGTGTCTTCTCCACTCTTCTGTGCCATAATAGCAGATCAAACTCAGGCACCTGTGGGAAAACCTCCGGACAAACTGTATGTGTCACCTCAGTTTCGAAAGAAGGTACTAGATTTGTTCCATGACAACCTCACAGCGGGCCATCCTGGAGTCCATAAAACTCTCTCAGCCGTCTCCAGGAGATTTTGGTGGCCTGCTCTTAGAAACGATATCAAAGATTATGTTGGGGCATGTCAAATATGTGCCGTTTCTAAAGTTCCTCCTAGGTCACCTCCTGGACTGTTACAACCACTGCCCATACCTAGTGCTCCATGGACCCACTTGGCCATGGATTTCATTTTGGATCTACCCAGTTCAAACGGTTTTAATACAGTCCTTATGGTTATTGATAGATTCACGAAGATGGCACATTTCGTCCCACTTAAGAAATTACCATCTGCTCAAGATCTTGTTCAAATATTCTTGAGAGAGATCTTTCGGTTGCACGGTGTACCCAAAAACATAGTATCTGACAGAGGTACCCAGTTTGTTTCTAGGTTTTGGCGTTCCTTTTGCAAACAATTGGGCGTCGAGCTCTCCTTTTCGTCAGCATATCACCCTCAAACAAATGGAGCAGCAGAGAGGGCGAATCAGTCTTTAGAAGCCTATTTACGTTGCTTTATAAATGCCAATCAATCTAACTGGTATGAGCTCTTACCCATGGCTGAGTTCGCCAGAAACAACGCCACTCATGAATCTTCTAATCACAGTCCATTCTTTGTTAATCAGGGTTATCACCCCGCTGTTTTACCTTCTGCATTCTCAGACACAGAAATCCCCGCTTTGAACACCCGTTTAGAATCGATTCATGATACCTGGGATTCCGTCCATTCAGCTCTGCAAAAAGCCTCATTCCGAGCAAAGGTCCAAGCTGACAAGAAACGGGGCGCTAATCCTGTCTATCTTCCAGGTGACAGGGTGTGGCTCTCCACAAGACATATCAAGCTTAAGGTCCCATCCATGAAATTTGCCCCTCGGTACATTGGTCCCTTTCGAGTTACCCAACGTATTAATCCAGTGACCTATTCTTTGGCACTACCGGCTCATATGAGAATAGCGAATACTTTCCATGTGTCTCTGCTCAAGCCCCTTACTTGCAATCGCTACACCAGGGTATCCACTCCTCCTCCGCCCTTGGTAGTGGGTGATCAAGAAGAATACGAAGTCCATTCTATCATGGACTCCAAATTATCCAGAGGTGTCTTGTCCTATCTCGTTGACTGGAAGGGTTATGGTCCCGAGGAACGTTGTTGGGTTCCTGCTGACCGGGTCCATGCGCCCCGTCTTATCCGGTCATTTCACAACCGCTTTCCTCTTAAGCCGGGTCCTTCCCGCCCGGTGCGCGGTCTTCGAGTGGGGGGTACTGTTGCGGTCACCGGCCCGCCGAGCCTCACGGTCGTGCCCGACCGGCACGACCGCTCCGACTACACGAGCTTACCTGCTCGTCGGCGAGCCGGGAACCGCGCACGTAGTTCTTCCGGGCATCGCGCCCAGATCCAAGATGGCGCCGACTGCGTGGTCGCGTCTATTGCTAGCCCCGCCCCCGAGAATTATACCAACGTGTGCGTGACGTCACGACGTCAACGCACACGCACGTTTTGGGGTCAGAGGTCGCCCTCTGACCAATCATAGCCTAGAGAGGGGTATTTAAACCCCTAGCTTTCCCCATTACTTTGCCATGTCGTGGTTTCAGTTTCCTGGTTTCCTGAAAGTGCTATTCTCGTGTTTCTGATTTCCTGGTATCCTGATCCTTGGCGTTTCCCTGGTTATTCTGATCTCTGGTTTCCCTGACTTGGCTTGTTTAATCGGTATTGAGTATTTTCTGGCTTCCTTGACCTCGGCTTTCCCTTTGACCATTCTCTGTCTCTAGCGTATTAGTCCGGCCATTCTAAGGTCCGGTTTACGCTCTATCCTATTATTTTCCTTTTCTTTCTTATGTATATGTTTACATAGTTTCTGCGTGCTGGACCACATTACTAGTCGTGACAAACGAGCTGGCGCCCTATCTGGGGACGTGTATATGGCATCGATTTTAGGAACCTGGAGATGGAAAAAGATGCTTGGTCGGTCCTCCTACTTCAAATTTGGGGCACTGCGCGTGCAATCTAATGTTCCACCAGATAGGAGGGGTGTGTTAAGTAGTACTATTCCAATCAGTTTCATCCCTGTTATGTGCCTTTTTTTTGGTTTGGTTTTTGAAGCCACAGTGTAGCACCAGAGGGCCGAAAAATTAGGCATGTACACATGCCTCAAAAATTAGGTATTGTTGCAGCCGCTGCTGTAGCAGCGGCCATAAAAATTTATGTTTGTTTCCCATGCACAAAGTGCCCTAAAACATTGCGGCTTGAACCCTAGTTGGCAAGTCAACCGGCATTCAGAGATACAATACAGCAGCGTGTGGACCATTTTTAGCCCAAGGCAGCTCATCTCATCAGGCCTTTTTTAGTCTAATGTATCGCCCACTGTCAGTCCCTTCGGGATCCATCCCTCATTCATCTTAATAAAGGTGAGGTAATCTAGACTTTTTTGACCTAGGCGACTTCTCTTCTCAGTGACAATACTTCCTGCTGCACTGAAGGTCCTTTCTGACAGGACACTTGAAGCGGGGCAGAAGTTCTATCGCAAATTGGGATAGCTCAGGCCACAGGTCAAGCCTGCACACCCAGTAGTCAAGGGGTTCATCACTCCTCAGAGTGTCGATATCTGCAGTTAAGGTGAGGTAGTCTGCTACCTGTCGGTCGAGTCATTCTCTGAGGGTGGATCCCAAAGGGCTGTGGCGATGCGTAGGACTTAAAAAGCTCTGCATGTCCTCCATCAACAACACATCTTTAAAGCGTCCTGTCCTTGCCGGCGTGGTCGTGGGAGGAGGAGGATGACTTTCACCTCTTCCCCTGTTAGATTCCCGTTGTGCTGTGACATCACCCTTATACGCTGTGTAAAGCATACTTTTTAATTTATTTTGCAAATGCTGCATCCTTTCCGACTTGTTGTAATTTGGTAACGTTTCCGCCACTTTCTGCTTATACCGGGGGTCTAGTAGCGTGGACACCCAGTACAGGTCATTATTTTTATACGAGGGTCCCTCAACAGGCACGACAGCATGAAAGACCCCATTTGCACAAGGTTGGATGCCGAGCTACTCATTTCCCGTTCCTCCTCCTCAGTGATTTCAATGAAGGTATGTTCTTCCCCCCAGCCACGTACAACACCACGGGTACCAGTTGGTGACAATGAGCACCCTGGGATGCCTGTTGTGGTTGGTCTTCCTCCTCCTCCACAAAGCCACATTCCTCCTCTGACTCCTCTTCCTCACAATCCTCTTCCAACGTTGCCGCAGGTCCAGCAAGTGATGCTGATAAGGCTGTTTCTGGTGGTGATGGTGACCACAACTCTTCCTCTTCACGCTGATCTACGGCCTGATCCAGCACTCTTCGCAGGGCACGCTCCAGGAAGAAAACAAATGGTATGATGTCGCTGATGGTGCCTTCGGTGCGACTGACTAGGTTTGTCACCTCTTCAAAAGGACGCATGAGCCTACAGGCATTGCGCATGAGCATCCAGTAACGTGGCAAAAAAATTCCCAGCTCCCCAGAGGCTGTCCCAGCACCCCGGTCATACAAATATTCATTAACGGCTTTTTCTTGTTGGAGCAGGCGGGTCGAACATTAGGAGTGTTGAATTCCAACGTGTCGGGCTGTCGCAAATCAAGCGCCTCACTGGCATGTTGTTTCGCCGCTGGATATCTGCAAAGTGCGCCATGGCCGTGTATGAACGCCTGAAATGGCCACACACCTTCCTGGCCTGCTTCAGGACATCCTGTAAGCCTGTGTACTTATGCACAAAGCTTTGTACGATCAGATTACACACATGTGCCATGCACGGCACGTGTCAACTTGCCCAACTTCAATGCCGCCAACAAATTTGTTCCGTTGTCACAAACCACTTTGCCGATATCCAGTTGCTGCGGAGTCAGCCACTTTTCCACCTGTCCGTTCAGGGCGGACAGGAGTGCTTGTCCGGTGTGACTCTCTGCTTTCAAGCAAGTCAAACCCAAACCCGTACCCGGGATGTGGAATAGTACCTGTGGAGCTGGGGGGGTGCCGTTGATGTGGAGCAAGATGCAGCAGCAGAAGAGGACTCAGCCGAAGATGATGGAGTAGGAGGAGTAGAGGAGGTGGCAGCAGGCCTGCCTGCAAGTCGTGGCGGTGTCACCAACTCCTCTGCAGAGCCACACAGAGCCACGCATTCAGCAGGTTTACCCAATGCGCAGTGTAGGTGATATACCTGCCCTGACCATGCTTTGCAGACCAGGTATCAGTGGCCAGATGGACCCTTGCCCCAACACTGTGTGCCAGACATGCCATTACTTCCTTTTGCACAATCGAGTACAGGTTGGGGATTGCCTTTTGTGAAAAGAAATTTCGTCCGGGTACCTTCCACTGCGGTGTCCCAATAGCTACAAATTTTTTGAACGCCTCAGACTCCACCAGCTTGTATGGTAAAAGCTGGCGGGCTAATAGTTCAGACAAGCCAGCTGTCAAACGCTGGGCAAGGGGGTAACTTTCTGACATTGGCTTCTTACGCTCAAACATGTCCTTGACAGACACCTGACTGTGGGCAGATGAGCGGGAACTGCTCAAGGCGAGAGACGGAGTGGGGCAAGGAGGACAGCAGTGGTTGACGTGGCTGAAGATGCTGGACCAGGAGGAGGATGGCGGCTTTGAGTTTGTGTGCTGCTTGTACTCATGTGTTGATCTCATAGGCGTTTGTGGTGTTGGACTTCCCACGACTCAGTTTCTTTTGGCACAGGTTGCACATGGCATCGCTGTTGTCAGTGGCAGACACACAAAAAAAATGCCACACTGCTGAGCTCTGCAATGACGGCATTCTGGTGGTGGACACAGCATGCGTTGATTGGCGTGCTGTTGGGCTGACCCCGGGTGCCGATGCATGCTGTCTGACTGTGCCACTAGCTCCTTGCGACGACCTCCCCCTGCTTCCAACTCGTCTCCTCCTCCTCCTCCTCTCTGTCTCCCCATCTGAACTTTCGCCCTGTTCTTCTTCTTGCCGAGCAGGCACCCACATGACATCCATGGACGCATCGTCATCATCAACCACTTCACTTGTATCTGACAACTCAGCAAAGGAAGTAGCAGCGGGTACAACATCATCATCATCACACCGTACGTCCATGTGTGTAATGCTGCCTGCCTGAGATATATCCCTGTTATCTACATCCTCTGGCAATAATGGTTGCGCAACACTCATTTCTTCAAACGGATGTGTAAATAACTCCTCTGACATACCAAGTGAAGCGGCTGTGGTGCTAGTGTTGGTGGTTGCGGCAGGCGGGTGAGTGGTATCTTGAGAGGTGCCCGAAGCTAAGCTGGAGGAGGATGGTGCGTCATGGTTCCGAGCGGAAGCTGTAGAAGATTGGGTGTCCTGTGTTAGCCTGTCAACTATGTCCTCAGAACTTTTCAAGTTCAGGGTACGTGGCCTCTGAAAACTGGGCATTATTCTAGGGCAAAAGGGAATCACAGCATCATGACCACGATGGCCCCTGCGGGGTGGCCTGCCTCTGCCTGTCATTTTTTGGGGGATTAGTGGTACTATGCGTGCAAGCTACTGTGCGACCAGATATGAGTGGCACTGTGCAGTGGCAGAGGTTGGCAGAGTACACGCTGTAGGCCTGACACACCCGCTTGAAGACAACTACCGTATATACTCGAGTATAAGCCGACCCGAATATAAGCCGAGGCCCCTAATTTTACCCAAAAAAACTGGGAAAACTTATTGACTCGAGTATAAGACTAGGGTGGGAAATGCAGCAGCTACTGGTAAATTTCTAAATAAAATTAAATCCTATAAAAATTATATTAATTGAATATTTATTTACAGTGTGTGTATATAATGAATGCAGTGTGTGTGTATGAATGTGGTTTGTGTGTATGAATGCAGTGTGTGTGTATGAGTTCAGTGTGTGTATGAGTGCAGCATGTGTATGAGTGCAGTGTGTGTGTATATGAGTGCAGTGTGTGTATGAATGCAGTGTGTGTGTATGAATGCAGTGTGTGTATGAGTGCAGTGTGTGTGTGTATATGAGTGCAGTGTGTGTATGAATGCAGTGTGTGTGTATGAGTGCAGTGTGTGTGTTTGAGTGCTGTGTGTGTATGAATGCAGTGTGTGTGTGTATGAGTGCAGTGTGTGTGTATGAGTGCAGTGTGTCTGTATGAATGCAGTGTGTATGAATGCAGTGTGTGTGTATGAGTGCAGTGTGTGTGTGTGTGTGTGTTGCAGAGCCTTGGTGGGGGGTGGGCAATTTTATTATTATTTTTGTAATTATTTTAATAATTTTTTTCATTATTATTTTTTATTATATTTATTATTATTTTTAATTTAATTTTATAATTTTTTTTATAATTTTTTATTTTATTATTATTTAAAAAAAATGCGTCCCCCCCTCCCTGCTTGATACATGGCAGGGAGGGGGCTCTCACTCCCTGGTGGTCCAGTGGATGGGCACTGTGTAGGAGGGGGGCTGGCCGGAAGCACTTACCTCTCCTGCAGTTCCTGTCAGCTCCCTCCTCCTCAGCGCCGGTCCGTGCAGCTCCCTCTGCCAGCTCACAGTGTAAGTCTCGCGGCCGCACTATGACCCCGCGGCTCTCGCGAGACTTACACTGGGAGATGACAGAGGTGCTGAACGGACCGGCGCGGAGGAGAAGGGAGATGACAGGAGCTGCAGGAGAGGTAAGCCCCAAGTCTGTATTATGGCAATGTAAATTGCCATAATACAGACAATTGACTCGAGTATAAGCCGAGTTGGGGTTTTTCAGCACAAAAAATGTGCTGAAAAACTCGGCTTATACTCGAGTATATACGGTAACTGCTATTCAAACTATAACAGTAAAAAAAAATTTTTGGTTTTTAAATCAATGCTATTGTGACACCAGATATGAGTGGCAATGTGCACTTGCAGAGGTTGGCAGAGTACACGCTGAAGGCCTGACACAAGCTTTAAGGACACTGACTGCTATTAGCTTACAGTGAAAAACTTTTTTTCTTTTTAAAGGCACGCTATATTGACACCAGATATGAGTGGCAAACTGTACTTGCAGAGTTGGCAGAGTACACGCTGAAGGCCTGACACCTGCTTTAAGGACACTGACTGCTATTAGCTTACAGTGAAAAACTTTTTTCTTTTTAAAGGCACGCTATAGTGACACCAGATATGAGTGGCAAAGTGCACTTGCAGAGGTTGGCAGAGCACACGCTGAAGGCCTGACACCCGCTTTAAGGACACTGACTGCTATTAGCTTACAGTGAAAAACGTTTTTTCTTTTTAAAAGCACGCTATAGTGACACCAGATATGAGTGGCAAAGTGCACTTGCAGAGGTTGGCAGAGCACACGCTGAAGGCCTGACACCCGCTTTAAGGACACTGACTGCTATTAGCTTACAGTGAAAAACTTTTTTTCTTTTTAAAGGCACGCTATAGTGACACCAGATATGAGTGGCAAAGTACACTGGCAGAGGTTGGCAGAGCACACGCTGAAGGCCTGACACCCGCTTTAAGGACACTGACTGCAATTAGCTTACAGTGAAATATTTTTTTTCTTTTTAAAGGCACGCTATAGTGACACCAGATATGAGTGTCAAAGTGCACTTGCAGAGGTTGGCACAACACACGCTGAAGGCCTGACACCCGCTTTAAGGACACTGACTGCTATTAGCTTATAGTGAATTTTTTTTTTCTTTTTAAAGGCACGCTATAGTGACACCAGATATGAGTGGCAAAGTGCACTTTCAGAGGTTGGCACAACACACGCTGAAGGCCTGACACCCGCTTTAAGGACACTGACTGCTATTAGCTTACAGTGAATTTTTTTCTTTTTAAAGGCACGCTATAGTGACAGCAGATATGAGTGGCAAAGTACACTGTCAGAGGTTGGCAGAGCACACGCTGAAGGCCTGACACCCGCTTTAAGGACACTGACTGCTATTAGCTTACTGTGAAAAACGTTTTTTCTTTCTAAAGGCACACTATAGTGACACCAGATATGAGTGGCAAAGTGCACTTGCAGAGGTTGGCAGAGCACACGCTGAAGGCCTGACACCCGCTTTAAGGACACTGACTGCAATTAGCTTACAGTGAAAAACTTTTTCTTTTTAAAGGCACGCTATAGTGACACCAGATATGAGTGGCAAAGTGCACTTGCAGAGGTTGGCACAACATACGCTGAAGGCCTGACACCCGCTTTAAGGACACTGACTGCTATTAGCTTACAGTGAAAAACTTTTTTTTCTTTTTAAAGGCACGCTATAGTGACACCAGATATGAGTGGCAAAGTGCACTTGCAGAGGTTGGCACAACACACGCTGAAGGCCTGACACCCGCTTTAAGGACACTGACTGCTATTAGCTTATGGTGATTTTTTTTTTCTTTTTAAAGGTACGCTATAGTGACACCAGATATGAGTGGCAAAGTACACTGGCAGAGGTTGGCAGAGCACACGCTGAAGGCCTGACACACGCTTTAAGGACACTGACTGCTATTAGCTTACAGTGAAAAACTTTTTTCTTTCTAAAGGCACGCTATAGTGACACCAGATATGAGTGGCAAAGTGCACTTGCAGAGGTTGGCAGAGCACACGCTGAAGGCCTGACACCCGCTTTAAGGACACTGACTGCTATTAGCTTACAGTGAAAAACTTTTTTCTTTCTAAAGGCACGCTATAGTGACACCAGATATGAGTGGCAAAGTGCACTTGCAGAGGTTGGCAGAGCACACGCTGAAGGCCTGACACCCGCTTTAAGGACACTGACTGCTATTAGCTTACAGTGAAATTTTTTTTTTCTTTTTAAAGGCACGCTATAGTGACACCAGATATGAGTGGCAAAGTGCACTTGCAGAGGTTGGCACAACACACGCTGAAGGCCTGACACCCGCTTTAAGGACACTGACTGCTATTAGCTTACAGTGAATTTTTTTTTTCTTTTTAAAGGCACGCTATAGTGACACCAGATATGAGTGGCAAAGTGCACTTGCAGAGTTGGCAGAGCACACGCTGAAGGCCTGACACCCGCTTTAAGGACACTGACTGCTATTAGCTTACAGTGAAAATCTTTTTTTATTTTTAAAGGCACGCTATAATAACACCAGATATGAGTGTCAAAGTGCACTTGCAGAGGTTTGCAGAGCACACGCTGAAGGCCTGACACCCGCTTTAAGGACACTGACTGCTATTAGCTTACAGTGAAGAACGTTTTTTCTTTTTAAAGGCACGCTATAGTGACACCACATATGAGTGGCAAAGTGCACTTGCAGAGGTTGACAGAGCACACACTGAAGGCCTGACACCCGCTTTAAGGACACTGACTGCTATTAGCTTACAGTGAAATATTTTTTTTCTTTTTAAAGGCACGCTATAGTGACACCAGATATGAGTGGCAAAGTGCACTTGCAGAGGTTGGCAGAGCACACGCTGAAGGCCTGACACCCGCTTTAAGGAAACTGACTGCAATTAGCTTACAGTGAAAAACTTTTTTTTCTTTTTAAAGGCACGCTATAGTGACACCAGATATGAGTGGCAAAGTGCACTTGCAGAGGTTGGCACAACACACGCTGAAGGCCTGACACCCGCTTTAAGGACACTGACTGCTATTAGCTTACAGTGAAAATCTTTTTTTCTTTCTAAAGGCACGCTATAGTGACACCAGATATGAGTGGCAAAGTGCACTTGCAGAGGTTGGCAGAGCACACGCTGAAGGCCTGACACCCGCTTTAAGGACACTGACTGCAATTAGCTTACAGTGAAAATTTTTTTTCTTTTTAAAGGCACGCTATAGTGACACCAGATATGAGTGGCAAAGTGCACTTGCAGAGGTTGGCACAACACACGCTGAAGGCCTGACACCCGCTTTAAGGACACTGACTGCTATTAGCTTACAGTGAATTTTTTTCTTTTTAAAGGCACGCTATAGTGACACCAGATATGAGTGGCAAAGTGCACTTGCAGAGGTTGGCACAACACACGCTGAAGGCCTGACACCCGCTTTAAGGACACTGACTGCTATTAGCTTACAGTGAATTTTTTTTTTCTTTTTAAAGGCACGCTATAGTGACACCAGATATGAGTGGCAAAGTGCACTTGCAGAGTTGGCAGAGCACACGCTGAAGGCCTGACACCCGCTTTAAGGACACTGACTGCTATTAGCTTACAGTGAAAATCTTTTTTTATTTTTAAAGGCACGCTATAATAACACCAGATATGAGTGTCAAAGTGCACTTGCAGAGGTTTGCAGAGCACACGCTGAAGGCCTGACACCCGCTTTAAGGACACTGACTGCTATTAGCTTATAGTGAAGAACGTTTTTTCTTTTTAAAGGCACGCTATAGTGACACCAGATATGAGTGGCAAAGTGCACTTGCAGAGGTTGACAGAGCACACGCTGAAGGCCTGACACCCGCTTTAAGGACACTGACTGCTATTAGCTTACAGTGAAATATTTTTTTTCTTTTTAAAGGCACGCTATAGTGACACCAGATATGAGTGGCAAAGTGCACTTGCAGAGGTTGGCAGAGCACACGCTGAAGGCCTGACACCCGCTTTAAGGACACTGACTGCAATTAGCTTACAGTGAAAAACTTTTTTTTCTTTTTAAAGGCACGCTATAGTGACACCAGATATGAGTGGCAAAGTGCACTTGCAGAGGTTGGCACAACACACGCTGAAGGCCTGACACCCGCTTTAAGGACACTGACTGCTATTAGCTTACAGTGAATTTTTTTTCTTTTTAAAGGCACGCTATAGTGACACCAGATATGATTGGCAAAGTGCACTTGCAGAGGTTGGCACAACACACGCTGAAGGCCTGACACCCGCTTTAAGGACACTGACTGCTATTAGCTTACAGTGATTTTTTTTTTCTTTTTAAAGGCACGCTATAGTGACACCAGATATGAGTGGCAAAGTGCACTTGCAGAGGTTGGCAGAGCACACGCTGAAGGCCTGACACCCGCTTTAAGGACACTGACTGCAATTAGCTTACAGTGAAAAACTTTTTTTCTTTTTAAAGGCACGCTATAGTGACACCAGATATGAGTGGCAAAGTGCACTTGCAGAGGTTGGCACAACACACGCTGAAGGCCTGACACCCGCTTTAAGGACACTGACTGCTATTAGCTTACAGTGAAATTTTTTTTTCTTTTTAAAGGCACGCTATAGTGACACCAGATATGAGTGGCAAAGTACACTGGCAGAGGTTGGCAGAGCACACGCTGAAGGCCTGACACCCGCTTTAAGGACACTGACTGCTATTAGCTTACAGTGAAAAACTTTTTTTCTTTCTAAAGGCACACTATAGTGACACCAGATATGAGTGGCAAAGTGCACTTGCAGAGGTTGGCAGAGCACACGCTGAAGGCCTGACACCCGCTTTAAGGACACTGACTGCAATTAGCTTACAGTGAAAAACTTTTTTTTCTTTTTAAAGGCACGCTATAGTGACACCAGATATGAGTGGCAAAGTGCACTTGCAGAGGTTGGCACAACATACGCTGAAGGCCTGACACCCGCTTTAAGGACACTGACTGCTATTAGCTTACAGTGAAAAACTTTTTTTTCTTTTTAAAGGCACGCTATAGTGACACCAGATATGAGTGGCAAAGTGCACTTGCAGAGGTTGGCACAACACACGCTGAAGGCCTGACACCCGCTTTAAGGACACTGACTGCTATTAGCTTATGGTGATTTTTTTTTCTTTTTAAAGGTACGCTATAGTGACACCAGATATGAGTGGCAAAGTACACTGGCAGAGGTTGGCAGAGCACACGCTGAAGGCCTGACACACGCTTTAAGGACACTGACTGCTATTAGCTTACAGTGAAAAACTTTTTTCTTTCTAAAGGCACGCTATAGTGACACCAGATATGAGTGGCAAAGTGCACTTGCAGAGGTTGGCAGAGCACACGCTGAAGGCCTGACACCCGCTTTAAGGACACTGACTGCTATTAGCTTACAGTGAAAAACTTTTTTCTTTCTAAAGGCACGCTATAGTGACACCAGATATGAGTGGCAAAGTGCACTTGCAGAGGTTGGCAGAGCACACGCTGAAGGCCTGACACCCGCTTTAAGGACACTGACTGCTATTAGCTTACAGTGAAATTTTTTTTTTCTTTTTAAAGGCACGCTATAGTGACACCAGATATGAGTGGCAAAGTGCACTTGCAGAGGTTGGCACAACACACGCTGAAGGCCTGACACCCGCTTTAAGGACACTGACTGCTATTAGCTTACAGTGAATTTTTTTTTTCTTTTTAAAGGCACGCTATAGTGACACCAGATATGAGTGGCAAAGTGCACTTGCAGAGTTGGCAGAGCACACGCTGAAGGCCTGACACCCGCTTTAAGGACACTGACTGCTATTAGCTTACAGTGAAAATCTTTTTTTATTTTTAAAGGCACGCTATAATAACACCAGATATGAGTGTCAAAGTGCACTTGCAGAGGTTTGCAGAGCACACGCTGAAGGCCTGACACCCGCTTTAAGGACACTGACTGCTATTAGCTTACAGTGAAGAACGTTTTTTCTTTTTAAAGGCACGCTATAGTGACACCACATATGAGTGGCAAAGTGCACTTGCAGAGGTTGACAGAGCACACACTGAAGGCCTGACACCCGCTTTAAGGACACTGACTGCTATTAGCTTACAGTGAAATATTTTTTTTCTTTTTAAAGGCACGCTATAGTGACACCAGATATGAGTGGCAAAGTGCACTTGCAGAGGTTGGCAGAGCACACGCTGAAGGCCTGACACCCGCTTTAAGGAAACTGACTGCAATTAGCTTACAGTGAAAAACTTTTTTTTCTTTTTAAAGGCACGCTATAGTGACACCAGATATGAGTGGCAAAGTGCACTTGCAGAGGTTGGCACAACACACGCTGAAGGCCTGACACCCGCTTTAAGGACACTGACTGCTATTAGCTTACAGTGAAAATCTTTTTTTCTTTCTAAAGGCACGCTATAGTGACACCAGATATGAGTGGCAAAGTGCACTTGCAGAGGTTGGCAGAGCACACGCTGAAGGCCTGACACCCGCTTTAAGGACACTGACTGCAATTAGCTTACAGTGAAAATTTTTTTTCTTTTTAAAGGCACGCTATAGTGACACCAGATATGAGTGGCAAAGTGCACTTGCAGAGGTTGGCACAACACACGCTGAAGGCCTGACACCCGCTTTAAGGACACTGACTGCTATTAGCTTACAGTGAATTTTTTTCTTTTTAAAGGCACGCTATAGTGACACCAGATATGAGTGGCAAAGTGCACTTGCAGAGGTTGGCACAACACACGCTGAAGGCCTGACACCCGCTTTAAGGACACTGACTGCTATTAGCTTACAGTGAATTTTTTTTTTCTTTTTAAAGGCACGCTATAGTGACACCAGATATGAGTGGCAAAGTGCACTTGCAGAGTTGGCAGAGCACACGCTGAAGGCCTGACACCCGCTTTAAGGACACTGACTGCTATTAGCTTACAGTGAAAATCTTTTTTTATTTTTAAAGGCACGCTATAATAACACCAGATATGAGTGTCAAAGTGCACTTGCAGAGGTTTGCAGAGCACACGCTGAAGGCCTGACACCCGCTTTAAGGACACTGACTGCTATTAGCTTATAGTGAAGAACGTTTTTTCTTTTTAAAGGCACGCTATAGTGACACCAGATATGAGTGGCAAAGTGCACTTGCAGAGGTTGACAGAGCACACGCTGAAGGCCTGACACCCGCTTTAAGGACACTGACTGCTATTAGCTTACAGTGAAATATTTTTTTTCTTTTTAAAGGCACGCTATAGTGACACCAGATATGAGTGGCAAAGTGCACTTGCAGAGGTTGGCAGAGCACACGCTGAAGGCCTGACACCCGCTTTAAGGACACTGACTGCAATTAGCTTACAGTGAAAAACTTTTTTTTCTTTTTAAAGGCACGCTATAGTGACACCAGATATGAGTGGCAAAGTGCACTTGCAGAGGTTGGCACAACACACGCTGAAGGCCTGACACCCGCTTTAAGGACACTGACTGCTATTAGCTTACAGTGAATTTTTTTTCTTTTTAAAGGCACGCTATAGTGACACCAGATATGATTGGCAAAGTGCACTTGCAGAGGTTGGCACAACACACGCTGAAGGCCTGACACCCGCTTTAAGGACACTGACTGCTATTAGCTTACAGTGATTTTTTTTTTCTTTTTAAAGGCACGCTATAGTGACACCAGATATGAGTGGCAAAGTGCACTTGCAGAGGTTGGCAGAGCACACGCTGAAGGCCTGACACCCGCTTTAAGGACACTGACTGCAATTAGCTTACAGTGAAAAACTTTTTTTTCTTTTTAAAGGCACGCTATAGTGACACCAGATATGAGTGGCAAAGTGCACTTGCAGAGGTTGGCACAACACACGCTGAAGGCCTGACACCCGCTTTAAGGACACTGACTGCTATTAGCTTACAGTGAATTTTTTTTCTTTTTAAAGGCACGCTATAGTGACACCAGATATGATTGGCAAAGTGCACTTGCAGAGGTTGGCACAACACACGCTGAAGGCCTGACACCCGCTTTAAGGACACTGACTGCTATTAGCTTACAGTGATTTTTTTTTTCTTTTTAAAGGCACGCTATAGTGACACCAGATATGAGTGGCAAAGTGCACTTGCAGAGGTTGGCAGAGCACACGCTGAAGGCCTGACATCCGCTTTAAGGACACTGACTGCAATTAGCTTACAGTGAAAAACTTTTTTTCTTTTTAAAGGCACGCTATAGTGACACCAGATATGAGTGGCAAAGTGCACTTGCAGAGGTTGGCACAACACACGCTGAAGGCCTGACACCCGCTTTAAGGACACTGACTGCTATTAGCTTACAGTGAAATTTTTTTTTCTTTTTAAAGGCACGCTATAGTGACACCAGATATGAGTGGCAAAGTGCACTTGCAGAGGTTGGCACAACACACGCTGAAGGCCTGACACCCGCTTTAAGGACACTGACTGCTATTAGCTTACAGTGAATTTTTTTTCTTTTTAAAGGCACGCTATAGTGACAGCAGATATGAGTGGCAAAGTACACTGGCAGAGGTTGGCAGAGCACACGCTGAAGGCCTGACACCCGCTTTAAGGACACTGACTGCTATTAGCTTACAGTGAAAAACTTTTTTTCTTTCTAAAGGCACACTATAGTGACACCAGATATGAGTGGCAAAGTGCACTTGCAGAGGTTGGCAGAGCACACGCTGAAGGCCTGACACCCGCTTTAAGGACACTGACTGCAATTAGCTTACAGTGAAAAACTTTTTTTTCTTTTTAAAGGCACGCTATAGTGACACCAGATATGAGTGGCAAAGTGCACTTGCAGAGGTTGGCACAACATACGCTGAAGGCCTGACACCCGCTTTAAGGACACTGACTGCTATTAGCTTACAGTGAAAAACTATTTTTTCTTTTTAAAGGCACGCTATAGTGACACCAGATATGAGTGGCAAAGTGCACTTGCAGAGGTTGGCACAACACACGCTGAAGGCCTG
Organism: Pelobates fuscus; assembly: GCF_036172605.1. Lineage (NCBI taxonomy): Eukaryota > Metazoa > Chordata > Amphibia > Anura > Pelobatidae > Pelobates > Pelobates fuscus. Next base: position 169,845,629 of record NC_086320.1, on the reverse strand, counting down.
ACACCCGCTTTAAGGACACTGACTGCTATTAGCTTACAGTGAATTTTTTTTTCTTTTTAAAGGCACGCTATAGTGACACCAGATATGAGTGGCAAAGTGCACTTGCAGAGGTTGGCACAACACACGCTGAAGGCCTGACACCCGCTTTAAGGACACTGACTGCTATTAGCTTACAGTGAATTTTTTTTTTCTTTTTAAAGGCACGCTATAGTGACACCAGATATGAGTGGCAAAGTGCACTTGCAGAGGTTGGCAGAGCACACGCTGAAGGCCTGACACCCGCTTTAAGGACACTGACTGCAATTAGCTTACATTGAAAAACTTTTTTTTCTTTTTAAAGGCACGCTATAGTGACACCAGATATGAGTGGCAAAGTGCACTTGCAGAGGTTGGCACAACACACGCTGAAGGCCTGACACCCGCTTTAAGGACACTGACTGCTATTAGCTTACAGTGAAATTTTTTTTCTTTTTAAAGGCACGCTATAGTGACACCAGATATGAGTGGCAAAGTGCACTTGCAGAGGTTGGCACAACACACGCTGAAGGCCTGACACCCGCTTTAAGGACACTGACTGCTATTAGCTTACAGTGAAATATTTTTTTTCTTTTTAAAGGCACGCTATAGTGACACCAGATATGAGTGGCAAAGTGCACTTGCAGAGGTTGGCAGAGCACAAGCTGAAGGCCTGACACCCGCTTTAAGGACACTGACTGCAATTAGCTTACAGTGAAAAACTTTTTTTTCTTTTTAAAGGCACGCTATAGTGACACCAGATATGAGTGGCAAAGGGCACTTGCAGAGGTTGGCACAACACACGCTGAAGGCCTGACACCCGCTTTAAGGACACTGACTGCTATTAGCTTACAGTGAATTTTTTTTCTTTTTAAAGGCACGCTATAGTGACACCAGATATGAGTGGCAAAGTGCACTTGCAGAGGTTGGCACAACACACGCTGAAGGCCTGACACCCGCTTTAAGGACACTGACTGCTATTAGCTTACAGTGATTTTTTTTTCTTTTTAAAGGCACGCTATAGTGACACCAGATATGAGTGGCAAAGTGCACTTGCAGAGGTTGGCACATCACACGCTGAAGGCCTGACACCCGCTTTAAGGACACTGACTGCTATTAGCTTACAGTGAATTTTTTTTATTTTTAAAGGCACGCTATAGTGACACCAGATATGAGTGGCAAAGTACACTGGCAGAGGTTGGCAGAGTACACGCTGAAGGCCTGACACCCAGACGCTTGCAGACAACTAACTGCTATTTAATCTATTACAGTGAAAAAACATTTTTGTTTTTAAATGCAAGCTTAAGCTATTGTGACACCAGATATGAGTGGTGGCACTGGGCAAGTGGGCACAGTATCCACTGTGAGCCTGACACAGAAGCTGGCAGGCAGGCAACTGCAATTACATTACACAGAAAAAAAAAAAAAAGCAGACTGATGTTCTAGCCCTAAAAATGACTTTTTGGGGGTGCTGTCCTTACAGCAGAGATCAGATGAGTCCTTCAGGACTATAGTGGACACTGAATACCCTAGCCTAGCTATCAATTTCCCTATCAAATGAGCAGCAGCTACACTTTCCGTCCTCTATCTAAGAATGCAGCTTCAGAATGAATCTAAAATGGATGCTGTACAGGAGGTGGGAAGGTCAGGAAGGGAGGGTCTGCTGCTAATTTGCTGGAATGTGTCTGCTGACCGTGAGGCACAGGGTCAAAGCTTACTCAATGATGACGAATAGGGGGCGGATCGAACCGCGCATGTGTTCGCCCGCTGTGGCGAACGCGAACATGCTATGTTCGCCAGCGAACAGTTCGGTACATCACTACTCCTGATTTAGGCATTGGACTTAATCCATTTGCCTTTTCTTCTCATTTTATTGTAATTCTATATAGCCTAGGGCAATGATGGTGAACCTATGGTACGCCGGGACCTCTCTGTGGGCAGGCGACCATAGGTCGCCATCAATGTAGAGTAGGCACCTGCCTGCCCAAATGGCAGGAGCCTACTCTGCTTTTCGTGTCAGGAGGACAGGGGGAGGGATCTGAGAAGCAGCTCTCCTGTCCTCCCGCGAGCAATCTGTGTGGAGCGTTGTTGTGTGTTACACACACACAGCACCCCCTCACACACACACACAGCAACCCCCCCCCCACACACTCCGCACCCGTACACACAAACACGTACACACAAACACATACACTGCACCCCTCAATGAAGTATGTGTGTGTGTTTGTGTGTGTATTTTTGTGTGTGTGTGTGTATGTATTCAGCAGACTGTGTGTATTCAGCAGTCTGTCTGTGTCTGTGTGTATTCAGCAGTTTGTGTATTCAGCAGTCTGTGTGTGTGTGTGTGTGTGTGTATTTAGCGGACTGTATATACATATTCAGCAGTCTGTGTGTATGTTTGTGTGTGCGTGTATGCACCGGACTGTATGCATGTGTTCAGCAGTCTGTGTGTATGTATTTTTTTTTATTTTTTTTATTCTTTATTTTTTTACAGATTAAGTAGGCTATGCGCGTCCTTCTTACATCCCCGCACAACCGTTACCCCATCGAGGGAGTTTTATTTTTATTCAGGCATATGGGCGGCATTTGGGACCCCTTTGTTTACCCTATGTCTTATGACTAACCCCGCTCGTGGGCTTCCCAGCACCTCCGGCAGCTTAGTTATGCCTGGTATAGAAAAAACTTGTCCCTTGAAGACCAAGGGATAAGAGAGAGAAAGAGAAAAAAAAATAAAACGAAAATGTATAACAGGAATCGAAATAAGAAGTAAGAATAAAATATTGAAATTAAGTGAGAAGAGATAGTTAGTCAAGAAAAAGATAAGAGAAGAGGAGGGGGGGGGAGAACTTCCCGTCTTGCAGTATTACACCCGTATTGGTCCGGGGGGGGCTTTTTTATGAACCGAGTCCAGTCTCTGGTCAGCACCCTGTCAGACTCCACTCAAGTGTGTGTATGTATTTTATGTATGTATTGCATTTGTTGGAGATACTAATAAATATAAGCCTCATTTTATCTCTAATTTACATTTTTGAGTTGTGTGTAGGCAGGGCCCTAGTGTACTGCTTTGCCTGTGGGCCTATAATGTTATTTAGGTGACACGGGTGGGTGGGATGGAGGGCTGCGAGGGAGTACCGACTTACACGCTGTTCCAGCACTGCTTCCTACCCTGATGCCGCCGGGAGACAGGAAATGATGTCAATCACTCTGTGCCACCTGATTGACGGAATTTCATGTTTCCCAGCGGCATCAGCGGAGGGAGCAGAGCTGGAACAGCACTAAGTCAGTGCCCCCTCGCGCCCACAACCCCTCACAGCAGCGGGAAGGAATCTGATGCACCAGGTAGGGAGCCTGGGTGAACTTCGAACCCCCACCCGGACAAAAAAAAAAAAAGAACCACATTATTTAAGTGCTAGGAGGGAGAGGGGGATATGCTGGGGTAGTGAGGGGAAGATGCTGAGGGGAGAGAAGAGGAAAATCTGTGGGAGAGAAGAGGAGGTGCTGCGGGGAGAGAAGAGGAGATGCTGCGGGGAGAGAAGAGGAGATGCTGCGGGGAGAGAAGAGGAAATGCTGCGGGGAGAGAAGAGGAAATGCTGCGGGGAGAGAAGAGGAGATGCTGAGGGGAGAGAAGAGGAGATGCTGAGGGGAGAGAAGAGGAGATGCTGAGGGGAGAGAAGAGGAGATGCTGAGGGGAGAGAATCAGAAAATCTGGGGGAGAGGAGGAGGAGATGCTGGGGGGAGAAAGGGAGAGGAGGAGATGCTGGGGGAGAAGAGGAGAAGGAGATGTTTTGGGGAGAAGGGGAGAGGAAGAGGAGAATGAGATGCTGGGGTGAGAAAGGGAGAGGAGAATCTGGAGGAGAAGAGGATGAGATTCTGGGGGAAAATGGGAGAGAAGGAGGGGAGATGCTGGGGGGAGGAGGGAAAAGGAAGAGGAGAAGAAGATGGTAATCTGGGGGAGAGGAAGATTTGAATCTAGGGGCGAGGAGGTGGAGAATCTTGGGGAGAGGAGACGGGAGAACCTGGGGGAGAGGAGGAGGAGAATCTGGGGGGGCGGGGAGAGGAGGAGGATGAGATGCATGGGGGAAAGGTGGAGATGATGTGGGTAGAGAAAAGGAGAATTAGTTCGACAACTATATGAATAGTTTTTTCTAAACTTAAACCTCAGTATTCAGGTTTAATTGCAGTGTTTAATTGCAGTTTGGGCACTAGGGCTCAAAAAGGTTCGCTATCACTGGCCTAGGGTGTGGGCTATTATCAGTTGTTTAGTAGATATGCTATTTTTCCTAATTCTTCCTTCCTTACTATACCTAAGAGAGTCTATTCCCTCTAGGTTTATTTTTTTTGTCTGCTACAATATGCCTGTCCTCCCCCTAGTTGTTTCATCTGGAGACCTCTTTGAGCTAGGTGGCCTTAGCATTACTGTGACTGAACCATCCCCAGGTGGGGGTGGGGGAGTTTGTCATGTCAGGTCTGCCCCTCCCATCATGGGATGGATTTTGGGTTCATGCCCTAGATATAGACGACCCTCACTGATGTTGTCCCAGAGAGGAGACTGTCAGTTTTTTGAGCAGCCTCTCTTGGTGTGACTCTTTACGTACTTGAAAGCATGTAAGATCCCTGGCTTTGTGCATATAGGGGGATTTCTGCCAAACCTGGACTTGAACTGATACAATGTAAACTTTTTAAACCAAGTTATTTATCATCATTCTTTCTGTGTCAATTGAGGCTGGTATTTGAATTGATAAGACCTCTATATTATACCAATTATCCAATATTCACTGCTTAGTAGATTTCACTCTTTTATATTTGTGTATATATTTCTTTGTCTCTCCTTCCTCTCTCTCTCTACTCCTGATTTAGGCATTGGACTTAATCCATTTGCCTTTTCTTCTCATTTTATTGTAATTCTATATAGCCTAGGGCAATGCTGGTAAACCTATGGCACGCCGGGTTCTCTCTGTGGGCAGGCGGCCATAGGTCGCCATCAATGTAGTGTAGGCACCTGCCTGCCCAAATGGCAGGAGCCTACTCTGCTTTTCGTGTCAGGAGGACAGGGGGAGGGATCTGAGAAGCAGCTCTCCTGTCCTCCCGCGAGCTGTGTGGAGCGTTGTTGTGTGTTACACACACAGCAACCCCCCCACACACTCCGACCCGTACACACAAACACATACACTGCACTCCTCAATGAAGTGTGTGTGTGTGTGTTTGTGTATGTATTCAGCAGTCTGTGTGTATTCAGCAGTCTGTGTGTGTGTATTTAGCGGACTGTATATACATATTCAGCAGTCTGTGTGTGTGCGCGTGTATGCACCAGACTGTGTGCATGTGTTCAGCATGTATTTTTTTTTTTTAATTCTTTATTTTTTACTCGACAGGTGAAACAAGTGTACAGAAACGGTCGGGCTTACACAGAAGCCAACATGAAAATTGCAAGTAGTTAAACAATACAGATTAAGTAGGCTATGCTCGTCCTTCTAACATCCCCGCACAACCGTTACCCCATCGAGGGAGTTTTATTTTTATTCACACACAGCAGCCCCCTCCCACCCCCCAATGAAGTATGTGTGTGTGTTTGTGTGTATGTATTCAGCAGACTGTGTTTGTGTGTGTGTGTGTGTGTGTATTTAGCGGACTGTATATACATATTCAGCAGTCTGTGTGTATGTTTGTGTGTGCGTGTATGCACCGGACTGTGTGCATGTGTTCAGCAGTCTGTGTGTATGTATTGCATTTGTTGGAGATACTAATAAATATAAGCCTAATTTTATCTAAAATGTACATTTTTGAGTTGTGTGTAGGCAGGGCCTGTTTATTGAGCAGCCTCTCTTGGTGTGACTCTTTACTTACTTGAAAGTGTAGTTGCTTTATTGCTCCTCCTCCCCCCCTCTATTGGTCACTTCACTTGGTCTATGAATAAATTAGTAATTTAGTGTCCCCAATCACCTTTTTTTGCTACCTCTTGATTGGACAGATCTAGCCCACAAGACTGAACAGACCTTTTGTCCATCATGAGAAACTAAGCTGCTAATTTGTCGTCTCACCAAAAAAAAAAAAACCTCTTTTTTAATTCATGCTTCTTTCTGGTGCAAGCAGTGACACACCGAATCACAAGCTGGGTCATCTGAGATTGGGAAACGGGTGGAAGCCTTAACAATTATAAAAAAGGGGGGAGGTAAGGTTCTAGTGTCAGCTCCCACTGGAACCCACTACTAACTTCTCTTGAGTCTTGGCTGTCAGAACGATCTGATTAGCGGACTTACTAGCCAACCAATAAGAATGCCCTTGGTGTGATTGCAAAGCCATTTTCCCACGCTTAGCAATAGCTCATTCTGTAGTGAGCCCTCCGAGGCTGAAGATGGATTTTTTTTTTTTTTTTAATGCAGCATTTTTTAATTAGCAATGTTTATTATGGATCTTAATGTGGCCCTTTTTTGTAACCAGACTATTAAACAAAGAGCTATCAGACTAAATACCATGATCTGTTCTCACTCTGTTTGTCTTATAAAATATCTATCCATCGATCACTCTTTTGTTGTCCCTGTTTTATACTGTTGTGATGACTATATTTGGTATATACTAAAAATCTAAATCAAAGAGAGTGCAAAAAATAGCTATGAAATTCTAAACAAAGCAGTAACTGCAAAAAAAAAGTATACAAATAAATGAATAAAAAAATAGAATCAAGCAAAAAATAAATCAGCTGCTAAAACACAAAAACTTTCCCAAGGGGGGCGGAGCCTAGCAGCCATGCTGAGCGGTCGCATATCAAACGAGCTCCGTGCTAAACTGCTCATCATCAGCCACAATCGGGGCAAAAGCCTTAAATCTTGCCCGCAAAGTGACTCGGAGAAGGGAGTCTACTACTGGGGCGACAAGCACAAGATTTGTGTGGAAATTTAGTGTCTCTGATTTATTTTTATGCAAGTAATGCAGGTTTTTTCCCTACACCAGTATATCACTAATCCCTATTGGCACGACTATCAGATTCCATTAGAATTAGGCTATCAGTCTCATAGATAAACAATATACTATATCGGCATCTTAGTGGCAACAGTGATCGACAGTTCTTATACTGGTTAAACATTTATTTCTTATTTTCTCCACCGTTTAGAACATGAGCACTTATTCACACACTTGTAGGTTTAGTGCTATTTAAAAAAAAAATTAAATATTTTAGTGTTTATAAAATTTAGTTCTGACCTTATTCCAGTCTGTAAATATTGTGTGGGCATCTGGCATGTCTCTTGATTTTCTCTCATTTATCCCAGTCCGAACTGGTACACTTCTTTAGCTTGTTAGTTTTTCAAATTGGGGTTACCCCCAGTGTCCTAGTGTATCCAGTATTGGCTCTACCCAAGTTCTTCCTTGTTTCAGTTTTCATAAGAATGGAAACTGAAGAGAAAAGTATAAGCTCTAGTGCCCTAACAAGTTAAGGTTCCACACAATCAGAAATAGGCTTCCCTGGACTGAAAGCAGCAGCTCTTAATAGCTCTTGTACCAGACATGTGGAAGCTACTGCCAAAATCCAGATGGAGGCTGTGCATTTCCTGACTGAGAGCCATGACCTGCAAAGAGAAAAGGTACTACTACCCTTACCTCCCATACTTACAGAGGAGGAAAAAAAAAAAAAAAAAAAAATTACTATCAATTTCAAACAGTTAAATTTTTATATGCACAGATTTACAGCGTATCGAAGAGGAAAAAAAAAAAAAGACACCAAAAACAGCTTTATATAAAAAGTCAGTTTATTTTCAAACACACAGCAATAAAATGTAATAATAGAAAAATAAATATGTGCTTTAAATAATGCAAGCAAATATTTAAAAAAAGAAAATTAAAAGTTATATATACACATTCACACAGGTTAGATCTCAGGGAGGGCAGCCATCATGTGTTCCAACCGCCATTTGTACCCAGTAGTCCTCATTGTTAAAGACAACAAAACTATACAAATTTTCCCCACCCCTACAAAATCCATGTTCATTTTCTCCCCATGAAACGGGGCTGTCTGCAAACCCATGCACCATTAGAGATACCCATGATGTAAGCTTCGGTTCAGCAAAATATTCTCTGAAATGAAAACACAGGTTGATTTTAAAATTTCCTTTTCTGATGTAGAAAAAAAACATAAATTTTACTTACCGTAAATTTCTTTTTCCTGAAGATTAGAGGCAGTGCTTATACCACAGGGATATCCAATCTGGAGGGAAAAAACAGGCAGGCAAATCTCCAAACATTTAAACCCTCCCCTAATTACCTCCTTTCCCATAAGTAGCAGCTCCTCCTGATCATACCCAGAAAATACATAAGCCAAATAGCTGCAAAATTACTGAGTTTATTAGAAAAAAGGGGCGGGAATGTAGCACTGCCTCTAATCTTCAGGAAAAAGAAATTTACGGTAAGTAAAATTTATGTTTTTCCCTTCAGATTAGAGGCAGTGCTTATACCACAGGGATATAATAAAGCAGATCCTGAGGGCGGGTTCATTTCACTACAGCTTGAAGCACCTTGCGCCCAAAAGCAGCATCCTCCGAGGCCAGTATGTCCAACTTGTAGTGTCTTGAGAAAGTATGGAGAGAGAGGACCAAGTAGCAGCCGAACAAATCTGAGAGGGAGATGCAGCTGCTCGGAGAGCCCAAGACGTCGAAACCGCTCTAGTAGAGTGGGCCTTTATAGGGCCTGGATGTTCCATGCCATTCTTGGAATAAGCCAACAGAATACAATCCTTCAGCCATCTAGCCAGAGAACTCTTCGAAACCTTCATGCCTTTCCTAGTGCCTCTGAATAGGACAAAAAGACTATTATCCTTCCTGAAGGATTCCGTAGATTTTAGGTATTGTAAAAGACATCTCTTTACGTCTAGGCAGTGAAATTTGCTTTCCAAGGCATTAGATGGATTCTGACAAAAAGTCGGTAAGACCACTTCCTGGTTGACGTTCGAAACCGAAAAAACTTTAGGTATAAAAGAAGGATCGAGCTTTAGAACCACCTTGTCCTGATGGAAAACTAAAAAAGGAAAATTCGCCCGAAGAGCTTGAATCTCACAAATTCTTTTAGCTGATGTAATAGCCACCAAAAAGACAGTTTTTAACGAAATAATCTTCAGGGAAGCTTCCTCCAATGGTTCAAAGGGCGGCTCACAAAGCGCTGAAAGAACCAAGTTAAGATCCCAGGGAGGATAGGTTTCCCTAACATAGGGCACCAAACGAGTTAGAGCTCTGAAGAACCTCGAAATCAGAATATTAGAGGCCAAGCATCTGAGGGAGAAGAAACTGATAGCAGAAACCTGCAATTTCAATGAAGCAGGTTTAAGACCTTTAGCAAATCCCATCTGAAGGAAACTTAGAATCTTCTGGATGGATGCGGAAACAGGGTTGACTTTAAATCTACAACACCACTGACAGAATATCTTCCAAATTCTAGCGTAGATCTTTGAAGTAGATTCCTTGTTAGTTGCCAACAGGATCTTTATCACTTCAGTATCCAGACCGTTGCTCTCTAGAATCTGGCGTTCAGAAACCAGGCCGTCAAATGGAATCTTCGAAGGGTCGGCAGAGGCACCATGGCGTCCTCTAGTATTTCTCTTGAAAGTGGGAGCTTCCAAAATGTGGCCCCTGGAAAATTCAGGAGAACCGAGAACCAACTTCTTCTTGGCCACCATGGAAGGATAAGGATAATACGTACACTTTCCAGTCTTACTTTTTGAAGTATTCTGGGAATAAGCACTACTGGCGGAAAGGCATAAGCCAGGTTGAACTTCCATGGAACTGACAGGGCATCTATGATATCCGGCCTGTCTGTTGGATTTAGGGATGCAAAACGTCCTGTCTTCCTGTTCATTCTGGAAGCCATCAGATCTATCTCCGGAACACCGAAGCGGTCTGTGATGAACTTGAAAGTTCTGCATGACAGGGACCAATCTGCTTGTTTCAAATGATGCCTGCTCAGGGCATCTGCCACCACATTGAATTTCCCTGAAATGTGAACTGCTGAAATTGACATCAGGTGCACTTCTGACCACAGCATGATCATTGAACAAAGGCTTTCTAACTTTGTTGATCTCGTACCTCCCTGTCTGTTCAAATATGCCACTGTCGTTCGATTGTCTGAGCGGATTTGAATATGTCGATCTTTGATAAGCATCTGAAATGCCAAGAGTGCCATCCACACGGCCTTTAATTCCCTGAAGTTCGAGGAATTTTTCATATCCTTCTCTTGCCAGGACCCCTGCTTCTTGATGTCTCCCAGATGGGCCCCCCAGCCCAGGGCAGAGGCGTCTGTCGTAATTATAGTGAAGGACTTCATCCGGAATGACAGACCCTCGTGCAGGAATCGAGAAGATGTCCACCACTGCAGACTTCTCAAAGTTAGCTTGTTGAACCTCATAAGCCCATCCAGGCCGAGTTCCTGTCGATTCCAGACTTGCAGAATGTTTCTTTGTAGAGGTCTCATTCTGGATTTTGCCCAACCGACTGCCGGGATTGAGGCTGTAAACAGACCCAGTAAGCCCATGGCTTCTCTGATTGAAAACACAATTTTTCTTCTGAGATTCCGAATTAATCGCTTGATTTTTAGTTTCTTCTCTTCTGGCAGGAATATCTTCATTGCGATAGAATCCAAAATCAGACCCAGGAACTGGATCCTTTGAACTGGCACTAGTTCCGATTTGTTGAAATTTATTAGCCAGCCATGCTTTTCTAGCGATTCTATCGCTGTCCCCAGGTCTAGCTGTAGTTGACCTTGGGACTCTGCAATCAACAGCCAGTCGTCCAAATACGGAATGACAGAGATGCCCATACCTCTTAGAAAAGCTGAAACGACTACTAGCAGCTTTGTGAATACCCTGGGTGCTGATGACAGGCCGAAAGGTAATGCTCTGAACTGGTAATGTTTGATTACTGATCGGCAGCACACAGCGAACCTTAGAAGACTTTTGCTGGATTCTGCTATGGGCACATGAAGATAGGCATCTTTTAAATCCAGGGACGCAAACCAACTTTTTGGATGAATAAGCAGAGTAGCGGACTTTATTGTTTCCATGAGGAACTTCTTTTTGATAATCCACCTGTTTACGGCTTTTAGATCTAAAATGGGTCTGAACGAACCATCTGGCTTTGGAACCAAGAAAAGTCTTGAATAGGTGCCCCGAAAACTTTCCTTGAGAGGAACTTCTTCCACCACTCTTTTCAGTAATAGAGTCGATACTTCTCGCATCAGAGAGAGTTCCATCTCTAGAGAATGAACCTCGGAACATAGAAACATTTCCATTGGGGCTTGTGATAATTCTAGAGCGTATCCGTGTTTTATCACTGTGAGAACCCAGCGATCTGATGTTGTTCCTTTCCAGTGCTCTAGGAAGTGACTCAGCCTTCCACCCACAGGCCTGGCGTCATAACTTTTTATTTCTTCTGTCAGAAAATCTTTCCTTCTTCCTATAATCAAAGGCTTTTTTATGCTGACCCCTGAAATAGTTTCTACGAAAGGAACTTCTAAATGAGGGAAGCGACTCCGCTTTACGTCTTCTAAACTGCTTCTTAAATGATTCTGGTAAAGCTTTCCTTCCTTCCTTCATCTGTTTTAACAATTCATCCAGTTTTGAACCAAAAGTCTTCCTGGTTCAAAGGATAGGTCACACAGTGAATTCTTAGATGCTGTATCTGCTGACCAATTTTTGAGCCAAAGCGCTCTTCTGGCGACTGTTGAAGTACCTATACTCTTGGCCGAAATTTTTAGGCTCTCTGCAGACGCATCTACCAAAAAATCAGATGCCATCCTGATATTCTTTAATAGCTTTACCGGGTCTTCCTTAGTTTCTCCCGTATAAACTTTTTCTAGTTCTTCCAACCAAAGTCTTTGGGCCTTGGCAACAGATGACCCCGTAATTAAAGCTTTAGCTTGGGCTGCAGAAGATATGAACAACTTTTTTAAGGAGGAGTCAATGCGTTTGTCCATGACATCCTTGAGCCCGCTTGTGTCTCCAATCGGTAAAGTAGTTTTCTTAGAGATTTGAGCAAAAGGGACGTCCACTACAGGGACCGTATCCAGCTTACAGTCTTGTTCCGATGCTAAGGAAAAAAGAGTTTTAAAATGTCTAGACAGAAACGGCTTGTGACTAGGGAATTTCCACTCTTTTAAAATCAATTCCTTAATCTGTGGGAGAAAAGGAAACACTTTGGACTTTTTCCCTGTTTCCTCAATTCCAAAAATGCACTGCACTTCTTTAATCAATTTCCCAATTGCTTCATCTGGGAAGGCAAACTCCTCATCTGAAGAATCACCACCTGAAATTTCCTCATAGTCAGAACCACTAGTTACTGAACTAGTATCAGAAGCTTCCCAAGATCTCAGTCTTTTCTTAGCATGTTTTACAACTTGCGAATCTTGGGCAACCGAGGCCTGGACTGACTGTAATGCAGCCGACTGCATATCCACAAATGTTTGCTGCATACTATGTTGCAACCAGCTGAGGAAAGTAGACATTTCTGTTCTTTTTGCTTCCTCTGAAGCTTCTTTAGAACACACTGAGCAAAGTTTCTTTTTATAACCATCTGGCATAGGTTGGCTACACACATAGCAGATTAAATGCTTGGCTTTAGACGAACATTTCCCCTTTTCAGCAACTTTATCCAAATTTTCCGGATTAGACATACTGAAAAGAGAAAACAAAAAAGGGAAAACAATCAAATTTTTCTCCTTATCGATTCAGGCTAGGACCCATTTAATTAAAAACTTAATCAGTCTTACCTTAAATGGCCTGAGAGTGTGTTGGAGGGCAGGTGAGATAACACTCTTTACAACCGATCTGAGAGCTCCTGGCAAACAGAGGTTGCTGCTGGTAAATGCTCATATAAGTCCTGAAACCAAAGAGAACGCCCAGTTCAAATTTGGCGCCTGAATCAAGGTTCGCATTGCGCATGCGCATAGCGCTCCGCGACTCCCTAGTGGAACGCAACGCAACCTGTGTGTGCGTTCCACCGCAGGACTTCCCAGCCGACGCACGCCTGCGTCCTTCGTCAGACCGGCACCTGGCACGGCATTAGACGGCAACATAAAACTTGAGGGACCACGCCGTCCGGCGTGTTAACGGCTACTTACCCGGACATGAAGGAAGCAGTGCCCCCAGAGCCTCAGCCCTTCTCACCTGCTTCCTGGAGAACCTCCTGTCTAACCTCCCCTGCCGGAGGCAGGCAAAGAACTGGGTATGATCAGGAGGAGCTGCTACTTATGGGAAAGGAGGTAATTAGGGGAGGGTTTAAATGTTTGGAGATTTGCCTGCCTGTTTTTTCCCTCCAGATTGGATATCCCTGTGGTATAAGCACTGCCTCTAATCTGAAGGGAAAAAATGCATTAATAAAAAATATTTGCCTTTAAAAAAGGAAAAAAGGGGGTTCTGTATTGTAAAACTCTAAATGTTAAAAAAAATAAAAAAAAGGTAGACATTTTTTATAAGACAACTAAAGAGATGCAGTCACATTTTTATATGCAACAGCAAAAACAAGGAAAAAATAGAACATTTGTGTCGTGTGCAGGTGGCACAGCTTTGCAGAATCAGATATATATTTTAATATTTAACAGTGATTGTTTACATATTTTCTGGTGAAATAAAATATTTAATATACATTTTAGTTAGCCTTATTTGTGTTGTATCTATATGCTTACAACATGTCAAGCAAATTGTACACAAAGCATTGTGGAAATGCCATATTTCTAGTTCATACAACTATGTTATTAGAACAAGATTGAAAGCTAGAGTGTCAGAGGAACACTATAGCATTAGGAATGCATGTGTGTATTTCTAAAGCTAGAGTGATCGTATACTATCATTCCCCAATGTAAAGGAGAAAGGAGCGTTTACTTAAGACCAACCCCGCCTTCTTGATGATCTCAGCCAATTTAAAATAAAAGCATTTGGTGGCTGAGTGACAGTCACTAGAGGCATTTTAACCCAGCAATGTATTCATTTGCATGATTAAAACTACAGGCACATGGCACCAAACAACACTTCACTGAGATGAAGTGTTCTGCATGGATATTGTGTCCCTTTGAACCAGCAAAACAGAGGAGTCTAATGCAGGTTCCGTGAGAGATTCTATGATCTTGGATTCCAATATTGTTGAATGGCTTAGGCAGTGGCTAAATGACAGAGGGTTGTTGTCAACGGAATATATTCGAAGCAAGGTCTAGTTAACAGTGGGGTACCTCAGGGATCTGTACTTGGACCCATTCTCTTTCATATTTGTATTAGTGATATTGCAGAAGGTCTTGATGGTAAGGTATGTCTTTTTGATGATGATACTAAGGTATGTAACAGGGTGGATGTTCCAGGAGTGATAAGCCAAATGGTAAATGATTTAGGTAAACTAGAAAAATGGTCAGAGCTGTGACAGCTGACATTTAATGTGGATAAGTGCAAGATAATGCATCTTGGACGTAAAACCCCAAGGGCAGAGTACAGAATATTTGATAGAGTCCTAACCTCAACATCTGAGGAAAGGGATTTAGGGGTGATTATTTCTGAGGACTTAAAGGTAGGCAGACAATGTAATAGAGCAACTGGAAATGCAAGCAGAATGCTTGGTTGTATAGGGAGAGGTATTAGCAGTAGAAAGAGAGAAGTGCTCATGCAATTGTACAGAACCCTAGGGAGACCACACTTGGAGTATTGAACTCAGTACTAGAGACCGTATCTTCAGAAGGATATTGATACTCTAGAAAGAGTCCAGAGAAGGGCTACTAAACTGGTTCATGGATTGCAGGATAAAAGTTACCAGGAAAGGTTAAAGGATCTTAACATGTATAGCTTGGAGGAAAGACGAGACAGGGGGGATATGATAGAAACATTTAAATACATAAAGGGAATCAACACAGTAAAGGAGGAGACTATATTTAAAAGAAGAAAAACTACCACAACAAGAGGACAGTCTTAAATTAGAGGGGCAAAGGTTTAAAAATAATATCAGGAAGTATTACTTTACTGAGAGGGTAGTGGATGCATGGAATAGCCTTTCAGCTGAAGTGGTAGAGGTTAACAAAGTAAAGTTTAAGCATGCGTGGGATAGGCATAAGGCTATCCTAGACTTAAGATAAAGGCCAGGGACTAATTAAAAAGTATTTTGAAATATTGGGCAGACTAGATGGGTCGAATGGTTCTGATCTGCCGTCACATTCTATGTTTCTATCTTGTTCATGCATAATGAGAAGTCAGTCATTTACTGCACATTATAAGATAGAAGCCGCTATGAGGCATAGCTGCTGGGATGCTTTATAATGTAGCGGCTATAATGTTTTACCTTAACTGCTGAAGCAATTTCTGTATTTTCTCTGGTGTTATAAACCCAGTTATTGTACACAAATTAGCTTGTTCAACAACAGTGCTCGGGAAAGGACTGCAATAGGTTGAGATGAAGCTAGACGGCTGATTGTTGCTAAAATAAGAGAAACAAATTAAGCATATTTCCAGAACAGAAAAAACACACAATTCAAATGATACTTCATGTAGATCTTTAAAGTGGATATATCTAGAAAAAGAGGATTATACAACAAGCAGACAGCATTTAACAGTGTCAGGTTGCTTATAAATTAAAATTAGAAGATAAGTCCTATCTGTACTACTTCTTCCTTTAATGAAGCAAGCATAGTATAAATGCAGCTGTAAGCATTGCTTTACTCCACCTATTTTGAATATTTTTTTTTTTTTTTTTTAAATGTATTTTTCTTTAATAACGTGTTCACTCACAAGATTAGAGGGGAAGAACCCTCCCTTAGCAAACATGACTGCAAAACTCCCAGTTAGGGTAAATAGGACATCTTTATATGAAATCAGATGTGTTTACCATTTTAATGAAAATATTGTGTCAAGGGTTTTACTGGAGGATTTAAGATCTAGTGATCGATATTTCAAACAAAAGCGTAGTTTAATTTTCACAAGACTCAAATACACTTGGTGTAGTTGAACAAAAATATTACTAAACCTTTTATTTCTATGGAGCTCTGTGAAATACGTATACATGCCAACTTATGACTGTGAGCTTTAATGCCAGAGAGCACCATCAAAGTCAAACACTATTTTAATATTTTTATGTCACTGCCATAATTCATCCCCACTTACCATAAAACATTTCATAATATAGTTCATCCTTCGCTTGTATCTCATCGCCCAAGTAAGGGAGTATCCTAAAAAGCCAGTCTGTGTGCGCAGTTAAAGCCTTTATTTGCAGATGCTGTGCTATTCCCTTAAAACACCAGTGTTTTTTTCTGATCAGAAAAACCTGGGCAGTTGCTGACCACATATCCTGCTCCACTCTGTGGCTGCAAACCATTGCCTTACCACCCTTATCAGCTCATACCAAAGCCAGCACCTAAGCTCTGCACCCTAACCCCAACCAGCAGCCTAGCTGTCAGTTCATGCAGGTTTATCAGGCTGTTACTAACGTCCAACTCTCCAAAGCAAGTGGTGAGTGAAAGTGAGCATGTGTGTATGTGTACAGCAAGTTTTCAGTAGTAAGTTTGTGCATTTGTGTCAATTAGATTGTTAGTGAGCTACATTGCGCATGCTTGGAAAAGGAAAGAAATCCCAATACGTAATAGGATAAGTCATCTCTATAGGGCTTAACATTTACAATCACCATCTGTAAGTGTGAGTTGTAATTTTTGAGGTGGCTAGGACCGACAAGTGAGAAGGATAAGATGTTCATAATCTCTACAATGTAAAATCCAGATATACTTACCAATCAATGTTATTACTGACTGCACCAAACCATTCAAAGACCCTTTCAGAACTACAGGATTCTTCAGCTTTTCCATGTAATCGCCCGCTCTTTACAACAGGACAATGCAAGTCCCGCAAAATTGAAGAATATATTGTGAAAGGACATTCCTTCAATTTGTAGTTAGAAAAATAAGACATAACGGATGATGATTCTGCAAAACAAACATGAAGTTATAACTTTAATAGGAAAACAGTCACTATGGAAAACAAACTAAGACATTTTTCATTTCCATCTCAGAGACTTGGCGTCATTAACTTTTGAAAAAGAAAGGTAGAGGGGAAAAAAGGGTAATGTAAGTTAGAATATCAGTAATTTCCCAATTAATGGAATACCTACACAGCACCAAAAGGCATGCCAGCAATCTTAGCTGAGAAGGGTAGGCTGTATGAACAATTTTGAACAAGATCTTCAGAGATTTACTCATGAGCAAAGGAAGTAATATTTTGCAAAAAATACAGTAACCTGCAATACCCCAAATGACTCATACTTCACAACTTAATGCACATAACATTACATCTCCAGGGAAAAGGGGGGGGGGGGGGGGGGGGGGGAAGAGAAAGAGTGTCCAACCCAAACTTCAGTTTCCTAGGAACACATAGAAAATGTAAGGAAAATTCCTGCATTGCGCCCTGATATATGTACACAACAACCCTACGGGAATACCTCATGGTATCGTGGAAATGTTTCTGCATGAGAACAACAGCATGTAATTGGTAATAAGATTACCTGCACCGTCCCAGGCCAGAAGGAAGTCAAAAACTAATGGTTTCTTCTGAGTGAGACACCAATTGACACGTTGGAATTTCTTCCCATCAGCAGCAAGAGCTTCATCTGTTAGCTCAATGGTAACAGCTGCAAACATATACTTTAAAATTATTACAGAATACACACAAAAATTGTCAATTGCAAAAACAACAGAATGTGCATTTAGCTTTTTTTATTTCAAACAGGTCAAGGGGTCTGGATACTATTATTACCCAACTTAATAGTTATTTTATTGACCTTAGAAGCATGAAAGTCAGTGTTGAACGATTAGGAAATTTAAACCCGTGATTTAAAATATACTGCAATTAGACTCCTATCCACTGAGCTGCCTCACACAGCTCAATTTTAAAGAGAAAAATAAAATCAAATAAACAATACGCAATAAATTTAATATGTGTATTCGGAAATTTGACACAATGCACAATCTCAATTCATTTAGATGTTATGGATCAGTTCAGAAAATAAGTTACAAAGGTATACTATTCTGCAAATCACGTGACTGCACTCAATCCAATTAACAAGCTTCACACAAGTGACACAAATCCAAAACTGCCAGCCCCTCTACAGTATCCAAATAATTTGTATATTATTTTTTAAATATACAGGGTCCTAGCACTCCAAGTGGGCTTAAACGCTGACTTTCAAAATAAATATGAAGCAGCAAAAATACTTACTGTAGCGCATGGCATTTTTACCAGAATATAGCGAGGGTTTCCCTTGAAGACCCAACTCCTCATAAGTATCCTTGTCTAAAGAAAGAAGTAGTTTTCCTGTACAGTGAATAAGACATTAAACACTTACGGTTACTATTCACTGCAATACAACTTAATTAATATCACAAAGCATACTGATCTTCCTCCAAGTCACAGGCCCTTACGAAATCTCTTCAACTATGGAAT
Organism: Pelobates fuscus; assembly: GCF_036172605.1. Lineage (NCBI taxonomy): Eukaryota > Metazoa > Chordata > Amphibia > Anura > Pelobatidae > Pelobates > Pelobates fuscus. The sequence continues at coordinate 169,827,184 of NC_086320.1, read as the reverse complement.
GCAGTCATCCGTTCATGGATCGCTACACACAGGTCCACTCACAGAACTAAAGAGGGATACGAATAAGCTGATCATAGCATAGTATGGTTGCTACCAGATTATTGAACGCTTGCACTCAGGCGAAGAGTGGAGCTGGAGGTGAAACTACAAATGCCTAAACCTTTATTAGACAGGCGTTAATTGGACATGGAGAAATTTTTTTTTTTTTTTTTTTAAAACAGACACAGAGCTTCTTATTCTGTCTGCTGCAAACACCTGGCCTGTCATATACACATCTGAGCAACCATGCTGCCTGAGATGCTTTGGATGCACTCAAACATTGACATAGAAATGCTGTGTAATCACAAACACTCCTTCAGTAGTGCTTAACAGGCATCACTTAATCACAGTCTGAATTTGACAATGCTGATAGGAAGTGATATGATGGCAGTCAGAAAGATGCAATAGAGAGGACGTGGCATTGAAATGGTTACGTCATCATAGCACTTGCCCACCCTACTCTGCAAGGTACCATGGAGGCAGTTTAGGAGAGACCATGTGATGTCCTGTGACAGAGATGCAAATACTCGACCACATGTCCCAAGAAGCATGTATATTTGCATTTTAGTGAAACGTCAAAGAGACACTATAGTCACCCAAACCACTTATTTTCAATGAAGTGGTCCAGGTGAAGTGTCCCTGTCCCCTTAAACCTGCAATGAAAAACATTGCAGTTTTAGAGAAACACTGAAGGTTAAGAGAAACTGCAATGTTTACATCCAAGTTTTGTTCCATGAAACATTGAATGTCCTCACGATTTGCATGAGGATGTCCAGCATCTTCAAAATCCCCATAGGAAAGCAGATTCATTGCCTAACTATGGGGAGGTTCTAATGCACATACGTTACCAGACGCACATGCACATTAGGTTCCCCCCATAGGCGTGGTCACTGGTGGTGCAGACGGGTCCTTGGAGCACAGAGGTAGAGGGACCCTATAGCTACAGTGTACCTTTAACGCTACCCCTAGTATCTGTCAGTCACTAGAGGCGCATATGTTGCACTGGCCGAGTAAAACACATGACGTCGAAGCCCCCCCTAGGAAAGCATTGATTCACTGCAGGGGAGTTTTAATGCATTCTCTGTCCATACACTTTTTTATGCATTGGATTGCAATAGGCAGAAAGGTGAGCAGCAGCAGCACAGAGGGAGCCTCTGCACTGAAAAAAGGTTAGAAAAATAAAAGTGAGTAATTTTTAAGGAAACATGGGGATGACACTTTAATAACCCTAGTGACAGGGACACAATAGATTTAGGAATTCTAATGTGATAGTGTTCCTTACACACACACACACACACACACACACACACACAAAGTGATTGCTGCCCTTGCATTACACAGGTCACATAGGATTACCTGAAGGTAGGACAGCTGCAGTATTATCCTGGTCAATCCTGGTTTGATACGAAAGGGCATAAAATGAACCTATAATATATATACAAGAACAGAAAACAGTCAAAATATAGAAATAATAGACTGAATTAATAATCTAAATTGCAAATAATGTTTCCATCTTGAATACTAAACATTTACATATCAAAGCATTAGGGAGACACACTTACTAATCAGTGAGAAGGTCTATATTGTTCTATACAGCCCAACTTTAAAAATAAACACCCCCACCTTCATAATGTAAGTTGTTATGGGGGCAAGAGTGCCCAGGCTCCCTCTCACCTTTAGAGGGTTGAATTATTTGGCAGTTGTTTAACCCCGAAGATAGGCGTATCGGGTGCTCGAGCCCCATCTCCTAACTCCTGTTCCTCTTTGCTGTGCAATAGGAGGAAGGGATGACCGGGAGATGCTATTCGACCGTATCAGTCGAAATTCAAGCATCAACCATCAATGGGCACCCACTGAGAAAAATAGTACATTCCAGGCATGACTGTCCACATAACTTAAATAAGCTTAAGCGAATATGTGCAGTACCAAAATCACTACAGTGTGTTAGTCTTTACCTGGGGCTAGTCACTACCTGCATTTAGAGCTGGAAGTTCCTGTCAGTTGCTCACTCTTCAATAATGTGCTAAGCTCTGCATTGGCAGGCTCAGAGTTGAACGCTTCACTTTGACTACTTACCTAGAGAATGCGAGGGCAACAGAACTGCAGTGGCTATGAAGCTTGAAGTGTTGGTTTAAAGTTAAAGTTAATAAATAGGGCCCCATCTCTATGTTCTCTATGTTATTCATCTTCAATTACAGAATACAATAATTACCAATTGTATCTGCTGATTCACAAGTAACACATCAAACTCAGAATATAAAATTCAAAAAAGCTAAAAAAGTTTCTATAAAATATCTGTGTTCTAGTAAGAAGAAAAAAAAAAAAAGAAAAAAAAAAAGCTTGAAATAGAGTTATTTACTAAACCAGTATTTGGCCAGAATGTACAAGCGATTCGCCAAAGTATATGGTTTTCTCTAGCGAATAAATGAAACCTCTTGGTAAGAGGTCATCTTACCTTTCTTTATAAAGGCATTTCGAAACTCCAGTGTTACAAATTCATGCACAGACAGATTCCTTACTACGTAATATTTCCCAAGGTTTTCAATTGTGTTTTTAAGTTTTTCTGGCAAAGGTCCACACTCCGGCAACAAAATAGACACCTGTTGAAATTAAGTAGCATATAAATACAGTCCACTCTTGGACACTAGTATAAAATAATGAAATTGAAAAACAAGAAAAAGTGCAGAGGCAGGCTATTAAATAAGGTGGATGGAAAACCGTTAAGGAAAAAATTTAGTTTTTCTATATAAGGAAAAAGGTACCTCACAGGGGATATGATAGCACTATACAAATATATACAGGGTCAGTACAAACCGCTATATGTTAACCTGTTCATTAGCAAGAATATACAACAGACAAGAGGTCACCGACAGACTGGAAGAAAGACGTTTTTGCTATACAGTGAGAAGATGTGGAATATATAATGTGTGTATATCTCACACACACACACACACAGAGGACTTGACAAATTTGCTTGAAATCTGAGAGCCATTTTTTTAACAAAGCTTTAATTTCAATGACAAAAATACAATTCGTAAAGAGACACTATAGTCACACAAAACCACTACAGCTTATAGTCTATCCCTGCAGGAAGTAAAATGTAAACACTGCCTTTTCAGATAGTAGCACCTCTAGTCAGTCACTCAGGCGGCCACTCGAAGTGTTTCTCAGGGGCGGTACCGGGTAGGGAGTCACTATTCACTCACCTGGATAAGGTAATAATTTACTATGGTCTATATAATTTGTTTTTTTTACTGGACTATATGAATCTTGATAAAGACCCAGTATGGTTGAAATTTTAATTTTTTTTGTTCATCTTGTGAATACACTTTTTCATAAAAAAATCCTGTGAGGGCTCCTTCTTTGACCTATTATATATCTCCAAACAATTTTTATACTGATGAAAGTTTGTCAGACTTTTTGACCAATAAAAGTGGTGGGAGCCTGGGAGCAGGGCCGGCCCAAGACATTGTGCTGCCTGGGTCCAAGGATGAAATGCTCCCCTCTCCCACTAAAAAACAAACCAAAACATGCCCACATCCAGTATGTTAGATCAGGGGTAGTCAACCTTTTAATACCTACCGCCCACTTTTGTATGTTTGTTGATGTAAAATTTCCTTGCCGCCCACCTGTGCCACAGTAACTCGATTGTTTAGCGCAAGTGCAGATTTTTTTTTTTTTTTTGAAAGGAGTTTAAAAAAAAAAAAAAAAATGTACTTCCATTTATAATTTTTTCTATGAATGTGTGTGTCTGTGAGAGAGGGAGGCAGTGTGTGCGCGCGATTGGTGGGGGATCGTGTGCGAGAGGCATTGGGGGAAAGTGTGCAGTAGAGACCAGGTTAACAACCCCTGTTTTAGATCATAATGAAAACGAAAATAAAACTCAAAAATGAGTTGATTCACTCCATGTGGATGGCAAATCAAGTGCTTCGAAGTGGAAACTGTACTTGTTATATGTAAATGTGACAAAAAGAGAGACTTTAAAGAAACACTGTAGGCACTGTAACAACTTATTCTCATTAAAGTTGTTAGAGTGCCTTAAATATTTTCATCCTTATCTTTATTCTTTATGAAGGCTTTGAAGAGCAGCTTTAAGCCACGCCCCCAAACCAGTCGATCCTGAGAGCCGGGAATGTAACTTCCCTGCTCTCATACCCAATCATACTCTGACGTCAGCATACATAACTGACGTTAGGTATAATTTTTCCGACCAATGCGCGCACACGCGATATCATAAATTTGTCTATTTGTCAGAAAGACAAATGACTAAATAGAAATTTCACACAAAGACCGAATGTCTAAGACATCTAAATATAAATATATATATATATATATATATATATATACACACACACACACACACACACACACACACATATAAAAACACACACACATTATTATTTTTTTAAAACACACACACACAGGTATTTAGATTTATTACTCCCCCCCCCCCCCCGCTTACTAATTTTAGGGTGAGGGGGGTAGGTAGTAATTAATTTAAAGGGGGGGGTGACCCCTAGTCACCTTGTGGGGGGTTTTCAGGTAGCCCACACCAGTCGCCCATGGGTGGGGGCTGGGGGAACAATAGGTCCCCCGTATCATCTTAGGGTCACCACACGCCGCTTATGGGTTCCCCCCATTGTCACTAGATTGTGTCTAGACGGGTGTCTACTGTCCCATCCCCCCTCGGCCCCCACCCATGAGCAGCGGGTGGGGGCCAGGACAATAGGCAGCCATTTGAACAATCTAAATATGGAGGACTTTACACCAGTGAGCTGATCTCCGATTTAGTTCACTGCTCATGAACCCGCAAATTGAGCGCATGCCCAATAGAGTGTTTGCAGTTTCTCATAGGGAATCATTGAATACGATTACTTAGGAGTGTAATTTGATTGGCGCATAGCGGCCATGGTCTGCAATGCTTCTCTATGAGAAGCTAGTGATTGGACCCAAACGATAAGTAACTGATGATGCGAAAGGGGGCGGGGCATAATGCCGCGAGGCCAACTAAACAACTGTAAGAAAACAAGGTAAATACTTATTTTAAATGTAAATATTACTAATAATTAAATAATTGGAATGGAGTTTGGTGATACAGTATTTATTACATCTGAAATAGAATAACCTGGAAAATAGACAGAAGATGCAGAGCCTCCCCCCATGCTGAGATATCTGCCTCGCCGTTGCTGAAAATAAAAGGTTGTGGCTGTTTGTACTTCCTTGCTTTAACTATCCAAGATCTGTTTGAATGTGAATGCTGGTGAATAAAGGGACTCCAAGCCCAGGTCATAACACTTAGTATAGTGATCAGCTGTGCAAGTACGCATGGACGATATTAGTCTGTATCGTCACAAACTGGTGGCAGGGTGGGATAACTTGCTGTACAGTGATCTGAAGAGGCTAAAGTTGACCGGAGATGTACACCAGGGCTCCCAGCGCTGCTGATGGATGCAACATGGAGTGTCTGAACCACAACCAGAGGCTTCCAGCATCGCTCCTGCAATGTCAACCCGAGCAATCAAACTGGCCCAGAGAAGGCAGGACTTTAGGGATGCCACAGGCAGCCATGTAAGCCAGAGGGAGCTGCTAGCAATCGCAGTAGAGGACCTAGCCCGCGAGGATCGTGATCACCAGGTGAATGTGACTGCAGCCATGGTCTCCCCATCTCAAAGTATCAGTGCACAGCTTTTCTATGTTTGATAAGTACTTTGAGCAGCACTGTGAGCTCAATTGCTTGCCCCAGATGACTGGGCGCGGGTACTGGATGGAAGACTGATGGGACGAGCCCTGGAGGCCTGCAGAGTGATTCCAAGAGAGAAATCTGAGGGGGGGAGGGGGAGATCCACCAGGTTGTGAAGCGAGCTGTGCTGGACAGGTACTGTCACCCCAGAGTTCTACAGGATAAAGTTCCAGGAGATCCAGCCAACTCCAGAAGGCACCTACCCAGAGTGTGTCTGGAGGTTGACACATGCCCTTGAGGGATGGTGGACTGGGAGTAAGGTACACTCCCGGGAGGACTGTAAGCAGATTGTGCTTCTGGAGCAATTTTATCACCTCTTGCCGGTGGAGGTGCGACAGTGGACCCAGGACCAGAAGCCCACTACAGCCGCAAAGTTAGCCCAGGACTTCTGTGAGACCTGTGGAGGAGTCCCCAGGATTGCTCTTCCGGGACAGAATCTTACAGCATCTGTGATTGCACCAAGGTTGTGGACGGCGGTAGCAGCCCCTGCTCAAACTGTGGAATCCAAGAATGTCCGACAGCCAGACAGGGCTATGTACCTCAGTGGTGTTCCCGGTCGGAGGCCAATGCCAGGGTCAACATCAAAGAAAGGGAGCAACGGGACCCACAAAGAGCTCCGGGGCAAAGCACCAGCCTGTTTGCCATGGGTGCCAGCGCCAAGGGCATTTTGTGAGAGACTGTCTCTCCCAGGCCCGTGGACGTAATCACCCGGCTCAACCGGTCCAGATGGTGGAGAGTGGGGTCCTGAGGAATATGTTGGGACAGCAGAGGAAGCGGAGGTGGACCAGTACCAGGACTGTTCGGACTGGTCCCTGGGAGTGACGCCGGTACTGACCACACAGTGCCCAGAGACGACACCTAGTGCTGGTAAATGGCATTCCTGCAGAAGGACTGCGGGACACGCTTGACTAGGTGTCCCGCAATTGCCCTAACCCAAAGTGATTGCCGTTGCTGGTATTCTTCAGGAAGAGTCAGTGTGGGACATTCTGGTTTGCCGATGGAAGAGCCTGTTACTATTTGTTGTATTGACAGCTGCAATAATCTTAGTGCCTTTTATAGTTCATCAAATGAAAACCTTGTTGCATCCACCCCCTGATGTATTATTTTGGGTTAGCATTACCAGGGCACACGAGACTCAGGAGCTTAAAATAATTACCGTATATGGAGAATCCCCCAAACTGTTTACCATCCAATATCGCAAAGGGCCTTCACATGGCAATGCTGATGGACTGTTAAGGGGAATAGAGGGGTAGCCCTATCCTCCTGCAACCTGTGACCCGGCAGTAGGGTCCCAGCCTGGCAGCAGGACTTTCTGGGGGGGGGGGGGGGGGGGGGAGGAGGAAGAGGTAGAGAAATGTGACAAAAAGAGACTTTACATGACACAAGATGCCTTCCCCCATGCTGAGATATCTGCCTGGCAGTTGCGGTTTGAAAATAAAGGTTGTTGCGGTTTGTACCAAGATAGAAGCTGGTTGTCTCTTTCCTTGCTTTAACTATCCAAGATCCGTTTTAATGTGAATGCTGGTGGATAAAGGGACTCCAAGCCCAGGTCATAGCACTTAGTATAGTGATCAGCTGTGCAAGTTAGTGGAAGTACCCACGGATGATATTAGTCTGTATCGTTACAGTATGGAACGTTTTTAAAGCCACGGGTAGCCAAATGTAAGTATGGTAGACCTACAAATCCCAAGATGCTTCACCAGCCTTATGTTGGCAAAGCATCAGGGACTGTAGTTCCACAGTATTTGGCTTCCCTGCTTTAAAGGGACACTCTAGTCACCAGAATCATTATAGCTTAATGTAGTGGTTCTATGATCTACTTCCTAGTCCAGTGCTAATGTGTGCATCACCTACATTCAGCGTCTCCAGCCCTGCATGGAGACACTGAACATTCCCCATAGAGATGCACTGAATCAATGCATCTCTATAAAAAGATGCTGATTGGCGCAGCATGCATTTTTTTTTTTAATAGACTTGCAATTGCTTCCTTTGGGAAAGCATTGGCTTGGCTAAGATCATCAAGATTGATGAGCTCAGCTATGGAGACGGGGCCAACCACAACAAGACCACCATGGCCTGGGTAAAAAGGTTTCCTATGCGATCGGAGGGTAACAAGTACCTAAACAGACACACACTTACTGACTTGACAGACACACACAACATTGATTTGACACACTGACAGACATACACATGCACTGGCAGACACAGTCACAGACAACACACTTAATTTTACTGACAGACACAAACGCTCACACATTTACTCATTTTTGCAGACACACTCACAAATTAATTATATTTTGTGTTGATTTATTTATTAGGCTATCAAGCCTCTCTACCTTAAGGAGTCTTCTCCCTGGGTCCAGTTGCTTCGATGATCTTCCTGCTCCTCTCTTCCTCCTCATGATGTTTAGTGATTCGGAGCCGGATTGATGTCACATTCCAGCGCCCGGCATCATCACAGAAAGCGCCCAAAGGAGCAGGCAGAACCTCACAGCTGAGAGAGCTACCTCCCTCTCCCCTACTGCACATTATGTATAGGCAGAGTGGGCACCTGAGTAACCAGCCCGTCCAGCACCACTGGACCCCAGGGAATCCCCTCAGCTCTCCCAAAGGTAAGGAGGCTGAGGGATTAAATAAATTTAAAAAAAATAAAACATATATATATATACACACACACACATATATATATATATATATATATATACACACACACACACACACACACGTGTATGTGTGTCAGTGAGTGTGTGTGTTACGGAGTCTGTTTGATGTCTGTTAGTGAGTGTGTGTTTGTCAGTGAAAGTGTATGTATGTATGTCGCTGAGTGTGTCTCTGTATCTGTTAGCTAGTGTGTATGCGTCTGTTTAAAACCCCCTTCAGCACTTACCTTTCTCCAGCGCCGGACTCCCTTGGCGCTGGAGATCCCTCCGCCCAGATCCGCCTCTCAGCTCCGAATACGCATGCGCGGCAAGAGCCGTGCGCATTCAAACCGCCCATAGGAAAGCATTACTCAATGCTTTCCTATGGACGTCCAGCGTCTTCTCACTGTGATATTCACAGTGAGAATTGCGGAAGCGCCTCTAGCGGCGGTCAGTGAGACAGCCACTAGAGGCTGGAATAACCCTCAGTGAAACATAGCAGTTTCTCTGAAACTGCTATGTTTTCAGCTGCAGGGTTAAAACTAGAGGGACCTGGCACCCAGACCACTTCATTGAGTTGATGTGATCTGGGTGTCTGTAGTGGTCCTTTAAGTGTGTGTGCATCTGCATGCACTGGCGTACATACCGCGGTCGCAGGGGTCGCAACCCTGCGACCAGTTGCCCACCGCCATGTGTTGCAGCCCCGGCCCACGGACCAATTTTCGCACCGGGGCCCCATGGGTTGTGTGTACGCCACTGGATGGACCCAAGTTTTTTTTTTTTTTTTTTTAATCTAGATCACTATGTAACTATTTACAAGTATGTAATCAGCAACCCTAAAATCAGTATGTGAATCTCTGGCTATAAAATAACATAAAAAGGAGGGGGGAGTAGGATTTGGTTCCTGGAATGTTATTTACCATAACAACCTCTTACCATAATACGCTCTTTAAATTGCTATAAGTTCTTACACTGCATGCACAGTATGAGATCAAAAAGGATCCCCTCCAAACTCAGTGACCAAGAAAAGGGATTTTATTCAAAATTTATAAACAGAAGCTATAAACATTTAAAAAAAAAAAAAAAAAAAAAAAAAACAACACTGTAAATTACTGAGTGGACCGTTATTACATAACATTAACAAAATATTGTTTATACAAAAGAAAAACAAAGTTGTAACAGAGGACCACAGCAATCAATTAATGTAGCAGCCTGAGACCCTGCCAGTTAGAACATTAGGAAACCATGGAGGAGCTCTGCCTGCCGGCCATATACACAGTACACGTGGGAGTGTTGCAGGAAGCCCGTCGCTGTACTCACCAAGCAGTTAAAGTAATGGGTTTCCACTTTGGCGGAGTGCCGAGACTTCTCCTGCTTGAAGTTGGATTTCTCACATACCAGCAGGTGCCGGGGACACGACTCCAGGCAGCGGAGCATGTTTTCGACACAGATAGCAGCCGGAAAGTTATACGGAAATATGTGTATTCGTTCTCTAGGAACAGACGTACACAGCTCAGATATAATAGGAAGAGGAGGAACACGTTCCCTGCTGTGCAGCTCTACAACTATAGTGCCGGCATCAACGGTGCTTCCCTCTGGTGGAAGGAAATGGGTAGTGCATGTAGTTTATTTGCAATGTCTCCTTTATTGTCCGGTGTTTATTTAATTACAAGCAGGATTAATATAAAGTAAATTCAAAGTGAATTTAACTTTTAATGCCGAAACAGCCAAACTGGAAGCATAACTGACTTTTTCCAGTTTGGCCATATTGTCCATAATATTTGTAATTCACTACTCTGATATTGATGTTACTATTATGACGATATTGTTATCATATAGTTACACAGGCAGAAAAGAGATATGTGTCCATAAAATTCATCCTTTCTCACATCTGTTTTTGCTATTGATTCAAAAGAAGGCAAAAAAAAGTTTGAAGCACTTCCAATTTTGCCGCAAACTAGGAAAAAAATGGCAGTCAGATTTATCCTTGGATCAAGAAGCTATTACCTCACAATTAAAAAAAAATGATATACCTGTATATTGTGCGTTTGCAAGTATGCATCCAATTGCTGTTTAAACATCTGTATAGACTCTGAAAAAAACACATATTGAGGCGGATGGTTCCACATCCTTATTGTTCTTACTGTAAACAAACCGTTTCCTTTTCCTTAGACTAAATCTCCTTTCTTCCAGTCTAAACACATGCCTTTTTGCCCTATATATATCCATGTTGGTGAATAGATTTCCAAACAATGGAAATTGGACCTGGTTATATTTGTCTAATATTATCATATCTCCTTTTCCTAAACTAAAGAGGTTTACATTTGTTAACCTTTCTTCATAACTAAAATGTTCCATTCCTTTTATTAATTTTTACACTATTATGTGTCATCTGCAAACACTGAAACATGACTTTCAATGTTAATTTCAAGATAATTTATAAATATGTTAAATAGAAGCGGTCCCCAAACAAAACCAAAGGAACACCACTTACAACTTTTGTCCATTTTTGGAAATCTACCATTAATGACAATTAATTAATTAATTACTCTATTTTTAAGCCAATGCTCCAACCAAGAACAAGAGTTTTGATCTAACCCAGTTTTTTTCTTTGAGTTTGAACACTAACCTATTGTGTGGAACCGCAGCAAATGCCTTGGCAAAATCCAAAATCACATCCACTGCAGCACCCTAATCTATACTTCTACTTACTTCTACCTACTTACTCGAAGAATGCAATTAAGTTAGTTTGACATGACCCATATTTAATAAAACCTTGCTGATTTTTGCTTATAACAATGTTCTTCTCAATTAATTCATAAATATTATCCCTTAATAACCTTGCAAATACTTTCCCAGCCACATAAGTTAAGCTCACAGGTCTATCATTTCCAGGCAAGGATTTTAACCCCTTTGAATATAGGAACCACATCAGCCTTCCTCCAAAACTCTGGTACAATTCCTGAAAGATAAGGACTTTTTAAGATTAAAAACAAAGGTTCACTTTTTCCATACTTAGGTCCTTATGAACTTGTGGATGAATACCATCAGGCCCTGGAGCTTTGTTTATATCAACTTTATTTAATGCAGCACCTTGTCTTTGGTCATCCAATCACAATTTCCTTGTAGCGATCAACTTTTTTTGCTGCAATCAGTATTGGCCATGGGTGTAGTTGAGAATGAGATTCTCAAATTTAGAGTAGACTGTAGGGTTTGAGGCACTACTCTTCAGAAAAGGAAGGGCTCCCACAAAAAAAAAAGACAAATGAAAGATAAAGAACAGGTATTAGGTGTGATCTAATAGATATCCAGGAGTAGTTGTGGTGGGTGTACTCCAGGAATCTATTAGATCACATCTAATACCTGTTCATTATTAGCCATGAGTTCTTCCTAAATATATATTAAGGAAAAAATAGTTATTTAACATTTTTGCTTTTTCCTGGTCTTCTATGTTACTTTCCTTTGTAATTTTCCTTTCTGTACTTGATGCAATTTTTACAGAAATGTCAATAAAATTGACATAGGCAATATAAACCTAGAGTTTGATTAATACCCTGATGAAAGTGACTATATTTATGACCTACATATGTGGCTTTGTGTGTTTTTGTGTGTCTGTATCTGTATTTGTGTCTTTGTGTTTGTCTGTATCTGTATGCATGTAGTGATTGTATCTGTATGAGTGTGAGTGTGTGTATCCGTGTATCTGTACCTGCATCTTTGGCAGTGTTTGTATCTGTGTGCCCGTGCATCTGTATGTGTGTCTGTCTCTGCATGATTGTCGATGGTATTTGTATGTGTCAGTGTGTGTATCTGTATGTCTGTGTATCTGTGTATGTGTCTTTGTTTGTATTAGTGTGTGGCATGTGTGGCAGTGTTTGTATCCATGTGTCTGTGTATTTGTGTGTCTGTGTATCTACATGCGTGGCAGTAATGGTATCTGTGTAACTGCATGGGTGGCAGTGTTTTTGTCTGTGTGTCTGTACATCTGCTTGTGTGGCAGTGTTTGTATATGTGTAACTGTGTGTGTGGCAGTGTTTGTATCTGTGTGTCTGCATGTATGTCAGTGTGTGTATCAGTGTGTCTTTACAACTGTATATGTGTCAGTGTTTAAATCTCTGTCTGTGCATATGGGTCAGTGTGTATCTGCATGTGTGTCAGTGTGTGTATCTGTGTATCTAAATGTGTGTCAGTGTTTGTTTCTGTGTGTCTGTATCTGTACGTGTGTAGAGTGTAAGAGTCAATGCACACTCACTAGGGGAATACTCCCACCGGGGTGCTCCAAACAAGGAGGGCCAACTCCCAATCAATTCAACTGGAATCTTTTCCTCTGAACTCCAAATGAAAGACTGCCTGTTAATAAGAAACCATTGGGTGTGCCCAGACGTATGCATTTGTTCCAGTTGTATCTGTATGTGTATCAGTGTTTGTATCTGTGTTTCCTTATGTGTGTCTTTGTGTGTTTTTGTGTGTCTGTGTATCTGGATATGTTTCTTTGTGTGTGTCTGTATCTGTATGTATGCCAGTGTTTGTATCTGTGTATCTGTATGTGTATCAGTGTGTGTATCTGTATGTGTGTGTATCTGGGTGTGCCATTGTATCTGTGTGTCTGTACTTCTATATGTGCGTCAGTGTGTATCTGTGTGTCTGTATATACTAAACCCTACTACTTCTTTTGACCTATTCCTACTCCTAAGGCTCTAAGGAGGTCTGGGAAGGCCACCTGAAAAATAAGTATTATCAAGACAGTTCTATTGATTCACCCAAACTTCTTGGACCAAGATTCAAATAAAATTATACATTCACCATGCAAACCTGAATAGCCACAGCATAGACCCTCTGCTGATAAGCCACAGAGTAGACCCTCTCTCTGAAAACAATTGTAGATGTGAAAACCTCAAAGAATAAACTAGATTACATTCACAGAAAGTAGAGAAAAAGAGGTAAGGTCTCCTGATTAGGGAATATCCAACTGGTAAGGGCCTGACCCTAATTTAGAATGCAAAATATGTTCCAAAGAAGAGGAACTGAAGCTCTAATTTTAAAAGGGTCATCCAACGACTTTGGTTCTTCTTTGGAACATATTTTAGATTACTTTCACACCTGCTCCATCCAACTCTGGTATTTCTGATGGTTGATTATATTCAATGAGCAATATTGATGTTTCTTTTTATTTTTTGGTTCACACATCATTGAAACCATTTTTCACGTATCCCATAAGTGGGGATTGTACCACTGTACGCCTTTCATAGTAGAGCTGGTTTAAAGCTCTAAAAAACGTGAGTAGGACCATATATATTTTTATTCTTATTTTTTTTTTTTCTGGACATACTGCACCATTATCCTCTCCTTCTTTCTACATACAGTCTGCAACCAACAAGAAAATGTACCTTGAACAAGCTTGTGATTGCTCCTCTGGAAAGTATTTACCACCATCTTTTATTGAACTCTCTATCTTGGACATATATTCATTAATTTATATTTTATTTGTTATTATTCTATTTATCTTATTTTATATTTATTTGTATTTTAGGTCTCATTCTATCCCATTTTTTTAGTGTATCTATCTATTGTAGACCTATTTAAGGCATCCCATGTTGGTTATAATATTCTCACCAGTGTCTTTTTAGAGTGGCGCTAATCCTCAACACTTTTTTATATTTTGTACTAGCCTTAAACCACAGTTTAACCCTGTTCATATTAAACACCCTTGGTCATCCAAATTGGTTTTGGCTTGTCCAAATACATGGAATTTTGCCTATGCAAACCTTTGGATCAGACTGCAAGAATCAAGTTGATGGTTGAATACCCTAGTAAAATCTGTCTAAAAAGGTAGCCATGATCTCAGACTTGCATTTCAACAACAACCAACAACCTTCTCCTTTCTTCCCTGGTAGATCATGGAAAACCAGATGTCCCTTATTTCTGACCATTTTCAAACATTTTCTTATTTACTTTCCCCCCCAAAAGTGTTGGAGGGTTGTTTAGTCATTTTAATTTCTATGACTGGGAATTAATCAAAATAATCATAACAATAGAAATTGTTATGATTAATTCCCACTAGTCACTATTATGGGTTCCAAAATAGAATGATGTATCCCAACTCTTCAAAGAGAATTTCCCTTTCCTTACATTTTCAAAACTCACAATCAGATGCAAATAGAGTTCCTTTATAATCCCCAGGTATTGTCGGCAATTTATTTCTGGTAAACAAGAGGGATGCAGGTTACAGACTTTTCATAAATTTAAGAATGTTAAACAATTTCATGAACTAAGAACATTTCAAAATGGAAGGCTTTAATTTACTCACATATCTTTTAATCCCCAACAAATCAACGATAAAACTAGATCTAAAAGATGCATACCTCATGATTCCCATTCATTTATTTCACCAACCTAATCTACAATTTATATAAAAGAAACAGAAATCGCAATTCACATTTTTTCCATTTGGGCTTGCATCTGTCCCTTGGTGTTTTACGAAACTTTTCACGTTCCTAGTATTTCTTCCACAAATCCCTGAAATATGGCTCATTATTTTCTTGAACAACATCATGATTGTGACGAGACCAATCTCACCACATTGCATTGGAGGAGCCTGGTTGCCCGTCTGCTGCCTTTGGACTATTGACCAGACTTTGAAAGACTTATTTTTCTGCAGAAAGGCTTATTCGTGCCTTTCTGCCGGGGTGTTCGGTAGATTTTATCTACCGAACAAACTGCCGAAGGAGCGACCACCTGGGAGCTGGAGTGTGCCGCCAATTTACCTCCCTGAAGCTGCGGTTAACCGCAGCTTA
The DNA here is from genome assembly GCF_036172605.1 of Pelobates fuscus. Lineage (NCBI taxonomy): Eukaryota > Metazoa > Chordata > Amphibia > Anura > Pelobatidae > Pelobates > Pelobates fuscus. The sequence goes on along the minus strand of NC_086320.1, from coordinate 169,811,972 downwards.
ATTGACTGTTACTGGGTGGCTGCGGTTACACTTAGCGGCCGCTAGGTGGCGGTGTTATGGAGCTCCCCGGACGGCCAGTGGTGCTCAGCCCAGAATCAGTGCACTAAAAGCGGACACTTTTATGTGCAGGCACCGCTGAGCCTCCAGCCCCCTGGTTCTTATTCGTGCAGATTTAACCGAATACATGTTAATTCGGTAGTTTGTATATGTGAATATTAACCCAGATAGCACAGCCATGGAGCCAATTCGTGTAATTAAAGACTTTGGCTCCATGGCAATTGAACTGTGTGAATAGGATCTGAGTGCTATTCGGTAGTTTTGTGCGCTCAGATCCCAGCTATCTGGGGATATGTGACATGTCTGTGTTTAGTGTGTAAAATGTGACTTTGTGTATTTTAAAGTGTTTTGCTGTCTTTTGTGTCCCCACGTGTGTAATGGAGTTTTACCTCTGTCCTGGGAGATAATTGGATTACTTCCCAATTATCTCCAGGATAGAGGGAGGAGATCAGGATGCATTGTGGGGATGTTTTACTGCTGTATGTCTGTAATTGGTGTATGTCTGTCTTTTGTCACAGTCTTCCATCTGGTCCCCTAGGGGAGTGTCCACCAGGTGGGAGACCTGCATAAATACTGGGCGGGTAACCCTGAGTAAACCAGACCACTGCTTGACCCTCAACACGGAGCCTTGTCTTGGTATTGGGGGGGATTCACTGTATGCTGATAGAGACCATGGGCGTAGGAACCCACACAAATCTGGGGGGGATAGCATTCTTACTCGCCGGGTATATTCTTATTCAGTAAACTGGGAGTTGTTTATCCCATTGTACAGCGCTACGGAATTTGATGGCGCTATGTAAATAATAAAATAATAATAATAATAATGTTACATTTTAAGTGTGTGTGTGTGTGAAATAATATAATGTGAAGCATATCAGTGTATCGCATAGCTCCACAGCAATACAACTGACAGTAATGTGTGAGGTGCAAGTACATCATAGAACACCTCAGCAATAAAATGCATGGGAAAGTGCAGTGTGTGAGTGTATCACAAGCTCTACAGCAAAATAACTCACAGGAACGTGCAGTTTGTGAGCGTATTACAGATCACCTCATCAATACAATGCACAGGAATATACAGTGTTTGAATATATATCAGCCAACCCAATGCGTGGCAAAACACTGCGCTGCACCAATCAGCATCTCCTCACAGAGATGCGTTGAATCAATGCATTTCTATGAGGAGTGTTCAGCGTGAATGCTAGTGCTGCATGTTGTGCAACACTGGACTAGGAAGCACCTCTAGTGGCCGCCTGATAAGTTATTCCTCGGCAGTAATGTAAATACTGCCTTTTTCTGAAAAGGCGGTGCGCTTACATTAACCCCTTAAGGACCAAACTTCTGGAATAAAAGGGAATCATGACATGTCACACATGTCATGTGTCCTTAAGGGGTTAAAGGACCACTATAGTACCAGGAAAACATACTCGTTTTCCTGGCACTATAGTGCCCTGAGGGTGCCCCCACCCTCAGGGACCCCCTCCCGCCCGGCTCTGGGGAGAGGAAAGGGTTAAAACTTACCTTTATTCCAGCGCCGGGCGGGGAGCTCTCCTCCTCCTCTCCGCCTCCGATCCTCCCTTTCGGCTGAATGCGCATGCGCGGCAAGAGCTGCGCGGCAAGAGCTGCGCGCACATTCAGCCGGTCGCATAGTAAAGCATTTACAATGCTTTCCTATGGACGCTTGCGTGCTCTCACTGTGATTTTCATAGTGAGAATCACGCAAGCGCCTCTAGCGGCTGTCAGTGAGACAGCCACTAGAGGATTTAGAGGCTGGATTAACCCATTTATAAACATAGCAGCTTCTCTGAAACTGCTATGTTTATATAAAAAAGGGTTAAACCCAGCTGGACCTGGCACCCAAACCAATTCATTAAGCTGAAGTGGTCTGGGTGCCTAGAGTGGTCCTTTAAGCCATTGTGGTTCTGGTGACTATAGTGTCACTTGAATATAGAGGGAAAAAAAGAATCATCACAAATGTATGAAATAAAAATGTCGATCCTTTTTTTTTGGAAACAATGTGCAGATAGTACTGTACTAATGATATCCCTGGCTGGATGGGAGCATTCCATGTAATCAGTATGATATCCCTGGTTAACTCCTTTATCCACCCGTCCCTAATTGTCTCCCCTCCAACCACCTAGCCTCCTAACCCCCATAAAACAAGTAATATATCTTCTTGTACTTACAGTACTGAAGACACCAGCAGTGATCTGGTTTCAGGGCTGAAAGCGTGAGGCGCTGCTCTGCAGTTGTAGGAGACCGGAGCTCACCCTAGCGTTGTCGTGACATCATGGAACGCGCGTACGCAGAGGGCAAGGGAGGTCGGGAGGAGCAAACAAAGTCCTTTAATATGTGGCGATGCCGAATAGTGGAGGATTGAATCAGATCAGGATTTGAGAGGGAACATTTTTAGCATATTATTGTGGGCAGCGGGGCTCAAGAGGCAACTGCCTTGGGCCCCCCAGGAGCAACTGGGCCCGGGGCAGCTGCCCTTTTTGCCCCAAGTTAATGGCTGCCCTGTATTAGGGTGACCACATTTCCTAACTGCCATTTAGGGACACTTACTACCCCCTCTACCCCTTCCATTCATATTACTACCCTATCCCTTCCGTTCATATTACTACCCCCATACCCCTTCCGTTCATATTACTACCCCCCATACCCCTTCCGGACATATTACTACCCCCCATACCCCTACCGTTCATATTACTACCCCCCCATACCCCTACCGTTCATATTACTACCCCCCACAGCCCCACCCCCTCTAGTCATATTATTAGCCCCCTTACCCCCTTCATTCATATTAGTACCCCCCTCCATTCATATTAATACCCCCTCCTAACCCCCTCCATGCATATTAGTACCCCCTCCTAACCCCCTCCATTCATATTAATACCCCCTCCTAACCCCCTCCATTCATATTTGTACCCCTTCCTACCCCCCTCCATTCATATTAATACCCCCTCCTAACCCCCTCCATTCATATTAATACCCCCTCCTAACCCCCTCCATTCATATTTGTACCCCTCCTACCCCCTCCATTCATATTAATACCCCCTCCTAACTCCCTCCATTCATATTAATACCCCCTCCTACCCCCCTCCATTCATATTAGTACCCCCTCCTAACCCCCTCCATTCATATTAGTACCCCCTCCATTCATATTTGTACCCCCTCCTACCCCCCCTCCATTCATATTAATACCCCCTCCTAACCCCCTCCATTCATATTTGTACCCCCTCCTACCCCCCTCCATTCATATTAGTACCCTCACCCCCTCCATTCATATTAGGATCCCCTTCTACCCCTACTAGTACCCTTCCACCTCCCCCCCCCCTCCATTCCTATTAGTAGCCTCTAACCCCTTCCATTCATTTTTCTACCCACCTCTTCCCCCTCCCCCTCCCCAAATTATATCTCCCCTCTCTAACCCTTCCATACTAAATACCTGGCAGGGCGGGCAGGCAGCTGCTTTTTTTTTTCAGAGCCGGCGTCTGAGCTTATAATGATGCCGGCTCCACTCTTCTCCTTGCACACTGTTGTCCCCCTCCCTGCCGTTTTACCGCACAGAGCAGGGGAGGGGGACCTCTTCAAGTGGCGCACGGTGTCAGACTGAGCGCCGGGTAGTCACGTGACACCCGGCACTCCTATGCAGAGCGGGAGGGGGAGGCGCTCCCCCTCCCAGCGTACACTGTGTGCGGTTCCATTATGGAGCCGCACGCAGCCTGTCAGGGGGACGGCAAACATCACTTGTCAGTCTGACAAGTGATTTTTGCGCTCCCCTTTGGCCGGCGGACCTGGGGGGGATTTCTGCATTATCTGTCCCCCCCAGATGATTTAATGGGGGGGATGCGTCCCCCCCATCCCCCCCGGTTCCTACGCCCGTGATAGAGACTGATTGCCAGGAGTGTAAGCCGCTTGGGAGCTTTTCCTGTTCGTCTGCTAGCAGCTATTCGTGAGGTTCCAGTTCGGGAGTTTGGAGTGCTACCTTATTCCCTGTTATGCAGTTCGGGAGTTTGGTACATTCACTTATATCCAATTCGTGAGTTTTGGTGATTCTACAGTAGCTGTGCCTGTCTCTGAAAAGGGGATTATCGTCTAAGCGGGTTTAACCCCTTGTCTGCTGAAACGGTCCATTACAATGATGGCATCTGAAGATATTCGATCTATTTATGTTATATGCAATGGCTGTTAACCTTTCTTACCAACTTGAGTTTTATCATAAATATCAAAATGTTCAAATTTAGAACAGTAAGGCAGTTTTCAGCTCCTTTTCTAACTATCACTACATGGGATGCAAATGTCGTACTTCAATTTTAGGAATCAGTGGCTAAACTCCTAGAGTCGCAGTGGTCACTACTGCAACGAGGCCCTGAAGGGCCCTGAAGTTCCACCTGTATAGGATGGGCTGGGCCAGTTAAAGCCGCCCTTGCAAAAAAAAAGTAATTTAATACATTCAGGCAATATATTAAATAACTATTAAGGTTTGCATGGAAGTGCTTGGTAAACACTTCCTCTTGGTTCTGACACTCATAGAATGAGTCAGAGCACTGCCACAGAGTAACCATGACAATGGACAGGAAGAATGTTTGACTACTTGACCACCAGGGATCACACTCCAAATGTCATTCAAATCTTTCTGAAACTCTGAGTAGAAATTGACATAAATCACGTGTTTCTGGGTGAAAATTGAAATAAATCACGTGTTTTATTGACATAAATTAACTTATAAATTGGGTGACTAGTGCCCAATCACTAGTTTCCATTAGTTGGTAGCTATGATTTAGTAGATATGCCTCCTCATGCTGTATGGGAGATGGGTGTATAAGGGGGTTTCAAAACTTTATAGTAATTAAAAAAACAAAACAAAAACAACCTAAACGTAATTAACCTTCGCAGAGCTGAGGGCTATCTTACTATTGCCCTGCTGGCTGCTAGCACTGCCAGCGGGCAACTAGTACTTCAAATGATCAATTCACTTTCAAAATGCAAGTGAATGATAACTTGCAAATTCAGTTCTGAATTTTGATAAAACTATTGCTTTGTAAATCTTTTGATTCCTATACTGTGTTTCGGAGTCAAATGTAAAAACACAGATTTTATTTCAAAATGCACTTGGTTGCTGCAGTTTTGCTCAGCCACACTGATTTGTGGTTCAAATCTGTTCATTTTCAACAGGACAAAATCCAGTGTTTAGTGAATAACCCTATAAGTCTATTTGAGCCACCTGAAATACCATTCTGTATTATGAGATCCCATCCAATTAAATTCTAGGGCAGTGGTGATTAACCCTGGTATTATGATCTACATTTCCCTTGATTCTGGCTGGGCTTCAGGGGAATATAGTTCTTAAAGATCTGGGTGTCAAACTTAGCTATCACTGATAAGGCTTTTATTATGTCCATTATCTATTCTGCTGTAGTTTTCAAAATGTCACTGTCCCCACCCCTTCAACAAAAGTTTCATCATCATTTTTATAATTAAAGATGATAGCAAAAAAAAAAAAAAGCCCCCCAATGCAATATAAAATAAACTATTTTAATGTTATAAAATATAAAGCATATAAAAGTATAAGTCCAATTGTCCAAAGGGAAGGGGGTCCCACTTGACGCGTTTCGCCTCTCCAGAGGCTTTATCAAAAGTTTATCAAAAGTTTGATAAAGCCTCTGGAGAGGCGAAACGCGTCAAGTGGGACCCCCTTCCCTTTGGACAATTGGACTTATACTTTTATATGCTTTATATTTTATAACAATAAAATAGTTTATTTTATATTGCATTGAGCCATTTATCCTTTATTATTTTACCTGCATTTCGATGTCCTGCTGACTACCTGGTTCCATCATATCCTTAGGTGGGGATAGTACCACCCATGCTGTAATCACTAGAGCAGGTCTTGCTCTACAAATTGTAAGTACAATACCTTTATTTAACTATCCTGGATTTACAGTACTTACTACACTATCAGAGTGTCTCTCCCTTTTATTTTTTATATTCTCATCTGGAGGATCAAAATCATCTGTACCAGCTTGTATCCTTAGACGGGGATTATACCGTCCACGCTGAACAAAGTAGAGCTCTTTTATAGCTCTACCCTATGTGAGTGATTTTCCTATAGTTACCCAGCACAAATATTTGCACTGTTATAAACTGTATTGCACTATTATTTTTCCTCTGTTTTTATTTCGAGGTATTTTACCAACTCTCCCCTCAGAGGTGTATGTACGTATTACCCTTGGGCGCAGTATACGCCATATTTTATATATTTTTTGTTTCACTAATATACAAGGTTTTTGGGAATACTTGTATTGTATACAGCAGCCCTCACTGATTCACCACGTTATAGCGAGCGCCTATATACTCTGTTTTTCTCATACCACTTCTATACTGAGTGCACTCCCTCCTAAATCAACCACTCAATTTTTCTCCATTTCTCTCATATTACAGTGGGACAAAGAAAGAATAACGACTGAAGCCATCGTTGACTCTGGGGCTAACGGAGTGTTCATCGATTCATCCTTTGTAATCAAAAATAAAATTCCTTGTGTCCGTAAAAGCACTTCTGTCTCTGTCAGAGTAATTGATGGCTCCCTCATAGCCTCGGGTCCTATCACAAAAGAAACTATTCCTGTACGAACAACTTCACTTAACACTCATACCGAATACCTCATTTTCGATGTTATCTCTTCTCCCCTTTATCCGGTCATCCTAGGAATCAATTGGCTAAGGGACCACAACCCTCAAATTACCTGGTCTCCCTTTTCTCTCGCTTTTAACTCCGTGTACTGTAAGGAAACGTGCTTACAACATATTCCACTCCTCCAAACTATCGAAGAACCATCTATACCTTCTTGCTATTCAGAGTTCTCTGATGTATTCAGTAAAAAGGAAGCTGAGACACTTCCACCTCATCGTCCCTACGACTGTCCTATCGACCTCATACCTGGTGCCCCCATACCTTTTGGGCACATATACCCTCTCTCTGAATCTGAATTAAAAATCCTCAAGGAATACTTGGAGGAAAACCTCCGTAAGGGGTTCATTAGACCTTCCAGCTCACCTGCTGCCTCCAGTATGTTTTTTGTGAGGAATAAGGACCAGACCATCCGTCCCATCATAGATTACAGAGCTTTAAATAAGATAACGGTCAAAAATCGCTATCCTCTTCCCCTGATAAACGAGCTGATTGAAAGGTTAAAAACAGCCACTATCTATACTAAGCTTGACCTCCGTGGGGCATACAATCTCGTTAGAATCAAAGCTAACGATGAATGGAAAACTGCCTTCAGAACTAGATAAGGTCTCTACGAGTATCTTGTGATGCCTTTTGGCCTCTGCAATGCCCCTGCCACCTTTCAACATTTCATAAATGACATCTTCAGGGATCTTCTGGACGTCTGTGTTATCATTTACTTAGATGACATTCTTATATATTCCAATACACCTGAAGAACACAAAAAACACGTGAGATGGGTGTTATCCAGACTTCGAACTCATAAATTATACGCTAAACCAGAAAAATGTCTCTTTAACATCAACGAAATAACCTTCTTAGGTTACGTTATCACTCCTCATTCAATTGGAATGGATAACTCAAAAATCAGTTGTATCCTCAACTGGCCCATTCCTTCTAACGTAAAAGAATTACAACGGTTCTTGGGCTTTGCTAACTTCTACAGGAAATTCATTAAAAATTACTCTGATGTAACTCATTCACTTAATTCACTTAACAGCAAAAAACATGCCTTCAATTGGAATGAAAAGGCCCAAAAGGCTTTCGATGAATTGAAAAGAAGGTTTACAACTGCTCCTATCCTTCAACTCCCTGATCCCACATGTCTATATGTCCTTGAAACAGATGCTTCAGAAACTGCTCTCGGAGCTGTCCTCTCCCAACACAAAACTCCTCAAGATCCTCTTCACCCTGTTGCCTTTTTTTCCCGTTCCATGTCTCCGGCTGAAAAGAATTACCCTATAGGAGAAAAAGAATTATTAAGCATAAAATTAGCTTTAGAAAATTGGAGATATCTTCTAGAAGGAACACAAACTCCTATAATAGTTTATACTGACCATAAAAACCTTGAATATCTTCACTCCAACAAAACTCTATCTGCGAGACAAGTAAGATGGAACCTCTTCTTCTCCCGGTTTAATTTTCAAATCGTTTTTAGACCTGGGGCAAGGAACAAAAAGGCGGATGCCCTCTCCAGAATTCATCAAGAACCTGAAGTAGTAAACCCCCATACAGTCATCGGAATTGTCACATCCCTTATAGATGACATAAAAGGTCTTCATCCAGATGCTCTTGACCTTCCTAAATCAACTAAATTATCACTGAAGGACGGTCTCTATTATTTTCATGATAGAATTTACATTCCTCCCCCGTTTAGGAAGAAAATACTTGAATTCATTCATGACTCTCCTCTGGCAGGTCATCCAGGTATTAAAAAGACCCTCGAATTATCCAAAAGATATTATTGGTGGCCGCGTCAGGACAGCACCATCGAATCCTACGTGAAAAACTGTTCAACCTGTCAAAGATCCAAATCTGACCATCATCAACCCTTTGGTCAGTTGATCAACCTACCAGTTCCAGAGAGACCTTGGCAATCCATCTCTATGGACTTCCTGGTGGAACTTCCCCCTTCTCAACACCATTCTACCATTTTAGTAGAAGTAGACCGATTCACAAAGATGTCCCATTTCATTCCTTTGAAGAAATTACCTTCATCATCGGAACTTTCAAAAACATTTCTCGATAACATTGTAAAACTTCATGGACTCCCAGATGAAATCATATCGGACCGCGGAACCCAGTTTACCTCCAAATTCTGGAATGCATTATGTACTTCCCTTCGTATCCAACGTAAACTATCTTCCGCTTATCATCCTCAAACCAACGGGCAAACTGAAAGAGTTAATCAATGCCTTGAACAATATTTACGTTGTTATTGTTCCCACCTACAGGATGATTGGATGACGTGGTTACCTATGGGCGAATTTGCTTATAACAACTCAGTTCATACAAGTAGCAAAATGACTCCCTTCTTCTCCAATTATGGATTTCATCCCTCCTCATTTCCTTCTCAAATTATTCCTTCATCTAACCCCACTGTCTCGGATCAAATCTCTCATATGTCCTCCTTATTTCGACAATTACATGAAAATCTTGAAGTGGCATCTTCCAACCAGAAGAAGTTTTTTGATGCTAAGAGACAACCTTCCCCTACTTACAAAGTTGGCGATTTTGTCTGGCTCTCCTCAAAAAACATCTCCACCAACCGTCCCTCGAAGAAGTTGAGTTCCCTGTTTCTTGGCCCTTTTCAAATAATGTCTATCATAAACTCTAATGTTGTGAAATTGAAGCTTCCACCTACTTTTAAGCTTCACCCCGTCTTCCATGTGTCCTTGCTCAAGCCCTATCATCCTGATCCTTTTCAAAGGAATGTAATCACTTCTCCTGATCCTATTTTGGTACATGGTACTGAGGAATACGAGGTCCATAAAATTCTTGATTCAAGGATCCATCGTGGCTCTCTACAGTACCTCATTAGATGGAAGGGTTATGGAGTTGATGAAGATTCATGGGAAGATTCCTCTGTGATTCATGCTGATAGGCTGCGTACAGCATTCCACAAACGTTATCCATCCAAACCACGTGGATAGCACCCGGTGGGTGCTCGTTACAGGGGGGATACTGTCATGGCCGTTACCTGTACTGCCTGTCTCTTCCGGGTTGACGGACTGTAGCCACACCCCCTCTCTGACGCGGTCTCATTGCGCTACATAATGCGACCGCGCCAGGCAACAGACGCTGGATTAATGAACAGCGTACCGCGGAATTAAACCGGCTGCAACTCTTCTCTACAAACTTACCTGTGTACCGAACCGGACTCGTAATCGACTAACCTCCTTCTCCTTCCTCGACCACGGCTAGCACTTCACTCCTCTCGACCTCTCTCCACGGAACCTCTCCGGGGGGCACTCTGGGACCAACTTCAACTCCTCTGGAAGCTAAGTTACCTCGTTGTATTATACAAACTTTCCCTGACTACTGAGCTCTCAAGCTCAGCCTGCTCACACATTCTCATATCGTTATAGGAGTAATTCCTAATCATTTACCTTTCTACCTTCATATGAGATGTTTTCTATCAATTAAGCTATATCGAATCTCTGCAAGTTAATCTGCATTGCTTCCTTCATTTTATTGCTGCAATTCAATTGTATAAGTTAATTACATGATTTTGCTATTTCATGACGAAAAGTCATGATTTTATAAAAGACACGGAGGCGAGTATTGCTTAACCCTTTCTTTACTGTCCACCAATAGCAGCAAAGTATATTAACAGTAAGAAAAAATAGTAACCATAGAGATAGGACACTCCCATATCCAGTCCCAGTATAATAGGCAGCACCTCCTCCTCCAATTCCTCTTTCTTTGGAGATGCTACCCGCCAACAGTAACCGGAAGTCAGGAAACAGTCCAGCACTAGAAGGGCCACGGCCCAGAGTCCTTGTTGATACAGGAACAGCGGATGCCCTCGAACATAGGCAAAACCGGGAACGAATGGTGAAACTTTAACCATAGGGAGTCCATCTCTTTGTCAACTCTTGAACTTCAGCTAACTTGTGGAAGTCCTGAGCATAGAGACGTCCTTCATGCGATGCGCTCAGAAGTGGATCAACCTGTGAAGACATAATGACAGGAGCCCAAAGGTTAAATTGGTACTAACACTATTTGCCCATGTCAAGATACGATACATTGGAAACCAAGCCACCCGTTAGTGTACCCCCATTCGTACCTGAGTCAAGAGTCCCCATGTATGTGAAGTGTCATGAGTCAGATGTACATATAAGTCATACATTCATGGCAATGTTATACTTACCGCCCGAAGCGAGAAATGACAGGGGGGGAAATTATATAAATAAGTAATAGGGAGGGGCAATACTCGCCTCCGTGTCTTTTATAAAATCATGACTTTTCGTCATGAAATAGCAAAATCCTGTAATTTTATGTCAAGACACGGAGGCTCATATTGCTAGTTTAAAGCTGAGCAATGACCGACGAGAAAACGTGTGGCTGAGGTCGGAAGTAGAATTCCCTGAAGGTGGATTCTCTGGACCAGTCCGCCATCCTCATAAGGTCTTTCAGGCGTGCCCCCGAAGAGGCCATGGGCGTGGCTGACGCCCCACGTGTGGAGTGGGCGCTAAAGATGGATATATCCACCCCTGCTTGCGACATAATCCACTTCACCCAACGAGCCAGAGTCGTGCTGGATACAGGGGTGAATGGTCGACGGGTAGCAAGGAAAAGTTGAGGCGTTGAGTCCGACCTATGGGCCTTCGTTCGAAGTTCGTATTCCTTCAAACAGGTCACTGGGCACAACAGTGGGTTAGACGGAAAACTCGGGTACGAGACTGAGCGTATGGCCGTCTTCATCCTTCTGGAGATATTGAATGTCACCCCATCCGGGGTGAAGGATCTCGCAGCATGGTCCAGGGCACGTACCTCCGAGACTCGTTTACATGAAATGAGGCAGAACAGGCATACCAATTTGGCAGAGAGTTGTTGCAAGGTGAGGTCCGAGTAGTATCGCCGTCACAGGAGCCGCCACGGGATCCAGGTCCCTAGCCAGGCACCAACCAGCCCAAGCTCTCCAAGCTGTCCCATATGAGCGTCTAGTGCTGTGAGCCCATGCGTCAGCCAAGAGGCGTCGAGTTGTGTCCGAAACTCCTGGGACTTCCCAGGGTCCCCTGAAATTCTCCATGCCAGTAACCGTAATGATCTGTCCAGTAGGAGGGGGTGTTGTTGGCCCATCGGGTTCAGCAGAAGGTCCCGGTTGGGCGGCAGAAGAGCGGGAACGTCTATTGCCAGTTCCAGGAGTTGAGGGAACCACGACTGGGTACCCCAGAATGGGGTTAGCAGGACCATATCCGCCATCTGGTGCCGTACCTGGAGTAGCACTCGGGGAAGAATGGCAAATGGCGGGAAAGCGTAAAGGCGTGAGTCGGGCCATTCCTGTAGGAACGCGTCCACTGCCTCCACGGCCCGGTCCGGGCGCCAGCTGTAGAACCTGGGTAGTTGGGCGTTGAGTCTGGAAGCGAAGAGGTCTATAGAGAAAGGCCCCCAAAGGGACGAGATAGTGGAGAACACCTCTGTATCCAATTTCCAATCGCTGGTGTCTGCGAGATAGCGCGAGCTCCAATCCGCATGGGTATTGTGAAGGCCAGGAAGGTATTCCGCCTGGACCGTCAGGTTCTTGGCTAGACACTAGGTCCAGAAATCTTTCGCTAAGTGGGCCAACATCGCTGAGCGTGTGCCGCCCAGGTGCTTGACATACCGGACCGCTGAGATGTTGTCCATACGCAATCTGATGCATGCACTGGCCGTGCCGTTCGCAAAGCTCTTGATCGCGAAGGAACCAGCCAATAGTTCTAGGGCATTGATGTGGAGTCGGGACTCTGCGTCTGTCCCTCGACCCCCAGTGGTCACCCCGTTGCAGTGTGCGCCCCAGCCGTGGAGACTCGCATCTGAGTCCACCGTGAACTCTGGCTGAGAGCCGAAGATGGCCTTGCCATTCCAGGCGGATAGGTTGTGGATCCACCAGGTCATCTCGTCTCGGGATTCCGAGTCCAGGGGGACCAAATCTGCATACGAGGCCCCTTTGCGAAGGTGTGCTATCTTCAGGCGTTGAAGAGCCTGTAGTGGAGCGGAGCCGGGAACACCGCCTGGATGGACGAGGTCAGTAGTCCAATGAGTCATGCCAGGTGTCGCAACGACAGCTGGTGTCTCGTGAGGGCACGTCGTAGTTCCTTGCGGATTAAGCGTATTTTGGTTGGAGGGAGACTGAGAGACTCCGCTTCCGAGTCGACCGTGAACCCCAGGAACTCCATGTGTCGGGTCAGGGATAGGCAGGACTTCTCCCCGTTGAGCAAGAAACCTAGGCGACTATCGGCCTTATCCCGCGACTGCGCAGCCAAGCCATGGCCAGTCGCATCAATTTGGTTAAGCACCACGGAGCAGACGAGAGTCCGAACGGGAGGCATGTGAATCGCCATGTTCCGCCTTTCCAGAGAAACCTCAGTAGGTCCCTGGATGACTCGGTCACCGGGACCGTTAGGTAGGCATCTTTGAGGTCTAACTTTGCCATCCAGTCTCCACGTAGGAGTAAGTCCCGAAGGAGGTGGATTCCCTCTATTTTGAAGTGTCGGTAGCGCACTATGGAGTTTAGGACCCGAAGGTTTATAACTGGGCGCATCTGGCCGCCTTTCTTTTCCACCAGGAAAATGTTGCTGATAACCCCAGCATGGTTCAGTGGTGCCCGTTCTATCGCTCCTTTCATGTGGAGTGACAATAGTTCCTTGTCTATTAAGGCGCGGTTTGCCTTTGACATTACCATAGGGTGAGGGGGAGGAATGCGACCCGGGGAGTCTACCAATTCTATGTGGAACCCCTTTACCGTGTTCACAACCCAGGCATCTGAGGTGATCTCTAACCAGGCATGTAAAAAATGACGGAGTCTGCCCCCTACACAGATATTGGAAAAAGCATGAATTAGGTGTGGTCTTACCGTAAGGGCGTCTGGAACCGGGGTTCCCTCTGAAGCTTCTGGAAAGAGGGGAGACAGACCCTTTAGGTTTAGGCATAATAATATTAACTGAGGCTAAGGTCAGGTCCAAATAAAATATATATATATATATATATATATATATATATCTATATGCAGGGAATATGCAGTATAATATGCAGTATAATATATAGGGAGACAACCAAAATATATACTGAGTAGTGAATAGAAAATAGAGCTGCTAAATATGTGGAGGATGCAACTAGCAGGAGTTAATCACCCCAGGCTAGGCAGTGTAAACAGAGGAAAAAGGAGGGAGCTCACCAGGGTCCAGACCGGCAGATAAGGAGAACGGAGGGAAAAAGAGCGCCAAAGTGACTGATAGAAAATGGCCGCCGGGGGAACACATAAAACAGGTGAATCCAGCATTCGAATGAAAAATTCGAATGCAGCAATAGGAGAATAGGCAGGCAGACTGGTTCACATCAAACAGGTGAATCCAGCATTCGAATGAAAAATTCGAATGCAGCAATAGGAGAATAAGCAGGCAGACTGGTTCACATCAAACAGGTGAATGCAGTCAGGCGTTCGCATAGAAAATTTGAATGCAGCAATAGGAGAGAAGACAGGCAGACCGGCAGAGTAATGGAGGAAAAGTTTAGAGCGATAACAAGGGAATCAGAGAAGGTAGAGCTGGATAAAGCCGGACAGGGAAGGTCTGGGACCCTGGGCTCAAACAAGGTATACAACAGAAGGTCAAATAAATACAAAATACAATCATACATTAACCAGTGAATGGTACAAAATGTCAGCAGAGAAAAATTATTTGTGAGGTACTTATCTGTCTGGTAGCAGCAAAGAAAGAGGAATTGGAGGAGGAGGTGCTGCCTATTATACTGGGACTGGATATGGGAGTGTCCTATCTCTATGGTTACTGTTTTTTCTTACTGTTAATATACTTTGCTGCTATTGGTGGACAGTAAAGAAAGGGTTAAGCAATATGAGCCTCCGTGTCTTGACATAAAATCTAAGAATCCACTCAACAAACCTGAACCATTTAAAGATACAGTACCTATGTTTCTTCTATCAAATATATTAAAGACACAGTATCAGTTAACTCCCTGGTGAACTGTCATCTCTTTATTTCCTCAACTCCTCAAATTCACATCTAATTAATCAGAAATCTGCAGTTGAGCTCCATCAAACTCTATGTGAACGTGACAGATGCAAACACAGGAAACAATTCTATGTGAAGCAACTGGCAGCACCTGATATCAGGCTCGCATTTGAGAAGCCCACACCACCGTGTTAATATGTTTCGAGGTCTTGTGTGTGTGGGGGAGGGGGAGATAGATTATTGTCAAGATGGCGCTTGAGCCTCACAGCGAGCCAGAGGCCACAGATGATTCCCATGAGGAGTGGGAATCCCTCACCCTGCAGCATCCCAAAGGGGTGTAACACAGATCCTAATCAGATGAGGATGCATCCCCATCCACAAAAGACCTGCAAGAGACCCAAGCAGAATTGGGAGTACTGCAGCAAAAGGTGCGTGGTGTAGAGGAGAGGGAGACCTCAAGAGATTGCCAACTCTAAGAAACAGCTACATAAACCAGTTGACCTCAACTGAAACCAGACACAGGCGCTGCTACATTCGGCTGGGGGGGCACACCGGAAAACATAGGAGGGGAAGAGCAGCTACCCTTTATCTGGAGACTTACCACCTCTCTGGGCCTCAAGTGTAAAGCAGATTTACCGCTCATAGTGACCTCCTTTCATGTGCGCAAGTCGGCGACAGGATCGGCAGATGCCCCCAGAGACCTTATAGCCACAATCAGGGACATTGCGGTGAGATTATTATGACCCACTCCAGGTACATGGGATCTGTTAGCTTTGAGGGAAGTATGGTGGCTTTACATGCGTACCTTCCATTTTCAATTTCAACAGAAAAGAGACAACATGCACCTGTTGCACAGCTGTCACCTGTGATGTACATAACTGCGGTGCCTATGCTGTGGACAAATCTGTCCCTACCCAAATAGGATGCAATTTCTTTGTGTCTTTTATATTTATCTTTCAGTTAATTTTTTTCAGTTTATTTGTATGTAGCGCAACAAGACTGTTTTGATTCTGACATGCTGATTAACAGCATATCCAGAGACCAAGGAAACTATACTATGGAGATATAACCTATAGTGTTTTCCTACGTGCCAGTTGTTTTGTTTGCAATAATTGCACAAATGTCTGCTGACATGTAATTCAGTCTACGTTTTAACTCATACAATGATGTTATTGTGTATAATGGGCACAAAACTAATAAAACACAAATGTTATGGGCAAATGCAAATATTACAAGTTTTAGAATGAAATTTTTATTTCTTAAACTGTGTACTTTGTCTTTAAGAGATATTGCAAACTGACAAGGTGTTAGAAATGGAACATATTGTTTTTCATAGATGTTTCTTTAAGCAATAACCTCAGTGCATAATATGTTTGCGCCATTTTGTCCCAGACGAATTACAATAACAATAATGCATAAACAAGCTTCAAGGCTATGCTACGACTCTTTCAGTACGTAATATACTGTGGTAACCGTAGTAGATAAGGATGTTCAGACTTTAAGATGCCATCTTGAACTAAGTCAAGAAAATTTCCATGACGTATGCACCCTTTAGTAATGGCCTTGTATGTTTGCCAAATTAAGGGAGGTCCTAAAATTAATAAAGTAAAAGAAGTGTTACTTTTTCATATATGAACTACGGTAACCCTAAAATGGAGACACCTAAGGTATAAATAGGTGTACTTTTAAATGTTAAGACACAGAGGAGAGACTTGGAGACAGACGCTGCTCCATCTTAAAATGACTGAGAGGCTGGCATGATGACATGTTCAGAAAGGGTATGTTAACCTATTAATGATATTTGCAAGCATTTAATTTCATCTTATAAACTCTGCTATAATAGATTTTATATTTATATATAATAAATATCCAAAAAGACAAAACTATTGCTTCCAAGACAATCCTTATTTTATATTGTATTCTCAATTATTTATATATGTTAAATATAGGATCTCTTACACTAACTATTTAAAATTATGGCTAAGATATCTGTATGGTTAGCCCTACTAAGTTCTATGCTTTAAGACATTATAGTGGTAAATAAGGGAACCAGCCGCGGTTACACAAATACAAATAAAATAAAAAAAAAACTCATTTTTATTTATTTTTAAAATGTATCAGCATTAGACTTGTCATGTTTACTCCTGTTCCTTACAGATCAAGCAGGGACATCATATATAAGATTTCAGATACTTATTGACAAAAATGAAAGTCCTTTTTTAAATCAGACAGTCTGAATCAGAACTTGATTTTGAACAATATAAAGTAAAAAAGAAAGCAGTCCTTGCTAAATAAAATAGGCGCTTCATCTTGTAAATTAATTAGCCAATTAGTAGTAGGAAAACAAAAAATGTTCATTGCAGTCTCTTCAGATGTAAGAAAGTAACATAAAATGGGCATTTACCCAACTATTGAGTCAGTGATTCCTGCAGAAAGCAATTCTCATTAGTATAGTTTATAAGTTAGTATAAGGATCCAATTTGTAGATTCTGAAGGAATTCCCAGAGAGGTATGTGGAAAATCAGTTCTGTTATGAGCTGGAGATTCTGAGACCTGAAAAATTAGTTACTAGAAACATGCAAGGCAGAGGAGCAAAACAGGCTGGCAACATCTCATTAAGAGTGCACATGTTCACTGACAGGGCGGTCTTAAATAGGTTGTTTATTGTAAGTGGACCTGTGAACTTAAAGAGCATTAGCAGAATTCTTTAAGGACCATAACTGTACATGTTCCTGGCACACATAGAACATTTTCCTCTACAGTTATACAAAATTTTAGTATATAGATGCACTAAATATCTAAAATTTGTTTTCTATCACTAATCTTTGTGTGGCCAAATACTTAAAGGCATATAGACATAACCTCTTAGAAGCCCTACTTCCAGTCAATTTCTCATTTAATATCACAAAATGTTTCTGCTTGTCTTGTCTCCCAACTTAGGTAGAGGGGTTAAAATGACAGAGGAGCAATGTCTACTAAAGTTTTCAGGCACATTTTTTTTACATAATTTACTCAAAGCTGATGACTGGAATGCACTTTTAAACTGTTTCATTTTAAGTGTGAATATCATGTTTCTGTAGTTGTTTTGTAATGTTTATTCACGCAACTTTTAACATGCATAAAATGAGATGCCGGTCTGTTAAAAAATCATGATTTTTCCAGCCATGTTGGAGATGGGAAATTTTATTAAAGACAGGAGGTGTTCTTGTCTTTGCAGTTTAACAATATGACTTATATGTCTTGATCATGAATCTATTCATGGATTTCTACAGAGTTCCTCTTAATTTAATTCCCTGCAATATGAAAGAGGAAGAGGATTGGGCATCATCTCCTTAGATATGTTATGGACCATGTTGATTGGTTAGTGAATTTTCAATTTTCATCAAGTTTGGATGTTCTGTTTTTGCTTTGTTTTTCATATTATCTTGTTAATCCTTTGTAAAGCAAAAGAATAGTAAAGAAGGTATTTGATACAGAGTAGCCCCCACCTGTCTTTAATAAAATGGATATTTTCCATTGCCAACATAGATGGGAAAATCTTGAATTGTGAAGCATTACTCATTAAAAAAGGGCAACAGTTTCATGGTCTGTTTAGTATATTCAGAAAACGTAAGTATCAGTCTGTCACTATTTAACATATATAAGAACTCCAGACTGGCCTAGACCACATAAGCAATAAGAGACTGGGCAGATGAATCTATAAAAAAAAAAAACCCCAAAGCTTAGGAAAAAATTCACATCCAGAAACACAGCAATCCCAGCAGAGCCTCTGCAAGGATCTTTCCCCCCCAGGCAAAAACCTTGTTCACTTGTTCATCACGCATCTCCAATAAGTCTCTTCTTATTATGTTTCCTCTAAAATGTATCCCTCTTGTAGTGTCTCTTTCTTCCTTATTTCTTCCATCCTAGTTTTCATTGTTTTTCTATATGTCTTGCACTCCACGTGTCTCTGTTCCTTATTTTTCATTTATTTGTCAGTTCATATTTGCCCTGTATTATTTTCATCTGAACTATATTTTTACAACTCTATCTTCACCAGTGTGCAGGAATTGAAGTATGTGTGTGCTGAGGGTGCCAGGCTGTTTCTGTTGTATGTGTGTTTATGTTTAGAATTCTTGTATTGCGATCAAGTACACTGTATTCCATTTGGAGAGGCAGTCTGTATTTTGTAAATGTGGGTATTGTGTTGTGTGCATGGGGAGGTTGCATATGTGTGTTTTGAGACTGAGTGTGTGTTAAAAAAGGGCTGTAGATAGTGCGTATGGCTTTACTATGTTTGTGAGAGACTATGTGTGTAGGAGACTGTGTGTGTTGTATGGGTTATGAGGTTGTGTGTGTGCTGTGTGAGTTTTATGTGGAGGCTCTAGGTAGTGTAGGAGGAGCTGTGTGTTTGTATTTGTGCATCAACTAGATGTTCTCTGAACATATACCTTGTGTTCATTTGCTAAAGATGGCTACCTTGAGTATGGCTCATCTGACTGTCTGTACTTTCATTGAACACTCTATCAAATAACTGTTTGATGTGACATGCTCCTATCATTTGCTTCCCATACCTACCTACAATCATGTAAATGTAAGGATTTGCACTACAGTTCAAGGCAGAGCAGAGAGAGGTGACATAGAAGAAAGAAAGCATAAGTGTTTCTGAATGCAAAACATTGAAATAAAGAAGGAGGCCTAATATTCTTGTAGGAATCACAGAAATTAGGAAAACAGTGGCACTCAAAATGATGACAACATAAAGTTTTGGAGGGTGGCAGTGCTTTGAAGCCTTTTGGATGTCAAATAAAAGTGTGAGACTGGATACCAATAGTATGAGAACAACAATTATATATAAAGCAGAAGTGAAAAAGTACACACTAGTGCAGCTTTCTGAGCCTGGACTGAGATATTCATGTCCACTTGTACACATAAATTGTTCGAGTCCAGTCACCAACACAGATAGCATCCAAGAAATAAGACATAAAATTGTTGTTAAGAATTTGGGACGTTCACATTGATACCATAAAGGATAAAGTACAACAAGGCACCGTTCTAAGCTTATGACTGTAAGAAGATAAATCCCAGCATTGAAACCAAAGTTATTCAATAATCCAGTGAGGAGAGCGAACATATTCACATTTATAGATGACTTTGGTAATCCATTAATCCTACAAAACATATACATGAATAATATCCACAGGCTTAAAAGAAATGTGAAATCAGCTATGGATAGATTAATAATGTAAATTGTAAATTGACTTCTTTTAATTTTGAAGCCTAAAAACCACAAAACGATTCCATTGCCAACCAAGCCTGCTATGCAGATTATTAATCCAACAGTGATCAAGGGTAAAGAGTAAAGATTTTTAGAGCTCCCATTTTTGCTTGCTTCTGTAGCATTGTAATCTTGCAGTGATGTATTTTCGCTGAATTTAAAGTGTGGTTCATTCATCTTCACCTGCAATCGAGATTGGTATTTTAATAGCTTTATATATTGATGGTTATACAAAATACAGAAAAATAAATTCTCGGGAATACACATTTTATAATTTTCTTTAAAAAAAAAATAGGTTTGCAGAACTAGCTATCAACGTGCAAAATTTTAATATGCAATTAACAATTAACTTTATGTTTTCAATTTTGGGATTTTTACACAAATATACAGTATCATGGCATGGAACATAAACTAGCTAATCCTAATCCTAAATTTAACCTTGTTTCTCTTACTGACTGTTGCACGTTTTAGCTGCATCCAATCTATGCTGAAAGCTGCTGGACACTACTATCAGCAGATGACCCACAGGTATCCCAGTGACCTGTGATTCTTCAGTATATTTGTGGCTCATTCCATAAAGGAAAACATCTTGCTATGTACCAGTGACCTGCAGCAAATCTTTATTATAAGTAGTACAACCTTGAATACATTTAAAACAAGTATTCATTTATATAGAGAAAATATAAAATTTCTGTCTCAACCAACTGTTGATGTTACGGAATGCAGTTTAAACTGAGCGAACACTTAATTGACAAGTATTTTGTTTTTTGTTCTTTTGATCATACATTGGGACCTATTTTACAGATTTGCACTTATTAACATTCAAATTTGATGGAATGTGATTTTCTTTATGCTTCTTGATATTTAATTTTTGGTTGTTTACAAGTTTGGACATTACACCTTCTTCCCTTTATCCTACTCCCTTACTGATGTTTGTATAGCAACAGCAGTAAAGTCCAACACCCTCCACACTGCTGTTCTAGCTAGTAACAGCAGTAAAGTCCAAAACTCCTCACAACCTTTTACTACACTCTCTATACATAAGGACCAGGTGTGACTATCTGATTGGATAAAGAATAAAAGCATGCCTTGTTAAAGAACACAATATAACCTGTGATATGCAATTAACTCTTTGGAGATGTTACTGTGAACAACATGTGTCTGTGTCTGTCAGTTCATGGTGGCCGCTTCCCAGTGCTGCAAAGAGATTGCAGGACAAACATACAATTGCTAAATTACACAGAAGCCTCATGGCAAAGAAGTGATCAATTTAAATAGGTCTTCGTTTTATTCTTACAATATTCTTTTCACTTTTTACTGTATTTTCCAAATATTAAGGTAGATACTATTAAATGTAAGGAGAACTGTGAAAAAAAAATATTGAAAAAAATATTGAAAAAAATATAAAAAAATAAATATTAAAGCAAATAAAGATTTCCTCAAAATGACAACAGAAGGTATGTGTAATAGAATAAAAGTGCCTGGTCCCCAACTTTGGAACCAGACTGATTCCATTCATTTTTGGCGCCTAGAGGAACTACAGCAATAATTTTGTACCAGCAATACTTGCAATGCAGCCTGCAGTGGTACCTCACAACCATTTGGCAAGCACTGAATTAAGGGTTAAATTGCTCTGGCTGTGCCGAGTGATGATAGAAATTATTGCAAAACCACAGGTGCATTTAGAGGGGAGAATCTGCTTTGTTTGCAGGAGTAATGAGAGTTGGAGCGCAGAGATTTTAAAATATATAAAAAAAATATTTAAAACTACATACCTAATACTTAGCACAAATTCCACAAAATAACTTGAAGGACTTGAATAAAAGTCCATCCATACCACCTGAAAAATGTAACACAATTGATGAGATCCAGTAGTAATAATGAGTATTATGAACAGCACCACCAAAATTGATGACAGGAGTGGATGATGCATTTCAGCTCACGTAAATAATTGCCAACATTAAAACTGTATTATTCACCAGCTGAAAGATACAACCTAAGTAAATAACTAGCAATATCAATGATCTTACTATGGCAGATGTTGGGATTGGGTCAGAAGGAGGTTGAGCATGAAGTTCAGTCTGTGGCAACGATGAGAGAGGGGTAACCCAACTATGGCAGATTACATTTTGGGAGTGCCATTTGCTTCATGAGCTTCAGTTGTAAGCATTCTGGGCTCAGTATATTGCCAGTAACAAAAAAACTTGATCTCTCCGATCAATGGTTGGGGAACAAGATAGGAACTCCTGGGCTACAAAATAGAGAGCAGGCCACACACTTGTCATCCCAGAAGCGCAAAGGAAGAGAAAGGGGGTAAGGGAGGAAAATGATGTTTGACGCAGTGACTTTCTGTTCTGCTATCTATATATATTGATTGTTTGGCGTGCTGATATCCATCAAGTATATCTATGGTTTACTGCCTGTGTGACTGCCTTCATTGAGATCCCATGTGTACTACGATTCATCAACAAGGGAAACAGTTTTTTTATCACCATATTGTGATCTTAGAACTGCTGTTTCTATTTTTAAATTACATCTGTTATATCAGATACCTTTTGAACTTTTGAATTTTTTTATATTTATTTTGCACGTTTTTATTTTATATTTTTATATTTTTCTATACAAATATTATTGTTGTTTTTGTATATTTATTTGATATTTTTCTCTTAGATAGGGGTATTTATCCCGTATATTACATTACCTACAGTTTTTAATACAATTTACATGTAATGCTATAATGGGTCTCTCACCAAGGTTTGCAACATTTAGTTGCTCAACCCCCTTTTTGTTCACATCTACTTTCCCTTTGGACTGCTACATGCTGCTTCTGTATTAATTAAAACTGTTGCAGTTTTTGGGAAGTATATGTTATGAACCAATGTTAGAATTGGATACATTGTTTATTTAGTGTGTTATATGTCCCATATATATATTTAATATATCGAGGGAATTTTTTTTATTGTTTTAGCTGGTAATTTTTATTAAAGGTATATATCTTTTATAGGAACGTTTGTTTCCTCTAATTATTTGTGGAGCACACATGCTATATATTTTTAGTTATTTTTCCTTTTTGCCAAGTCACTTGCTGGCATGTAGCTGCCCAAGTTTATTATCTATCTTGGTTACCACCCCCTTGTTTAATAAAATGATGTTTGCCAAGTTAATACTTCTACATCTCTGCAACGCTACTTTATTTTCTTGAGGAAGTTTAGTGGGTCCCACCAAACCATCCAGAACCTCAAGCCAAAAAGCAGCTGCTCCAGTGGATTGAGCAGTGCTGCTGCTGGTTGGAAGGACCACAATATCAGGCTTCTCCAGCTCGGCTTCTCCCTCAAGTGTCATGAACCTCTTCCTTTGAACATCACAAACTGACTACACCTCATAACAAGGGCATTTTAGATTCTCAGCAGCAGAGATGTTTTTTTGGGGGCTAGAACATCAGTCTGCTTTTTTTTTTTCTGTGTAATCTAATTGCAGTTGCCTGCCTGCCTGCCAGCGTGTGTGTCAGGCTCACAGCGTACACTGTGCCCACTTGCCCAGTGCCACCACTCATATCTGGTGTCACAATAGATTGCATTTAAAAAAAAAAAAACTTTTTTGACTGTAATATAATAGCAGTCAGTTTCCTTCACACGTGTGCGTTTCAGGGTCTGCCAGGGCACAGTGTCACACCAGTGCAACTCATATCTAGTGTAACAGTAGTGTACATAAAAAAAAACTAGAAATTTGACTGTGAAATAATAGCAGTCAGTTTCCTTCACACGTGTGCGTTTCAGGGCCTGCCAGGGCACAGTGTCACACCAGTGCAACTCATATCTGGTGTAACAGTAGTGTACATTTAAAAAAAAACAAAAAAAACTAGAAATTTGACTGTGAAATAATAGCAGTCAGTTTCCTTCACACGTGTGTGTTTCAGGGCCTGCCAGGGCACAGTGTCACACCAGTGCAACTCACAGTAGTGTACATTTAAAAAAAAATAAAATTTTGACTGTAATAGATTGAATAGCAGTTAGTTGTCTGCAAGTGTGTGTGTCAGGCCTACAGCGTCTACTCTGCCAACTTCTGCCAGTGCACAGTGCCACTCATATCTGTTGTTACAGTAGCTTGCACGCATAGTACCACTAATCGAAAAAAAATTGACATGCAGAGGCAGGCCACCCCGCAGGGGCCGTCGTGGTCATGGTGCTGTGATTCCCTTTGGCCCTAGAATAATGCCCAGTGTTCAGAGGCCACGTACCCTGAACTCGAAAAGTTCTGAGGACATAGTTGACTGGCTAACACAGGACACCCATTCTTCTACAGCTTCCGCTCGGAACCTTGACGCACCATCCTCCTCCAGCTTAGCTTCGGGCACCTCTCAAGTTACCGCTCGCCCGCCTGCCGCCACCACCAACACTAGCACCACAGCCACTTCACTTGATCTGTCAGAGGAGTTATTTACACATCAGTTGGAATAAATGAGTGATGCGCAACCATTATTGCCAGAGGATGTAGATAACAGGGATATGTCTCAGTCAGGCAGCATTACACACATGGACGTACGGTGTGATGATGATGATGATGTTGTACCAGCTGCTGCTTCCTTTGCTGAGTTGTCAGATACAAGTGAAGTGGTTGATGATGACGATGCGTCCGTGGATGTCACGTGGGTGCCCGCTAGGAGAGAAGAAGAACAGGGGGAAAGTTCAGATGGGGAGACAGAGAGGAGGAGGAGATGAGTTGGAAGCAGGGGGAGGTCGTCGCAAGGAGCTAGTGGCACAGTCAGACAGCATGCATCGGCACCCGTGGTCAGCCAGACAGCACGCCAATCAACGCATGCTGTTGCCACCACCAGAATGCCGTCATTGCAGAGCTCAGCAGTGCTGCATTTTTTTTGTGTGTCTGCCTCTGACAACAGCGATGCCATTTGCAACCTGTGCCAAAAGAAACTGAGTCGTGGGAAGTCCAACACCCACCTAGGTATAAAACTGCTTTGCGAAGGCACATGATCGCACATCACAAACACCTATGGGATCAACACATGAATACAAGCAGCACACAAACTCAAAGCCGCCATCCTCCTCCTGGTCCAGCATCTTCAGCCACGTCAACCACTGCTGTCCTCCTTGCCCCCTCTCAACCATCCGCCACTCCGTCTCTCGCCTTGAGCAGTTTCTGATCATCTGCCCACAGTCAGGTGTCTGTCAAGGACATGTTTGAGCGTAAGAAGCCAATGTCACAAAGTCACCCCCTTGCCTGGCATCTGACAGCTGGCTTGTCTGAACTCTTAGCCCGCCAGCTTTTACCATACAAGCTGGTGGAGTCTAAGGTGTTCCAAAAAATTGTAGCTATTGGGACACCACAGTGGAAGGTACCCGGACGAAATTTCTTTGCACAAAAGGCAATCCCCAACCTGTACTCGATTGTGCAAAAGGAAGTAATGGCATGTCTGGCACACAGTGTTGGGGCAAGGGTCCATCTGACCACTGATACCTGGTCTGCAAAGCATGGTCAGGGCAGGTATATCACCTACACTGCGCATTGGGTATACCTTTTGACGGCTGCCAAGCATGGAATGCGTGAATCTGCAGAGGAGTTGGTGACACCACCACGACTTGCAGGCAGGCCTGCTGCCACCTCCTCTACTCCTCCTACTCCATCCTCTTCCATAACCTCCTCGGCTAAGTCCTCTTCTGCTGCTGCGTCTTGCTCCACATCAACGGCACCCCCCCAGCTCCCCAGGTACTATTCCACATCCCGGACATGGCAGTGTCACACCGTCTTGGGGTTGACTTGCCTGAGAGCAGAGAGTCACAACGGACCAGCACTCCTGTCCGCCCTGAACGCACAGGTGGATCAGTGGCTGACTCCGCACCAACTGGAGATCGGCAAAGTGGTTTGTGACAATGGAAGAAATTTGTTGGCGGCATTGAAGTTGGGCAAGTTGACACATGTGCCGTGCATGGCACATGTGTGTAATCTGATCGTACAACACTTTGTGCATAAGTACCCAGGCTTACAGGACGTCCTGAAGCAGGCCAGGAAGGTGTATGGCCATTTCATGTGTTCCTACACGGCCATGGCGCACTTTTCAGATATCCAGCGGCGAAACAACATGCCAGTGAGGCGCTTGATTTGCGACAGCCCGACACATTGGAATTCAACACTCCTAATGTTCAACCGCCTGCTCCAACAAGAAAAAGCCGTTAACGACTATTTGTATGACCTGGGTGCTAGGACAGCCTCTGCGGAGCTGGGAATTTTTTTGCCACGTTACTGGACGCTCATGCGCAATGCCTGTAGGCTCATGCGTCCTTTTGAGGAGGTGACAAACCTAGTCAGTCGCACCGAAGGCACCATCAGTGACATCATACCATTTGTTTTCTTCCTGGAGCGTGCCCTGCGAAGAGTGCTGGATCAGGCCGTAGATGAGCGTGAAGAGGAAGAGGAAGAGTTGTGGTCACCATCACCACCAGAAACAGCCTTATCAGCATCGCTTGCTGGACCTGCGGCAACGCTGGAAGAGGATTGTGAGGAAGAGGAGTCAGAGGAGGAATGTGGCTTTGACGAGGAGGAGGAAGACCAACCACAACAGGCATCCCAGGGTGCTCGTTGTCACCTATCTGGTACCCGTGGTGTTGTACGTGGCTGGGTGGAAGAACATACCTTCAGTGAGATCACTGAGGACAAGGAACGGGACATGAGTAGCTCGGCATCCAACCTTGTGCAAATGGGGTCTTTCATGCTGTCGTGCCTGTTGAGGGACCCTCGTATAAAAAGGCTGAAGGAGAATGACCTGTACTGGGTGTCCACGCTACTAGACCCCCAGTATAAGCAGAAAGTGCCTGAAATATTACCGAATTACCGCAAGTCGGAAAGGATGCAGCAGTTCCAAAATAAATTGAAAAGTATGCTTTACTCAGCGTATAAGGGTGATGTCACAGCACAATGGGAATCTAACAGGGGAAGAGGTGAAAGTAATCCTCCTCCTCCCACGACCACAGACGTGTTGTTGATGGAGGACATGCAGAGCTTTTTAAGTCCTACGCATCACCACAGCCCTTCGGGGTCCACCCTCAGAGAACGACTCGACCGACAGGTAGCAGACACCTCGCCTTAACTGCAGATATCGACACTCTGAGGAGCGATGAACCTCTTGACTACTGGGTGTGCAGGCTTGACCTGTGGCCTGAGCTATCCCAATTTGCGATAGAACTTCTGGCCTGCCCCGCTTCAAGTGTCCTGTCAGAAAGGACCTTCAGTGCAGCAGGAGGTATTGTCACTGAGAAGAGAAGTTGCCTAGGTCAAAAAAGTCTAGATTACCTCAACTTTATTAAGATGAAAGAGGGATGGATCCCGAAGGGACTGACAGTGGGAGATACATTCAACTAAAAAAAGCCTGATGAGGGGGACGTAACAGGGATTAAACTGATAAGAATAGTACTACTTAACACACCACTCCTATCTGGTGGCACATTAGATTGCATGCGCAGTGCCCCAAATTTGAAGTAGGAGGACCGACCAAGCATCTTTTTCCATCTCCCGGTTCCTAAAATCGATGCCATATACACGTCCCCTGATAGGGGACGTAACAGGGATTAAACTGATAAGAATAGTACTACTTAACACACCACTCCTATCTGGTGGCACATTAGATTACACGCGCAGTGCCCTAAATTTGAAGTAGGAGGACCAACCAAGCATCTTTTTCCATCTCCCGGTTCCTAAAATCGATGCCATATACACGTCCCCTGATAGGGGACGTAACAGGGATTAAACTGATAGGAATAGTACTACTTAACACACCTTATAATAATGCAGAGAGAGGCAACGCAGAGAGAGGAGTCTGAAGAAGAGGAGTCAGAGGAGGAAGGTGGCTTTGAGGAGGTGGAAGACCAAACACAGCAGGCGTCCCAGGGGGCTTGTTGTCACCTTTCGGGGACCCTTGGTGTTGTACGTGGCTGGGTGGAGGAAGAGACCTTCAATTACATCAGTGAGGACAAGGAACGGGACATGGATAGCTTGGTATCCAACCTTGTGCAAATGGGGAGTTTGTGGTTGTGCAAATGGACTGTTTGCGGTGCGTTAAACGGGGAGTTTGGTCTGTCACTGTGAAGCGGGCATAACCCTTACACTACCTGATCGATACAACATCATACCTGATGTTTTAAAGCACGTTATTCCAAACAATTTAGGAATGTTAGGTGATTTATGCCCTTTATGGATTAAAACCAGACTCTGCATCAACTATGTAATTTTCCATGGGAATTTTGCCATGGATCCCCCTCGGGCATGCTACAGTCCAGGTGTTAGTCCTCTTTAAACAACTTTTCCGTCACTATTGTGGCTAGAAAGAGTCCCTGTGGGTTTTAAAATTCGCCTGCCTATTGAAGTCTATGGCGGTTCGCCTGGTTCGCGAACATTTGTGGAAATTCGCTTTCGCCATTCGCGAACGGAAAATTTTATGTTCGCGACATCTCTAGTTTACATATTAAAACTTTTTTTTCTCTGTATTTGTGCTTGTCTCTGCTTTCCTCTTCAGATCTCAACCAGTTTCCATCTTGGAGCCAACCAGAGATAAACAATGATTCATTACTAAAGAACTATCAGTCACTATATTACAGAATGGAACAAGTGAAGATGTATAGCACTGTACTCAAACAACGTCTGCAAACTGAATCCCTGCCAGACAACAGCAACCTTTAAATCAATATTAAACAAAATACCATATATTCTGTCTCTTGCCAGAGAGGACTCCAGTGATCATCTTTATATCTGCAGCATATTTCACCACTGCCACTTTTACAACGGGGTTTTACACAATTTGCACAGCAAAACAACCATTATTTTACCATCCAAACTAAAAATAATAGTTGAGAGTGTATTCTTGTTACCTTTTCTTCTGAAACAATATATATATATATATATATATATATATATATATATATATATATATTAATAATTGAGTCAATTTTTCATTAGGATATAGATTTGTCAGCAGTGCTCACATCTTATTTACACTTCTATCTTTAACTCACATCCTGTCATCATTAACCATGCCTGGAAAAACATATCTTAATATACAAGGGATCATTAAATCTTATTCCTAGCTTTACACTATTGCCCTTGACAGCTTGTTGACTATCAAGAGCACTAAAGATAAGCAGCAATTTAAAGCATATAAAGCAATCTCAGTTAAATCCTTGCTGTTACAATGTAACTGAAATTAGAATTTCCAAATGATCAAGTAAACGAAATCAGGAAAACAAAAAGTGCGATTAGGTGCCCAGTGGGCTTATTGAAAAATACAGCTAATCAAACATGTGAATAACTGTTTATCTGTATCATAAGGAAAAACAGTAATGCGAATGAATGCATTTAGTAATATCAACGGAAGTAGTCAAGTAATTCAAATATTTAGTCTGGAGTGATAACAAAAGGTAATAATCCATGGATCATACATCTAACATTACGGACATATTGTTCTCCTGTTAGATTTTGGTTAATTGTAGCAAAACATAAATTTTCCTATTTCCACATAAGGGCAATAAAAGGGCAGCCAGCAGATAAAGAAGATCCTGGGCCACACTTTATATTAGTATAGCCAGTGAATATCTTATTATAGTAATAATGTGCAGATCACCATGCATTGTTTATCTAATTTCTTCTATATATAAGTTTTATTGTATACAAAGACTAGATGCTTATTTGTTCATAAACCTTGATGTGATTATTTGTGTTAAATGGTTTAGAAATAAATTCTATTCTATTGGACAGAACCAGATGCTTGATCTTCCTGTCCTCTTGATAAACCAGTAATAACATCAAACAGATAGCTAGACACAGAGCAGCATCAAGCATGGCAGAAATGAACAAAAATCTTGGTGTATAATACTAGTATGTTATAGAAATCTGGTAGTATAAAAAGGTAGTACAGAATGAAATTGGAACCTGTTGTAGGAAAATATTCAGCATACTATTCTGAAATAAAGCAATTTGCAATCCAGCCACTGTTGGAAACCACATATTTCTTTAAACTGTTAGAGAGGGGTGGGTAAGTAGTTGGAGGAGGCAAAGCAGGGTACATTTTTGATTATGGTTTACTCATGGAGTGTACTTGTGGGGATCATTTTAAAAGAATCTGTTCATGGCGATTTTACCACTGGACAGACTTCTTTTGGAGGATTTACAATGCCTGACTGTCCTGTCTCATATCACTCTGTATTATCTCTATTCTCCTCTACATCATTACATTTCTAATCTTCTTCTCCTCTGGCCATTTCACAATTATCTTCTAAAGTTTACAAATGCATTCTGTAGATGACAAATCTGACCTGGAACTAGGTTTACAAAGGAGTCAGGATGAAGTGCTGCACAAGTTTAATACCCTGCCTCTGACGGAGTTCCTGTATGCCCACTTCTGCCAGGTTTGCTTCCTAGCTGCTACCAGAGACCCCTTCATGTCTTCTGGTATTCAATGATATGGATAGAGATAACACCCATAAAGTGTCTGTGTTCGAGGAGTTCCAGTGGCAGAATGTATTCTAGGGAGAGGAGACCAGCATCCTTACTCCCCAGCGACAGAAGGGGAGGTCAGCATCCTCACTACCCAGCAGCAGAATGTGTTCCAGTGAAGGGAGGTCAGCGTCCTCCCTCCGCAGCTGCAAGAGGAACTTCAGAAGTAGAAAGATGTTGACTTCCCTCCTCAACAATGCAACAGACCACAGGTCCCAACAGTCCTCTGGGTCTTGGTATCAGGCCCATCACCTATGGGTAGGAGGCTATCTTTCACGTCTCTCCAGAAGACTGTGGCATGGGAGCTTCCATCACATATCCCCCCACCCCAGGGTAGACTAACCAGATATCAGAACTCCATTTGGTCTGTGCCTCAGTTAGTCAGGTAAGCAGCCCCAAAAAGTCCCTCCACCCTGGTAGCCTCCTGGACAGATATCCACCTTATAGCTCTGTTGTATTGCCAGGGAGGAAAGCCAACACACATGCTCACTACAGACAAGCTCACTGATACACACACACAAGCTCACTCACACACTCAAGCTCACTACAGACAAGCTCCCTGACACACACACACACACACACACATGCTCACTACAGACAAGCACACTAACACACATGCTCACTACATACAAGTTCACTGAAACACACACAAGCTCACTCACTAGCAGGCACATACACATACAAGATTACTCGGCCATGCTAAGTATTGAAAGCTTACTTGGCACTGGAGGCTGTGGGAGAACTTGGAGGCCATTTGCAGGCCTCTATCTGCAGCAAGGTCCTCTGGTAGAGAGTGGGGGCAAAGCTTGCATACATGGAGATGCAAGATTCCATTCACGAGTGAACTAATATATGTTTGGGGAATTTTTCCCGAACATAGGTTTGAGGGATTCCATGCCCTAGTGAATTACCCATGAAAATTAATATAAGACCCGGTCTTATTTTGGGGGAAACACGCCTACAAAATATACCCAAAATGCCATGTCACCATGACTAAGCATAAAATGAAAAAATATGAGAACACACAAAAATATATATTTCCCATATAGGAACCCCCACAGTCTATACATCCCCAGGTAACTTGGATCTGAGCGCCCAACATATCCGAAAAGCACTCAGATCCCACAAACACAGCCGAAACGCTACCACCGTGGGAAAGTTCTGACTGGCCACACACATGGTCCTATACCCAAAACAGTTCCAGGGTGTTTTGTCCTTTTGCCAGTCAACTTCGAGAGTTTCATGCAAATGAAATACTGAATGCACACTCTAGCTTCTTGGTAGCGTTTGTTCGTATGAACCATACGAACAAACATACTGAATGATGCTCTCCTGATGTGTGTGAGGAAGGAGCAGGCTTTTGTCCAAGTTCAGTGGTGTTTGGGAGTTTCAGTGTCCGATTTTATTTCCACGCGATCGACGCCCAAACACAGCTGACTGCATTCTCGCGAACAAGATGGCGGCCACCCAGCCACACAATTAGAACCCACACTGGTTGAAGTGTCAGGAGAGGTTAAAAAGGGTCAATAAGCTCTCTGGGGAGGGGAGTGCTCTCAAGCCCCAGGTATCCTCCGATGCCTCCTTGCCTTCACAACCTCACCCCCAGATAGTGCTCTATTTGAAGGTCAGGAGACCAAGTGATACCCACTTAATGTTTGACTGGATCTCAGCACTGTCTTAATCCAAGGAACAGTTCCATGGTGTTTCAAGGTTTCTCCAGGTCAGGTATAAAATGAGGCCAGGTGATCCCCAGAGACCCTCAACAACCCAAGTCAAGCTTTGGTGACTGGGTCTGAAGTGTTCCAGGGTTCCTGATAGCTGCAGCCTCAAACCATTCTTGTGAAAATTAAAATAGCATCTGTTCACAGATCTGCAGGAGTAAGGTGGCAGGCAGGAATTGTTCACGGACTAGTGGTGTGTCCTCTCAATAATCTCCATCTCCTGGACATGGGAATCGGGCCTGTAAAATTATGGGGCAGCATAGTCTTCATGTGTGGACTTTAAAATAAAAAATGGCTGTTGGATATTGTCACATATTTTTTAAGCTATGTCTGTGCGAATATCATCCTGATTATTGTTTAGGATTTTATGGCTATGGCTATATTCATGAGTTTATCACTATACAAAAACAAAATTAATAATAATAATAATAATTGGGGATAGGAAAAATCACTGTCCACCTCTCTACCCTACATACCAATGGGTGGGGCCTGGGTGACGGACACGAGGTCCCCCTCCTCCTCCCCCCCCCCTTATATTATAATAGGCCACACCAACAGGCAAAGAGTAATTAAAATAATCACTTCACTTGCAAAAAAGTAAGTGAAAGAGAATGATAATTTTTTTAAATGTGCATCCTGTTTGATGCATACATAGTAGAATTCAGCTGTTATACAGACACACACCCCCAGCAGTAAAAAAAAAAACACCTACTTCTCCTGAAGAGTTAAAGGAACGC
Organism: Pelobates fuscus; assembly: GCF_036172605.1. NCBI lineage: Eukaryota > Metazoa > Chordata > Amphibia > Anura > Pelobatidae > Pelobates > Pelobates fuscus. Next base: position 169,779,024 of record NC_086320.1, on the reverse strand, counting down.
TCCAATAAAGCATGTTGTTTTATTAACAATGAATTATTATGCATGTTATTATGCCAATTCATGGCTCATTTACTGGATTCGCATGGATAGATTTAGATCTAGTGTTTCTGGAAATAGGAGATGGACTGCACCCATACAAGCAATTAGAGACAATTTTCAGGAATCTCTGTTTCTTCTTGGACAGATTCTTTGGTAACTGAAAAATTAGCATTATTTCTGTTATTGCTAAATATGCCTACTTATAGCCTAGTATAGCAAACTAATATTCTACTTTATTACAATAGATGTTCTATAAGCAGGGTTAGACTGCAAACACCATTCTCAAACAAATACAAATGACTTTATTCACTAAACAAGTAAATGTACTGAACAAAAACATGAGTTGTGAAATGTAGGCCAAAAACATACTTGCTAATAGAAAACAAAAATATATACCAACATGTCGTATGTATGTAATGTAATATGAATGAATTGGCAGTACCCAAAAAACTTGATAAACATCAACAGGTGACATCTAAAATGGACAAAAAGTAGGATAGTACATAACAACAGATTCTTATTGTTTGCTTATATTTCCTCTAGCACTACTTAATTTAAAAGTAAAATCCCTTACACCATGGCTTCCCAACCCAGTTCTCAAGTACTTCCTGCCAGTCTAGGAATTTGACATTACCCTCTTGTGTCCAAACTGTTTTTTTCTTCTTATCTAAAAACACCGTAGACACAGATGTAAACCCTAAAACCGGGACTGTTAGGGAGTACGTGGGGACTGGGTTGGGAACCACTGCCTTACACCTTAAGAAGACAGCTTCAGAAGCCTGTCTTGCACTTAACCCCTTAAGGATGGCGGACATGCTATGCCGTCCTTAGGGACCTGACTCTAAACGCCGGGGGGCATGTCCCCAATGTCCTATGTACTTACCCGGTCGCCGGTGATCCCACGCCGGCGATCGAGGTGTGGGGACTCACCTGGTAACACAGGGAGTCCCCCTCCATCTGTTTCGGCCCCCCCTGGGTCATGTGATTGTGAGGTCTTTGTGAGGACCTCGCGATCACATGGACGGCATAGCCATCCACAGCAATGCCAGCAGGGGGAGTGCCTGTAATGACAGGTACTCCCCCTGCTGCCTGTAAAAAAAAAAACAGTGTAAAACAGTGTAAAATAACATTATATATACTTAGATCATACAGTTGCAAGAAAAAGTATGCCCTTTGGAATGATATGGATTTCTGCACAAATTGGTCATAAAATGTGATCTGATCATCATCTAAGTCACAACAATAGACAATCACAGTCTGCTGAAACTAATAACACACAAAGAATGAAATGTTGCCATGTTTTTATTGAACACAACATGTAAACATTCACAGCGCAGGTGGAAAAAGTATGTGAACCCTTGGATTTAATAACTGGTTGAACCTCCTTTGGCAGCAATAACTTCAACCAAACGTTTCCTGTAGTTGCAGATCAGATGTGCACAACGGTCAGGAGTAATTCTTGACCATTCCTATTTACAGAACTGTTTCAGTTCAGCAATATTCTTGGGATGTCTGGTGTGAATCACTTTCTTGAGGTCATGCCACAGCATCTCAATCAGGTTGAGGTCAGGACTCTGACCGGGCCACTTCAGAAGGCGTATTTTCTTCTGTATAAGCCATTCTGTTGTTGATTTACTTCTATGCTTTGGGTCATTGTCCTGTTGCAACACCCATCTTCTGTTGAGCTTCAGCTGGTAGACAGATGGCCTTAAGTTCTCCTGCAGAATGTCTTGATAAACTTGGGAATTCATTTTTCCTTCGATGATAACAATCCGTCCAGGCCCTAACGCAGCAAAGCAGCCCCAAACCATGATGCCGCCACCACCATACTTCACAGTTGGGATGAGGTGTTGGTGTGCTGTGCCTCTTTTTCGCCACACATAGTGGTGTGTGTTTCTTCCAAACAACTCAACTTTGGTTTCATCTGTCCACAGAATATTTTGCCAGTACTGCTGTGGAACATCCAGGTGCTCTTGTGCAAACTGTAAACATGCAGCAATGTTTTGTTTGGACAGCAGTGGCTTCCTCTGTGGTATCCTCCCATGAAATCCATTCTTGTTTAGTGTTTTACGTATTGTAGATTCGCTAACAGGGATGTTAGCATTTGACAGTGACTTTTGTAAGTCTTTGGCTGACACTCTAGGATTCTTCTTCACCTCATTGAGCAGTCTGTGCTGTGCTCTTGCAGTCATCTTTACAGGACGGCCACTCCTAGGGAGAGTAGCAGCAGTCCTGAACTTTCTCCATTTATAGACAATTTGTCTTACTATGGGCTGATGAACAGCAAGGCTTTTGGAGATACTTTTATAACCCTTTCCAGCTTCATGCAAGTCAACAATTCTTAATTGTAGGTCTTCTGAGAGCTCTTTTGTGTGAGGCATAATTCACATCAGGCAATGCTCCATGTGAAAAGCAAACCCAGAACTGGTGTGTGTTTTTTATAGGGCAGGGCAGCTGTAACCAACACCTCCAATCTCATCTCATTGATTGGACTCCAGTTGGCTGACATCTCACTCCAATTAGCTCTTGGAGATGTCATTAGTCTAGGGGTTCACATACTTTTTCCACCTGCACTGTGAATGTTTACATGGTGTGTTCAATAAAAACATGGCAACATTTCATTCTTTGTGTGTTATTAGTTTAAGCAGACTGTGATTGTCTATTGTTGTGATCAGATCACATTTTATGACCAATTTGTGCAGAAATCCATATCATTCCAAAGGGTTCACAAACTTTTTCTTGCAACTGTATATATGTATTATATATATGATCTAAGTATATATATACACATATACATACATACATACATACACATAAATACACATACAAAACTACAATGTGTGCTGGCACTCAATCACGTCCTAGGTGCAGGTATTCGAGGTTAACCCCATTAAAGCCTTGAAATAGCAATAAAACAATGTGGGGGGTGCAAGCCAAGGCAAAACACTCAATATATACTTAACAATCGTAAGTCTTGAGGTTAACCTAAAAGATATAACAATATATACATAGGGCGTGGCTTGGATACTGACCGGAGCGGACGCATGTCGGCTGGGCTCCGGCTACACACAGCACCAAAAGCCCGATATCATCGGCGTTCTAACCCGCAAACATCAGAGCCAGCGACCGGCAGTAGGCAGCAGTATGGGGAAGAGAGAAAATAAGCTCCGGACCATCGCAGGGGAAGGCTCCCGCAAAATCAGCGTCCTCCTACAGCCGCGGCCTAGGCCCAAAATGGCAGCGCAGCAGGACCTACTCTATTCCTCCTCTGAGGAAGAAATCCTCGATGCCCCAGATGAAATACCCCACACGGAGGGCCTAATCTCCACACATCAGGGGGAAGATCTGACAGCCCCAGCTACAAGGGGAGACATGAAGGCACTAATGCACAACATCCGCACCTTTTTCAATGCTGACTTAAACATAATCAGGGAGGATATCACAGTAGTCACTGCCAGAGTCCAGGCTACAGAGGACAGCATCCACTCTATCACACAACAGCAGATAAGCACCAAAGAACAGATGCAACAACTCCTGGCAGCAAATAAAGCCATGCAGATCAGACTTGATACCTTAGATGATGTACGGAGACGCAAAAACCTCAAAATAAGAGGCATAACTGAAACAATTGGTGACCAAGAACTGCCGCATTTAACTAGGTGACTCCTGTCTACTTTGCTGCCCCAACGCTCTTCAAGGGGCATTCAAATCGATGGCTGCTTCCGCCTCGCATAATCTAGCAGGGTTCCGGCTGGGGCTCCCCGAGACGTCCTGGTATGCTTCCTCACACTGCGGGACAAACTAGCAACCCAAGAAGCTGTGAAAAACAAAACACCACTTCAATTCGAAACTATGCAGCTCCAATTTATGCAAGACCTATGCCGATCCACCTTAGACTGGAGACGAGCCTTTCAACCAGTCACGAGGGTCCTACGAACGGCTAACATCCCCTATAAATGGGGTCAGTCTCGTACCCTCACAGCTACTAGAGACGGCCGCACTTACCAGCTTCTTTCCGTAGAGGACTCCTCAGCCTTCCTAAGGGACTTTGGCCTGACCACACTTCCAGACGGCGCTGCCTGGCCGTACCGCACCTCGGACGTAAACAAGATTTTACCCTTTACCCCCCGCACCGATGCAGATACCACCTGAAGAGGGGACGGACGCCCGGTACCTCCAACTGTACACGGAGGGAACCCCTGCAGCCTCGCAGGGACGTACTGACCTCAATCCATCCCATTTGTTCGTTATTTATGCTATTATTATTTTAAAGTACTGCTTAGTATGGCTTAGTTTTATTGTTTAAAGGTTACACTGTTGTCACCATATTCCTACACACCACCTCAGAGCTGTCCTGACATGCGGACATTGACTCGACTGCCTCCCCCCCCCCCCCGCCCCCAACACTCAGGGGTTATTGAGTGTAAGTTGAAAGGGAGCACCCACGACAGACCCAAGTCATCATTACCATTAGCTACTAGGACACAAGCATAATCTTATTACATAAGACCCACAGGGCTGGGTCTCCCTCCTACTCTAGAAGCCTCAGCGAGATTAAAAATCCTTGGACCACTAACCAGCTACAGTTTTATATCTCGCATGATTGCACCTAGTTTGCATACTAGTCACGTAACTTACCTTATAACCACTCACACAGTTTCAGGGTCCAAGCAGTTTTTATAAACACTTATGCATCCATAGACTGACACAGCTAAACTCAACTTGTTTCGCTCTCTCATAGCATGTTACCTGCTATATTTTCTTACTCAGTGCCAGACAACAAAGTATATCCCCATTAATCCTTCCTATAGAATTATAAATGCTGGAGATATAAATGGGCTAGCACCTGCTCCTGCGGCTATGCAGGCCCTTGTAGATACGCACTCCAAATATGACACCACACAAATGTCTTAAACACCTCCTTACTGTACAACAATAGTTTAGTGTTCTTGTCTTATTATTTCATTATTCCCTTTTGTGCTGTAAATAAGCAGAATATGAGTAATATCACCATATGCTTCCTTGTCTCACCACATAGCTCACAAAAGCAGGGTACAGACAGGCTCTAAGCCAAGTGCGCTCAACCTAATCACAAAATGCAATGCTATGGCATGACCTATCTTCTTATTTTACCTAAAATTGTGATACCAATCGGTGAACCTAAGCTACTGTTTTCCTTTTGTTATAGTGAAGCTCACGATATAATCTTGTCTATTTTCCTATACAAAACAAACCTACGTTATAATAGAGCTCTGGGAAAGTACTACTAAGATTGCTCCTAATCCTGTCGTTATACCGTTAAAAAAAAAAAAAAAGTGCATGTTTTTTTTTTTTACCAATGCCTTGATGCTCACAAGCTGTGTAACTTGTTTCCCTTGTCGCATGCTGTTGGGGAATGACGAGATAGTGTGTAATTATCTGCACTTCAAAAATAAAGAATTAAAAAAACAACAACAAAAAAAAAGCAATATATACATAGCATAATACTGTATATAAATAAATCAATTTAGTATGACACAGGTAATGGGTCACTCACGATCTATAGAGCCTCAAATAGCAGGCTCTAGCTGTAATCACGTTTGAAAAATAAGCTTTTTCAAGCTGCCTCTGTAATCTTTCTGTATCAGCTGATGTTCTTCCCCAGATGCTTAAAGGATGAGTAGCAAACCAGGATAGATAAGATGTAAAAAATCTTTACTCGAATAAAAGAAGCATCAATAAAATAATGTAGATAAAAACAACATAGTGCTTTATCTATGTTGTTTATTTTTATCTACATTATTTTATTGATGTTTCTTTTATTTGAGTAAAGATTTTTTATATCTTATCAATCCTGGTTTGCTACTCATCCTTTAAGCATCTGGGGAAGAACATCAGCTGATACAGAAAGATTACAGAGACAGCTTGAAAAAGCTTATTTTTCAAACGTGATTACAACTAGAGCCTGCTATTTGAGGCTCTATAGATCGTGAGTGATCCATTACCTGTGTCATACTAAATTGATTTATTTATATACAATATTATGCTATGTATATATTGTTATATCTTTTAGGTTAACCTCAAGACTTACGATTGTTAAGTATATATTGAGTGTTTTCCATTGGCTTGCACCCCCCACATTGTTTTATTGCTATTTCACTGTTTCTAGTGTCTTTTAGTGATTTCTAGACACTGGGGGTAGTTGCTGTCTTGTATTATTTAGCGCCAATCCACCCACATTGTTTTCTCCTTTTAGGAAACATTTATTTGCTTTCCCGTTAAAGCCTTCACGTGATTAACATAATTTCTTAAGAGAGTTCTGTTAAACTACTTACATACTTAAAAAAAAAATGTTTTCATCAAGAGCAGTTTCTCCTATGGCAACTTTTGCCTACACAGAGGGTGACATCAATCATATTACGTCAGCCCTCAGAGGAGCTAGAGAATTTTTAACTAATGACAGCGAGCGTGGGATAGCTCACAAACTTGAGAGAGATTTGAAGAAGAAAGTAAGTTGGGAATTACATATTAGTACCCTAGGGGAATATCTTAGACAAAAAAAGGATTCCAAGGGGCCTAAGGGTGAGGTTACATCCTACATTGTGTAAGGACAATGTAGAACATCGTACCATTTGGTATAACATTTTAAACAAATACTCAGTAGACCTCATGGTATTAACCATTGAATCCCTGCAGAAGGAATTAATCAAACTCATAAAAGAGATAGCAGCAGTTGAGCAAGAATTAGCAGCAGTCACAGTTCCAACCGATTTAGAGACACTTAAGAAACAGATAGAAGAGAAATTGAAAGAATATCAGAGAGAGACGGAAGAGTTTAAAAAGAAAAAATTTCATAGAGACGAAGTGGACTATCAGAGAGATCAGGTATATACCTGGTATTCTAGAACAGATAATCGCCCCTATAAATCGAATAGAGACCTACATTCGCAAAGATGGCGTTCAGATACGGAAGGAGCTACATCTTCCTCCTCTGCCTCCTCATCATCAGGAATTACTTTTTTAGAGAGAGGCACACGATACGAAGAAACATCAAGAGGGGGAGTTACAACAAGAAGCACACAGGAGAAAAGGAAGGGCCGACCGCCCCAATCCAGACGCAATCTTTGATACACAATATTTCAGTTAGGCCATTAACCCCTACAGAGGAGGATACTCTGAATAAGGGTCTCTCCTTTATTCCCACACCGCATGTAGAATGGCATCAGTATGACGTCAGTCTGTATAAATTTTTCCGTCAACTTAAATTACGCACATTTTTTTCCACAGATCAACACAATTCCGGCATGACAGCTGATTCTAGTGACAGAAACACTCAAAGCACACAGGGAATTCAGCATGAGGAAGAAAACATGGAAGGTGTGGGGCACAGCACTTCACAGACTTATGTCACCCTTCCCTTAGAGACAGGGTTGAGACCTAAAAGTACTTTCACACCATACAATGTTAATGCATCTATTGACCTATTTACTAATCTTGTGAAGAAATATGTTTACAATCTTAGGAGGAAATACCAGCACACATAGTCGTAAAAGGCATAATATTAACTTTACCAAACAAGACTGGTCCAACATTAACAATTTAAAGAAAGATACATCGATCATAATCAAACCAGCTGACAAGGGGGGCGCATTGGTGATCATGGATCGCACATATTACGTTAAGGAAATTGAGACCCAATTATTGGATAATACAAATTATTTGGCTATCAATCAAGACCCCACACATAATCTTAAACGTATGTTAGACAGGCTTAACCAATGGGCCCTCTCTAAAGGCATCATTTCAGATGGAGAATACAAATATATGAACCTTAAATACCCTAGGATTCCAGTCTTTTACACTCTTCCAAAGATCCACAAGAATCCCTTTTTTCCCCCAGGCAGACCGATAGTGAGTGGGACCGGGTCCATATTTCAACACCCGGCAGAGATACTTGATACATTTCTCATCAAATATGTCCCGTTGCAAAAATCATACCTTAAAGACACAACCACATTTCTCAAATTGTTAGCAGATATACAGATCCCGATGGGTGAATTTTGGCTGGTGACTATGGACGTTCAGTCATTATATACTTCCATAGACCACAATAGAGGGATAGAGGCGGTTGATTGGACACTAGATAAAGACCCTAACTTGACCCAACAAGGGGACACCAGAAAATACATTAGGGAACTATTGACCTTTATTCTAACAGAAAACTATTCCCTGTTTGGGGATAAATACTATAAACAGATAAAAGGCACAGCTATGGGCTTGAATGTCGCTCCAACATATGCAAACATTTATATGAATCGCATGGAAGAGATGAGCATTTACCAGCATCCCTTATTTCCTAAATGTTTAGTTTGGAAAAGATATATAGATGATGTCTTTATTTGTTGGAGCGGCACTAGGGCCCATCTGCAGGATTTCTATGAGTCATTGAATGCACAAGATCCCAATATTAAATTTATTATGTATTGTGATAAGATTACAGTTCCTTTCCTAGATGTCCAAGTACAAAGAGTACATAACTGCCTCCACAGTGATTTGTACATAAAACCTACGGACCGTAATAACTTACTGACATATGCCAGCTTTCACCCAACTCATCTTAAGAACGGTTTACCATACAGTCAACTACTTAGGGTGAGGAGGATAGTATCACAAGAGGATAAAGTGATCACAGGATTAGACTTTATGGCCAAAAAATTTGTAGAAAGGGGCTATCCCACACATATAGTTGAGAATCAGCGACAGAAAGTTGAAATACTCTCCCGTCAAGAAACTCTCTCAGGTTCAGGAACCAGAAATAAGGTAGAAAGGATAACGTTTGTGACACCCTACACTCCATTAAATAGGGACATTCGTCAAGTTATATTAAAACATTGGCAATTATTCCAGGGAGATTCCCAACTACCTCTGATATTCCAACATCTTCCACTTTTCTCATATCAAAGGGCTCGGAACTTGAGGGATATCTTAGTCAGGTCAGACATTGGTAGTTCTAAAAAGCAAACCTGATTTTTTTCAGAACCCAAAAAAGGCACTTTTCCATGCCTCAATTGCTCACACTGCAGCAGTGTGATCAAGGGGGAATATTTTGTACCCCCTCGGTCAGGCAAAAGATTTTATGTTAAAGATTTCTATACGTGCAACTCGGATTTTGTTGTGTATATTCTCAAGTGTCCCTGTGGGTTTCTATATGTGGGGGAGACCATCCGGCCAGTGAAAGAGCGGATAGGGGAGCACAAAATGAGCATTAGGGCAGCACTGCAACATGCCGCAGTAGAGGCTCCGGTACCTAGACATTTCAAAATGCATCATCACAACGTGAACCAGTTGAGGTTTTAAGTTATAGATAGAATCCCACCCCTACGTAGGGGTGGAGATAGACAGAAGCTTTTACTCCAAAGGGAGACCAAATGGATCAGTATCCTGGAGACCTTGGCACCATTAGGGCTCAACGTAGATTATGATCTTAAACATTTTCTTCAACTTTTTCTCCCTATTGACGGTACGGATTTATGATTGTCTGCCCTTTGTTTCTGTGCTCCTTACAGTGGCTCCTCTTGACCAATATTGGTCCATCGTTCTTTCCGGTTGCCATATTGACCCATATGGGTCCGCTACCTGTCAGCAGTACAGGGTCCTTAATGTATATGGCCCGGGGGCACCTTGGGTTTCTACATGGCGGGTGAGTTGCACTTACGTTTAAAAACTCGTTTTCTACAGAGTGTTTCGACTTTTTCGGTATATGATTTTATTTTATTTTATTATGCTTTCTCTTTTTCTTTTTTGTTCTCTTTTTTACTTTTTAATGTTTTGTCCCCCTGATCAGATGCTGCAGGTGAGCTTTATATCCAGTATTTATTATGAGTATTGACACCTTAAACTGGAGTGTAGTATTTTCATTTATTTTTTATCTCTCATCTGATGACTTTTTGTATAGTATACTATATTTTCTAATTTTTCAATTAGGAGTTTGGTATATAAATAATTTATATTAATTTTTGTTAACTTATGTTTCAATTGTGCTATAGGGTTTGCTTATGTTGTTACCCACACTCGCTTTGGTGTGACTGGTCTATTCAGTTTTTGCTGATATACAAATTATAAGTCCACTCCTATTGTATGGTTACTATCATTTGTATCCGTGAGGTTATTTGTTGATTAATATAATTTCCTGTCTGTATTAAAATAATTATTTCCTGGGGGGGCGGGGCCGGACCGCCATGCCGAGCGGACGCACTGAGGAATAGCTCCCGACAAGCTACCCAGTTCTAGCCCTTAAAAACCGGCAAAATTCTTATTCAGCAACTGGCAGCTGTGCCACAACACAAGAGGCGACCCTGGTACCGGGGAGAGGCTTGCCGTGAGGTTTTAGTCCCTCGGTGGGGCGATCCCTGTCGGCTAAGATGGGGACCGCTCGGGCGGTGAGCGGGGTGGACGGCCGCTGCCCAGCTATCCTGTCCACCAGAGGTACGGCAGAACCGAGAGGCTAGGTGGGTCCGGCCCTGTTCCCCCCCCTATGGGCCGGCGGGGGTGATCCCGGCCCCCACCCTGTGTCCCACCGGAGTGCCACGAACTTGCCGTTTCCAAAATGGCGGAGACCGCGTGGCAGGCGACTCTGCCGGACGCATCCCCCCTCTTGCTACACAGGCGACCTGCAGACCCTGAACGAGCAGGAACCGGCGAATAAGCACCAAGATACCACAAGCCTGGGAGGTGCAGCACAACTACCCACATCATCAGAAGGTACTGACCGCACCAAGGGACAATGTTTTAAGGCCCTGATTTGCCCTACTAAGCCACTTATCTCACCGCAGAGGGGCTGGAACAAACTGCCTGACAACGTAAAGTCACCTTACTGGGTCTCTCCCCCTGTACAAGGCAGGCATCAGGCTGGACAACACACGGCCCTGGGTGGAAGATTGTTTCCCTGCACGGACACCTCATGGGACTGCATTTACCGCCGAAGACGTCAATCCGCTCATCCCCCTACGGCAGGCCGCACGGCAAACAGACGGATCGCCCGGCTTCCCGGCAAGGAAGCATGACTAGCTGCATTGGCCCAACATGGGGTGGACACTCTAATATTATCTAGCAGCACTCTTATTTACACTTTTATGCTAAATATCTCAATGGTTTAACAGCACTTTTTATTTACCATACTTAGACCTGGTTTATCTGCTTAACCAGTACACTGAAAGTCAATGTTACTCTAAGTCCTTAGCATTAGCACAAACAGAACAGGTTACCCAAGCAAAGTTAACCCACAAGTTTATCTAATTAGTACAGCGATGTTACTCTACAATATAAGCGAATTTTACAAGATTCAAGCGTACTTTGTCTACCACATAGAAAAGCATGATTAGCTGTATAGCCTAACGAATACCGCTTATCATATACTCCTTAACAGTATGTAACCTAGATATGTCTTCCTATGCATAATAGCTATAAAGTACAGCCTAATGCGAACGTGATTTATATCTATCATTACTGTCCCAGCGTACTGTAACCTAACTTTTAAGCCATGTTGAACGACATACTAATTAATCAATACCCAAATGCTGATATCTCGACTCGTTATACCTTACTATCTTAAAAAATTATATGCAAATCCAACAAGCCACAACGTTGTTATACTATGTGAATGAAACTTGAGCCTGCGGATGCCGTTGTGGCAATACAGGCACTGTTGTTACTACCTGCATATCAAAAATAAAGAATTTAAAAAAAATAATTATTTCCTGACATATTACCTTTACCGATATATATATGTTTTCCTTATGTGTTCACTGTCAGAAATATGATCAATAAAGTTTTGCAGATTGCGCATGACGCATTGACGCACGTTGACGTCGCAATGCGGAAGTAACCACAGGGGTGGACGCGGTTTAATTTAGCCGCCATGGACAGATATATAAAAATACTCCGCATTTTACTTAGCAGATCACAGGGGCCTTTGAAGGGACGTGGATGTTCTGAGCGCAGAGCCCAAGTACTGCCTGTGTTTCTAACCATACATATATGCATCTGGTGCCGGTGAGGTGATCCTTCTATTGGACGTTGTTGCAGCAGGATTATTCTACCAAAGAGGAAGGTTCAGCTTGATAGCCTGCTGGAACGAATTCACCTCCTTCACCCCCTTCAATTTCTGACTACAAAATCACTGGAAAACCCTTCAGATCTTTATGCAAAGAAGATATTCAACTGGTGAGATCCACCCATATATTGACATTACAGTGCACTAGTTTTTCTGGACTGTTACATACAAGGATTATATGTTTTTAACTTTTTATTTTTTTATTCTTTATTTCTATTTTTATTTTTCTGTTTCCTTTTTCTTTTTTCATTTTTTACCGGTTCTATTTTTTTTCATTTTTTTCAATTTTTCATTTTTTTCTTTATGACTTCATATAGGCAGCTACACCTGTCAGCAGGCTAGACGTCTTGCCTTTATATCATCAGTAGAATCATCACCAACTTTTTGTATATATACTCCAATAATTAATTTCATACTATTTATAAGAGAACAGTGTTTATGGAGGGTTTTATAAATAATATTTTCTGTATATAGCAGCTGTACATATGATGAAATGAATATAACTGTACATACGATTAAATTAAAACAATTGTAATTATTAATATATTTTTCACCAATTGGTTAAGGGAACAATAAATCGATTGCATTATTACTAACATTTCCATTGATGCTTGTTTGAGTGCGGTATTCATGTTTATTTTTCCATAAATACACATACACAATACAAGTGTATTTTAACCCCTTAAGGACCAAACTTTTTGCGATGTTGTACATTTGCGACCAGGCATCTTTTTACACTTTTGTGGTGTTTAGCTGTAATTTTCCGCTCTCTCATTTACTGTTCCCATACAAATTATATATTTTTTTTTTCAGGACAAAAGGGGCTTTCTTTACATACCATTATTTATATAATCTCATGTAATTTAATTAAAAAAAATGAAAAAATATGATGAATAGTGTTGTCGCGAACCCGGAATTTTCGGTTCGCGAACGGCGAAAGCGAACTTCCGCAAATGTTCGCGAACCGGCGAACCGCGCGAACCGCCATTGACTTCAATGGGCAGGCGAATTTTAAAAACAACAGGGACTCTTTCTGGCCACAATAGTGATGGAAAAGTTGTTTCAAGGGGACTAACACCTGGACTGTGGCATGCCAGAGGGGGATCCATGGCAAAACTCCCATGGAAAATTGCACAGTTGATGCAGAGTCTGCTTTTAATCCATAAAGGGCAGAAATCACCTAACATTGACACCTGTCCTCAAAGCCCAGCCCTGATAAACACTGACACAGAGCAGAATAGAGACTGTTCCCCCTACATAGGGTCACTTGGCAGATATGGATTGACACCTGTCCTCAAAAGCACTGATACACACTGACACAGAGCAGAATAGGGACTGTTCCCCCTACATAGGGTCACTTGGCAGATATGGATTGACACCTGTCCTCAAAACCCCTGATACACACTGACACAGAGCAGAATAGAGACTGTTCCCCCTACATAGGGTCACTTGGCAGATATGGATTGACACCTGTCCTCAAAACCCCTGATACACACTGACACAGAGCAGAATAGGGACTGTTCCCCCTACATAGGGTCACTTGGCAGATATGGATTGACACCTATCCTAATGATCCCTGATACACACTGACACAGAGCAGAATAGAGACTGTTCCCCCTACATAGGGTCACTTGGCATATATGGATTGACACCTGTCCTCAAAACCCCTGATACACACTGACACAGAGCAGAATAGAGTCTGTTCCCTGTCCACAGAGACCATGATACACACTGACACAGAGCAGAATAGAGACTGTTCACCGTCCACAGAGACCATGATACACACTGACACAGAGCAGAATAGAGACTGTTCCCCCTACATAGGGTCACTTGGCAGATATGGATTGACACCTATCCTAATGATCCCTGATACACAGTGACACAGAGCAGAATAGGGACTGTTCCTCCTACATAGGGTCACTTGGCAGATATGGATTGACACCTATCCTAATGATCCCTGATACACACTGACACAGAGCAGAATAGAGACTGTTCCCCCTACATAGGGTCACTTGGCAGATATGGATTGACACCTATCCTAATGATTCCTGATACACACTGACACAGAGCAGAATAGAGACTGTTCCCCCTACATAGGGTCACTTGGCAGATATGGATTGACACCTGTCCTCAAAACCCCTGATACACACTGACACAGAGCAGAATAGAGACTGTTCCCCCTACATAGGGTCACTTGGCAGATATGGATTGACACCTATCCTAATGATCCCTGATACACACTGACACAGAGCAGAATAGAGACTGTTCCCCCTACATAGGGTCACTTGGCAGATATGGATTGACAAATCCCTGACAAACAGCTACAACATGCAAGGAAGGCAGCAGGGGCGCAAATGACCCACTCCCGACGCGGGAAGGTAGTGACGACAAATAACAATACAGGACTCTTTAGAGGCCCTGTAATTGTAATCAGTCCACTTGAAATCCTTTAACTTTGATCAATTGGAGGGAAGTCTGGTGCAGAGCCACTGACCCATGCGCAGGGCCAGCCTTAGGCCTTTGGGCGCCCTGTGCAAGAAATCTTCCCGACGCGGGAAGGTAGTGACGACAAATAACAATACAGGACTCTTTAGAGGCCCTGTAATTGTAATCAGTCCACTTGCACCAGTGGGGCTAAAAATTTGGCATGTACACATGCCTGAAAAATTTGGTATTGTTGCAGCCGCTGCTGTAGCAGCGGCCAGAAAAATTGATGTTTGTTTCACAGGAAGAAAGTGCCCTAAAACATGGCGGCTTGAACCCTAGTTGGTGACGGATAAGTCACGCAAGTCAAACGTCATTCAGAGCTAAAATACAGCAGTGGACAATTTTTAGCCCAAGGCAGCTCATCTCATCAGGCCTTTTTTAAGCAAATGTATCGCCCAGTGTCAGTCCCTTCGGGATCCATCCCTCATTCATCTTAATAAAGGTGAGGTAATCTAGACTTTTTTGACCTAGGCGACTTCTCTTCTCAGTGACAATACCTCCTGCTGCACTGAAGGTCCTTTCTGACAGGACACTTGAAGCGGGGCAGGCCAGAAGTTCTATCGCAAATTGGGATAGCTCAGGCCACAGGTCAAGCCTGCACACCCAGTAGTCAAGGGGTTCATCGCTCCTCAGAGTGTCGATATCTGCAGTTAAGGCGAGGTAGTCTGCTACCTGTCGGTCGAGTCGCTCTCTGAGGGTGGATCCCGAAGGGCTGTGGCGATGCATAGGACTTAAAAAGGTCCGCATGTCCTCCATCAACAACACGTCTTTAAAGCGTCCTGTCCTTGCCGGCGTGGTCGTGGGAGGAGGAGGAGGAGGATGACTTCCACCTCTCCCCCTGTTAGATTCCCGTTGTGCTGTGACATCACCCTTATACGCTGTGTAAAGCATACTTTTTAATTTATTTTGCAAATGCTGCATCCTTTCCGACTTGTTGTAATTCGGTAACATTTCCGCCACGTTATGCTTATACCGGGGGTCTAGTAGCGTGGACACCCAGTACAGGTCGTTCTCCTTCAGCCTTTTTATACGAGGGTCCCTCAACAGGCAGGACAGCATGAAAGACCCCATTTGCACAAGGTTGGATGCCGAGCTACTCATTTCCCGTTCCTCCTCCTCACTGATGTCATTGAAGGTATGTTCTTCCCCCCAGCCACGTACAACACCACGGGTACCAGATAGGTGACAACGAGCACCCTGGGATGCCTGTTGTGTTTGGTCTTGCTCCTCCTCCTCCTCCTCAAAGCTACAATCCTCCTCTGACTCCTCTTCCTCACAATCCTCTTCCAGCGTTGCCGCAGGTCCAGCAAGCGATGCTGATAAGGCTGTTTCTGGTGGTGATGGTGACCACAACTCTTCCTCTTCCTCTTCACGCTCATCTACAGCCTGATCCAGCACTCTTCGCAGGGCACGCTCCATGAAGAAAACAAATGGTATGATGTCGCTGATGGTGCCTTCGTTGCGACTGACTAGGTTTGTCACCTCCTCAAAAGGACGCATGAGCCTACAGGCATTGCGCATGAGCGTCCAGTAACGTGGCAAAAAAATTCCCAGCTCCCCAGAGGCTGTCCTAGCACCCCGGTCATACAAATATTCATTAACAGCTTTTTCTTGTTGGAGCAGGCGGTCGAACATTAGGAGTGTTGAATTCCAACGTGTAGGGCTGTCGCAAATCAAGCACCTCACTGGCATGTTGTTTCGCCGCTGGATATCGGCAAAGTGAGCCATGGCCGTGTAGGAACGCCTGAAATGGCCACACACCTTCCTGGCCTGCTTCAGGACGTCCTGTAAGCCTGTGTACTTATGCACAAAGCGTTGTACGATCAGATTACACACATGTGCCATGCACGGCACATGTGTCAACTTGCCCAACTTCAATGCCGCTATCAAATTTTTTCCGTTGTCACACACCACTTTGCCGATATCCAGTTGCTGCGGAGTCAGCCACTTTTCCACCTGTGCGTTCAGGGCGGACAGGAGTACTTGTCCGGTGTGACTCTCTGCTTTCAAGCAAGTCTAACCCAAGACGGCGTGACACTGCCGTATCCGGGATGTGGAATAGTACCTGGGGAGCTGGGGGGGTGCCGTTGATGTGGAGCAAGAAGCAGTGGCACAAGAGGACTCAGCCGAGGAGGTTATGGAAGAGGATGGAGTAGGAGGAGTAGAGGAGGTGGCAGCAGGACTGCCTGCAATTCGTGGCGGTGTCACCAACTCCTCTGCAATGCCACGCATTCCTTGCTTGTCAGCCGTCAGCAGGTTTACCCAATGCGCAGTGTAGGTGATATACCTGCCCTGACCATGCTATGCAGACCAGGTATCAGTGGTCAGATGGACCCTTGCCCCAACACTGTGTGCCAGACATGCCATGACTTCCTTTTGCACAATCGAGTACAAGTTGGGGATTGCCTTTTGTGAAAAGAAATTCCGTCCGGGTACCTTCCACTGCGGTGTCCCAATAGCTACAAATTTTTTGAACGCCTCAGACTCAACCAGATTGTATGGTAAAAGCTGGCGGGCTAATAGTTCGGACAAGCCAGCTGTCAGACGCTGGGCAAGGGGGTGACTTGGTGACATTGGCTTCTTACGCTCAAACATGTCCTTGACAGACACATGACTGTGGGCAGATGAGCGGGAACTGCTCAAGGCGGGAGACGGAGTGGCGGATGGTTGAGAGGGGGCAAGAAGGACAGCAGTGGTTGACGTGGCTGAAGATGCTGGACCAGGAGGAGGATGGCGGCTTAGAGTAGGCGTGCTGCTTGTACTCATGTGTTGATCCCATAGGCGTTTGTGATGTGAGATCATGTGCCTACGCAAAGCAGTTGTACCTAGGTGGGTGTTGGACCTCCCACGACTCAGTTTCCTTTGGCACAGGTTGCAAATGGCATCGCTGTTGTCAGAGGCAGACACACAAAAAAAATGCCACACTGCTGAGCTCTGCAATGACGGCATTCTGGTGGTGGACACAGCATGCGTTGATTGGCGTGCTGTCGGGCTGACCCCGGGTGCCGATGCATGCTGTCTGACTGTGCCACTAGCTCCTTGCGACGACCCCCCCCTGCTTCCAACTGGTCTCCTCCTCCTCCTCTCTGTCTCCCCATCTGAACTTTCGCCCTGTTCTTCTTCTCTTCTAGCGGGCACCCACGTGACATCCATGGACGCATCGTCATCATCAACCGCTTCGCTTGTATCTGACAACTCAGAAAAGGAAGCAGCAGCGGGTACAACATCATCATCATCACACCGTACCTCCATGTGTTTAATGCTGCCTGCCTGAGACATATCCCTGTTATCTACATCCTCTAGCAATAATGGTTGCGCATCACTCATTTCTTCAAACGGGTGTGTGAATAACTCCTCTGACATACCAAGTAAAGCGTCTGTGGTGCTAGTTTTGGTGGTGGCGGCAGGTGGGTGAGTGGTATCTTGAGAGGTGCCTGAAGCTAAGCTGGAGGAGGATGGTGCGCCAAGGTTCCGAGCGGAGGCTGTACAAGATTGGGTGTCCTGTGTTAGCCAGTCAACTAAGTCCTCAGAACTTTTCAAGTTCAGGGTACGTGGCTTCTGAAAACTGGGCATTATTCTAGGGCAAAAGGGAATCACAGCACCACGACCACGACGGCCCCTGCGGGGTGGCCTGCCTCTGCCTGTCATTTTTTGGGGGATTTGTGGTACTATGCGTGCAAGCTACTGTGAGACCAGATATGATTGGCAATGTGCACTGGAACAGTTCTGCAGAGCACACACTGTAGGCCTGAGACACCCGCTTGAAGACAAGTAACTGCTATTCAATCTATAACAGTGAAAAACAAATTTTGTTTTTAAAAGCACGCTATAGAGACACCAGATATGATTGGCAATGTGCACTGGAACAGTGCTGCAGAGCACACACTGTAGGCCTGAGACACCCGCTTGAAGACAAGTAACTACTATTCAATCTATAACAGTGAAAAACAAATTTTGGTTGTAAAAGCACGCTATAGAGACACAAGATATGAGTGTCAACTGTCAAAGCACGCTGGCACAGGTCTGCAGAGCACACGCTGAAGTAGGCCTGACACCAAGATGCTTGCAGACAACTAACTGATCTTCTATTACAGTGAAAAAAAATTATTTCTTTTAAATCTAAAGCTTAACCAGTTCTTAAAACAGATATGAGTGGTGGCACTGGGCAAATAGGCACAGTATCCAATGTGAACCTCACACAGAAGCTGGCAGGCAGGCAACTGCTCTTCTATTACAGTGGAAACAAAATTTTGTTTGTAAAAGCACGCTATAGAGACACCAGATATGATTGGCAACTGTCAAAGCACGCTGGCACAGGTCTGCAGAGCACACGCTGAAGTAGGCCTGAAACACAGACGCTTGCAGACAACTAACTGCTCTTCTATTACAGTGAAAAAAAATTATTTCTTTTAAATCGAAAGCTTAACCAATTGTTAAAACAGATATGAGTGGTGGCACTGGGCAAATAGGCACAGTATCCAATGTGAACCTCACACAGAAGCTGGCAGGCAGGCAACTGCTCTTCTATTACAGTGGAAACAAAATTTTGGTTGTAAAAGCACGCTAAAGAGACACCAGATATGATTGGCAACTGTCAAAGCACGCTGGCACAGGTCTGCAGAGCACACGCTGAAGTAGGCCTGAAACACAGACGCTTGCAGACAACTAACTGCTCTTCTATTACAGTGAAAAAAAATTATTTCTTTTAAATCGAAAGCTTAACCAATTGTTAAAACAGATATGAGTGGTGGCACTGGGCAAATAGGCACAGTATCCAATGTGAACCTCACACAGAAGCTGGCAGGCAGGCAACTGCTCTTCTATTACAGTGGAAACAAAATTGTGGTTGTAAAAGCACGCTATAGATACACCAGATATGATTGGCAACTGTCAAAGCACGCTGGCACAGGTCTGCAGAGCACACGCTGAAGTAGGCCTGAAACACAGACGCTTGCAGACAACTAACTGCTCTTCTATTACAGTGAAAAAAAATATTTATTTTAAATGTAAAGCTTAACCTATTGTTAAAACAGATATGAGTGGTGGCACTGGGCAAATAGGCACAGTATCCAATGTGAACCTCACACAGAAGCTGGCAGGCAGGCAACTGCTCTTCTATTACAGTGGAAACAAAATTTTGGTTGTAAAAGCACGCTATAGACACACCAGATGTGATTGGCAACTGTCAAAGCACGCTGGCACAGGTCTGCAGAGCACACGCTGAAGTAGCCCTGAAACACAGACGCTTGCAGACAACTAACTGCTCTTCTATTACAGTGAAAAAAAAATATTTATTTTAAATGTAAAGCTTAACCTATTGTTAAAACAGATATGAGTGGTGGCACTGGGCAAATAGGCACAGTATCCAATGTGAACCTCACACAGAAGCTGGCAGGCAGGCAACTGCTCTTCTATTACAGTGAAAAAAAAATATTTATTTTAAATGTAAAGCTTAACCTATTGTTAAAACAGATATGAGTGGTGGCACTGGGCAAATAGGCACAGTATCCAATGTGAACCTCACACAGAAGCTGGCAGGCAGGCAACTGCTCTTCTATTACAGTGAAAAAAAATATTTATTTTAAATGTAAAGCTTAACCTATTGTTAAAACAGATATGAGTGGTGGCACTGGGCAAATAGGCACAGTATCCAATGTGAACCTCACACAGAAGCTGGCAGGCAGGCAACTGCTCTTCTATTACAGTGAAAAAAAATATTTATTTTAAATGTAAAGCTTAACCTATTGTTAAAACAGATATGAGTGGTGGCACTGGGCAAATAGGCACAGTATCCAATGTGAACCTCACACAGAAGCTGGCAGGCAGGCACCTGCAATTACATTACACAGGAAAAAAAAAAAATAAAGCAGCCTGATGTTATAGCCCTAAAAAGGGCTTTTTGGGGTGCTGTCCTTACAGCAGAGATCAGATGAGTCCTTCAGGATTGTAGTGGACACTGAATACCCTAGCCTAGCTATCAATTTCCCTATGTAATCAGCAGCAGCTAAACTTTCCCTCCTCTCACTAAGCATGCATCTTCCGAATGAATCGAAAATGGATGCTGGGAGGGAGGTTGGAGGGTGTGGAAGGGAGGGAGTGCTGCTGATTGGCTGTAATGTGTCTGCTGACCGAGAGGCACAGGGTCAAAGTTTGCCCAATGATGACGAATAGGGGGCGGATCGAACTGCGCATGTGTCCGCCCGCCACAGCGAACGCGAACACGCTAATTTCGCCAGGAACTGTTCGCCGGCGGACAGTTCGGTACATCACTAATGATGAAAAATTGAAAAAAATACATGTTTTTTGACTTTTATGTGAAAAATCTTTTACTCATCTACAAAAGCGAATGAAAAAAACTGCTAAATAGATTCAAAATTTTGTCCTGAGTTTAAAAATACCCAGCATTTAAATGCTTTTTGCTATTTTTTTGCATGTTATAGGGCTATTAGTACAAGTAGGATATTGCGGTTTCAAAACATACATTTTTAAAATGTGTCAATAGTGACATTGTAACACTATTATCTGTCATAAATCGCTAAATAACACCCCACATGTACATATTTTTTTAAAAGTAGACAACCCAGGGTATTCAATATGGGGTATGTCCAGACTTTTTTAGTAGCCACTTAGTCGCAAACACTGGCCAAAGTTAGCGTTCATATTTGTTTGTGTGTGAAAAAAGTATTTTGGCCAGTGTTTGTGACTAAGTGGTTACTAAAAAAGATTGGACATACCCCATTTGCAATACCTTGGGTTGTCTTATTTTGCAAATGGTATGCCATCATGGGGGTAATTCTCATTCCTGGGCTACCATACGCTCTCAAAGGCAACGTAACCAACCCGGCCATTTTCAATGTAAAAATATTTGACCCATATATTTGACCCTGTAACTTTCAAAAACGCTATAAAACCTGTACATGGGGGGTCCTGTTCTACTCAAGAGACTTTGCTGAACACAAATATTAGTGTTTAAAAACTGGAAAATGTATCACAACAATTATATCATCAGTAAAAGTGCTGTTTGTGTGTGAAAAATGCAAAAAAAGTCACTTTCACTGACAATATCATCGCTGTGATATGTTTTACTGTTTTGAATCACTAATATTTGTGTTCTGCAAAGTCTCCTGAGTAAAACAGTAACTCCCATGTACAGGTTTTAGGGTGTCATAGAAAGTTACAGGGTAAAATACAGTGATAGCAAATTAAATTCTCTGGACTTTCGGCCTGGGTTGGCAGGCAGGTCCCTTAAATTGCAATCAATAAAATAACTTAATTACGTAAAAATATTACATAAACACGCACGTAGAATTTAAATATATATGCATATTTATATATTTGAAGTCTACGTGTATATTTATATAATTATTTATGCAATTTTGTATATGGACATATGAATAGTTCGCATTCTTTTTATTTATTTATATATACATAGATATATATACAATTTCATTCTAAGTGTATTTTGATATAAATATATATATATTAATATCAAAATACAGTTAGAATAAAATTTCGTATAGATATATAATTTTTTTTAAATTTTTATTATTATTTTTAATTTTTGTAATTTAATTTAAATTACTTATTATTCATATTTTATAATAATATATATATACAATATATATAGTTATTATATATATTATATATATACGTGTGTAATTTAATTATAAGTGTATT
The DNA here is from genome assembly GCF_036172605.1 of Pelobates fuscus. Lineage (NCBI taxonomy): Eukaryota > Metazoa > Chordata > Amphibia > Anura > Pelobatidae > Pelobates > Pelobates fuscus. Next base: position 169,756,730 of record NC_086320.1, on the reverse strand, counting down.
TTTATATTAATATATGTACATATTAATATAAAAATACACTTAGCATGACATTATATATATGATATATAGACATATATTATATAGGTATAATATATGTCTATATATCATATATATACACATATATAATAATAATTTTTTTATTAACTTTCACTTTAATTTTGTTTCTGATTTTACACTAGCAGGGAGACTGCCTGTCAGCACAGACAGTCCCCCTGCAGGCAGACACATGGACACCTATTGTGACCATGTGGTCGCCCTGTTGAGCGATCACATGGCCACAGGGGTCCTAAACCGCCATGGGGAGACTGTCTGGGCTGCAGGCAGTCTCCCCACAACGGGAGCACCGCCGATCGCCGCCGAGGGAACGACGGCGATCGGGTAAGTACATACGACCGTTAGGACGGTTCAGGACCGTCACCGGTCGGCAACGCAAAAATGCAGATGACGGTCCTGAACCGGCCTCCGTCCTTAAGGGGTTAATATTTATATATATATATATATATATATATATATATATATATATGAATATCAAAATACACGTAGAATGATATTGATTAAATATATATATATATATATATAATTATAATTATATATATATATTTATATATAATATATAATAAATAAATATATAAATACATTAATAAAGTAAAAAAGTAAATAAATATATATGTGTAATTTCGTTCTAACTGTATTTTAAAATTAATATATATATATATTGATATCAAAACACATGTAGAACAAAATAATATATATATATATATATATATAATAATTCTACGTACATATTTATGTAATAATTTTACATAATTAGGTCATTTTATTAATTACAATTTGTGGGACCTGCCTGACAACCTACGCCAAAAGTCCAGGGAATTTAATTTGCTAGCACTATATTTAACCGTGTAACTTTCCAAGACACCATAAAACCTGTACATGGGGGGTACTGTTTTACGCGTAAGACTTTGCTGAATACAAATATTAGTGTTTCAAAACAGTAAAATGTATTACAACGATGATATCGTCAGTGAAAGTGAATTTTTTTTGCATTTTTCACACACAAATGGCACTTACACGGACAATATAATTGTTGTGATACGTTTTACTAATTGTTGTGATACTGTTTTACTAATATTTGTGTTCAGCGGAGTCTCCTGAGTATAACAGTACTCCTCATGTACAGGTTTTATGGTGTTTTCAAAAGTTACAGAGTCAAATATAAGACTTGCTTTTCAGTTTTTTCACATTGAAATTCGCCAGATTGGTTACGTTGCCCTTGAGACCGTATGGTAGCCCAGGAATGAAAATTATGATGGCATACCATTTGCAATAGTAGACAATCCAAGGTATTGTAAATGGGGTATGTCCAGTCTTTTTTAATAGCCACTTAGTCACAAACACTTGCCAAAATTGGCGTTCAAATTCGTTTTTTGCATTTTTCACACACAAACAAATATTAACACTAACTTTGGCCAGTGTTTGTGACCAAGTGGCTACTAAAAAAGACTGGACATACCCCATTTGCAATACCTAGGGTTGTCTACTTTTGCAAATGGTATGCCATCATGGGGGTAATTCTCATTCCTAGGCTACCATACGGTCTCAAAGGCAACGTAACCAATCTGGTGAATTTCAATGTGAAAAACCTGAAAAATGCAACATGCTATATTTGACCTTGTAACTTCCCAAAACACCATAAAACCTGTACATGGGGATACTGTTTTACACGTGAGACATCGCTGAATACAAATATGTGTATTTTATTGCAGTAAAAGCATACAGTATTATGATATTCACAGTTAAAATGTCAATTTTTTTTTATATTTTATTCATATTAAATTATGTTTCATACCTAAATATTTGATGTTAAATGAAAGCCTTGTTTACCCTGAATAAAACAATATATAATAAGTGTGGGTGCACATCATAGGCGTGCACACTGGGTGTGCCGGCTTTGCCTGGGCACACCCTATTCCCCGCGGCACGCGCTATGCGCCTCCCTCCGTGGGTCGTGATGGAGATCAAAGATCTTCCTCACTGGCCCACAGACTGGGAGGGAGGCAGGAGAGGACCCGCGGAGCTCTTGACAGCAGCTCTGCCACGTTCCTCTCGCGAGGTCGGAGCGTTGCCACGGCAACGCTCAGATCTCGCAAGTGTAGAGTCAACCTCTAGCCCCGCAGCCTAGAGTTCACTCTCCACTGGACCACTAGGGATGGCAGCACCACGGTCCCCCTTCCCTACAAAAGGTAAGAAGAGAGGGGGGGGGAAATTAACTAAACGCCACCCCCACCCCACACAATACACACAAATAGCACCCACACACATACATCACCCTTACACACACAGCACACACACACAATAACATCACCCTCACACATACAGCACCCTCACACACACAGCACCCTCACACACACAGCACCCTCACACACAGCACCCTCACACACATCACACTCACACACAGCACTCACAAACAGCAACCTCACACACAGCACCCTTGTACACACACACACTAACAGCAGCCTCACACTAACAGCACCCTTACACACACAGCACCCTCTAACACAGCACCCATACACATACACACACACACTAACAGCACCCTCTCACTAACAGCACCCTCACACATACAGCACCCTCCCACACAGCACTCTTACACACACACATCACACACTAACAGCACCCTCACACATTGTACCCTCACACACAGCACCCTTACACATACCCACACTAACAGTACCCTCACAAACACACACAGTGCCCTTACACACACACACCAACAGCACCCTCACACACACAGCACTCTCACACACACAGCACCCTTACACACACACACACACACACCACCCTCACAAACACATACACAGCAGCCTCACACAGCACCCTTACACGTACACACACACACTAACAGCACCCTCACACACACAGTGCCCTCACACACAGCAACCTTACACATACAGCACCCTTACACACACAGCACCCTTACACACACAGCACCCTTACACACACAGCGTCTACACACACACACACAGCACCTACACACACACAGCACCTACACACACACACAGCACATATTTATGTAATATTTTTACATAATTAATTAATTTAATTAATTACAATTTGCGGGACCTGTTTGATAACTAGGGCAGAAAGTCCAGAGAAAATTTGTTAGCACTGCATTTAACCGTGTAACTTTCCAAGACATTATAAAACCTGTACATGGGGGGTACTGTTTTACTCTTTTTCTCAGGAGACGTCACTGAACACAAATATTAGTGTTTCAAAACAGTAAAATTTATTACAACGATGATATTATCAGTGAAAGTTACGTTTTTTGCATTTTTCACACACAAACGGCACTTACACGGATGATATAATTGTTGTGATACGTTTTACTGTTTTGAAACACTAATATTTGTGTTCAGCGAAGTCTCCTGAGTATAACAGTGCCCCTCATGTACAGGTTTTATGGTATTTTAAAAAGTTACAGAGTCAAATATCAGGCTTGTGTTTCACATTGAAATTCGCCAGATTGGTTACGTTGCCTTTGAGACCATATGGTAGCCCAGGAATGAGAATTACCCCGTGACTAAGTTGCTACTAAAAAGACTGGACATACCCTGTGACAAACTCCCCTCCCACGTGAGTTTGCCCCGAGCTCCTGGAGGAGCTTGCTTGCCAGCCTCCTGCCCACTGACTATGGGCCCTGCAAGGAAACCTGTAAAAGACTACCGAAGTTGACCGACCGTTAGCACTGATTTCTTGGAACTGTTTTGGGCATGGGACCATGCGTGAGGTCAGTCAAAACTATAACTTCCAGGAAATTCCTGAACCCCTGAACCAATCTGGGTGATTTTGGGATATGTTGGTCACCCAGATCGGGGCTATCAGGGGATGTGGCGTTTCCATAGGTTTTGGGGGTACTTTCAGGGTACTGTTGAAAAGTTAGTTTTTCTGTGCTTGGAGATAATTGGATTAGATTAGTACAGTTCCTGATTCAATTGTCTCCCAGGCACAGAGGAGGGATTATCTTATTTGTGTATGGGACGGTCCTGCACCTGAGAGCCAATGTCATTGTGTGGTTGTTTTTACTGTTGTCTACTCTAAGGTCCAGGGGGGAGTGCCCCTTGCATTGGGACCTGCATATAAGACCAGTTATGGCTGCCAATAAATGAGTTCCTACCTACCCTCAACATAGAGTCTCATCTCATTTGTGGGGGCAACAGCTGTATCTGCTCTGGGGATTGCTATATCACTATACTCCTCTATGTTATAATCACTTGCTCTTGTAAGAGCAGCCTGCTACACTCTCTAGAGTAGGAGAGGTCTGCCCACTGGAAGCTGGATCCTGGTCTTGGGTCCAGGGTGGGTGGAGGACAGCAAGACCCCAGCCAAGCTATGGTGCTGATGGTGTCTGGTGGAGTGCTTGGAAGTACTCGGAGGTACTAGAAAGCAGTGATTGGCGGAGGCACCCAGTCGGGGTTCCAGGTGGTCTGTCGCATACCCCATTTGCAATACTGTGGGTGTTCTCCTATTGCAAATGGTATGCCATCATGGGGGTAATTCTCATTCCTGGGCTACCATACCGTCTCAAAGGTAACGTAACCAATATGGCCAATTTCAATGTGAAAAATTTAACAAGCTATATTTGACCCTGTAACTCCTCAAAGCACTATAAAACCTGTACATTGGGTGTATTTTACATGTGAATACAAATATGTGTATTTTATTGCAGTAAAAGCAAACAGTATTATGACATTCACAGTTAAAATGTCATGCAGAACTAAAACAAATAACAACATATAAATATATTTTATTCATATTAAATTATGTTTCATAGCTAAATATTTGATGTTAAATGAAAGCCCTATTTCACCTGAATAAAATTATATATAATAAGTGTGGGTGAAAGATATGAAAGAGGTGAATTACGGTTGAACAGACATATAGTCAAATTCCAAGTTTTGTTTACCGTATATACTCGAGTATAAGCCGACCCGAATATAAGCCGAGGCCCCTAATTTTACCCCAAAAAACTGGGAAAACGTATTGACTCGAGTATAAGACTAGGGTGGGAAATGCAGCAGCTACTGGTAAATTTCTAAATAAAATTAGATCCTAAAAAAATTATATTAATTGAATATTTATTTACAGTGTGTGTATATAATGAATGCAGTGTGTGCGTATGAATGCAGTGTGCGTATGAGTGCAGTGTGCGTATGAGTGCAGTGTGTGCGTGTGTATGAGTGCAGTGTGTGCGTGTGTATGAGTGCAGTGTGTGCGTGTGTATGAGTGCAGTGTGAGTGCAGTGTGTGTGTATGAGTGCAGTGTGTGCGTATATATTAATTGAATATTTATTTCCAGTGTGTGTATATAATGAATGCAGTGTGTGTGTATGAGTGCAGTGTGTATGAGTGCAGTGTGCGTATGAGTGCAGTGTGCGTATGAGTGCAGTGTGCGTATGAGTGCAGTGTGTGTATGAGTGCAGTGTGTGTGTATGAGTGCAGTGTGTGCGTATATATTAATTGAATATTTATTTCCAGTGTGTGTATATAATGAATGCAGTGTGTGTGTATGAGTGCAGTGTGTATGAGTGCAGTGCGTGTATGAGTGCAGTGTGTGTGTATGAGTGCAGTGTGTGTGTATGAGTGCAGTGTGTGTGTATGAGTGCAGTCTGTGTGTGTGCAGTGTGTGTGTGTGCAGTGTGTGTGAGTGCAGTGTGTGTGAGTGCAGTGTGTGTGTGAGTGCAGTGTGTGTGTGAGTGCAGTGTGTGTGAGTGCAGTGTGTGTATATGAATGAAGTGTGAGTGTGTGATGCAGTGTGTGTTTGTGTATGTGTTGGTGGGGGTGGGCATTTGATATATTATTAATTATTTTATTTTTTTATTTTTTTTATATTATAATTTTTTTTGTATGATTTATTATTTACATTTTTTTTTTTAATTATCTTTTTTTTTTCGTCCCCCCTCCCTGCTTGCTAGCTGGCCAGGGAGGGGGGCTCCTTCCCTGGTGGTCCAGTGTCATTGGTAGTACAGTGGGGGGAGAGGGGTGCTGGCAGAGCTGTACTTACCTTTCCTGCAGCTCCTGTCAGCTCTCTCCTCCGCGCGGTCTGTGCAGCTCCCTCTGTCAGCTCCCAGTGTAAGTCTTGCGAGAGCCGCGGCTCTCGCGAGACTTACACTGGGAGCTGACCGAGGTGCTGAACGGACGGCGCGGAGGAGGAGAGAGCTGACAGGAGCTGCAGGAAAGGTAAGTACAGCTCTGCCAGCACCCCTCTCCCCCCAGTCTGTATTATGGCAATGCAAATTGCCATAATACAGACTGTGACTCGAGTATAAGCCGAGTTGGGGTTTTTCAGCACAAACTCGAGTATATACGGTACATTTTATTTTGCCCTCCATGTCTACCCATTGCAGCTCACCCCTTGGGGCATGCATCCTAATTGCTGATTCCAATAGAGTAGCTTTATGGTATACCGTTATATTCGGGAGTCCCACTCCACAACCAGAAGAGTAGTTCTGCAGAAGGGCAAGGGACACACGAGGTGTATGGGAATCCGAAATGAACCGTTTAATGACCGATTGGGTTGACCGATGGGTAATGACCGTTTAATGACCGATGTTTGCTACGTGGGAAAGGCAAATGTAGGGGCAGCATCCTGAATGTATACAATAATTTTGGTGGGATAACCATTTTGGTTGTGTTGACCATACCCAAACATAAACGTTTGACCACTTTCTATTTTGAGAAAGTGGTAGCACACATTTGAGGTAGAATTTTTTAGTTCATGTTAGAAATTCCTCATAGGGAAAGGTCTAGTTTGACCCCAAAGTAAGGGATACTAGATTTCCTCCATTTAAATGTGTATAATTGCGTAATTGCTGTACCACACGGCCGGTAGACCAATTAAGGCTAAGGACTCTAATCAAAAAATAAACAATAAGGGGTAGAGCCATTAGTGATATGGAAGTGGCTAGGACTCCTGCTATTAAGGTAGGTGGGAAGCCGAATTTGCTGAGAACCTGTTCCATTTTGAGCCAGTCGACTGTTCCAGTTGAGCCGGTCAAAGACCTTCTCTACATCCAGCGCTAAGAGAAGACCTTCCCCTTTTGATGATTGCATATGGCAGATAATATTCATCACTTGTCAGCCTGTCTGCCTCGGACAAAGCCAGATTGATCAGCATGAATTATGCGTCGAACTATCATATTCGCTAGGATCTTAGCATAAAATTTTACATCGGCATTTAAAAGTGAGATGGGGCCAAAGTTTGGGCATGTGACTTTCCCGGTTTGGATAAGGTAGAAATATGCGCTAATAGCATGTCGCTTGGTGGGGCTAGGATGTCTGCAAATGTGCGATAGTAAATATTAGAGTATCCATTTGGGCCAGGAGCTTTATGAGCTGGAAGGCTTTTTATGGCCTCAGATATTTCTAGCATGGTAAAGGGGGTGGAAATGAGACTCAGTGCATCCTGTTGCAATTGTGGTAAATCTATCAAACTCAAAAAATTCTGTATAGACTCCTTGATTAGGGGGTGAAATGTGTGGGTCATCCTTTAGGATGTATAAATTGTTGTAGTATATGGCAAATTCTTGCGATATCTTCGGGATTTAGAAGTTTGTCCTTTGTGGGGGAGTCGATGTGTGCTATCCTGAACTGGTTCATACGCACTTTTAGTTGGTAACCTAGTTGTGCCCCTGCTCTATTGGCATAGGAAAATAATTTATGTTTGCATTTTCTATATAAGTAGTTTTAACTAATTCTATTTCTCGTAATTTGATTTGTAGCAACTTCAATTGGGCTTGGGTTTCTGGCGATGGGTCGCATTTGTTTTTGTGTGTCATGTCAGAGAGTTCTTGGATTGTCACTGTGTATAGTTTAGCTCTCTGTTTCTTAGCAAAGCTGGCTGCTTTTATGAAGGTGCCCCAAAGTACTACATTGTGGCCTTGCCATGTATTTTCTATGCTGGTATCTGAAGCTGTGTTAAGTGTGAAATAGTCCTGTAAGTCCTTTCGTGTTGATTCAACAGTGGCAGTATCATGTAGGAGAGTGTCATTAAGGCTCCAGGACCCTGAACCTAGAGTAGGAAATTTCTCTTTTAGAGATACAGTTATCGGAAAGTGATCCGACCACGTTATCATGCCAATTGTTATGTCAATTACTTTTGTCATTAGAGGGAGGGGAAGGAGGAATCTGTCAATCCTGGTGTAGGTGTTGTGTACCAAGGAGTGAAATAAGAAATCTTTTTACGTTGGGTGTAAAATCCGCCACATGTCTAAGTAATTATGCTGGAGAATAGGCATGTGCAATTCGTTCTGTATTGCCGAAGTTCCGTATTGCCGAAGTGCCGAAGTTCCAAAGTGCCGAAGTTCCGAAGCACAGAATTGCCCAAGTACTAACATGCCCAGTGGAAGAATGAAGAATGTTACAATGTATACCAGTTTAAATAAAAAGTATACAAACATAGCCAGGATTAAGCTGTAAGCATTTGCAACACTTACAACAATCAAGTAACACATTCATATAAAATGTAAGTTACTTAGCCAGTCAATGGATGGGAATGAATAAGTAGATAACTCGCAAATTCCCACGGTATTAGGAAGCTATCTACCAAAAGGTCTTTCAGCCAAATTTACTAATAATAAGTAAAGATTACTTAGTATTAATAAATTCTGCCCCTACTCGCTATACCGTGGCTGCTCACTGTTAAAAAAAAACAAAAACAAAAAAAACCCTAAGCAGTGGGTGGGGGCCCTAAATACCAATAAGAGGGGGCTATTGTCCTCCCCCCCGGCCCCCACCCCTGAGTGGAGGGTGGGGGCCCTAAATAAAAATGTCCCCCCCCCCCCCAGGTAACTAGGGGTCCCCAACCTCCTAGTCAACCCCCTCCCAACAAAATGAATGAACCCCTACCTATCCCCCTCACCCTAAAAATAGAGAGAGTGGACCAATAACTAGGTACCTGTAAAAAAATAAATAACCATTCAAACCATTTGATGTCTTCTTTTTTCCTAAAAGGCCAAATAAAAATCCATAATAACCGTCACACTTAAAAAAAAAAAAAAACCTGAGCGCAAAAAAAAATCACTCGAAAAAAACCTCCCCGACGCTGAAAATGTAATCCATGTTCACCCATGGAGGGCACCGCCCAGACTGAGCTTCAAGGTGGGGGGACCTATTGCCCTCCCCCCACCCCTGAGCTGCGGGTGGGGGCCCTAAAGAAGAATAAGGGGGGCCTATTGTCCCCACCCCCGGCCCCCACCCCTGAAAGGTGAGTAGGGGCCCTAAATTAGAATAAGAGGGAGACATATTGTCCTTCCTCCGGCCCCCACCCCTGAGCGGTGAGTAGGGGCCCTAAATTAGAATAAGGGGGGGGGACATATTGTCCTCCCCACAGCCGCCACCCCTGAGTGGCGGGTGGGGGCCCTAAAGTAAAATAAGGAGGGGAACCTATTGTCCTTCCCCCTGGATCCACCCCTGAGTGGTGGGTGGGGGCTCTAACTTAGAATAAGGGGAGGGACCACTGCTCAGGGGTGTGGACTGGAGGGGAGGACAATAGAGCCCCCACCCCCCACTCAGGGGGGGGGAGGTGGGGCCTCGGGAGAGACAGTTTTTTTTAAAACAGTGGGCAGCCACAGGCTGCGCACTGTTTAATAGACATGCACCTACTTGCGGTATAGCGAGTAGGGGCAGAATTGACTAATACTAAGTCATTTTTACTTAGTATTAGTAAATTTGTCTGAAAGACCAATTTAGGTATTTCAGCCTTTTGGTAGATAACTCCCTAATACCCTGGGAATTAGGGAGTTATCTACTAAAAGGCTGCGAGAGAACATCCAAAGTCTCGAAATTCCGAAATGCTGAAGTTCCGAAGTGCTGAAGTTCCGAATTTCAGAATGCCGAACTGAATATTATATTATTAGCAACAAAACTACCCTCTTTTTAGTTTTGAAACAGATGTGAAAGTCGTGTGGGTATTGTTTTGAATGAAATTTTGGTCGGCTGCCCCATTTAAAGTGTGTCTCTTGACAAAAGAACACATGGGCATTATGTATGTTTGCTTCTGTTAGAGCTAACCTGCACTTATAGGGGGAGTACAACTGTAACCGCTGGCGGTTCCCTTATTTACCACTATAATGTCTTAAAGCATAGAACTTAGTAGGGCTAACCATACAGATATCTTAGCCATAATGTTATATAGTCAGTAAGAGATCCTCTATTTAACATATGTAAATAATTGAGAATACAATATAAAATAAGGATTGTCTTGGAAGCAATAGTTTTGTCTTTTTGGATATTTATTATATAAAAATATAAATATAAAATCCATTATAGCAGAGTTTATAAGATGAAATTAAATGCTTGCAAATATCATTAATAGGTTAACATACCCTTTCTGAACATGTCATCATGTCAGCCTCTCAGTCATTTTAAGATGGAGCAGCGTCTGTCTCCAAGTCTCTCCTCTGTGTCTTAACATTTAAAAAGTACACCTATTTATACCTTAGGTGTCGTCATTTTAGGGTCACCATAGTTCATATGAAAAAGTCCATAACTAAAAGCAAGTGCACTCGTCACGGGAAACTCCCGGACCTGGGGAACTTCCATCAAGTTCAAGGGACAAGATGGCTTCCCAAAGTCTGAATAGCTTATCTGTTGTTTATACTAAGATGTAAGTGCACAGTCGTGGGAGATTCCCGGATTTGGGGAAGTTCCATTAACTTGGGGTTACCACAGTATATTGTGTACTGAAAGAGTCGTAGTATAGCCTTGAAGCTTGTTTATGCATTATTGTTATTGTAATTCGTCTGGGACAAAATGGCGCAAACATATTATGCACTGAGGTTATTGCTTAAAGAAACATCTATGAAAAACAATATGTTCCATTTCTAACACCTTGTCAATTTGCAATATCTCTTAAAGACAAAGTACACAGTTTAAGAAATACAACATTTCATTCTAAAACTTGTAATATTTGCATTTGCCCATAACACCCTCTCCATTAAACTGTGGGTATTGTAGAGCATTTCTTCCTTAAATTAGTAAACCAAAGTTCTATTATATATATATATATATGATCTAAGTATATATATATATACACACATATACACACACACACATAAACTGTCTAGGTGTAGTTTAATATTAATATATATATATAATTATATATATATATTAATATCAAATTACACGTAGACTGATACTGATTAAATATATATAATTATTGTTATATATATATATATATTTATACATAATATAAAAAATATGTAAATACGTAAAAAAATAAAATTAAAAAAATAATTAAAAATAAAATATTAAAAAATATATAGATGTGTTTTATTTCGTTCTAACTGTATTGTGATATTAATATATATATATATTTATATCAAAATACACGTAGAACAAAATAATATGTATATCTATATACATAAATATATACGTATATATCACTATATATATATATATATAAAAAGTTATATATATATATATATATATATATACGTATATATACACATATGTATATATATACATATATTAATTCTACACATATATTTATGTAATAATTTTACATAATTAGGTATCCTAATTAATTACAATTAGCGGGACCTGCCTGACAACCCATGCCGAAAGTATAGGGAATTTAATTTGCTAGCACTATATTTAACCCTATAACTTTCCAAGACACCATAAAACCTGTACATGAGGGGTACTGTTGTACTCGGGAGACTTCGCTGAACACAAATATTAGTGTTTCAAAACAGTAAAATGTATTACAACGATGATATCGCCAGTAAAAGTGAAGTTTTTTTGCATTTTCACGCACAAACAGCACTTACACGGACGGTATTATTGCTGCAATACTTTTTACTGTTTTGAAACACAAATATTTGTGTTCAGCGAAGTCTCCCGAGTACAACAGTACCCCTCATGTACAGGTTTTATGGTGTTTTCAAAACGTACAGCGTCAAATATAAGGCTTGTGTTTCATTTTTTTCACATTAAAATTCGCCAGATTGCTTACGTTGCCTTTATGACCCTATGGTAGCCCAAGAATGAAAATTACCCCTATGATGGCATACTATTTGCAATAGTAGACAACCGAAGGTATTGCAAATGGGGTATGTCCAGTCTTTTTTAGTAGCCACTTAGTCACAAACACTGGCCAAAATTGGCGTTTTTTGAATTTTTCACACACAAACAAATACTAACGCTAACTTTGGCCAGTGTTTGTGACCAAATGGCTACTAAAAAGACTGGACATACCCCATTTGCAATACCTTGGGTCGTCTACTATTGCAAATGGTATGCCATTATGGATGTAAATTTATTTCCTGGGCTACTATACAGTCTCAAAGGCAACGTAACCAATCTGGCGAATTTCAATTTCAAATGTAACACGCTATATTTGACCCTGTAACTTCCCAAAACACCATAAAACCTGTACATAGGGGGTACTGTTTTACACGTGAGACTTTGCTGAATACAAATATGTGTATTTTATTGCAGTAAAAGCAAACAGTATTATGACATTGACAGTTAAAATGTCACGTAGAACTAAAAAAAGTAAAAAAAAAATCTTATTTTATCCCATTTTTTTCATATTAAATTATGATTCATAGCTAAATATTTGATATTAAATGAAAGCCCTGTTTCCACTGAATAAAATGATATATAATAAGGGGGGTGCATTTAATATGAAAGAGGTGAATTACGGTTGGACAGACATATAGCGCAAATGCCCGGTTTTGTTTACATTTTGTTTCGTTCACAACTTGTACATTTGGTTGCGGTCTTAAGGGGTTAAAATTAAACAGATCAATAAACAAATATCTAATAATCAATCTAAATTAAAATGTTAATAGTAAGTACTCGATTGTAGACAATGAGTTAGCAAACACACCTATAAAATGAAAAATTCTTAGCTAAGGTAAAACATCTTATCCAATTTATGTTGGGTAGTTTAATTCCAAGGTTAGTTTCCCACATATCTCCCCTCCCCCTCCCTCCCCCCCCCCCCCCAGTTTAACACTCTATAACAAGAGGTCAAAGCATGTTTAATTGTCAATTCCAGTTTAATTCTTCAAATTTGGAACTGTCTGATGTTAACTCTGAAAATTCAGAAAATCTAGAATAAAATATTGTAGTTGTAAATAGGTTACCCAACTTGTCTTATCACTTTATGACTTCTTCATCAGCAACATATCTAATGGTTAAATTAATTATAATTCCCAGTTTCAAATATCTTTCATCACCAGTAAACCCCTGAAAGCACTGTCTATATTCTTGGCATGGGGAAACTCTTTATTATGTGTTATTGGATACAACAATCCTAGGATTTTTTTTCCCCGGTAACACATAATAAAAAGTTAACCCTGCAATTACTTTGCTTCAAATGTGTAAAGTATTTCTAATAGTAGGATGTTCTTTATATTCATATTGCTGTGATGGTTCTTCAACCCATGGATCTATATATATTGGTTTTAAAACAAAATATTCTAATTCTACCCAGAGTTTCCATTTAAAGCTCATTCAATCTAATATATGTACAAACTGAGAGGCTTGACAGTATTTAGAGATATTGGTAATGCCCAAACCACCTAAATTTCTAGGTTTGGTTATATATTTAACAAGCGAGTCTAGAAGATTAATTTGCCCAAATAACTGTTGTTAATTATTTTCTAATATTAACAAAGAAAGATTGAGGCAAATAGAGTGGTAACTTGAAATAAAAATGTAATTCTCGGTAATATATTCATAACTAGTACACTAGATCTCCCGAGCCATGATAATTGGACTGAGGACCACCTATTCAAATCCTTTTTTAAATTATTCAGTAAGGGGATATAATAAGAGTCCATTTTCTTCTCCCCCTTCCCTGACAGAGGTATGATATGACCCATGTAAACATATTGTTTGGAAGCAGAGGTTGAGCTAACATTTCTAGCAAACATTAAATCAGTGAATTGTATCTTCTGGCAGATACATTTGTTTCTCTACAGGTTAGTTGTAATTCCTACAGTATAAATGAGGGTACGTGAGGCTGTATGTACATACAATTACATGAAAGTGTAAGAACCGTGCCCTTATCCAAGATCGCTGCTGTAATAATTGTATTAAGGTAGAGAAATGTCATCTGGGAGAAGAAAAGTGGTTTTGCGGGAAAAGCAACTGGTGCTAAGATGAAAGTGTGAAGTTGACATAGACAGAGATGTGAGAAGAATGCTGCTGTTTCCATGCAGAAAGAAGTTTGTAACTGAGCTCCCTCTGCCAAGGACCATTTCCTAGCTGAAACAGGGGACAAACCGCAGCACTTCTGCCCACAGTCGTCATGGCTTGGGTGGGGTCCTGGAACCACTCCCTCCTGGAGTCCTGGGAGCTCTAGTCCTAACAAGGACATTCCTCGTTGAATCCTCCACACTGGAACAGTGATTAGCCGTTTCCCCTCCCAGTAACCAGACGACACATAGTTCTGTGAGTACAAGCTGGAATGTTTTAAACTGGTCAGATGGCCTGCTTTTATACAATTTCAGGCATAGTTAATCATGCCCCTGACACTCCCACACAAACCGGATAATCCCCCCTGGACCTGAGAGGGGACTAGTTACAAGTTATAAACTTCTCCACTGTGCACGAGAGATAATTGAGTCAGGAACTGAACTAACTCAATTATCTCCAGACACAGAAAAACATACAATATTACAAAAAACCCCAAAATACCTTTAAATCCCCACAAAGTTGCATCCCCTGATAGCCCTGATCTGAGTGACCAACATATCCAAAAATCACCCAGATCGGTTCAGGGGTTAAAAATTTCCCTGAAAGTCATAATTTTGACCGACTGTGCACATGGTCCTATGCCCAAAATAGTTCCATGAAATCAGTGCTAACGGTCGGTCAAGTTCGGTAGTTTAAAAACGAACAAACTACCAAACGGAATCCATAGTTCTACCCTGGAGCTTGTTCACCTTGTTCGTGGGAACATTTCCGCTGAACAGTGCCCTTCTAAGTCATATAGAACCGAACACAGGCGATGATGGAAGTTGAGCGATGTTCGGGAGTTTCTGTGTCCGATTTTAGTTAAATGAACTCGACAACCAAACAGGTCTGCCTGCGTTCATGTGAACAAGTTGGCCACCACCTAGCTGTCGTTCATACGAATTGCGGCCACCCAGACGAACAATTAGAACACTGCGGTGGAACTAGTAACAATGTGTCAATTGGGCTTAACAAGCTCCCGGGTGGTCTCTGGTTCGTGCGGTTGTCCGGTTCCCGAACAACATAATCCTAAATCACATGATCAGAATAGTTTGCAGGGTATTTTGTATGGCCCATAATCCTGGGGCAGGAGGCTGGCTAGCAGGCTCCTCCAGGAGCTTGTAGCAAATGACCAGACCACTGGGCGTTTGTCACCAAGTTATTGAAACATAATGCATTATTATCAAAGACAGATACAATTAGGGACAAGATTACAAGCAGGATTAGGGATAAAGGTATACATGTGGGGTATCATTGTCCACGAGATCAGTAGAAGAATACAAATATGTGTTATATACTCCAGCGTGTGTGGATGTTATAGTCTCCATGCATGGGTCTTTGTTAACACTGTCAACCATCCATGGAATTATGGCATATGTACAGATATGCATTTCTGTGTGTCAGGATTACTAATTGATCCAGCACGTAGAATTGTATCACACCTAGGACTAAAAGGTAACGTATTACCGGGCCGGACTTAATGCACCAAAGAATAGTCAGGATACTTGTCGAGGTCAAGGGGTACAGAATGAGACACAACGATAAGGGAAAGCCAGAAGTCAGGGATACCAGAATACAGGGAAGTCAATCAAAGCCAAAGTCAAATACCAGAAATAAACACTCAGGAACACACTCTCGGACAACCACTATGGAAACCACGACATGGTTATGAGGAAAAGTAAATTTGAGCTTAAATACGTGCTTTACATTTCATTTTAGCCGAAAACGGCGTTTGCCCCCAAAACGTGCGCAAGCGTCTCCCGCTTGACGTCACGCACACTCTGGCGTCGTCATTAACGTGGGCGGACATGGGGGTATACCAACCACCAAATGTTGAGACCACCCAGGGGAGTCGTGTGCCTCCAATTGACTATATTCACACTAAGAAACCGTAAGCTTCTAAATGGTCAGATGGGTGGCCGCCGTTCGTATGACCAAAAACGTGGCGGCGGCCATCTTTGCTCACGAACATACAGCGGTGTTTGGTCGTAGAGCGCATGGAACTATAATCGGACACTCGACGGCACAAATACCACTGAACTTCCATCCTTTCGTATGTTCGTTCCCTTTCACCTATACAGAGCAACATTCGACTGAATGAAACGAATGAACACAAGGCACACGACCACCTATTATACGATCAGTTGCAATGGTTTGTTTAATGGTAAAAAAACTCCTGAAAGACCGGTCAAAGCATACAACCACATGGAACTGTTTTGGAGCATCACCTCGTGGTTGACCGGTCTAAACTTCAGTCGAATGGCATTCCTATTCTACCGAACGGACCTGAGCAGTATTTTTCGACAGAGTGGGCGCTCAGATCCCCTGCTATTCTTTCGTGGAGTTCTGACTAATATTATAGGAGTTATGATTGTTTGAAATATTGTTTCATTTTCTGTACTTGGGAGATAATCTAATAAAATAATTGTCCTTACGCAATTATATTCCAAGTACAGAAAAGGAGTCTGGGAAATGTGTATTTGTTCCCTGTCTCCACCAAAGTCCACCAGGGTAAAATCCCTGGAATGTAATTAAAGAAACTCCTTGGATGGGGAATTGTATAAAAGCCAGCTGTGGCTCAATAAAAAACAGTTGACTCCCAAAGCTGTGTAACATTCGGTTATTGGGGAATTTGGATAAGATTGCCGAGCTACGCTTCTCATGGACATTGTACAAGTCTACCAGCGTAGATATTGATGTGAATATTGCAGCTCCACTACAATATCAAACTGAGCTTCTCACAAGGTCCTCAGGGGAAAAGTGACGTCACACTGTGCTGACATCATAATGCGGTGAAGTCTTGAAACATCCATAATATTGGGGTTAGTCACTAAAGTGAGAATTGTTGGGAATTTAAACTGAATTTCAAATTCAAAGCTGAAACAGCCAAACTGCAAATCTTCTCCAGTTCAGCAGTACTTAAACCTTAAATTTGAATTTTACTTTAAATTCCATAAAACTCTCACTTTAGTGAATACCCTGTAGGAGAGTAGAAGCTACCTCCAAGCATAGGCTACCATTATAGCCATATGTTAAGGACATCCATAACTTTAACAGAAAGGATTGTGCCTTGCTAGCTTCATGGAAGTTTATATAAAAACGTCCTTAAACTGAATGTTCTTTTGTTGTTAAGACTTTTAAATTCATGAGCTATTTTATTTATTTATAAAATATTTTACAAGGAAAGATACATTGAGATTTCTCTTGATTTCAAGTATGTCCTGGGTCCACAAAACATTGCATTGATACATTATGGTACAATAAAATACAAAAACAATATTAATACACAATATATACAAAATTTAGCATAGAACAGGTAGGAAATATATAATCAACCATGACACATGCATTCTGTTTTGAGGTATGTAGAGAGGGATCTCTTAAAGGACTTTAGCATTGGGGAAGATTTTAAAGAGTGCGGGAGGTCGTTCCACAATTACGGCGCTCTGTAGGAGAAGGAGGAATGGGCTGCTTTATTTTTGTATTGAGGTAGACTAAATAAAGTGCTGGTACTGGATCGGAGGTTATAGGAGGTGGGAACAACCAAGGAGAGCATTCTGCTCACGTACGGTGGGAGTTTCCCATAAAAGCTCTTAAACATAAGGCTGGAATGATGAAGGGTACGTCTGGATTCCAGCGACATCCAGCTTAGTTCTTTTAGCATGTCACAATGGTGGGTCCTGTAATTACATTGTAGCACAAATCGACAGAACGAGTTATACAATGTATTGAGTTTATTAATGTGGGATTGCGGTGCAGATGCATATACTACATCCCCTGTAACAGTCACCAAGGGACTTATGAAATAGTTTACCAGGTGTTGGGGCCTAGTTACAGGAGATGGCACAGGTAGCAGGCAAAATCCAAGTACACAGACAGGGTCAGGCGAGAAGCAGAAGTCAGGGCTGGCAGCGGAGTAACAAAGTCGGTAAATCAGGCAGAGGTCAGAGTCCAGGAAATCAGTCAGTAGCAAATCAAAGATCCGGCAGGAAACACCAAACAAGCAAAATGACAAGATACTAGCTTTCAGGCAGGGCTGGCTTTTATAGCCTGCTAATTAGATGCAGCTGACCCAAATTGGAAAAAGGTTACTGTGTCGTCTGCGTACATATGTACATTTGAGGATTTGCAGACATTAGGAAAATCATTTATAAATAATATAAATAGTAGGGGGCTGAGAATGGAACCCTGTGGAGCACCAAACATGCCTGGGTGAGGGAGGGAGTCGCTGTCAGAAATGGACACATATTGCGATCGATCCAATATATATGATCGAAACCAGGTTAGCGGACAATCACCAATACCTGAGTTTTTGAGTTTGTGCTGTGGAATGTTGTGGTCTACTGTGTCAAAGGCCTTTGCAAAATCAAGAAAAATAGCTCCAGTTAGGTCTCCTTGTTCCATGCCAGTTTGGATGTCATTGCAAACTTTTAAGAGGGCAGTTGTAGTGGAGTGATTCTGTCGAAAGCCAGATTGATCAGGGGTCAGATAGTTTGATTGTTGGTAATACACACATAGTTGCGTATGGACACATTTTTCTAAGATTTTTGACAATACCGGGAGCAATGATATTGGGCTATAGTTAGAAACCAAAGTAGTGTCACCACTTTTATGGATAGGCACTACTCTCACTGTCTATACTTACATTTTCTAATGCAAATGTGAAGGAGTTTTCTTAGGTGTTTTGGATTGCAGAAGGAAAACTGATCTAAATAATGGTCAACTTTGAAAATATGTTAGTATACATAGAAGTATTTTTTTTCTTTTAATTTCTTATGCAAATGTTTAATCTATTGTGCATTCTACACAAAGGAGATTCACAGTGCGGTGAAAAAACAAGCAAAACAGTAAACAATCTCTAATGCATCTTTGGATTATTGTGTCATATGGATGTTATGGTTTGATTTCAAATAAACATGCATGAGTTCTGATCATTTAGTTTGATAAACATTTAAAAGGAGAAAATGTGTGTTCTTATGTGTTCACTGCTAGTGCTTACAGCTACGTCTCAGCAATTAAAAGTACCTAAGTAATTCTTGTAATGCAGTGTTTTATTCATTGTGTTGTAAATCTCAATTAATAGAATACCTAAGAAAAAGAACAACATATCCATGATTCCCCTACTTATACTATATAAGATTCCCCCTGGAATAATAAGGAAGGGGGAACATGACTGCTGCCCAAGATTGTGGGATGGATTAATAAAAGATACAATGTTGCTAAAACTGGGGGTTTCTTAAGGAAGGGGAGAGGGAGGGGACTTACCAGTCGGCAGGATCAGTTGAGGGCTCCTGACTGTTTTTTAGCTGACTGTTCCCTGTAATTCAAAAAATAATTATTATTATTTAAAAAAAATAATTATAATTTTGGCAGATCACCTAAACGGCGAATCTACCTGAGCTATTCTCGCTGTGATGGCTGCCCCTGCTGCTGACTTACAGAGGCTTTTGCAGACTTACCTTGAGGCCCACGGTCGAGGGGCCCTGGATGAATTGATGTCGGGGGTCAGGAGCATGGCCCAGGAGGAAGGTGAGGCACCCGGTCAGCCTGTGGCATCTGGCGGACGGAGGGCCAGGAGATCTCGGCCTCCGTCGCGCCTTTCCCCTAGCCCGGTCCGGCAGCGTGAGCGGAGACATGGTGGCGGCTCGGCCGCGCACTTGGAGCGGCCATCGGTCCCCAGGAGGCGAAGGAGCCAGACTTTGCCTGGTGTCCAGGCCCAAGATGGCGGCGGTAATGGCGGAGGTGAGGCAGAGAGGTCGCACAGCCCGCGCTCTTCTCTTCCGGCCCAACCGGAAGTGACGTCACGGCGCACGCCGAGCGTGCGCACGCCGGAGGACAACGTCAGGACGCAAGACGCGTACGTGACGGCATCGCGCAGGAGAGCGCGGCCGTCACAGGCCTTGCGTTCCACCGTGCATTCCACGGGAATTACGCCGGTTTTGGAGCCGGCTTGCAGCAGTGGCAGTCTCCGAAGAGGGCGGTCGGGCCAGGAGGCTGACCGTGGGTCCCCCCATTCTTCTGCAGGTTACAGTTCCGGGTCGGAAGAGGAGGCATCCCAGCATCCTCAGGCAGCAATTGGTGAGTGTTGCGCCAGCGCTTGGGATGCGCTGGCGGTAGATAGGAATAGGGGGTTTGGGGGGGAGGAGGTGCTGGGGTTGCTAAGGGCAGTTTTAGATAGGCTCCCAGGCCCAGCTGCGAGCGCGCTCCCTTCTCAGTCAGGGGATTCGAGTCGCCAAGTGGGTCGCTCTGGGGGAGTGCGGGGGTGCTTGCCGGGTTGCGAATTGTCCCCCCTAGGTATGCATGTGGCGTTAGAGGTTAAGGAGAAAATCATAAAAGGTGAGTACGTAGATGTTCTGTCCCTGGTCCCTCCGGACCGGGAGTCAGTGGATAGACCGCGACGGGGGGAGTCGGCGGACGGCGAGAAGGGTAAGTAGCTGCCGCGTACTTTTGGCAACTGGCTTCAAGGGTTCTCCATATTTGCGAGCGTGTTGACGCGGGCCTTCCCTGAGAAGGCACCGGCGTTGTTTGGGTATTTAGATTTGATATGGGGGGCATACAAGGTTTATGGGGGTCAATGTTGGTTCCGCTATGACCAACAATTTCGCCAGAAGTTGGCGGTGTGTCCGGGTATGGACTTTGTGGTACAGGACGGGAGCTTTTGGCTCTTGTTGATGACCCCCAGTCGTCCGTCCCCCTTTCCTGGTGCAGCCGGCGCACCGTCCAGTGCGCCGGCTGGGCAGCGCAGGGGCGTCTGTTGGCTCTACAATGAGAGCCAGTGCAAGTGGTTTGGATCGTGTCGATTCAGACACGAGTGCTCGCATTGTGGAGGGTCCCACCCGGCCCTGCGCTGCTTTAAGAAGGGTAGGCAAGGAGGGAGGCCCGCTAGGGAGGATCTCCCTAGAAGGGAGGACTCCGGTGAGCGCCCTAAGGATGCGCCCTTGGCTCGCCAAGTACCCCAAGCGTAAGGACGCAGAGGTACTGGAGGGGGTTTGGATTCCGTTTGTTCATTTGGATGCCCCTTCATTAGCGGACAATCTGCGTTCGGTTGTGGGTAAAGAAGAGATCTTAGAGGGGAAGTTGCGGAAAGAAGTTCAGTTGGGCAGGATGGCTGGCCCATTTGAGGCACCGCCATTTCCCAATTTGCGGGTCTCCCCGTTGGGATTAGTCCCTAAGAAGGAGCCTGGATCCTTTTGTCTCATTCACCACCTGTCCTACCCGTCAGGTGGATCGGTGAATGATGACATTGACAGGGAGGTGTCGCATGTTCGCTATGCCTCCTTTGATCGGGCTCTGGAGTTGGTCCGGGAGGCAGGGATCGGTGCTCAGTTGGCTAAGTCGGACATCAAGTCCGCTTTTCGACTGCTCCCGGTCCACCCGGACTGCTTTCACCTGTTGGGTTGCCGGTTTCAGGGTTCCTTCTTCGTAGATATGTGTTTGCCAATGGGCTGCGCCATCTCCTGTTCTTATTTTGAGATGTTCGCGTCCTTTTTGGAATGGGTGGTTGCTCAGGTATCCGGGTTGGCGTCGCTGACGCACTATTTGGACGATTTTTTGTTTGTGGGCCCACGGAAGTCGGATGACTGCGTGGGGCTCTTAGATTCATTCCGAGCTGTTGCGTCGGATTTTGGTGTGCCCATAGCAGAGGAAAAGATGGTTGGGCCGGTGGGGGTTCTCTCCTACCTGGGGATTGAGGTGGACTCGCTGTGTATGGTTTTCCGGTTGCCGGAAGAGAAACTGCATCACCTGCTGGGTCTGGTGGATTCGGTTAAGGGTGCAAAGAAGGTACAACTCCGGGAATTACAGGCACTACTAGGGCATTTGAACTTTGCCTGCCGGGTGCTGCCGATGGGTAGAGCTTTTAGCCGGCGCCTTTCCTTAGCGACGGTCGGAGTCAAACAGCCGTTTCACTTTATTCGGATCACCCACAGACATCGGGAGGATCTGCAAGTGTGGAGCTCATTCTTGGGTAGGTACAACGGTCAATCTTGCTGGTTGCGCCCGGCGGCTTCCAACATGGATTTGGAATGGAACACCGACGCGTCAGGGGCAGTAGGCTTTGGGGCCTACTTTCAAGGTCGATGGTGAACGAAGACTTGGCCCCGCCACTGGTTGGAGACCGAATTGGCAGGCAACCTAACGTTCCTGGAGCTCTTTCCAATAGTCGTGGCAGTGGAACTATGGGGTTCAGAACTGGCAAATCGGAAGGTGGTGGTGCACACGGACAACGTGAGTGTTGTCCATGTGATCAACCGGTCGTCATCTTCATCCCCTCTGGTCTTATCGCTGCTTCGGCGCCTAGACTTGCTTAGCTTAGAGTGTAATTTGTGGTTGGTTGCGCGGCACATGCCTGGGGAGCGGAACGTTATAGCCGACTCTCTCTCTCGGTTTCAGTGGGACCGGTTTCGAGAGGCGGCTCCCGAGGCGGACCGGACTGGAACCTCATGCCCGGCGGGCGTCTGGGACCTGGTTTCCACAATCTGAGCCGGTTGGTGAGGGGGTCGTTGGCAGCATCCACTTGGAGATCGTACTCGGCAGTGTGGCAGAGATGGTCGGATGTTTGCAAGGGTAGGGAAGTGTCCTCGGAGGAAGGTAGGTTGTCGGCTACGCTGGCTTTGTTGGAGTTGCTATGTGAGGAGGGTAAGTCAGCTGCGGCGGCCGAGAAGACGTTGGCGGCCTTGTCCTTCCTGTTCCAGTGGTGTGGGTGGCAGGATGCTACTAAGGCGTTCTGCGTGGCGCGGGTCATGAAGGGATGGAAGAGAGATCGCAGGCTGGACGCGCAGCGTCCTATTTCTTATGAGATCCTGTGCAAACTATTGGAGCGGTTGCCACAGATCTGCGTGTCGCACTACGAGGTGCTCCTGTTTCGGGCCACGTTTGCTATTTGTTTTTTTTGCCGCCCTGCGGGTCGGTGAGTTGGTGGCCCTAAGTACCAGGGCGCCAGCTGCCTTACAAATGGCGGATATTCAGGTTTCTACGGGGGACGTCGTGTTGTGCATCCGGAGGTCGAAGACGGACCAGATGGGGGTTGGCGCTTCGGTTCGGATTCAGGCTACTGGTCAGCGGTTTTGCCCGGTCAGGTTGTTGCAGGAGTTCTTGGAGGTACGTGGGAGGACGGCAGGGTCGTTGTTTAGGCACCAGGATGGGTCCGCGCTCAGTCGATTTCAATTCGCCAGAGTGCTTCGGACGAGCGTGCTAAACATTGGCTTGTCTCCCGGATGTTACACTACGCACTCCTTCAGGATTGGGGCGGCTACGCAGGCTCGTATGCTGGGTCTTCCATCAGAGGCTCTCAAGAGGTTGGGCCGATGGCAATCGGGCCGGTTCCAGCTCTATGTGCGCCCTCACTCGCTTTAGGCCAGCGGCGCAGCGTAGTTATGGTTTTGTTTTTCGTTGTAGGTTCTTCCCCGCGTTTCGTATGGATCATTGGACATTCTTTTGTGTATTGGGCAGCTAGACGGGCAGAGAATAAACCCTATGGCCGGAACCTTGGTTTTCCATACGAAATAGCGAGGGTACGTTGGAGGGGTATTTGGGGGCTGTCTTGGGACGGGTTATATGCTGCGCTGGTTCAGCTCAGGCGCTACGTGTCAGGGCCGATTACCCTGGTTGTTCACGTGGGCGGGAACGATGTTGGGCGGCGACGGTCGGTGGACCTGGTGCACGCGATGCGGCATGACGTGGCCCGCTGTGTCGCGTTGTTCAGGGACCTGACCCTCGTCTGGTCCGAGATTGTGCCCCGCCCGGTCTGGCGAGCCGAGGGAAAGGGCAAGGCATTGGAGCGCTATAGGCGGAAGGTCAATATGACCATGGCCCGGTTCGTACGCCGCCTGGGTGGGTTTGTAGTGAGGCACGTTGAATTGGAAGGGGACAATGATTCACTCATGAGGCGGGATGGGGTGCATATGTCCCCCATTGGGCTGGACATTTTTAACACGGGCCTGCAAACAGGAATTGAGGAGGCGCTGTCGGCAGGGGGGCGCGATGCCCGTGCAGTGTAGTGCGCGAGGAGGGGCATCGCGGTGGTGGTTTCCCTGGACAGTGCAGAGGAAAAAAGGACATTGGGGAGACGACAGCCGGCACGGAGCTGATGGCGAGGAGCTGGCTGTCGAGGCTCATGGTATCGAAGGTGTGAGAACTGCCTGTTGGGCAAACACCCAACAGCTGGCAGGTTTTGGACTGAGCAAATTGTTAAGTAAAATAAAGCTGTGGCCGTTGCCCTTATCCACAAGAATCAGGTGTCACGTGTGTTATTGGGGGGCAACGGGTTGATGGTTTGGTATGGTTGGGTCAGCAGCAGAGGCGGCTCTAGACTTTTTGAGGCCTTAGGCGAAAATCAAATATGAGCCCCCCCCCCCCCCCCGCCGCCACGCACGCTAAAAATAAAAAATAAGCAGCCGATATTAAAATTAACTGTATAAATTGCATATTTTAAGGCAAACATTAATAAACCTCATAATCTCACTATTCACAAACTTATTTTTGTTAATAAATTATTCTACAAAATACCTATACACAAACATTGGGTATAGATAAAAGGTTTGTGGCTGACTACTTAGTTATTCTTGTTGATGTCTCCTAAAACTGAAATAAAGTTGTCAACAGTGTATTAAAAGAACACTACAGTATCAGGAGCACAAATGTGTATTCCTGACCCTATCGTGTTTAACTATTTAGCCCCCACCCCCCCCAATTAAGTAAAAACTTACCTAATTTCTATAGCTGCACAAGTCCGTCAGCGCCGGATCCGCCCAATTGGCTAACATAATCTAAACTGATGATCTCAGTCAATCACAATGCTTTCCCATAGAAAAGCATCGTATTGGCTGAGATCTTCAATTTTGATGTCAGCCAAGGAGTCAATACTATACTATAATACTATACTGTAATTATAACATATTACATATTATCATAATATTATTGTTAATATTAACATATTAACAATTAATATATTATTAAAGGGACACTCCAGGCACCCAAACCACTTCTGCTCATTGGAGTGGTCTGGGTGCCAACTCCCACTACTCTTAACCCTGCAAGTGTAATTATTGCAGTTTTTTATAAACTGCAATAATTACCTTGCAGGGTTAACTCCACCTCTAGTGGCTGTCTCCAAGACAGCCACTAGAGGTCACTTCCTCCTTCATAGCACAGATTATCTGTGCTAGAGCGTCGCTGGATGTCCTCATGCTGTGTGAGGACCTCCAGCGTCACTCATTTCCTCATAGGAAAGCATTGAAAATCTTTTTCAATGCTTTCCTATGGGGAGCGCTAATTCGCATGCGTGGCATTGCCGCGCATGCGCATTAGGTCTCCTCGGCCGGTGGGCGGGATCAGTCTCGCCCACCGGCCGATGGAGACAGTAGGAGGAGCGGCACGGAGGAGGAGACAGCGACGAGGGACATCGTCGCTGCCTCAGGTAAGTGACTGAAGGGGTTTTCACCCCTTCAGTAACCGGGTATTGGGGGGTGGGAGGGAGAGGGTACCTCCAGTGCCAGGAAAACTGATTGTTTTCCTGGCACTGGAGTTTTCCTTTAATGATAATAATTAATATAATTATGATAATATATTATAATTAATTATTATATTATTAATAATATTTAAAATTGTTAAGTAATATTGTCATGATATATCACCATTATTCTGGTACAGCTCTCCTGCTTTTTTTTCTCTCTTCTGCTCTGCTCTCCTTCCCTTTTATTTATTTTCCTTTTCTCTTCCCCTTTTATTTATCTTTCTTTTCTCTTCCCCTTTTATTTTCCTTTTCTCCTCCCCTTTTATTTATTTTCCTTTTCTCTTCCCCTTTTATTTATTTTCCTTTTCCCCTTTTATTTATTTTCCTTTTCTCTTCCCCTTTTATTTATTTTCCTTTTCTCTTCCCCTTTTATTTATCTTTCTTTTCTCTTCCCCTTTTATTTATCTTTCTTTTCTCTTCCCCTTTTATTTATTTTCCTTTTCTCTTCCCCTTTTCTTTATTTTCCTTTTCTCTTCCCCTTTTATTTATTTTCCTTTTCTCTTCCCCTTTTATTTATCTTTCTTTTCTCTTCCCCTTTTATTCATTTTAATTTTCTCTTCCCCTTTTATTTATTTCCCTTTCTCTTCCCCTTTTATTTATTTTCCTTTTCTCTTCCCCTTTTATTCATTTTCCTTTTCTCTTCCCCTTTTATTTATTTTCCTTTTCCCCTTTTATTTATTTTCCTTTTCCCCTTTTATTTATTTTCCTTTGCTCTTCCCCTTTTATTTATTTTCCTTTTCTCTTCCCCTTTTATTTATTTTCCTTTTCTCCTTCCCTTTTATTTATTTCCCTTTGCTCTTCCCTTTTATTTATTTCCCTTTTATTTATTTTCCTTTGCTCTCCTTACCTTTTTCTCTCTTCTCCTCTGCTCTCCTGAGTCCTTCCGTTTTCTCTCTTCTCCTCTGCTCTCTTTTCCTCAGCAGCAGCTACTCTTCTGTCTTCTTCTTGGTACCGCAGGCGAGGGAATGCAGGGAGGGGTTACGTCGTGACGTCGTCGCGTCGTGACGTCATCGGCATTGCGGATTGGCCGATAACC
The DNA here is from genome assembly GCF_036172605.1 of Pelobates fuscus. Lineage (NCBI taxonomy): Eukaryota > Metazoa > Chordata > Amphibia > Anura > Pelobatidae > Pelobates > Pelobates fuscus. Next base: position 169,729,933 of record NC_086320.1, on the reverse strand, counting down.
AGGAAGTGTGCAGGAGGAGGGGAGGGGACTCACTCCTGCACGGAAACCCATGTGAGAGGGTTTCATCTTTTAATAGCGCCGGCGCCGCGGCATTCTAAATCCGGCCGGCTTTAAAGTATTTATTATTTATTTTTTTACTGGGAAAGAAAGCTCTGCAGCGGCTCTCTAATTATACGGTTTAGGCGGCCGCGAGGCCCCTTCTAGCGCGAGGCCTTAGGCGGCCGCCTAAACCGCCTAATTAGAGAGCCGCCTCTGGTCAGCAGTCAAGATTCCCCCTGGGATAATAAGGAAGGGGGAACATGACTGCTGCCCAAGATTGTGGGATGGATTAATAAAAGATACAATGTTGCTAAAACTGGGGGTTTCTTAAGGAAGGGGAGAGGGAGGGGACTTACCAGTCGGCAGGATCAGTTGAGGGCTCCTGACTGTTTTCCCACCCCCCCTCCCTGTTTCTGGTGTTGTGGTTTGTGTCTCGTGCTGTTGTTTTGTGTTGTCACAGCTTGGCGGTTTCCCTGGACAGCGCAGAGGAAGAAAGGGGAGACATTGGGGAGACGACAGCCGGCACGGAGCTGATGGCGAGGAGCTGGCTGTCGAGGCTCATGGTTTCGAAGGTGTGAGAACTGCCTGTTGGGCAAACACCCAACAGCTGGCAGGTTTTGGACTGAGCAAATTGTTAAGTAAAATAAAGCTGTGGCCGTTGCCCTTAGCCACAAGAATCAGGTGTCACGTGTGTTATTGGGGGGCAACGGGTTGATGGTTTGGTATGGTTGGGTCAGCAGTCAAGCATTCAAAATCTTGGAATGCTCTAAGCATAACATTAGCAATAACCATTTATTAACTAATAGAAATTATATTTTGTAATAGAAAATATTATTTGCTTGTTATCATATTATTTTTAAGATTATATATGTTTTTTTATGTAAACACGTGTTAAAAATAATTTGTATAGAAAATACAATACAGTCCATATAAATATTTTTTTTGCATGTACTGCAGGAAACAATCAAAATTCTCAACACGTAAAACAGGAAAGACAAGTAGAATGTATAATGATATTAAAGGAAGACTTCCCTAATCTTATATAATACTTGGAATTAGAGTTACTGCTATAAGGAATCTAGAGTTATTTAGAGCACATATAGTGCAAGCTGGTCTAGCTAATGGCCCAACTTCTGTATGTTGCTGAACTGCCATTCCCATCACAAACTGCCAAAGAGTTGCTCCACAAGAAAATAGGGGATCTGTGATAATCTAACGTTCGTCAGAAATGGGGAGCCCAACTTTGGGCTTGCCAACATCAACAAAAAAGAAAAGGAGCAGCTGAATTTAAATACACATATTATACAGTGAATATTTCTCACACAGTGATGAATAAATTAACATTATACAAATATTTTCTGGGGACACGTGTTGAACAAGTACACAAATAGGTTCATATTATCCTCACTGGGAAATGCTCCTTACTGACATAAAGGTAACACAGGAAACAATAAAAGATATCTGGAACCCAAAGATGTATTGATTGTTATGTGGAAAGCATGCAAAGGAAAAAAAAGGCAAATATAACAAGGTTATCAATAATAAAACCATTAAAGCCTATTCACTAAAATTTAAGTTCTGGAGACTCGAAAACAGACTTGACAAACATATGCCATAAAAACTAATCTGTAAAGTAAATCTAAAGCTGCATTAAAGATTTTTTCCTGTTTTGCTTGTTTTCTTTTTTTTTTTTTTACCACACTGTGAATTACTTTTGTGTAGAATGCACAATAGATGAAACATTTGCATAAGTAATTAAAAAAAAAATACTTCTATATATACTAATATATTTTCAAAGCTGACCATTATTTAGATCCATTTTCCTACTGCAATTCAAATCACATAAGAATCCTCCTTTAATTTTTTTTAAAATAAAATATAAGCATAGACTGTATTTTACATAGCTCATGAACTCAAAAGGCTTAACAACATTAAGCTTAAGTATGTTTGATATAAACGTCCACGCAGCTAGCAGGGCACAATCCTTTCTGTTAAGGTTATGGATGCTCTTAAGATATGCCTATAATGGTAGCCTAGGATTGGAGGTAGCTTCCACTCTCCTACAGCGTTATTTATTGAAAATTAGAATTTTAGGGAATTCAAAGTGAATTCAAAGTAAAATTTAAATTTAAGGCTTAAGCACTGCTGAATTGGAGGATATTTGCAGTTTGGCTGTTTCGGCTTTGAATTTGAAATTCATTTTTAATTTCCAACATTTCTTACTTTAGTGACTAACCCCAATATTATGGATGTTTCAAGACTTCACCACATTATGATGTCAGCACAGTGTGATGTCACTCTCTCTCTCTCTCTGAGCACCTTGTGAGAAACTCAGTTTAATATTATTTTGAAGTACTTGTGACTTATCTCACAAGATCTGATATTTTCAACTTGCACAAAACATGGTTATTCACTCAAGTTAATTTACAATTAGTTATGCTTTTAGTTTGGCTACTCTGGCTTCAAATTTGAAATTAACTTTAAATTCTCACTTTAGTAAATAACTCTGTAAGTCTCTCCACGACTAGAAAAAGTGGTGGCAACATATTCTGCATCATCTTGAAAAATGTATATTAGGAGAATCCTGAGCCATAAATAATTCAGAATATGATGAACTATTACTACCGTTACATCAACTTATATTAGAATTTTAAAATTGTACTTAGTTGAAAAATAGGTTTATGACAGCACAGTTACAATTGCAATTTAACAACAATAACATATTTGCTCTATTTTAACGATGGCATATAACTTTGTTTTAATGCTCTCTTTCCTGTAGTGAGGCATGCCATATGTCACAAATAAATGTAGAAGATAGAAAGATAATTTACTTTTCAATGAAAATCCTTACCTTTTGTCTGTAGCAGAAGAAGTAGCAGTTGTGCTTGCCTGTGGACAATTTCTAGTTAATGAAATAAATGTGCGTTTTAGTTTTTAGCAGCTTATCAATATTGCATGCTAATTGCAAGTGATAAAAAAAGGTTAGGAGGTTTAATCTGCAAATTTCTGGTAAAATCTCAATCATGGCAGTATCCGGAGTTCCTGTATTTACACATTTTGTGATTTTCCTGGAAACAAATCAAACCATTTCAAATAAATCAGATTTGCAATCCCTTCATTGGAACAAAGCACTAGTAGGGCATATCCATTGCAGAATAACATCAGTGTAGTACCACTCAGATTATATGCAGGTTTGACTGTGAGTGCATTGTATTTCTACCTAGCTCTTGCCATGATAGAATTTGTCTTTATCCAGGAAGTCTTGCATAAGTTGCATTAGAATGTTTATATATGTCATTTTTTTTTTTTTGTACTCAACTAATTGGCACTCTACAGTTGTGCATCTGATACTTCTTAATTGAGAAATAAATAGCATTTTTATAGATTCTATTAATTTTTCAAATATAGATTGATGACTATCATTACATAATACCTTCATCAGGCTAAAACTTGTTTAAAGTTGTTTGTCAAGCATTTTTCTTTAATAATTTTATTTTAGAGAAATGTTTGTATTACAAAACATATTGTTATAGCATTTAACACATCAAAATGTGATCCTTATTTTGTCATCATACCTGGCTTGTCCTCTAAGGAAGCATCCATGAGGTAACACATAAGAGTCCATTTTAGGGGTCTTGGTCCCTTGTTCTTTTTCTTTTTCACCTGTGGCATATCTGTTTCAATAAAGTAGTACTTAAAATTTCCACTCACCCAATAGCCATTTGCGAGTGAAAATTTAACCTTGGCAAGTAGAAATTCACCCCTAACGAGTTTGTTATGCACCTTCAAGGCTTTCATTGGTGAGTAACTGTTAGCCTGGTTTAGTTGCATAGATTTGACATTTTGAGCCCTGACTAAAATAATTATTTATGTGATCCTGCAATTGCTTGTATGTTTTCTTCTGACACCAGCGACTCTTGTCCTCTACTCCTGAAAATTAAGAGTGGCACATAACTTCACTATTACACGCCCTGGCTTAATGTCAAAACAGGAAACCACCACTTTTGTTTAAGTATAACTAATTTCAGTTTGTTAGGGCAGTATTCAAACATTGATGAATTACACCTTTTGCTTTTGCCCACGACCACCTTTTCTTTACACAAGTCAAGAAGGTAAGTTTCATTTTTGTACACACAGTATATCACAGAAACAAAGAATAGTGAATTAATATCAAGAATTTAATACTTTACATCACTCCTTCAGAGAATTAATTTTTGACATTCTTTATTTATTGCATGCAGGGGTAAGCATACATGCACAAAATGACATGTCAGCAAGAAGAAAAAAGACATATAGTATAAGGGAGATATAGCATGACATGTTGAGATCACTGCATTTTTTAGACAGAAGTAGAAGCTGGTATGCAGCCCATCAATATTGATCTAAAACACATAGCAATACAACATGAAAAAGAAAATGGTCTACATAAATGAAAAGAGATAGTAACCACTGGATTACCTGTTAATACATCAATGCCAGCATATTGAGTAAGTACGGCAAACATTGCACGCGCACTGTGAACTTTTCTGAGGGCTGCTTAGTTTATGCCGAGAGATGGGAGGCTGCAGGCACATAATAGCAAGAGAACATCTAGCCTTGTGTCAATGCGCTCCTGTGGCTTCCTGCCAGGACTCTGATAGTGACCATCGCCTGGCTCAGTGTCTCTGGCCCTTTTCAGTGCACGTGGCTGGCCTTGCTGAGCGGGAACCCTCCGACGGCATTACTTGTACAATTAGATTCAGCCCCATCCATAGTGCCATGCTGGAGAGCGACCATGAAGTAGCATGTTAGAATGTCAGCAATGATGCGCAGGCTGCAGGCCCAGCAGCCCCACTGGACCACAGGTAAGCAATCCACTCCAGCTCTTCCAGGGAGGCTGGGTGGATTTAAAATAAAATTTCAAAAAAATATAATTTGTGAGTGTTGGGGGAAATGTGTGTGTGTCTAAGTGAAAGTGTGTGTGTCTGTAAGTGAATGTGTGTGTGTTTGTGTCTGTAAGTGACTGTGTGTATATGTGTGTGTGTGTGTGTGTGTCTGTAAGTGTGTAAGTGTGTGTGTCTATGTGAGTGTGTGTGTGTCTGTGAGTGAATGTGTGTGTCGGTCTGTCAGTGCGTGCATCTGTCAATGAGAGTGTGAGTCTGTCAGTGTGTGTCCGAGTAATAGTGTGTTTCTGTCTATCAGTGTGTCAAATCAGTGAGTGTGTATGTATGTCATTGTTTGTTAGTGTATATGAGAGTGTGTGTCTGTCAATGAGTGTATGCGTCTGTCAGTGAGTGTGCGTCTGTCAGTCAAATGCGGCCTTGACAGGAAGAGGTGGGGAAAGATTAAATCAGGGGTGTGCCCAAGCACCGTCCTGCCTAGGGCAGCACAAATCCTAAATACACCACTGCACACACAGACTGTGAATACATTCACATAAACTGCTGAATATATACACACACAGACTGCTGAATACATTCACATAGACTGCTGAATAAACACACACACAGACTGATGAATACATACAGACATAAACTGCTGAATACACACACACACACACACACATACACACTGCTGAATACAGAGACTGCTGAATACAAACACACAGGCTGCTGAATACATGCAGACTGCTGAATACACACACACACGCTGCTGAACACACACAGACTGCTAATTACATACACAGACCGCTGAATACACACACACACACACACAGACTGCTAAATACATACACACAAACAGACAGACTGCTAAATACACACAAACAGACTGCTGAATACATGCACACACACACACAAAGACTGCTGAAGAAACACACACACACATACTGTTGAATACATATACACACAGACTACTGAATACATACACATACACAGACTGCTAAATACACACAAACACAAATCGCTGAATACATACACACACACACACACACACACACACGTAACTGATCTCAGGACTCAGGTCTTGCTGCCAATCTTCCTTCTGTTTGTCCTGTAGCTCCAGCTCCTCCCACTCCTCCCACTCCTCCAATGCTGACTCTATCAGTGGAGAGGGCAGGGACATGCTGCAACATCCCATCTCAGTCCTCTCCACACAGCCAAGCGCCAATGAGTTTTCCTAGTACGGCTTTAGAGCACTGCACACCATGCTGGCCAGTGCCGATATTGCAGCACATTCTACTCACAGAAAAATACCAGCAATTATACGGTTGGTATTTTTGCAATATCGGCACCGGCCACACAGCATCAAATTCCGGCTGTACCGGTAAAATACTGGCCAGATGGCAATCCTATATGCATATATTTAGCAGTACACTGATTGGCCCATTTTCACACTCTTATGGCTCATCCACATAGTTTTTCCCCGAAATTATTGCATGGACATATATCATCATAACCAAAACAAGAAATGAACAAAACCCAAAGCGCCTGAAACTATTTTTTTTTCATATTAGCCTATTTCTAAAAACCACATTTTTTTGCCACGTACAAGTCTAGTTATTGCATTGTTTCAGGCCTTCTGATACCTATAGTACACCTTTCTTAAGGACACATCTACCTCATATTTGGCGTTGGGGGATGCTAGTGCTAGAATATTGGTAATTCCTGAGGAGGGAAAGAACCCCTAAAACCCTTTCAATGGTATGTCACTAGCAAGTCAATGTAATACTCTTTTTAACAAGATTTTCAATCCATATGTGGCCCATTTTCTCTAGTAAGGAGAGAACATTTACAAATGTAGCTCTATATGACCAAGGTAAAAGCTTGATGATGTTGCTTCTTTAGACACTGAGAAGGCATTGATCTCATTTTGACATATCATAGACAACTTTTGATTTGAAGATTTGAAGATTCCCTACATGCTGGCTGCTCTCTCTATGCCACTCCCCTATATTGTCTAATATTTTTATACCACTTCTACAGGAGTAATAGCTTAGAGTATTTCTAGATTCCATTATTTCCCTACAATGATGGATGCCAATTAGGGTACCATCTCCCTTGGATCATTTGCACTGCAAATTACTTTAGTAGAAAAAAGGGAATTGGAGGCACACCCAGAAATAGCATGTCTCAGCAATAGTGCTGCCATGGAGACCAAAATGTAGACAAAATACAGATTAAGGAACAGTGCACACACACACATACATTTTTAAATAAAATAAAATGAAAAAAGTCTTGTTCTCATCACATTTGGGACAGGAATTGGCTTGTCCCAACATGCAGAATTAAGTCATACCTCACAAGGTAGACCTCACAAGGTAGGAAAGAAATTGTATAGGTATGTATTACCAGTCGTAAGTGGTGGCCAGGGTTAATGTATACATTAGCTGAGAAATGTAAAAGTCAATAAACATAGAAACATAAGCAGAGTTGAGGGATTACAGAAGTACTCTAAATCAAGAGACTAGACAAGGTAATGGATATACAAATCAAAATAGTCAAGGCAAGCCGATATTCAGTAAATCATGAATCAGATATGCAAATGAACACGCCCTTGGTTCGCCACATGGGTAACCACTACAAGGCCAAGGTAGCATGGGAGAACTTAAACAGCCCTAAGTCAGGCGTGATTGGCTTGTCTCACTTCTCCAACTCCAAAAGCGATTGGATAATGTTACAGAAATTACGCAGGGGTAGCCATATTAGAAATTATGCTGGAGTCACTGCATCATTAATAGCCGTGGGGTCTAAGCGAGCAGAATTCGTAATGATGCCAATATGGCATGAGACAAGTGACAGCATCACAGGCACCAAAAATGCTGCAAAAAAGAGGAGGCTGTGACCCAGTTGCCCCCCACCTTGTAACAACCCCCTACCTGTACCAACCCTCCTAACCCAGTCACAGCCCCCACCTTCTCACAGCCCCCCTATCCTGCAGCAGCCTCCAATCCTGTCACAGCCCCCTAACCCTGTCACAGCCCACTAAACCTGTAACAGCCCCACAATCCTGTCACAGCCCCCCTATCCCTGTCACAGCCCCCACCTGGTAACAGGCCCCTAAACCTGTCACAACCCCCTAACCATGTCACAGCCCCCCAACCCTGTTACAGCCCGACCACCCTATCACAGCCCCCACCCAACCTGTCAAAGCCCCCACCCACCCTGTCATAGCCCGCCTACCCTGTCACAGCTCCCCCTACCCTGTCACAGCTTCCCCCACCCTGTCACAGCCCCCCCCCCGTCACACCACACATGCTGTCACCGCCACCCCCACCCTGTTACAGCTTACACACACACCCTGTCACAGTCCTCCCTCACGTGTCACAGCTCTCCCGTCACTCCCTGTCACCCCTCCACACACATACCCTGTCACAGCCCTCCCACACACACCCTGTCACCTCCCCCACACACACCCTGACAACCCCCCAACCACACACTATCATCCCCAGATACACCGACACCCACTCCACACACAAACACTATCACCATCCCAAACACTTTCAGCCCCTTCACCCAGCCACACTTACATTAACACCTCCAAATCTCACCCATATCAACCATACCAAACTCATACGCCCTCGCTTTGCCACTCTTACCCTATCACATTAAACCCCTAATCCTGTCAGACTCATACACAAAACCCAGTCCAATCCTGTCCTCCATACTCACCCCAAACCCTGTCACACTCTTCCCCCCAACCTTGCCACACTGACCTCCCCTCGATCTGTCACACTCCCTCCTCCAAACTTGGCACATTCACCCCAACCATGTGATACATCTCTTAACTATGCCAAACAAACCCTGTCACAGTAGCCATAGTTACCCCGTTACTCACCCAGTCACAGCCACTAACTGAAGTCATTCATCATAGTCACACACAGTCATGAAACGTAGCTTTGCCATAACACAATGCACAAAGGCCACAGGCAGCCCCCCATAAACGCAACACATCACAGGCAGCTACCGCACACACATGCTCACAAAGACACACATTCACACACTAGGATACTCTCTGTAACACACACTTTCAGACACATGCACAAGTAGACAATGCCAGACACACTTAGAAATATACACATCGGCACTTACGTATACACGACTGCCAGGCTATGCGGTCACAATGTCAGGCTGACTTGCGGTCACCCATGCTACAAGAAGTAACCGGCTGCAATCCCCTTTGGTCAGTCAGCCTGACATTTTGCCCCCAGGGCCAGTGCGCCCTAAGGCCGCAGGCCCTGGACCCCCATTTTGATGCTCACTTACCTGCTATCCATTGTCCACATTCCGTAATAGAGGATAGCATAAAAAAAGATTCAGACAATAGTTGCCCAGATTTTTTGTAGCCAAGAAGAAAGACAACAAATCCCTTCCAAAGCCCCACCACATTCAAATGCTGATTCAGATATGAGCAAGGGACCTACTCATCTAGGGATATCACCCCTACTATTAAGCATGTCTTTCAAGTCTTTCTTTGCAAAATTAAAGGCTAAATGGTTTGTAAACTCCATGGTCAATGACCTCAAACACAAAATGAAGGTCATCCAATTTGTGAATACAGTCACTGATAATAGAGACATAAGGCAGCTCCCAAGATGTGCCGGGATACCGAAGTTCCACAGGCAGTACTCCAGTCTCAGGCCAAGTTGGGGCTACATCTTTGAGGTTGCCCGACTGTGGGGCATACCAATATCACTAGACAGGGAAAGAGGGAATAGAAGAGGGAGATGTTACAGGGGAGTGTGGACTGTAGCTGGTGACTAATGTAAACTTCCTCTGCACCTAATGTCAATGTTTAGTTATTAGTTTATATGTTCCCTAAACTTTCACTTGGTATTTGTTCTGTCTGAAACCTGGAATCTCTGACCCATTGGCCTGTATAATCACTCAGTAAACTTTACTGCCTGGACTTTGACCACTTAGACTGTCTGACCCCCCCAGCAAACATTGCTCCCCGACTCCCTACACCTGGTCCCTCCCAAATTCCAACCTTGCACACCTCTAATATATGCATCTTGGCATATTTGGATAGATATATAAAAACACATACTCACAACTGGATACTACATTCCTATTTTTACTCTGTGCAGGTGTGGTTTGTAAACTTTAGCAAGGCCAGTGGCCACAAGTTTCTCTCTATAACATGTACAGCATGAGGGAGAGAAGGGAAAAAGCTGCCAACCCTGCACTTTGAGCCCTCAAATCTCTCAGCTATTTTTTACATGCTGCCTCCCAGGCTCTTGTTAAGCTTGTTAAGACTTTCTCTTTAATTTTTTCTTTTTCTTTTCTTTTTTTTATTTAATTTTTTTTTCTTCCCCTTCTCGTAGTCTTCAATATATCCTGAGGGAAATTATAGAGTGGACACAGTAGTATCCACGAGGTTAAATATAATAAATATGGACAGAATCTATATACTATATACAGGGAGTGCAGAATTATTAGGCAAGTTGTATTTTTGAGGATTAATTTTATTATTGAACAACAACCATGTTCTCAATGAACCCAAAAAACTCATTAATATCAAAGCTGAATATTTTTGGAAGTAGTTTTTAGTTTGTTTTTAGTTATAGCTATTTTAGGGGGATATCTGTGTGTGCAGGTGACTATTACTGTGCATAATTATTAGGCAACTTTACAAAAAACAAATATATACCCATTTCAATTATTTATTTTTACCAGTGAAACCAATATAACATCTCAACATTCACAAATATACATTTCTGACATTCAAAAACATAACAAAAACAAATCAGTGACCAATATAGCCACCTTTCTTGGCAAGGACACTCAAAAGCCTGCCATCCATGGATTCTGTCAGTGTTTTGATCTGTTCACCATCAACATTGCGTGCAGCAGCAACCACAGCCTCCCAGACACTGTTCAGAGAGGTGTACTGTTTTCCCTCCTTGTAAATCTCACATTTGATGATGGACCACAGGTTCTCAATGGGGTTCAGATCAGGTGAACAAGGAGGCCATGTCGTTAGATTTTCTTCTTTTATACCCTTTCTTGCCAGCCACGCTGTGGAGTACTTGGGCGCGTGTGATGGAGCATTGTCCTGCATGAAAATCATGTTTTTCTTGAAGGATGCAGACTTCTTCCTGTACCACTGCTTGAAGAAGGTGTCTTCCAGAAACTGGCAGTAGGACTGGGAGTTGAGCTTGACTCCATCCTCAACCCGAAAAGGCCCCACAAGCTCATCTTTGATGATACCAGCCCAAACCAGTACTCCACCTCCACCTTGCTGGCGTCTGAGTCGGACTGGAGCTCTCTGCCCTTTACCAATCCATCCATCTGGCCCATCAAGACTCACTCTCATTTCATCAGTCCATAAAACCTTAGAAAAATCAGTCTTGAGATATTTCTTGGCCCAGTCTTGACGTTTCAGCTTGTGTGTCTTGTTCAGTGGTGGTCGTCTTTCAGCCTTTCTTACCTTGGCCATGTCTCTGAGTATTGCACACCTTGTGTTTTTGGGCACTCCAGTGATGTTGCAGCTCTGAAATATGGCCAAACTGGTGGCAAGTGGCATCTTAGCAGCTGCACGCTTGACTTTTCTCAGTTCATGGGCAGTTATTTTGCGCCTTGGTTTCTCCACACGCTTCTTGCGACCCTGTTGACTATTTTGAATGAAACACTTTATTGTTCGATGATCACGCTTCAGAAGCTTTGCAATTTTAAGAGTGCTGCATCCCTCTGCAAGATATCTCACTATTTTTGACTTTTCTGAGCCTGTCAAGTCCTTCTTTTGACCCATTTTGCCAAAGGAAAGGAAGTTGCCTAATAATTATGCACACCTGATATAGGGTGTTGATGTCATTAGACCACACCCCTTCTCATTACAGAGATGCACATCACCTAATATGCTTAATTGGTAGTAGGCTTTCAAGCCTATACAGCTTGGAGTAAGACAACATGCATAAAGGGGATGATGCGGTCAAAATACTCATTTGCCTAATAATTCTGCACTCCCTGTACTATTAAAATGCAATATGATAAATGCATAATATTGTATGAACAATTGTATTGCTAAATTGATTTAATGCTACTGACTGTACCCCCATCCCTTTTTCCTCTATGTACCCCTTTTTTCTTTTTCGTAAGTATTTTGGAAAATAAAGAAAAAAAAAAAGCAAATTGCAGAAAAAAATAAGACGGGAGTGGAAGAATAACAGTGACAGAGATGTGTAAAACTGGTATTATATTCACTATGCATCCATGAAATTTGTGCTGCTTCCACTCCTGGAGACTGGAACAAGGTGACTGATGCAAGCATCTTGGCAGGGCCCGTATAAGATAGTAGCTCAGGTATGTGATACTACCTACCTTATAACCAGCTGTGCAGATGAAAGGATTCAGCGATCCTTTCATGTGAATATGCTGAAGGAGTATCAGGAGAGACCGGAGGATGTCGCTGCAGTGTGTGCCCCGGCTGCAGACGACCCAGAGAATTTACCCCTGCCTGACTTATTAGAGAAGGACCCCCAGACTGACCTCACTAGTCTTGTACAGCTAGGGGATCGGTTAAGTCCCACAGAGAAGGTACAGTCAAAACAGCTTCTGTGGGAGAAGCAGGCGACGTTCTCCCAAGAACCAGGCTACACTACCCTAGCTGTACATAAAGTAGAGACCCCCAGACAGAATCCCTTATGACAGCCACCCTGAAGCAGTCCGGGAAGGAATGCGGAAGGAGATACAGGAGATGACTCGGCTTGGAGTTATTGAACACTCTGACAGTCCTGGGGCCTCGCCTGTAGTCCTAGTACCTAAGAAAGCTGGGACCACCCAGTTCTGTGTGAACTACAGGCGGTTCAACGAGCGGACCACCACTGACGCCTACCCGATGCCCAGGTAGACTATAGTAACCAGAACAACTACAGCTTATTGTATTTGTTCTGGTGAAAATAATCATTCCCTTCAGGCTTTTTGCAGTAAACACTGTTTTTTTCAAAGAAAAGGCAGTATTTACATTATGGCCTAGGGATACCTCCACTGGCCACACTGGCACAGTGTACAGCACTGACATTTAGTGTCTCCATCCTCTGCGTGGAGACACTGAACCTTCCTCATAGAGATGCATTGATTCAATGGGAAAAGACAATGTGGGGGCTGGCTAGGGAGAAGCATCTTACATTGCACACACAAAAACATTATTATGCACACACTGACAATGCATTTACAGAAACGCAAACATACACACATACAGACACTTTTTGCAAAAACATAGGAATACCAACATACACACTACTACTACTAATACACAATACTGACATTGCATGCTGAGGAACACTACAATTTATACATACTGACACAAATTACACAGATACTTACATTGCATATACAGGAACACTAACATCTAAACATGCTGACATTACATACACATACAAACACAGGAACACCAACATACATACTGTGTATATTGACATTGTACATACACAAACACTGAAGTGCTGATGGGGATTGTATCCTGTTTTAACTTTGTTTCTTCTTTATTTTTTAGTAGTGCACAAACTATCTCTGAAACTATGAATGTTTTATTATTTTTTTTTTTTAAACCCTCTCATCATATTTTTCATTCTCCAGCTGTCCCCTATTTTATCGTAGCTCTCTTCTATTTTAAGCTGTTAAGTTTGAAATTTCTTTGAATATAATATTAAAAAAAGTTTAAAAATAGCTACAAGAATACCAAAAATATACACACACTGGCACTGCATGTACACACAAGTACAAGAACACAAACAAACATGTACTAACATTGTACATAAACAGAAACATTACGTGAAGTCTCTTGTGCTCAGTTGTTTGAATGTATGTATAAACTGTATACATTTAGTCTTATTATTTATAAAGCGCCAACAAATTCTGTAGCGCTGTACAATAGGAGGCCTAACAGGCATGTATTTATAACCAGACGAGTTGGACACACAGGAACAGACGGATTGAGGGCCCTGCTAACATTACATTCATCCCTCCATTCCTATTTTCATGTACAATTTAGCCCTCCACAACACACAATTTCGACACCAATGCTCTAAAGTGTATAACATCCACAAATGTAAATGTTTTATTTCAAACATAAGCAAATACAATTTACTTTTTGATCAATTAAGAACTAAATTTCAAAGTCAGATCAAAAATAAATAGTGATTTAAAAAAACAAACAAAAAAAAACTTTAACATATTTATTAAGTTTAATTAAGAAGGCAGGAATAATAGTTTCTTAGTAAATAGTCAAACTGAAAAATTGTGTAAAACCTAACTTTTATTAAAAAGTTAAAATAAAGTAAGCTAGTCCACCAAAAATGTAGCTAAAAGATATATGTATTTGTTGGTAATACAAAATTCCACAGAGCTACTGTAGTACTGCTATTTATTAACATATGTCACTTCAAGCAAAGAAACATAATATTAAGGGGCTCACTGTTAATTTCCTTACTCTGAACGAGATGCATTCAGAAGACATTTATATCCTCCTTACAAGGCATCTCCAATCACGGGTAGTGGGGTTTGGGAATTATTAGACATTAGTATATTTCTCCTCAACATTGCAGTTTAGTTTAAGGAGACTATAAGTAATTTTATCGTATCATTTAGTAGATTGGTGCCCTTGAAACCCCAATAGAGAGAATTTGAGGGGGGAGGGCGTGCACACAACCCTATAATACAGATTAAAGACCAAGTTTCTACAATTTTTCATACAAATATATGGTTGTATATAAACTAGTCTTTTTTTTAAATAAACTATTTGTATGTAGGTCGATACTAAAGAATTTAAATGTTTATTCAAGGATTTTAAGAGCATGCACCACACGTTTATAGTTAAAGAAACACTCGAGGCACAATAACCACTACAGCACACTGTAGCAATGCAAAGCTTAGTTCATTGGCTGAGAGTGATCAGCTTACGCTCTAAACAAGGGGTTCTTAACCTTTTTAGTCTCACAACTCCCCCTAAAGTAAACTTACAATTATCACCCCCCTCCTTTCAGAAAGCAATGGATAATGGATAAATGATGTAATTGACATGACATTTTTATTCTTATAATATATTATCATTTTTCGCATCCTTTTTTTTAATATCTATATATAATATAGTATTCATTTTTGTATATACAAAACACTGCAGTGTTGCAATTCCATTACAGCCAAGGTAGCATGTGAACCTATATTTAACCCATATTAGTCACTGTACTTCCTATTTTTTTTTTTTTTTTGACATTTTCTCTTAGGGCACAACATTGTAATATATACTCTTCTAGCAGCAGTGTTAATAATTGCATAGCTTCTGGCATTAAAGAAGAAAGAAACACTGTTAACTAAGCTAGCAATAATTAAAATTAAACTGTCTTGGAAAGTCCATTGTTGCAATCATTCAGCTAACAATAACAGTTGCCGAGTGCGGAGTTTTCATGTGACTGCTCTTCTACAGTTCTTGTGATTGTTGTAAGCAAATGTTTTGTGAGTCAGTTCTAGCACAGAGGTTTGGTACAAGATTAAATTTAATTGACATTTGGTCTTCATTTTACAAAACACAACCATACACAATAACAGCAGTCTTTGTTTTACTGAACATTTAGATTGTACGATTTCTGATTATCCAGAAGTCTGACATTTTTTTTAATCCAGATATCACACCTCCCTACTAATACCCCCACGAGAGACATACCTCACAGGTTAAGAGCCCCTGCTAAGCTAATGAGCTAAACCCTGCATTGCCATGATAATAGAGACAGTACCCAGCAGAAAACAGGTAATAATTTATACTTTTTAAAAACAGTTTGACTTCTTACAATGGAACAGATGCTTCCATGACACGCCTGGCGTCATAACCACTATAGTGGGCTGCATAATTCAATGTGCCCGGTGTGTTCATTTAATGCAGTGCTAGAGACACATTTTTATGTAAAGGACACATGGCAGGGTATCATCTTAAGTGAATAAACAATGCAAACATTTTCAGTGAATGGGGGATTTTTATTCCCAATAACATATTGTATTAGTCTATAGAACCAATACTCAGTCATATTTTAGATGGTCATTGAGATTAGGGCCTGTAGGTGATTATGGTGATTATTGTCAATAAGCACAGTACATTATAACATTAATGCAGTGATTGGGAGGCAATTAATAAAGATAAATTCAATACAAAGCTAGTGGAGTGTGGAATTCATCGATAAATTTAACATTTATATTGTTACTGCTTTGGAACAATCAAAGCATGGGCCTGGAGCTTCTACTCCCATAGCCCCTTTGTTAATCTGGCCCTGGGTGAGTTACTAACCAAGCTGCAATTAATGAACAATTCCCAATTTATGCTATTTTTCTCTTTTTTTATTTTTCTATTTTGATTTCAGTAATAGTGCGGGCTGTCCAGTGATTGGTGAGTTTGCACTACAATAACAAAAATCATGCAAAGAGCAGTATTATTTTAAAGGTTCTTTGCTACGGTATTGCCCTCTTAATGAGGTATATAACTTTATTTACCTTTTCAAGCCTTTATGTAACTGATACTTGAGTTATCTTTAAACGTTTTCACTGCCTCATCCTCTTCGACATGAAAAGCAGAATGAAGAGCAGAATGAATCGATCCTTTGGATTTCAATTTCTTCTGCTTTTTTTGCCTACCCACCATGAAGTATATATATGGATTGACAGCACTGCTGAGAACAGTGCATAAAATGCTGGCAAAAAAGAAAAGCATAGTTTGGAATCCATTTGGCAAATACCTTAAGTGCAGTAGTAGCCACATAAATTTCACTGGCACAGTAGCTATAAGAAATACAAAGACCGTAATTATTATGATAATGTAGAGTTTAGGAGTACGACACCTTTTGGACGTCTTTTGAATTCTTATAAGTAAAATGGTGCTGGAAAAGATCATGAGTGGAACAGAAATACAAATTGATATTACAAATGACATTGCCTGAACCCCTGTGCATTGCACAGACTCAATTGAAAAACATTTGGGGGAGCACACAATATTTTCAAGGCAGCTAATTAGACAGGCAAAAAACCACATGGTTAAACAAACTATTAATGATTGGTGTTTTGGGCGACGGCAACGGTACCAGATTGGATAATAAACAGATACACATCTCTCTATGCTAATAGCAAGGAGGAAGAACATACCTCCTTGGTAGGAGCTATCACAGACAATCTCTAAAACTAGATGAGTATTAGCTACTCCATGTGAATAGGGATGAATATCCATTAATTGATCGACTTGTAGCATCATAAGAATAGCATTGGAGAAAAGGTAAATAATGTCGGCAATCATCAGATTGATTATATACACCGTGTAGGTGTTCACTGGGATTCTAAAGCAGAGGAACCAGAATGCAACACCATTCCCAAGCATTCCAAAAAGACAGACTACAAAAATGCAACAGGCAGCAATTGTAAAATGTATGTCAGGTGAATCTCTTGGTTTATAAAGTCCATGTTCACTTGCTTCGATGTTGAACGCAGACATGATGTTTTCTGACTCTGGACTATGTGCAGTTTCTTCAGTATGCAGTGGCTATCTAGAAGAAAAAAATGCAAACATAAAATATTTTTCATACAACTCACAGAGAGATAGCAGTAGAATGTAAAATCATTTTTAATTGTTTAGAAATTATTAATATCACATTATACAGAGGATGGAAACAGATATAATATAAATAACAGGAAAAAAAGCATGAAAAACTCACCTTATTTCCAGCGCCGCGCGGGTCCGCTGGCACTGGCCCCACCCCCTTGGTGACATAATCAGAATTGACGATTTTTAGCCAATCCAATACTTTCGCATGAGGAAAGCATTGGATTGGCTAAAATCGGCAAGGGGGCAGGGTCAAACACCATTTTGGCCAATCAGCATCTCCTCATAGAGATGCATTGAGTCAATGCATCTCTATGAGGAAAATTCAGCACCCCCATTCAGAGTGTGGGGAAGCTGAATGGCAGAGCTGCCTACTGTGCAGCACTGAGCCAGGAAGCACCTCCAGTGGCCATCTAAGGCGTGGCCACTTGGAGGTGTTCCTAGGGGCAATGTAAACAATGCATTTTCTTTGAAAAGGCAGTGTTTGCATGAAAATGCCTGCATATAATGATTATATTCACCAGAACAACTACATTAACCCCTTCAGGACGGAGTCAATAGTGCACGTTCTGATCAAAACAAAACGTAAACAAAAACTGGAATTTGCGCTATATGTCTGTTCAACCGTAATTCACCGCTGTCACATTAAGTGCACCCACACTTATTATATATCATATTGTTCAGGAGAGACAGGGCTTTAATTTATCATTAACTATTCATATATGGAACATAATGTATTTTGAATAAAATTTTTAAAAAATGTGAGAAAATAAGATTTTTTTTTAAATTTGTATTTTCGTCTGACATTTTAGCTGTGAATGTTATAATACTGTTACATATTTGTAATCAGCGATGTCTCACGAGTACAACAGTACCCCCCATTAACAGGTTTTATGGTGTTTTGGAAAGTTACAGGGTCATATATAGAACGTTCCATTTTCACATTGAAATTTGCCAGATTAGTAATGTTACCTTTGAGATGGTGTGGTAGCCCAGGAATGAGAATTACCCCCATAATGGCATACCATTTGAAAAAGTAGACAAGCCAAGGTATTGAAAGTGGGGTATGTTTAGTCTTTTTTAGTAGCCACTTAGTCACAAACACTGGCCAAAGTTAGCGTTCATATTTGTTTTTGTGTGAAAAAAGCAACAAACTAATATTTGGCCAGTGTTTGTGACTAAGTGGCTACTAAGAAAGACTGGACATACCCCACTTGCAATATCTCTTTTGCAAATGGTATGCCATCTTTTGGGTAATTCTCATTCCTGGGCTACCATACGCTCTCAAAGGCAACATAACCAATCTGGCAAATTTCAATGTGAAAAAAATGAAATGCATGCCTTATATGTGACTCTCTAACTTTCCAAAACGCCATAAAACCTGTACATGGGGGGTACTGTTATTCTCAGGAGACTTCACTAAACACAAATATTAGTGTTTTAAAACAGTAAAACATATTACAACAATAATATAGTACATAAAAGTGCCGTTCATTTGTAAAAAATGCAAAAAAACTTCACTTTTACTTAATATATCATCGTTGTAATGCAATTTACCAGTTTAAACACTAATATTTAAATTCAGCAAAGTCTCCCGAGTAAAACAGTACCCCCAATGTGCAGGTTTTATGGTGTCTTGGAGAGTTACAGGGTCAAATATAGTGCTTGCAAATTAAATTCTCTGCACTTTCCTCCTGTGTTTTCAGGCATGTCAATCAAATTTGAATTAATCAAATCACATAATTATGTTAAAAGATTACTTAAATATACATGTAGAATTTTAATATATAAACATATATATGTTTTTAAATTCTACATGTATACTAATGTAATCTTTTGTGTAATTATATGTATTTATCTATATATATATATATATATATATATATAAAATGTCATTCTAAGTGTATTTTGTTACCAATATATATATATATATATATATATATATATATATATATATATGTAACGTCATTCTAAGTGTATTTTAATACTAATATATAGTGATGTCGCGAACACGAAATTTTCACGAAATGTCGCGAACCGGCGAACCGGGCGAACCGCCATTGACTTCAACGGGCAGGCGATTTTTAAAACCCACAGGGACTCTTTCTGGCCACAAAAGTTATGGAAAAGTTGTTTCAAGGGGACTAACACCTGGACTGTGGCATGCCGGATGGGGATCCATGGCAAAACTCCCATGGAAAATTACACAGTTGATGCAGAGTCTGGTTTTATTTTTATTTTTTTAAATTCTTTATTTATGCCAAGGTAGAACAGCACAGTGAAAACACATTACATTGAAACATTGGAAGATATAGTAACAGTTTGTAGGCCCTGTCTCCATTGCATCTTTAAAGACAAAAGAGTGACACTCCTTACATACTTTTCCTACACCGACATATCTTGGAGTGAATAGAACAATCAATATAGCGTGGACACACTGTCCTCCCTGGTATATTTTAATTTATAACATAAAAATAAAATCAGATAAGACGTGAATAAACTATAAATCACCACATATACATTTCTTTAGTCGATAGGACATGCCCTATTCTTTCTCTGGTTTTCATATGCGGGTTCCAAAAATCCGCCTCTGAATCACCTAAGAATTGCAATCAGTCTGTTTCTGTGCGTACAGGTCCATGTCCCATCGTAGTGTATATTAGTTACGTATTGAGTGGTTATATTTCAACATTTGCGTTGAGTGCTCATGGTGAAAAAGAAAATAGAAGTAAAAGGATAAGAGGAGTAAGTAGGAAGATAGAAAAAGGGAGTACGAAGGGGGTGAGGTGGAGGGGGGGGGGTGCAGGTAAGAACCGGCCAGTGCATATCTAATCTATCTAATCCCCGCCTTGGTTGTATCGTTAGCGCGTACCTCAGGCATTCGCTGCGCTGGCTTTCCAAGGGCCCCAAATTTTTTCAAACTTTTTTGTCGAGCCTCTAACCCTGGCTGTTAGGTCATCCATCAGATAATGATCTCTAATCTTCCGAATCACCATGTCAATTTCCGGAGCCTCGCTCCGCAGCCACACCTGTGCCAATGCTCTCCTAGCGGCTAGGTTCACCTTATGCAACAGGGTCTGTTCCGCTTTTGTCCAGTTCTCCATAGATCTAGCCAGCAAGAACACCCACGGGTCCAGCTTAACCTCTCTCTCAAATATGTCTTGTATCAATTGCGCAACCTGCCGCCAAAAAACCTGTGCTATTGGGCATTCCCACCACATGTGAACGTAAGTGCCCTTGAGGCCGCACCCCCGCCAGCATAAGTCCGTAGTAGTTTGGTTCATACGGCTCAACTTAACGGGGGTAACATACCATCGAAACAGCGTCTTGTATGCTTGTTCTTGTAGTGAGACACACATAGAGGACTGTGCGGCCGCCTCCCACATTTCCTGCCATTCCACTCCTTCCAGTGTCTCCCCCAAGTCCGCCTCCCATTGATCTATATATGTAATTCCTCCCCATTCTAAAGTGTTATTGCACAACTGTGAGTATAGAAGCGAAATCAGTTTGCTCGGGAATTGTTCTTTCGCGCACATTCTTTCAAAGAATGTCATCTTTGCTACTGCGGCTTTTTTAACCTGAGTGTCTTGGGCGTAAGCTCTAATCTGGAGGTATCTAAAAAAATCAAAGGTTGCTCAAATCCTCAAATGTCACCAACGACCCTCCCTCATACAACTGGTGCAATCTCTGCACCCCCGCCCGTTCTATGCCTCTAAAATCCCGGGCCGTCATTCCTGGTAGAAATGCCGTGTTCCTCAAGAGAGGGGTCATCGGAGAGGGAGAGGACGCCAGGCCATACTTAGGGGCGGCCGCGTCCCATATCCTCAGAGAGTTGACAATCGCAGGACAGGGCACTGTGATGTGTGGTCTGTGCTCTCTAGGGGTCCACATATAGAACTGAGGCCTATCCAGTCCCATAAGTGATGCTTCCAGGTCTACCCATCTCCTTTCCTCCGGTGGAGAGTGCCACATTGCCACCTGGGCTAGTTGGGCAGCCTCATAATAAAAATGTAAGTGTGGAAGGCCCAGTCCGCCCCTGTCCCTAGCTCGGTAGAGGATGTTGCGTGAGAATCTATGTTTTTTGTTTTGCCATATGAATTTGCCTATCGTTTGTTGAAGTGGCCCTAAGTCAGACCTAGTTACTTTAATCGGGAGTGCCTGAAACAGGAATAATATTCTGGGGAGTACATTCATTTTAATAGAATGGATCCTCCCTATCCAAGAAATCGCCTTATCAGTCCAGTTCTCCATGTTGGCTATCAACGTCCGTATCAGCAGGCAGGGCCGGATTGGGAACAGAAAGCAGCCCTGGAAAAAATGATTCCAGCCCTCTAATTCATTGTGTCACATAGTATGCTTGTATTGTTTATATGTATGTACTTTGGAAGACTTTTGTCTTAACTGCAGCCCCTCGCTCCAGATGATCCATGGGTGTTACAGTGCTATAACCGCCACCCTCCAGGACGCCCCCTGTCCGTTGTGACTGGCTCTGCATGGGGACAATTATTTAAGCAGGGAAATACACCATGCCGATATCAGCATATCGGCATCAGTGTGTCAATTATATAATTTCAGAAAATATATATATTAAAAGGATGTTCCACAATAATAAATCACACTAGTTCAATGGCACACACACACACTGACTACAGAAAAGCTCACTGACACAAACAAGCTCACTACAGACAAGTTCACCGATACACACAAATGCTCTCTGACCCATGTACAAGCTCACTACAGACAAGCTTACGTTCAGTGACATTCAGTCAAGCACACTAGAGACAAACACAACCCAACTACAGACAAGCTCACGACACACACAACCTCTCTGACCAACACAAGCTCGCTAATGACAAACACAGAAGTGCTCTGACCCACACAAGCTCACTGAGACACAGAAGCTCTCTGACCCACACAAGCTTACTACAGGCAAGCTCACTGACACACACAAGCTCACCACAGACAAGCACACCAACACACACAAGCTCCCTACCCCATACACAAGCTCACAACAGTCAAACTTACTGACACACACAAGCTTATTACAGGCAAGCTCACTGATACACACACACACTATGAACTCACTGACAAACACAGGCTTACTACAAGCTAGTCCATACACACAAGCACACTACAAGCTCATTGATACACACAAGCTTACTGACACACACACAAGCCCACTACAAGCTCACTGATACACACAAGCTTACTACAAGCTCGCTGATACACACAAGCTTACTACAAGCTCGCTGATACACACACAAGCTTACTAGAAGCTCGCTGATACACACACAAGCACACTACAAGCTCGCTGATACACACACAAGCACACTACAAGCTCACTGATACACACAAGCACACTACAAGCTAGCTGATACACACACAAGCACACTTCAAGCTAGCTGATACACACAAGCACACTACAAGCTCACTGATACACACAAGCACACTACAAGCTAGCTGATACACGCACAAGCTCACTGATACACACAAGCACACTGCAAGCTAGCTGATACACACACAAGCACACTACAAGCTCACTGATACACACAAGCACACTACAAGCTAGCTGATGCACACACAAGCACACTTCAAGCTAGCTGATACACACACAAGCACACTACACGCTCACTGATATACACAAGCACACTACAAGCTAGCTGATACACACAAGCACACTTCAAGCTAGCTGATACACACACAAGCACACTACATGTTCACTGATACATACAAGCACACTACAAGCTAGCTGATACACACAAGCACACTTAAAGCTAGCTGATACACACACAAGCACACTACACGTTCACTGATACACACACAAGCACACTACAAGTTCACTGATACACACACAAGCACACTACAAGCTCACTGATATACACAAGCACACTACAAGCTAGCTGATGCACACACAAGCACACTTCAAGCTAGCTGATACACACACAAGCACACTACAAGCTCACTGATACATACAAGCACACTACAAGCTAGCTGATACACACAAGCACACTTCAAGCTAGCTGATATACACACAAGCACACTACACGTTCACTGATACACACACAAGCACACTAGAAGTTCACTGATACACACACAAGCACACTACAAGCTCACTGATACACACAAGCACACTACAAGTTCACTGATACACACACAAGCACACTACAAGCTAGCTGATACACACACAAGCACACTACAAAGCTCACTGATACACACAAGCACACTACAAGCTAGCTGATACACACACAAGCACACTTCAAGCTCACTGATACACACAAGCACACTACAAGCTCACTGATACACACAAGCACACTACAAGCTAGCTGATACACACACAAGCACACTACAAGCTAGCTGATACACACACAAGCACACTACAAGCTCACTGATACACACACAAGCACACTACAAGCTAGCTGATACACACAAGCTTACTACAAGCTCGCTGATACACACACAAGCTTACTAGAAGCTCTCTGATACACACACAAGCACACTACAAGCTTGCTGATACACACACAAGCACACTACAAGCTCACTGATACACACAAGCACACTACAAGCTAGCTGATACACACACAAGCACACTACAAGCTAGATGAAACACACACAAGCACACTGATTCACACTACAAGTTCACTGATACACACACAAGCACACTACAAGTTCACTGATACACACAAGCACACTACAAGCTCACTGATACACACAAGCACACTACAAGCTAGCTGATACACACAAGCACACTACAAGTTCACTGATACACACACAAGCACACTACAAGCTAGCTGATACACACACAAACACACTACAAGTTCACTGATACACACAAGCACACTACAAGTTCACTGATACACACAAGCACACTACAAGCTAGCTGATACACACAAGCAAACTACAAGCTCACTGATACACACACAAGCACACTACAAGCTAGCTGATACACACACATGCACACTACAAGCTAGCTGATACACACAAGCACACTACAAGCTCACTGATACACACAAGCACACTACAAGCTCACTGATACACACAAGCACACTACTAGCTAGCTGATACACACACAAGCATACTACAAGCTCACTGATACACACAAGCACACTACAAGCTAGTCAATTATATAATTTCCGAATATATATATATTAAAAGGATGTTCCACATTAATAAATCACACTAGTTCAATGGCACACACACACACACACTGACTACAGAAAAGCTCACTGACACAAACAAGCTCACTACAAACAAGTTCACCGATACACACAAATGCTCTCTGACCCATGTACAAGCTCACTACAGACAAGCTTACGTTCAGTGACATTCAGTCAAGCACACTAGAGACAAACACAACCCAACTACAGACAAGCTCACGACACACACAACCTCTCTGACCAACACAAGCTCGCTAATGACAAACACAGAAGTGCTCTGACCCACACAAGCTCACTGAGACACAGAAGCTCTCTGACCCACACAAGCTTACTACAGGCAAGCTCACTGACACACACAAGCTCACCACAGACAAGCACACCAACACACACAAGCTCCCTACCCCATACACAAGCTCACAACAGTCAAACTTACTGACACACACAAGCTTATTACAGGCAAGCTCACTGATACACACACACACACTATGAACTCACTGACAAACACAGGCTTACTACAAGCTAGTCCATACACACAAGCACACTACAAGCTCATTGATACACACAAGCTTACTGACACACACACAAGCCCACTACAAGCTCACTGATACACACAAGCTTACTACAAGCTCGCTGATACACACAAGCTTACTACAAGCTCGCTGATACACACACAAGCTTACTAGAAGCTCGCTGATACACACACAAGCTTACTAGAAGCTCGCTGATACACACACAAGCACACTACAAGCTCGCTGATACACACACAAGCACACTACAAGCTCGCTGATACACACACAAGCACACTACAAGCTCACTGATACAAACAAGCACACTACAAGCTAGCTGATACACGCACAAGCTCACTGATACACACAAGCACACTACAAGCTAGCTGATACACACACAAGCACACTACAAGCTCACTGATACACACAAGCACACTACAAGCTAGCTGATGCACACACAAGCACACTTCAAGCTAGCTGATACACACACAAGCACACTACACGCTCACTGATATACACAAGCACACTACACGCTCACTGATATACAAAAGCACACTACAAGCTAGCTGATACACACAAGCACACTTCAAGCTAGCTGATACACACACAAGCACACTACACGTTCACTGATACATACAAGCACACTACAAGCTAGCTGATACACACACAAGCACACTACACGTTCACTGATACACACACAAGCACACTACAAGTTCACTGATACACACACAAGCACACTACAAGCTCACTGATATACACAAGCACACTACAAGCTAGCTGATGCACACACAAGCACACTTCAAGCTAGCTGATACACACACAAGCACACTACAAGCTCACTGATACATACAAGCACACTACAAGCTAGCTGATGCACACACAAGCACACTTCAAGCTAGCTGATACACACACAAGCACACTACAAGCTCACTGATACATACAAGCACACTACAAGCTAGCTGATACACACAAGCACACTTCAAGCTAGCTGATACACACACAAGCACACTACACGTTCACTGATACACACACAAGCACACTAGAAGTTCACTGATACACACACAAGCACACTACAAGCTCACTGATACACACAAGCACACTACAAGTTCACTGATACACACACAAGCACACTACAAGCTAGCTGATACAGACACAAGCACACTTCAAGCTCACTGATACACACAAGCACACTACAAGCTCACTGATGCACACAAGCACACTACAAGCTAGCTGATACACACACAAGCACACTACAAGCTAGCTGATACACACACAAGCACACTACAAGCTCACTGATACACACACAAGCACACTACAAGCTAGCTGATACACACAAGCTTACTACAAGCTCACTGATACACAGACAAGCTTACTAGAAGCTCTCTGATACACACACAAGCACACTACAAGCTTGCTGATACACACACAAGCACACTACAAGCTCACTGATACACACAAGCACACTACAAGCTAGCTGATACACACACAAGCACACTACAAGCTAGATGAAACACACACAAGCACACTGATTCACACAAGCACACTACAAGTTCACTGATACACACAAGCACACTACAAGCTCACTGATACAAACACAAGCACACTACAAGTTCACTGATACACACAAGCACACTACAAGCTCACTGATACACACAAGCACACTACAAGCTAGCTGATACACACAAGCACACTACAAGTTCACTGATACACACACAAGCACACTACAAGCTAGCTGATACACACACAAGCACACTACAAGCTCACGGATACACACAAGCAAACTACAAGCTCACTGATACACACACAAGCACACTACAAGCTAGCTGATACACACACATGCACACTACAAGCTAGCTGATACACACAAGCACACTACAAGCTCACTGATACACACAAGCACACTACAAGCTCACTGATACACACAAGCACACTACTAGCTAGCTGATACACACACAAGCATACTACAAGCTCACTGATACACACAAGCACACTACAAGCTAGTCAATTATATAATTTCCGAATATATATATATTAAAAGGATGTTCCACATTAATAAATCACACTAGTTCAATGGCACACACACACACACTGACTACAGAAAAGCTCACTGACACAAACAAGCTCACTACAGACAAGTTCACCGATACACACAAATGCTCTCTGACCCATGTACAAGCTCACTACAGACAAGCTTATGTTCAGTGACATTCAGTCAAGCACACTAGAGACAAACACAACCCAACTACAGACAAGCTCACGACACACACAACCTCTCTGACCAACACAAGCTCGCTAATGACAAACACAGAAGTGCTCTGACCCACACAAGCTCACTGAGACACAGAAGCTCTCTGACCCACACAAGCTTACTACAGGCAAGCTCACTGACACACACAAGCTCACCACAGACAAGCACACCAACACACACAAGCTCCCTACCCCATACACAAGCTCACAACAGTCAAACTTACTGACACACACAAGCTTATTACAGGCAAGCTCACTGATACACACACACACACTATGAACTCACTGACAAACACAGGCTTACTACAAGCTAGTCCATACACACAAGCACACTACAAGCTCATTGATACACACAAGCTTACTGACACACACCCAAGCCCACTACAAGCTCACTGATACACACAAGCTTACTACAAGCTCGCTGATACACACAAGCTTACTACAAGCTCGCTGATACACACACAAGCTTACTAGAAGCTCGCTGATACACACACAAGCTTACTAGAAGCTCGCTGATACACACACAAGCACACTACAAGCTCGCTGATACACACACAAGCACACTACAAGCTCGCTGATACACACACAAGCACACTACAAGCTCACTGATACACACAAGCACACTAGAAGCTAGCTGATACACGCACAAGCTCACTGATACACACAAGCACACTACAAGCTAGCTGATACACACACAAGCACACTACAAGCTCACTGATACACACAAGCACACTACAAGCTAGCTGATGCACACACAAGCACACTTCAAGCTAGCTGATACACACACAAGCACACTACACGCTCACTGATATACACAAGCACACTACACGCTCACTGATATACACAAGCACACTACAAGCTAGCTGATACACACAAGCACACTTCAAGCTAGCTGATAAACACATAAGCACACTACACGTTCACTGATACATACAAGCACACTACAAGCTAGCTGATACACACACAAGCACACTACACGTTCACTGATACACACACAAGCACACTACAAGTTCACTGATACACACACAAGCACACTACAAGCTCACTGATATACACAAGCACACTACAAGCTAGCTGATGCACACACAAGCACACTTCAAGCTAGCTGATACACACACAAGCACACTACAAGCTCACTGATACATACAAGCACACTACAAGCTAGCTGATACACACAAGCACACTTCAAGCTAGCTGATACACACACAAGCACACTACACGTTCACTGATACACACACAAGCACACTAGAAGTTCACTGATACACACACAAGCACACTACAAGCTCACTGATACACACAAGCACACTACAAGTTCACTGATACACACACAAGCACACTACAAGCTAGCTGATACACACACAAGCACACTACAAAGCTCACTGATACACACAAGCACACTACAAGCTAGCTGATACACACACAAGCACACTTCAAGCTCACTGATACACACAAGCACACTACAAGCTCACTGATGCACACAAGCACACTACAAGCTAGCTGATACACACACAAGCACACTACAAGCTAGCTGATACACACACAAGCACACTACAAGCTCACTGATACACACACAAGCACACTACAAGCTAGCTTATACACACAAGCTTACTACAAGCTCACTGATACACACACAAGCTTACTAGAAGCTCTCTGATACACACACAAGCACACTACAAGCTTGCTGATACACACACAAGCACACTACAAGCTCACTGATACACACAAGCACACTACAAGCTAGCTGATACACACACAAGCACACTACAAGCTAGATGAAACACACACAAGCACACTGATTCACACAAGCACACTACAAGTTCACTGATACACACAAGCACACTACAAGCTCACTGATACAAACACAAGCACACTACAAGCTAGCTGATACACACAAGCACACTTCAAGCTAGCTGATACACACACAAGCACACTACACGTTCACTGATACACACACAAGCACACTAGAAGTTCACTGATACACACACAAGCACACTACAAGCTCACTGATACACACAAGCACACTACAAGTTCACTGATACACACACAAGCACACTACAAGCTAGCTGATACAGACACAAGCACACTTCAAGCTCACTGATACACACAAGCACACTACAAGCTCACTGATGCACACAAGCACACTACAAGCTAGCTGATACACACACAAGCACACTACAAGCTAGCTGATACACACACAAGCACACTACAAGCTCACTGATACACACACAAGCACACTACAAGCTAGCTGATACACACAAGCTTACTACAAGCTCACTGATACACAGACAAGCTTACTAGAAGCTCTCTGATACACACACAAGCACACTACAAGCTTGCTGATACACACACAAGCACACTACAAGCTCACTGATACACACAAGCACACTACAAGCTAGCTGATACACACACAAGCACACTACAAGCTAGATGAAACACACACAAGCACACTGATTCACACAAGCACACTACAAGTTCACTGATACACACAAGCACACTACAAGCTCACTGATACAAACACAAGCACACTACAAGTTCACTGATACACACAAGCACACTACAAGCTCACTGATACACACAAGCACACTACAAGCTAGCTGATACACACAAGCACACTACAAGTTCACTGATACACACACAAGCACACTACAAGCTAGCTGATACACACACAAGCACACTACAAGCTCACGGATACACACAAGCAAACTACAAGCTCACTGATACACACACAAGCACACTACAAGCTAGCTGATACACACACATGCACACTACAAGCTAGCTGATACACACAAGCACACTACAAGCTCACTGATACACACAAGCACACTACAAGCTCACTGATACACACAAGCACACTACTAGCTAGCTGATACACACACAAGCATACTACAAGCTCACTGATACACACAAGCACACTACAAGCTAGTCAATTATATAATTTCCGAATATATATATATTAAAAGGATGTTCCACATTAATAAATCACACTAGTTCAATGGCACACACACACACACTGACTACAGAAAAGCTCACTGACACAAACAAGCTCACTACAGACAAGTTCACCGATACACACAAATGCTCTCTGACCCATGTACAAGCTCACTACAGACAAGCTTATGTTCAGTGACATTCAGTCAAGCACACTAGAGACAAACACAACCCAACTACAGACAAGCTCACGACACACACAACCTCTCTGACCAACACAAGCTCGCTAATGACAAACACAGAAGTGCTCTGACCCACACAAGCTCACTGAGACACAGAAGCTCTCTGACCCACACAAGCTTACTACAGGCAAGCTCACTGACACACACAAGCTCACCACAGACAAGCACACCAACACACACAAGCTCCCTACCCCATACACAAGCTCACAACAGTCAAACTTACTGACACACACAAGCTTATTACAGGCAAGCTCACTGATACACACACACACACTATGAACTCACTGACAAACACAGGCTTACTACAAGCTAGTCCATACACACAAGCACACTACAAGCTCATTGATACACACAAGCTTACTGACACACACCCAAGCCCACTACAAGCTCACTGATACACACAAGCTTACTACAAGCTCGCTGATACACACAAGCTTACTACAAGCTCGCTGATACACACACAAGCTTACTAGAAGCTCGCTGATACACACACAAGCTTACTAGAAGCTCGCTGATACACACACAAGCACACTACAAGCTCGCTGATACACACACAAGCACACTACAAGCTCGCTGATACACACACAAGCACACTACAAGCTCACTGATACACACAAGCACACTAGAAGCTAGCTGATACACGCACAAGCTCACTGATACACACAAGCACACTACAAGCTAGCTGATACACACACAAGCACACTACAAGCTCACTGATACACACAAGCACACTACAAGCTAGCTGATGCACACACAAGCACACTTCAAGCTAGCTGATACACACACAAGCACACTACACGCTCACTGATATACACAAGCACACTACACGCTCACTGATATACACAAGCACACTACAAGCTAGCTGATACACACAAGCACACTTCAAGCTAGCTGATAAACACATAAGCACACTACACGTTCACTGATACATACAAGCACACTACAAGCTAGCTGATACACACACAAGCACACTACACGTTCACTGATACACACACAAGCACACTACAAGTTCACTGATACACACACAAGCACACTACAAGCTCACTGATATACACAAGCACACTACAAGCTAGCTGATGCACACACAAGCACACTTCAAGCTAGCTGATACACACACAAGCACACTACAAGCTCACTGATACATACAAGCACACTACAAGCTAGCTGATACACACAAGCACACTTCAAGCTAGCTGATACACACACAAGCACACTACACGTTCACTGATACACACACAAGCACACTAGAAGTTCACTGATACACACACAAGCACACTACAAGCTCACTGATACACACAAGCACACTACAAGTTCACTGATACACACACAAGCACACTACAAGCTAGCTGATACACACACAAGCACACTACAAAGCTCACTGATACACACAAGCACACTACAAGCTAGCTGATACACACACAAGCACACTTCAAGCTCACTGATACACACAAGCACACTACAAGCTCACTGATGCACACAAGCACACTACAAGCTAGCTGATACACACACAAGCACACTACAAGCTAGCTGATACACACACAAGCACACTACAAGCTCACTGATACACACACAAGCACACTACAAGCTAGCTTATACACACAAGCTTACTACAAGCTCACTGATACACACACAAGCTTACTAGAAGCTCTCTGATACACACACAAGCACACTACAAGCTTGCTGATACACACACAAGCACACTACAAGCTCACTGATACACACAAGCACACTACAAGCTAGCTGATACACACACAAGCACACTACAAGCTAGATGAAACACACACAAGCACACTGATTCACACAAGCACACTACAAGTTCACTGATACACACAAGCACACTACAAGCTCACTGATACAAACACAAGC
The DNA here is from genome assembly GCF_036172605.1 of Pelobates fuscus. Lineage (NCBI taxonomy): Eukaryota > Metazoa > Chordata > Amphibia > Anura > Pelobatidae > Pelobates > Pelobates fuscus. The sequence goes on along the minus strand of NC_086320.1, from coordinate 169,697,458 downwards.
ACACTACAAGTTCACTGATACACACAAGCACACTACAAGCTCACTGATACACACAAGCACACTACAAGCTAGCTGATACACACAAGCACACTACAAGTTCACTGATACACACACAAGCACACTACAAGCTAGCTGATACACACACAAACACACTACAAGTTCACTGATACACACACGCACACTACAAGTTCACTGATACACACAAGCACACTACAAGCTAGCTGATACACACAAGCACACTACAAGCTCATGGATACACACAAGCAAACTACAAGCTCACTGATACACACACAAGCACACAACAAGCCAGCTGATACACACACATGCACACTACAAGCTAGCTGATACACACAAGCACACTACAAGCTCACTGATACACACAAGCACACTACTAGCTAGCTGATACACACACAAGCTTATTACAGGCAAGCTCACTGATACACACACACACTACAAACTCACTGACAAACACAGGCTTACTACAAGCTAGTCCATACACACAAGCACACTACAAGCTCATTGATACACACAAGCTTACTGATACACACACAAGCCCACTACAAGCTCACTGATACACACAAGCTTACTACAAGCTCGCTGATACACACAAGCTTACTACAAGCTCGCTGATACACACAAAAGCTTACTAGAAGCTCGCTGATACACACACAAGCACACTACAAGCTCGCTGATACAAACACAAGCACACTACAAGCTCACTGATACACACAAGCACACTTCAAGCTAGCTGATACACACACAAGCACACTACAAGCTCACTGATACACACAAGCACACTACAAGCTAGCTGATACACGCACAAGCTCACTGATACACACAAGCACACTACAAGCTAGCTGATACACACACAAGCACACTTCAAGCTAGCTGATACACACACAAGCACACTACAAGCTCACTGATACACACAAGCACACTACAAGCTCACTGATACACACAAGCACACTACAAGCTCACTGATACACACAAGCACACTACAAGCTAGCTGATACACACACAAGCACACTACAAAGCTCACTGATACACGCAAGCACACTACAAGCTAGCTGATACACACACAAGCAAACTTCAAGCTAGCTGATACACACACAAGCACACTACACGTTCACTGATACACACACAAGCACACTACAAGTTCACTGATACACACACAAGCACACTACAAGCTCACTGATACACACAAGCACACTACAAGTTCACTGATACACACACAAGCACACTACAAGTTCACTGATACACACACAAGCACACTACAAGTTCACTGATACACACACAAGCACACTACAAGCTCACTGATACACACAAGCACACTACACGTTCACTGATACACACACAAGCACACTACAAGTTCACTGATACACACACAAGCACACTACAAGCTCACTGATACACACAAGCACACTACAAGTTCACTGATACACACACAAGCACACTACAAGCTAGCTGATACACACACAAGCACACTACAAGCTAGCTGATACACACACAAGCACACTACAAGCTCACTGATACACACAAGCACACTACAAGCTAGCTGATACACACACAAGCACACTTCAAGCTAGCTGATACACACACAAGCACACTGCACGCTCACTGATACACACAAGCACACTACAAGCTAGCTGATACACACACAAGCACACTACAAGCTAGCTGATACACACACAAGCTCACGACACACACAACCTCTCTGACCAACACAAGCTTGCTAATGACAAACACAGAAGTGCTCAGACCCACACAAGCTTACTACAGGCAAGCTCACTGACACACACAAGCTCACCACAGACAAGCACACCAACACACACAAGCTCCCTACCCCATACACAAGCTCACAACAGTCAAACTTACAGACACACACAAGCTTATTACAGGCAAGCTCACTGATACACATACACTACAAACTCACTGACAAACACAGGCTTACTACAAGCTAGTCCATACACACAAGCACACTACAAGCTCATTGATACACACAAGCTTACTGATACACACACAAGCCCACTACAAGCTCACTGATACACACAAGCTTACTACAAGCTAGTTGATACACACAAGCTTACTACAAGATAGCTTATACACACTCTCTCTCTCTCTCTCTCTCTCTCCAACTCTTTCAGTGTCACTCATGCAATTACCTGTCACTGGCAGTGTGGATTCTAAGCCTGGTGTGAGGTTCCTTCATGATATGCTTCCTCTTCCTGTGTGAAAGTTCACCAGGCTGAGGCTGGGGGCGGAGCTCCAATGCAGGGGTTAGACCCTACCAGACTGGCTGTGCAGAGGAGATGGCAATGTGTGGGAGACTCTCACTGCTCCCTGCTGCAGATGGCTGCTACCTGTCTGTGTACCAGCCTCTAGCAGCCACCTCGGTAATTATCTGACCCAGCCCCCAAACAAAACTCAGAGGAGGAAAAAATATTTTTTCAGGTGCTGCACTGCCGGCCCCAAGTCTACCGGCCCACCGGGAAATTCCCCGGTATCCCGGTGGGCCAGTCCGGCCCTGTCAGCAGGGTGTAATTCTGTTGAAACATTTGAGATGGGTCTGCCGTTAATCGGACGCCTAAATATTTTATGTAATCCCTCGCTATTCTTAGACTATGTGTCATCCTTATGTAAGTGACGTCCGTCTCTGGCATACCTATAGGTAGTACACTAGACTTGTCCATATTCACTTTGTATCCGACCAACTCCCCAAAATCCTTCAGTACGGTCGTTAATGCTGCCATAGAGTCTCTCGGTTCAGTCAGAGTCAATAATACGTCGTCCGCAAATGCCGATACCACATATCTTTGCCCACCTACATCTATCCCTTTAATGTCCGAAGCTACGCGTATTGCCTGAAGGAGTGGTTCTAACGATAAAGCAAATAACAAGGGGGACAATGGGCAGCCCTGTCTAGTACCGTTGCTCAGATCGAATGGCTTCATCCTTGCGCCCGAAATGCGAATTTGCGCCCTGACGTTGGTGTACATGGCTCGCACTGCCGTCGTAAACTGGGCTGGGAAGCCAAAATGATCCAGCAATGTAAATAAATAAGGCCATTTAACCCTGTCGAACGCCTTTTCGGCGTCCAACGACAGTAACATTGTCGGTATTTTCCTGATGTTTTGTCTCCATATGAGATCCACATTATGCCTGGTATTCTCAAAAAGCTGTCTATTTGGTATAAACCCCACCTGATCTGGGTGAACTAATCGAGACAGCATTGGGTTAATCCTGGCGGCCAGAATTTTCGCCAGTAGTTTGGAATCGTGGTTGATAAGGGATATCCGGCGAAAGTTTTCCGGGAACGACAGATCCCGACCTGGTTTTGGCAGTAGTACAATATCGGCTAGTGACATGTCTCTATCAGGAGGTCCTCCCTCCAGTAACTCGTTAAACCAAGCTTCAATATGCGGGACTAGTTCTTCCCTAAAAATTTTATAATAAGAGCCATCAAAGCCATCCGGTCCTGGTGCCTTATTGCTCTTCAAAGCAGAGGTTGCTACGTCCACTTCCTCTGCCGAGATAGGTTTCCTCAAGTATTCAACATTCGCTTCTTTTAGTTTTGGCAAGTGCAGCCCGGTAAGAAAAGTTTGTAATCTGTCCCTCTCACTTTGTACTCTGGTCGGGTCTGTCATGGAATGATTGTATAATTGAGTAAAAAATTCTGTAAATACCGTTGCTATGTCTGTTGGGTCTGTGCGGCTTTGACCCGAGGCATCCCTGATTTGTGTGATGTGGGTCCTCCGCTGTCGTGGTCGGAGCGACCTCGCCAGCAGGTTTTCCATCCTGTTAGCTTTTTCGAAGTAGGTCCGTTTAGACCAAATGATAGCCCGCGCTGTCTCGTCAAGTAGCGTTCCTCTGACCGAGGCCCTCAGGTCCTGGACCGCCCGCAAATTAGCGAGTGTAGCGTCCGTCTTATGTTTTTGTTCAGCCTTACGCAAAGACTCCAGAAGGGATGATAGCAATAGGGCTTTGCGCTTTTTCTTTAGTGTAGCTTCGCGGATCAAAATGCCTCTAATCACCGTTTTGTGAGCCGACCACACCGTCACCTTAGACAGTCCTGATTCGGCTTCTCTGGCAAAATAGTCAGTCAATTCCCCCCTTACCGTCTCAACAATCTCAGAATCACGAAGCATAGACGTATTCAATTTCCAGGACCACGGGGACGCCACTCTTAGTCTATCTAGTGTTAAGGACACATCTGCGTGATCCGACCAAGTGATGGAGCCTACAGTCGACTCCGACACCTTGGGAACCGAGGAGGGACTGACCAAATAGAAATCAATTCTTGAGTAGGTACCGTGGGGTGCTGAATAGAACGTAAAGTCGTCCTCATCAGGGTGTTGCACCCTCCAAACATCAACAAGGCCTGTATCCTGTATGAAGATATGTAGTAATTTGTCTTGCCCGCCTCTGTTGTGTGATCTAGGGAGATTTTTACCAGATCCCCTATCTCTCGCTGGGCATGGAGCTGCATTGAAATCGCCCCCTACTATCATTATTCCATGTGGCAATGCATTAATTACCTGAGTCAATTCCGCCCAGAACTCCTTGGAGGGGTCGTTCGGGCCATAAAGATTAAGAATATGTATACTATGGGAGTATAGCGTTCCCGACAGGAGTACGAAGCGGCCTCCCGAGTCTGTGTGTATCTTTGTAACAGTGAGCGGGCATCTGTGATGGATCAAAATTGCTACCCCATTCCTCTTATTTAAAGCTTTAGACTCATAAGTGGTGCGGTATGTATGGTCCCTAAGCGCAAACTTCGCTGACGCTTGAATGTGTGTCTCCTGCAGGAAGGCTATGTCTGGGTTTAATCTTTTGAGGTCCCTAAACATAAGGCGCCTTTTTTTGGGTGCGTTAAGTCCCTTAACATTCAGTGACAATATCTTTACCGGCATGGGCCCGCCCTACTGGTTTCGCTATGATAGGGCACATTGTTACGCATGCGCGCTAAATTGACCCCAGATACCTTTCTCGTTGGTGGAAGGACCATGGTTCGCCAGTATGCTCTAGTCTGCTCAGTGTATGCGACATCAATCAATATTTTCTCACCGGCCGTCTCGCTTCCTTTCCTTGATTGGACTCGCACATCCCTCGGGTGAACTCCATTCAATCTCCGGACAATCCTTAGGGGTGTCTCCCGTACGCCCCCCTCCAGGGAAAAGTAGGGTAGGGAATGCAAAGGGAACAGAAAGGGAAAGGAAAAAAGTAAAGTGGATAGAAGGAAAACAAGAATCGAGAAACATATTATATACAACAGGTGCCTGGTCTTAACGGTAGCCAGGCATGTGTGGGGTGTGAGTCCCCGTTCCTCCAGTAGTCCTTCAAGGTCCTATAGGAGCAGGGACTCAGACCAACCTAAATTTTAAATTGTAAATGAGACCGTATTCTTTTAGTAAAGCATCGTAAGCCTCCATTGCCGTTACATTCGCCTAGTAGGGGCGTCTCACCACAATCTGCCGAGGGTCAGTATACTTGTACACCATGCTGGGCTCTCCCCTTCCCCCATCCATCCACCCATCCCGCGATATTCCCGCCCTCCCGATCCCCTAAAAAGCATAACTTTGCCACCATAGATGAGAGCTGTGACGTAAACCCCTGAGAAAGCCCAGCCAGGAGAGCTATGGCAAGTACAGCGTAACACTTCAGGAATAATGTAGAGCCCAAGAAAGTATGGTACAGTCCCCGTAATCGAAACTGAGAATTGGAGCAGCTGAGACTCATGAGAACCCTCCTCCCATCACAAAATCGCAAATCCCGCGCCTTGCAACGTGTTTAACCCCCTAAGGACTCATGACGTGTGATACATGTCATAATCACCTTTCATTCCTTGAGTTCGGTCCTCAAGGGGTCGAAGGGCCCCCTGAGACAATGCTCTACTAGGTGGCGCGGGTGACACTGACAAAAAGATAGCGAGAAGCAATGGTATCCCCCCGCCACCCACCACTACGTATCTTGGTAGTTAGCCTCGGTTTAAACTAGATGGCAGCAATCTAACATATAAATACATAGAAGGATATGAAAACAGGCAATGCAATAAAATAAAGCAATAATTGTGGAACAGAAAAAAACAAGTTATCTCCCTGCCGTAATCCGTCCCGCCGCCCTCCATAACCTTCCCGTCACCCGCCGGCTGTTTTGAAAAAATTAAGTTCAGGTCCCGAAAATCATCCATGCATCTGCAAGCATCTGCACCGTGTTTCAGTCAAAACCTAGGTGCGGGTATGGATGAGCACTGACCCGAAGTCCCCAAAAGGGCCCAAAAGAGGGGGATACTACCCTCAACTTCGCCTTAGCTAGATCCTGCCAGGAGATAGAAACCCTAACCCTCCCCATGGTAAATCGGAGCCCCCCCCGAGAGAGAGCCTCAAGCTGAGTGTAGAGGGCCCAATTTTAACAGGTATAAGAGCCCCCAAGCCCCCAAAAAGGATCAAGAAACTGAAGAACTTGCCCGCAAATAGAAAAAACACCTCCTCCCAAAATCAGGATGCAGAACGCCCCCCACCAGCCATCCCCACGAGGAGTTGGCTCCAAAATGGATTAGAACACCCTTCAGACCTCACTCGCCCGCCGTGTACCAATCTCGGGGGAGGGGATGTACCGTCGCCATCGCTTCATCTGGGATCGTGATTCCTCCTGTTTCTTGCACCCCTAGCTCGTGCAGAAACGACACCGGGTCGCCCCCCGGGAGTAAAATCTTAGAGCGGCCGTCCTTAAACGCCATCAGCCGAAACGGATATCCCCATGCATATTTAATCGAATGCCGCTGGAGCAATTCCGTTATAGGCCGCCATTCCCGCCGTCGCCTCAGGGTGTCCGGCGTCAGGTCTTGATATAAGGCCAATTCCGCTCCCTTATACTTAATGTGGCCCTCTCTCCCGCGTCTCATCAAAGCTTCTTTCGTTTGAAAAAATTGAAACTTGATGATGACATCTCTGGGCCTGTTATCTTTTGCCCGGCGGGCTCTCAATGCGCGGTGCGCTCTCTCTATGTGCCAGTGATTTTCAGGTATATTTGGGAGGAGCGGTTTAAATATGGAGGAGACCACCTCAATCAGGGAGCCTTCCCCCTCCTGTTCTGGCAGACCCCGCAGCCTAATGTTATTCCTGCGCGAGCGGTTACCCAGATCATCTAACGCAGATTCAGCCTCCGCTAACCTGGACGTTAAGAGGTTAATTTGGGCCGCAGCCGCGTTGTGGGCTCCCACCATGGACTCTGCACGCTGTTCTAAGACTGCAGTTCTGGTCCCCAGGGCATGAATTTCCGCCTTGACCTCAGCGGTATTCCTGGCTATTTCCGTTGCCAGGAAGGACCTTACCTCTGCCAAGGTAGCCAGTATCTGCTTTGCATCTGGCTCTTGGGGTCCGGGTGTCGCGCTGGAGCCAGGACTGGACGGAGATCGAGGCCCTCCTGTGCTCTCCCGTCTGCCATCTTGTGTGGAATTCCTCATGACGCGGGAGGCTGCAAATAGATCCGACACCGTCGCTCCCTGCTCAGCGTGTTTTTTTGTCTGCTTCTTAGGGGCCCGCTTGTCCATCTCGGGTTCCCCCACTGACAGCTGCCGGTAAACTCACGGTCTGATTGCTGTAATGCGCTGTTGGTCCGGCGATCCCGGCGGAGCTTCACTCAGGTACGTCCAGCTCGCTCCGACCGCCCAGAGTCTGGTTTTAATCCATAAAGCGCAGAAATCACTTAACATTCCTAAATCACAATGGATATGGATTGACACCTGACATATGACATATTGACACCTTGACATATGGATTGACACCTGTCCTCAGAGACCCTGATAAACACTGACACAGAGCAGAATAGGGACTATTCCTCCTACATAGGGTCACTTGGCAGATATGGATTGACACCTATCCTAAGGATCCCTGATACACACTGACACAAAGCAGAATAGGGACTGTTCCCCCTACATAGGGTCACTTGGCAGATATGGATTGACACCTGTCATCAGAGCCCCTGATACACACTGACACAGAGCAGAAGAGGGACTGTTCCCCCTACATAGGGTCACTTGGCAGATATGGATTGACACCTATCCTAAGGATCCCTGATACACACTGACACAGAGCAGAATAGGGACTGTTCCCCCTACATAGGGTCACTTGGCAGATATGGATTGACACTTATCCTAAGGATCGCTGATACACATTGACACAGAACAGAATAGGGACTGTTCCCCCTACATAGGGTCACTTGGCAGATATGGATTGACACCTATCCTAAGGATCCCTGATACACACTGACACAGAGCAGAATAGGGACTGTTCCCCCTACATCGGGTCACTTGGCAGATATTGATTGACACCTATCCTAAGGATCCCTGATACACACTGACACAGAGCAGAATAGGGACTGTTCCCCCTACATAGGGTCACTTGGCAGATATGGATTGACACATATCCTAAGGATCCCTGATACACACTGACACAAAGCAGAATAGGGACTGTTCCCCCTACATAGGGTCACTTGGCAGATATGCATTGACACCTATCCTAAGGATCCCTGATACACACTGACACAGAGCAGAATAGGGACTGTTCCCCCTACATAGAGTCACTTTGCAGATATGGATTGACACCTGTCCTCAGAGCCCCTGATACACACTGACACAGAGCAGAATAGGGACTGTTCCCCCTACATAGGGTCACTTGGCAGATATGGATTGACACCTATCCTAAGGATCCCTGATACACACTGACACAGAGCAGAATAGGGACTGTTCCCCCTACATAGAGTCACTTTGCAGATATGGATTGACACCTATCCTAAGGATCCCTGATACACACTGACACAGAGCAGAATAGGGACTGTTCCCCCTACATAGGGTCACTGTTGCGGTCACCGGCCCGCCGAGCCTCACGGTCGTGCCCGACCGGCACGACCGCTCCGACTACACGAGCTTACCTGCTCGTCGGCGAGCCGGGAACCGCGCGTGTAGTTCTTCCGGGCATCACGCCCGAATCCAATATGGCGCCGACCACGTGGTCGCGTCTATGGATAGCCCCGCCCCCGAGAATTATACTAACGTGTGCGTGACGTCACGACGTCAACGCACACGTACGTTCTGGGGTCAGAGGTCGCCCTCTGACCAATCATAGCTTAGAGAGGGGTATTTAAACCCCTAATTCACCCTAGTACTTTGCCATGTCGTGGTTTCAGTTTCCTGGTTTCCTGAAAGTGCTGATTCTGTGTTTCTGATTTCCTGGTATCCTGATCCTTGGCGTTTCCCTGGTTATTCTGATCTCTGGTTTCCCTGACTTGGCTTGTTTTATCGGTATTGAGTATTTTCTGGCTTCCTTGACCTCGGCTTTCCCTTTGACCATTCTCTGTCTCTAGCGTATTAGTCCGGCCATTCTAAGGTCCGGTTTACGCTCTATCTTATTATTTTCCTTTTCTTACTTATGTATATGTTTACATAAGTTCTGCGTGCTGGACCACATTACTAGTCGTGACATTACGACATGGCCATGGATCCTGCAGAACTATGCAAACATATGATCGCCTGTGAAAATAGGGTGGAGGATATGGACCACAGGTTAGACCAATTTGCCCAGGCATTTCAGATCTTGCTCCAGAGGACTGCCTCTTTAGAGGTCCCTCCTGTACCACCTGTGGTTCCGCCACCTGTAGTGGTTCCCGTACCACATAAACCACCGTCCATAACCTTGTCACCGCCCCCTCGTTATGGAGGTGATTCTAAGGAATTCAGAGGTTTTTTAAACCAAATAGAATACCACTTTGAGGCCTCCCCAGGTTCATTCCCAACAGATAGATCTAAAATAGGCTATCTGATGAACCAATTAACTGGAAAAGCCTTGACTTGGGCTAACCCCTTATGGGAAAGTGGTGACGCAGTAGCCCGTGATTACAGTATCTTTCTTACGGCCTTTAAGGCTACATTTGAACCTAAAGGCAGGGAGAAGAACGCTGCCAAAGCCCTTATGAGAATCAAACAAGGCAGTCGTTCGGTAGCCGATTATGCAATAGAGTTCAGGACATTAGCGTCTGAGGTTGATTGGACCAATAGCGGTCTGGTGACTGCTTTCTCTGAAGGTTTAGCTGAGAATATACAAGATGAGACTGCAGCTAGAGACCTTCCGGTTAATCTTAACGAGTTTATTGCCTACATGATAGACATTGATAACCGGCTCAGAGAGAGAGAGAAAAACAAACAACGTAACAGACGTTCTAATTCGTCCATAGCTCCTCGTTTCTCTAACCCAGTGGTGAGTAGCCAAACGCCTCTTCCAGAACCTGAACCCATGCAATTGGGTAGTGCTAAACTCACTGAGGCAGAGAGACAACACAGACGTAACGAGGGGTTATGTATGTATTGTGGCAAGAAGGGACATCTAAGATCGTCATGCCCGGTTCGGCCGGAAAACTTGCACACCTAAGGCACGTACGGGGACCGACCTTAGGTGTGATGTATATGTCCCCTAAATTGACTAAGAACCGTTTCCTTATCAAAGTAACCTTATCTTTCGAGAACACTGCTGTTCAATGTAAGGCTATGATTGACTCTGGGGCAGCGGAGAATTTCCTAGACAAAGAATTCTCTGCAAAACATCTCCTGCCCTTAAGACATAAAGAGAAACCTATAGCAGTCGAGGCCATTGATGGAAGGCCTCTTACCCAGCCTTTCATCACACATGAAACTCTGCCAATCACTGTTTCAGTGGGTATTCTCCACTCTGAAGAAATGACCTTTCAAATTATATCTTCACCTACAGTTCCGATAATACTCGGTTTCCCTTGGCTCCTGAAACACAATCCACATTTGGATTGGATTGAAGGAGAGATTGTGAGTTGGGGTGAGAGATGCAAAGGTGTTTGCTTTAAGCAAATCCCACAACCTATTGGCACCATTAATGTTCCTGTTACACCTCCCTTGACCACACAAATTCCACAGCAGTATATGGATTTGAAAGAGGTATTTAACAAGGTCCAGTCAGAAGGGTTACCTCCTCATAGACCTTATGACTGTACTATAAACTTATTACCAGGGACTATGCCTCCCAAGGGAGGAGTCTATGCCTTGTCCCCCCAGGAAAATCTTTGTTTGGAGGAATATATTAAGGATGCTCTCAGAAAGGGTCATATCCGTAGGTCCTCCTCACCAGCCGGGGCTGGATTCTTCTTTGTCTCTAAAAAAGAAGGAGACCTACGCCCTTGTATTGATTATAGGGGTTTGAATAGGATTACCATAAAAAATGCCTACCCTATTCCCCTTATATCAGAGCTATTCGACAGATTAAAGGGAGCTCGAGTCTTTACCAAGCTCGATCTCCGAAGTGCCTACAATCTAGTCAGAATTAAGGACGGTCACGAATGGAAGACCGCATTTAACACCAGAATGGGACATTACGAATACCTGGTTATGCCGTTTGGATTATGTAACGCTCCAGCGGTATTCCAGGATTTTATCAACGAGGTCCTAAGAGAGTACCTTCACATGTTCGTTCTAGTGTATTTGGACGACATTCTCATCTATTCCCCAGACCTAGAGACGCATCACGAACATGTGAGAATTGTACTGAAAACCCTGTTACAGAACGGCCTTTACTGTAAACTGGAGAAATGCCAGTTTGACCAAACGGAGATACAATTCCTTGGATACGTTATATCTCCGTCTGGTTTCCAAATGGATCCTCGTAAACTGGAGGCAGTCTTACAGTGGCCATTACCCAAGGGCCTTAAAGCTACTCAACGCTTTATAGGTTTTGCAAATTACTACCGCAAATTCATAAGGGGATTTTCCTCCGTGATTTCCCCTATAACCAATTTAACAAAAAAAGGAGCAAATTGTATATCTTGGCCCAAAGAAGCAAGAGAGGCATTTGAACGATTAAAATCTTTATTTTCCTCAGCACCTGTCCTGACCCATCCTGATCCATCCAAACCGTTTATCCTAGAGGTGGATGCATCAGAGACAGGAGTTGGAGCCATTCTGTCTCAAAGAGAAAGTCCTGATACGCCTTTACATCCCTGTGGATTTTACTCTCGCAAACTCACACCTGCAGAGAGGAATTACGACATAGGGAATAGGGAACTTTTGGCCATTGTACTTGCCCTTAAGGAATGGAGGCATCTCTTGGAAGGCTCCAAAGAGCCACTTTTGATCTTTACTGATCATAAGAATTTGGCTTATATTGGGGACGCTAAGAGACTGTCCTCTCGTCAGGCTAGGTGGTCATTGTTCCTCTCCCGATTCAATTTCGTAATTACATACAGACCTGGTACTAAAAACACCAAGGCAGATGCTCTTTCTCAGCAGTTTGAGACAGATGAAGTTCCGGAACAGGTGATATATCCTATTGTACCTCCTGAATGCCTCATTGCCACTACAGTTTCCGAAGTGTCTTCTCCACTCTTCTGTGCCATAATAGCAGATCAAACTCAGGCACCTGTGGGAAAACCTCCGGACAAACTGTATGTGTCACCTCAGTTTCAAAAGAAGGTACTAGATTTGTTCCATGACAGCCTCACAGCGGGCCATCCTGGAGTCCATAAAACTCTCTCTGCCATCTCCAGGAGATTTTGGTGGCCTGCTCTTAGAAACGATGTCAAAGATTATGTTGGGGCATGTCAAATATGTGCTGTTTCTAAAGTTCCTCCCAGGTCACCTCCTGGACTATTACAACCACTGCCCATACCTAGTGCTCCATGGACCCACTTGGCCATGGATTTCATTGTGGATCTACCCAGTTCAAAACGGGTTTAATACAGTCCTTATGGTCATTGATAGATTCACGAAGATGGCACATTTCGTCCCACTTAAAAAATTACCATCTGCTCAAGATCTAGTTCAAATATTCTTGAGAGAGATCTTTCGGTTGCACGGTGTACCCAAAAGCATAGTATCTGACAGAGGTACCCAGTTTGTTTCTAGGTTTTGGCGTTCCTTTTGCAAACAATTGGGCATCGAACTCTCCTTTTCGTCAGCATATCACCCTCAAACAAATGGAGCAGCAGAGAGGGCGAATCAGTCTTTAGAAGCCTATTTACGTTGCTTTATAAATGCCAATCAATCTAACTGGTACGAGCTCTTACCCATGGCTGAGTTCGCCAGAAACAACGCCACTCATGAATCTTCTAATCACAGTCCATTCTTTGTTAATCAGGGTTATCACCCCACTGTTTTTCCTTCTGCATTCTCAGACACAGAAATCCCCGCTTTGAACACCCGTTTAGATTCGATTCATGATACTTGGGATTCCGTCCATTCAGCTCTGCAAAAAGCCTCATTACGAGCGAAGGTCCAAGCTGACAAGAAACGGGGCGCTAATCCTGTCTATATTCCAGGTGACAGGGTGTGGCTCTCCACAAGACATATCAAGCTTAAGGTCCCGTCCATGAAATTTGCCCCTCGGTACATTGGTCCCTTTCGAGTTACCCAACGTATTAATCCAGTGACCTATACTTTGGCACTACCGGCTCATATGAGAATAGCGAATACTTTCCATGTGTCTCTGCTCAAGCCCCTTACTTGCAATCGCTACACAAGGGTATCCACTCCTCCTCCGCCCTTGGTAGTGGGTGATCAAGAGGAATACGAGGTCCGTTCTATCATGGACTCCAAATTATCCAGAGGTGTCTTGTCCTATCTCGTTGACTGGAAGGGTTATGGTCCCGAGGAACGTTGTTGGGTTCCTGCTGACCGGGTCCATGCGCCCCGTCTTATCCGGTCATTTCACAACCGCTTTCCTCTTAAGCCGGGTCCTTCCCGCTCGGTGCGCGGTCTTCGAGTGGGGGGTACTGTTGCGGTCACCGGCCCGCCGAGCCTCACGGTCGTGCCCGACCGGCACGACCGCTCCGACTACACGAGCTTACCTGCTCGTCGGCGAGCCGGGAACCGCGCGTGTAGTTCTTCCGGGCATCACGCCCGAATCCAATATGGCGCCGACCACGTGGTCGCGTCTATGGATAGCCCCGCCCCCGAGAATTATACTAACGTGTGCGTGACGTCACGACGTCAACGCACACGTACGTTCTGGGGTCAGAGGTCGCCCTCTGACCAATCATAGCTTAGAGAGGGGTATTTAAACCCCTAATTCACCCTAGTACTTTGCCATGTCGTGGTTTCAGTTTCCTGGTTTCCTGAAAGTGCTGATTCTGTGTTTCTGATTTCCTGGTATCCTGATCCTTGGCGTTTCCCTGGTTATTCTGATCTCTGGTTTCCCTGACTTGGCTTGTTTTATCGGTATTGAGTATTTTCTGGCTTCCTTGACCTCGGCTTTCCCTTTGACCATTCTCTGTCTCTAGCGTATTAGTCCGGCCATTCTAAGGTCCGGTTTACGCTCTATCTTATTATTTTCCTTTTCTTACTTATGTATATGTTTACATAAGTTCTGCGTGCTGGACCACATTACTAGTCGTGACAGTCACTTGGCAGATATGGATTGACACCTGTCATCAGAGCCCCTGATACACACTGACACAGAGCAGAATAGGGACTGTTCCCCCTACATAGGGTCACTTGGCAGATATGGATTGACACCTATCCTAAGGATCCCTGATACACACTGACACAGAGCAGAATAGGGACTGTTCCCCCTACATAGGGTCACTTGGCAGATATGGATTGACTCCTATCCTAAGGATCCCTGATACACACTGACACAGAGCAGAATAGGGACTGTTCCCCCTACATAGGGTCACTTGGCAGATATGGATTGACACCTATCCTAAGGATCCCTGATACACACTGACACAGAGCAGAATAGGGACTGTTCCCCCTACATAGGGTCACTTGGCAGATATGGATTGACACCTATCCTAAGGATCCCTGATACACACTGACACAGAGCAGAATAGGGACTGTTCCCCCTACATAGGGTCACTTGGCAGATATGGATTGACACTTATCCTAAGGATCCCTGATACACATTGACACAGAACAGAATAGGGACTGTTCCCCCTACATAGGGTCACTTGGCAGATATGGATTGACACCTATCCTAAGGATCCCTGATACACACTGACAGAGCAGAATAGGGACTGTTCCCCCTACATCGGGTCACTTGGCAGATATGGATTGACACCTATCCTAAGGATCCCTGATACACACTGACACAGAGCAGAATAGGAACTGTTCCCCCTACATAGGGTCACTTGGCAGATATGGATTGACACATATCCTAAGGATCCCTGATACACACTGACACAAAGCAGAATAGGGACTGTTCCCCCTACATAGGGTCACTTGGCAGATATGGATTGACACCTGTCATCAGAGCCCCTGATACACACTGACACAGAGCAGAATAGGGACTGTTCCCCCTACATAGGGTCACTTGGCAGATATGCATTGACACCTATCCTAAGGATCCCTGATACACACTGACACAGAGCAGAATAGGGACTGTTCCCCCTACATAGAGTCACTTTGCAGATATGGATTGACACCTGTCCTCAGAGCCCCTGATACACACTGACACAGAGCAGAATAGGGACTGTTCCCCCTACATAGGGTCACTTGGCAGATATGGATTGACACCTATCCTAAGGATCCCTGATACACACTGACACAGAGCAGAATAGAGACTGTTCCCCCTACATAGAGTCACTTTGCAGATATGGATTGACACCTATCCTAAGGATCCCTGATACACACTGACACAGAGCAGAATAGGGACTGTTCCCCCTACATAGGGTCACTTGGCAGATATGGATTGACACCTGTCATCAGAGCCCCTGATACACACTGACACAGAGCAGAATAGGGACTGTTCCCCCTACATAGGGTCACTTGGCAGATATGGATTGACACCTATCCTAAGGATCCCTGATACACACTGACACAGAGCAGAATAGGGACTGTTCCCCCTACATAGGGTCACTTGGCAGATATGGATTGACTCCTATCCTAAGGATCCCTGATACACACTGACACAGAGCAGAATAGGGACTGTTCCCCCTACATAGGGTCACTTGGCAGATATGGATTGACACCTATCCTAAGGATCCCTGATACACACTGACACAGAGCAGAATAGGGACTGTTCCCCCTACATAGGGTCACTTGGCAGATATGGATTGACACCTATCCTAAGGATCCCTGATACACACAAACACAGAGCAGAATAGGGACTGTTCCCCCTACATAGGGTCACTTGGCAGATATGGATTGACACTTATCCTAAGGATCCCTGATACACATTGACACAGAACAGAATAGGGACTGTTCACCCTACATAGGGTCACTTGGCAGATATGGATTGACACCTATCCTAAGGATCCCTGATACACACTGACAGAGCAGAATAGGGACTGTTCCCCCTACATCGGGTCACTTGGCAGATATGGATTGACACCTATCCTAAGGATCCCTGATACACACTGACAGAGCAGAATAGGGACTGTTCCCCCTACATCGGGTCACTTGGCAGATATGGATTGACACCTATCCTAAGGATCCCTGATACACACTGACACAGAGCAGAATAGGAACTGTTCCCCCTACATAGGGTCACTTGGCAGATATGGATTGACACATATCCTAAGGATCCCTGATACACACTGACACAAAGCAGAATAGGGACTGTTCCCCCTACATAGGGTCACTTGGCAGATATGGATTGACACCTGTCATCAGAGCCCCTGATACACACTGACACAGAGCAGAATAGGGACTGTTCCCCCTACATAGGGTCACTTGGCAGATATGGATTGACACCTATCCTAAGGATCCCTGATACACACTGACACAGAGCAGAATAGGGACTGTTCCCCCTACATAGGGTCACTTGGCAGATATGGATTGACACCAGTGGCGTACACACAACCCATGGGGCCCCGGTGCGAAAACTGATCCGTGGGCCCCCCCGCGCGCGCGTGTGTACTCTGCGCGGGCTGGGGCCGCAACACATGGCGGCGGAGGGTTAATCCAGCCTCTAGTGGC
Source organism: Pelobates fuscus (assembly GCF_036172605.1). NCBI lineage: Eukaryota > Metazoa > Chordata > Amphibia > Anura > Pelobatidae > Pelobates > Pelobates fuscus. Next base: position 169,680,531 of record NC_086320.1, on the reverse strand, counting down.
CGTCTCATTGACAGCCGCTAGAGGATTTTCTGCGATTCTCACTGTGAAAATCACAGTGAGAAGACGCTGAACGTCCATAGGAAAGCATTGAGTAATGCTTTCCTATGGGTGGTTTGAATGCGCGCGTGGCTCTTGCCACGCATGCGCATTCGGAGCTGAGAGGCGGAGAGATTCCCAGCGCCAAGGGAGTCCAGCGCTGGAGAAGGGTAAGTGCTTAAGCCACACACACTCTCATGAACAGACGCACACATTTACTGACAGTCACACACTCAGTGACAGACATACATACACACTCACTAACAGATGCACACAAACATACTCAGTAACAGACACACACACTAACACACACAAACTCACAAACACACACTCACAAACACACACACACACACACACTAACATACACTCACACTAACATACACTCACACTAACATACACTCACACTAACATACACTCACAAACACACACACACTAACATACACTCACACACACTAAAATTTTTTTTTAAATCCCCCCAGCCTCCTTACCTTTTGGAGTGCTGAGGGGATTCCCTGGGGTCCAGTGGTGCTGCTGGGCTCCGGTCACCCGGCGGGCAGTCAGGCTGGCGGGCACGTGAGGGAGCACTCTCTACTGAGTGCTTCCTCTTCAGCTCCCTCGCTCGCCGCGTACTGATGCAGGAGCCGGAAGATGACGTCATCTTCCGGCATCGCTATCATTGCGGTGCGCGAGGGAGCTGAAGAGGAAGCACTCAGGAGACAGTACTCCCTTGCGCGCCCGCAGGACCGGCCAGCCGGGTGACAGCAGGGCCAGCCTCGGGGGGCCCTGAGGTGGCCGGCTCCAGGGCCCCCCAGGAGAAGAGGCTGGCCCAGTGACATACATACCTGGGTCGCAGGGCGGCCGGGCCCCCTGGTGGAACGGGCCCGGTCGCAGCCGCGACCCCTGCGACCCCGGTATGTACGCCACTGATTGACACCTTGTAACGAGAATATACCCCTACACGCAGGATTCAGCCAAACAGAAGACAGCACAGAGGAGAGATACATCTACCGGACCTTAGAGTGGCCGGACTCGACGTAATAGGAGAAGTACAGAGTCAGGAACGATCCGAGGTCAAGGGCACAAAGAGACAGCGTAAACGAGAACTAGCCGGGGACTGGTACACAGGAATCAGCAAGCCGGCAAACAGTACAGACAAGGATAGAGCGAAAACGAAGTCAGAATACAAAGCCAAGGTCAAATACGGAGGAACACAACTGAACACAACAAGCACTAAAGGGAACTGTAGCAGAAACCACGATAGGGCAAGGAACTAAGGGAAAAGGGTAAGTATAAATAGGTTCAAAACTAATGTGATTGGCTCCTGTCACTTCCACCCCCCCAAAAGGTAAGTGTATGGGGTGTGTGGGATGACAGGGGCCAATGGGAGCCTTTTGTCAATTTAGGCTCCCACTGTCTCTTTAAGAGCGTGCCCGAGACTCGCGGCGCGCTCTTAGATTCAGACGGGACATGTGACCGCATCTCGCGGTCACTGCCCGCCTTCCTGCCTGAAGCGTCGGATGAGCCGCGCGCGGCTCGTGCAGCCGCAGGACCGCGGCCGGCCCCTGGGAAAGGTGAGTAACGCTACAGTACCCCCCGAGGACACGCCCTCCGGGCGGGCAGGACTAGGTCGGGCAGGAAAACGTGAATGGAAAGAACGCACAAGGCGAGGAGCATGAACAGCATCAGCAGAAATCCAACTGCGCTCCTCAGGCCCATAACCCTTCCAATGCACCAAGTACTGAAGCCGACCCCTAAGGAAACGAGAGTCAAGAACAGCAGACACTTCGAATTCCTCATGACCCTCCACAGAGACAGGAGGAGGAGGAGGAGCATGCCGGGTATAGCGGTTGCGCACGTAAGGCTTCAACAACGAGGTGTGAAAAACATTAGGTATGCGCAGATTCTTAGGCAGGCCCAAGGCATAAGAAACGGGATTAACCTTATGTATAATACGATAAGGACCAATGAAGCGGGGAGCCAATTTCATAGAAGGCACCCGGAGACGAATATTCCGCGTGGAAAGCAAAACTCTGTCCCCCACAACATAGGAAGGAGCCGCTCTGCGATGCTTGTCAGCCTGAGCCTTCTGGCGAGCAGCAGAGTTAACCAAAGAACGCTGAACCTGCTCCCAAGTATTACGCAAACCAGCCAAATGTTCATCCAGAACTGGCATGCCCTGTGAGGAGAATGCAGCCGGAAGAACAACGGGATGCTGGCCATAGACGACGAAATAAGGGCTTTGGCCGGAAGAATCATGAGTGGCGTTATTCCGAGCAAATTCAGCCCAAGGAAGCAGGTCAGACCAATTGTCCTGATGGTGAGACACAAAACAACGGAGGTACTGCTCCAGAGACTGGTTGGCACGTTCAGCAGCTCCATTAGACTGGGGATGGTAAGCGGAAGAAAACGAGAGAGAAATACCCATTTCTGTACAAAAGGCCTTCCAGAACCTGGAAATAAATTGGCTACCCCTATCGGACACAATAGATAAGGGAATGCCATGTAACCGAAATACTTCTTTAGCGAAGATAAGGGCCAGTTCCTTGGATGTGGGCAACTTGCGAAGAGACACATAGTGAGCCATTTTGGAAAACCGGTCAACTATCATCAGGATGACTGTGTTACCCTTCGAAGGGGGTAATTCAACAATAAAATCCATAGATAGGTTGGACCAAGGTCTCTCGGGAACGGGTAACGGATGCAACAGCCCACAAGGAACTCTACGAGAGGATTTCATACAGGCACAAGTAGTACAAGCACTTATATAGTCAGTGACATCCTTTCGTAAGGAATCCCACCAAAAATACTGAGAAACAGCTGACACTGTTTTGGAAATACCAGGATGTCCAGCAGTCTTAGTATCGTGATATAGTGACAGAATATCCCGTCTCTCGGGAACGTCAACGAACAATTTATCATTAGGCCTCTCGCTAGGTGCCATGCTTTGTTTCGCTTGTATGGCCTGCAATAGGGATGAGGAAATAGATAATACAGTAGTTGCTATTATCCTGTCTGGGGGAATGACAGGAGTAATATCAATCTCCTGTTTGTCAATAGTTTCAAACTGTCTGGACAGAGCGTCCGCTTTAGTGTTCCGATCACCTGGCCTATAGGTGATTATATAATTGAAATGGGACAAGAACAGTGACCACCTAGCCTGCCTGGAAGACAATCTTTTAGCTTCGCTAAGGTAGGACAGGTTCTTATGATCCGTGAATATGAGGATGGGATCCTTAGTGCCTTCTAACAAATGTCTCCATTCTTTGAGTGCTAAAATGATAGCAAGGAGTTCGCGATTACCCACATCATAATTCTTCTCTGCTTTGGACATTTGTTTAGAAAAGAAGCCACAAGGATGCAATGGCTTTTCAGGAGACTCTCTTTGAGATAAAACAGCACCTACCCCGATATCTGAAGCATTAACTTCAAGTATATAGGGCAATGAGGGGACAGGATGCTGTAAAATAGGTGCAGAGGCGAACGTAGTCTTAAGGAAGTCAAAAGCTTGAAGTGCCTCGGTAGACCAGACACGAGTATTGCCATCCTTTTTTGTCATACGAGTAATAGGTGCTACAATAGACGAAAAACCTTTGATAAAACGTCTATAATAATTAAAGAAACCCAGAAAACGCTGGATGGCTTTTAGACCTTGCGGCAGAGGCCATTCTATGACAGCAGCGAGCTTCCGGGGATCCATACGAAAACCCTTAGCGGAAATCACATACCCCAAAAACTGGACTTCGGATTGGTCGAATAGACATTTTTCTAATTTACAATAAAGACCATTAGCAAGAAGGGTCTTCAGAACGGTCGTAACATGTCTGTGATGAGTGTGTAAGTCTGTAGAATATATTAAAATGTCGTCTAAGTACACAATAACGAATGAGTGAATAAAGTCTCTCAAGACATCATTAATAAACTCTTGGAATACTGCTGGGGCATTGCAAAGCCCAAATGGCATGACGGTATACTCATAATGACCTGACCTAGTGTTAAAGGCTGTTTTCCATTCGTGGTCCTTTTTTATACGTATCAAATTGTATGCTCCTCTAAGATCTAATTTGGTGTATACCGTAGTATGTTTGAGCCTGTCAAACAATTCTGTTATTAATGGTATAGGGTAAGCATTTTTTATGGTGATTTTATTAAGACCTCTATAATCAATGCAAGGTCTTAAATCACCTTCTTTCTTCGATACAAAGAAGAACCCCGCTCCAGCCGGAGAAGAGGATCTCCTAATAAATCCCTTATCTAATGATTCTTTAATATATTCCTCCATGACACGGTTTTCTTGAACCGATAAGGGGTGCACCCTGCCCTTTGGAGGTATAGTGCCAGGCAACAAGTCAATAGCACAATCGTAGGGTCTGTAAGGCGGTAATTTGTCAGCCTCTCTTTTATCAAAGATAAATACTGAGAGGGTATAGCCGTAGACAAAGGAGGAGTGGTAGGAACATTAATAGAATTCACAGGCGTAACTTCAATAGTACACGATTCATGGCAGGCCTCACTCCATGATTTTATCTGCCCTGTCTCCCAGTCAAAAATGGGATTGTGGGCACGTAACCATGGATACCCTAACACTAACTGTGAAGAGGGAGAGGTGATGACCTGGAACTGAATAGTTTCATAGTGTAAAACCCCTGTGTACATGTGTAACGGTGCAGTTTCACGAGTAACAACTGGAGATATCAATGGTCTACCATCTATGGCCTCAACGGCCAAGGGTATCTCCTTCTCCCTGATGGGAATGTTGTTTTTCTTTACAAAACCAGAGTCTATAAAATTCTCAGCTGCCCCAGAGTCAACCAAGGCGTATATATTTTCAACTATACAACTCTCTCCCATATGTAACGAAACAGGGAGAAGCAGTCGGTTAGGAGGCAATGTAGGAGACTTAGAAATCACACCCAAGGCCAGTCCCCTATAAGGTCTTAGGTGCGAGAGTTTTCCGGGAGCAAAGGACATTCCTTTACCATATGGTCTCTCCTACCACAATATAGGCAGAGTCCCTCCCTTCTCCTATGTAACTTTTCATTATCAGAGAGTTTGGCAACCCCTAATTGCATAGGTTCCTCTTCGGATACTTTTACACTCTCCGGTGTATCAGCTCTGTGGTGAATAGGTGTAACAAAACGTCTATTTCTGTTCTTGGTATAGAGCCTATCACGAATCCTATTATCTATATCGATGAGGTAGTCAATAAGGTCCTCTAAAGCAACAGGAAGCTCCTTAGCTGCTACCTCATCCAATATAGAGTCTGATAAGCCTTCCATGAAGGCAGTAGTTAACCCATTGTTGGTCCAATCTACCTGTGAGGCAAGAGTACGAAACTGTATAGCGTAATCAGCCACAGACCTAGAACCCTGTTTAACCCTCATTAATGCTCTTGCGGCATTTTTAGACCTTTTCATAGTGTCAAAAGTTCTGCGAAATGCTGTAAGAAAACTTTGAAAGTCATGCACCATAGGTCCATTAGCCTCCCAAATAGGGTTTGCCCATTCAAGTGCTTTGTCGGTAAGTTGGTGCATAAAGAACCCAACTTTAGACCTCTCTGTGGGAAATGAACGTGGATACATCTCAAAATGAAACTCTATTTGGTTAATGAACCCTCTGCAAGTCTTAGAATCCCCTCCATACCTAGGAGGAGGTGTTAAATGGGCCGAAGTAGTAGGCAAAGTGGATACTTCAGGAAACAGGGGTGTGGGGGGGTTAGGTGCGGTTGCTGGAATGGTTCTAGCTAAGAGCGTCTGGAGAGCCTGAGCTCTCTGATCCATACGGTGATCCTGCTCTACAAATCTAGCCTCATGGGACGCCATCTGTTGAGCTAAATCTGCGGGGTCCATGGCCCTATCGTAATGTAACGAGAATATACCCCTACACACAGGATTCAGCCAAACAGAAGACAGCACAGAGGAGAGATACGTCTACCGGACCTTAGAGTGGCCGGACTCGACGTAATAGGAGAAGTACAGAGTCAGGAACGATCCGAGGTCAAGGGCACAAAGAGACAGCGTAAACGAGAACTAGCAGGGGACTGGTACACAGGAATCAGCAAGCCGGCAAACAGTACAGACAAGGATAGAGCGAAAACGAAGTCAGAATACAAAGCCAAGGTCAAATACGGAGGAACACAACTGAACACAACAAGCACTAAAGGGAACTGTAGCAGAAACCACGATAGGGCTAGGAACTAAGGGAACTAATTAACAAAAGTTGTTAATTGATACAGCCAAGAGATTTTTTTTAAAAAAACATCTATCAGAAAAATATATAAATGATAGATGTTTTTTAAAAAAAAATCTCTTGGCTGTATCAATTAACAACTTTTGTTAATTAGTTAATTAAATCATGGATTGATTTCCTGTTTGTTATTTGTTTGCTATATAAGCACATTTTTCACTGTGTGGTGTCAGCTTGAAAAAGACCTTTGTTGGTCGAAACGTTGCTTGGCGTTGCATTTTTTCCTAATAAATCTGCATACGGTTTCAATTTGGAGTGCCTGTGGTCCTTTCTTCTTTCGTGTATAATTCTGGGATTGCTGGTCCTGATCCGGAGCACCCTTGGCCGCTGGGATTGAGTGCGGTTCCCACCATCTACTTTGCGTAATACTAATAAACATAAGCCTAATTTTATCTATAATATAAATTTTTATTCCTGTCAGTTGTGTGTAGGGAGGGCCCCAGTGCACTGCTTTGCCTGGGGGTCCATAATGTTGTTAAGGTGGCACTGGTGGGTGAGATGCAGGGCTGCGAGGGAGCACTGACTCACGTGCTGTTCCAGCACTGCTCCCTCCGCTGATGCCGCCGGGAGACAGAAAATGATGTCAATCAGGTGCCTCCGCCTGATTGACGGAATTCCTGTTTCCCGGCGGCATCAGCAGAGGGAGCAGTGCTGGAACAGCACGTAAGTCATTGCTCCTTCGCGCACTCACCCCCTCACAGCAGCGGGAAGGAATCGGATCCACCAGGTACGGAGCCTGGGTGGACTTCAAACCCATACCTGCACCAAAAAAACCCATTATTTATGTGCTGGGAGAGAGAGGAGATATACTGGGGGAAGGGGGAATGCTGGGGTAGTGAGGGGAAGATGCTGAGGGGAGAGAAGAGGATAATATGGGGGAGAGAAGAGGAGATGCTGCGGGGAGAGAAGAGAAGATGCTGGGGAGAAAGGGAGAGGAAGAGGAGAATCTGGGGAGAGGAAGAGGAGAATCTGGAGAAGATGAGGAGATGCTGGGGGAGAAAGGGAGAGAAGAGGAGGAGAAGGAAGAGATCTTGAGGGGAGAAGAAGAAAGTAAGAGGAGAATCTGGGGGAGAGGAGGAGGAGAATCTGGGGGAGAGGAGGAGGAGAATCTGGGGGAGAGGAGGATATGCTGTCAGTAGAGAAGGGAAGATGCTGGGGGGAGGGGGGGGGGAGAGAAGAGGAGAATTAGTTCGGACAACTTTATGAGTTGTTTTTTTTCTAAACTTAAACCTCAGTATTCACTTTTAATTGCCGTGTTGGCACTTTGAGGATAAAAAGTTGGCATATATTGTGGTTTGGTCCTCAGGCTCAAAAAGGTTCGTCACCACTGATGTATTAAATGCATGTTTAATGTAAAATAACCTATCTGCTTTAAAACCAAGGGAGTGTAACCAGCTTAATTTACAAATGTGCCAGTTTCTATTGAAGTCTGCACTTTTTGCAAAATGAAAAAAAGAGGACACACTATTCACACATAATGCTTTTCAATAAACTAAAGTTGTTTAGGGGTCTGGAGTAACAGTTTAAGGAATTTTGATTGTACTGTGATAATATAAAACATTTATAAATCTGTAAAAAGTGAATGTGAAAGAAAATGAGAGGTGTATCACATTTCACAGATGGTGTTTAATTACGTACAACCTCTATAGAATTTGACGTATTACAAAATCTAAATGTATTCATGGGCTTTTCTTACCTGTCTCTCCCTAAAGATCTATTTTTTTTTCTGAATGCCTCTTCTGACAAAAGAAAACAGGTACATCAACATATTCCATCAAAGATACTTATTCCTATAATGGTCAATTACAGTAACCCCTTCCAATCTTTCCAAACTTATTTAGTTATATAAAGTATTGTAACTGTTGGCTGAATGTTTTACTGCTAACCTTTATTGCTTACAAAAAGAGTATGAAATACATTTTATTTTAGATATTAAAAAATTATATTATTATTGATATGGTAACATATAGAAGAAAGCATTACGTAGTTTAATAATTTAGAAATATGTGAGCAATACGTTTTTGCTTCCACTGAAAAAGTGCCTTCTCTGAGAGCAGGAAAAAGGGAAGATGCAAATATTAAAGTGAACAAAATAGTGTTATTTTCTCTTATAAGGTCAGAGGCTTGACCTGTGACTGGGAAAGCAGTTTAGGTGATGACATGGACCACTGATGGATAATTTTTGGAGTAATTTAGTAATGGAGGCATTTAGAATAAAAACTTTTATATACTAGATAATTTATAAACATGCATGGATGTTTAGACAACATTTTGTGAGTGTAATTGCTACAGAGCTTGATGACACACTCTTACATGGCAAAGATTTGGGGAAACATAAAAAGAGGGTTATGTAGTTTCAAGTCAAGATGCAAAATAACATTTTTAAAGAGATACTGAGTGCACAAACTTAACATGTATGTATTTCAGCATTCAGCCTTCATAATGAACTGTATTTATCAAAAACTTTACTTTTAAATAGTTTCTAATTTTGTATAGTTTATGCAATAGATAGAAGTTTTAAAGCATTTTGCACATTTAAATTGTATCTCCTACCTCCCTATTTCTAAAATACTTGCTTCTTGGCACTTTCGAGTCTTTACTCAAAAAGCAGCCCAATTTTACCAGATAGTGGTGCTTGGTGGTTTGAAAACATGTGTCATTTATGCATAACATGGTACAACTCTGAGAACTTTGAGCTATGTGGTACTTCTATACCCATAAGAATTGTTTTTAATAAGAGACCTTCCACAAATGATGTGGACCAATATAGTCTGCATCCTAGTCAGTGGGTCTAGAACTCAGAGAGCTCCCAAACACAGTGTAAAACACAAATCTGTGAGTAATTAAAGCTGTTTCAATGCAGTACTTCTAGACAATAAGAATTTACATTTGCTATTTATATAGTTTACAACATCAAAAACATGACCCCATAAGAATGAATAAAATTCCTTTAACACAAACTGTTCTTTAAAGACTCTGTGCCAGCACTAAACTTCATATTTATTTGCGAACAAGAAATCATTGGCCCTTAATGCACTAAACTAGAAATATTGTGTTCACAGTTATGTTAATATATATGTATGAGAAACATGAAAAAAATATTGAGATGAAAGATGCAATAAAATGCTATATATGCTTTTAATGCATTACACAAGAATAAAACAAATAATACGCACAGAATATTTGTAGCAATGAATGAATAATGATGGAAAAGACAACTTTAGAAAGGATAAGCGAAACCTAGAAAACTCTTACAGCAGAAGTAGCAATGATAAAAGGTAAGCTAAGCTTTTACAAAATTCAGGAATAGCTTGGATTTGTATTAGGTTAGTCTAAGGAAAAAACATGTAGAATCTTCCAGAGGCTTCATATTGATCGAACAGGCCAATGGGTTCCTTTTATCAAAATCTATGCTTCCATGATTCAAGGATAGAACAGAGTGAAAAATCAGAAGACATATTATATTATTAAGAATATATATGATTTTCATATAATATCATAAATATACTAACCAGACTCTGATATCAATGTAGCATACTTTATGTTGCGTCTCCAAGGAAGTGATCTATCGTACCCAAAGAGTCATGGAGTATTCCTGTCCATGTATTCTGACAGTATCTGTAGTTGAAAATACCATTAAATATATTTTATTCCAATATACAAAAATAAAATAATGATAAAATCAACAAAGAATTCTTAGGAACCATACCACATGAAACCACAACTTTAACAGGAGTTGTCTTTACAGGAATAAAGTGAAGAAAGTTGTGGTGTCAAGGTAAATGACGTTGACTTATCCTGAGAATTGCTTTTAGCAAGTGGACACACCTTCAACCCAGACCTGGAAAACTAGAAATCTGAGTATACCTCCTTCATTACTAGTCAATAAACATAGCTCAGGACAAAATGCCAATACAATTTTCTAACATTGTTTTTTTTTTTCTCTCAGAACATAAAAGTCTCGGGTTTCCCTTTTTTTTAAAGGACCTAAGATTAATGGAATGAATGTATTTGTGCAGCAGATTCTATAATGTCTAGGATATAAACATGTTCATTTTTCATATTGTTTTTCAATTACTTTTTAATCTGTCTTTTTGAAACAGTTTTAAGCAGTTTTAATTAAAAATTATTAAAAAAGTTACCAAAAAAGATTATGTGGTACAAATTTGATATTGGTGCCCAATTCTTTTCTTTCAAAGATTCGGTACATTATTCCATGCTTATAATAAATGCAAAGGCTATTAATGTCATGTGATTGTGGGAGAGGATTTAGGATTACATTTCTGACCTTCACCCACAGAGGGCAATACGTAGGTGGAACTGACCCCACCCTATAATTCCCACCCACCATTTAGAAAACTTTACTCAAGATGGGTGCTTTTCAGCTTCATTATGTCATGTTAGTTTTTTTCTCTCTTTAAAATCTTTCTTCCCAACTAAAATGTCTGATTACTATGTCAATGCTGATCATACTATGATAATTCCTTACCCACAACCACAATAAACAGTTCTGGCCACTTAATGTAGAATGTGGATAGGGAAGAATCTAAAATTTAACAACCAACTTTAGCCATAAACAATATTGAAACTGTTGGGAAAAATTAATATCAAAAATCACCTGCCCACTTGCCACTCTATTCTGTGTCCATTCTAATAAACAGTCGTAACATCAGTCTTACACTAATGTTACCTCCTACACCTATTACTGCTCTCACACAAATATATTGTCTGCATTAAATAACTGCTTTATGTTTTTAATAAGCACATTAGTTATGACATTTAACCACCGGCTTTAAGCTTCCAGTAGAAAAATAATAATAATAATAATCATAAAAAACATTTCTAATACAAGGATTGAGCAGGAGCTAACAAACCATTTATCTGTTTTTCTTCAACATTTCCCTTATCTGTTGATTTTTCCAGAACATCACTGAACCCTGGGTGCAGGATTTTCATTGCAACAAAATATAGTTACATAGCTAATCCCTTTTCCCCATGTTGTTCCTTCCATTTTTATATACCCACTTACTTCACAATACATGGCATCATAGGAAACAGACCTTGATTTAATCATAACTGATCATGTTTATCAGCAGTTTTTGCTTCCGATAATCGATTACATGGTTTGGTTTGATTTAATTACAGCAATTAAAAGGCTTATGAATGAAAGACATTTGTTCGCATATCAAATCTGCTTCAGCTATTCAATTCCAAATTCTAAAAGCTGTTGAAATTTTTTTTTTGACTGTTCGCCCACTGGCAACACTGACAAACCAGCAGGCAAATAGTTAAAAAAAAAAGCATGTGGGTATATGACCGTTACATGTGTAACGAACCGCCTGGCAACCCGACTGTTTACCTCCATTACTGGATGCTCCTAGCGCTTCCCAAGAGCTCCAAGTGCTCCGCCAGACACCACAACCACAGCAGACCCCACGAACCGCCGTAGCTTGGTTGGGGTCTCGCCGTCTCCTACCCACCCTGGACCTACGACAAGGCTCCAGGCTCCAGTGGGTGAACCACTTCTCCAAGAGAGAGAAGCAGGTACAAGCTCTTAAAAGAGCTTAGAAGTGATTATCCAAGGGAGCATGCAGAGCATAGCAATCCCTTGTAGTGATAGAGCAATTCCCCCAATAAGAGACAGGACTCTAGATTAAGGGTTAAGCAGGAACTGAATGCACTGAGGCTTTATTGCTCTTATATACACATTTCTCCACAAGGTTACCACCCCCGTGGGCCTTGTGGAACAACCAATCATAAACTGACACACAGTTAAACACTCCCATTCATTCCAGCAAAAATCTTACCCTCTGCCTGTGATATAATTACTGAACACAATGGGTTAACGTAATTATCACAGGCAGGAAAAAACATTTTTTATACAATTTTTATAACTTTAAAAATATACATCCAATCTTAATAAAACTTATTTGTATAACCAGCATAACTATGGGAACAACATATCCAAAATTCGTGAGAATTGGTCCAGTGGTTCGGGAGATAGCTGGAAGTCATATTTTGACCGACCGCACGCACATTTTGATGCCCAAAACAGTTCCAGAGAATCAGGCTGTGTTAACTATAGTTCATATAGGCGAACGGCAACCGTTCAAATTGTCGAACGGCATTCAAATTGTCGAATGAGTTGAAGTCTGGAGAAGGTAAAACTTCCGCTGAATTAAAATGGCTGCCGCCACGTGTTCGTTTGTCGAATGGCGGCACTTCGACTACTTCGGCACCTCGGCTGTATCCGAAGTGCCATTTCAAGAGCACAGATCCTTTCCCATAGGATTTAAAGGGGCAGTAAAAGTGTAAATAAAATGTAATATGCCAAAATAATGTTTTAAAAGGGCAATGCTTCCAGGGGCCATAGTCACAGGGCAGGAGGCTGGCAATTAGTCCTCTCCAGGCACAAGTGGCGAAGGGCACTTCGTCACAACATGATATAGCAGAGGTTTCAAATATAATTATTATAGAAGGGGTGAACTCCTCGCCTGATTGTGTCCATGTCCCCTTTCAGAGGGACACTAGCCAACCCATAACTCTAGTTAACCCACAATAAAAAATAAAAACACCTTGTCACCTCCCTCTATCTAATAATAGAGGGGCCCAATAAATCTTGTACATGCAAATAAAAAAAAAAAAACATATACACTTACCATCACATATCTTTCTTTATAAATGTTCTTTTTTACAGGCTAAAAAATGCCCAAAGTAAATTCCATAAAGTTCCGACACAACACTTAAAATAAAAAAAGACCAGATCTCCAAACAAAAATCTTCACTTTACAAAAAATAAATATATGTTGGCTCTTCAATCTCAGTCAGTTCCGATTGGTTGGCTTGTAAGTGAGCGTTCTGTATCCAAGCACTCTTCTTGGCATAGAAGACAACCAATCAGAGTGCTCTGTCTGAGTTTGCATAGCATTAAAAAGTCCTTACTAGTGTTTTTCCCATGATGCAAGTTCACCCTGCATTAAGCACTTGATGGGACACCATGGAATTTTTTTTAAAGAAATATTTTTTCATCGAATACCTTCTTTTTAGATCCCTAGGCAACATGGTATCCATAGAATGGATCCGGTAAGTATGGATCCCGTAAGTTTTTTCTTTTGCAATAATCTTTTATCCCTTCTGTTGGGATTGTACATCCTGGGGTGATACATTTTCTTTTCCCATCATGGATTCAGGTGTATCTTTAGACTGGCCCCCAGTTCCTTTCCCAACAGAAGGACTTGTTTTGAATATATCTGATGCAACACTGAATGCTTGTGAGGCAAATATCCATATAGTTATGTAATAGTAAAGCGAGATGTCAAGGATCTTGAGACTTCTGCTCATGACTACCATCTCTCCAGTCTCAGTAAGAAAGAATGGCTCACCGCGAAATCTATTAGGGACAATAAGAATCTCATTATCAAACCTGCAGGTAGGGAAGGAGCAATAGTGGTCATGCATAGAACTGATTCTAAATGGTTGAAACTCTGCTGGGTTTGTTGCTTAAAAAAAAAAATTGTTGGAAGAAGTTGAGTCACTGGTTAAGAGTAATCTCAAAACAAAACAATTTTGATTTTGACACTTTTAAACAAATGTTTTAAACACATACATAAAAGCTTGACCTCTCTTCTGGATAAAGCAATTGTGGCAAGTACTTATTGTGTCTTTCAGCCATTAGTACTTATTCTAGTCAAATGTTTTCAATCTTTTATCTGCCAGTCTAAATCTTACATTCTGCACAGTCGTGATGGTCTTTGCAAACTACTCTATTGAACTGCTGAGGAACATTGCTTGTTTTTTTGTTATTGTAAGCTTATGCACCTAAATAACCAATGAAGGGGGGCATGCAGGCTGTTCGACATGTGTTACTAGTATCACTAGTACATATACTAATTCACATATTGGGTTTCTCATGTCTATTTTGGAATTTGTGTTACAGAAAAAAACTTTGTTCTTTTTGTGGCCACCTATTATAATCAATTGAGGTGCACTATGATGGAGTCCATCTTATGCCAACCTCTTGATGAGTGATTTGGAAGCCTGCCACATATATACACATGACAAATTTTGGAAGCATGTACATATTTGGTAGCATTTTATAGATGACCCCATTGGGATCTGGTGTGGTACTGAATTAGAACTGCATGACTTCCTCACTGAGATGAATTCTGTATGTAATGACATACCGTTTACCATGACATGTAGTGAAACTGCAGTTTCTTGATCTAAAAATCATGTCTGTGAGGAATAGCTTCTCCCAGGGCCAGACTAGCCAACCTGGTGGGCTGCTGCACAAATGCTGCACATTATGCTTATTTATTATTCCCTTTCCATTAAGAACCAGGGCCGACGGTTGTCGACCCCGGCAACTGGGATGTGCCGCACAACCACCGGAGCCGCACGTTTAAGGGTCTATCGGATGGCCCATGCTCTTAGGGCCACCCAATGCAATGTATTTCCAGGGGCCTGGTCAGCACTGTGGCTGGGGGGGGTCCAGGACAATTTTGGCATTGGGGCCCCGTGGTTTCTAGTTACACTTTTGTGTGTGTGTGTCAGTGAGCTTGTCTGTAGTAAGCTTGTGTATGGGTCAGTGCGCTTGTGTCTGTCAATGAGCTTGTCTGTTGTGAGCTTGTGTATGGGCCAGTGAGCTTGTCTGTAGTGAGCTTGTGAATCTGTCAGTGAGCTTGTGTGTGTGCCAACGAGCTTGTCTGCAGTGAGCTTGTGTATGTCTCAGTGAGCTTGTGTGTGTGTCAGTGAGCTTGTCTGTAGTGAGCTTGTGTGGGTGTGTCAGTGTGCTTGCTTGTAGTTAGCTTGAGTATGGGTCAGAGAGCTTGACTGTAGTGGGTCAGGTAACTTGTGTGTGTGTATCAGTGAGCTTGTGTCTGGGTCAGAGTGGCAAAATATGTATCAGACAAGGGTGTCTTGACCACACACCTGGATGAGATAAGGTATACATTCATCATGTGGGGCTACCCTGTTGTCCTTTGGAGAAAGTGAGAGCTAGTAATTTGAGGGTGAATAGAACTGATCTCCTACATCCTAGAAGCCCAGAAAGGAATAATATTTAATTTATGTGTGCCAAATAATAGTCCGTGTGGTGCGTAAGTACATCTTAAAGAATTCCTTTTCTCAGATCCAGGATTTTACAGTATACTCCACTGTTTTCCTACAAAAGTACTTGTAATATTTTAGATATGCGGGTATGGTCTGGCACTATCCTTTTCAAGAAGGTAACTCAAAAAATCTTGTCTAAACCCAATGACTGAGACATTCCCAAGTCTGAATTGCAATTCATGCAATTTCATTATCAAATGTGACACTTTTTAACATCCTCATTGGTAAAAGTTTAAAGGTCAAGGGGTATTTCACATTTTAATCTATACATCCTGAAGTGCCCCTGTGGTCTCCTGTATGTGGAACAAACCACTGCTAAAATGTAAGAAATATTCACTAAGCATAACTCTACCATCAAAACAAAACAAACAGATCTTCCGTTACAGGCCCATTTTTTTTTTTTTAATTCTTTATTTTTGCTATTACGGTTATCAATGGTCATGTCAGTTACAATCAGGCAACCCAATACGCAATTAACATATACAATAAAATATATGTTGTAATACAGAAAAGTATGCCAACATCTCTTCAAATACAAATATTATAGACATTGATAGTTATACATAGTGCATGAGCCCTGGACCTGAAGATGATCGGTCAGGGTTTTTTAATATAATATGTAAAAATATTACCGACATAGAAGAAAAATGATAACTTGGTGCCTAGCTTAAGAACACTGGTGAATAGTAGAAAAGGTTTAGGCATATACGATCCCATTTCCACCAACCTCAATGCCTTTTATCCTGCTGGTAGACAAACAAGAAAACCACAAACCCACCTTAATTTGAGGCCCCACCAAATGGATGGCTGGCACCACAAAAAGAAAGTGCAGGGAAAGAGAAAGGAGAAAGAAATAAGAGGAAGAGGAGGGAGGCCACAGGGGTACTCGAAGGGAGGCCAGAGAGGCACCCAAAGGTGATCACTCCAAAGAGCGATCTATTTACAGGCCCATTTTGTATCTTGTAACCATAATATATTACAATAGCATAGTCATAGTCCATATGTCACCTTTAAGAAGAGGGGGAGACTTAAAGATTATTGAGAAAAAGGAAAATTTGCTTCATACTTACCGTAATTTTCTTTTTCTGATCATTATTCATGGCAGCATTTACTCATGGGTTAGCTCCTCCCCTCACAGCAGAAAGGACAGGAAATAGAACTCTGAAACTGGTATAAATAGATCCTCCCCCTTCCCATCAGGCAGTCTTGGTAACTAGCATCACATCTTATAGTATATGGGTGGGACCGTAATGCTGCCATGAATAATGATCAGAAAAAGAAAATTACGGTAAGTATGAAGCAAATTTTCCTTTTTTCCTGACATTATTCATGGCAGCATTTACTCATGGGGAATGCCCAAGCAGTATATATAGAGGGAGGGACAGAGTTCAAAAACAGCTAATAGCTTTAAAACCATTATTGAGCTGCATAAATCTTAGAAGACTTTAAAAAGCCAAACAAGACTTCAATAGGATATTGTCATACATTCTGCTCAGACAAGTAAATTAACCTAGAGGCTGCAAGGTCAGCAACCTCCTGGCATTCAATATCTGAAATATCCTGAATAATGATAGAGTCCGAAAGGAATTAAGGCCATGATAGCCTAAGTTAGATAAAGATAATGCTATTTTGATATAAAATGTAAAACCAAATTGATGACCTCATCAGATCAGAACATTGACAAAGGCATAACAGAATGTTGGATGAGAACAGACACACCATGCTTTTCAACACGGGGAGAATTACACTGAGAATCCAATTACTTCCTGGATGTAATTATTAAGGACGGTTCACACTGCTTCCTCTTGCCTTGTAAACTACTTACCTGTGGATACAGGAAACAAATCAATACCTGCCTGTCAGAAAGAGGCAGAGCCTAGTAGAGAAATAAGTGTTATTAAAACACTGCAATAATATATATATATACACACCGTATATACTCGAGTATAAGCCGACCCGAATATAAGCCGAGGCCCCTAATTTTACCCCAAAAAACTGGGAAAACATATTGACTCGAGTATAAGACTAGGGTGGGAAATAAAGCAGCTACTGGTAAATTTCTAAATAAAATTAGATCCTAAAAAAATGATATTAATTGAATATTTATTTACAGTGTGTGTATATATAATGAATGCAGTGTGTGCGTATGAATGCAGTGTGTGCGTATGAATGCAGTGTGCGGATGAGTGCAGTGCGTGTATGAGTGCAGTGCGCGTATGAGTGCAGTGCGCGTATGAGTGAGTGCAGTGCGCGTATGAGTGCAGTGCGCGTATGAGTGCAGTGCGCGTATGAGTGCAGTGTGTATGAGTGCAGTGTGTATGAGTGCAGTGTGTATGAGTGCAGTGCGTGTGTGTGTATGAGTGCAGTGTGTGTGCGTATATATTAATTGAATATTTATTTCCAGTGTGTGTATATAATGAATGCAGTGTGTGTGTATGAGTGCAGTGTGTGTGTATGAGTGCAGTGTGTGTGTATGAGTGCAGTGTGTGTGTATGAATGAAGTGTGAGTGTGTGATGCAGTGTGTGTTTGTGTATGTGTTGGTGGGGGTGGGCATTTGATATATTATTAATTATTTATTTTTTTATTTTTTTTATATTATTATTTTTTTTATTATTATTATTTATTATTTAATTATTATTATTTTTTTTTTTTTAATTATCTTTTTTTTTTTTTCGTCCCCCCTCCCTGCTTGCTAGCTGGCCACGGAGGGGGGCTCCTTCCCTGGTGGTCCAGTGTCATTGGTAGTTCAGTGGGGGTGAGGGGTGCTGGCAGAGCTGTACTTACCTTTCCTGCAGCTCCTGTCAGCTCTCTCCTCCTCCGCGCGGTCTGTGCAGCTCCCTCTGTCAGCTCCCAGTGTAAGTCTCGCGAGAGCCGCGGCTCTCGCGAGACTTGCACTGGGAGCTGACCGAGGTGCTGAACGGACGGCGCGGAGGAGGAGAGAGCTGACAGGAGCTGCAGGAAAGGTAAGTACAGCTCTGCCAGCACCCCTCTCCCCCCAGTCTGTATTATGGCAATGTAAAATGCCATAATACAGACTCTGACTAGAGTATAAGCCGAGTTGGGGTTTTTCAGCACAAAAAATGTGCTGAAAAACTCGGCTTATACTCGAGTATATACGGTATATATATATATATATATATATATATATATATATAGCAAAATCAGGCTCACAACAATACCTCACACCGTGGATGAATTGATACAGTAATGATCAGTCACAGGAGAGGTATAAACCAATGACATTACTAGGCAAGAAGAATCATATACAGATTAGTTAAGGATCAATCACGTCAGTACCTACATTCAAAGAAACATATTGTAAATAGTACAGATTATGCCAAACAGTATAATCAAATGTATTAGAGACAGTTGTGTAACATAAGTAGGAGATATGTAATTGGCAGGATACTGATGAGAAGGTGGTAACCAGAGGCACATGATCCATTGTGGCAACCGACACATAATAAGCAGGATAGTAGAAGATATTCAGTTATCCTTATGAGAATAAACAACCGCTTACTTACTCTTACCTTATCTTCATATAGTGATGAAATACTAGTGGCAGAGCCTATGGCGATAATAAGCAGTTTGTATTATCTGTAAGATATCAACACCAATACAAGTATATAATCCACAAGTATTAAATCAATGCAATGTTAGGAGTGACCATAACTTATACCGATCTAGGTACAGAGACCATGTAAAAACATATCAGTCAAATGTTTGTCATCAACAAGCTGCATTACATTATTTTATGTAGGATGAATCAACCACTTAAAGCCATACATTGGTTGCAAATTCCACATATAAGGACCCCTAGAAGAATCCCCATGAATATCAGAAGAGAGGACCGTAATGGAGTTACCTCTCTTGTTCTGGTAGCAGGTGAATTTTACCTGAAATAGTAAACCTGGTAGAATGGCCCATTGGACTAGAAAGACCTCCCAGTGTCAATTAAAATACTTGCAATAACTTGATAAGAGAGGAAAGGATATCTGGCAATAGAAAAACTTTTGAGAAATGGTCTCATGTATAAATACATAGGAGTGCACACAAAAAGGCCTTAAATTTGTTAAACAGTACCATGCTCCATTTTGGAAATTCAGGTCTCCTCTCCTGGGAGAGGCACTCAGACAGGTTCAGAAACATCTGCAATCCCTCTGAAGTGGTAAAATGTGTTAATTGCTTATCCTGAAACACCTGTGGTAGAAGGAATCTAATACAAAGCCAAAAAGCAGCATGTTTCCTTATCTACTTCATTAAAAAACTGAAATAGAGGGGGCGCGGGGCCTGACAGCCAAAATGGCCGGACGTGCTCTCTAAGAGCTCTTGCACTGGAGGGCACAAAAAACGATAATCCTGGCAAATCCAATCATGCCAAAAGCCCAAGGTGCCCAGAAAACGATAGAGAACCACACGAGGAACACAACGGTACCGGTCATGCATCACAAAGTTACACGAGCACAAGAACCGGCCATGCGGCCTACACTGCAGCGGAGTCCGAAACCTGGGGGAGGCGGCCGATCGCCCAGCAAGGGATCTGCTCGCAAGCGAGAATTGCAAGATGCCCAGCTACCCCCCCCTCTGGACCGGCGGGGGATATCCTGGTCCTCGCTGGGGGCGATTACCCCCACAACAAGACGCGAACAAGCGACAACACTTGCTGGCAAACGGGACTGTCAAGGCCACAACAAGATGGCGCCGCAGGCGCAACCCGCAACGAAAAGCTCCCCTGCCAAACCACCCGTTCACACACTGGACTTTTTTGAACGGCTCTGTACCAGCCTATGGTCTGGGCTCCGCAACAGGAGATGGCTCTTCAAGCAAGCGAGAAAAGAGGCAGCGGCATGGATTCGCCCTCCCACCCGGCGCCTCCTGAGTGGATGCCCGACCCGAGCCCCCAGAGCTGCCCTCAGGCGAAAACGAGGTGAGAGATCGGAATGGGGGAGAGTAGAGAATAGCCTCCCAGGCTCCAAAACTAGCCCTCACACATGGCGGCACGAGATTGCCACACATACCCGACCCACTCACCGCTCAGCAGCATTCGATGCCTCCGAACATCGAAACACGTCCCCACACTTATGGACGCAAGCTGAAAACCTGCACCAAGCACCTACCATCCCAGGGGCGACCCGACACAAACAGCAAGGATCTTACCAGAAGCAGGAGCTTCATCAAAACATATCCAGTCGTCCGGTGGAGGCTCCCTCACAGTCCGGGGATCAGATAGGCACCATACAAGAGCACAGAACTGCTGCCTATTGGCCGAGTCTCTTTTACCACATGACAGCTCTACACTCCAAACAGCCCGACCCTGAGAATGGGACAGTTAGCCTCTATGAACAATCGATGTACACCATCAGCTTGACGATCACCGGAGTTGGCTGAGCGAGTATTGTATACTGTGTGCTTACACATGCCATGAGTCCCCTATGAGCTTAATAACCATGTACCCTACTCACTATGTTTACTACAAGTTCAGTATAGTATAACCCAGAGGCATAAATGTTTTGCATGTTTCTCGTATCCAGATAGATACTGCTACCTTTTGCTTTTTCCTAGCATAGCACAACACTTACTTACATCTTGCCCAGCTAGCAAGACAGGGGGCACTTAAAAGCTCTTTCTATAGCCATAACCTGAGGCCAAATGTTATCAGTTGTTACTTGTTTATATGTTAAATCTCTTAAAGTGAACTGCATAAACCTATGCTTACACCCGACATACTAACAGACCCTAGCCTAATGCATTGTACGTTAACATGACTGTGTGGCTTGAGGCCATCTTGCCTTTGCCACACTATAAAATGGTGGTCGTACCCAGCGATTATACACGCAAGAAACTACTCCAGTTTATTCCCATAGTACTCAACACCAGACCAGGTGCAATTTTGTACAAGTTTCAGGGATCTGCTATTTGCTCAACCTATATGCAGGACTTTACTTTGATTTAAATTGTCGTTTGTTTTCACGTAGTCGAACTGCACAGTAGCTACTCGCACTAGAGCCGACCTCACCTATTATTATTATAAATTGTGCAAAAGTTAACAGTACCCCATTGTAATAATTGTCGTTGAAGCGTATTTGGATTGCTTTTGGGGCACCACATACGCGTTGTTATATCTATGTGCACTACAAAAATAAAGAATTAAAAAAAAAAAAAAAAAACTGAAATAGAGAATCCACAGTAGGCACTAGTTACTTACCCAGTACAACAATGCATTTGCTAGAATTGGGCTGTATTACATTACAGCGCAAAACAGACCTTAGATCATTTGTATATATTAAATCTACCAAGACTGTGAATAAATTGGGGTTATATAATAATACCAACCTGCATAAGATTATATGAATCACGTACATTGTGGATGTTTCTTAACAGCACCCTATGCACATATATATCAGTTACATATACTGAGTCTGTTTAAACAGTAATCATACATAGCCTACCTTTGCTATATACCGTGACAATGTGCCTGCACCCATATTAAGATTATATGAGTGAGATAAATTGGGGCTGTGTTTTCAACAGAACTTAATGCACATATAGCACTCACATATACTGAGGTTGTGACTAATAACCCACACATAGAACCATTATTAGAGTGGACTCATAGAGGATGTGTCTTATATAATTCACATATATTGTGTTTCCACTAATATATCAAGCATATAGTGAACAGATCCACTGAAGCAATGTCCACACCAACTTACATATAGAGCATGTAGAGGACATATACTGAGCCTCTGTTTCCAGAGCAAATGAACACAAACTGAGGCAGATACTTACGATCAACTCATACATAGACAATATAGTGGATATATATACTGAGGCTGTGTCCTCATAGTAACTCATACACAGAGCATATAGTGGGTACATATACTGAGGCTGTGTCCTCACAGTAACTCATACATATGGCCTATAGTAGATAAATATACTGAGGCAGTGTCCTCATAGTAATTCATACACAGAGCATATAGTGCATACATAAACTGAGGCTGTGTCTCCATAGTAACTTATATATATATATATATATATATATATATATATATCCTATAGTGGATACCAATACTGAGGCTATGTCCTCACAGTAACTCACACATAGAGCATATAGTGTATACATAAACTGAGGCAGCGTCCTCATTGTAACTCATACATAGAGCCTATAATGGATACATATACTGAGGCTGTCCCCATAGAAACTCACACAGAGCATATAGTGGATACATATACTGAGGCTGTCTCAATAGAACCTCCTATATATATCATATAGCGGATACATATACTGAGGCAGTATCCTAGTAACTCCTACATAGAGCATATAGTGGATACATATACTGAGGCCGTGTCCTTATAGTAACCCATACTGGACACACTGTTCATACGTTAGAGCATAAAGTGAAAACATACCGATGCTGTACCACCACCAGATTATGTATGGATACTGAGTCCCCGTGGTCTCATATGCAGTATATACTTCCACTTTCTGGAAAAGCCTGCTTATTTGCAATAATGCACAGATAACAGCAATCAATGCCACATATCTTGATAGAAACAAGTTTGTGTGGACTTAGAGTTAGGTTTTTAAAACCTATCATATACATGTGTGTACTGCAATCAGTCACCCAGGAAAGTTCTCTTACCTTGGATATTTCTCTGTCTTCAGGACTGTGAAATTCCAGCAGACTTTATACAGCCAGGATATCCATTATTAGCACTTTTTTTCCCCAATGCCTCATTGCATCAAAATAACTATTTTTTCACAATGCCTCCTTGCATTATCAGCACTCTTTTGCACCAAGCATCCTTTCATGTATAAACTTACCTAAAAGGCTCACCACACAAACCTCCTAAATGTGACCTATTTGTTAGAAGGAAGCCTAATGTAAGCAGCTGGGAGGGACTGAAAGAACAGAGACCCAGGTGCCTATACTAGTTTTAATCTAAATTACTAATTGTTATGTATTGAGGTTTATGCAGTCCACCTTCCAGTAGATGGCAGCATAGTGAAGTTATGCACTTGTTCTGTTGTGTTTAGTCTCTTTGGTGTTATGTCATTATGTGTGTGTACTGAAGTAAAGAGAAGTTCTGTTTTACTACAATGTCTGAGAGCCATTTGTAAATATATAACATGCTAATACACAAAACTGGCGACGAGGATGGGATTCCAATAAATGGACACTGCAGAATATATATAAAGGAAATGAAATCAGCCTCAGTGAGGAAGTAAAACCTTTTTTTTGAATACTTTATTCTACAAATATTTCCAGCATGGCTTCTCTGGGACACATGGAGGAATTTGATCTGGCTAATCCAGCCTCATGGTTAGTGTTTTTCCTGGAAGCTAATAAGGTGGTGGATGCTATTCAGAAGAGAGCTGTGTTACTGAGTGTTATTGGGTCCAAAACATTTGATATTGTCCGCTCACTGATATCTCCTGCTAAACCACAAGACTACTCATTTGAAGAAATACTGGCACTGTTAAAACATCATTTAGCACCCACCCCATCTGAAACAGTGAGGCGTTTCTATTTCAATAGACGAAATCAGAAACCAGGTGAAAGCATTGCAGCATACATTGCAGGACTGCGCAGGCTGTCTGAAAATTGCAATTTTGGTACCAGCTTAGAATCCTTGTTAAGGGACAGGCTTGTGTGTGGGGTGCAAGATGAAGCACTGCAGAGGAGACTGCTTGCAAGACAGAATTTAACTTTTATTATTGCACAAGAGGAAGCGCTTGCAAATGAGGCTGCATATGTCCATTCAAAAGAGATACAATCCTCCTCCAGCAAAGATAACTCACCTGAAATAAATCTAGTGAAGAAGACTGATGTTAAATCAATACACTGTTCACCACACACTGATGTCACAGCTCCATTTAAAGGAACTTGTTATAGTTGCGGTGGAAAACACAGGCGTAATACATGTCATTTTCTAAATGCAGTTTTCCACACATGTAAACGTACAGGTCACATACAGACAGTTTGCCAAAGTCAAGCCAGTGGAATTCAGACCAAATATAAGAATGTGAATAAAATACAAACCACAGCGCACTCTTTTAATACTCCACAAACCGTTTCAGATAGTGAAATGACTACAGGTGTTTACTCAAATGACTATGTGAATAAAGTGGAAAATTCACCATCAGGACTGAAGGTTTACACTGAAATTGTGCTTCAAGATGTTCCGTGCAAAATGGAAATAGATTCTGGGTGCGCATATTCTTTGATTTCAGAAGAGACATTTACATTGTTATGGCCTCATAATTCTCCTTCAATAGTACCTTGTGATATTCATCTCGTGGACTACAACAAACAGGCTGTGGATGTTAAAGGGGCTTGTTTTATACCAGTAAAATATGGTAAATTCAGAGGACATTTACGTTTAATAATTACTAAGGGACAAAGAGCAAGTTTGCTAGGTAGAGAGTGGTTTGAACCCTTAGGAATTTCATTAACTGGAGTTAATAATGTATCCACAGATATTCTACAGAATGTGATTGATAAATTTAGTGCAGTTTTTGAAGAAGGTCTTGGCATGTTTAAAGGCCCTCCTGTTTATTTTGTATTAGATTCAAAAGTACCCCCAATTCGTATGAAGCCTCGCAAAATTGCATTAGCTCTCAGACCAAAAATAGATGCTGAGATTATAAGTCTTGTGGAACAAGGCATACTTGAACCCATAACACACCCAAAGTGGTGTACACCCATAGTTCCGGTCATGAAACCAAATGGGGATGTCAGAATCTGTGCTGACTACAAATGTACAATAAATAAAGCGTTGCAAGAGCATCCCTATCAAATTCCAGCTGTTAATCAAATTCTTACTACTTTGGCAAAAGGAAAAGTATTTGCCAAGTTGGATATGGCTCAAGCCTACCAGCAGTTACCTGTGGATGATGAGGCTGCTGATGCACAAACGATAATAACACACAAAGGAGCTTTCCGAGCAAGACGTTTGCAGTTTAGAGTTTCCATTGCTCCTGGCATATTCCAGAATTTAATGGAGGACCTCTTATCTGGACTTCCAGGTGTAGTGCCTTATTTTGATGACGTTCTTATTGGAGCAGATTCTATACAGTCATTGGCTGCACAGCTGCAACTTGTTTTACAACGTTTTCTTGATGCTGGTCTAAAACTTAAAAAAGAAAAGTGTGTTTTTGGTGTAAGCAGCGTAGATTTCCTTGGTTACCGAGTTGACGCACAGGGCATTCATCCAACTGATTCTAAGGTTGAAGCTATCCATAGAGCTCCGGTTCCAACAAACAAACAAGAACTGCAAGCTTTCCTAGGGTTGCTTAATTTTTACCATTCTTTTCTGCCTGATAAAGCCACTGTTGCTGAACCTCTGCATCGTCTACTAGATAAAGATGCTCCATGGAAGTGGACTGACGTTCATACTACTGCTTTCAGCGCTGCTAAAAAACTGTTGTCTTCTGACAGTTTGCTTGTACACTATGATTTGGAGAAACCGCTCAACCTCACCTGCGATGCTTCTCCGTATGGCATAGGGGCTGTATTAAGCCACACTTTGAGAAATGGGGTTGAGGCTCCTATTGCGTTTTATTCACGGACTTTATCTACTACAGAGAGGAATTACGCCCAAATTGACAAGGAGGCTTTAGCTATTGTGTCCGGTGTAAAAAAGTTTCATGACTATTTGTATGGGCGGAGGTTTACTATTATAACAGATCATAAACCTTTACTGGGTCTGTTCACCAGCAATACTCCCACTCCTCAAATAATTTCACCACGCATGCTCAGGTGGTCCCTTCTGCTGAATGCCTATGATTGTGAGTTCAAGTATCGTCCTGGCAAGGATATCACACATGCTGATGGATTAAGCCGATTACCTTTGCCTTCTCCTGACTTCCTTGTTCCTCCTATGTCTGAGGTCCTCATGTTGGAATCCATTCCAAACCCTCCGTTACATGCAAGTGACATTGCTTGTATGTCTGCCAAGGATCCTTTGCTGTCCCGTGTGCTCAACTGGGTTTGGAGGGGGTGGCCAAAATCAAAAGTGGAAGACAAGTTCAAACCATTTGTAGTGCGCCAACATGAACTATCTGCCTATAAAGGGTGCCTATTATGGGGAAACAGAGTGGTAATTCCAAATGCAGGACAAGCTCGAGTATTGCATGCTCTTCATGAAGGACATCCTGGAATAGTTTGCATGAAAGCTTTAGCCAGAAGTTATGTTTGGTGGCCTAAAATGGATGAAGTTATTGAAAGGTGGGTGAAGAACTGTGTACCATGCCAATCTACTCGTCATGCTCCACCTAAAGCCTCAGTACATCCTTGGGAAGTGACTAGGTCACCTTGGTCCCGTTTACATATAGATTTTGCTGGCCCTTTTCACGGACAGATGTTTTTTTTAGTTGTTGACTCCTTTTCAAAATGGTTAGAAGTTGTTCCAGTTACATCTGCTACCTCAGTCACAGTCATAAAGATTCTAAGGAGGTTGTTTGCTACACATGGGTTGCCAGATACAATTGTGTCTGATAATGGAACACAATTTACCTCATCAGAATTCAAAATGTTCATGGCAAGTAATCTTATTCGACATGTTACTATTGCACCATTTCACCCATCATCAAATGGTCAAGCTGAGCGTATGGTTCAGACTACCAAAGACTCATTAAAGAGAATTATTGAAGGAGATTGGAATCGTAGACTTGCAAATTTCCTTCTGCAACAACATGTGACACCTTGCTCAAGCACCGGTAGTAGTCCAGCAGAGCTCCTTATGAACCGGCGTCTTAAAACTTGTTTGGATCGTTTACATCCTGATTTGACAACTGAGTTACAAGAGAAGCAAGAATTGCAATTCAATAAGAACTATAATGCTTCTACTGTCAGAGTATTTGCACCTGACAGTGATGTCTATGTCAGGAACTATGTTTCTGGACCTAAATGGATACCTGCAAAAGTACTTATGGCCACAGGACCTTTGTCATACAAAGTACGAATTCCTGATGGTAGAATATTACAAAGGCATGTCGATCAGATTCGGGAACGGAGTGATGAGATTGTGCCTGCTGCCGGTCCCAGTCATACTGGGTTTTCTGTGATACCAAATGATGTGGAACCACTGGATGATACAGGTCTCAGTTCTCCAGGAGTTGTTATTGAAGAACCAGTTCTGTGTGGTCCATCTGACAGAGCACAGGAAGAAGGGATGGGCACAACTGAAGGTCCAGGTGAAGCAGTTCCAAACACGGTTTTGGGGCGCCCAAGACGAAATATTAAACCTCCCAGTTATCTCAAAGTCTTTGAGGTCTAGGGGGGAGGAGTGTTATGTATTGAGGTTTATGCAGTCCACCTTCCAGTAGATGGCAGCATAGTGAAGTTATGCACTTGTTCTGTTGTGTTTAGTCTCTTTGGTGTTATGTCATTATGTGTGTGTACTGAAGTAAAGAGAAGTTCTGTTTTACTACAATGTCTGAGAGCCATTTGTAAATATATAACATGCTAATACACAAAACTAATGCACTTACCTGAACAGCTGCAGGCCTGTGTTTCAGCAGCAAAATGGGGATTTGATCAACTGACAGCCTAAACGGTTTAAACTATAGGCTTCCATCTGTACCCCATATGCCGTCCATCATCACCAGTGGGAGGAGGTTTAACCAACCCCATACAATGTGGAACACATATAAAAGGAATACCCAGGTAGTCACCTTATGGAAGTGCTGTGTACTGGGTCTTCAAGGATAACGGCTTAGACTCGGCTGGGCCTCATGTATGCAGTGGGCAGCTGTCATCCCCTCACGGAGAGAGATAGACCAGACTCCTGATTGCTGAAGGAGGTACCCAGGCTTGCAACTCTTATAGATGTGCTGTTTGCTGGGTCTTCAGGGGTAAATGCTTAGACTCAGCTGGGCCTCATGTTTGCAGTGGACTGCTGTCATCACTTCAGAGAGAGAGAGATAGGTCAGACCCCTGGTTTCTGAAGTAGGTACCCAGGCTGGCAATTCTTACATATGTGCTGTTTGCTGGGTCTTCAGGGATAAGAGGCTGAACCCTGGCCTGGCTTCATTTAGGCAGTATATCACATTCATCCCTTGAGTCGGTACCCGAGCTGGCCTGTTGCTGGGTCTTCAGAGATAAGAGGCTGAACCCAGGCCTGGTTTCCTGCAGGCAGTATATTACATTCATCCCCTGACGGGGTACCCAAGCTGGCCTGTTGCTGTGTCTTCAGGGATAAGAGGCTGAACCCTGGCATGCAGTGGACCATTTTCATCCCTTAAGGGAGAGGTTGGGTCCGACCCCCGATCACTAAAGGGGGTACCCAGGTTTGCAGTATTAACAATAGTGCGCTGCTGGGTCTTCAGGGCTTAGAGGCTAAACCCTGGCATGGCTACAAAAATATTGCCTGGTGAGCATAAAATAAAAATTCTAGGCCTGCATAAGCAGACTCCTTCCAAACTGCTGTGAAGGACAGGAAAAAAGACTGCCTGATGGGAAGGGGGAGGATCTATTTATACCAGTTTCAGAGTTCTATTTCCTGTCCTTTCTGCTGTGAGGGGAGGAGCTAACCCATGAGTAAATGCTGCCATGAATAATGTCAGGAAAAAGAGATTCTTAGTGTGGTTACCATGTCTAAATAGGGAGTTGTTGCTGCATTCATGGTATCAATGATTAAGAGGTCATATTTCCTCTATTGTACACCCCCAGACCACATGACTAAGACAACCGGGAACTCTGTTCTGGGCCTCCTTATGTTAAATCTGTAAATAAAGTACATACAGGGCCGTTTGAAGGAATTTGGGGGCCCCAAGCAAAATAGACATGGAGACCCCCCCCCTCCACGCCCTCCCCACCTTACGCACGCAAAGCCTACAGGAACCACAATAATTAACATACACCACCCCATAATTAATACACCCCCATAATATACACCCCCCATAATTAATCCACCCCCCCATAATTAATCCACCCCCCCATAATTAATCCACTCCCCCATAATATACACCCCCCCATAATTAATACACTCCCCCATAATTAATACACTCCCCCATAATTAATCCACCCCCCCATTATTAATACACCCCCATAATTAATATACACCCCCCCCCATAATTAATACACTCCCCCATAATTAATACACTCCCCCATAATTAATCCACCCCCCATAATTAATATACACCACCCCATTATTAATACACCCCCATAATTAATATACACCCCCCCATACTTAATACACCCCCATAATTAATATACCCCCCCATAATTAATATACCCCCCATAATTAATATACACCCCCATAATTAATATACCCCCATAATTATTATACACCCCCATAATTAATACACTCCCCCATAATTAATATACACCCCCATAATTAATACACTCCCCCATAATTAATATACACCACCCCATTATTAATACACCCTCATAATTAATATACACCCCCCCATACTTAATACACCCCCCATAATTAATATACACCCCCCATACTTAATATACACCCCCCATAATTAATATACACCCCCCATAATTAATATACACCCCCCATAATTAAGACACTCCCCCATAATTAATATACACCACCCCATTATTAATACACCCCCATAATTAATATACACCCCCCCATACTTAATACACCCCCCATAATTAATATACAGCCCCCCATAATTAATATACACCCCCCATAATTAATACACTCCCCCATAATTAATATACACCACCCCATTATTAATACACCCCCATAATTAATATACACCCCCCCATACTTAATACACCCCCCATAATTAATATACACCCCCATAATTAATACACTCCCCCAAATTTAATATACACCACCCCATTATTAATACACCCCCATAATTAATATACACCCCCCATACTTAATACACCCCCCATAATTAATATACACCCCCCATAATTAATATACACCCCCCATAATTAAGACACTCCCCCATAATTAATATACACCACCCCATTATTAATACACCCCCATAATTAATATACACCCCCCCATACTTAATACACCCCCCATAATTAATATACACCCCCCATAATTAATATACACCCCCCATAATTAATATACACCACCCCATTATTAATACACCCCCATAATTAATATACACCCCCCATACTTAATATACACCCCCCCATAATTAATATACACCCCCATAATTAATCCACCCCCCATAATTAATATACACCCCCCATAATTAATACACCCCCCCATAATTAATATACACCCCCCATAATTAATATACACCCCCCCATAATTAATACACCCCCTTTAATTAATTAAATAACATTACATAAATTACAAAAACGGGGGCGGGGCCTGACAGCCAAGATGGCCGGACGTGCTCTCTGAGAGCTCCTGCACCAACGGGCATAATAACGAGGTTTTTATAAAACCACATACTGCAAGCAGCACACAGAGCCCATAGAGAGATGCAGCACAACACACGGAACAGTTTGCCACCTTTTAAGCACCGACAAGCAAAGCAAAAGCCTGAACAGGCCATGCGGCCTACACAGAAATGGGGCCTGCGGCATGGGGGAGGCGGACGATCCTCCTGCACAGACCCCACCTGTAAGCGAGAAGAGGATGCTGCCCCGCGCCCCCCCCCTTTGGACCGGCGGGGGATATCCCGGTCCTCGCTGGGGCCGATTACCCCCACCACTCGAATTCACCACACGGATAGACCAACGGCTAACCAAGCCTGCAAGAGCCCAAGCAAGATGGCGGCTCGAGCGAGACCCACGCCAAAATGCACCCCCATGAAACCGCCCACACTAACCCCTGAATCTTTTAACCGGCTTTGCACCATCTTAAGGGCAAAACACCGCCTCCAGGGTCAGCCGTTCCGGCTAATTGTGAAGGGGATGGCGGCATGGATTCGTCCTGCCACCCGGCGCCGCTTGTGCAGCTATTCAGACCGTGCCCCCAGAGCAGCCTGCAGACGGAGAACGGACTGGCGACCCAAATGGTGGGAAACGAGAACAAGCCCTGCAAGCACCCACACTTACCCACACGCCTCGCTGAGCGGATCCACCAAACAGACCCATTTCAACTACTGCTTAGCAGCACCGACAACCGCTGACGTACGAGCCACAACCTGCTCGGGGACGACCACCGCTCACACCCAAGCCGGATGCCGGCACGGCAAGAACGCAGCCCTCACTCCAACCATGCATAAACCGGAGGGCCAAAAACCGAGTAGGTGGAACCTGCCGCAAACCATCACGAGGGGTTATAGGGTGAACTACCCCCTGAAGCACAATAGCGACATCAGTGCAGCTTGTAGAGCAGACCACAAAGCTCCAGGGCCATGGCCCGATGGACTAAACCGGCAAAGAGCCCACTCTCAGCCAGCAGAGGAAGGGACCCCAAGAGACTTTCCGGGCGGTGCCGTTCCAATACCGGCAGTAGGAGTAGGATGATCCCCACTGATACACGGCGACCTGACCTGTGGCCATGCAATTACAAACCTGCAGCCACAGGGGACTTTGTCCTGTGCCAAAAGCAACTTGCTTCTAATATGTGTAATACTAAAGGCTAGTGATTACATTGATTCCAACCCACTACACCATGCCACTGATAAGTATGCAGGTCTATAATGTACACAAATAATTTTTTAGTGTTCAATATTTTTCATCACATAGAGTCGCATTGTTTAATCACTTAGTTAATATCCTGCTGTAACAGTGGGCAGTCTTATATGTCATGGGGGGTCTAGGCTACAGCTGTTGGCCTTCGGGCGCTCTCACATGTTTTGTTTACTTGTACTCTCACAATCTAGATGTCTAAGCTAGTTAAAACTTATACGGAATATACGAATTCCCAGTCTCTCACGGCATAGGCAACAAGCGTGATGTAATACTAATAACCTAATTGTTTCAAATGTTCTTGTATGTACGTTCTCTGCACGAGCCATGTTTTTCCTCTTTTGTCCCTCTCCTACCTCTTCCTGTATGGAATGTGCGTTATGCTACCATCTTGAAAACTAAACGGCAACCTAAACTATCGTAAAACTATAATAACTATAAAAATGTGCCTGTATAACGTATGCCATGACTTGTACTACCTATGTTTACCGATTTTACTGGATGTCGCTGTTGTGGCGCATACCGGCTGCCTGTTTATTCTGTGCACACCCAAAATAAAGAATTAAAAAAAAAAAAAAAAATTACAAAAACACATAAATTACTACTCACGTTTTGATGATGCCTTCCCTCCGAGACAGACCACTGGATCCTTGCGCTGAAGATCCGTGAAGGCGGATTGATGGCGGCGCTGCGTACGGCGTCATCATGCCGCGTCCCAAAGACTCCTCCCCCTTCTCAAAGGTGCGGCTGAGCGCAGCGTGATGATTGGGGCCGGGGGGGCGACACATGACACGTGAAGTCATGGCACCCCCCTGGACAGTGGCACCCGGGGCGGGCCGCCCCCCCTGCCCCCCCCCGTCCTCCTTAGTACGCCACTGACGAGAAAGGAGTGCTGCAGCCGCCTGAGGCTCTCTATAGAGCGCTCAGGCGGCTGCAGCCTTATAGGAAGCACCGGCTCTGCTTGGGGCCCCAGGCCAGCTTGGGGCCCCAAGCAGTTGCTTGGTTTGCCTGTCGGGTAGCGACGGGCCTGAGTACATATAACATCAGTGCGCACGTGGCACTGGCTACACCTGCATGGTGAGGATGCTTTCTCCCCTGCCTCCCTCTCTGCTTTTGTGATCCATCCCAGTCTCCACACCACCCTACATTTGTTCATTTGTCCAATTTGTTTTCCCTCTAATATGCTCCTTCATTCTGTCCACCGCCACTCCCTCACCCTGGCTCAGACCTCTTGCATGTAGTCTGAGCCATTGAGAACAAATTATTTTCTTTGAGGAACATTTGTTTGGACCTGGCATCAGTTATGGCAGACAAGAGGAGGAAACCAGCGTGGGAGCTTTGCCCTCTGCTGAGTTCCAAGTATTGCTTCTTTTATGGTGTTTTTTTTTTTTAGGGGGGGGGGGGGGTTACTAATAGTAATACCGAAATAGAGCATTGTAGATTAAAACATATAATTTAAAAAAGGTCAGAGTAGCATTTAATGTTTCAGTACATGGACTCCATTCTATTATGAATTGCATAAACAATTATATTGCTTCACATGCTAAATTTACAGAGATTCTTGTTTTTTTTTTTTTATTGCTTTTTTAAAAGGGCACTCTAAGCTTTAAAACAACTATAGTGAAATGAAGTGGTTTTGGTGTATAGATTACACCTGTACAATCTCAGCACTCAGTTTTGCAGTCCTAGCCATGCCTTGACTGAGACTCACACAGCCTCCCTGAAAAACAAGTCTGATTTTTTATTTACCTTTCCTTATTGCATTATTCCGTATTTCATTTAGATGTTCTTATCTCCCCTCTCTTAATTACTTGCTAGAGACTTCAGCAGTCTCCTGTGTGTTTAAAGATCAATTAACAGACCAGGAAATGAGAACTTCTAAAGTAAAAACACTTTGTGGTGAGATCAGTATAAAATTAGTGTGAAAGTTTTTTTAAAGGATACTGTTAGAGTACTATCCAGGGGAGGTGTGTCTAGGGCTACATAAGCAAAGTAATTTTAATCCTAAATTAGATTAGAGTAGTGAGACTGCAGGGTAATAATTTATACACATATACTATCTCAGAAATCTAAAAGGTTTTTTTTTTTAAGTGACACTATAGGCACCCAGACTACTTCAGCTCATTGAAGTTGTCTGGGTATAGTATTCCTATTGCACTTAGTGCTGCAATGTATAACATTGCAGTTCCAGAGAAAATGCAATGTTTACATTGCAGCACTAAGTTTGCCTCCAAATCGCTGTTTATTAGTCCGATAACTAGTGCTGGATATCCTCACACTCTGCATGAGGACATCCAGCGACAGCTATATCCCCATAGGAAAGCATTGATTCACTGCTTTCTTATGGGGAGGCCTAATGCGCGTGATGCATTAGCCCTGCATGCAAATTAGTCCTGGCCTTTCTACACACAATAAATACAAATTTTAACATAGAACAGGTAGGAAATATATAATCAAGCATTTTGTTTTGAGGTATGTAGAGAGGGATCTCTTAAAGGACTTTAGGCTTAGGGAAGATTTTAAATTGTGCGGGAGGTCGTTCCACAATTGCGGTGCTCTGTAGGAGAACGAGGATCGGGCCGCTTTCTTTTTGTATTGAGGTAGACTAAATAAAGTGTTGGTACTGGAACAGAGATTATAGGAGGTGAGAACAGCTGAGGAGAGCATTTTGTTCAGGTAGGGCGGGAGTTTCCCAGAAAAGCTCTTAAACACAAGGCTGGAAAGATGAAGGGTGCGTCTGGATTCCAGCGACAGCCAGTTTAGTTCTTTTAGCATGTCATAATGGTGGGTCCTGTAATTACATTGTAGCACAAATCGGCAGAACGACTTATACAATGTATTGAGTTTATTAATGTGGGATTGCGGTGCAGATGCATATACTACATCCCAATAATCAATGATTGGCATCAGCATTTGCTGTACAATCTTTTTCTTTACTGTAGGACTTAGGCAGGATTTGTTTCTGTACAGGGCACCTAGTTTTGGGTAAAGTTTAGATGCAAGTTTTTCTATGTGGAGGCCAAAAGATTGTTTGGGGTCTAACATCATACCCAAGTATTTGAAAGAGTGGACTACGGTCAGTGTGCCATTTGAATTAGTTTTGATGGATTGGTGGGAATTGTGTAATTTAGGTACTGTTCCAAAGATCATTGTGACAATTTTGTCAGTGTTTAGGAAGAGTTAGTTTTTTGCGATCCACTTTTCTACCTCTGTAAACTGGTCTTGGAGCAAGCCTCAAGCTGCGGTAGATTGGATTTGTTCGCATAGATTATTGTGTCATCTGCGTACGTGTGTATATTTGAGGATTTGCAGACATTAGGCAGATCATTTATAAATAATGTAAATAGTAGGGGGCCGAGAATGGAACCTTGGGGGACACCACACGTGACTGGGAGAGGGAGGGAGTCGCTGTCAGAAATGGACACATATTGCGAGCGATCTGACACATACGATCGCAACCAGGTTAGCGAACAATCACCTATACCTGAGTTTTTGAGTTTGTACAGTAGAATGTCGTGGTCTACTGTGTGAAAGGACTTTGCAAAATCAAGGAAAATAGCTCCAGTTAGGTCTCCTTGTTCCATGTCAGTTTGGATGTCATTGCAAACTTTAAGAGGGCAGTTGTAGTGGAGTGATTCTGGCGAAAGCCAGATTGATCAGGGGTCAGATAGTTTGATTGTTGGTAGTACTCACATAGTTGGGTATGGACACATTTTTCTAAGATTTTTGACAATACCGGGAGCAATGATATTGGGCTATAGTTAGAAACTTTTATGGATAGGCACTACTCTTGCAGTCTTCTTTATAATATGTCTACAAGAATATGAACAAGTGCAAAAAAATAAAACACTTTGAAAAAGGGATAAATAAATGATCCTTCACATAATTCTTTTTAATTTGTACTACTACTATATGATTTTCTTATTTAAATATTTTTAAAAAAATAAAACAATTGAAATACCAGTACTATCTTGCTATGTTTTTGTGTTATTGTTGCTTGTTGTTTTAAGATTGTATGTTGAATCATTGATTTTTTTTCTATTGACCCCAAATATATATTACATTTATTAAACAGATAATTAATTCAATAAATTATGTAAAATCAGGAGCATCTTAGTCTGGTCTATCGGTCCTGATCTTATCCCATAAACATTTGTTCAGCAAGCATTTATGGAAGTTTTTAGAATATGTAGTTTGGTCTCTGTTGCAATTTCACTCACCGGATCTTATGAATGAACCTGCTGTTCAAGCGGATGGTAACCATACAGTGGCTACTAATTGATGGCACAGACTGAAAACAGGATTTATAATGTGACATGTCTTTATTTTGTAACAATCCTGGATTTAGTTGCTTGGTGCATTCTCCATAAATTGCCGAAATAGGAAGTCCACCCTTACACCATTAGTCTATGTGTAAGCATTTACTGATTTGTTGGTATTCCAAACCTTTTTTGCTGTTCTCATTTTAATTTTTAATATTAATATTTATGTGTTGCCATCTTCTTCATTAAATGCTCTTTGGAGAGCATCTTTAATAGAATGGGATTTTCTTTTCCATTTTCTTCCAACAAGGAAATAAATGTATGGGTTAATGCTGCTATTCAGTATTGTGCAATAAATACTGACAAACAACAAGCTGAGTTTCTCAATATCCCAGGGCACAATCTGGAAGTAAGTTAAAAACCACAAGAAGTCGATAGGGGTTACTGACAATACGAAGAATATGACAGAAGCAATAATTACAATATAAAGTCTTGGTGGATATTGCTGCCGGAATGTCTTTTTTAACTTGATTATCAGAATTAGACTAGAAAAGATCATCAAAGGAAGGCAGATACAAATGTCAGTGATAAAAACCATAATTCTAAGTCCAGTGCACGGATCAGTCTGATAGAAAAATTCTTTTTCTGAACAAATAATATTTTCAGCTATGCTTTTAGTGAAGCCGAAAATCCAAAAGAAAATATATAAACTAATATATAAAGAAGAAGACAAATTCCTAGAACAATGAACTTGGTACCACAAAGTCCAAACTGCAGAAATGCACCTTTCCATACTGATGGCTGTGAGGAAGAACATCCCAGAATAACGCGAGCCATTAAAAAATATTTCTGATACCTTCAAAAGGAGTTCCCTTCCTATGAATTTTTGGTTAACACCAACTTCATCATTAATATAAAGCAGCATGACTATAGCACAAAATACTAGATGGATAAAATCAGCTACTACAAGATTGATGATATAAACAATATACTTGTTTTTTTTCATTGTGAAGCAAGTATGCCTAAATACAATAGCATTTCCAATCATCCCAAAGAGGCAGAGAGCTACAGCAACTGATCCTAGGACTGCGATGTGGATGGCGTTTCCATTAAAATCTTCCTCTGTATTTTCTGTATCATTAATATTCACATCAGAAATGTTTGATTCCATGATTTGTCTTCATTTATTTTTCTCAAAAAGCCAGTATATCCCTTGAAACAAAAACAAAATAGGTTAGATGTGGCTGCTATACATTTTTTTTTTTTAAATGTCTAAGAATTGCTGTCTAAAATATTGCTATACAGTACTACAAACAAGCCTGTTAAATGTCATATGTAATTTTATTTTAATAAACAACCTCACCTAAACACATTATAAAAATCTCCCTAAACTCAGGTAGACATATTTGTGGGAGTTACACTCCTAAATGACAACGGCTGTTTTTTTTAATGACAGTAGCTGCCAGTGCCAGCCGAGACTATAACAACCACTAAACTAAGGCAGCCCTGTTCCATGCTGTGAAGTCATTTGCTTAATCTCTACATACCATATTTTTCACATTATATCAAGTTCATATTATATATGCTATATATTATATCTTTATCTATCAAACAATTTATTTACTCAATGAAAGGAAAATAAGCTATATATGTACAATCTCAGTTTTTACTCTGAGCCACGATAAAACACACATATATTTGTAGTCGGGGACAAAAGCCGTATACATGATAAGTTAGATATATGAGCAAGTCGGTTGTGGTGTGCCGAAACCAACGTATCCGGTAGGCCTGTAATAAAAGAGGGCAAAAAGTTGAATAAGATACCTTATTACATATCTTTACGTTGCAAGATTTGTAAAGGCTTGTCTTACTCAACTCTAGCTCTGGTTGTGGTATGTATCTAGTAATATACTGTGCATTTCCAGCGTCCTAATGTTTATGGTGTGAGCAGGGACATTTGTCTGGAAGCAGCTGATGCTGCCCTGATTCTGGAGGAATGTCCCAAAAAGGCATTGGGGTTGAGTCCCCGTCTAGTTAATAGGGTTCTGAGGTACATTATGAATTTAGCTGTAGTGAGTGGTTTGCCCTGCAGTTAAATAGAGGCATATTGAGATTTGGTCCAGTGAGTGATAACCTGTAAAGGTCTGACATTTTGACCGGCACCTTATTGTCCGTAGGATAGTCCTTATATCCCTACGTACTACATATGGTAAGAGGATGTGAACTGTTTGGTACTAGGATAGGCACTTAAGATATGGTGTTGTATTCCAGCCAGGTAAGTTTTGTAGTGTTAAGAGAGATTTTTAAATTGTGTGGGCAAAAAGGAGAGGCGTGTCGCAATGGCAACTAGTGAACGAATATCGGTATTATGGTAATCGGTGGTAAACTTGTTGTAAAGGTGAAATCTCTATTGTATGCTTGTGATGTATAATCAGAGAGGGCAGCTCAATCCAGAAATCTGCCAAATGCCATGAGGCGAGTTAGTGCAGGATTAAGCCATGGGATGTGGGTATAGCCAGCTGCTTTATTGTCAGTGAAGCACTTGACAGGTTCCCCTATCCACTCATACTTTCCCAGGCCTTGTAGGCGGCCACTAGGGGGTAGATTCCAAAGAAATGTTGAGGAGGAATGGAAAGATTATTTTTTCTTTTTTTTTTTTATTCCAGTCTCAACTGGCCAGGCATCTCAGAACCAAAAGCCACCAAATTGGCTGTGAAATCAGTGTGCGCGGACCATGTAACTGGGAAATGATGAGAAATGAATAACCTGGCCTCCTATTCCAGTGTGATATGAACCTGAGCCATATGTGTAGGTCTGCTTACAACTAGTGCCAGAATGCAACTGTTGGTAGGGAGAAGACTCAGCGGTCGGTAAATAAATGTGCAGAATAATTATCATGGCGAACTTCAATGTGCCCAGTAGGACTGTAGATCCATTCTCCCTCCCCCCCCCCCCAAGTGTTCTTCAGAAGAAAAGGTTCCCCGGACTCTGATGCACTGTACCTTCTCTGTAGGTGGACATGTTCTGTAGTGTATTAGTGTCAAGATGAATGCCTAAGAAGGTCAGTTGTGGAAGTGGAACCCCTAGTGATGAAAAGTTCCATTGTCTTGTGAATACTAACCAGAGCGGAGTGAGGGTGTTCTATCGCGAGGAAGTTATCTATGATAACGGGTGACTGCAGGACATTCGCTAATATTAAGTGTTAGTCAACATAGTGTGTTAGCAAATAAGACAAACAGCTTGGGGTTACTCTTTGCTCTAAAAGTTACACGTGTGGGAAAGTCATGACAATCCCTCCATAAAATGCCACTAACATGCCCTCGGGATGGCTGAATACGTAGAAGGAAATGTCTGTCTTGCCCACCCAAGCTCCAGTCAACCCCTTTGGCATAGTGCTGGGAGAATTATTTAGAGGAAATCAATGAGTTGAGGCTAGGGGTGGGTAATTAATATGGTTGTCAAATACCTTCTTAAGTAACGTGATTGTGTTGCGGGGTCTATTATTGTGGACTGAAGGTTCTGACACTCGTGAATACCGGACAGGAGTGTGACCAGACCTGTGTGGAACTGGTGTGTGGAAACCTTGATGTAGAAGTCGACTGAGTGACGGAAAGGGTGTGCTTAGAGGTAAAACTCCAGGTTGTCGATGCAAACCTTTTCTATGGTGAGGAGAAGTAGAGCCACTTATGTCACGAAAGTCTAAAGGCTAGGATGAATTCTGGGATAGTGAGTTTCTGATTGAGTCTGGGATTCTAGTGTATAGAACAACATACATATCATCGTAGTAGTAAGACTTGTACTCTAAGACATCGTGGGAGGCAATCAGTAAGGAGACTAAAATGAACCTTTCCAGATGTCTTTGTGTATGGTCAGGGACACAACATATGAGGGAGTAATAATGTAAACCGATGTGCTAGGGGCGTTTTTTTTTAAGGATAACATAACCAGGAGAGGGATTTGGGAGTCCTGTGGCTGGGATGTGTGTCAGTGCCTGAGGAGATTCCAGTCTCTGTAGTCCATCGTTGATGGAGGCAAGTAGCATGGATATCAACTGTTTGACTTCATGTGATTTGGCCTAGTGGGCAGGGGCCACTGAAAGGTGTGGCAAGAACGTTGGCCTCTCGGGGACTGTAAAAAGAGTCAATATAAAAGGTCATGCTGGGTGAGGCCCTAGCTCGTAACCTGGAGAGGTTGATGTGAGGCGTTAGCTATGTGTTGGGCCGAGGGGCGTATACCTCCATATGCGGATAATGATGGGTGTTGGCCTCACGGAAGTGATAATGATGAGGCTAGTTACTGACATAGCTGGGTACCAGGCTGCCAGTTGACATACCGGATCTGAGAATGGGACAGATGATGGGTAGTAGCGAGGTGGGTAAACCTACCTTGCTTGGGGTAGAATGTGGTTTCCTTGCCAGAGGAATGAGATATCGGAGAACCTAAATGGAAATGATGGTGGGAGGCAAGTTGGAACTGGAATTGGGCTTGACATACTGTGAACGAAATACACATAATCGGGGTGGTTGTTCTTAAGGCTGGTATATGAATAGATAACCTGAGGATAGGTATATGAATAGGTAACCTGAGGACATCGTTGTTACAATCCTGACCCTACGATGGTGGGTACAAGATTCATAGGACATAAATCAAATATCCCTATAAGTGAGTAGGGTTAGGATCCTAGGCCACTACCAGAGACCATGGGGAGTGTTTAACCAATACTGCGACAATAGTGGGGGATAGGCAGAGTCATGAGTGACCGCTAATTGGTCCTGTGACTTCTGTAGCTAAAATACATATAGGGGGATATGGAATACCAAGCTATGAGGGCAGTTTTGAGCTATCCCGGTACTGGTACAGGAAACAAATGACTTGACCCGGAAGCTTGTGGTGAGGTGAGAGGTCAGCTATGCAGCTGGAAAGTACCCAGACTTGGTGGACACGGAGGTTTGGTCCAGGAAAAGGCCTGGGAAGCCGGTAAGGGGTCTCATAGCGCCGGCGGGAACGAGTTCTGGAGAGGAGGTGAGTAGTCTCTGACTGTGGCTGGAACAGCATGATGGGAGTTGTTGGAGCAGGGAGAACTTGGTCTGATCGGCGTGGGAGTCTCTGACCGCATGTGGCTGGAACAGCGTGATGGGAGTTGTTGGAGCAGGGAGAACTTGGTCCGATCATCGTGGGAGTCTCTGCCCGCATGTGGCTGGAACAGCAGGATGGGAGTTGTTGGAGCAGGGAAAAACTTTGTCCGATCGGCGTGGAAGCCACAGTAGGCCCAGACCAGCTTGTTTGGAGTTTTAGGCAGTCTGTGTCGATGCCCTTTGAACCGGAAGTAGTCATGAACCAGCCCTGTGGTGTGGTATATATATATATATATATATATATATATATATATATATATATATATAAAAATAAAGAGAACACTTAAACAACACAATGTAACTCCAAGTCAATCACACTTCTGTGAAATCAAACTGTCCACTTAGGAAGCAACACTGAGTGACAATCAATTTCACATGCTGTTGTGCAAATGGGATAGACAGCAGGTGGACACCCCCCAATAGAGGAGTGGTTCTGCAGGTGGTGATCACAGACCACTTCTCAGTTCCTATGCTTCCTGGCTGATGTTTTGGTCACTTTTGAATGCTGGCGGTGCTTTCACTCTAGTGGTAGCATGAGACGGAGTCGACAACCCAAACAAGTGGCTCAGGTAATGCAGCTCATCCAGGATGGCACATCAATGCGAGCTGTGGCAAGAAGGTTTGCTGTGTCTGTCAGCATAGTGGCCAGAGCATGGAGGCGCTACCAAGAGACAGGCCAGTACATCAGGAGACGTGGAGGAGGCCGTAGGAGGGCAACAACCCAGCAGCAGGGCCGCTACCTCCGCCTTTGTGCAAGGAGGAACAGGAGGAGCACTGACAGAGCCCTGCAAAATGACCTCCAGCAGGCCACAAATGTGCATGTGTCTGCTCAAACGGTCAGAAACAGACTCCATGAGGGTGGTATGAGGACCCGATGTCCACAGGTTGGGGTTGTGCTTACAGCCCAACACCATGCAGGACGTTTGGCATTTGCCAGAGAACACCAAGATTGGCAAATTCGCCACTGGCACCCTTTGCTCTTCACAGATGAAAGCAGGTTCACACTGAGCACATGTGACAGAGTCTGGAGATGCCATGGAGAACGTTCTGCTGCCTGCAACATCCTCCAGCCTGACCGGTTTGGCAGTGGGTCAGTGAGGGTGTGGGGTGGAATTTCTTTGGGGGGCCGCACAGCCCTCCATGTGCTCGCCAGAGGTAGCCTGACTGCCATTAGGTACTGAGATGAGATCCTTAGACCCCTTGTGAGATCTGATGCTGGTACGGTTGTCCCTGGGTTCCTCCTAATGCAAGACAATGCTAGACCTCATGTGGCTGGAGTGTGTCAGCAGTTCCTGCAAGACGAAGGCATTGATGCTATGGACTGGCCCGCCCGTTCCATAGACCTGAATCCAATTGAGCACAGCTCAGACATCATGTCTCGCTCCATCCACCAACGTCACTTTGCACCACAGACTGTCCAGGAGTTGGCAGATGCTTTAGTCCAGGTCTGGGATGAGATCCCTCACAAGATCATTCGCCACCTCATCAGGAGTATGCACAGGCGTTGTAGGGAGGTAATACAGGCACGTGGAGGCCACACACACACACTACTGTGCCTCATTTTTGGCTTGACTGGTGTGCAGATTTTTGTTTAACATTGCATTCGTTATCCACAGACTACAGGTGGAAGGGGTTTTCAATCACAATTTTTCCCCACCATAACCTATTTGGATTTTGCTTCCCAAGCACTACCAAGCCTCAATAAGCAAACCAGTAACCAACCTCATGCTGACGAGTTGCATTAACAACGAAACAGCTGTCCATGAGTGGTTCACTGGTTTTGCATCTTTTCCTATATTGTGTTTCAAGCTGTTGTATACAGCAAACCCAGATTAAAAGGAATCCATGTTTAAAATGGAATGAGGCAAAAATGTGATTCTTTGTTAAACTATTATACGAAAAAAATGACTGCAGGCTTAGATACAACTAACCCTAGAGTCAAAGGGGGAGGACTAAATGGGCAGCAAATATTGGGCCTAACCCAGAAAGATGATTAAATAGAAAGAGTTCCCACGAGTCAGGGCGTTCTGGAGGGGAGAACGAGAGTCCCACCCCCAAAATCCATGAAACGAGGGTGTGCCCATGTACAATGGTAAATAGTATAGATCCCCTGGTATGAGGAGTAAAACAATTTATCTTTAATAGAACAACATATAATAAAAAATAAGTAGAGAATGAGTTGCTGCACCCTAAATAAGGTGGGAAAAAGTCAAACCAACGTGAAAAAGAGTGCTCTATATCCTGGGTATGAGTCTTGGCTAGGGTCTAGCTTGTGAGACTAGATTAACTTGATAGAAAATTCATAGCGTAAATAAGTGTCAGTATGGACGATACTATAGGGCAATTTAGACCAGTGCATATATCTTAGGGTTAGCCGGTATACAGGTTCACATAGAGAACATATAAATAGTGAATATCTGCATATGTAGTTCAGAACCACTATTATGGGAGAGACAGAAAGCAGACAGAGTGTCCTCCCTGTAGTCTGACTCAGAGCTATGTACTTATTTAGTAGAGGGTACTCAGATGCTATTCGCAGAAAAAAAAGTAAACAGGAATAGTTACAATGTGGAGAGATAAATCCCTTAGGCTGGGTCTTATTATTAAGTTCCCCCACATATGTAGCTTCCTTGAAGCCTCAATCTGCAGATATTATAGATAGCTGAAAGAACCCCTGTACACAATAGGACAGGAAAGAAAAAAGTAAACAGTATCTTTCCCCTTAAACGTGCACTATTAATATCCCCATAGGTAATTGTCAAAATGGGGACACATTGTTGCACTAGTAGATAGCTATGTGCTAGGAGAAATACAAAATGTATTAAATAGTTGCTATTACTTCTGCTAACCCGGTAAAGGAGTCAATAGAATCTATGGTAAACCCTATGTTATAGTATCCATCTCACAGAAAGCATTAAACCTAGACGTCCAAGAACTAACTACCCATAGTGATTAAAAAAAATATCCTGAGTCTAGCATCCTACTCAGCGTCCTACTCGATGCGCGTTTTGGCGCTATGTGGCGCCTTTGTCAAGAGTGGTAAAGTGACTCAGAACCCGCGGGGGTTTTGAAGGATAAAAAGCCTGCCCCTCGCGTGACGTCATGTGGCCAATCATATGCCGCCACATCACACCTCGTGTGTCACCACGTCCCGTGACGTCATGTGACCAATCCTGTGTCGCCACGTCATGGGAGGGTAGGAGCTAAAGGATTGCTCGATTGAGCAAAAGATGCCGACCGGGGGGAATCTGTGTGTAACCATAGGCATCAGGAGAAACGCTTGATTAGCCTATGTATTCCCAATAACAAAGATAAAGTGAAGAAAATGTACATTGAATAAAGTATATGGTTAAAGAATAATAATAAAAAAGGGTAATATGTAC
The DNA here is from genome assembly GCF_036172605.1 of Pelobates fuscus. Taxonomy (NCBI): domain Eukaryota; kingdom Metazoa; phylum Chordata; class Amphibia; order Anura; family Pelobatidae; genus Pelobates; species Pelobates fuscus. The sequence goes on along the minus strand of NC_086320.1, from coordinate 169,635,789 downwards.
TTAGTAACCATGGGGAGTTTAAATAAATCAGAAAATACCAAATGTGATAATAAAGAAAAACTATACATATATACATTTGCATATGGTCTTACTGTATAAATATATATATATATATTCTGGACTAAGGTATTTCAAAGCAGGGGGGAAGGAGAATCCCTCATTTAGATCTATTTAGACCCAAATGTAGTAATAGGAAAATCTATACCTATACATATAATTATACACATATTTGTCTTACCGTATAGATATATGTATATTCTTATCAAAGGAATTTATAAAAAGGGGGAGAAAGAGAATCCCTCATTTAGACCTTTTGGACTCAAAGTTCTAAGTTGATAAATCCAAAAGCATTCTCTTTGTCTAAGGAATTTATCATAATCTCCTCGTCTGGGATTCCTTTTGACCAGTTCCAGACCACAAAATCGTAACCCCTTAGGGATCTTATATGTTGCTGTATTCTTTTTTTAAAAGGGCGAAACATTTTGCCCACGTACTTTTTATTGCACTCACAGGTCAATAGGTATACAACACCTGATGTGTTGCAATTGAAGAAGGAGGTTATAGCAAAAGCCTCCTTCTCCGAACGGTCTTTTACTATTTTTGAGTCTCTTTTAATGAATTTACATGAGATGCATCTCCCACATCCATAGGTTCCAACTAAAGGGGACTGGAGCCAAGTTGTGGGAGGTGGTCCAGTTTTTAAATGGCTAGGAGCTAAAAGATCACGTAAATTTTTGCCTCTGCGAGCCGTGATCGAGACGTTTGGGGTTAGTACTTCTTGAAGATGTGGATGACCAGTTAGCAGTGGCCAAAAACGTCTGAGAGAGCTTTTAATATTCTCCCAGCCTGCATCATAGGTGGCGATTAGGCGTATATTCCTCATAGGGTTCTCTAGTGGTTTTTGGGTGTCACTACGCAGTCCCCCTAACTTGATGGTAGTATCTGTTTTTAAATGTAAAATAGTTATGTGTAAGTATATACTCGAGGAGTTCCAAGCAAAAGGTAGTGTGGGTCCTGGCAGACTCACCTCGTTGTTCTAGAAAGTGGCATATATGCCATTCCAATGGGGGAACGATGAATATAAAGCCTCTATGTCTAAGCTGCATAGTTTGTCTAAAGGTGGTACCTCAAGGTTATCTAGAAGTGCGAGGGTCTGCTTCGTATCCTGAAGGTAAGAGGGAAGATTCTCAACAAATGGTCTTGGAATTTTGTCCATATAGATACTCCCGTTCTGAGTCAAGTTCTCTATGCCCGACATGATAGGGCGACCCGGTGGGGAGATCATGCTCTTGTGTACTTTGGGTAGGCAGTAGAAGGTTGCTATCTTGGGGTGGCGGTTGAGGATGAATTCGTATTCATCCCCTGATAGCACCCCTCTGCTGCGGCCCTTATCTAGAATCTCCTTGTATTTTATCAGAAAGTCATTAGTGGGGTCTGACCCTAGATTTTTTTATGTGTTTACATCTTCCAGAACGTTGAGGACCATGTTTACATAGTCTGTGAGGTTCATCATGACAATATTACCGCCTTCATCCGCGGGTTTTATGATGATTTCAGTATTATTTTTGAGGGACTTTAGAGCTAGTTGTTCCCTTCTAGACAAATTCATATTGGGATACCTAGTGCCCAATTTATCGATTTCGTTTTTCATGATTTCTAGAAATAAATCAATATTTCTATAGTTTCATAGATGCGGGGTGAATTTACTTTTAGGTTTACGGTCGGTGTATCTTGGATGGATTATCTCATTGTTTTCTTCCCATAAATCCATGAGAGTCATGAGACATTCATATTCTCTATTAGACATGCCATGAGATTTAGCTTTCTTTTTCTTATTAATGTCATGGAATTTATGTAGAGCGAGTTTCCTTGCAAACAGATGCAAGTCTTTAACCCACACAAATTTGTTAAGGGGGGGGGGGGGGGGGGGTACAGGTACGAAGGAAAGCCCTTTCTCTAGTAATGAAAGATGGTCATTGTTAAGGGCATGTTTAGAGAAATTAATGACTCTTAGGTCCAAGTTTGAACCATTTTTATGGGTCAAAACCTTCTCCTGCCATAGCTCCTTCCTCTGTTTCCCTCTCTGTTCCGTGTGGGATATCTGATTTTTCGGGTTTGTATGCCATCCATATGGCTCATCTCTAAAAAATTCACCCCTTTTTTAAGTATTCCCTTAGGGTTAGTATATGTAGGGACTGTTGAGGTCTGTGGTTGGTGGTCAGTTTGTGATCCACTATCTGTGTCAGTATCTGTGTCAGAGGGCTCGTAGTCTGATGTTAGGTAATTATCACAGTTGGTTCTTACCCTGCGGTTAAATTGTTGGTAAACTCTGTTAGTTTGATAGTCTCTTGAGTCCCTAACAAATTTCTGGTGCTTACGTATTTTAATATTGTTTTGGAATTTATCTAGGTTATTTTTTAATCTAGTTTCAAACTGAGTAAAGCCTAAGGGATTTATCTATCCACATTGTAACTATTCCCGTTTACTTTTTTTCTGCGAATAGCATCTGAGTACCCTCTACTAAATAAGTACATAGCTCTGAGTCAGACTACAGGGAGGACACTCTGTCTGCTTTCTGTCTCTCCCATAATAGTGGTTCTGAACTACATATGCAGGTATTCACTATTTATATGTTCTCTATGTGAACCTGTATACCGGCTAACCCTAAGATATATGCACTGGTCTAAATTGCCCTATAGTATCGTCCATACTGACACTTATTTACGCTATGAATTTTCTATCAAGTTAATCTAGTCTCACAAGCTAGACCCTAGCCAAGACTCATACCCAGGATATAGAGCACTCTTTTTCACAGTGGTTTGAATTTTTTCCACCTTATTTAGGGTGCAGCAACTCATTCTCTACTTATTTTTTATTATATGTTGTTCTATTAAAGATTTATTGTTTTACTCCTCATACCAGGGGATCTATGAATTTTGGGGGTGGGACTCTCGTTCTCCCCTCCAGAACGCCCTGACTCGTGGGAACTCTTTCTATTTATTCTTTGTTAAACTAATTTGCATATGCCCACCCAGAATCCTTTGCGGTTGTAACATCGCTACAGTTATGAGATTTCTGTGGGAAAAGCAAGTCTTATGGCTTGACTGGTGTGCAGATTTTTGTTTAACATTGTATTCATTATCCACAGACTTCAGGTGGAAGGGGTTTTCAATCACAATTTTTCCCCACCATAACTTATTTGGATTATGATAGAGATATCTATCTATATATGTATATATATATATATATATATATATATACACACATATATATACATATATATATATATATATATATATATATATATATATATATAAATACCAATAAATCTTGCACTCCACCCAAAATAAAGTGATATAATGCCTGGTGCTTAATGCAAACATAGAAGTATAAAAAAAGGTGAAGATGGAAAGCACTCCAAGGACTTTGTTAAAATATAACCTTTATTTGATTTCCAAAATAAAATGGTCAACGTTTCAGCCTGATACACTCAGGCTTTCCTCAGGACACACCATACAAAAAACAATAACCCAATATATAGCATAAAACATAACGCTTACTTACCCCCACCTGTGTAGCATCGGACTCCCAGGACGACCGGAACGAGACTGCCGCGGGCTGATGACGTGAGTCCCAAGCCACGTGGTGTCGCGCTCAATGACGCGACCCGGAGTCGTTGCCATGGATACCTACATATACAAATCGTAAAAAACATTAAAAACAACCCTCTAAGTTGTATCATGATGAAAGCTGCAACTATATTGTTGATAGGGATCCTGAGTGGGCATATGTATATTCAGATGGCAATAATAGGATAGAAATGGAACCTTTAGACATACTCTAATTCAGTATAACCACATTCTGATGCTAATAACTACAGTGAAGATAATAATAGTGGTACTGTGTGGGCATATATATAGATTAATGCCAAAAAGATACACAGATGGATTTAAATATCCCTTCTGTGTACTGCATAGATATAATAACAATTAAGTAATTAAAAGGAAAACTGGCAATATTTTATAATGACCGCCATAATGCTGCAGCCAGACCAAAAACGGACTCCTACTCCCATGATTCATATCCTATAGAAAACTCTAATTTATATAACATTGGATGCATATTGTTAATAAAACAGTGATATTTTAACTAAAGAATAAACTTAAATAGAAAATGCAGAATATACATCCTAAATCAGCATCAGACATTTGTTGTTTCCATACCAAGGAAATACCATTATAATGCACAATAAAAATTAATCGCGCTCAGTAATCTACTCCAAAAAAATTAATTGTAACCATAAAACAATCAAAATAAATAGATCACTCTGTTTATCTCCTAACTATTTCAAACAATATGGAGGATTAACCCCTTAATATGATCTCAAGAGGAATATAGCTGGGGATGACTTACTAATAAGATAATATTGCCTTAATCCAATTGAAGGTCAAAATTTTAACAAAGTCTATCCCACTGGAATGTAACCAAACCGCACCCATTTATAAAGTTCTGTAGAATGGGAGCCTAACATATGGATATAAAAAATAAAAATAAATAATGAACATTCCTAATTCCAAACAATAAAGACCGAATGCCATTTATACCAAGTCACTAAAGGTAAGTGATCGGCCTCTCCCCCAGGGTGGGCTCACAATCACCCCTTAATCGTGAACACCAATCACTGTATATAATACAAAATGGTAAAGTGGAGAAATCTGAACATGTATGCCTATCCCCCAGGGTGGGCATCACATGTTATCCACATATTATAGAAATGCCGATAGGTTGTATTTCTCATTAAGACCGTTTGGATATACGGTTTTCAAAGTCCTTATCCAAAAAAGTTCACGTTGGAGTAACATTTTCTTCCTATCCCCTCCTCTTCGTGGAACTGGAATATGATCAATGGCCATCAATTTTAAAGTTGGTAACGTATGTCCTTGTTCCAAAAAATGTTTTGCCACAGGAAGGTCTGACTTCTGGTCCCTATAGGCCACTCTTATACTTGACCTATGGTTTTGAATACGTTCACGTAAGGGTAGGTCAGTTTTACCAATGTACGTTAACCCAATCCATGGCAACGACTCCGGGTCGCGTCATTGAGCGCGACACCACGTGGCTTGGGACTCACGTCATCAGCCTGCGGCAGTCTCGTTCCGGTCGTCCTGGGAGTCGGATGCTACACAGGTGGGGGTAAGTAAGCATTATGTTTTATGCTATATATTGGGTTATTGTTTTTTGTATGGTGTGTCCTGAGGAAAGCCTGAGTGTATCAGGCTGAAACGTTGACCATTTTATTTTGGAGATCAAATAAAGGTTATATTTTAACGAAGTCCTTGGAGTGCTTTCCATCTTCACCTTTTATATATATATATATATATATATATATACACACACACACACACACACTTTTGGGGGGTTTTTAGGCAACAATAATGGAGGGTTTAGTTACAGTATATGATCATACAATGCATAAGCCTGCAACAATGTCAATGTACCCCAACTTTGGCATAAAAACACTCCAAAGGATTGTCAGCCCTCCTGGGACTTATCAATTAGAACTTAACTATATATATATATATTATATTTATTTATTTTTAAATTCTAAAATTAATGTGAATGTATCCATAGTATTTCTCTAATTGTCATGCCACCCAATTACACTTCAAAACACCAAAGAACAACAATTGTAAATGCCTGTAAACATTTCTGGATGGAGTGAGTGCTGCAGCAATGAATGCATTCTAACCTTTTTCAATGTCACGGTTCTTTCTGCAATGTAGAATGACATATAGGAAGTGAGACTATATATGTATATATTTAATATGACTTAATTCTCCACAAGTCCCATCAAAAAATGTTTTCATTTGGTTGAAAAGGTAGAAAAAGTAAATAAAGATATGACTTATAAAGGAAAACACAATGTTAAATGAAAGACATAACTTACAAGTGCCTTGTTTCATTTAGGATATACTTCATCTAGGTATCTCTTCTGTGTTCAACTTTAAAGCTGACAATTCTTTATATTGTATGTATAATTCAAATACAACTTGATAAACCAGTGTTTAAGGTGTAATGACTTTATGATGTTATAATGAGTCATATAAGTAATTTTGTAAGCAGTGTGTCATGACTAGTGATGGTGCAATAATTGGGAGCAGGATCAGACTGGCCATCTCCCCACCCCCACACACAATATAGACCCAATGTAACCAAACACATCTACATAGACACTGCACCCATATATATACACTGCAAACCTACTTACACACTGCAAACCTACATACACACTGCAAACCTACATACACACTGCAAACCTACATACACACTGCTCTGTTACATACACTGCAACCCCCACACACACTGCACACCTACACACACACTGTACCCCCACATACACACTGCATCCCTTCACACTCACTGCACCCTTACATACACACTGCACCTGTCAAACATACTGCACCCCTCACACAAGGTGCACCCCCTACAAAAACAGTGCACTCCTCACACACACTGCACTCCTACTTACACTGCACACACTACATCACCTGTAGACACTACATCCTTTATACACACACTGCACCACCTATACACACACTACATACCTGACATACACACTACATCCCCTATTACACTCTGGATCTTCTATGCACACACTAGAGCCCATGAAAAAACAAAACACACACTCTTTACAGCCCCTGCACACACTACGTCACTTATACACACATACTACAGCTCATATACACAAACTCGCTGCGGGTGTGCTTGTCATTTGTGCTGATCCTGCCCCCTGTAAAAAAAAATAAAAATAAAGTTAAATTAAAATCCCACCCCCCTTTACCCTGTTTAATAAAAAATTGTAGATTATGCTAACGTAGTGTACCTATAATCTTAATTTTAATAATGACAGGAGGCGAGTATTTTGCATAACTTTCTTTACTTTATGCTTCCAGCAGCACAAGTCAATCAGAAACTTTAAACCAATCAGTAACAGGCATCACATCCATATATAAAGCCCTGACAGTCACATGATTTCCTCTTTCTTTGCTGCTTCCAGCCAAGGCACAGGTCAGAGTATTATGCTCTCAACTGCTTTCTGTCTATAGTGCTATTTTAACTTGTATTTGTACCTTTAAGTTATACTGTACACTGTGTCTTTAACCCCCTGTCTGGGGCTTTAATCTGTCCCTCTATTCTCCTTGCTTCCCCTCAATCTACCCTTCTCCCTGGGTCTGCTTTTCCTCCACACTGCCCTGGATTTTTCCCTTCAGGGCTCTGTTTCTGTCAGCTTGTTTGCCCGAGGACCCTCGCGATTCGCGGCATTTTACCGCGATCGTGCGGGACCAACAGGTTTGATTAAGGGTCCAGGGTGCTGGGAGGTGGGTGGGGGGGCACAAGGGGGTGCCGACCGCGTGGATGGTGGCCGGCACCTGTGGGAACAATTGGCAAGCGTTAATGGAGGTATGGCTACCGGTGTGGGCCCCCCCGCAGTCTACCTCCCCCTGGAGCACCCCCTGTGGTCTCCCCTGCTGCCTCCCCTGCGGCCCCTGCGGGCCGCTCCAGCACTGGCAGGCGTTCCCACCCACCTACCAGGCTCTCCCCTGATCCCACTCCTCGGGCCCGGTTGATGAGGTGGAGCCCGGGCCCGAGGCCTCAACAGGACCGCGTGTCTGTGGCTCCAGACACGTGGCCTACCAACAGGGGCCTGGATTTGCAGCCTTCTGCGGCCGCGCGCGTGGCACAGCCTTCTGCCACGAGGCCTGCCACTGCCTCGCGACCTGCCACCTCCATTGCCGCCCGGCTTGGTACTCCCAGGCCGGGGATGCGGCCTCCTACCGCCGCGCGGCCTGTTGCGTCTGCGGCCACGCGGCCTCCTACTACTAGGCCGGGGATGCGGCCTACTACTGCCGCGCGGCCCCCTGGTGCAGCTGCCGCGCGGCCTGCAAGTGCTCTTCTTCATCCAGCACCATCCGCCCCGGCCGCCAGTGCTGGATTGCGGGCCGGGGGTGGGGGGCGGCGGATGCAGCGAACCGGGCGGCGGGCGGCCGCCCGGCAACGATCCAGGTCCCCCCGTGGCCGGTGGGGGGTTGGGGCAGTGAGTAGGCCCCCGTGGGCCGCGCGGGGTACCTTGGGGGGGTCCCCCTGCCCGTTGGGAGCCTTCTCTGCCAGTGAGGAAGGCTCCCAGGGCTCTGTCTCCCCTGCCCACTCTGCTTCTCCCAGGGGGCCCAGCTTACCCTGCCTGAGCCCCCTGGTCCCCCATCCTCCTTCTCAGTTTCAGTCTCCCCCCCCCCCTGGTGGCCCCCCCTCCTATTCTTTCTTTTCTCCCCCTCTGTGCTTCGCTTCCTCCCCCTTCTGGTCACCATCCCTCCCTGTCTGCCCCCCCTCTGTCTTGTCTGGGCCCCCTCCCCCCCCTGTAGGTCACTTACCTCGGCCATCTCCTCTGGGGCGTGGGCTCTCCTTTTCTCCACTGCTCTCTTCTCAGGACTCTGCTGCAGTTCCTGGACCCGTCCAGCAGGTGGCGCCTGGATCACAGCTGATGTCTTCTGTGGATGCTGGTACGGATGTTTCTTTGCCTCAGCCTTCTGTGAGCGCAGTGCCGGGCTTGGATCGCCAGGCTGCGAACGGTGAGTACTTTTCCCCCTTCTTTGTTAGCGCTTTGTGTGCTTACGTTGTTCCTTCCTCATTCAGGCTAGTCCTCTTAGCACAGAAAATATATTCAATTCGACAAAATAAATAAATAAATAAAATAAAACAAACAGAAGAAAAAAAAAATTCAGAACATTAATATATTGTGTAAATTACCACATGGCATGAATTAAAAAAACAACAAAAAAAACAAAACATAAATACTATGTCGCGTACATGGTGATGTCTACTCAAAACGAACAAAAACAAAAGAAAAAGCATAAAAAAAAATAAAAAAAAAATATTAAATACACTAGAGAGAAGATAATGAACAACGATTATTTGGGAGATGGACAGCGTTCCCCCCCCCCCCCCCTTTTTAATTTTCCGCATGTATCATATGTTTAAGTACGCTTTGCTGCAGCGGCTGGCGCAGCCGTTAGTGCCGGCGGTGCCTCCCAGGTTCACGTGACTCTGGATGTTGCTGAGCTAATATGGCCCGCTTGGCTTGCGCGCAATAATAGGGAGCAGATGGGGGAAGGTTTTTTTTATTGCAGGTCTGTTCTCTCCTGCCACGGGGGTCCCTTGACTAAGAGGGAGGTTAGGGGGCTCCGGGAGGGTCATGGGGTGCATGCTGTGGTCGGGTACATCCCATGGTGCATATTCGGGTGCACCGCGTGTTCCGGTTGGCATGGTCAGGGAGAGGGCTCCCCGAAGCTGTGATGCGTGGTTCTGCGAATAAGGATGCTCTCGGGACGCATATCGTCCCTGGGAGGAGCTGGTTTGGTGGAGGTACGTTTTGCACTGTCGTCCACGGTTGGCAGTACGACCCTTCTTGGCCTGGGACCGAATGGGCTTCGGCCTCTGGTTTTACTTGGGGCTCGCCTGGCGCCTCAGCACGGTGCGTTTTGATCTCCGCTATCTGTCGGGGTGGATGACGTGGGCTCTCGGTGCAAGGCCCTCAGTCCATGTGTAGCTCCATCGGGTGGTGTGGGGCCAGTTTACCGAGAACACTTGATAGGCTTACTTCCCGATCGTCTAGTGTGCCCCTGAAGTTTGCTCGGCGGGTCCCCCCCTTTGGGATATGGTGCCCATGGGGGAGCGGGGTCGATATCGCCAGATTCTTTGTTTACTCGGTTGTCATTTCCCTCCAGGGGCTGGGTTGAGATGGTGGGGCTGCAGGGGCCCTGGGGCCCTGCTGATGAAGGCGGCTGTGGGATCGTGTTTTCCGGCTGGCTGCCAGTACGCCCGTCGGGTTATTGTTTCCAGGCGTTGTTTTTTGACGATCCGGATTAGGTGGTTCTGTGCTTCCACGTGAGTGCTCCCGACGTCGCTTCTGTGTGGGGCCGTCAGTGTTTCATGTCCGCGCTCTGCTGACGCAGTGTTTTCTTGGAGTAGTGCTTTGGTGTTTCGGAGTTCCGTGGCCCAGGCATAGGCGTGCGCACGGGGTGTGCCGGGTGTGCCTGGGCACACCCTAATCACACCTCCGTGCTGCACTGCCTCTGGGCAGACTGACATGTTGGGTCCTCGAACCGACACAGGAGGGGGCCCGGCGGCATGCCCACAATGCCGCCGGGTGCGAGGCCCCTCCTGTCAGTCTGCCCTGACAGAGATCCGGCCTCAGTCTGCAGCTCCGCTGGGAGTGAGCTGCAGACTGCGGTGTCTCGCGATCTCCAGCCTGTAAGAGCGTTGCCGCAGCAACGCCCTGACTGGAGATCGCGAGACTCACCATGTGGTTTGCAGCTCACTCCCAGCGGAGCTGCAGACTGAAGAGAGAGGGCGCCCACTGGACCACCAGGGCAGGTATTTAAACCCCCCTTCTACCCCCTGTCACTCACTGCTCCCCCACCCCCATCTACTCACTGCCCCCCCACCCCATTCACTCACCCCCTTCTACCCACTGCCCCCCCCACCCCACCCCTTTCTACCCCCTGTCACTCACTGCCCCCCATCCAACACCCTGTCACTGCCCCTACCCCCTTCCCCTCTACCCCCTACCCCCTGCCACTGCCCCTCTACCCCCAACCCCTGTCACTACCCCTCCACTCTCCCACACCCCCTGTTACTGCCCCTCTACCCCCCTAACCCCTGTCACTGCCCCTCAACCCCCCTAACCCATGTCACTAACCCCCTACCCCCTGTCACTGCCCCTCCACTCCCCCACTCCCCCTGTTACTGCCCCTCTATGCCCCTAACCCCTGTCACTGCCCCTCTACCCCCTAACCCCTGTCACTACCCCCTACCCCTTAACCCCTGTCACTACCCCCTGCCACTGCCCTTCCACTCCCCCACTCCCCCTGTTACTGCCCCTCTACCGCCCTAACCCCTGTCACTGTCCCTATACCCCCCTGTCACTACCCCCCTACCCCTTAACCCCTGTCACTACCCCCTGCCACTGCCCTTCCACTCCCCCACACCCCCCTGTTAATGCCCCTCTACCCCCCTAACCCCTGTCACTACCCCTAACCCCTTACACTGTCCCTCTACCCCAACCCCTGTCACTATCCATCTACCCCTGCTACCTCCTGTCACTACCCCTCGACCCCCCCACTACCTGTCCCTCTGCCCCCTTACCCCCTGTCGCTGCCCCTCCACCCCCCTACCCCCTGTCACTGCCCCTCCACCCCCTGCTACTGCCCCTCCAACCACCTAAACCCTGTCGCCCACACAGTGCACCCCTCACAATCATACACACTGTACCCCTCACAATTACACACACTGTACCCCTTACAATGACACACACTGTACCCTTCACAATCATACACACTGCACCCTTCACAATTACAACACACTGTACCATTCACAATTACACACACACACTGTACCCCTCGCAATCACACACACTGCACCCCTTACACGCTGCACTGCTTACAATCACACACACTGCACCTATGTATATTTGTATTTGTGTGTATGCATGTATATGTATGTATATATATATGTATATATGTATGTGTGTGTATGTGTATATAAAAATACATATACACGCGGCGTGTGTTTGTGCTTTAGGGTGCACACCCTAATGCAACAGGCTGCGCACGCCTATGGGCCCAGGCCTTATCCGTGGGTCGGGTTACGTGCTGTAGTCTCCTGGATAGTGGGATCGATTCCTGCGAGGGGGACGTCCGTTGCCCCTGACTGCGGTTTGGGACATCGTGCAGGAGGCGGCGGTGGTTTTGAGGGGCGTGTGGGTTTCGGCTGTGCTACCCGTGGGCTCTCCCGGGGACGCTGGGCTTTGCCGGTGGGGGTTGCCCTTGGGACTGTATGGGGTTCCTTCTGGGCCTCCATTTCCGGTGGCTTTGTGCAATCTGGCCCTCTAAGTCCTTTCCGCTGGCTTCCAATTGTTTGCCGCTGCAGCAGGTTTGGGGTTTTTTTGGGGCCATTTGGGCTCTCGGTGGTGTGCTGACTCTTGCCTAATGCGCTGGCTCTGGCGGACTCTGGGGTTCTCAGAGCTTCCCCTTCCTGGTAGCATGGTAGGCATGGGGTACCCAGCTCACGAACGAGTGGGTGGGTTTTTCCTTGGGGACCATCGTGGGGTGGTGCTGGCTGTCTTTATCGTGTGTCGATAACCTCTACCCCGGTGGTATTCTGGTACTCTGGTTGCGGCACCTGGCTTGGAGTGGTTTGGGTCTAGGGGCGGCTGGTCTGGGGTTTTTGTCCGGTTATTCCCATTGTGTTGGCCGATGCTCTGTCTTGTTCATTATAGGGCGCACTTCGGGCGGTGGTGTCGCGGGGTCGATTTCTAAGGCAGTGGAGGGGTGGTTGCTTGGTCCACCGGTCTGATGACTGGTCCGTGGGTTGATCTCTGAGGCGGCGTGGGGCCCACTCCAGTAAGGTGGGAATGATTGGGACGGATGGGAATGTTTCCTTGTCGGTTCCGGGATTGGACTGCTCATATACATGTTTGGTTCCGTCTATTACGGGTGTTGGGGGCGATTTCTGCGATTGGCTGGGGTCGGCTTCCCGTTCATGTTTACGGTCGTCGGCAAGTGGGTGGAATTCTTGGATGTTGTGGGGTTGACTTTCTGCATCCTCCTGAGGTAGGTGGAATGCACAGGGTAATGGTTGGGCTCCTTCCATGCTGCAATGGTTCCAGGATAGTCTGAAATATACCGTTTCGATCGGGGGCAGTGCAGGGTTCCGTCATTTGCCTGTTTTCATTGGGAGTGCTGTTCAGTCTCCTGGATTCTTCAGCCTCCTCACCCTGTTTGGTTCTCGGAGATGGGTTTTCGCCCCCGCTTCCATTTAGTTGGGGTGTTCCGATTGGGGCTCCTGGGTAAGGATGGTGGGGAATTCAAGGGGCATTTATTTTGGTTGGGGGCGGCTACGGACACCGCCAGGCTGGGCGTGCCTGCGCCATTGATTCAGAGGGCTCGAATGGTGGGAGTCAGGGTGGTGGGTTCCTTAGGTTTGCCTTGCTGGTCTCTGACTGGATTTGTCTCCGCGGTTACGGTCCCCCCTCCCCGGACTGGGGAGGGTGGGGTTTTCGTGTGTAATTTGGGCCTGGGAGGCAGGGGCGACCTTCGGGAGCGGAGGTTCGGTGGTCTGGCGTTGCTCCTCCTCATACGGGGTCAGCTGTCCCGCCTCATGGGTGTACCAGGGGGTTTTGTCAGCCCTGGGTGGAATGCCATGGGTTGGTGACGTTTTCAGAATTGGGTGCTCTTCGAGCTGGACATGGTACGCATTATGTTTCTTCCATGAGGTTCTCAGGGGCTAGGCTGCGCCTATCGCCCTTTCCTGTTGGCAGTGCGCTCCGCAAGTGAGTGCCCTGGTGCGCTGCTGTCGGTCATCGGACTGGATGGGTTCCTAGGTTTGTCGTGGCCATAAATAACCCCCCCCCCGAAAAATAAATAAATAAATAAATAAATAAATTAAAAAAAATAGAATAAAAAAAATAAAAAAAATTCCAGTAATCTCGAAGGGAGGGGTGCGCTTGCTGGAGGTCGGACTTGGCCTCTGTTAATCTAGCGCTGCGAGAAGTGGTGGAACAGGCCATGTCTGGTTGTGGTGGGGTCCCTGCTGAATTTAGGCGTAAAACAGCGGGGTTGTGGTGGGGGTATGTCCTTGCCAATTGAGTTTGAGGTTACGTTTAAGTATATGGAATGAGATGAACAAGTTTTTTAAGGTCTCAAACCTCCCCTGCTCCAAAGGTTAAACTTTAAGTTGCCTGAGGTCTCGTGCCCATCGAGCGTGGATAAGGTCGGCTGATGGCAGGCTGATTATGCAGTAATTTAGTTTGTGATAATAAATGCTGTGGCCTGTTTCATCCATACTAAGTGGTCTGTCGTTATTGGGGGGTTGAATGGGGTTAGTTTTGTTCTAGGCTGCATCGCGATTCCCCACTACGTACATACAAGGCCCTGGGGAGATAGCGCAGCTAAGCGGACAAGGGCACATGTAGGAGTGTGGGGATAGATGCATGGGATTGGTTGGGAAAGAGTGTGTGGGTGGGATTATGTTCTGTGTAAGTTAGTGTGGGGGAGGTCTTACCTCAGTGCCACTTGGGATTCGGGCCAGCAAACAGCTTCCCTCCCACCCACCCTATTGGTATATTTAGTCACAGCTAGCCGGGGGTATGTCCTTGCCAATTGAGTTTGAGGTTACGTTTAAGTATATGGAATGAGATGAACAAGTTTTTAAGGTCTCAAACCTCCCCTGCTCCAAAGGTTAAACTTTAGGTTGCTTGAGGTCTCGTGCCCATCAAGCGTGGATAAGGTCGGCTGATGGCAGGCATTGGAAAGATATGATTTTTATGACGAGGGGGGAGGTGAGAGGAAGTGGTGATTAGGAACCACTCCAGGTTTATTGGCAAGGACGGTTGGGTCACTGTATAACACTATGGGTGGAGTTATATATGTATATATGTTAATTTATGCTTATTTATGTCTAACGTTTTGGTTACAGAAAAGAAGAGATTTAATAAATAAAGTTATGGATGTTTTATGCAATAATTTAGTTTGTGATAATAAATGCTGTGGCCTGTTTCATCCATACTAAGTGGTCTGTCGTTATTGGGGGGTTGAATGGGGTTAGTTTTGTTCTAGGCTGCATCGCGATTCCCCACTACGTACATACATGTATAATTAAATATATTGCTAGCTGGGGTGGGTGGGAGTTATGGGGAAATTGGGAATTTACTGTTAGTGCTGCTTACTGCTAGTTAGGGGATAACGGTAAAAAAAAAAGCTTAGAAAAATGCTAAATCTGTAAAAAAAAGTTTTAAGAAAGTTTAGGAAACTTTAATTAAATTAATAAGCAAAACAAAAGTTTAAAAAATAGTTTTCAAAAGTTAAAAACTTTTTAAAAAGTTAAAAACTTTTTAAAAGTTACAAAAATACATTTAAAAATGCTCATTACCACTACACCTGGAACAAACTAGAGAAAAAATGATCCCACGCCAAGTTTCAAAATATGCCTTTTCAATAACCAACCATCTAAGCTACTCCAAATTGGAACATGGACACAGCGTAAAACTTCAAAGTTAGAAAAAAACTGAATGGCTGCGTCTCAAATGTGCCCCTTCAACATCCACATATACCTGGCAAAGGTACATATGGGGGTATTGCTGTACTCAGACCACATAGCTGAGCAACATATGAAGTATTATACAGTGGTAGCACACATACGGTTTGCAAAATATACTGTGCAAACTCACTTTGTGTGTCAAAAAGGCAGAAAAAACGCTTATTACCACTACACCTGGTACAAGCTAGCGGAAAAATGATCCCACTCTAAGGTTCAAAATATGCCTTTTGAAATACCCTGGGATGTCTTCTTTAAGAAATGGTATGGCTTTATGGGGTATTTGGTTTATATAGCCTGGTAAAATACTCTAAAATGGGACATGGGCACAGCGTAAAAATTTAAAGTTTTAAAAAAAATGTAATGGCTGTGTCCCAAATGTGCCCCTCCGATGTCCACATATACCTGGCAAAGGTACATACGGGGGTATTTTTGTACTCAGCAGACATAGCTGAGCAACATATGAAGTATTATACAGTGGTAGTACACATAAGGTTAGCAAAATATACTGTGCAAACTCACTTTGTGTGTCAAAAATGCAGAAAAAACGCTTATTACCACTAAGCTAGCGGAAAAATGATCCCACGCTAAGGTTCAATATATGCCTTTTGAAATACCCTGGGGTGTCTACTTTAAGAAATGGTAGGCCATTGTGTGGTAGTTTGAATTAAAAATTTGCGAAGATGCTTGGAAATTGCACATAGGCCTTGCGTCAAAATTCAAAGTTCGGTAAAAACTGATATGGCTTGGTCTCCTATATGGCACTGCAGCTTCACAAAATAGTGCCAAAGACATTCATTGTGGATGTCTTTTTACTCAGAAGACTTAGCTGAGCATAATTTGGGGGTTTTGAACTTAGTGGCACATATGAAAAAAAAAACATTTTACCACATACTTTGGCATATATTGGTGAAAAAATGGGGGCATGCTAAGGAACAATATGCACCTTATGAGATACCCTGGAGTGTCTACTTTTACAAATGGTAGGCCTTTGTGGGGTTTTTTTGAACAGTCAAACTGTTATAATACCCCAAATGGAAGCATAGGCTCATTAACCCCTTAAGGACCAAACTTCTGGAATAAAAGGGAATCATGATATGTCAAACATGTCATGTGTCCTTTAGGGGTTAAATCCGTCTCTCAAAATTCTACTGTGAATACTGAAAAGGACAGGTCTCCTGTATGGCACTGTAGCTTCACGAAATAGTGCCAAAGACATACAATGGGGGTGTCCTTTTACTCAGAAGACTTAGCTGAGCATAATTTGGGGGGTTTGAACTTAGTGGCACATATGAAATATACAAAATGCCCAGCAAAAATGCAATCCGTATGTAAAAAATGCACAAAATAATTTTTTACCACATACTTTGGCATATATTGGTGAAAAAATGGGGGCATGTTAAGGCACAATATGCACCTTATGAGATATGCAGGAGTGTCTACTTTTACAAATGGTAGGCCATTGTGTTTTTGTTTTTTTTTTGAACAGTCAAACTACTATAATACCCCAAATGGAAGCAAAGGCTCACTAAATCCATCTCTCAAAATTCGACTGTGAATACTGAAAAGGACAGGTCTCCTATATGGCACTGTAGCTTCACAAAATAGTGCCAAAGACATACAATGGGGGAGTCATTTTACTCATCAGATGTAACTGAACACAAAATAAAAATGTGTACAGGAATAGCACACACCAACTTTACAAAATACACATGAGAAGTTCTTTGTTATAAGTTTGTGTGCCAAAACCCCCAAAAAACACAATTTGACTCCAATATTTAGCCGAGGTTGGCGGTGAAATGGCTACGTAGAAAGTGTCAAAACAACCTTAGGTAAATAGCCTGTGGTGTCTACTATATATACATATATAATTTTGTGTGGCAATTTTGTTTTCTTTTATGGCTATTAAGCTTACAAGACAAACATACCAAATTCTAAAATCGCTCCATATTAAAAGTTTATTTTACTCCTTGTGCTTTGTGACCTGTAACTACCAAAAAAAACTTAAAATCCCAGACACATTATATATTCTGTAATTCAGAACAACTAAATGAATTTATTTTTAATTACTTTCCTTAACCTGCACAAATTGTGCACACATTATTATTGCAAAAACTGTAAAACAAAAACTACATTTTTTTTATTTCTTTTGCATTTTTCTGTATTTTTTATAATAAATAAACATTTATGTATATATGTTACATCAAATTAAAGCCCTTTCTGTCCTTTAAAAAACGGTATATAATATGTGTTGGTGCAATAAATTAGTAAAATGCAAATTGCAGTTGAACGCAAACAGCAAAAAATGCAAAAAATGCCGTTGTCATTAAGTGAAAGACAAGCTTCTGAAGCTCTGTCCTTAAGGGGTTAAGGAACACATTTTGAAAACTTTTCCAAATACCAATTGGTATTCACAAGGAATATACATGGAACACATATTTTCTGCACTACACAATAAATCTACTTATGTAAGCCAACAGATCCAAATGCCTCATGAGTTAGATTTATATTTATTTTGTGTATTTGCATGTTATACATTCACAAATGGCTCTTAAACAAGTTGTGAAATATGACTTCTCTTTACGTCAGCACACACACATAATGATACTAACACAAACAGAACAATTTCATATCTTCACTATGCTGCCATCTGCTGGAAGGTGGACTGCATAAGACCTCAAATACATAATTTACATACAAACTATTTTGCCATGACACTAATAGAATAAGAGAGATAAACAGGACACACAAAGCAGTGTAATGTCTGTTTATTTCTTATATAGTAAATAAGTGTAAATAAATTATAATAGGATGTATGAGTATCCTTGGTTCAAACGGTCCAAAGCAACAATAAAGTGTTTTGAAAAAAACAACAAACTAATGCACATAGAAATAAAATGCATATCAATAAATATCTAAAAATATGCACACTCATAGTCAGGGTTTGTCCTTCTAGGTATTATCTTGCTTCCTAGATAATAAATGTTTGTAGGGAGCTGCCTATTGGTAAATCTAGCCCAATGCAGGCTATTATTAAAGGATCACTATAGTGTCAGGAAAACAAACTTGGTTTCCTGACACTATATAACCCTTAGGTCCCCCCCACCCTCAGGGCCCCCCTCCCGCTGGGCTGAAGGGGTTAAAAAAAACCTTCAGCTACTTACGTTAATCCAGCGCCGGGCTCCCTCGGCGCTGGTGACCTCTCCTCCCACTCCGACGTCAGCTCCTGGGTGGAGCGGAATGCGCATGTGCATGCGCGGCCAGAGCCGCGCATGTGTTAAAAACACCCATAGGAAAGCATTTCTCAATTCATTCCTATAAACGTTCTGAATGATCAATGCAATTTTCGCATTGAGCGTCGCAGAAGTGCCTCTAGCGGCTCTCAGGAAGACAGCCACTAGAGGCTGTATTAACCATGCAATGTAAACATAGCAGTTTCTCTGAAACTGCTATGTTTACATCTGAAGGGTTAAAACCTGGAGGACCTGGCACCCAGACCACCTCATTGAGCTGAAGCGGTCTGCGTGACTATAGTGGTCCTTTAAGTGTTAGCATTGTTTGAAGGACATGGCGTTGCCACCTCTTGCAAAAATATATATTTCCCCCATTTTCTGTTTTTTCACAGTGTTTATTGCACTACAAGGATTCACGTAAGCCTGGTTGAGGTCCTATAATGCAAAAGTAAAAGGTAGAATTTTTTACATGAGAGAAAACTAAAATGTTATGAGATGAAAATAATACTTTAGTATACACTATTTGCATAGTACCATTGCAATATTCACCCTCACTCATGCTCTCTGTCTATCATTTCCCCAATTCTTGTCAAACTGCTCCAACAAGGTTTGACACAAACCAGGTAGACAGCACTCACAGGCTTATGCAATATAACCAAAACAATAAGCTACAGTGTTTATGGTGCTTAGAGTGTTTTTTTAAATTAAATATATACCTAATTTATACAGCGCATATAGCTCAGAAATCACAAACACAAGTAAGGATTCATAATGGTTTGGGAAAGAATAACATTGACTCAATAAAATACAGAAACACAACCATGAGGTCATAAGCTAGTACTGGTTTTCCTGGTATAATTCCTTGGAATGCATGAACAATAATATGTACAGTATATCACAAACAATATTAATAAATATAGAATCCATACCTGGAAATCACCTTTATCATAAATTTAAAGGAAGTTGTTAGTTATTAAACCTGCATAATTTTTGTGCAGTCATTAATTATATTTACATAATTGTTTCATATCGTTCAGAAATTCCAGTATTTCTTTATTACGTAAAAATTGGTAGGCGTGTAAGTATTAAGAAACTTAATTTACATTTATGATGCACAAACCTATTCCATCTGAAGAATGTCAACATTTAGCTCTTTTTTTGTCACAATATTTGGTAGTGTTGGAGTAATATTGAGTAATAATTGGAGGAAACAATAGTTTAAGCATTAAATTAAATGACTTTACTCTATCACTCATGGAATAGACTGTGACCCTTGAGCCCATACATGATGAATTTAACTCGGTTACAAACAAAACAATAATGCAGATAATGACATTTACAATATCTACATAAAATAACCTCCTATGATAACTTTGTTGAATTTTAGAAAAGTTAAGTTGAAACCTCTTATATTACTTTTAGAGAAACTGCAATGTTGACATTGTAGGGTTAAGACTGACTATATCAGGGCCACCTTCAGAAATTTTGGAGCCCATAACACAGCTCAAGGTCTGGACCCCCCCCCCCCCCCACACACACACACACACACATACACACATACACACATACAAACTGACATACATACATATGGACATACATACATACATATACATACAGACATAACATACATACATACACATACATAAATTTACATACTGACATACAGACATAACATACATACATACATACACACATAGATACTGACATAAATACATTATGACACATACATTCATACACATACATATATACACATACAGACACATACATACATGCATACGGACATACATACACACATGCTGACATACATACATATACATACTCATACATACACATATTGCCATACATACATACATACATACAGATACATACAAACACACACACATACATACATACATACACACATGTTTACTGACATACATACATACATACACATACTGACATACATACATACATACTGACATACATACACATACATACACACACAGACATACTGACATACATTCCTACATACATATATACATACATACTGACATACTGGTATACATACACAGCTAATTTTTCAGTCACCCTCCTGTTTCTTAACTTTTCTTTGCAGGAGGGGGGCTGTGGCTGATGGGAGTCGGCTGGCTCTCCCCTCCTCACGGCCTGTCTCTCCTTCCTGCGCGGAGTAAGCTGGGAGGAAGTGACCGGCCGTCACTTCCTCCCAGCACTACTTGCAGTGCGGCTGCAATTTTTTTAAAGGTGCCCAGTAACGCTATTATACGGCCGCAGCGCAGACTGGGTCCCTGAAGATATAGGGCCCATCGGGAGTCCCTGAATGCATGGTTCCTCCGCTACATGGACTGCCGGGCCACTGACAACAATCATGGTTGTCTGCCCCTGATGGCGACCCTGTCCTCTATTGGCTGTCAGCCAGACAGTGTCAGGGACCAGGAACCAGACAGAGACAGAAATAGATGCTAGATCAAACAGGAAACACAGGAACAAGGAGACTTCTGGGAAACAGGAAACCACGCAAGGGCAAGGAGGTTCTGGGCTTAGCTGCTTAAATAGGCAGAACTGATTAGCAGCAGGGTTGATTACTACTCACAGGTGAGTAACCGTGGCAACAAGCAGAAGCAGCTCATAGTAATAGCAGCTGCAAACTCAATCACTGAAACAGAAAGGTTTGCTGTTTAAAACAGCAAAGAAACCCTGACAGACAGCCACTAGATGTGCTTCCTGCAGTTTCACAGAGTTTGATTCATAGTACATGATGCTTAACACAGAAGAAAGTTTAGATGTCCCACTACTTAGTGCACTCACATACACCAGAGCCTTTTTACCCAACTCTGGGTAAAATAAACTTCCAAGGAGAGGGGTAAAAACCCCACACAAATACTGTTTTGTTTTGTTTTTTCCTGATTTTTGTATTGGCACTGGAGCAACAGAATAAAAAAAGAATGAAACCGTGAATGAGGGGTGTTTTGTTAAATATTTATAAGGTTCAAGAATGCAGGATATGACACAAATTAAATGGGTAAATTCTAAAGGTTTTTATTACATCTATAATATCATTAAAAAATATTTCAATAGTGTTTACATTTTTTTTTACAAAAGTTAATAAAGAACATATAAAAAATTAATGCAGAAAATCAACATCTAGGCAAGGGGTAGTCAACCTGGTCCCTACCTCCCATTAGAACCTGCAGAAAACGCCCGGTGGGCCTTGATGATCGTGGACCAAGGCCAGCAGTGGAGATCCTTTCAGCCTCCTCTTAGGTTGGTTAGGAGATCAAAGTTCTCCTTCACCGGCCCGCTGGCAGAGGATGGGAAGGACCTGGGAGGCTCTGAGTTCCTCCCTGGTAAAAGTTAAGAAGAAAGGAGGGGGAGACATTAAGATTTTCACATCTCACCCACCTACATACAGCATAGACCCTGTGCACCCTTCACACCCTTCACACACACCACACCCCTCACTCACAAACACCACACCCCTCACACACACTGCCCCCTCGCACACACTAAACCCCTCACACACACACACACACACACACACACACACATGCTGCCCCCTCACACACTGCTCCCCTCACACACACTGTCCCCTCACACACACACTGCACCCCTCACACACATCGCACTCCTCACACACACACACACTGTCCCCCTCACACACACACTGCACCCCTCACACACATCGCACTCCTCACACACACACACTACCCCACACTGCACCCATTACACACACAGCACCCTTCACAGATACACAGCATCTCTCACACACAAATCACCTCTAACACATGCACTGCACCAGTCACACACACTCCCCCTTACACACTGCACCCACACACATGCTGCCAACCTAACACACACTGCACCTCAGACACACACACACTGCCCCCTCACACACACTGCACCCCTCACACAAACACACTGCTACCCTCACACACAAACATCACCCTTCCTCACACACACATCACCCTTCACACACACAGCACCCTTCACACACACACCACCTCTCACACTCACACAGCACCTTTCACACACACTGAACCCTTCACACACATTATCCCCTCACACAACACCCATTACATACAAACACACACACTGCACCTCTTACACACACTGCACCCTTCACACACACACAAACACACACACACACACAGCACCTTTCACACACACACACACACACACACACTGCACCCCTCACCCACACACTTCTCGATTCACTCACAAAGAGCATCCCTCACATACACACAGAACCATTCAGACACACATCACCATTCACACACACTGCACACTTCACACACAGACAACACCTCTCACACTCACACAGCACCTTTCACACACACTGCACCCTTCACACACATTATCCCCTCACACACACTACACCCGTTACATACAAACACACACACAGCACCCTTCACACACACAGCGCCCTTCATACACATACAGCACCCCTCACACACACACACACTACTCCCTCGTGCACACTGCACCTCTTACACACACTCTACTCTTCACACACAAACACACATACACAGCACCCTTCACACACAAACTCTGCGCCCCTCACCCACACACTTCATGATTCACTCACAAAGAGCATCCCTCACATACACACAGAACCACTCACACACAAATCACCATTCACACACACTGCACCCTTCACACACACACACACACAGCACCTCTCACACAGCACCTTTCACACACACTGCACCCTTCACACACTTTATACCCTCACACACACTACACCCATTACATACAAACACACACACAGCACCCTTCACACACACAGCACCCTTTATACACATACAGCCCCCTCACACACACACACACACACACACTACTCCCTCACACACACTGCAACTCTTACACACACTGCTCCCTTCACACACAAACACACACACACATCACCCTTCACACACACACACACACACACACACACTGCACCCCTCACCCACACACTTCACGATTCACTCACAAAGAGCATCCCTCATATACACACAGAACCACTCACACACAGCACCATTCACACACACTGCACCCTTCACACACACACTGCCCCTCTCTCACACACACACACACTACACCCTTCACACTCAAAAACACACAAACAGCCTCAAAGACACACATAGAAAAAAGTAGAATAGAAAAAAGGGAAAACATAAATAAACATAAATTTAAGTACATATTTAAAAATATATATATATATTTTTTTAAAAAACACAAATTGCACTTCACTATAAAATTAGTTACTGTGGCACTGGTGGGCGGTAAGGAAATTTTACCCTCAACAAAGATACAAAATTGGGCGGTAGGTATTAAAAGGTTGACTACCCCTGATCTAGACACACTTTAGGCTGGAAAACTCTAATCGGCCTCTGCCAGGAATAAATTAATCAGGAATTTTCCTGCACAGCACGTCTGCTTACAGGTGGAGCTTCTAGCAAAACTTCAAAAACACACAGTGAAATGCGCATTTCATACATGCGAGATTGCAACTTACAAGACATTAGCCCACTACAGGGCGCTGGCCAGACGCCAAGAGTGTCCTGAGTCATGTGATAAGACACCTGCACTTTGTTTGGAAGATTCTGGAACTCTGGGCTTACTACAACTAAATACAAGTGTATGCATAAAACACAGGTTTTTTTGTTAGAGTAAACCTTTGTGAGGGGGAACACTCCCATCCCAAACTTTAAAATATATCAAATAAAGCATAAAAGTTACCTCCATTCCTTCTCTCGGTTCAAGTTCTCCCCTTCACCTGATTCTTCTTGCGTGATGACACTTCTCCTTGTCAGAGGGGGTGGAGGGAGGGGAGGATAAATTGAGGCAAAAGAGGGAAGTGTGCTGCCATTGGCTGTCTGGCATTCAATGCATGCTGGCATCACACACCAATTTTGCACAGAATTTACATTAGCTAGCATGAAATGTTGTTATGGGCTGGCTATGATGCTGCCAGAGGTGAAAATACACCTCCGTTAGCTAAGGGGTTAATCTTTATATTTGCAACATTTCATAGTGAAACGCTGACCATACAGATTTCAAGCACCATGACCACTTCACATTACGGAAATAACCTCCTGAAATTGGCTACATATGTAGCAGACTGAACTGACCTTCTTTCAGCAGCTTTGATCTAAATGGACGTTAACAAAGGTCTGTGCTTGCACTAGCATTCGGCACTCTAAGGGTGCAGTTTGTTTAGCAGTTTTTCGTCACATCAGGGAGGATATATCTAATGTATAAGATATACCAATGGTAATTACAATATTTCAAATTCCATAGAGGTAAATATGTGAGCAGTACTTATTATGCTATGATTAATTTAAATAAGCATTGTTTTGAGAACAGGCCTTGGTTTTCAGGTGAATATGTGTGTGTGCTAGGCCTACGCTTCAAAGTTACACACATAGTTATAAGTTATTTTCCCAATATTTGGGTAACTAAACACAGAAAATAAAGCTACAGTCATTTGTGTTGCAAAAGTTACTGTCCATTAACTTGCTACTTTGCCAAATAATCGTATAAGCGAGTCTCACTGATGTCAGTTATTTAGGGAAATCATATGTTTCAATATGGAGTAAATTATCTCTTCAAATCAGCATTACATTCCCCTGGCGGGCACCTCAGTATCCACTAAACTCTCAATCGAATCACACAACATTTATTTTAACCTGTGTCTCCTGTGAAGTCCGGCAGTATTGCCAAACATGTGATACACACACAATGCATTCACTACACACACAGCATACAATACACACACTACATGCACTGCACAAACACAGACACTGCACCCACTACACACAGACACTGCATCCACTACATAAACACAGGCACTACATCCACTACAGTAAACAAACAAAAATGGATCAGCGCTAAGTGACTAGCCAGAAAGTTATTTTGAAAACAGGAAGCAAACCAATTTGTTTTTAAATATAATTGCATTATTAAAGGAACATTGACCAGTTTACCTTTGTGCCATAGACCTTTTTTACTTTTATTTATTTATTTTAACTTGGTCACACAGAACTTTGGAGAACAACTCACCAAATAATCCCAGGTGGGGATTATACCACATATGCCTAGAAAATTGAGCAATAGTTCCTGCTCAAATAAATGTGAGTATAAGACTTTGTCACTAATTATCCTATTCCAATTTTATACAGAGAGCACTATTTTTCCATTGTCTTTTTCTTTTTGGGACACCTCTACTCTGAAACTTTAAATCTGTTAAAATATACTGCCACCTACATCCTACCAGTGGGGGATCAACACAACTTATGTAAATTACACCTGAGCTTGTACTATCTCTACAATATGTGAGTAGGAATATTACGTACTGTATATTCCACATCATCTGTTTGTGACGTATGACACTATTCCAGCTTCTCTTTTTTTTCCTATGGTCAAACCGGATTTTTTTAAAAAAAAAACAGTTATCCCCAGATTCCCACAAGAAAATCAACTACAAAAAAGTCTTAATCATTTATGTACCTCATATATTGGACTTTTGATTATTTTTATTATCTCATATATTGGACTTTTATTGTTTCTGATTGTTTTACTGTTTTTATCATTATTTTAATATATCTTTTATTTGTGGCGCAACCTAACCTTTGTTCTACTGTATCCACTACACACACTACATCCACTATACCAGGGCTATATAATGTTGGCGTTTGAATACGAAGATGTGTTTGTATGTAGGGTTGGCATTTAAATTGCAGGGGTGTGTTTGTATGTATTGTTTGAATTTTATTGTGATGTATGTTTGTATGTAGTATTGGCATTTCAACACAAGGGTGGTTTTGGCGTTCTAGTGAAGGGATGTATTTATGTGTAGTCTTGGTATTTGAACATAAGGATATATGCACATATACACATACACTGAAACACACACATACTGACACACACACAAACACATATACTGATACAGATATAAATTTACACACACTGACACACAAACACAGATACAGATAAATACACACATAAATACACACACACACACAAGTCATAATTTTCAAATGTTTAGCCACCCTTCTATTTCCATATCTTTTGGGTGTAAGAAGATGGTTTCCTTTAGGGCATTCATGGTGTCGACATGTATATGTTATTTAGGAAGGGGTGGGTGTAGAAAGGAAAAGGAGGAACTAAGACGATAGTGGCAATAACTAACAGTTTTTGCTTAGTCAAAGGCAATCTACCTATCTTGCTCATGGTTTAATGGTCTCTTTTATTTTTTGTTCTGTTTGTTGACTATCAGAACATGGTTGTTTTTTTAATGAGTGCATTGGGTATATACAATCCATGGTTGCCAAGTGTCGATAAAGGACCCGTGTTTCAAGGTTGTACCTATAGATATACATTCATAGGTATAATATAGATTTAGATTGAGATTAAATACTTAATGCGGTAACCCGTGGCAACACTCTGACACCGCAGCTCTCGCGAGGGAGCTGACAGGAGAGCTGACAGGACTGGAGGAGAAGGGAGCTGACAGGAGCTGCTGTAAAGGTAAGTAACAGCTCTCTGCCAGCCCCCAACAGGACCGCCGGGCTTCTAATGAGCCTGGCGGTCCTGTTCTGAATTATGGCAATGTAAGTTGCCATAATACAGACATTGACTCAAGTATAAGTCGAGTGCGGGTTTTTCAACACAAAAAATGTGCTGAAAAACTCGACTTATACTCGAGTATACACGGTAATCCTCTGATATTTACAAGAGTTCATTTTAAGCCTGTCTTCACTATATGCTGAACACGCTTGTTTAGAAGCTTGTTAAAGGGAAACTACATCTAGACCACTGCATCTCATTTAAGTAGTCTGAGTGCAGTGTGCCTCTTCCCTTAACCCTGCAATATAAAACATTGCAGTTTTAGAGAAACTTCAATGTTTACATTGCAGTGTTAAGACTACCTCTAGAGATGCTGTCTATCAGACAGCCACTAGAGGCACGTCCTGCAGTTTCATGGAGTTTGACTCTGTGAAACGACACTGCACGTCCTCACACTTTGAAGCTGGAGGCCTAATGGACGTACGGCATTAAGGTGCGGAAGTGCTGCAAGTGATGTAAATCCTATCACTGCCTAGTGCCAATTCATAGCACCTAGTATTACTTTGTATTTCTATCAGAAAGAAGCACAATCATGTTTAAATATAAGGTGTATTTTATTGTAACAATGTGTTTAATGGATTTTATAAACTAAGTTTATGGTCATCGCAAAGTTTACTACTTAATGTATTTATAAAAGGTACAAGTCTATCATATTCAATGAACAAGTAAAAGAAATATTGAAATTTATAAGGCAAATGTTCCCATTTTATTCAATATTATCTTGGTTACATTTACTTCTGAATATTTTAGGTACATGTCAACATAAACGTACTAGAATTTAGCAATTTTGAAGGTTGAACTACAGTTATGTAAAAAGCAAAACATCTAAAGTCCACATGGTCTCCTTTCCTTCAAAACTGTCTCTACAATTATCATGAGTCACCTGTAAGCTTTCTAGCATTACATTCTTCAGAATATTCTTTGTAATGGCTTACACTATGAATCTATCAATTATTTCCAATGTACTTTTCAAAACTAGGAATCCATTTTATTTTATTTTTTTAACTTGCAAGCAGGGCTTACACAACCAGCTGTGCCTATTTATGTCTGCACAGAGTGCTCTAAAACAACTGTTAAATACATTTTAAAAACATGTTTACAAAATTCTTTGTCAGATAATGGACCTGCAGATGTCTTACATCGTTTTTCAAGAAATACATTGACATTACAGTTATATTGTCACTGGTGGTTTACATTTTTTCCCCTCAGCTTCTTGATTGGTGACATATTTTCTCTATTTGATTTAGAAAATACAAATACAAGTATTGAATAGTACTATTTAGTACAGTGCTAAACACTCTGGCATAGTACACACTGACATACTGAGCATCTAAACGCGAAAGCTGAAATACATTATACCATACAGAGTTTAATGGAATGACAAAAAAAACTGCAATGAAGGTGAGTAAAAGCTCTAGTGAATTCTTTCTAAAATTCTTTTTTTAGCGTGGATTGAAGAAATATTCATAATTGTAGTATTCTTTTATGAGCCTCCACATTCTATTCATTCTCTCCTGTTCACGCAAGTTTTCCTGTTCGCTTGTTCTCAAAATTACAGAGAGACAGATAGCTAAAGCCAGAACATATGCTATAGTTAAGTCTATATATGCATACAGACTATAACCATCATCACCATGCGTTGTATTATTCAGATCAGTCATGTTTGTTTCATTGATATCCAAGTTTCTTGCTTAACGTTGAAAAAAACAAAACAAGAAAAAGCAAAGAGAAAAGTGATAAAAAATAAAATATAAAAAAGTGATAAAAATAAAATATAAACAATTAAAAACAAATCAAGTTAAAATAAGACAGCAAGGTATTCTTCAGTTAGATGCAATTTTAATCCATACAATCTTAAAATCAATTTCAATCTAGACTTTATTGCAAAATTATATATATGCAGCAGAGTATGATTTTCATTATTACTAAATTGTTTCAAATCATCCCTTCTAGTTAATATAGCTGTTTCCCATGAGGGATAATCAGTTAAAGTGACTGTTTTACCTAATCATTTCCTGCACTTTATAGTTAATTTCTACCCTTTATAGTACATTTAACTTTGCCTTCTTTTACTATTCTTTTTTTATTTGATGATTCTTATTAATAAAGTATAGTGGAAGCTGCTGGATGTAAGGTTAGTACAGGTAGAGATGACGATTAGGCAAAGATTTTTTTCCCATATTATGCAAACCAGGTGTGAACACAACAAAAAATACTATTTCTTGCACAGAAAACTAAACTGGCATCAACAGCATTATGAAATGCTAATAGAGAAATGTATATGTTATAACAAGATCATATGCAGTAATAGAAATAAAAGTGCAGTGGAGACATAGGCGTGTGCAGCCTATTGCATTAGGGTGTGCACCCTAAAGCACAAGCACACACCACTAACATCATCTGGGGAAGAGATGATGTTAGTATTTAACTTATCTCAGAAGAACCTAACGGAACACCATATATCTGTGCTGTCCAAAGGGTTAGCATTTGTCCCCGTATCTAAACCTGCACCGCTTCAAATGGACATTGAATTTTACAAAATACAACAGATTTTGACTAATTATGAACGATGGAAAGATAATCCTCCAGTGGCCGATACCACTACTGCGCCTAAAAATCCTCTGAAAGTTAAGAACATGGGAGATCCAAAAACTTCTAACATATCTATCAAAACTTTCATGCAGTCCGTGAAAACTGAATCAGAAAAGATGTTCAAAAATCCAAGTGATCATCGACAGAATTTATCCACAGCTGAGAAGACAGTTCTAAGAGACCTTATGACAGACCCTAATATTATCATCCGACCTGCGGACAAAGGGGGAGCGATTGTAGTGATTTCATATGCTAAATACAAAGAAGGAATATGCAACCAATTGTCTGATATAAGCACTTACCAGAGATTAACCTTTGATCCGGTGAAAAAATTTCAAAATAAGATCAAAAACACCATCACCACTGGGGTACAGATGGGTTTTGTCGACACTAACATGGCCAAATTTTTATATGTTGAATATCCGAAACATCCAGTTTTATATACGCTGCCGAAAATTCACAAGGACATGCAGAATCCACCAGGAAGACCGATTGTCTCAGCTAGGGACAGTCTACTCAAACCTATTGCTAAATATATCGATTACTATATTAAAACTTCTGTCATGGATCTTCCAACTTGTTTACGTGATACAAGTGATTTTTTTGGAGAATATAAAGAGCTTAACCTCGATAAAAGAAGAACATCTATTGGTCACATTGGACGTTACAAATCTATATACCATTATACCGCACACTGAGGGTATACAATCACTACGCCAGATTCTCAGTAGTTCATCCAAATATTGTGGACCACCCATCGAATTTCTTATGGAGCTCTTACACATAGCTCTGACATGTAATTATTTTAAGTTCGAAGAGTATTTTTATTTACAACTGACGGGTACTTCAATGGGGGCGGCTATGGCACCCTCATATGCCAATGCCTACATGTTCATTTATTGAAACCCAATATATTTTGGATAAATATTGAGAACATATACTTATATACCACCATTTTGTGGATGATATTTTTTTAACTTGGACTGGGACCAGCAGCAGTTTGGAACAAATGATCAACGATTTGAATGCATCCGAACGTCCAGTAAAATTGACACTTACGTTCGACACCCATGAAATCCAATTTTTAGATGTTTCTATCTATAAAGACATTGGCGGATTGGGGTACACCCTATATCGGAAGGATACTGCAAGGAACGCGTTACTCCAGTTTAATAGTTACCATCCACAGAAGCTGAAAGAATCTCTCCCTGTATCCCAATACATGCGGGTATTAAGATACAATAGCGATCCAGTGAATCGCGATAAACAACTCCAAGAGATGACCGATAGATTTCTGGTCAGAGGATATAATCCCGACGTATTACTGAAGGCAAAAGACAAAACCATGAAACATATGACGCACGACCCTACAGAGGTTACTCAGAAGACTCTACAAGCAACTAAAATGTACCTACCTTTAACTTTTCATACAGGTACTTCACAAATTCAACGGGCCATGAACAAATATTGGGGCATCTTGGGTTCAGAATCTCAGGGACCTATTAGTTAGAAGTGATCCCACCATATGTTACCGGAAAACTTCAGGACTCACTAAGAAAGGGTGTTACAGATGCAGTGGCTGCGTGACGTGCAGCCACATGAATACAAGTACCTCATTTGCCCATCCGCATAGTGGCATTCGGATCCCTATCACCCAATATATCACATGTACCACGGACCATGTGATATATTTAATTACCTGTCCCTGCGGTTTGTTTCATACGTGGGGAAAACGGATCTGACTCTTCGAGATCGGATTAGGGGCCACAGATCAACCATCAATACTGCCTTCACAGATCAAAAATCGGACAAACCGGTTGCGAAAGACTTTCTTCAAGCAAATCACAGACTCCCTACACTGCGATTTATAGCCATCGACCATGTCCCTCCTAGTCCTAGAGGAGATGATAGATCTAAATTGTTACTCCAACGTTAAACATATTGGATACATCGTTTGGATACAGTTACCCCTAAAGGACTGAATGAGTATATTACATTCTCTATGTTCTTTTGAATGTGTATCTTGTACTGTATTAAGTTCTAGTTCAAGTTTACTTACATATAAGGTTCTGATTTTCAGATAGTGCTCACGCTATACAGTATATATTATTCATTAATTATATGAATTCTATTTATTTACGAATAGTCATTTGACGCAGACGCACGTTGGGGAAACCACGTGGGTCTCCGTGACACTTCCGGGTTTGAACGGGTAGTTGCACACACGAGATTGATGAGTCAATTTCCTTTACCTATATTTAAACTGTGTTTATTTCACTTGTCAATTGATCTTGAAAAAGACCCTGAGGGGTCGAAACGTCGATTCAGATGATTTACACTTTGATGTAAGCTTTTTGTACAATAAATCCACTACAGAAAAGTCCTTTTGAGTGCTCCAGTTTATCGCTTGATATATATATATATATATATATATATATGTATATTTATATATATATATATATATATATATATATATATATATATATATACACACACACACACACACACATACACTGCTGTGTGTGTGTGCTGTGTGAGGGTGGTGTGAGGGTGCTGGTAGTGTGATGTGTGTGTATGACGGTCCTGGTAGTGTGCTATGTGGGTGATGGTGTTTGTTTGTCGTGTGTGTGTTTGTGAGGGTGCTGTTAGTGTACTGTGTGTGAGGGTGCTGTTTGTGTGTGAGGGTGCTGTGTGTGTGCTGTGTGTGAGGGTACTGGTAGTGTGCTGTGTGTGCTTGTTAGGGTCCTGTTAGTGTGCTTTGTGAAGGTGCTGTGTGTGTGCTGTGTGTGGGTGTCGTGTGCTGTGTGTGTGTGTGGGTGGGTGGGGTGTGTGTGTGAGGGTGCTGTTTCTGGGTGTTGTGTGTTTGTGAGGGTACTGTTAGTGTGCTGTGTGTGAGGGTGCTGTGTGTGTGTAGGTGCTGTGTGTGTGTAGGTGCTGTGTGTGTGTGTGCTGTATGTGTGTGCTGTATGTGTGTGTGTGTGTGTGCTGTGTGTGGGTGCTGTATGTTTGGGTGATTAGTAGGGGTGGAGGTGGGGACCGATTAGTTAATAAAGATCCCCCTTCTCTTCTTACCTTATGTAGGGAGGGGGGACCTTGCTACTGCTTCCTTCCCTGGTGGTCAAGTGGAGGTGGGGGCAGATTACTTAGTATCCTAACTTTGGCTAACTTTGGCAAGAACATCTGCTATATATATATATATAGCAGATGTTCTTGCCAAAGCTAAATTTAGAATAAACATAAGAGGAAGTTTCCTCATTTGCATACCAAGTATCCTGCTACGTGATATTGACTCATATGTGCATCATACCTTTTCATAAAACTTGATATATATAGGTCAAGGTGTTCCCATTGCATCTCCTTTTAACTCCTTAAGGACGGAGGCAATTGTACACGTTCTGATCAAAAACAAAATGTAAACAAAACCTGGAATTTGTATGTCTGTTCAACCATAAATAATCACACATATTATATATCATTTTGTTCATGAGAAACATTGCTTTCACTTCACATCAAATATTTAGATATGAAAAATAATGTAATATGATGAATAAAAAATATAAAGAAATGTGAGAAATTATGAAATGTTGTTAGTTTTTTTTAATTCTGCCCAGCATTTTAAGCCCTTAAGGGCTGAGCCAAATGTACACGTTTTGATCAAAATAAAATGTAAACAAAACTTGGAATTTGACTGTCTGTTCAACCGTAATTCACCTCTTTCATATTAAATGCACCCACACTTATGATATATCTTTCTATTCAGGAGAAACAGGGCTTTAATTTAAAATCAAATATTTAGCAATGAGACATAATTTAATATGAATAAAATATTTTAAAAAAGTGAGAAATTAAGAAATTTTATTTTTTTTAGTTCTGCATGACATTTTAACTGTGAATGTCATAATACTGTTTGCTTTTACTGCAATAAAATACACATATTTGTATTTAGCTACGTATCATGTGTAAAACAGTACCCCCTATGTACAGGTTTTATGGTGTTTTGGGAAGTTCTAAGGTCAAATATAGCATGTTAAACTTTTCAGTTTTTTCACATTGAAACAGTAAACTATACCCATCCAAACAATAATATCTCTTCTCCTTTCCACTTGCACCATTAACTCTCATCATTACAGGTAAAGTGAAGTTACATTTTCATTTCATTTACTGTATATTGTGAAGTTCTAGGGTCAAATATAGCATGTTAAATTTTTCAATTTTTTCACATTGAAACAGTTACCTATCCCCATCCAAACAATAATATCTTTTTTTCCTTTCCACTTGCGCCATTAACTCTCAGCAGCAATCTGAAGTGCTGGATGGGTGAGCCACACTGGACTGCATGCAAAAGCATCTGAATGCAAATTTTGCCCATTTCTGGATGCAACTAGAGGCCCATCCATGGGAGCAGCACCTGGAGGTCAGTAGAGTGAATGGAGGAGAACAGGTTGTGAGGCGTTTGGCGCCCCTCTGGGCGCAACTCTCTTAGCAGCGACTAGGTCTCCCACACTATACCCACCTGGGCGTAGAGCCATCAGGGAAGTCCTCCCACCGCATCATCCACAGAGGCAGAAGACCCTCTGCTGCAAGCGGGGACCGACCACCCAGGGACTTTGCCGCATCCCAGTAGGGAAGGACGTGGACCAAACGCTGCATGTACCATTACGTGCTGAATGCGCCGTGGTACAGAGATGCAGGTCCTCAACACAGCCCAGGACTGGAGGGATGCTTCGCTTAGCTCCTGCCCTAGACTGCCTCCTGGCAGCCTCCACGTGTTTCCATGACTCGGCGTTGGCTGACGCTGGGCATTCCATCCATTGCCCAGAGCCAGCTCCACGGAGCTTTGCAGCAGGAACCTTACATGCCCTAGGCACATCATTTATGCTGTACTATGGTTTTACATTTATGTACTTGCATTACTTTCTCCATCTGAGCTGGGCAATGCAGCAGTTTACTTGAGGTTCTAACAACGCTATTAGAATGTACATATGTCTTTTGAGAAATCTCAGTGTCCTTCGGACCCTATGTTTCTCTAATTCCCTGGGCACTACGTTAAAGCTTACGACCAGATAAGCCAGTGCAATGATAATGTCTGGGGCCTCAGTGGTATCTCCTTCGTGTAACCATAACTTGGCATATATCACCTATTTTACTTAAATCACAGCTAGTTTCAAATGGCATTTCACTAGTTTCCTCCAGCCCAACAAACTGTAAGTATTGGCGTATTAATATTTTGCATGTTTAGACTAGTTACAATAAAATAAAAATTTGCATGTCTTCTCAATACCCCAAATGTTATGCGTGATACTTGGCATGAAGACTGCTGTTGGGGCACTTCAAGCATGTTTTACATTTAAAAACAAAAACATTTTTTTCACTGTTAAAGATTGAATAGCAGTTAGTTGTCTTCAAGCGTGTGTGTCAGGCCTACAGCGTCTACTCTGCCAACCTCTGCCAGTGCACAGTGCCAC
The DNA here is from genome assembly GCF_036172605.1 of Pelobates fuscus. Classification (NCBI taxonomy): domain Eukaryota; kingdom Metazoa; phylum Chordata; class Amphibia; order Anura; family Pelobatidae; genus Pelobates; species Pelobates fuscus. Next base: position 169,600,745 of record NC_086320.1, on the reverse strand, counting down.
TCATATCTGGTGTCACAGTAGCATGCATTTAAAAACTAAATTTTATTTTTCACTGTAATAGATTGAATAGCAGTTAGTTGTCTGCAAGCGTCTGTGTGTCAGGCCAACAGCGTGTACTCTGCCAACCTCTGCCAGTGCACAGTGCCACTCATATCTGGTGTCACAATAGCGTGCATTTAAAAACAAAAAAAGTTTTTGACTGTAATATAATAGCAGTCAGTGTCCTTCATAAGTGTGTGTCAGGCCTACAGCGTGTACTCTGCCAACCTCTGCCAGTGCACAGTGCCACTCATATCTGGTGTCACAATAGCTTGCATTTAAAAACAAAAAAGTTTTTGACTGTAATATAATAGCAGTCAGTGTCTTTCATAAGTGTGTGTCAGGCCTACAGCGTGTACTCTGCCAACCTCTGCCAGTGCACAGCGCCACTCTTATCTGGTGTCGTAATAGATTGCATTTAAAAACCCCAAAACTTTTTTCACTGTTATAGATTGAATAGCAGTTAGTTGTCTGCAAGCGGGTTTCAGGCCTACAGCGTGTACTCTGCCAACCTCTGCCAGTGCACAGTGCCACTCTTATCTGGTCTCACAATAGCGTGCATTTAAAAACAAAAACACTTTTTTCCCTGTTATAGATTGAATAGCAGTTAGTTGTCTTCAAGCGGGTGTGTCAGGCCTACAGCGTCTACTCTGCCAACCTCTGCCAGTGCACAGTGCCACTCATATCTGGTGTCACAATAGCGTGCATTTAAAAACCCAAAAACTTTTTTCACTGTTATAGATTGAATAGCATTTAGTTGTCTTCAAGCGGGTGTGTCAGGCCTACAGCGTCTACTCTGCCAACCTCTGCCAGTGCACAGTGCCACTCATATATTGTGTCACAATAGCGTGCATTTAAAAACCCAAAAACTTTTTTCACTGTAATAGATTGAATAGCAGTTAGTTGTCTGCAAGCGTCTGTGTGTCAGGCCAACAGCGTGTACTCTGCCAACCTCTGCCAGTGCACAGTGACACTCATAACTGGTGTCACAATAGCGTGCATTTAAAAACAAAAAAAGTTTTTGACTGTAATATAATAGCAGTCAGTGTCCTTCATAAGTGTGTGTCAGGCCTACAGCTTGTACTCTGCCAACCTCTGCCAGTGCACAGTGCCACTCATATCTGGTGTCACAATAGCATGCATTTAAAAACAAAAAAGTTTTTGACTGTAATATAATAGCAGTCAGTGTCCTTCATAAGTGTGTGTCAGGCCTACAGCGTGTACTCTGCTAACCTCTGCCAGTGCACAGTGCCACTCATATCTGGTGTCACAATAGCGTGCATTTAAAAGCAAAAAAATGTTTTTCACTGTTATAGATTGAATAGCAGTTAGTTGTCTTCAAGCGGGTGTGTCAGGCCTACAGCGTGTACTCTGCCAACCTCTGCCAGTGCACAGTGCCACTCATATCTGGTTTCACAATAGCTTGCATTTAAAAACAAAAACAGTTTTTGACTGTAATATAATAGCAGTCAGTGTCCTTCATAAGTGTGTGTCAGGCCTACAGCGTGTACTCTGCCAGCCTCTGCCAGTGCACAGTGCCACTCATATCTGGTGTAACAATAGCTTGCATTTAAAAACAAAAAACCGTTTTTTACTGTAATCTAATAGCAGTCAGTGTCCTTCAAGCGGGTGTCAGGCCTACAGCGTGTACTCTGCCAACCTCTGCCAGTGCACAGTGCCACTCATATCTGGTGTCACAATAGCTTGCATTTAAAAGCAAAAAAGTTTTTGACTGTAATATAATAGCAGTCAGTGTCCTTCATAAGTGTGTGTCAGGCCTACAGCGTGTACTCTGCCAACCTCTGCCAGTGCACAGCGCCACTCTTATCTGGTGTCGCAATACATTGCATTTAAAAACCCAAAAACTTTTTTCACTGTTATAGATTGAATAGCAGTTAGTTGTCTGCAAGCGGGTTTCAGGCCTACAGCGTGTACTCTGCCAACCACTGCCAGTGCACAGTGCCACTCTTATCTGGTCTCACAATAACGTGCATTTAAAAACAAAAACATTTTTTTCCCTGTTATAGATTGAATAGCAGTTAGTTGTCTTCAAGCGGGTGTGTCAGGCCTACAGCGTCTACTCTGCCAACCTCTGCCAGTGCACAGTGCCACTCATATCTGGTGTCACAATAGCGTGCATTTAAAAACCCAAAAACTTTTTTCACTGTTATAGATTGAATAGCATTTAGTTGTCTTCAAGCGGGTGTGTCAGGCCTACAGCGTCTACTCTGCCAACCTCTGCCAGGGCACAGTGCCACTCATATCTGGTGTCACAATAGCGTGCATTTAAAAACCCAAAAACTTTTTTCACTGTAATAGATTGAATAGCAGTTAGTTGTCTGCAAGCGTCTGTGTGTCAGGCCTACAGCGTGTACTCTGCCAACCTCTGCCAGTGCACAGTGACACTCATATCTGGTGTCACAATAGCGTACTTTTAAAAACAAAAAATGTTTTCACTGTTATAGATTGAATAGCAGTTAGTTGTCTTCAAGTGTGTGTGTCAGGCCTACAGCGTATACTCTGCCAACCTCTGCCAGTGCACAGTGCCACTCATATCTAGTGTCACAATAACGTGCATTTAAAAACAAAAACATTGTTTTCCCTGTTATAGATTGAATAGCAGTTAGTTGTCTGCAAGCGGGTTTCAGGCCTACAGCGTGTACTCTGCCAACCTCTGCCAGTGCACAGTGCCACTCTTATCTGGTCTCACAATAGCGTGCATTTAAAAACAAAAACACTTTTTTCCCTGTTATAGATTGAATAGCAGTTAGTTGTCTTCAAGCGGGTGTGTCAGGCCTACAGCGTCTACTCTGCCAACCTCTGCCAGTGCACAGTGCCACTCATATCTGGTGTCACAATAGCGTGCATTTAAAAACCCAAAAACTTTTTTCACTGTTATAGATTGAATAGCATTTAGTTGTCTTCAAGCGGGTGTGTCAGGCCTACAGCGTCTACTCTGCCAACCTCTGCCAGTGCACAGTGCCACTCATATATTGTGTCACAATAGCGTGCATTTAAAAACCCAAAAACTTTTTTCACTGTAATAGATTGAATAGCAGTTAGTTGTCTGCAAGCGTCTGTGTGTCAGGCCAACAGCGTGTACTCTGCCAACCTCTGCCAGTGCACAGTGACACTCATAACTGGTGTCACAATAGCGTGCATTTAAAAACAAAAAAAGTTTTTGACTGTAATATAATAGCAGTCAGTGTCCTTCATAAGTGTGTGTCAGGCCTACAGCTTGTACTCTGCCAACCTCTGCCAGTGCACAGTGCCACTCATATCTGGTGTCACAATAGCATGCATTTAAAAACAAAAAAGTTTTTGACTGTAATATAATAGCAGTCAGTGTCCTTCATAAGTGTGTGTCAGGCCTACAGCGTGTACTCTGCTAACCTCTGCCAGTGCACAGTGCCACTCATATCTGGTGTCACAATAGCGTGCATTTAAAAGCAAAAAATTTTTTTTCACTGTTATAGATTGAATAGCAGTTAGTTGTCTTCAAGCGGGTGTGTCAGGCCTACAGCGTGTACTCTGCCAACCTCTGCCAGTGCACAGTGCCACTCATATCTGGTTTCACAATAGCTTGCATTTAAAAACAAAAAAAGTTTTTGACTGTAATATAATAGCAGTCAGTGTCCTTCATAAGTGTGTGTCAGGCCTACAGCGTGTACTCTGCCAGCCTCTGCCAGTGCACAGTGCCACTCATATCTGGTGTAACAATAGCTTGCATTTAAAAACAAAAAAACGTTTTTTACTGTAATCTAATAGCAGTCAGTGTCCTTCAAGCGGGTGTCAGGCCTACAGCGTGTACTCTGCCAACCTCTGCCAGTGCACAGTGCCACTCATATCTGGTGTCACAATAGCTTGCATTTAAAAGCAAAAAAGTTTTTGACTGTAATATAATAGCAGTCAGTGTCCTTCATAAGTGTGTTAGGCCTACAGCGTGTACTCTGCCAACCTCTGCCAGTGCACAGCGCCACTCTTATCTGGTGTCGCAATACATTGCATTTAAAAACCCAAAAACTTTTTTCACTGTTATAGATTGAATAGCAGTTAGTTGTCTGCAAGCGGGTTTCAGGCCTACAGCGTGTACTCTGCCAACCACTGCCAGTGCACAGTGCCACTCTTATCTGGTCTCACAATAACGTGCATTTAAAAACAAAAACATTTTTTTCCCTGTTATAGATTGAATAGCAGTTAGTTGTCTTCAAGCGGGTGTGTCAGGCCTACAGCGTCTACTCTGCCAACCTCTGCCAGTGCACAGTGCCACTCATATCTGGTGTCACAATAGCGTGCATTTAAAAACCCAAAAACTTTTTTCACTGTTATAGATTGAATAGCATTTAGTTGTCTTCAAGCGGGTGTGTCAGGCCTACAGCGTCTACTCTGCCAACCTCTGCCAGGGCACAGTGCCACTCATATCTGGTGTCACAATAGCGTGCATTTAAAAACCCAAAAACTTTTTTCACTGTAATAGATTGAATAGCAGTTAGTTGTCTGCAAGCGTCTGTGTGTCAGGCCTACAGCGTGTACTCTGCCAACCTCTGCCAGTGCACAGTGACACTCATATCTGGTGTCACAATAGCGTACTTTTAAAAACAAAAAATGTTTTCACTGTTATAGATTGAATAGCAGTTAGTTGTCTTCAAGTGTGTGTGTCAGGCCTACAGCGTATACTCTGCCACCCTCTGCCAGTGCACAGTGCCACTCATATCTAGTGTCACAATAACGTGCATTTAAAAACAAAAACATTTTTTTCCCTGTTATAGATTGAATAGCAGTTAGTTGTCTGCAAGCGGGTTTCAGGCCTACAGCGTGTACTCTGCCAACCTCTGCCAGTGCACAGTGCCACTCTTATCTGGTCTCACAATAGCGTGCATTTAAAAACAAAAACACTTTTTTCCCTGTTATAGATTGAATAGCAGTTAGTTGTCTTCAAGCGGGTGTGTCAGGCCTACAGCGTCTACTCTGCCAACCTCTGCCAGTGCACAGTGCCACTCATATCTGGTGTCACAATAGCGTGCATTTAAAAACCCAAAAACTTTTTTCACTGTTATAGATTGAATAGCATTTAGTTGTCTTCAAGCGGGTGTGTCAGGCCTACAGCGTCTACTCTGCCAACCTCTGCCAGTGCACAGTGCCACTCATATATTGTGTCACAATAGCGTGCATTTAAAAACCCAAAAACTTTTTTCACTGTAATAGATTGAATAGCAGTTAGTTGTCTGCAAGCGTCTGTGTGTCAGGCCAACAGCGTGTACTCTGCCAACCTCTGCCAGTGCACAGTGACACTCATAACTGGTGTCACAATAGCGTGCATTTAAAAACAAAAAAAGTTTTTGACTGTAATATAATAGCAGTCAGTGTCCTTCATAAGTGTGTGTCAGGCCTACAGCTTGTACTCTGCCAACCTCTGCCAGTGCACAGTGCCACTCATATCTGGTGTCACAATAGCGTGCATTTAAAAGCAAAAAAATGTTTTTCACTGTTATAGATTGAATAGCAGTTAGTTGTCTTCAAGCGGGTGTGTCAGGCCTACAGCGTGTACTCTGCCAACCTCTGCCAGTGCACAGTGCCACTCATATCTGGTTTCACAATAGCTTGCATTTAAAAACAAAAAAAGTTTTTGACTGTAATATAATAGCAGTCAGTGTCCTTCATAAGTGTGTGTCAGGCCTACAGCGTGTACTCTGCCAGCCTCTGCCAGTGCACAGTGCCACTCATATCTGGTGTAACAATAGCTTGCATTTAAAAACAAAAAACCGTTTTTTACTGTAATCTAATAGCAGTCAGTGTCCTTCAAGCGGGTGTCAGGCCTACAGCGTGTACTCTGCCAACCTCTGCCAGTGCACAGTGCCACTCATATCTGGTGTCACAATAGCTTGCATTTAAAAGCAAAAAAGTTTTTGACTGTAATATAATAGCAGTCAGTGTCCTTCATAAGTGTGTGTCAGGCCTACAGCGTGTACTCTGCCAACCTCTGCCAGTGCACAGCGCCACTCTTATCTGGTGTCGCAATACATTGCATTTAAAAACCCAAAAACTTTTTTCACTGTTATAGATTGAATAGCAGTTAGTTGTCTGCAAGCGGGTTTCAGGCCTACAGCGTGTACTCTGCCAACCACTGCCAGTGCACAGTGCCACTCTTATCTGGTCTCACAATAACGTGCATTTAAAAACAAAAACATTTTTTTCCCTGTTATAGATTGAATAGCAGTTAGTTGTCTTCAAGCGGGTGTGTCAGGCCTACAGCGTCTACTCTGCCAACCTCTGCCAGTGCACAGTGCCACTCATATCTGGTGTCACAATAGCGTGCATTTAAAAACCCAAAAACTTTTTTCACTGTTATAGATTGAATAGCATTTAGTTGTCTTCAAGCGGGTGTGTCAGGCCTACAGCGTCTACTCTGCCAACCTCTGCCAGTGCACAGTGCCACTCATATCTGGTGTCACAATAGCGTGCATTTAAAAACCCAAAAACTTTTTTCACTGTAATAGATTGAATAGCAGTTAGTTTTCTGCAAGCGTCTGTGTGTCAGGCCTACAGCGTGTACTCTGCCAACCTCTGCCAGTGCACAGTGACACTCATATCTGGTGTCACAATAGCGTACTTTTAAAAACAAAAAATGTTTTCACTGTTATAGATTGAATAGCAGTTAGTTGTCTTCAAGTGTGTGTGTCAGGCCTACAGCGTATACTCTGCCAACCTCTGCCAGTGCACAGTGCCACTCATATCTAGTGTCACAATAGCATGCATTTAAAAACAAAGTTTTATTTTTCACTGTAATAGATTGAATAGCAGTTAGTTGTCTGCAAGCGTCTGTGTGTCAGGCCAACAGCGTGTACTCTGCCAACCTCTGCCAGTGCACAGTGCCACTCATATCTGGTGTCTGTAACGAGAATATACCCCTACACGCAGGATCCAGCTAAACAGAAGGCAGAACAGAGGAAAGATACGTCTACCGGACCTTAGAATGGCCGGACTCGACGTATATAGGAGAAGTACAGAGTCAGAAACAATCCGAGGTCAAGGGCACAAAGAGACAGCGTAAACGAGGACAAGCCGGGGTCTGGTACACAGGAAACAGCAAGCCGGCAAACAGAACAGACAAGGATAAAGCGAAAACGAAGTCAGAATACAAAGCCAAAGTCAAGTACGGAGGAACACAACTGAACACAACTGAACACAACAAGCACTAAAGGGAACTGTAGCAGAAACCACGATAGGGCAAGGAACTAAGGGTAAGTATAAATAGGTTCAAAACTAATGTGATTGGCTCCTGTCACTTCCACACCCCCAAAAGGTAAGTGTATGGGGTGTGTGGGATGACAGGGGCCAATGGGAGCCTTTTGGCAATTTAGGCTCCCACTGTCTCTTTAAGAGTGCGCCCGAGACTCGCGGCGCGCTCTTAGATGCAGGCGGGACATGTGACCGCATCTCGCGGTCACTGCCTGCCTTCCTGTCTGAAGCGTCGGATGAGCTGCGCGCGGCTCGTGCAGCCGCAGGACCGCGCGCGGCTCGTGCAGCCGCAGGACCGCGCGCGGCTTGAAGAGAGGACCGCGGCCGGCCCCTGGGAAAGGTGAGTAATGCTACAGTACCCCCCCCTGAGGACACGCCCTCCGGGCGGACAGGACTAGGTCGGGCAGGAAAACGTGAATGGAAAGAACGCACAAGGCGGGGAGCATGAACAGCATCAGCAGAAATCCAACTGCGCTCCTCAGGCCCATAACCCTTCCAATGTACCAAGTACTGAAGCCGACCCCTAAGGAAACGAGAGTCAAGAACAGCAGACACTTCGAATTCCTCATGACCCTCCACAGAGACAGGAGGAGGAGGAGGAGGAGCATGCCGGGTATAGCGGTTGCGCACGTAAGGCTTCAACAACGAGGTGTGAAAAACATTAGGTATGCGCAGATTCTTAGGCAGACTCAAGGCATAAGAAACGGGATTAACCTTATGTATAATACGATAAGGACCAATGAAGCGGGGAGCCAATTTCATAGAAGGCACCCGGAGGCGAATATTCCGCGTGGAAAGCAAAACTCTGTCCCCCACAACATAGGAAGGAGCCGCTCTGCGATGCTTGTCAGCCTGAGCCTTCTGGCGAGCAGCAGAGTCAACCAAAGAACGCTGAACCTGCTCCCAAGTATTACGCAAACCAGCCAAATGCTCATCCAGAACTGGCATGCCCTGTGAGGAGAATGCAGCCGGGAGAACAACGGGATGCTGGCCATAGACGACGTAAAAAGGGCTTTTGCCGGAAGAATCATGAGTGGCGTTATTCCGAGCAAATTTAGCCCAAGGAAGCAGGTCAGACCAATTGTCCTGATGGTGAGACACAAAACAACGGAGGTACTGCTCCAGAGACTGGTTGGCACGTTCAGCAGCTCCATTAGACTGGGGATGGTAAGCAGAAGAAAACGAGAGAGAAATACCCATTTCTGTACAAAAGGCTTTCCAGAACCTGGAAATAAATTGGGAATGCCATGTAACCGAAATACTTCTCTAGCGAAGATAAGGGCCAGTTCCTTGGATGTGGGCAACTTGCAAAGAGACACAAAGTGAGCCATTTTGGAAAACCGGTCAACTATCATCAGGACGACTGTGTTACCTTTCCAAGGGGGTAATTCAACAATAAAATCCATAGATAGGTTGGACCAAGGTCTCTCGGGAACGGGTAATGGATGCAACAGCCCACAAGGAACTCTACGAGAGGATTTCATACAGGCACAAGTAGTACAAGCACTTATATAGTCAGTGACATCCTTTCGTAAGGAATCCCACCAAAAATACCGAGAAACAGCTGACACTGTTTTGGAAATACCAGGATGTCCAGCAGTCTTAGTATCGTGATATAGTGACAGAATATCCCGTCTCTCGGGAACGTCAACGAACAATTTATCATTAGGCCTCTCGCTAGGTGCCATGCTTTGTTTCGCTTGTATGGCCTGCAAGAGGGACGAGGAAATAGATAATACAGTAGTTGCTATTATCCTGTCTGGGGGAATGACAGGAGTAACATCAATCTCCTGTTTGTCAATAGTTTCAAACTGTCTGGACAGAGCGTCCGCTTTAGTGTTTCGATCACCTGGCCTATAGGTGATTATATAATTGAAATGGGACACGAACAGTGACCACCTAGCCTGCCTGGAAGACAATCTTTTAGCTTCGCTAAGGTAGGACAGGTTCTTATGATCCGTAAATATGAGGATGGGATCCTTAGGGCCTTCTAACAAATGTCTCCATTCTTTGAGTGCTAAAATGATAGCAAGGAGTTCGCGATTACCCACATCATAATTCTTCTCTGCTTTGGACATTTGTTTAGAAAAGAAGCCACAAGGATGCAATGGCTTTTCAGGAGACTCTCTTTGAGATAAAACAGCACCTACCCTGATATCTGAAGCATCAACTTCAAGTATATAGGGCAATGAGGGGACAGGATGCTGTAAAATAGGTGCAGAGGCGAACGTAGTCTTAAGGAAGTCAAAAGCTTGAAGTGCCTCGGTAGACCAGACACGAGTATTGCCATCCTTTTTTGTCATACGAGTAATAGGTGCTACAATAGACGAAAAACCTTTGATAAAACGTCTATAATAATTACAGAAACCCAGAAAACGCTGGATGGCTTTTAGACCTTGCGGCAGAGGCCATTCTATGACAGCAGCGAGCTTCCGGGAATCCATACGAAAACCCTTAGCGGAAATCAAATACCCCAAAAACTGGACTTCGGATTGGTCGAATAGACATTTTTCTAATTTACAATAAAGACCATTAGCAAGAAGGGTCTCCAGAACGGTCGTAACATGTCTGTGATGAGTGTGTAAGTCTGTAGAATATATTAAAATGTCGTCCAAGTACACAATAACAAATGAGTGAATAAAGTCTCTTAAGACATCATTAATAAATTCTTGGAATACTGCTGGGGCATTGCAAAGCCCAAATGGCATGACGGTATACTCATAATGACCTGACCTAGTGTTGAAGGCTGTCTTCCATTCGTGGTCCTTTTTTATACGTATCAAATTGTATGCTCCTCTAAGATCTAATTTGGTGAATACCGTAGCATGTTTGAGCCTGTCAAGGAATTCTGTTATTAATGGTATAGGGTAAGCATTTTTGATGGTGATTTTATTAAGACCTCTATAATCAATGCAAGGTCTTAAATCACCTTCTTTCTTCGATACAAAGAAGAACCCCGCTCCAGCCGGAGAAGAGGATCTCCTAATAAATCCCTTGTCTAATGATTCTTTAATATATTCCTCCATGACACGGTTTTCTTGAACCGATAAGGGGTACACCCTGCCCTTTGGAGGTATAGTGCCAGGCAACAAGTCAATAGCACAATCGTAGGGTCTGTGAGGCGGTAATTTGTCAGCCTCTCTTTTATCAAAGACAGTCTTTAAAGATAAATACTGAGAGGGTATAGCCGTAGACAAAGGAGGAGTGGTAGGAACATTAATAGAATTCACAGGCGTGACTTCAATAATACATGACCCATGGCAGGCCTCACTCCATGATTTTATCTGCCCTGTCTCCCAGTCAAAAATTGGATTTTGGGCACGTAACCATGGATACCCTAACACTAACTGTGAAGAGGGAGAGGTGATGACCTGGAACCGAATGGTTTCATAGTGTAAAACCCCTGTGTACATGTGTAACGGTGCAGTCTCATGAGTAACAACTGGAGATATCAATGGTCTACCATCTATGGCCTCAACGGCCAAGGGTATCTCCTTCTCCCTGATGGGGATGTTGTTTTTCTTTACAAAACCAGAGTCTATAAAATTCTCGGCTGCCCCAGAGTCAACCAAGGCGTATATATTTTCAACTATACAACTCTCTCCCATATGTAAAGAAACAGGGAGAAGCAGTCGGTTAGGAGGCAATGTAGGAGACTTAGAAATCACACCCAAGGCCAGTCCCCTATAAGGTCTTAGGTGCGAGAGTTTTCCGGGAGCAAAGGACATTCCTTTACCATATGGTCTCTCCTACCACAATATAGGCAGAGTCCCTCCCTTCTCCTATGTAATTTTTCATTATCAGAGAGTTTGGCAACCCCTAATTGCATAGGTTCCTCTTCAGATACTTTAACACTCTCCGGTGTATTAACTCTGGGGTAAATAGGTGTAACAAAACGTCTATTTCTGTTCTTGGTATAGAGCCTGTCACGAATCCTATTATCTATATCAATGAGGTAGTCAATAAGGTCCTCTAAAGCAACAGGAAGCTACCTCATCCAATATAGAGTCTGATAAGCCTTCCATGAAGGCAGTAGTTAACCCATTGTTGGTCCAATCTACCTGTGAGGCAAGAGTACGAAACTGTATAGCGTAATCAGCCAGAGACCTAGAACCCTGTTTAACTCTCATTAATTAATTATCTCTCATTAATGCTCTTGCGGCATTTTTAGACCTTTTCATAGTGTCAAAAGTTCTGCGAAATGCTGTAAGAAAACTGTGAAAGTCATGCACCATAGGTCCATTAGCTTCCCAAATAGGATTTGCCCATTCAAGTGCTTTGTCGGTAAGTTGGTGCATAAAGAACCCAACCTTAGACCTCTCTGTGGGAAATGAACGTGGATACATCTCGAAGTGAAACTCTATTTGGTTAATGAACCCTCTGCATGTCTTAGAATCCCCTCCATACCTAGGAGGAGGTGTTAAATGGGCCGTAGCACAGTCGATACTTCAGGAAGAAGGGGTGTAGGAGGGTTAGGTGTGGTTGCTGGAATGGTTCTAGCTAAGAGCGTCTGAAGAGCCTGGGCTATCTGATCCATTCGGTGATCCTGCTCTACAAATCTAGCCTCATGAGACGCCATCTGTTGAGCTAAATCTGCGGGGTCCATGGCCCTATCGTAATGTAACGAGAATATACCCCTACACGCAGGATCCAGCTAAACAGAAGGCAGAACAGAGGAAAGATACGTCTACCGGACCTTAGAATGGCCGGACTCGACGTATATAGGAGAAGTACAGAGTCAGGAACAATCCGAGGTCAAGGGCACAAAGAGACAGCGTAAACGAGGACAAGCCGGGGTCTGGTACACAGGAAACAGCAAGCCGGCAAACAGAACAGACAAGGATAAAGCGAAAACGAAGTCAGAATACAAAGCCAAAGTCAAGTACGGAGGAACACAATTGAACACAACTGAACACAACAAGCACTAAAGGGAACTGTAGCAGAAACCACGATAGGGCAAGGAACTAAGGGAAAAGGGTAAGTATAAATAGGTTCAAAACTAATGTGATTGGCTCCTGTCACTTCCACACCCCCAAAAGGTAAGTGTATGGGGTGTGTGGGATGACAGGGGCCAATGGGAGCCTTTTGGCAATTTAGGCTCCCACTGTCTCTTTAAGAGCGCGCCCGAGACTCGCGGCGCGCTCTTAGATGCAGGCGGGACATGTGACCGCATCTCGCGGTCACTGCCTGCCTTCCTGTCTGAAGCGTCGGATGAGCCGCGCGCGGCTCGTGCAGCCGCAGGACCGCGCGCGGCTTGAAGAGAGGACCGCGGCCGGCCCCTGGGAAAGGTGAGTAACGCTACAGTGTCACAATAGCTTGCATTTAAAAACAAAAAAGTTTTTGACTGTAATATAATAGCAGTCAGTGTCCTTCATAAGTGTGTGTCAGGCCTACAGCGTGTACTCTGCCAACCTCTGCCAGTGCACAGCGCCACTCTTATCTGGTGTTGCAATAGATTGCCTTTAAAAACCCAAAAACTTTTTTCACTGTTATAGATTGAATAGCATTTAGTTGTCTGCAAGCGGGTTTCAGGCCTACAGCTTGTACTCTGCCAACCTCTGCCAGTGCACAGTGCCACTCATATCTGGTCTCACAATAGCGTGCATTTAAAAACAAAAAAACTTTTTTCCCTGTTATAGATTGAATAGCAGTTAGTTGTCTTCAAGCGGGTGTGTCAGGCCTACAGCGTGTACTCTGCCAACCTCTGCCAGTGCACAGTGCCACTCATATCTGGTGTCACAATAGCGTGCATTTAAAAACCCCAAAACTATTTTCACTGTTATAGATTGAATAGCAGTTAGTTGTCTTCAAGCGGGTGTGTCAGGCCTACAACGTCTACTCTGCCAACCTCTGCCAGTGCACAGTGCCACTCATATATGGTGTCACAATAGCGTGCATTTAAAAACCCAAAAACTTTTTTCACTGTTATAGATTGAATAGCAGTTAGTTGTCTTCAAGCGGGTGTGTCAGGCCTACAGCGTGTACTCTGCCAACCTCTGCCAGTGCACATTGCCACTCATATCTGGTGTCACAATAGCGTGCATTTAAAACCCAAAAATAGTTTTCACTGTTATAGATTGAATAGCAGTTAGTTGTCTTCAAGAGGGTGTGTCAGGCCTACAGCGTGTACTCTGCCAACCTCTGCCAGTGCACATTGCCACTCATATCTGGTGTCACAATAGCGTGCATTTAAAACCCAATAAATTTTTTTCACTGTTGTAGATTGAATAGCAGTTAGTTGTCTTCTTGCGGGTGTGTCAGGTCTACAGCGTGTACTCTGCCAACCTCTGCCACTGCACAGTGCCACTCATATCTGGTCTCACAGTAGCTTGCACGCATAGTACCACTTATCCCAAAAAAAATGACAGGCAGAGGCAGGCCACCCCGCATGGGCCGTTGTGGTCGTGGTGCTGTGATTCCCTTTTGCCCTAGAATAATGCCCAGTTTTCAGAGGCCACGTACCCTGAACTTGAAAAGTTCTGAGGACATAGTCGACTGGCTAACACAGGACACCCAATCTTCTACAGCTTCCGCTCGGAACCTTGACGCACCATCCTCCTCCAGATTAGCTTCGGGCACCTCTCAAGATACCACTCACCCGCCTGCCGCCACCACCAACACTAACACCACAGCCGCTTCACTTTATCTGTCAGAGGAGTTATTTACACATCCGTTTGAAGAAATGAGTGATGCGCAACCATTATTGCCAGAGGATGTAGATAACAGGGATATGTCTCAGTCAGGCAGCATTACACACATGGACGTACGGTGTGATGATGATGTTGTACCCGCTGCTGCTTCCTTTGCTGAGTTGTCAGATACAAGTGAAGCGGTTGATGATGACGATGCGTCCATGGATGTCATGTGGGTGCACACTCGGCAAGAAGAAGAACAGGGCAAAAGTTCAGATGGGGAGACAAAGAGGAGGAGGAGACGAGTTGGAAGCAGGGGGAGGTCGTCGCAAGGAGCTAGTGGCAAAGTCAGACAGCATGCATCGGCACCCGGGGTCAACCCGACAGCACGCCAATCAACACATGCTGTGTCCACCACCAGAATGCGGTCATTGCAGAGCTCAGCAGTGTGGAATTTTTTTTGTGTGTCTGCCTCTGACAACAGCGATGCCATTTGCAACCTGTGCCAAAAGAAACAGAGTCGTGGGAAGTCCAACACCCACCTAGGTACAACTGCTTTGCGTAGGCACATGATCGCACATCACAAATGCCTATGGGATCAACACATCAGTACAAGCCGCACACAAACTCAAACCCGCTTCCTCCTCCTGGTCCAGCATCTTTAGCCACATCAACCACTGCTGTCCTCCTTGCCCCCTCTCAACCATCCGCCACTCCGTCTCTCGCCTTGAGCAGTTCCCGCTCATCTGCCCACAGTCAGGTGTCTGTCAAGGACATGTTTGAGCGTAAGAAGCCAATGTCAGAAAGTCACCCCCTTGCCCGGTGTCTGACAGCTGGCTTGTCTGAACTATTAGCCTGCCAGCTTTTACCATACAAGCTGGTGGAGTCTGAGGCGTTCAAAAAATTTGTAGCTATTGGGACACCGCAGTGGAAGGTACCCGGATGAAATTTATTTTCACAAAAGGCAATCCCCAACCTGTACTCGATTGTGCAAAAGGAAGTAATGGCATGTCTGGCACACAGTGTTGGGGCAAGGGTCCATCTGACCACTGATATCTGGTCTGCAAAGCATGGTCAGGGCAGGTATATCACCTACACTGCGCATTGGGTAAACCTGCTGACGGCTGCCAAGCATGGAATGCGTGGCTCTGCAGAGGAGTTGGTGACACCGCCACGACTTGCAGGCAGGCCTGCTGCCACCTCCTCTACTCCTCCTACTCCATCCTCTTCCATAACCTCCTCGGCTGAGTCCTCTTCTGCTGCTGTGTCTTGCTCCACATCAACGGCACCCCCCCCCCCAGCTCCCCAGGTACTATTCCACATCCAGGATACGGCAGTGTCACGCCGTCTTGGGATGGACTTGCTTGAAAGCAGAGAGTCACACCGGACAAGCACTCCTGTCCGCCCTGAACGCACAGGTGGAAAAGTGGCTGACTCCGCAGCAACTGGAGATCGGCAAAGTGGTTTGTGACAACGGAACGAATTTGTTGGCGGCATTGAAGTTGGGCAAGTTGACACATGTGCCGTTCATGGCACATGTGTGTAATCTGATCGTGCAACACTTTGTGCATAAGTACACAGGCTTACAGGACGTCCTCAAGCAGGCCAGGAAGGTGTGTGGCCATTTCAGGCGTTCCTACACGGCCATGGTGCACTTTGCAGATATCCAGCGGCGAAACAACATGCCAGTTAGACGCGTGATTTGCGACAGCCCGACACGTTGGAATTCAACACTCCTAATGCTCGACCACCTGCTCCAGCAAGAAAAAGACGTTAATGAATATTTGTATGACCGGGGTGCCAGGACAGCCGCTGGGAAACTGGGAATTTTTTTGCCACGTTACTGGACGCTCATGCGCAATGCCTGTAGGCTCATGCGTCCTTTTGAGGAGGTGACAAACCTAGTCAGTCGCACCGAAGGCACCATCAGCGACATCATACCATTTGTTTTCTTCCTGGAGCGTGCCCTGCGAAGAGTGCTGGATCAGGCCGTAGATGAGCGTGAAGAAGAAGAGGAAGAGTTGTGGTCACCATCACCACCAGAAACAGCCTTATCAGCATCGCTTGCTGGACCTGCGCCAACGCTGGAAGAGGATTGTGAGGAAGAGGAGTCAGAGGAGGAATGTGGCTTTGAGGAGGAGGAGGAAGACAAACCAAAACAGTCATCCCAGGGTGCTCATTGTCACGTATCTGGTACCCGTGGTGTTGTACGTGGCTGGGGGGGAAGAACATACCTTCATTGAGATCACTGAGGAGAAGGAACGGGAAATGAGTAGCTTGGCATCCAACCTTGTGCAAATGGGGTCTTTCATGCTGTCGTGCCTGTTGAGGGACCCTCATATGAAAAGGCTGAAGGAGAACGACCTGTACTGGGTGTCCACGCTTCTAGACCCCCGGTATAAGCAGAAAGTGGCTGAAATGTTACCAAATTACAACAAGTCGGAAAGGATGCAGCATTTGCAAAATAAATTAAAAAGTATGCTTTACACAGTGTATAAGGGTGATGTCACAGCACAACGGGAATCTAACAGGGGAAGAGGTGAAAGTAATCCTCCTCCTCCCACGACCACGCCGGCAAGGACAGGACGCTTTACAGACGTGTTGTTGATGGAGGACATGTAGAGCTTTTTAAGTCCTACGCATCACCACAGCCCTTCGGGACCCACCCTCAGAGAACGACTCGACCGACAGGTAGCAGACTACCTCGCCTTAACTGCAGATATCGACACTCTGAGGAGCGATGAACCCCTTGACTACTGGGTGTGCAGGCTTGACCCGTGGCCTGAGCTATCCCAATTTGCGATAGAACTTCTGGCCTGCCCCGCTTCAAGTGTCCTGTCAGAAAGGACCTTCAGTGCAGCAGGATTTATTGTCACTGAGAAGAGAAGTCGCCTAGGTCAAAAAAGTCTAGATTACCTCACCTTTATTAAGATGAATGAGGGATGGATCCCGAAGGGACTGACAAAAAAGGCCTGATGAAATGAGCTGCCTTGGGCTAAAAATGGTCCACACGCTGTTGTATTTTAGCTCTGAATGCCGGTTGACTTGCGTTACTTATCCGCCACCAACTAGGGTTCA
The DNA here is from genome assembly GCF_036172605.1 of Pelobates fuscus. NCBI lineage: Eukaryota > Metazoa > Chordata > Amphibia > Anura > Pelobatidae > Pelobates > Pelobates fuscus. The sequence goes on along the minus strand of NC_086320.1, from coordinate 169,583,757 downwards.
AGCCGCAATGTTTTAGGGCACTTTCTGCCTGGGAAACAATCATCAATTTTTCTGGCCGCTGCTTTAGCAGCGGCTGCAACAATTCCTATTTTTTCAGGCATGTGTACATGCCTAATTTTTCGGGCCTCTCGTGCTGCACTGTGGCTTCAAAAACCAAACAAAAAAAAAATGCACATAACAGGGATTAAACTGATAGGAATAGTACTACTTAACACACCACTCCTATCTGGTGGCACATTAGATTGCACGCGCAGTGCCCCAAATTTAAAGTAGGAGGACAGACCAAGCATCTTTTTCCATCTCCCGGTTCCTAAAATCAATGCCATATACACGTCCCCTGATAGTGCGCCAGCTCATAATTCTCTTGGGCGCCAGCTCGTTATTCTATTTTTCACTTCACTAGGGACACTTTACTGCACTATGGGCACTTAGACCCACTCTTTGTCTTGCACAGTGTTATTCCTAGCCAGCATCTGTGATGGGAAATCAGGCAGTCATCTAAACGTTTAGATTGAGCTTTAGCTTAGAACACCCTTGAAGGTGTTTAAGGAGATTAGGGCTAGTTTAGAGGTTTCTTCTTAGACCTCTCTGAGTCTTTATAGCCCTTCTACCTATCCAGCATTTCTGGAAACTAGCTAAGAGAAAGGGTGGCTGTGTGTCTGTGATACATAACTTAACTTTAACTTTATATCACCTTATTGACACTTTTTATGACAGCATCACTCCGGTCTCCATACTCTCTGCCTATACCCATCTATTTAGAGGGAATTTCCTTGCCCCTGGCAATATTATATAATAGGTAATAGTATTACCATTATTACACAATTAGCCACTATAGGGGAATGAGTATAGTATCCCTTTGTTATTTATAAATGATACAATAAAGACTTTTGTCCATTACTCAATTTACTTTAACAAAGGGTACTAACCATGGTATTAGGAAGCATTACTCTGCTTTCCCTTTCTCCCTCTATTATACACCTATGCTCACTAGGATTTGTAGGTATTGTGGTGTATCACCATACACCACAGGTATCACTTTATTATAGTTGTCTAACCTTTTCCTATGCCAGTTTTAGATCTCCTTCTTGGGAGATTTTTTCTTTTTTTCAGTTTATTAGCATACCTGGGTACAAGCCCTCGGTGGGGCTGGCACCACCACCAGACCACATTTCCTTGTTTCTTCCACTCATACCGCTTTTTCCATCTTTGAAGGGGTTTGGCGAAACAAGGAAATAGTCCTCTACTCGTAACAAGGATTAAACGGATAAGAATAGTACTACTTAACACACCTTATAATTACGCAGAGAGAGGCAACGCAGAGAGAGGAGTCTGAAGAAGAGGAGTCAGAGGAGGAAGGTGGCTTTGAGGAGGTGGAAGACCAAACACAGCAGGCGTCCCAGGGGGCTTGTTGTCACCTTTCGGGGACCCTTGGTGTTGTACGTGGCTGGGTGGAGGAAGAGACCTTCAATGACATCAGTGAGGACAAGGAACGGGACATGGCTAGCTTGGTATCTAACCTTGTGCAAATGGGGAGTTTGCGGTTGTGTAAATGGACTGTTTGCGGTTGTTTGCGGTGCGTTAAACAGGGAGTTTGGTCTGTCACTGTGAAGCGGGCGTAACTCTTACACTACCTGATCGATACAACATCATACAGTAGGTCACCCGTCTCATTAATTTTATGGCCCCCACCGACCGCTCACGGGTGGGGGCGGGCGGGAGGACAGTAGGTCCCCCCATTGTGATTTATGGCCCCCACCCACCGCGCAGGGGTGGGGGCCGGGGGGGGGGGAGGACAGTAGGTCCCCCCCCTTATCCTTATTTGCTGAAAATTCCCCTGTATAACAATGTTTGGCATTTAGTGAATATTCCCTATTCTGCTCTGTGTCAGTGTGTATCAGGGTCTCTGAGGACAGGTGTCAATCCATATCTGCCAAGTGACCCTATGTAGGAGGAACAGTCCATATTCTGCTCTGTGTCAGTGTGTATCAGGGTCCCTGAGGACAGGTGTCAATCCATATCTGCCAAGTGACCCTATGTAGGGGGAACAGTCCCTATTCTGCTTTGTGTCAGTGTGTATCAGGGTCTCTTAGGACAGGTGTCAATCCATATCTGCCAAGTGACCCTATGTAGGGGGAACAGTCTCTATTCTGCTCTGTGTCAGTGTGTATCAGGGATCCTTAGGACAGGTGTCAATACATATCTGCCAAGTGACCCTATGTAGGGGGAACAGTCCATATTCTGCTCTGTGTCAGTGTGTATCAGGGTCTCTGAGGACAGGTGTCAATCCATATGTCAAGGTGTCAATATGTCATATGTCAGGTGTCAATCCAGATCCATTGTGATTTAGGAATGTTAGGTGATTTATGCCCTTTATGGATTAAAACCAGACTCTGCATCAACTGTGTAATTTTTCATGGGAGTTTTGCCATGGATCCCCCTCCGGCATGCCACAGTCCAGGTGTTAGTCCCCTTGAAACAACTTTTCCATCACTATTGTGGCCAGAAAGAGTCCCTGTGGGTTTTCAAATTCGCCTGCCCATTGAAGTCTATGGCGGTTCGCCCGGTTTGCCGATTCGCGAACATTTGCGGAAGTTCGCGTTCGCCATTCGCGAACCGAAAATTTTATGTTCGCGACATCACTACATAGAACCTGGTATTACTTTGTATTTATATTGGAAAAAAACACAATCATTTTGAAATAAAGGTTTATTTTATTGTAACATTGTTTTTAATAGATTTTATAAAATAAATTCATGGTCATCGCAAAGTTCCCTACTTTATTTATTTATTTATTTATAAAAGGTACAAGTCTAACATATTCATGGAACAAGTAAAAGGAATATTGATATAGGCAAGGCAATTTTTTCATGTTATTCAATATAATCTTTGTTAAACTTAACTTCTGAATATTTTATGTACATGTCAATGTAAACGTACTAGAATTTCACAATTTTGAAGGTTGAACCACAGTGATCTAAAAGAGAAAAAGTCTAAAGCACACCTGATCTCCTTTCCTTCAAAACTGTCTCTATAATTATCATGAGTCACCTGTAAACTTTCTAGCATGAATATCTACAGCATATTCTTTTTAATGACTTACACTGTTAATCATTTCCAATGTACTTTTTATTTTCAAACGTGAATGCAGGAATTCCACAACCAGCTGTGTCTACTTGTATCTGCAAACAACCGAAAAATAAATAAAAAAAACAAAACAAATCGATCTTTGTCACATAAAGGTCTTGCAGATGTTTTCCATAGTTGTTCTAAAACTACTTTGACATTACAGCTGATATTTTGTCACTGCTGGTTTGAATTTCTTTCTCATCTTCTTGAATGGAGACATGTTTTCTCCATTTGAGCTCAGTAAATAAATATAGAAAAGGATTGATAGTACTATTCAGTGAAGTGCTAAACACACTGGCATAGTACAAACTGACATACTGAACATCTAAACTCAAAACCTGAAAATACATTAAAAACCATACAAAGTTGAATGGAATGACAAACAGTATAAAGATTAAGACAGCAATGATGATGAGTATGCAAAGTGCTATTGAAATTTTCTTTCTGAATTTTTGTAGCATGATTAGTAGTGTAAGACTTGAAATGATCATCAATGGCAAGCAAATACCAACCCCTATACTAAATGTCATTAGCTCAACTCCTGAACATACGTTTGTCTGAGCCGCAAAATCTTCTGGAGGACATGCAAAATTTTCAATCAGACTTTCTAAGCAGCCAACAAACCAGAGGAGAAAACACATGATGGACGATAGGTTCTTTGGTCGGTTACAATGGCACCATGTGGGAACGCTCATTGAGAGACATCGTTCAATGCTAATGGCTGTGATGAAGAACATTCCTGAATACTGAGCGGCATCATAAAATATTTCTATAAATATATAGAGAGTCTTTTTTCCGGTAAAATTAGGGTTTACACCAATTAGTGTGTTTATATATATAATCATTATTAGAGCAGTAAGTAATAGAAAGATGACGTCAGCTACTGCCAGGTTGATAATATAAACAGTATATTTGTTTCTCTTTATCCTGAAGGCAAGAAACCAGAAGACAACAATATTTGCCACAATTCCATAGAGGCATAGAGCTATAGCCACAGCAGATGCTATGGTAAAATGTATATATGCATTTGTACTATAACCACCATCGTCATATGTGGTATTATTCAGACCAGTCATGTTTGTTTCATTGAAATCCATTGTTCTTGATCAACTGCAACCTGTGAGCCTAGATTTATACCTATTTTAAGCAAAGAGAAAAGTGATAAAATATGAAATATGAATAATTTTTTAAAATTAAGTAAAAAAAAGAAAGCATGCTATTCTTCAGTTTGGTGTAATGATAGACCATATCATTTTAAAATCACTTCTAATTTACATTTTATTGCAAAAAAACATAGATAATCAGCTAGTTCACAGAGTACAATTTTCAATCTTACTAAATTGTCTTAAACCATTCAAAACCATTCAAGATGGGGACTCCCTTCTAGTTAATATAGCTGTGTTTCCCAAGGAGGATAAATCACTTAAAGTAAATTAATGTTTTACCTAATCAGTTCCTACACTTTATGGTACATTTAAATCTATCTTCTTGTGCTCTAACTTTCATTTCTCCTGTCACTATGCAAGACATTTCATCACTTATGTATAAACATGTTTGACTAAGCAGTATACATCTATAATTATCTAAGTTTAAGGTCTACGTGTATCTATGTTTGTTTGAGTATAGGTATATGTGTGTTTTTACTTTAAGTACATGTGGAAATATGCATTCAGGTAGTGGGTAGAGGAAGGATAGAGTATAAAAAGAAATAGGGCGGAAGTAAAATAGAGTGGGAGAGGGTGGTTGTGTGGAGAGTTATTTTCTTATTTGATCATTCTTTTAATAAAGTCGAGTGGAAGCTGCTGGATGTAAGGTTAGTGGAGGAAGGGTATGACAACTGGGCACAGTAATTTACCCTATATTATGCAAACCAGTTGTGAACACAACAACAACAACAACAATACTATTTCTTGCACCCAAAAAAACAGCATCAAAAGCATTAAGATATGTTAATAGAAAAATGTATGTTATATCAAGATCAAATGCAGTAAAAGAAATAAAAGGTGATATATTGAAGAAAGTAGAAAACAATGGGCAGACAAGAAATTCAAGTAGACAGAGCATTAGTGGAACTAACCAGTGAGTTCTCTGATATCAGTTTTGTTCTTGGTCCATAACATAACCGCTCCTCAATAGATTTTCTAGCCTCTCATGGAAAACATATATATATGTTCTTGCCAAGCTAAATTTAGAAGAAATGTTATAGGAACTTCCCTCGTTTGCATACTAAATAGTATGCTACGTGATGCTGATTCCGATGCGCATCATACCTGGAAGAACAATTTCATAAAATTTGATATATATATAGATCAAGGTGTTCCGATTAGCATTTCCTTTTAACCCCTTAACCTCTTAAGGACAGAGCTTCAGAAGCTTGACTTACGCTTAATGACACAAGCATTTTTTGCATTTTCTTGCTGTTTGCGTTCAACTGCAATTTGCATCTCTCTCATTTATTGCACCGACACATATTATATACTGTTTTTTAAAGGACAGAAAGGGCTTTAATTTGATATAACATATATATATATATATATATATATATATATATATATATATATATATAAATGCTTTCTTATTATAAAAAAAAAAACAGAAAAATGCAAAAAAAATGAAAAATATTGTTTTTTTACAGTTTTTGCAATAATAATGTGTGCATAATTAGTGCAGGTTAAGGAAAGTAATTAAAAATAAATTAATGTATTTGTTCTGATTTACAGAATATATAATGTGTCTGGGATTTTAAGTTTTTTTTGGTAGTTACAGGTCACAAAGCACAAGGAGTAAAATAAAATTTTAATATGGAGCGATTTTAGAATTTGGTATGTTTGTCTTGTAAGCCTAATAGCCATAAAAGAAAACAAAATTGCAACACAAAAGTATATATTTATATAAAGTAGACATCACAGGCTATTTACCTAAGGTGGTTTCGACAGTTTCTACATAGCCATTTCACCGCCAACCTCTGCTAAATATTGGAGTAAAATTGTGTTTTCTTTTGTTTTTGGCACACAAACTTATAACAAAGAACTTCTCATGTTTATTTTGTAAAGTTGGTGTGTGCTATTCCTGTACACAGTTTTATCTTGTGTTCAGTTACATCTGCTGAGTAAAAGGACACCCCCATTGTATGTCTATGGCACTATTTCGTGAAGCTACAGTGCCATACAGGAGACCTGTCCTTTTCAGTATTCACAGTGGAATTTTGGGAGACGGATTTAATGAGCCTATGTGTCCATTTGGGGTATTATAACAGTTTGACTGTTCAAAAAAACCCCACAAAGGCCTACCATTTGTAAAAGTAGACACTCCAGGGTATCTCATAAGGTGCATATTGTGCCTTAACATGTCCCCATTTTTTCACCAATATATGCCAAATTATGTGGTAAAAAATAATTTAGTGCGTTTTTTACATATGGATTGCATTTATGCTAGGCATTTTGTATATTTCACATGTGCCACTAAGTTCAAACCCCCCAAATTATGCTCAGCTAAGTCTTCTGAGTAAAATGACACCCCCATTGTATGTCTTTGGCACTATTTCGTGAAGCTACAGTGCCATATAGGAGACCTATCCATTTCAGTATTTACAGTAGAATTTTGAGAGATGGATTTAATTGGCCTATGCTTCAATTTGGGGTATTATAACAGTTTGACTGTTCAAAAAAAACCCACAAAGGCCTACCATTTGTAAAAGTAGACACTCCAGGGTATCTCATAAGGCACATATTGTGCCTTAACATGCCCCCATTTTTTCACCAATATATGCCAAATTATGTGGAAAAAAATAATTTTGTGCGTTTTTTACATATGGATTGCATTTTTGCTAGGCATTTTGTATATTTCACATGTGCCACTAAGTTCAAACCCCCCAAATTATGCTCAGCTAAGTCTTCTGAGTAAAATGACACCCCCATTGTATGTCTTTGGCACTATTTCGTGGAGTTACAGTGCCATTTAGGTGACCTGTCCTTTTCAGTATTCAAAGTAGAATTTTGAGAGACGGATTTAATGAGCCTATGTATCCATTTGGGGTATTATAACAGTTTGACTGTTAAAAAAACCCCCACAAAGGCCTACCATTTGTAAAAGTAGAAACTCCAGGGTATCTCATAAAGTGCCTATTGTGCCTTAACATGCCCCCATTTTTTCACCAATATATGCCAAATTATGTGGTAAAAAATAATTTTGTGCATTTTTTACATATGGATTGCATTTTTGCTAGGCATTTTGTATATTTCACATGTGCCACTAAGTTCAAACCCCCCAAATTATGCTCAGCTAAGTCTTCTGAGTAAAATGACACCCCCATTGTATGTCTTTGGCACTATTTCGTGGAGTTACAGTGCCATTTATGTGACCTGTCCTTTTCAGTATTCACAGTAGAATTTTGGGAGACGGATTTAATGAGCCTATGTGTCCATTTGGGGTATTATAACAGTTTGACTGTTCAAAAAAACCCCACAAAGGCCTACCATTTGTAAAAGTAGACACTCCAGGGTATCTCATAAGGTGCATATTGTGCCTTAACATGTCCCCATTTTTTCACCAATATATGCCAAATTATGTGGTAAAAAATAATTTAGTGCGTTTTTTACATATGGATTGCATTTATGCTAGGCATTTTGTATATTTCACATGTGCCACTAAGTTCAAACCCCCCAAATTATGCTCAGCTAAGTCTTCTGAGTAAAATGACACCCCCATTGTATGTCTTTGGCACTATTTCGTGAAGCTACAGTGCCATATAGGAGACCTATCCATTTCAGTATTTACAGTAGAATTTTGAGAGATGGATTTAATTGGCCTATGCTTCAATTTGGGGTATTATAACAGTTTGACTGTTCAAAAAAAACCCACAAAGGCCTACCATTTGTAAAAGTAGACACTCCAGGGTATCTCATAAGGCACATATTGTGCCTTAACATGCCCCCATTTTTTCACCAATATATGCCAAATTATGTGGAAAAAAATAATTTTGTGCGTTTTTTACATATGGATTGCATTTTTGCTAGGCATTTTGTATATTTCACATGTGCCACTAAGTTCAAACCCCCCAAATTATGCTCAGCTAAGTCTTCTGAGTAAAATGACACCCCCATTGTATGTCTTTGGCACTATTTCGTGGAGTTACAGTGCCATTTAGGTGACCTGTCCTTTTCAGTATTCAAAGTAGAATTTTGAGAGACGGATTTAATGAGCCTATGTATCCATTTGGGGTATTATAACAGTTTGACTGTTAAAAAAAACCCCACAAAGGCCTACCATTTGTAAAAGTAGACACTCCAGGGTATCTCATAAAGTGCATATTGTGCCTTAACATGCCCCCATTTTTTCACCAATATATGCCAAATTATGTGGTAAAAAATAATTTTGTGCATTTTTTACATATGGATTGCATTTTTGCTAGGCATTTTGTATATTTCACATGTGCCACTAAGTTCAAACCCCCCAAATTATGCTCAGCTAAGTCTTCTGAGTAAAATGACACCCCCATTGTATGTCTTTGGCACTATTTCGTGGAGTTACAGTGCCATTTATGTGACCTGTCCTTTTCAGTATTCACAGTAGAATTTTGGGAGACGGATTTAATGAGCCTATGTGTCCATTTGGGGTATTATAACAGTTTGACTGTTCAAAAAAACCCCACAAAGGCCTTCCATTTGTAAAAGTAGACACTCCAGGGTATCTCATAAAGTGCATATTGTGCCTTAACATGCCCCCATTTTTTCACCAATATATGCCAAATTATGTGGTAAAAAATAATTTTGTGCGTTTTTTACATATGGATTGCATTTTTGCTAGGCATTTTGTATATTTCACATGTGCCACTAAGTTCAAACCCCCCAAATTATGCTCAGCTAAGTCTTCTGAGTAAAATGACACCCCCATTGTATGTCTTTGGCACTATTTCGTGGAGTTACAGTGCCATTTATGTGACCTGTCCTTTTCAGTATTCACAGTAGAATTTTGGGAGACGGATTTAATGAGCCTATGTGTCCATTTGGGGTATTATAACAGTTTGACTGTTCAAAAAAACCCCACAAAGGCCTTCCATTTGTAAAAGTAGACACTCCTGGGTATCTCATAAAGTGCACATTGTGCCTGAACATGCCCCCATTTTTTCACCAATATATGCCAAATTATGTGGTAAAAAATAATTTTGTGCGTTTTTTACATATGGATTGCATTTTTGCTAGGCATTTTGTATATTTCACATGTGCCACTAAGTTCAAACCCCCCAAATTATGCTCAGCTAAGTCTTCTGAGTAAAATGACACCCCCATTGTATGTCTTTGGCACTATTTTGTGAAGCTACAGTGCCATATAGGAGACCTGTCCATTTCAGTATTTACAGTACAATTTTGAGAGATGGATTTAATTGGCCTATGCTTCAATTTGGGGCATTATTGCAGTTGGAAAGTTAAAAAAAAACCACGAAGGCCTATCATTTCCTAAAGTAGACACCCCAGGGTATTTCAAAAGGCATATTTTAAACCTTAGCGTTGGATCATTTTTTTGTTAGTTTGTACCAAGTCTAGTTACAATTAGCATTTCTTTCTGCCTTTTTGACACACACTTGGAGATGTTACTGTATATTTTGCAATCCTTATGTGTGCTATGGCAGTATAACACCTAATATGTTGCTCAGCTATGTCCTCTTAGTGCAGCAATACCCCCATGTGTACCCTTTTCGGGGATATGTGGATGTTGAAGGGGCACATTGGAGACCAAGCCATATCAGTTTTTACCGAACTTTGAATTTTGATGCTCGGCCCATGTGCAAATTCCAAGCATCTTAGCAGGTTTTAAGTTCAAATTACCCCACAAAGGCCTACCATTTCTTAAAGTAGACACCCCAGGGCATTTTAAAAGGCATATTTTAAACCTTAGCGTTGGATCATTTTTTTGTTAGTTTGTACCAAGTCTAGTTACAATTAGCATTTTTTCTGCCTTTTTGACACACACTTGGAGATGTTACTGTATATTTTGTAATCCTTATGTGTGCTATGGCAGTAGAACACCTAATATGTTGCTCAGCTATGTCCTCTTAGTGCAGCAATACCCCCATGTGTACCCTTTTCGGGGATATGTGGATGTTGAAGGGGCACATTGGAGACCAAGCCATATCAGTTTTTACCGAACTTTGAATTTTGATGCTCGGCCCATGTGCAAATTCCAAGCATCTTAGCAGGTTTTAAGTTCAAATTACCCCACAAAGGCCTACCATTTCTTAAAGTAGACACCCCAGGGCATTTCAAAAGGCATATTTTAAACCTTAGCGTTGGATCATTTTTTTGTTAGTTTGTACCAAGTCTAGTTACAATTAGCATTTTTTCTGCCTTTTTGACACACACTTGGAGATGTTACTGTATATTTTGTAATCCTTATGTGTGCTATGGCAGTAGAACACCTAATATGTTGCTCAGCTATGTCCTCTTAGTGCAGCAATACCCCCATGTGTACCCTTTTCGGGGATATGTGGATGTTGAAGGGGCACATTGGAGACCAAGCCATATCAGTTTTTACCGAACTTTGAATTTTGATGCTCGGCCCATGTGCAAATTCCAAGCATTTTAGCAGGTTTTAAGTTCAAATTACCCCACAAAGGCCTACCATTTCTTAAAGTAGACACCCCAGGGCATTTCAAAAGGCATATTTTAAACCTTAGCGTTGGATCATTTTTTTGTTAGTTTGTACCAAGTCTAGTTACAATTAGCATTTCTTTCTGCCTTTTTGACACACACTTGGAGATGCTACTGTATATTTTGCAATCCTTATGTGTGCTATGGCAGTAGAACACCTAATATGTTGCTCAGCTATGTCCTCTTAGTGCAACAATACCCCCATGTCTACCTTTTTCAGGGTTATGTGGATGTTGAAGGGGCACCTTGGAGACACACCACTTTCATATTTTTCAAAAGTGGATGCTGGGCCAAAGTGTTATTTTAGCAGCCCAGGACTGCAAATTACCTCTCCAAGACCACATATATTTTTAAGTATAAGCAGCTCATCAATTCAAATTATGAACAAGTGCATACTATTTGCTGTGAAAAGGGGGAATAGTTGGCTTAAACCTATCTGGGGGTAGTACCCAGTAATCTGTGTCACGGGCAACGCTGTCACGGATTCCAAAACACAGACAGACTACAAAGAGAGAGAACACAGAGACAGACACTTGTAATACCGGTCCTTAGAATGGCCGGGCTATACAAGCAGAGAATAGTCAAGGTACAAGCCGAGGTCAAAGGGGTAAAGAGAAACGGAACAACGATAGGACAAGCCGAGGTCAAGGATCAGAGAAGACAGGATAAACGGGAGACAAAGCCAAGATTTGGTAACCAGACAGTTAACTAAAATCACACCCCAAAACTAGTCTGCTTATTCGGCCTGGGTGTGGAAAACTTTAAAACAGTGGCCAATACATAGGCCGGGCTGAGAGGGGCAATCAGGGCGGTAATAGCTGGTCTCAACTCTTACGCCCCTCTTGTAACACACCCTGCATCTTTTCTGGGGGGTTTTCTTTCTGGGGGTTGATGGAATCTTGAAGCAGAAGTGACCTGCCTCCATTCTTCTGCTAGGCTCCACTGATGGTCCCCCTCTGTGGCACTCAAGTAACCCAGAAATGAGCTGAAATTGAAATGAAAGGAATGTGCATTTCAGCTCAGCATTTGCCTTTTTAAAAATAATAAAGGCATTGTGGACTGCCATCTGCATTATATATATGCCCACTTTTTTATACCATGCCCTGGTTTTGCGCATGATTAGATACGGCTGCATTAGTTGATCGGACAGATCAACTCCCCCCATATGCCGATTATATTGCTGTATGCAGACTGGCACCCGTTTATATTCCTCTCTGCCACGAACTGCGACCCTGCGAGTGTTTTCCCCATGGATGGTAGTTAAGATGAAAACCTCCTTTTTATCGCGGTACTTGAGTGCCAGCAGTTCATTCTGGCAGAGAGCTGCTGTTTCCCCTTTTTTAAATTTTTTTTCTGCTAGAGCCTTTGGGAAACCTGTGCGACTCTTCCTGATAGTGCCACAGGCCACGGTCTCAAAACAGTACAGCATTTGTAAGAGTGGGATGCTGTTATAAACGTTATCGATGTATAAGTGATAACCTTTGTTGAGTAATGGCATTATTAAGTCCCAGACAATTTTCCCACTTGTCCCTATTATATCTGGGCAACCTGGGGGATCAAGGTGGCTATCCCTTCCTTCGTATACACGGAAGGTGTATACATAGCCACTGCCACTTTCACATAATTTATACAATTTGATCCCATACCGGGATCTTTTGGATGGGATATATTGTCTAAATCCCAGTCTTCCCTTATATTTCATGAGGGACTCATCAATTGAAATTTGTTTTTTGGGGGTGTAAATAGTGGCAAATTTTTCATTTAAGTGGGAAATTAGAGGGCGTATTTTATAAAGAATGTCATACTGCGGATGACCTTTTGGGGGGCACTTCATATTGTCATTAAAGTGCATAAAACGCAGTATGTCCTCATATCTCTCCCTATGCATAGTCTGGGAAAAAATGGGGGTATTAAAAATAGGATTTTTCGTCCAGTACATTCTAATTGTGGGCTTTTTAACTATCCCCATTAACATGGTCAGTGCCCAGAATTGTTTAATTTCTGGCACACTGGTTGGGTACCATCTCTCTGTCCTGGCGATTCGGGAGTCTTGGTTGCGTGCAAGATATTGCTCCGCATACAGATTCGTCTGGGTAACTACCTCCCCAAAAAAATCATCCCCCAAAAACAGCTCCATACAATCCAGCGCATTATAGCCAGACAGGTCAGCCTGTATGCCAGGATTGGCAGTGAACACTGGGATGTCTGGCGAAAAATGATTAGGGGGTACCCAGTCATCTGCGCCATATTGAACATTAGGGGAATCAGCAATTTCCTCTGATGTTACTGCACTATCTGGCACATAGTCCCTGTCCCCTGCGTCACTCCCTGCGTCACTCTCTGAGGCAGTGTCGGTCGCCTCTGAGTCGGCGGCTAACAGGGCATAAGCCTCCTCTGCGCTATACTTGCGCAACATTTTTAATACAGTTAACACAGCTAAGAAAACTTTAACTAAATAACTAAACTTTTTTTTTTTTTTAACCCCTAACTAAATTCCCCAATTACCACTAAATTCCACCCACCCAACTAACTAAATCACAAATTAATAAAATAAAATAATAAAATTTAACCCCTTAGGGTTACAAAAAAATAAAATTTAACCCTTAAGTGTGAAAAAAAAATAGATCACAGTAAAGTGCTGTGACCTGTATATTGATCACTGCTAGCAGTGATCAAGCAGCAGGGAAAGGGTTAATATTTTTTTAAAAGGAAGGGGAAAGGGATTAGGAACCTTTAAAAGATATTCACTATTCTTCTGGGACACAATGTTGCAACGATCCGTCTCTCTCCACTTCACAAACCCACAAGAGGTGGAGGGAGGCGGATCAGATATCCCAGCAGTATTGTGACCGCTGTGACTGGCTGTCACAGCGATCACATGTGCTGGGACATCGCAATTTGCTGTTGCTGGTCTGCCCCTGACTCAGAGGGACCCAGCAACAGCGTTAACCCCGCGATCGCCGGCACTGCGCGATCGCGGCGTTAATTTTACCGCGTGACGGACGAGGTCCGACACCCGTCGTTAAGGGCATTCCCAGGATGACGGACCTCGTCCGTCACCCGTCCTGAAGGGGTTAAGGACTGAGCCAAATGTACACGTTGTGATCAGAACAAAACGTAAACAAAACCTGGCATTTGTGCTATATGTCTGTCCAACCGTAATTCACCTCTTTCATATTAAATGCACCCACCCTTATTATATATAATTGTATTCAGGGGAAACCAGGCTTTTATGTAATATCAAATATTTAGCTAAGAAACATAATTTAATATGAAAAAAAAATGGTAGAAAATAAGAAATTCTGTTATTTTTTTAGTTTTACATGACATTTTAACTGTCAATGTTATAATACTGTTTGCTTTTACTGCAATAAAATACACATATTTGTATTCAGCAAAGTCTCAAGTGTAAAACAGTACCCCCTATGTACAGGTTTTATGGTGTTTTGGGAAGTTACAGGGTCACATATAGCACGTTACATTTGAAATTGAAATTTGCCAGATTGGTTACGTTGCCATTGGGACTGTATAGTAGCCCAGGAATTAAATTTACACCCATAATGGCATATCATTTGCAATAGTAGACAACCCAAGGTATTGCAAATGTTTGTGACTAAGTGGCTACTAAAAAAGACTGGACATACCCCATTTGCAATACCTTGGGTTGTCTACTATTGCCAATGGTATGCCATCATAGGGGTAATTTTCATTCTTGGACTACCATAGGGTCTTAAAGGCAACATAACCAATCTGGCAAATTTTAATGTGAAAAAATGAAACACAAGCCTTATATTTGATGCTGTAACTTTTGAAAACACCATAAAACCTGTACATGAGGGCTACTGTTGTACTCTGGAGACTTCGCTGAACACAAATATTTGTGTTTAAAAACAGTAAAAAGTATCACAGCAATAATATTGTCCGTGTAAGTGCTGTTTGTGCGTGAAAAATGCAAAAAACGTCAATTTTACTGGCTATATCATCGTTGTAATACATTTTACTGTTTTGAAACACTAATATTTGTGTTCAGTGAAGTCTTCCGAGTAAAACAGTATCCCCTATGTACAGGTTTTATGGTGTCTTGGAAAGTTATAGGGTTAAATATAATGCTAGCAAATTAAATTCCCTATACTTTCGGCATGGGTTGTCAGCCAGGTCCCGCTAATTGTAATTAATTATGATACCTAATTTTTAATTTTTAATTTTATTATTTTTGTAATTTTATATTTTAACGTATTTACATATTTTTTTTATATTATATATAAATATATATATATATATATATATATAACAATAATTATATATATATATTTAATCAGTATCAGTCTACGTGTAATTTGATATTAATATATATATAATTATACATATATTAATAGTAAAATACACCTAGACAGTGTATGTGTGTGTATGTATATGTGTATATATATACTTAGATCATATATATATATATATATGATCTAAGTATATATATATATATATATATATATATATATATATATATATATATATATTTTTTACACTTATTTAATTTATTTTATTTTATTTCCAGCCAGCAGGGGGACTACCTGTCATTACAGTTAGTCCCCCTGCTGGCAATGCACCAGGCAGCTAACCCGGCCATGTGATTGTGAGGTCCTCGCAATGACCTCACTCTCACATGGCCGGGGTGGGGGGCTGCAGGACGTCGGATGTGCCGCGGAGGGCTCCCTGGGAGTCCCCCCAACCACGATCGCCGGCGTGGGATCGCCGGCGACCGGGTAAGTAAAAGAAAACCGCCCTGCGGCGTTTAGAGCCCCTTAGAATAGGGCGTAATAGTACGCCCTCTAGTTTTAAGGGGTTAATCAGAGTCAGCCCAAGACATTGTGCTGCCTGGGTCCAATGATGAATTGCACATTACATCATAATATCAGACATAGGCACTAGAAGCTCTTCTTAACTGTGATCTGGGCCGTGGCTGCATCTTGCAGCTGTTTAGTAGATAACTCCCTAAATTGGTACCCTTGTGGGGTTGCAATATTTAAGGGTACAAAACTAGATAGCAATCCCACAAGGATTAGGGAGCTATCAGCTAAAAAGACCCAAATTATGAAAAGCCCTTCATTTTCGTAATTTAGTTTTTTCAACCAACTTTACTAATACAAAGAAAAAAGTACTTAACATAAGTAAATAATGAAGATTAAATTCTCCCTCCTGCCCCTATCCGCCATGCCATGAGCAGTGGCATGTCTACCAAACAGCGAGCAGCCAGTGGCAGCTCCTTGTTGTAAAAAAAACTAACGACTGGGCAGCTGTTGCTGCCCAGTTACTAGTCCAGTAAAGGGGGACATGGCACAGGTGGGGCACCTATTAAAATAAATGACCCGTGGAACCCCTAGTGATGGGTGGGTGCCCTAAATAGGCCTATTATCCCCCCACCCATTGGCAGCAAGTGGGGAACATAAATAATAATGGGGGAACCTATTGTCCACCCCAGCCCCAACCCATTGGTTGCGTATGTAGTGTCTTAAATGATAATGGTTGACCTATTGACCCTCCAAGCCCACACCCATTGGCAGTGCGTGGGGAACTAAAGGATAATGTGGGACTCATAGTCCCCCTCCAGCCCCCACCTATTGTTGGCAGATGAGAGCCCTTCATAATAATGCAGTGTACCTATTGTCCCCGCAGCCCACACCCATTGGTAGCAGGTGGAAGCACTAAATGATAATTTGGGGGCCTATTGTCCCTTCCCAGCCCCCCACTCATTAACCCCTTAAGGACACATGACATGTGTGACATGTCATGATTCCCTTTTATTCCAGAAGTTTGGTCCTTAAGGGGTTAAGGCATGTGAGGGCTCTAAATAATAAAAGGGAAGTGGACCTATTGTCATTATTTTTTAGGGCCCACAGTAATATTTAAGGGCCCCACCAGCTGCCAATGGGTGAGGGCTGGGGGGCAACAGTCCTACTCATTATCTTTTAGGGTCCCGATCCACTATCAATCGGTGGGAACTGAGGGGACAATAGGTCCCTTCATTATTATTTAGGGCCCACACGTGCCATCAATGGTTCTGCTGCTGTGACCTAGAATAGAAATAAAAACCTAATTGAATGCAGTAAGTGATTATTCACCAAGGTGTTTTCATCATAAAAAAGCTTGTCTTAAAGCACACTGTCCTGCCAAACTTGCCTTTCTCCTACTGCTTCCTATTCTCTTCCTCTCTCAGAATCTGTTCTTCTTTTCTTCCTTTCTGTTTTAGTTTTCTTTAAAACATAGGACAAAGTACGGACTTATGTATTTTTCCAACATTTGACCTTCTTTGCCCAAAGGAAAAGCCTAAGTCTGCTCCATTTCCTGTGGTCAGAGAAATTTTCAAACAACACTCACCTTCCTCCATGTCCTTGCAATTCCTCATTTCACTATTCCCGAACGTCCTGTCATATAGACAGGCCTTTGGCGAATTGACAGAATTTCGTGAAAACAGTTTGCCCATTGGTATTCGCATGAAATTTGGTCATTTTGTTCTGTTTGGAATTTCATTCGGAGAAAGCATGTGGCTGCTTACTCTTGTAAAGTAAAAAAAAAGACACCCCCTCGAATCCAATAAAGTGCCCCCATTGTTAGGCACCCATTATAATAATTAAAGGTGGGAACATAGTGTCCCCCCTAGCCTCCACCCATGTCCCTCGAGTGGGATCTATTAAACTAAACCAGGCACCTTAGTGTCCCCAACGGTCCCCACCCAGTAGCAGTGGGTGTGGGCCCTAAGTGACCAAAGGGGGGGAACTATTGTCTCCCCCTATGGCTTCTACCTTTTAGTGGTGGGTGAGGGCTCTAAATGAGAAAATAAGGTTACTTATTGTTTCCACCCCAGCCCCTACCCTTTGGCACTAAAGCGCTATGGAAGATATAAATGGCAATAATAATAATAATATAACTGCCAACGTCAAGTCCACTGAACTGTGACTTTGAGAGCTTCTGGGCAGAACTGCACCACATTGGCCATTGGACAAAGGGCAGCAGTGTCAAAAGCAAAGGGAGGAGAGGACCCACCTGGGCCTAGCATCTTTTCCAGCACCTGTTACCGCTCTGTTTTTTCATTTTTGGTGAAATACTAGTTCAAGATTAGTTGTATCGATGATATGGTATCCAGCACAGAAAGAAAGCATTCATTCTGCTTCCAGTATCTTTCCTTGGGTTTTAAACAGCGATGATCTGAGTCGTAATGAGACAGATAAATGACCCGACCATGTCATCGGCAGAATTTCCGCGTATTGTGCAAGCGCAAGATACCGTATATACTCGAGTATAAGCCGAGTTTTTCAGCACATTTTTTGTGCTGAAAAACCCCAACTCGGCTTATAATCGAGTCAATAGTCTGTATTATGGCAATTTTCATTGCCATAATACAGACTGGGGGCTGCAGAGATGTAACTTACCTCTCCTGCAGCTCCTGTCAGCTCTCTCCTCCTCCGCGCCGTCCGTTCAGCACCTCGGTCAGCTCCCAGTGTAAATCTCGCGAGAGCCGCGGCTCTCGCGAGACTTACAGTGTGAGCTGACAGAGGGAGCTGACTGGACGGCGCGGAGGAGGAGAGAGCTGACAGGAGCTGCAGGACAGGTAAGTTACATCTCTGCAGCCCCCACAGCCCCCCCACTGAACTACCAACCCCACTGGACCACCAGGGAAGGAGCCCCCCTCCCTGGCCAGCTAGCAAGCAGGGAGGGGGGACGAAACAAAAATAAATTAATAATAAAATAATAATTAAAAAAAAAAATAACATTACAAATAATAAATAATAATAAAAAATATGAAAATAATTAAAAAAAATAATAAGTAAATAAAAAAAAAATAACGAAAAAAAAATATTAAAATAATGTAAAAAAAATAATAAAATTGCCCACCCCCCAAGGTTCTGCAACACACACATACACACACATACACACACACACACTGCACTTATACACACTGCACTCATACATACACACACACACACACACACACTGCATTCATGCACACACTGCACTCATACACACTGCACTCATACACACACACACACTGCACTCATACACACACACACACTGCATTCATACACACACTGCATTCATACACACACTGCATTCATACACACACACACACACACACTGCATTCATACACACACTGCACTCATATACACACACACTGCATTCATACACACGCTGCACTCATATACACACACGCTGCACTCATACACACGCTGCACTCATATACACACACACTGCATTCATACACACACACTGCATTCAATATATACACACACTGGAAATAAATATTCAATTAATATAATTTTTTTAGGATCTAATTTTATTTAGAAATTTACCAGTAGCTGCTGCATTTCTCACCCTAGTCTTATACTCGAGTCAATAAGTTTTCCCAGTTTTTGGGGGTAAAATTAGGGGCCTCGGCTTATATTCGGGTCGGCTTATACTCGAGTATATACGGTATTCCTGCGCTGACGAAGTAGTCTATATGCGTGTAGTTTTTGTGTACAGCTAAATAATTATAGTATGAACATATAAATTGTCTTCCTGCTCTTTAGGGGGCCTCCTGTCTCCGTTGTGTATTAATGTTATATCATTTATCTATGTACATATTAAACATTCTTCTTGTTTGGGCATTTATAATCATCCCTGTTTCATTAATGTATTTATCATACACAGGGAGGGTCCTCTATGAGACACTTATCTTTGTTAGTCTGCTATCTATATCCGAAGGTAGATGCCCCCTTATCTGTTGACAGTTCTCCTTGTTAGATTATCTATATCTTTTGTGTGAATTTCTATAAAAATTGATATTTAGTTTTCCTGCTTGTTGCCCAGTTTGGTGACAATTTAAATTTCACTGATATATTGGACCCCTTCATAATAATCCAAGCCCCCTTTCCTTCCTTGAGGTCTCAGGATGTGGTGTTTTACTTTGGTGTTTTACTTTTTTGTATCATTACTATTGCCAGACTTATGTGGGTTGGCCAACTGTGTTCACCCACGTGGTGTAACTCTGATTGCCCATTCCTCCTGGTGTCGCATGGCATGACGGGCGCTGGCCGCTCTGATCACGCCCCTTTTTATGAAGCGGCGCATTAGTATTGTCTTTCTTTCTATGTTAAACCCAGCCATTCTAAAGTTTGGTAATACGTTCTCTCTATTCAGGGTTGTATTCTGTACTGGGGTCATTTTGTCGTGACAGGGACATTCTGAAACAATAGGCGAGAGACTGCCCACCCTCCGTCTATATGCATAATTGATGTATGGCCAGTTCACCCTTCAGCCAATCATATGACCAGGAAACCCCTTCCTAGTAATCTCTGCCTTCTTGTATAACGAGCGGAACCCTGATTGGTTACTAATGGAACCCAATAAAAGACCGAGGCACCCTATATGAACTTTCTTGTTTGAAGATTCTTTTCCCATGATAGAGCCAAAGCATGGCGAAACGTGTGCCTGAATTATGTTTAGAGTGTGACATGATGTGTAAAGTTTAGACCCCCACAATTTTTTACCATTCGCGACTTTTGTGTTAATTTTCTTAATCAGTGTGTAGTCAATCCAATGGGTTCTTTATATAAACCCATTGGATTCGGAATTGGGGGGGGGGGGGAGAATTAGAGGAGTGCTATCGAAGGCGTAGATCAGGGCTTCCCTTACTTTTGACGTTTTTTGGACCTTAACCAACTCCTGCTTTTTGCTGCTTTTGTTCACTTAAAGATATTGGATATTATTTGTATAGTATTTGGATGTTAGACCTTCTAGTTTACAATTATATAATTTTAGGTTCAATGTTTAGGTGACATACCCTTTTGCCTCTAGTCATATATCCTCGGAACAATCCACATTGTTTCTTCACATTACCTTAATGAAAACTTGAAGTTACAGTATAGTATATATAATATATAGAGAAATCACAAATTTGTAGTGATGCTACTGGGTGGGCATATGCAAATTAGTTCAACAAAGAATCACGTTTTTGCGTCATTATTCCATTTTAAACATGGATTCCTTGGAGTTTGTGTTTGTTGTATACAACTTTAAAACACAACTCAGGAAGAGACACAAAGCCAGTGAACCACTCATGGACAGCTGTTTCATTGTAAATGCAACTCATCAGCATGAGGTTGGTTACTGGCTTGCTAATGAGGCTTGGGAGTACTTGCGAAGCAAAAACCTAGAAAGTTATGGTGTGTGTGTATATATATATATATATATATATATATATCGGGCATAGCTTATTTTAATAGCCATCTAGTAAGCTGAGTAGGTTTGTGTGTTCACAAGATAATCTTTTTATGAAAACTCAATACTCAAAGCCATTTGTTAAGTCACCAGAATATTTTCATGAGAAATTAATAAACCAAGCTATTTGTTTGATTAGCAACCTGATGAAGACTGAAAATGGGAACTTAGGAAACCAAAACTGAAAGTGACACTATAGGCACCAAGATCACTGTATCTCATTGAAGTGGTCTGGGTGCAGTGTCCCTGGCTCCTTACCTCTGAAATGTAAAACATTTAGCAGTTTTAGTTACCAAACAGCCGCTAGAGGTGCTTCATGCTGTTTCACGCAGTTTGACTCAGTGAAATAATGCTGGACGTCCTCACACTGTGCATGAGGTTGTCCAGCATCCTCAAATTACCCTAGGAATTAATGTTTTCTCATAGGGAAGACCTTATTCGCTTGGGGTACTTGACGCACATGCACATTAGGATCCCCTTTGGAGCTGATGTCTGAGGAGGCAGAGATATACTTTTTTTTAACTCACAAACGGCTGCGGGGCCACAAAGGGGGGGCATAGGGACATTACAGTGTTGGAAATACAGCTTTGTATTCCTAACACTATAGTGTTCCTTTAATAGGCTAATTTTTTTTTCTTTACAGTTTTTCTATTGTAATTGTTGAGTGAGAATAAATAAAGGCAGTGTGGTAAAATGTGGTAAAAATAGACACTCCAAATTAAATTTACAGTTTGTTAAAAAATTTAAGCTTAAAGGACCACTATAGTGCCAGGAAAACAAACGCCCGTCGGGCTAAAGGGGGAGGAAGGGGTTAAACTCTTACCTTTCTCCAGAGCCGGGCTCCCTAGGCGCTGGGGATTCTCCTCCCTCTTCCGACGTCATCCGCTGAATGCGCTTCTCAATTTCTCAATGCTTTCCTATAGACAGCAGCATCTTCTCACTGTGAAAATCACAGTGAGAAGCGCGGAAGCACCTCTAGCGGCTGGCAATGAGACAGCCACTAGAGGCTGGATTAACCCTAATGTAAACCTAGCAGTTTCTCTGAAACTGCTATGTTTACATCGTCAGGGTTATTCCTAGATGGACCTGGCACCCAGACCACTTCATTGAGCTGAAGTGGTCTGGGTGCCTATAGTGGTCCTTTAAAGGAAAAGAAAAGCTAAGACATTATTTTGACCAATTAACCATCTCCCCACTCATCCATCAGTGCCATCTTAACATCATTATGGGCTCCCGGGCAAAGCAGTGCACTTGGGCCCTGCCTACACAACTCACAGGAATAAAAATTTTAATTACAGATACAATTAAGCTTATATTTATTACTACTCTGTGGCGGATTAGCGTATTGTGTTTTCCTAAAGATGTGTATATACCTTTAAGAACCAAGTATGTGTATGCTGTATAGGTTCCATGCGAACAATAGCGTTCGTATGCTGGCGGCGTGAAAAACCGCCAGCATTCATACAATAGTTTCACGAACAGTGAATTTCAACACAGTTCGTAAACGAACAAACTACCGAAGGGAGACCACACACAGGAGGTCGTGTGGCTCCCATTAAGGATTGCAACATTGTTGCAATCAGTAATTAGAGGGATTCAGGGTGGTCGCCGTCCGGCTACCGACCACGCGGTGGTTGGCCATCTTGGATCCTTTGTTAGCCCAGCGGTATTTTGTCGTCGAGCGCCTGGAACTAAAATCGGGTACTCGGCGGCACGAATACCGCTGGACTTCCAAGCCGTTCGGGAGCCCCGGTCCTTCGGTAAAGTGGTTCCCTAAAGTCAATCGGTAGTTTGAAGGTAACTTGAATGTAATACTTGTTTCATGCGGCATTCGGTTATTTATGCTGGGATCTGAGCGGTACTTTCACGAAATGTGCGCTCAGACCCCAGCTATCTACCGGACGTCCATTCGTTTAAATAAGGGGAATATTGTAAAAGTTATGGGTTTTAGTGTAAAATGCCGGTTCTGCTGCACGGAGGGATAATCCACTTAACTGTATATTTTAGTGGGAGTATCCCTCTCGTGCAGCAGTGCCTGATGGGAAAAATGTGCAGAATGCCCCTGTTATGTCAGTATGGAAACCCCTTGCATGGGGACTTGCATAAATACTGGAACTGTGAATAAAGATCTCAGTTGACTCCCAGCCTATGTGTCGTCTAGTTCTTGGGAAGGAAGGATTCTTGCAACACTACCGGGATTATTGTCTACTGTATTTATTTGCCTGGATTATTTTATGTTGTTCCTGTTACCCAGCGGAGATACCGTGGATTGTACTACCTCTCCGCTACATACTCCAACAAATGCAATACATACATACAACACACAGACTGCTGAATACAGTCACAGACAGTGGCGTACACACAACCCATGGGGCCCCGGTGTGAAAACTGATCCATGGGCCTGCGACCTCTGCGACCCCTGTGACCACGGTATGTATGCCAGTGCATGTATAAACACATACACTTAAAGGACCACTACAGACACCCAGATCACATTAGCTCAATGAAGTGGCCTGGGTGCCAGGTCTCTCTAGTTTTAACCCTGCAGCTGAAAACATAGCATTTTCAGAGAAACTGCTATGTTTCACTGAGGGTTTATCCAGCCTCTAGTGGCTGTCGCATTGACAGCCGCTAGAGGAGCTTCTGCGATTCTCACTGTGAAAATCACAGTGAGAAGACGCTGAACGTCCATAGAAAAGCATTGAGTAATGCTTTCCTATGGGCGGTTTGAATGCGCACGTGGCTCTTGCCACGCATGCGCATTCGGAGCTGAGAGATCCCCAGCGCCAAGGGAGTCCGGCGCTGGAGAAAGGTAAGTGCTTAAGACACACTCTCATGAACAGACGCATACATACTAGCTAACAGACACACACATTTACTGACAGACACACACTCAGTGAAAGACAGACACTCACTTACAAAACACACACTCACTAACAGACGCATGCAAATACACTCAGTAACAGACACACACAGTAACACACTCAGTAACAGACACACAGTAACACACTCACTGACACACTAACACTAACACACACACACTCTAACACTAACACACACAAACACACATACACACACACACACACTCTAACACTAAAACACACACACTAACACACACAGACTAACACTAACACACACACTCTAACACACACACACGCTAACACTAACACACACACACACTCTAACACTAACTCAATAAGGAGCTTCATGGGGTTTGGCATTGTTAGCACCGTCTGTATATACCATGGGGCAATAACTTTCAGGTGATATGATGATGTATGATAAAGATATCACAAACTTCACTTTATGTACACGTGCATAGACTATTCACAGTTCAAGGTTGGAATCACTCAGTATCCCTTGATTTTATGAACCCTGTAATCACTGGAACAACTACAGCTTATATGGTATTCCCATCAACAGTGATCAAGTGTGGCATATGCCAGAGATGACAGTACTGTCAAGAAGTCCACAATCATTAACGTATGCATACCCTTTTAAAACTACAGCTGGAAGATCGCTATCTTGCCTGCTGGGCATTAAGGGACTGCCAGTTCCTGTTAAGGTTATTCAGACAGTATTCACTGTCTAAAGAGGTTGGTGTCTGAGGGTCTGGTGTCAGGATTTACAGGTAGCCACGGGACTCGGCCCAAATACAGGGGTCCCTTATTACCCATTTAATACACCACCCATGATTGGCCTGCTCTGTCTGTGCCCCTCTGATTGGTCTGCTCTTTCTGTGCCCTTTGAGTGACCTGCTCGGTCTGTGCCCCTTCGATAGGCTGGTATTTGCCTGGACCCAAGTAGTGTCCCCACTCTACTCACTACTGACACTGAGGTGTGTTTGTCCATGTAGCAGGGCTACCTTACAGTCAAGACACCATCCACTAGGGTCATCTGACCCGGGAGAGGCTACAGGTTATGATTTAGGTGGCTGAGGCCACCTCTGTTAGAAAAGTATTGCTTGAGCCTCCCACTACAACCTCATGATAGAAGCTCGATGGGTACTCAGTACGCGAAAGTAGTCCTTCTATGACTCACCAGACAAGGTCCAGACACGTACACATAGGTGTTATGTGAAGGGTGAATGCCCTGAACCTTGCGCCCAGATGGGCAGTACTGGACACCCGCGTGAGAACACAGATTGCTTTGGAAGAGCTGCTAGCCACTTATCTGCTAGTCCTATGCCCTTTTACATCTAGGTGGTTAGAGATTTTGCCTTTCCTGTCCATTATATTTCCGTTCCTCTGAGGTACGTATTATTACTCTATCTGAACTTTGCTTTTAAGTCTGTCACCTTTTTCATCTTCTCATATCTTTCATTTTCTCCCGCCCAGGACGTCGAGGGGCCTGACCTGACCTCTTCCGACCTTCCAGGCTATCATGGATCGCAGAGAACGTCTCCAGCGTTCCTCAGGCTACCAGTGGTCTTCTTGGACCCCGCGTGCGCGTCAGTTTTTTCCAGATGTTACGCCTTTTCAACCTCCCTTTCTGTTATTCACGATGGGCACGGCCCGAGGGGACATGCTACTCCGTCTACCATCGATCTGGTTTAGCCCCAGTTGAGCTCACCTTCTCATGTGACTGATAGGGAGAGTTATCTCGTGTTTGGAGAGGGACATTACCTCAGTCCTATGCTGATTTGGCTAAGGGGGTGAACTCCACATTCAGTCAGTCTGTGTCCGATATGGACTCTAGTTTTTGGATGGTAAGAGGGTATGGCCCTCCCATAACCTCAGCCCGAGACTGATATTAAATTACACGATTAAAGAGAACGCACCCCTCTCATATACTGAACTGGACACTACTTTGTCATTAAAGGGCGCAAACCTCTCTCAACCTCAATCCGATGCTGATATGGATGCAGATGACATGTTTGAGTGTGACCCAAGGTCATAGAAGGAGCCGGACACGGAGGTAGACAGTAATCTGTTGTTAGCGGGTACGGCCCGCTCGGGCAATCAGCCTGATGCTGACACAGAGTGCGATTACATTTTAGAGAGTGCGGCTCTCTCATGCACTCAACACGCTACTATGCCTTCCCCTTGTTCGTCACACAGGCTTGTGCCAGTGCAGGACTCTGATGACCTCGTAGAGAGGCATCCCTCCTATGTCCACTTCTCTAGGAAGGTCCCTGTCACATACCGGGGTTGCCGCTGACACTTCAGCTCTTGCGACAAGGGTTATAGTACCTCACCGGTATGCAAGGGAGACAATGCTTCGTTACGACTGGGCACGAGGAGAGAACCCCTCCATCAGATCTAACGACCGGGCTACTGATCTCGGTATAGAAGGCCACCTGGTTGGATATGGTATACAGGTCTAGACTGGTTTCGTCTTCATCTCCTATAATGAACCTGCTGGATCTGTGCCACTATTCCCCACTTGGGAGATCCCCACTTTGGTTACACATTCCCTGAGACCTTAGGGGACAGTGTAGAGGCTGTTTGAACTGACTATCTTGGGTACAGCCCTTAGGATTGACCCACTTTGTCTCTAGACCTTCCTATGGGACCTAACCCTGGAGAGTGTACAGCTAATGGATGAGCTTCAGTTAGTTCAAGAGTGTAGGTTTCGCTATCAGCTGCATCATACCTAACGAGCAATCACATTGTGCTTAGGTTATACAGACCATGGCGGATAAACTGTTCACACAGTTTCTTCCCAAATCAAGGTGACATGAGATTTTGAGACTTTCTTAGAGCAAACGTGCTCTGCCTTGCTGGGATAACGAGACTAGGGAAGTCCCACGACCCGCCCTGCAGTCACACCGTATGCATGGATTGCTTGGAAGGACCGGAATACACGGTCGACTTGGGTTCCCTGGTCTGTAACAGTCTTGGGATAAATATAAGACTACCTCTATTCATCTGAATACATATCTGGGGAACATGATTTGGATATGGAGAGTCCTCCTTCTATGCACCAATCTCCTCACGGGAACCGTCCCAGGTTTTGATTTTTGCTTCCCATCTATTCAGGTACCGACAATGAGGACAGCTTGGAATCTATGGGGAACCCTATGTGTTGTCGACTCCTATACAACCGGCACATAATCGGGACGCAACTTACCACTGGGGTACGGCTCAGGATCCGTGTCGGGTTCGGATCTGACTGCCGTTGCTCTCAACCTGGACAACCCTCGCTTCGGACGGTTGAAGCTAGGCCCCTTGTTTTTGCTATATCTGTTCTTGGGAGTCAGCTGTCGTTAGTGAAGAGACTTTACGCCTTACCTACATGTTAGAGAGCACTATGAGCTCATGGGACGCCAGACGAAGATGGGAGGTATTCCCCTAGAGGGTATTCCCCTATAGGCTTCGGACCTCGAATTCTAATGCCTGGATCACTTGGCCTAAGGTCTACTCTTGGCGATGACATGCCCGGACAGTCAGACATACAGGGTCCTAGAGACCTCCCTAGATTTTACCCTTCCTTGTAGGTGGCAGGCATACCATAAGTTCCCCCACGGACTTTTACCAGGACCAGACCGGAGCGGCATCGCTCAAGCGATTATCTGATTATTTCACGCCTCGAAAACGATACATTTGGACGGGAAGTTCAACCTCTTTTTAGGTTTCACTTCTTCTTAGGTTTTGTCTCGCCTTCACAATCTCCCAGAGTAGTCGATCATCGTTTCAGTTTGGAATCCTGATTGGACGTCCCTTGGGAGTGCCTTACCTGCCACAGTCACAGGTTCCACAGTCAAATTGGAGTACTGGAAACTCTTGATACAGCTGGTTTGACACGCACTCTTGCCGGCATAGTGGATTCATCCCCGGATAAGACCACTCGCATGGTAAGCCATGAAGGAACGAAGAGACCCTATTCGGTTCTGTGACGGAATTGGTGGTGGATTCAGACACTTTATTTGAAGTTGGACGTTTGCTGGCAAGGCCACATCAACTGGTGACCCGGCACGATCGGAGGAGCCATCTCCCACAGACAGGGTCGTGGGGATATTTATGGGATAATAATAGTAAACAGAGAGAGTTACCCACTATTTTAATTCTCAGATCCCAAAGATCGTATCGTTGTAAGTGAAATGTATACCATATAAATAAATCACAAATTGTTATAAAAATAGATAGTTTATTTTTAACAATTTAAATAATAATAATGAGTAACATGCGTAACAATAATCAATGAATATTCAGTATAAAACAATATGCAGTACAAAGTGGCAAATTACACTTCCACTGGTTAACATAGTGATTGTCAAGAAGATTTATGACTGTCTTCAAAGAGAAACAAAGTGAAACTCACACACAGAGCTGCAGTGCAGCGTAAAGCCATAAAAACTTTCAGCTGGCAGTTAGAAATGACCCTTTCAATGCTGGCTAGACCTCTTCTAGGCATTTAAGATCTATTCCTATGTAATTTTAAATAAAATAACATTTAACCAGTTCATTAGCCATTTCCTGGATCCATCCAATTAAGAGAAAATCTTACTATGTTATATAAGCAGAGTTTAATTAATTTGTCTAACAGATATTTTATCTTATTTTAGAGCAAATCAATACAGCTGGATAAATTTCACGATATGCTAACTTGTGATATGTCACATAAATACATTAATGATTATTATCAATCCCAGCTGCAGATGGGACGCTATAACCAAATATATATTCTTTAGTAATTAAGATTTCTAAATATCGAAATCTGATCGTGATTTATTCAGTCATATATCATGCTATTAATTTAATTAATTTTAATTAATTAATTGAGGCCAGTATATTTACCAGTTAAGCAGATATTTTCTCATCAGATATTCTCAGGTAGCTAAGTGTCAAGGAATGTTTCTCTCTCTTTTCTTCCTTAGCCTGTTTCTAACTCTTTGCATTCATCTGCCCCCTCTCTGCATCTCTGAAGGCCCGAATGCTTCAATGCCTCAATGATTCTTGAGTGTTTGAATGTCTGAATTTTCTGAATGCCTTTGAATCTTGAGTATTTGAGTGTCCAGTGTCTGAATCTGAATGTCTGAGTGTCCTTTGAATGCCGCTCTCTCCCCTTGTCTTAACTTTTTAAAGGGAAAGTTTCTTTGTTCGTCGCTGGCTAATGAACCAATCACAACACTAGGGGTGGGGTTCCTTCTAAATAATACATTTAGTATTTGGACTGTAGATGGCAGTCTCATCCCACTAAACATACCTATCCAGGAAACAGTTAACTTTTCCTGGTGGCTATGTTGACGTCATTTTGGCTTATCTTTATTTTGCCTATAACTCAGGTTTCCTTTCAGATCAAAGGGTTTTCTTGAAATTTCTTCAAACTATGTGTCTCCATTTTCTGTAGTAATTCCTAATATGACAGTTTGTAATACTACAAATGACCCCTAAATACAATGGGAATCTGTTAGATATAGAAAGTAAAATAAAAGTATTTAATCTCCTCTGTCACAATGTCTGGGTTTAGAATTTATTCTAGTCCATTAGCATTTTAGACAGTCTGTCCATCCCCCGTTCTCATTTCTTATCTCTAGGTTGTATATACTATACATTCCATTCAGCTCTGGGAAAACGGTTAGTTTTAGAGAAAGGATAGAAATTTCGTGTCTCTTTGTTAACTTGAAAATAACAAAATGGAGTCTGGTCTGTTCAAAGTGACTTCAGAATATATACTTTGTATTTCTATCATAGCACAAAATGTCTGCCGATATAAATACCCTGACAGTCGAGACATGGTGGCACTTTTTTCTCGGGGATCCAGGTCCGCTTATGGTCTTGAGAATTTGCACCTGCGGGAAAATGGTTAATAGATCAGTTTTGCAGTTCATGGACTGTCTTCCAAGAATGGGTCACAACCCCACGTACAGTGGATCTAGCTACGGATTGAGTGTTTTTCCGTATCAGTGGTACATCGACGGCTGGCATCTTCATCGATCCATCTGCTGTCACTTCTCACAATTGGAAGGTCCATTTGGGATTGCTCTAGTTAGCTTCCGGAATGGGTACCAGCGAAACAAACATCGTTGGATGTATTGACTGAGCGTTAAAACGGCAAATATGAAGCCTCCTGTCATGTTATAAAATTGTAGATTATGCTAGCTTTAGTGTACCTATAATCTTAATTTTATTAATGACAGGAGGCGAATATTTCCTTCCCATTCTTATCCCTCCCTTGTTTAACTTTTTAGTTTGGATTCATCAGGTAGGTATGCAACTCTGCTTGTTGTCTCTGCTACCTGTCACTTGTTTTATGTCTGTTTTTCCTATTAGGGGTTGGGATCTATGCATATTATGTTATTTCTGGTATTTCTCTGGGTGCCTACATATTTATACAGAGTACATTTCATGGGCTAATCAACCTGTTCGATTCTGTTATTCTCTCGTTTCAGCTTACAGTCCATCAACGCTATTTGGTTTGACAGTTCTTCTCGGATGGTGGACGCTGTTGTATTCATTGTATCTAGGACTTCTTTTTTCTCCATTATTTTTTTTCTGCCTTTTGTTCTATTTTTGTCACAGCTTGAAAGAGGAAATTATGTATGGGGAGGGGAATTTTATAGTGCCTAACTTTTTTCTGATTGGTTGTTTTCTCTGTGCTGCTGTGGAGTTCTAGTAAAGAGAGACTTAAGCAAATATTCACCTCCTGTCATTAACCCCTTAACGACGAGTGACGGACGAGGTCCGTCACACGGGGGAATGCGTTAATGACGAGTGACGGACCTCGTCCGTCACGCGTTAAAATTAACGCCGCGATCGCGCAGTTAATGCTGTTGCTGGGTCCCTCCGAGTCAGGGGCAGACCGGCAGCAGCAAATCCGGATATCCCAGCCCATGTGATCGCTGTGATAGCCAGTCACAGCGGTCACAATGCTGCTGGGATATCTGATCCGCCTCCCTCCACCTCGTGTGGGTTTGTGAAGTGGAGAGAGACGGATCGGTGCTACATTGTGTCCCTGATTTATTGCAGAGTTATACTTAAGTATAAAATTCACCTTTGTGGAGTTAAAAAAAAAATTAACCCTTTCCCTGCTGCTTGATCACTGCTAGCAGTGATCAATATACAGGTCACAGTACTCTACTGTGATCTATTTTTTTTTTTTTACTTTCAAGGGTTAATTTTTAGGTTTTTTGTAACCCTAAGGGGTTAAATTTTATTATTTGATTTTATTAATTTGTGATTTAGTTATTTTGGTGGGTGGAATTTAGTGGGAATTGGGGTATAAAAAAAAAAAAAATATATATATATATTTTTTTTTGTTAGAGTTTTGTTAGCTGTGTTAGCTGTATTAACAATGTTTAGAAAGTATAGCGCGGAGGAGGCTTATGCCCTGTTAGCGGCAGACTCAGAGGCGACTGACACTGCCTCAGAGAGTGAAGCAGGGAGTGACGCAGGGGATGCAGGGGACATGGACTATGTGCCAGATACTGCAGGACCATCAGGAGAAATCGACGATTCCCCTAATGCTGACCATGGCGCAGATGACTGGGTACCCCCTAATAATTTTTCCCCAGACATCCCAGTGTTTACAGGCAATCCTGGCATACAGGCGGACCTGTCTGCCTATAGTGCGCTGGATGTTATGCAGCTGTTCTTGGGGGATGAGATTTTTAGGGAGATAGTCACCCAGACTAATCTCTATGCGGAGCAATATCTGGCACGCAATCCAGACTCTCTTATCTCTAGGAAAGAGAGATGGTACCCAACCAGTGTGCCAGAATTTAAACAATTCTGGGCACTGACCATGTTAATGGGGCTAATTAAAAAGCCCACAATTAGGATGTATTGGGCTAAACATCCTATTTGCAATACTCCTATTTTTGCCGAGACAATGACAAGGGAAAGATATGAAGACATACTAAGATTTATGCACTTTAGTGATAACAACAAGTGCCCCCCAAAAGGTGATCCGCAGTATGATCTTCTTTACAAACTACGCCCTTTAATTGCCCACTTTAACCGTAAATTTGCCGCTATATATACCCCCAATAAAAACATTTCCATTGACGAGTCCCTAATGAAGTTTAAGGGAAGACTGGGGTTTAGACAATATATCCCATCCAAAAGATCCCGATATGGGATCAAATTTTATAAACTATGTGAAAGTGGCAGTGGCTACGTATACACCTTCCGTGTATACGAAGGAAGGGATAGCCACCTTGATCCCCCAGGTTGCCCAGATACAGTAGGGACAAGTGGAAAAATTGTCTGGGACTTAATAATGCCACTACTTAATAAAGGTTATCATCTATACATCGATAACTTTTATAATAGCATCCCACTGTTACAAATGTTGTATTGCTTCGAGACCGTGGCCTGTGGCACTATTCGGAAGAGTCGCACAGGTTTCCCAAAGGCTCTAGCGAACAAAAAAATGAAAAGGGGGGAAACAGCAGCTCTCTGCCAGAATGAACTGCTGGCACTCAAGTACAGGGATAAAAAGGATGTTTTCATCTTAACCACCATCCATGGTGAAAACACTCGGAGGGTCGCAGTTCGTGGCAGAGATGAATATAAACGGGTGCCAGTCTGCATAAGGCAATATAATCGGCATATGGGGGGCGTTGACCTGTCCGATCAACTGATGCAGCCATATTTGATCATGAGAAAGACCAGGGCATGGTATAAAAAAGTGGGCATATACCTTTTGCAGATGGCAATCCACAATGCCTTTGTTATTTTTAAAAAGGCAAATGCTGGGCTGAAAAGCACTTTTCTTTCTTTCCAGTTTGAGCTAATTTCTAAGCTGCTAGAATGCCACACAAGGAGACCATCAGTGGAGCCTAGCAGAAGAATGGAGGCAGGTCACTTCTGCTTTAAGATTCCACCAACCCCTAAAAAACAAAACCCTCAGAAAAGGTGCAGGGTGTGTTACAAGAGGGGCGTAAGAGTTGAGACCAGCTATTACTGCCCTGATTGCCCCTCTCAGCCCGGCCTATGTATTGGCCATTGTTTTAAAATTTTTCACACCCAGGCCGAATAAGTAGACCAGTTTTGGGGTGTGATTTTTGGTTACCGAATCTTGGCTTTGTCTACCGTTTATCCTGTCTTCTCTGATCCTTGACCTCGGCTTGTCCTATCGTTGTTCCGTTTCTCTTTACTCCTTTGACCTCGGCTTGTACCTTGACAATTCTCTGCTTGTATAGCCCGGCCATTCTAAGGACCGGTATTACAAGTTTCTCTCTCTGTGTTCTCTCTCTTTGTGGTCTGTCTGTGTTTTGGTTTCGGAATCCATGACAGCTTTGCCCGGGACGCAGATAACTGTGTACTACCCCCGGATAAGTTTACCCCAACTATTCTGTATATGGGGGTATCATTGCACTAAGATGACATAGCTGAGCAACATATTAGGTGTTATACTGCCGTAGCACACATAAGGATAGCAAAATATACAGTAACATCTCCAAGTGTGTGTAAAAAAGGCAGAAAAAATGCTAATTGCAACTAGACTTGGTACAAACTAACAAAAAAATGATCCTACACTAAGGTTTAGAATATACCTTTTGAAATACCCTGGGGTGTCTACTTTAAGAAATGGTAGGCCTTTGTGGGGTAGTTTGAATTTAATACCTGCTAAGATGCTTGGAAATTGCACATAGGCCCAGCGTCAAAATTCAAAGTTCGGTAAAAACTGATATGGCTTGGTCTCCTATATGGCACTGTAGCTTCACAAAATAGTCCCAAAGACATACAATAGGGGTGTCATTTTACTCAGAAGACTTAGCTGAACATAATTTGGGGGGTATGAACTTAGTGGCACATGTGAAATATACAAAATGCCCAGCACAAATGCAATCCATATGTAAAAAACGCACAAAATAATTTTATACCACATACTTTGGCATCTATTGGTGAAAAAATGGGGGCATGTTAAGGCA
Source organism: Pelobates fuscus (assembly GCF_036172605.1). Taxonomy (NCBI): domain Eukaryota; kingdom Metazoa; phylum Chordata; class Amphibia; order Anura; family Pelobatidae; genus Pelobates; species Pelobates fuscus. Next base: position 169,549,913 of record NC_086320.1, on the reverse strand, counting down.
CAATATGCACCTTATGAGATACCCTGGAGTGTCTACTTTTACAAATGGTAGGCCTTTGTGGGTTTTTTTTGAACAGTCAAACTGTTATAATACCCCAAATGGAAGCATAGGCTCATTAAATCCGTCTCTCAAAATTCTACTGAGTACTGAAAAGGACAGGTCTCCTATATGGCACTGTAGCTTCACGAACTAGTGCCAAAGACATACAATGGGGGTGTCATTTTACTCAGAAGACTTAGCTGAACATAATTTGGGGGGTTTGAACTTAGTGGCACATGTGAAATATACAAAATGCCCAGCACAAATGCAATCCATATGTAAAAAGTGCACAAAATTATTTTATACCACATACTTTGGCAACTATTGGTGAAAAAATGGGGGCATGTTAAGGCACAATATGCACCTTATGAGATACCCTGGAGTGTCTACTTTTACAAATGGTAGGCCTTTGGGGTTTTTTTTCGAACAGACAGACTGTTATAATACCCCAAATGGAAGCATAGGCTCATTAAATCCGTCTCTCAAAATTCTACTGTGAGTACTGAAAAGGACAGGTCTCCTATATGGCACTGTAGCTTCACAAATAGTGCCAAAGACATACAATGGGGGTACCGTTGTACTCAGCAGAAGTAACTGAACACATAATAAAACTTTGTACAGGAATAGCACACACCAACTTTACAAAATACACATGAGAAGTTCTTTGTTATAAGTTTGTGTGCGAAAACCCCCAAAAAACACAATTTTACTCCAATATTTAGCAGAGGTTGGCGGTAAAATGGCTACGTAGAAAGTGTCAAAACAACCTTAGGTAAATAGCCTGTGGTGTCTACTTTATATAAATATATACTTTTGTGTGGCAATTTTGTTTTCTTTTATGGCTATTAGGCTTACAAGACAAACATACCAAATTCTAAAATCGCTCCACATAAAAAGTGTATTTTACTCCTTGTGCTTTGTGGCCTGTAACTACCAAAAAAAACTGAAAATCCCAGACACATTATATATTCTGTAATTCAGAACAACTAAATGAATTTATTTTTAATTACTTTCCTTAACCTGCACTAATTATGTACACATTATTATTGCAAAAACTGTAAAAAAAACACACAAAAATTCATTTTTTTGCATATTTCTGTATTTTTTTAATAATAAATAAGCATTTATATATATATGTGTTACATCAAATTAAAGCCCTTACTGTCCTTTAAAAAACGGTATATAATATGTGTCGGTGCAATGAATAAGTAAAAAGCAAATTGCAGTTGAACGCAAATAGCAAAAAATGCCGTTGTCATTAGGTGAAAGACAAGCTTCTGAAGCTCTGTCCTTAAGGGGTTAATAAAATTAAGATTATAGGTACACTAGAGCTAGCATAATCTACAATTTTCTTTTCCTGTCTTTTATTCATGGCAGCATTGCTTTCCCCCTTGGTTGTTTTGGATTTGTCACTAGACAGAGGTCCCCAGACTTGATGGGTCCTATTTGTATGTCTGCCTTAATTCATTCTCTGTTAATTTCCCGTCTTACCAGCTGGCGGCATGAGCCAATATATATGTTAATTGTTGCCATGAATAATAGATAGGAAAATAAAATTATGGTAAGTATGAATACATTTTCCTTAATTCTCCCACATCAAATGTTTGCTGCGTTTTTTCACTTTACTCCAGACATTTAGCACTTAATGCATTCGTTATTTTTATTGATGTACATATGAAATTTCAATCTGGAAGTCAAATGTGTTAGTTTTCATTTTGTTTTATTATATTGTGGGAGTACAATAGAAACACCACAAGCTATATAATTATGTCTAAATAGCAGTTTTGAAAAAATGCCTTTGACTGAGATGAGGGGGATGAGGGATTGCTCTAAATTTAGTACTTGTCCTAGAATTGACACGCGAAGCCATGCAGTGGTGAAACTAACGCCCGTGAGTCACTTCCTCCCAGCTTACCAAGGAGCCGCGCGTGAGAGGGAAGGACCAAAGAGGAGGGAGACTGAGAGCCGGGACCAGACATTCATTAGGCTTGGTCAGATGCCACTGGACCCCAGGAAAGCCACCATCCTGCACCAAAAATGTATGTAAACGGGGGGGTGGCTAAAATATGTAATGTGATCTTTGTGTGTATGTGTTATCAGTGTGTGTGTGTGTGTATGTGTTATCTGTGTATGTCCTGTGTGTATGTGTTATCTGTGCATGTCCTGTGTGAATGTGTTATCTCTGTGTGTAATCTGTGTGCATGTGTTGTATGTGTGTTATCTGTGTATCTGCATGTGTATCTGTGTGTTTTTGTTTATGTGTGTACATCAGTGTTTGTATCTAATGAGTGTCATTGTGTGCATCTGTGTGTCTGTGCATCGCTATTCTATTCATGACAAAATTCAAAGATGAAGATGGAAAACAAATTTGAGGAAATTTGCAGACTTATAAAACAAATAGTCCATCACATCAAACAATTGTTCTTGATGGAGAGCCATAAAAGTCATAACAATAAACAAACACAGTAAAAATATGAATTTGTGTTCTGTATAAGGTGCTTTGTAAACTTACTTAACTATATAAACCTATTTAAGTAAAGACTTGCACATTCAGTTTCAAGCAAACGACAAATTTATGTGAATTATGGGTGATTGACAGGTCATCTGAATTCCCTAACTCTGAAGTGCCATATGGACGTATCATGAAAAAAATACAATGAAAAATTTTGCTTGTTTTATGATTCGGAGTTCCACCTGTGCCAGCAATAAGGTTGGATTGGTGGCAAAAAGCTGACTAATGTTTGGAGGACACAACAAAATGTTGGCTTTATTCACAGATTAATTATAATGACATCCATGCTTGGCCCCTTTTTGACAGTGTCATGAAGGGGAGTGGCATAGTCACTATCACAGAAAGTTAAGGTAAATAGCGTTTTCACAACTATTGTGGCAGGAATACATATGTATTCCTGACACTATAGTGTTCCTTTAATCAAATTAAAGGTGCATTCTGGCCACCATAACAACTTCATCTAAATGAAAATGCTATGATGTCAGGAAGCCCCTGTGTGCTCTCTTTCCTTTAAGGGGTAAACCTCTCTAAAATGGTTTAACCCCAAATACTTCCTCCAGTTCCAGATCTCCAGGTCGCTTAGTGGTATTCAGCTTCTGAAAATGAGTGTCAGGAAGTGCAGATTGACGTCAGGCATGGGTGCCACTGATTGGCTAGAGTCAGCTGATGCTCTAAGCCAATCGCTTCCCGGTTCATAAAAAGGTTTTACTTTTTTTTGAATGGGGAGCTACTGATTGGCTTAGAGTGCCAGCTGACCGTTCTAGCCAATCAGTGACACCCTTACCCAACGGCCCTCTGTGCTTCTTATGATGTGGTGTCCAGAACAAAGTGGAGGGATCACTTCACTTGTCCTTCCTGCTCCAATCTCCTTTTCTTCTTCTTCATTTGACACAGTCTTCTTATTCTTATGACACTGTCTTCTCTCCTCCTTGGCTTCTTCTGCTCCTTTACCATTCTGCTACTTTTTGCTTCTTTTCCACCGCTCTGCTTCTTGCAAACTCATTCTGCTCCTTCTCCTACTTTACCTTTGTGCTCCTTCTGCCCCTTCCAGCTCCTTGCTGTCCCTTCCTGCTCATTTCTGTCCCTTCTCCTTCCTGCTCCTTCTCCTGCTTTACCTTCCTGCTGTCAGGATCGGGACAGGGATCCAACACGCAGAGTACAAACAGTAGAAAGGTACGTATACCGGGCCTTAGAATGGCCGGACTAACGTACATAGAATAACAGAGAATAGTCAGAGACAAGCCGAGGTCGAGGGAACGAGAAGACAGGTAAGCGAGAGACAAGCCGGGTCAGAGGGATAACAGAGATAAGCAGAATAGTACAACAAGCCGGGTCAAAACCAAAGAGAATACTAGAATACAAGAGCACTGAGTGACTAGACAAGCTAGAACCACGACAGGGCAATGAGCTGACGAGAGAAGCAAGCTTAAATACCCTGAGTCCGGAGAGTAGACACGCCTCAGCTGGGTGCTGATTGGATAAAGCCAATAGAGTGGCAGGTCGCTCGGGATAGCGTCAAGACATCACGTATCGGGCGTCATGTTAGAAAAGGAAGCGGATCCCTTGCGGCCAGCGTTAGAATGACTGGATGGACCGCGAGGAACGGGAGATATGGCGTGTCTAGACGGATAAACAACTAAGTCTCTACCCTTCTCAAAGGTAGAGACCTCAGGTGCCCTGACAGTACCCCCCCTCTCAGATACGCCCACCGGGCGGAAGGAACCGGGACGAGATGGGAAGCGGGAGTGAAACGCCCTGCGGAGACGAGGAGCATGGACGTCCTCCTGAGGTACCCAGCTCCTCTCCTCGGGACCATATCCCTTCCAGTTGACCAGATACTGTAATCTTCCCCGGGAAAATCGGGAATTGATAATGGAGTTGACCTCGTACTCCTCCTGACCGTCCACCTGAACCGAACGAGGTGAGGAAACCGTAGAGGAGAATCTGTTGCAAATCAGTGGTTTCAGCAAAGACACATGAAAGGAGTTGGGAATGCGTAAGGCCGACGGCAGAGCTAGGCGATACGCAACCGGGTTGATACGAGACAAAACTCTGTAAGGGCCTATGTACCGAGGCGCAAATTTCATAGAGGGAACTTTTAAACGAATGTTCTTAGTACTCAGCCATACTCTGTCCCCAGGAACAAAAACTGGAGCCGCCCTTCTGTGTTTATCAGTGTGTTTTTTGAACAACATAGAATTATGCAGAAGAATTTGACGAGTCTGATCCCACAACTTCTTCAGATTGGCGACATGATCATCAACCGACGGTAATCCTTGGGAAGAAGAGACCGAAGTAAAAATGGAGGGATGAAAGCCATAGTTCATGAAGAAGGGGCTGGAACGAGTAGAATCACACACGAGATTATTGTGTGCGAACTCTGCCCAAGGAATCAAACCGACCCAATCATCCTGGTGTTCGGAAACAAAGCAGCGCAGATATTGTTCGATCTTTTGATTAGTACGCTCAGCGGCTCCGTTAGACTGAGGGTGATATGCAGAGGAAAAGTTCAATTTGATACCTAATTGAGAACAGAAGGATCTCCAGAATCGTGAGACAAATTGAGAGCCTCTATCAGAAACGATTTCAGAAGGTATCCCATGTAAGCGAAAAACTTCTCTCGCAAAAATCTCCGCCAATTCAGGAGACGTGGGGAGTTTAGGCAATGGCACAAAATGAGCCATCTTAGTGAACCTATCCACCACCGTGAGAATAACAGTCTGTCTCTTGGAAGCAGGTAAATCCACAATAAAGTCCATGGCCAAACAGGACCATGGTTTTTCAGGAATGTCCAAGGGGAGCAACAAACCACAAGGAGATGCGTGAGGCTGTTTAGTCCTGGTACAAGTCTCGCAAGCTCCGACGAACTCCTTAATATCCTTTCGTAAGGAAGGCCACCAGAAATCCTTGGAGATCAGGGAATAAGTCTTGCGAATGCCAGGATGACCAGCCACCTTGCTTTCGTGGAAACACTGTAAGAGCTCCAGTTGGAGTTCAGGAGGAACAAATTTTCTTCCCTCAGGAGTCTGTCCAGGTGCCAGATGCTGTAAGTTCAAGATCTGGGCAAGCAACGGAGAATGGATTTTGAGACTTGTGTTAGCAATAATATTGCATTGGGGTACTATAGAGGACAGAACCGGTTCAGAAGAAGCCAAAGGTTCATATTGGCGAGATAGAGCATCGGCTTTAGAATTCTTTGAACCAGGCCTATAAGTAAGAACGTAGTTGAAATGGGTAAGGAATAACGACCAACGAGCTTGCCTGGAAGACAATCGCTTGGCCTCTCCAATATAGGACAAGTTCTTGTGATCCGTTAAAATAGTAACAGGATGTAATGTCCCTTCCAATAAATGTCTCCATTCTTTTAAAGCCTTGATAACAGCTAGTAGTTCTCTGTCACCAATGTCATATCTGCTCTCAGCACCAGACAATTTTTTAGAAAAAAATCCACATGGATGTAATGGTTTATCCACACCTAGCCTTTGGGATAGGATAGCACCTACGCCAGTCTCCGAGGCGTCTACCTCAAGTAGGAAAGGAAGAGTGGTATTAGGGTGAACTAAAATTGGTGCGGAAGCAAAAAGCTCCTTGAGAGTTTTGAAAGCAAGGAGAGCTTCCGTGGACCAATTCTTAGTATCAACCCCCTGTTTGGTCATATTGGTGATGGGCGCAATAATAGAAGAATAACCCTTAATAAAGCGCCTATAGTAATTGGAGAACCCAATAAATCTCTGAACGGCCTTGAGACCCTTGGGTAGAGGCCAATCCAGAATGGACTGGAGTTTATCCGGGTCCATCTTAAATCCCTCCCCAGAGATCACATAACCGAGGAAATTTACTTGGGATTGATCGAAACTACATTTCTCCAATTTGCAGTACATACCATGTTGAAGAAGTTTGTGCAAAACCCTTCTGACCTGTTCGTGGTGAGTCTCAATCTCTCTAGAATGTATGAGTATATCGTCCAGGTATACAATAACACACTCCTGCTGAAATTCCCTAAGAACCTCATTTATCAGATCCTGGAATACAGCCGGTGCATTACATAACCCAAAAGGCATAACTGTATATTCATAGTGACCGTAACGAGTATTGAACGCCGTCATCCACTCGTGTCCCTGCTGGACTCTCACCAAGTTATATGCCCCTCTGAGATCTAACTTGGTGAAAATAGTAGAACCCTTTAAACGATCAAAGAGTTCGGTAATCAAAGGAATGGGATAAGCATTCCTAATGGTTATCTTGTTCAAACCTCGATAATCAATACAAGGCCTAAGTGAACCATCCTTCTTTTTAACAAAAAAAAATCCAGCCCCGGCAGGGGAGGAGGACCTCCTAATGAACCCCTTGTCTAAATTCTCGTGAATATACTCCTCTAGAACAGAATTCTCTTTAGTAGATAACGGGTATACATGACCCCTGGGAGGCATGGTACCAGGGAGTAGGTTAATCTTGCAATCAAAGGATCTGTGTGGAGGTAAGGTATCGGCTCTCCTTTTATCAAATACTGCCTTTAAATCCAGGTACTGAGGCGGTATTTGAGTCTCTGTAGGATTAGAGGAGTTAGCCGATGTGTTCGCCAGGCAAAGGGGCGAGACCTTCCGTAAACATTTCTCTTGACAATTCTGACCCCATGAGATTATCTCCCCTAACTCCCAATTAATGATAGGATTATGTCTCTTCAACCAGGAGTACCCCAGGACTATGGGAATAGAAGGAGAGGAAATGATCAACAGGGATAGGTCTTCCTCATGCAAGATACCAACAGTTAAATTAATAGGTATGGTCTCACGGAAAATAACAGGCTCAAGTAAAGGTCTACCATCTATGGCCTCAACGGCCAGAGGTGTCTCCCTTAACTGGGATGGGATAGTATGCTTGTTAACAAAAACTTGATCGATAAAGCTCTCAGCAGCTCCAGAATCAATCAAAGCCATGGTTTTTACTACTCCCTTCTCCCAAGTCAAAGAAACGGGTAGCAGAAGCCTGTGATCTTTATAATTGTGAACAGAGGACAAAATAGATACACCCAAGGCCTGTCCTCTAGAGAAACTTAGGTGCGAGCGTTTCCCGAACGATTGGGACAATTTAGGCGTAGATGACCTCTGTCACCACAGTACATACATAAACCCTCCCTTCTCCTGTACTGTCTCTCCTCCTCTGTGAGGTGAGTATTCCCTATCTGCATAGGCTCAGGGAAACGTGAGGTTTCGATCTCAGAATTTCGAAATGCAGGAGCTAGTTTAAAGGAGGGTCTACGAGTCCTATCTCGAGTGTTCTGCCTCTCTCTTAAGCGTTCATCAATGCGAGAGATAAAAGAAATTAAATCCTCCAAATTCTCAGGGAGCTCTCTAGTAGCGACTTCGTCAAGGATTACATCTGATAACCCATTTGAAAATACATCTATATAAGCCTGTTCGTTCCACTTAACCTCTGCCGCCAAGGATCTGAACTCTAGTGCATAATCCACAAGTGTTCGATTTTCCTGTCTAAGGCGCAACAGTAATCTAGCTGCATTGACCTTCCTACCAGGGGGGTCAAACGTTCTTTTAAAAGCAGCTACAAAGGCATTATAATTATAGACTAACGGGTTATCATTCTCCCATAAAGGATTAGCCCATCGCAGAGCCTTCTCAATGAGTAACGTAACAATAAATCCAACCTTCGCTCTGTCGGATAGGAGCGGGGTTGTAATTCGAAATGGATGCTGATCTGGTTCAAAAAGCCACGACACTTCTCAGGAGAACCGCCATAACGTACTGGTGGAGTAATACGAGAAGAAGCACCAACAGTAGCTACTTCTAGACCTGAACTTACAGGAGAGATCGAAGGAGTAAGTGTCTCCTCTGGTGGGTTACTAGCACGAGACAATAGCGCCTGTAGTGCTAGGGCCATCTGATCCATCCTGTGTTCCATGGCATCAAACCTGGGGTCGGAAGAACCAAGCTGACTGTTTGTACCTGCAGGATCCATTGGCCCTGTCGTAATGTCAGGATCGGGACAGGGATCCAACACGCAGAGTACAAACAGTAGAAAGGTACGTATACCGGGCCTTAGAATGGCCGGACTAACGTACATAGAATAACAGAGAATAGTCAGAGACAAGCCGAGGTCGAGGGAACGAGAAGACAGGTAAGCGAGAGACAAGCCGGGTCAGAGGGATAACAGAGATAAGCAGAATAGTACAACAAGCCGGGTCAAAACCAAAGAGAATACTAGAATACAAGAGCACTGAGTGACTAGACAAGCTAGAACCACGACAGGGCAATGAGCTGACGAGAGAAGCAAGCTTAAATACCCTGAGTCCGGAGAGTAGACACGCCTCAGCTGGGTGCTGATTGGATAAAGCCAATAGAGTGGCAGGTCGCTCGGGATAGCGTCAAGACGTCACGTATCGGGCATCATGTTAGAAAAGGAAGCGGATCCCTTGCGGCCAGCGTTAGAATGACTGGATGGACCGCGAGGAACGGGAGATATGGCGTGTCTAGACGGATAAACAACTAAGTCTCTACCCTTCTCAAAGGTAGAGACCTCAGGTGCCCTGACACCTGCTCATTGCTACCCTTTCTGCTCTTTGCTGTTCCTTTCTGCTCCTTCTCCTACTTTACCTTTGAGCTCCTTCTGATTCTTTCTGCTCCTTTACCTTCCTCCTCCTTCTGTCCCTTTCTGCTTCTTGCAGACGCTTCCTGCTCCTTGCTTACCCTTCCTGCTCATTTCTATTCCTTTTCCTACTTTACCTTTGTGCTCCTTCTGCCCCTTCCAGCTCCTTTCTACTCCATGCTGCCCTTACAGCTCCTTGCTGGCCCTCTCTGCTTCTTCTTCTTCTTCTTCACCTTTGTGCTCCTTCTGATTCTTTATGCTCCTTTACCTTTGTGCTCCCTTTGTCTCCTCCTGCCCCTTTCTGCTCCTTGCAGACCATTCCCTCTCCTTGCAAACCATCCCTGCTCATTGCTTACCTTTCTGCTCTTTTCTGCATCTTCCTGCTCTTTTCTGCATCTTTATGCTTCTTGCTGCCCCTTGCTGCTCCTTGCAGACCCTTCCTGCTTCTTGCTGCCCCTTCCTGTTAATTTCTATTCCTTTCTGCTCCTTCTCCTACTTTAAATTTGCACTCCTTCTGGCCCTTCTAGCTCCTTGCTTCCCCTTTCTGCCCCTTTACCTTTGTGCTCCTTCTTTCCATTCATGACCCTTTCTGCTCCTTGCTGACTCTTTCGGCCCCTTGCTGACTCTTTCTGCTCCTTGCAGACCCTTCCTTCTCCTTTCCGCCCCTTCCTGCTCCTTGCTGACTCTTTCTACTTATTGCAGACCCTTCTTGTTCCTTGCTGCCCCTTTCTGCTTCTTGCTGCCCCTTTCTGCTTCTTGCTGCCCCTTCCTGCTTCTTGCTGCCCCTTCCTGCTCCTTGCAGACCCTTCCTGCTCATTTCTGTTCCTTTCTGCGCCTTCTCCTACTTTACCTTCCTGCTCCTTGCTGACCCTTCCTGTATGCAGCCCCCCATCCCTCACTTCCCTGATCTGTAGGCTGCCCCCATGCCTCACTTACCTAATCTGTAGGCTGCCCCCATGCCTCACTTACCTAATCTGTATGCTGCCCCCTATCCCTTACTTATCTGATCTGTAGGCTGCCCCCATGCCTCACTTCCCTGATCTGTAGGCTGCCCCCATGCCTCACTTCCCTGATCTGTAGGCTGCCCCCATGCCTCACTTCCCTGATCTGTAGGCTGCCCCCATGCCTCACTTCCCTGATCTGTAGGCTGCCCCCCATGCCTCACTTCCCTGATCTGTAGGCTGCCCCCCATGCCTCACTTCCCTGATCTGTAGGCTGCCCTCCCATGCCTCACTTCCCTGATCTGTAGGCTGCCCCCCATGCCTCACTTCCCTGATCTGTAGGCTGCCTCCCATCCCTCCCTTACCTGATCTGTAAGCTGCCCCCCATCCCTCACTTACCTGATCTGTAAGCTGCCTCCTCACTTACCTGATCTGTAGTCTTCTCCCCCTCCCCCAATGCATTACTGGACCACAGGGAAGTGGGGGGGCATGGATCAGTTTTCCACCGGGGCCCCATGGATTGTGTGACCGCCACTGGATGGTGCACTGATGTTATCATTCCTGCCAATAGCCCCAACTCCAGAAGCAGTGAGGGTACCTCTGAGAGGTGAGTGATAGGATAAGTCTTGCCGCTTTTCTCTACCAGAAGCTGTCTTGAGCCCCTCTTATAGGATATTTTGAGTTCCCTGAGATGCTAGGTGACTTGCTCCATAGGGTGGTTTGTGAGAAATGTCACTATAGAAGGTGAGTTAACAGCCTTTTAAATCTGTGGAAGTGGTGCCCCTGGTCACGCCCATAATAATGCCTCTATCAGAGTCCTGCACAAACTTTAGGAGCAAGCCGCTGACGGTGCTCTAGAGGGTTTTGGTAAGCATAGACAATAGTCCAGGGTGATCAAATTTGCCTGTAAAGTCAAGAAAATCAGGCTACATGCTCTTCTTATTTTGTTCTGAACAATAGTACATTTTAAAAGCCTCTATACTTCTGATATAATATCCATTCTCTCTTTTTGTGAGGGTCACCTGATTTCTTGTCTCTCTATAAAAAGTGTCATAGGACATTGAAACTCTACCTGAAGCCTATGTGATCTAATATCTAATTTGTCCAATCATCATTCTGATTGTGCTGCTTAAGCTTTTAGGGTAGGCCTTTATTCTATTTAGCGCTTACCACTTGTTACTATTAGTTCACCTTGAACATTTAGTCACTGCTGTTTTATGATAGGACACTCTAAAGCCTAAAAGATGTGCAAAAAAGTAAATGAATTACGTCTAGTACAGCTTGTGCAATAAAAAGTGCAGTGAAGTTGGCTGATTGTGATGGTGCCTGAGGTTGACTGAGTGTGAAGGTGTGTATGGGATTGGTGGAGTGTGATTGTGCGTGGTGTTGGCTGAGTGTGATTGTGTGTGGAGTTGGCTTAGTGTGATTGTGTGTGGAGGTGGCTGAGTGTGATTGTGTGTGGAGGTGGCTGAGTGTGAATAGCAAAAAGCACAGTTTGCAAAAACCCCCAACATTGGCAGGATGCCAGTGGGTTGGATAAAATAGGTGGGCCAGTGACCCAAATTTATGCCCAAACATGAGAGTGTGTGAATGCATTTCAGTGCGCTCCCTGCATGGCCCTAGTGCACATACTGCAGACGTACTTAATGATGTGTTCACTCTATGATCTCTGGGGACAGCTCCCTGGTGTACCCAAAAGAAGGACACTGAGGAACAAACATGAAATGGTCGGACTAGACACTCAAATAGACACTGTTGGGAAGCCTGAATTTCTGCAATAGTTCAATATGTGTTTATTGTGTGAAAATAAAGTATTCGATTTGTCAGGGAGGCACATATTTTCCTCATATATGTCTTGCAAAAGAAACTCAAAGACTAGCAAAAAGTACTGATGAATGCCAGACACTTCCTTTAGTAACAAAAGGACTGCAAAAGTAGTGGAAATCCAACAAGCAATCTCTTACAATGCGGAGCTACTGGAAATATTAAGGAGGAGTATCTATACCAAAATTAAGAGAAGAATGATAACAATGACCCAACGGAGTCGTGTTCAACAACAAGGAACACAGGCGACACTCCAAGGTCTGTGATGCTTTTCGTTATTGTAAGGTAATTCTCCTCAAAATATAATGCAATGTTTCGGCTATATCGCCTTAATCATGGGGTCATGTGTCAGATGTCAGCCAGAGAGTACCAGAACTCTCCCGGGCATAACCTCCCTATTAAACTAATTAGAAGTACTTTGCACACTATAATTTGTTTCACTATCACTATGAAGTAAATCTCTACATCAACTCTATATGTATTCTATCCTGTGTTAGTTTAACAGACAGTGAGGCCAGTCGATGCTCTCTTTGACAGTGGAGGTATTTCCTTTTTTATGTTCCTACCTCTCCATTTGTTTCTATATTCTCCTGAATAGCAACATGTGTCCTTGATTGCTTTATCGTGATTCAGATGTACATATATTTATTGATGTCAAGTCGACCATCAGTAGAGTTACGTGATTTGACTAACCTAATATAGGGAACATCTATAACTTTTGTGTATCATCTTTTGCTCATGATTTATTACAGAGAGTTGGTATATTCTTTCTCATTATATGTATTGGCCATGCCTCTTCTGACTATTTAGAGCATTTGCTACCAAGGATCTTAATTTCTCCCTTTTTACTAATTTTCTTTTCCCCATTTTATTTTATAAATTTTGATATGGTGTTACCTTAGCCAGATGGAATAATCTGGATTTGATTATATGACTTTTTTCCCTCTGGTCAATTCAAAGGGGCTTTTAGAGAGGACAATATATTTGTATTCACTTTGTTAGAGTTGTGTTACATTATATTAGTTTGTTTTACTTGATACTTTTGTTGCAATTTCATTACCCAAGAACATTTTGATTACATTACCAGTTACTTACTGTTTCATGTATTTTATAGTAACAATTTTCACTTGCAATACCACCTCGAGCAGTGTTATAACATCCATTGTATTTTTCATTCTCACTTCCTTTACTAATTCTGATATGCAGCATTGTTCTTGAATTTTGATGGCTTTGATTGCCAGAGATCCCAGTTATTATACAACCATGCCCAGCAAATGTGCCATAAATTATGCTACAAGTCTCAGGTTTCTCACTATATAAGCACAGACAATGCCCGCTAAATGCACTGGTCATGGAAATTAATCTAAATGGCATTTACTACTAAACCTACATTAAGCTGTTAAAAAAAATTCAGATAATACATATCAGATATGGCGGAAGTGTGCAAATGTAGTGGGCTCCTTGTGACTTATTTCTTCTTCCATTCTTGTTGCAGCTTACAGATAGGACTGGATTTGCCAGTAGGCTAGTAAGCACTTATTATTTTTATAACAATTATTTTTGGTTCAATGAGACATTCTATCTGCAAGTCTGTGGCACGGCGATGGGCACCAGGTTTGCACCCAGCTACGCCAATTTGTTCATGTCATACTGGGAACAAACTTTCATCTTTGGCGACAGTAGATGGGGTGCAGGCCTGGTGTCCTATCATCGCTATATTGATGACATCTTTTTCGTTTGGAAGGGCAGTAGTGAATCCCTAGATGTGTTTTTTTCACATATTGAAGATAATGATTGGGGGATTAAACTCACCAGAAACAGCAGTAGAAATTCTGTTGAATTTATTGACCTTAACATCTTTATTGAAAATAACATCATCAAGACTAGTACCTTCTTTAAAAAGGTTGATGTAAATAGTTACATCGAAGGCACAAGTTGCCATTACTCACCATGGTTACTCAATGCACCAAAGGCGCAACTGCTTAGAATAAGACGGAATTGCACGGATATTGCCATGTTTCATAAACAGGCTCAAAAAATCAAGATGGATTTCTCAGATAAGGGCTATAATAACCAACTACTAAACAATGCTCATGACGAGATAAGCCTTAGAGAGAGAGAAACCCTTCTGCAATATAAGGCGAAACCAACCATCTCTGCAGATAAAGAATTAGCCTTTATTTGCGACTTTAATGTACAGAGTAAGCAAGTTAAAAAAGCCATTTACAAACACTGGCCAATTCTCAAAAATGATGAGACATTAAACATCCTGTTACCAGAACGGCCAAAAATCATCTACAGGGGAGTATCCAATCTAAGAAATAGCCTCTCTAACAATAACTCGACTAAAACCAAAGTTTCGAATCCCTTTAATGAGTCTAAAGGCTTCTATGGATGTGGAGTCTGTGGGGCTTGTAAGAATACTAACAACCATAAGAGAACAGTCAGGGAATTTTCAGATCCAAATATCCCCAATAAGAATTATAAAATAAAGGATGTTATCACCTGTCACACTAAAAGGGTAATTTACATGCTGAAATGCCCATGTGGCCTCCTGTATATTGGGCGGACCATACGCCCTTTACAGGTGAGGATACAGGAGCATGTCAGAAATGTAAAAAATGGATTTGTGAAGCATAATGTATCACTCCATTTTAAAAACGTACATAATAGTGATCCAAGAGGTATGTCATTTATGGGCATTCAGAAAGTTGTTACAGACTGGATGTTGCGGTCACCGGCCCGCCGAGCCTCACGGTCGTGCCCGACCGGCACGACCGCTCCGACTACACGAGCTTACCTGCTCGTCGGCGAGCCGGGAACCGCGAACATAGTTCTTCCGGGCATCGCGCCCAGATCCAAGATGGCGCCGACCGCGTGGTCGCGTCTATTGCTAGCCCCGCCCCCGAGAATTATACCAACGTGTGCGTGACGTCACGACGTCAACGCACACGCACGTTTTGGGGTCAGAGGTCGCCCTCTGACCAATCATAGCCTAGAGAGGGGTATTTAAACCCCTAGCTTTCCCCATTACTTTGCCATGTCGTGGTTTCAGTTTCCTGGTTTCCTGAAAGTGCTATTCTCGTGTTTCTGATTTCCTGGTATCCTGATCCTTGGCGTTTCCCTGGTTATTCTGATCTCTGGTTTCCCTGACTTGGCTTGTTTAATCGGTATTGAGTATTTTCTGGCTTCCTTGACCTCGGCTTTCCCTTTGACCATTCTCTGTCTCTAGCGTATTAGTCCGGCCATTCTAAGGACCGGTTTACGCTCTTTCCTATTATTTTCCGTTTCTTACTTATGTATATGTTTACATAGTTTCTGCGTGCTGGACCACATTACTAGTCGTGACATTACGACATGGCCATGGATCCTGCAGAACTATGCAAGCATATGATCGCATGTGAGAATAGGGTGGAGGATATGGACCACAGGTTAGACCAATTTGCCCAGGCATTTCAGACCTTGCTCCAGAGGACTGCCTATTTAGAGGTTCCTCCGGTACCACCTGTGGTTCCGCCACCTGTAGTGGTTCCCGTACCACATAAACCACCGTCCATAACCTTGTCACCGCCCCCACGCTATGGAGGTGATTCTAAGGAATTCAGAGGTTTTTTAAACCAAATTGAATACCACTTTGAGGCCTCTCCAGGTTCATTCCCAACAGATAGATCTAAAATAGGCTATCTAATGAACCAATTAACTGGAAAAGCTTTGACCTGGGCTAACCCCTTATGGGAGAGTGGTGACGCAGTAGCCCGTGATTACAATACTTTTCTTACGGCCTTTAAAGCTACATTTGAACCTAAAGGCAGGGAGAAGAACGCTGCCAAAGCCCTTATGCGAATCAAGCAAGGCAGTCGTTCTGTAGCCGATTATGCTATAGAGTTCAGGACATTAGCGTCTGAGGTTGATTGGACCAATAGCGGTCTGGTGGCTGCTTTCTCTGAAGGTTTAGCTGAGAATATACACGATGAGACTGCAGCTAGAGACCTTCCGGTTAATCTTAACGAGTTTATTGCCTACATGGTAGACATTGACAACCGGCTCAGAGAGAGAGAGAAAAACAAACAACGTAACAGACGCTCTAACTTGTCCATAGCTCCTCGTTTCTCTAACCCAGTGGTGAGTAGCCAGACGCCTCCTCAAGAACCTGAACCCATGCAATTGGGTAGTGCTAAACTCACTGAGGCAGAGAGACAACACAGACGTAACGAGGGGTTATGTATGTATTGTGGCAAGAAGGGGCATCTAAGGTCATCATGCCCGGTTCGGCCGGAAAACTTGCACACCTAAGGCACGTACGGGGACCGACCTTAGGTGTGATGTATATGTCCCCTAAATTGACTAAGAACCGTTTCCTTATCAGAGTAACCTTATCTTTTGAGAACACTACTGTTCAATGTGAGGCTATGATTGACTCTGGGGCAGCGGAGAATTTCCTAGACAAAGAATTCTCTGCAAAACATCTCCTGCCCTTAAGACATAAAGAGAAACCTATAGCAGTCGAGGCCATTGATGGGAGGCCTCTTACCCAGCCTTTCATCACACACGAAACTCTGCCAATCACTGTTTCAGTGGGTGTTCTCCATTCTGAAGAAATGACCTTTCAAATTATCTCTTCACCTACAGTTCCGATAATACTCGGTTTCCCTTGGCTCCTTAAACACAATCCACGTTTGGATTGGATTGAAGGAGAGATTGTGAGTTGGGGTGAGAGATGCAAAGGTGTCTGCTTTAAACAAATCCCACAACCTATTGGCACCATTAATGTTCCTGTTACACCTCCCTTGACCACACAAATTCCACAACAGTATGTGGATTTGAAAGAGGTATTTAACAAGGTCCAGTCAGAAGGGTTACCTCCTCATAGACCTTATGACTGTACTATAAATTTATTACCAGGGACTATGCCTCCCAAGGGAGGAATCTATGCCTTGTCCCCCCAGGAAAATCTTTGTTTAGAGGAATACATTAAGGAGGCTCTCAGAAAGGGTCATATCCGTAGGTCCTCCTCACCAGCCGGGGCTGGATTCTTCTTTGTCTCTAAAAAAGAAGGAGACCTACGCCCTTGTATTGATTATAGGGGTTTGAATAGGATTACCATCAAAAACGCCTACCCTATTCCCCTTATATCAGAACTATTTGACAGATTGAAGGGAGCTCGAGTCTTTACCAAGCTCGATCTCCGAAGTGCATACAATCTAGTCAGGATTAAGGACGGTCACGAATGGAAGACTGCATTTAACACCAGAATGGGACATTACGAATACCTGGTTATGCCGTTTGGATTATGTAACGCTCCAGCGGTATTCCAGGATTTTATTAACGATGTCCTAAGAGAGTACCTTCACATGTTCGTTCTAGTGTATTTGGACGACATTCTCATCTATTCCCCAGACCTAGAGACACATCACGAACATGTGAGAATTGTACTGAAAACCCTGTTACAAAACGGCCTTTACTGTAAACTGGAGAAATGCCAGTTTGACCAAACGGAGATACAATTCCTTGGATACGTTATATCTCCGTCTGGTTTCCAGATGGACCCTCGTAAACTGGAGGCAGTCTTACAGTGGCCATTACCCAAGGGCCTTAAAGCTACTCAACGCTTTATAGGTTTTGCAAATTACTACCGCAAATTCATAAGGGGATTTTCCTCCGTGATTTCCCCTATAACCAATTTAACAAGAAAAGGAGCAAATTGTATATCTTGGCCCAAAGAAGCAAGAGAGGCATTTGAACAATTAAAATTTTTATTTTCCTCAGCACCTGTCCTGACCCATCCTGATCCATCCAAACCATTTATCCTAGAGGTGGATGCATCAGAAACAGGAGTTGGAGCCATTCTGTCTCAAAGAGAAAGTCCTGATACGCCTTTACATCCCTGTGGATTTTACTCTCGCAAACTCACACCTGCAGAGAGGAATTACGACATCGGGAATAGGGAACTTTTGGCCATTGTACTTGCCCTTAAGGAATGGAGGCATCTCTTGGAAGGTTCCAAAGAGCCACTTTTGATCTTTACTGATCATAAGAATTTGGCTTATATTGGGGACGCTAAGAGACTGTCCTCTCGTCAGGCTAGGTGGTCATTGTTCCTCTCCCGATTCAATTTCGTAATTACGTACCGGCCTGGTACTAAAAACACCAAGGCAGATGCACTTTCTCGGCAGTTTGAGACAGATGAAGTACCAGAACAGGAGATATATCCTATTGTACCTCCTGAATGCCTCATTGCCACTACTGTTTCCGAAGTGTCTTCTCCACTCTTCTGTGCCATAATAGCAGATCAAACTCAGGCACCTGTGGGAAAACCTCCGGACAAACTGTATGTGTCACCTCAGTTTCGAAAGAAGGTACTAGATTTGTTCCATGACAACCTCACAGCGGGCCATCCTGGAGTCCATAAAACTCTCTCAGCCGTCTCCAGGAGATTTTGGTGGCCTGCTCTTAGAAACGATATCAAAGATTATGTTGGGGCATGTCAAATATGTGCAGTTTCTAAAGTTCCTCCTAGGTCACCTCCTGGACTGTTACAACCACTGCCCATACCTAGTGCTCCATGGACCCACTTGGCCATGGATTTCATTGTGGATCTACCCAGTTCAAACGGGTTTAATACAGTCCTTATGGTTATTGATAGATTCACGAAGATGGCACATTTCGTCCCACTTAAGAAATTACCATCTGCTCAAGATCTTGTTCAAATATTCTTGAGAGAGATCTTTCGGTTGCACGGTGTACCCAAAAACATAGTATCTGACAGAGGTACCCAGTTTGTTTCTAGGTTTTGGCGTTCCTTTTGCAAACAATTGGGCGTCGAACTCTCCTTTTCATCAGCATATCACCCTCAAACAAATGGAGCAGCAGAGAGGGCGAATCAGTCTTTAGAAGCTTATTTACGTTGCTTTATAAATGCCAATCAATCTAACTGGTATGAGCTCTTACCCATGGCTGAGTTCGCCAGAAACAACGCCACTCATGAATCTTCTAATCACAGTCCATTCTTTGTTAATCAGGGTTATCACCCCGCTGTTTTACCTTCTGCATTCTCAGGCACAGAAATCCCCGCTTTGGACACCCGTTTAGAATCGATTCATGATACCTGGGATTCCGTCCATTCAGCTCTGCAAAAAGCATCATTCCGAGCAAAGGTCCAAGCTGACAAGAAACGGGGCGCTAATCCTGTCTATCTTCCAGGTGACAGGGTGTGGCTCTCCACGAGACATATCAAGCTTAAGGTCCCATCCATGAAATTTGCCCCTCGGTACATTGGTCCCTTTCGAGTTACCCAACGTATTAATCCAGTGACCTATACTTTGGCACTACCGGCTCATATGAAAATAGCGAATACTTTCCATGTGTCTCTGCTCAAGCCCCTTACTTGCAATCGCTACACCAGGGTATCCACTCCTCCTCCGCCCTTGGTAGTGGGTGATCAAGAAGAATACGAAGTCCATTCTATCATGGACTCCAAATTATCCAGAGGTGTCTTGTCCTATCTCGTTGACTGGAAGGGTTATGGTCCCGAGGAACGTTGTTGGGTTCCTGCTGACCGGGTCCATGCGCCCCGTCTTATCCGGTCGTTTCACAACCGCTTTCCTCTTAAGCCGGGTCCTTCCCGCCCGGTGCGCGGTCTTCGAGTGGGGGGTACTGTTGCGGTCACCGGCCCGCCGAGCCTCACGGTCGTGCCCGACCGGCACGACCGCTCCGACTACACGAGCTTACCTGCTCGTCGGCGAGCCGGGAACCGCGAACATAGTTCTTCCGGGCATCGCGCCCAGATCCAAGATGGCGCCGACCGCGTGGTCGCGTCTATTGCTAGCCCCGCCCCCGAGAATTATACCAACGTGTGCGTGACGTCACGACGTCAACGCACACGCACGTTTTGGGGTCAGAGGTCGCCCTCTGACCAATCATAGCCTAGAGAGGGGTATTTAAACCCCTAGCTTTCCCCATTACTTTGCCATGTCGTGGTTTCAGTTTCCTGGTTTCCTGAAAGTGCTATTCTCGTGTTTCTGATTTCCTGGTATCCTGATCCTTGGCGTTTCCCTGGTTATTCTGATCTCTGGTTTCCCTGACTTGGCTTGTTTAATCGGTATTGAGTATTTTCTGGCTTCCTTGACCTCGGCTTTCCCTTTGACCATTCTCTGTCTCTAGCGTATTAGTCCGGCCATTCTAAGGACCGGTTTACGCTCTTTCCTATTATTTTCCGTTTCTTACTTATGTATATGTTTACATAGTTTCTGCGTGCTGGACCACATTACTAGTCGTGACACTGGAGGGGAGACGATTTAGTGAAAAAAATGGGCAAGGCTGAGATGAAATGGATTTTTCAATTGGACATCCTAGAGGTCTTAATTATGATTTTGAACTCTGCCATTTTTTATAATTTTATTTTATTTTTATTTTTCTTTTCTTCTCAGCCTTTGCGCATGTCTCCCACTGTGAACAAACAGAATATCTGTGATTCAATCCATTTATGTAACAAATCAGTCGTGTACCCCTTTAAAAACAACTATTATATTAAAGACTAATTCTTATACTTATGTACCCTGTTTACAGGGCTGATGGGGTTAATGTCCACATATGGACCACATGAATCTGAGTTCAATTTCAGATTTTGTAAAAACAAAGATTTGATGTATATCCCTTTAAGGGAAGAAACGATAATGATTATATACCCATATATATTTATGTATCTTATACAAGGCAAATTGCCCTATATAGAGAATACTGTTGTTTGAAGGCATGCAAATATACAACTTTGTTTGGGATATATCTTGAAATGAGCTCTTTTGTCTCTCCTCTGATTTTCATTTCCCTCTTTTTCCCTTTATTTATTTTTAATGTCCATGAAGTTAACATATTATGTCTGACTCCTCCTTTCTTTTCCTTTTTTTGTTTTTATGTCCACATTTTATAATGAACAATGGGCATACAAATGTGATATAAGCAAACTGCCAATGAGCAAAATGGCGGCTATGGGAAAAACGGAAGTGACGTTGCGGCAAGTACGATACGTCACTTCCGCAATTACGAACATGTACAACAGATGATGAACACACCCCTCCCTCCATTGGCTGATTCGGAAGGCGACAAGCACCAATGGGAAAGGTTTTTGGGCTATTTAAACCGGCGGGATTTTACAAGCAGGATACCGATTGAAAAAGCCTCTCTATAAGGCGAAACGCGTCTCGGACGAGGACTCACCATTATTTTATGGGACTTTTTATCTTTTACTTTATGTAAGTGTTTTACCACAATAAATTTTATACTGTCTATATGAGCCTACGTCCTGCATCTATTTTCCTGCTTTACAAAGAAGAGCAGTGCCCTCTTAAAGGCACAATACCCATCACACTGAGAGCCCAGTTTGCATTGGCCCTCTTAAAGGTGAGCAAGTATTTGTATTTGATTTTCTGACATATTGGGTGAAGATAATACACTAGGACTTTGGTCCATTGTTCCCTTTCTTTCCCTTTCTCTGAGGACTACCATTAAGCTACTGAAGAAGCCTGGTATTTGCTTTAAAATACCCCTGCGTTTATGACCTGAGCCTATCTTTGCCTGGCTCTAAACCATGTGAGTTTGGCATATATACAGCTCTGTTTAAAGAACATCTAGTCCAGATATACTGCACCATTGTTCCCATTTTATATTTTTCCCTCTAGATTTTCTCGTTTGGCATACCCCTTTTTTCAAAGGGTGAGTTTAGACTATTGAATTAGCGCTCCACTGGGTTCTGTTTATTGTGACTCTTCTGTCCCACTTTCATTACCCCACTTTTCTTAGTAAGCACTTACCCACTGGCTCCTACCATAAAGGGATACTCTAAGGGCCAGGAATACAAAGCTGTATTCCTGGCACTAATGCTCCCTCTGCCTTCCTCCGCCCCCCACCCCTGTCCCTCCTCCCCCACGCTGTAACTAAAGGGTAAAAACCCATTATTTACTTACCGTATCCCATCGCCTATGTCCCTCGTCGTTGGGCTGTGGTTCCACCTCCTCCGAAGTCCCAGGATGCAAATGCCGCAAGCGAATTAGATTTCCCCATAGAAAAGCATTGTTCTCATAGAGAGCGTGAGGACGTCCAACGTCTGTTACTGGACCAAAGGTCAGTTTGGATGCAGAAAGCACCTCCAGTGTCTGTCTGTGAGTTTCTCTGGAACTACCATGTTTAGTATTGCAGCAATAAGTGCAATTGGGACATTGCACCCAAACAACTTCAAAGAACTGAAGTAGTCTGGGTGCCTATAGTGTCCCTTTAAGCAGTGGCGTCACTAGGGGGGGCCCCCCCTACATCATGCTGTGCCCCCACTTGGGCCCCCCCAAATGCCAGCAACTTGCTGGCCATGTGTCTAAATGATATTCCCTCGTGTGTGATAGGCAGCCCGAGGGAATGCAGGGCAGAGCAGCTGGAACAGGGCTGGGGGCTGTCTGTGGTCGGAGGGAGCACTGACAGGCTCCCCGACAAGGCTCCGCCCCCAAACAAAGCCCCGCCTCCCGCACATAAGCCCCGCCCCCACCGTTAAGCAGTAGCCCATGCTGCTGCTGGAAAGGATGAAAGATGGCTGCCTGACCCCCCCAGCAGCCTCCAGTGACAGGTAGGCTTAATGTGCTTGTGTGTCTGTCTGCTAGTGAGGAAGCTTTGGTGCATGGATTCAGCAGTGTGTGTGTGTGTGTGTGTGTACTCAGAAGTCTGTATATATATATGTGTGTGTGTGTATGGACTGTATGAAGGGAAATGTGTTTGTTTTTTAATAATCCTTGGTGGAAAATAATGAATTCTCCACCAGGGATTATAAAAAAAAAAAAAACACATTGTGTCGGGGGCGGGGCTTAACATGAGACAGGGGCAGGGTCAAACTGCCGTGAGGGCGGGGTTAAATGTGCCCCCCCCTACTTTTGTCCCTGGCCCACTATGTGCTCTCCCTAAAAATGAATCCTAGAGATGCCACTGCCTTTAAGGAGGCACAAAAAGGAGCTTACAATGTGAGGTGTCTTTCTGTTTAACCCTTTCACAACCATGCATTTTTTTTAAAAAATATTAGAATTACATATATTTTAAGCAAGAGATACATAGCTAGCATATGAACGTACATAACACACCTATTTTGTGTGTAGATTGCTTTACATTAAAAATGTAAATTATGCACATTTAAACCAGTTTTATTTTTCATTTATTTGTTCATTCAGGAAATGAAAAGCTTTAGATAGTTCATAGTGTCCTTTATTATTTTTATTAGCATTTATATAGAGACATATTCCACAGCACTTTTCAATTTAAGAAAGGAGATATTTCGAGGTGAAAGAGGCCCTGCTTCAGCAAGCGTATGGTCTACGAGGATTTTGAGGTAGGCAGATATATATCAATTGGTGTCTTACCCAAACTTGTATGCATGACAAAAAATAGGTAAATAAAAATTTGAAAAACCTTGCTCATAGCTATTAGTAAGGTATTAGTCTCCATTTTCAGTAAGCTGTACTAGTAGTATAAAAATTACAGATTTAGACCACCCAGGTGCAGTGTATAAAAATAAAAGGATAATTACTTCCTTTTTAATCAGGTATAGGTATAACAAAAGGATTCCTCTCAATCCTCAATACACGTGGAAACAAAATAGGATATACCTAAACAAAATTGAAGTGGTTTTCAGGCTCATCAATTGAGTAGATTCTCACGAATTCCTCATAGTTGCAATGATGAATATTGCAATTCTGTGTGTCCCATCGCTGTGGAGTGTGCTAATCCTCGTGGAAATATCAGGAAAACCGATACAAAATAAAATACAAATACATAGCTCAACTCTACGCGTTTCGTCTGTATTCTCAGACTTCCTCAGGAGTAATAAGGTGCTTCAAATCTTCTGGGGACTTCACCTTCCTTTTATAGGGCTTCCCGCCGTTTTCTTCATCTATTTCTCCCAATCAGCTGATTCCGATCAGCTGTGCTTCAAATGTCCGTTTTCAGCTTCCTTATATGGAGTTCCGGAAAACGTCTGTGGAACGCACGTGCGTTCCATTGATCCGGAAGTGTCTGCATACCCCACAACCAGTAACCTGTGTTTATTATACGTTATCCCTCCCATAGCCAGTAACCTGTGTTTATTATACATTATCCCCCCCCCATAGCCAGTAACCTGTGTTTATTATACATTATCCCCCATAGTCATTTATCGTTGGACCTAGGCAGCATGATGTCTTAGGCCGGCCCAGAGAGTGAGTGAGTGAGTGAATAATATAATATATATGTTCAGAAACATATTAGTAATATATGTAAATCGGGTTCATGCAAAGAGGGTGAAAAGGTATTAAAGAAAAACACACTTATTGCATCAAATTTACAAAGCCAAACTTTTAAAAGCTTTCCTCATTTCTTTCTCGGGATGAGGAGTCTATCGGTTGTAGACTGAGGATTTCCATCTGCCCAATCTTTTAATAATATGCACTGGAGTGTCAGTGTTGAAGGAGACCGAAGCTGCCCCTATTCTAAATGAAAGACCCGAGACATGGATACAACCCAATCTTAGGAGTAGTGTTCTGATGTAGAAGATGAATTTAGCCGTAGTCAGAGGGATTCAGTGAGAGTAGTGGTGAAATGTGTGTGGAATGACTGAGTGTGGGTAAGTAAGAATCAAGTATTTTAACTGGGCACTAGTTCTAGGTGGGATAAAGTGGTATAGCGGATGGATGAGTAGTTTGGTTTGTAGAGAAAGTATATAGTGATCATAATTTTTAGCGATATCCAATATTTTTAAGGTGGTCCCAGTGCCACCACTCATATCTGGTGTCACAATAGTTTGCATTTAAAAAAAACAAAACTTTTTTGACTGTAATATAATAGCAATCAATTTCCTTCACACGTGTGCGTTTCAGGGCCTGCCAGGGCACAGTTTCACACCAGTGCAACTCATATCTGGTGTAACAGTAGTGTACATTTAAAAAAGAATACAGGGGGCTTGTTGTCACCTTTCGGGGACTCTTGGTGTTGTACGTGGCTGGGTGGAGGAAGAGACTTTCAATGACATCAGTGAGGACAAGGAACGGGACATGGCTAGCTTGGTATCCAACCTTGTGCAAATGGGGAGTTTGCGGTTGTGTAAATGGACTGTTTGCGGTTGGCTAATCATGGCAGCATCACTTATGGGTAGCTCCGCCCCAATCAGGAACAGGACAGGACAAAATCAATTAATCTGAACCAGGCTGGGCATAAAAGGTCCCTCCTCCTTCTATCCCAAAGTCTTTTTTCCTGTCCTTTCAGGACACACAGGATATTTTATTTTGGGCCACCTTCCCATGTGTACCATGGGCCTCCAGATGAAGTTCAGCCTCTCTTCATCTGAAGAACTCAGTAAACAGCCTGCATAGGCAGGACTAACTGAGTTTAGTACAGTTTAGTATCTGTACTACTTGTGGGAGAAAATTGACTTAAATAAAGGATGTGGGGTCGGCTGTGGCCTTAAAAATGCCCCTTATGGCATCCAGCCCCCCTGATCTGAGGGCAGAGCTTTGGGAGAAGCTAGGGTAAGTCTGTTTCTTTTGTTGGTATTTATAGTAATCTCCTTATACTAGGTTCTCTCTTACAGCTTTTTTCTAAAGATCCTTACCTGCATCAGTCTTCTACTTCTGTATCATCCTGGGTTGCTGGGGCAGTGTATTCGTCCGATCCTGGCTCTTCTGTGTTCGGAATCCCAGCGCATGCGGCATCCGGCGGGTGTTCTGCGCATGCGCGGGATAGTTGCGCGCTTAAAGGGATATCGCGCCGAAATGTAAACATTTTAAAAATCAATCGGAATTGATTCTTGCTTCTTCTCTGAGCATCTGATAAGGAAAGCTGCCCTTTTCTTCCAGAATCTGGTTTTAAAGGTAAAATCCTATTTTAGTTGTTTTATACTCTTATACTTGCGGAAAAAAAAAATTCTTGCTGCAATTAGTATATTATTATTTCTAGATGGATTCTCCCTCTGCCTCAAGATCTCGCTCTAGAAGACATAGGTGAGCCGCATATGTATTATAATTAAATTAGGGGGGGGGAAAGAGTGCCATGACAGGCCTATAATATAATGTATATTGGCCTCTATTTCAGCCCAGAAAAATCTCAAGAGAATTCTCCCAGAAAATATAGAGAAAAATCTAACAGATGTGCAAACTGCAACCAAGTGGCTCCTCCGGGAAATCATTTGTGCAGATCTTGCCTGGCGGAAGCAGCAAATGAATGGGATAAGTTCCCCACAGGCTGACTTAAAGAAATGGATATCAGAAGCAATTGCCGAAGGGTTTAAATCCTCTAGTAAGATGGCTAGTTCGAAGCGTCCCAGAGTGGAAAGTTATGTGGAATCGGAAGAGGAATCTGATATGATGGAAGAATATTCAGAGGAAGAAGAGGATGAAAGTGACTCAAAATCACTGGATTCCAGGTCCGTGGATAAATTGGTTTATCTTATCAGAGACACGTTAAGAATTCCTGAAGAGAGCAGGGAGAAGAAGGAGTCTGACAGATATTTTGAAGATCTGAAGACTAACAGACGCACTTTTCCAGTTCATTCGGCTATCAAGGAGGTCATAGGGGAAGAATGGAATAGACCTGAGAGAAAGGTAACTTTAAAGAGCAAAGTTCCCAGATTATACCCGTATGCACCTGAGGACTGCATATCATTGATTTCGGTTCCGAAAATTGATGCAGCAGTCATTCATATGGCGAAAAGAACGACTCTTCCTATAGACTCTATGGCGTATTTAAGGGAGCCAATGGAAAAGCGATTGGACGCTAACCTTATCAAGGCATACCTGGCCCTGGGATCAGCGTTACATCCAGCTATTGCCCTTACCACCTTATCCAGAGCTCTTAAAATATGGGTTGACAATCTAGAAGAGGATATTACTAGAGGAGTCCGTAGAGAACACCTGATGGAGGGCCTTAAAGATTTAAAACTAGCCACAGAATTCTGTTCTGAAGCTTCCCTGGATGTTACTAAGATGGTAGCAAGAAGTATGGCTCTGTCTGTAGCCGCTAGGAGAGCATTATGGCTTCACTCTTGGGGTGCAGATTACGCCTCTAAGGCCTCTCTATGTGCGCTCCCCTTCCAAGGTGACCTTCTATTTGGCAAAGTCCTGGAAGATGCAATCCATAAAGCAGCAGATGGGAGAAAGGCTTTTCTTCCCCAAGGGAAAAGAAGATTTAGTGCTTCCTACTGGAAGGATAAAAAGTTCAGAGATCGATCCTTTCAAGATGTCAGAGCATACAGACCCGGAAGAGAATACTACAGGAATTCTAACTGGAGAAGCTATCAGTCTACTTCATCAAAACCGGTTAGAGGAAGAGGATCTAGACCAGCTAATAAGAACTTCTGAACGTTTGCTGGCCCAGCCAGATGTTATAGGAGGCAGACTTCGCTTCTTTTATCCGGTTTGGGCCAGAAGTATTCAAGATACTTGGGTTCTTTCTATCCTCAAGGAAGGATACAAGATAGAATTCCCCTCTCAAAACACCTTTATCCGTTCAAGAGTGGCAAAAGGAAGAAAAGAAGTTGCTCTGAACGACATTATTTCTCAACTTCTGCAAAACCAGGTCATAGAAAAAGTACCTTACAGAGAACGTTACAGAGGCCACTACTCTACGATTTTTTTGGCCCCAAAACCGCAGGGGAAATGGCGTCTAATTCTGGACCTAAAAGTTCTGAATACATATTTGATCCCAAGAACGTTCAAGATGGATCCATTTCCACAATCCTGCCCAATATAAAGACAGGGAACTGGATGACTTCGATCGATCTAAAAGACGCCTACTATCAGATACCTATTCACATCAGTCATCGCCGGTTTCTGAGGTTTAGGATTTCGGGTAATCACTTCCAGTTCAAGGGACTTCCTTTCGGACTAAGTCTGGCCCCCAGAACATTCTCGAAGATTCTAGTTTCTCTTGTGGCCTTTATAAGGACAAAGAACATCGAGCTTTTTCATTATCTGGACGATTTTTTGATCATAGGTCCATCCAGTCAGATAGTAAATTTCCACACGTCTATAACCATCAAATGCCTGCAAGAGCATGGTTGGCTGATAAATCCCAAAAAGAGTTCGTTGGTGCCTTCTCAGAGGATGATTTTCCTGGGAGCAAATATAGACTCGGTGAATGGCCTGGTATCACTGTCTACAGACAGGAAAGATCGAATAGTGAAGAAAATCAGAAGCCTGCGTCAGCAATCCTACGTCACAGCAAGAGACTTCATGAGCCTGTTAGGGTCTCTCACTTCCACGATAGGCCTAGTGAAATGGGCCCAGTGGAGGATGCGACCTATTCAGAGGCAGTTCCTCTTACAGTTCAAGACAAACACCGGGAATTGGGATCAGAAGATTTGTTTACTCCCGAGGATTTCGAAAGATCTATATTGGTGGACGAAAGTAGAACACCTCTCTCGTGGTTATCCCCTGCAAGAACCGGCTTGGATTACTATAACTACAGATGCCAGCCTCCTGGGATGGGGAGCACACTTGAACAATTCATGGATACAAGGAACTTGGTCATGGAAGGAGTCAAAACTTCATTCAAATTTGAGAGAATTGAGAGCGGTTCTCAGGGCATTAATAAGGTTCCGTCCTCTATTGAGGGATGCCTGGGTGAGGATACATACAGACAACAGAGCAGTGGCTTCCTACAGAAATCATCAGGGAGGCACTCGAAGCTATTCTCTTCTGATGGAATTGTCCCCGATAATGAGGTTTGCGCAACTAAATTTGCAAGGCTTAAAAGCGGTTTATCTTCCAGGGCCAGAAAACTTATTAGCAGACTACCTCAGCAGAACAAGGATTCTCCAAGGAGAATGGAAACTGCACCCGGAATTATTTCACTTGATCACCCTGCGGTGGGGAGTACCCCAGATCGACCTGATGGCGTCATTCAACAATACTCAGGTAAAAAGGTTTTACTCCCTATATGCGGATCATCGAGCAGAAGGACAGGATGCGATGGGAATTCGATCTGGGGTAAGCGTTCCCTCCCCTACCAATGATTTACCGACTGCTGAGAAAGATATGGAAGGAAGGTCTCAAAGTCATTGCCATCATCCCAAACTGGCCTCGCAGACCTTGGTTTCCCCTGCTGAACAAGTTGAGCCTGGAACCTCCTTGGCCTCTTCCTCTCAGACCAGACATCTTGACACAGGGACCGGCTGTTCATCCCAACCCCAGCCAGCTGAAATTGGGGGCATGGCTCTTGAAAAGGAGAGACTGCTAGCTCAAGGGATCTCAGAAGCTGTTGTGACTACTCGCCTTAAATCAAGGAAAGTATCAACTTCATCCTGCTATCATAAGATATGGGAAGTCTTTCGTTCCTGGTCTCAAGATAATGATGTAGATTTTATTCAGCCATCTAACGTAAACATTCTAAATTTTCTTCATTCAGGTCTGGAGAAGGGGCTGAGTCTTAGTACTCTGAAAGTCCAATCATCAGCTTTATCTGCTCTCTGCAACAAGTCATGGGCATCAGATCCTCTAATTGCTAGATTCTTTAAAGCAACCATCCGTATAAGACCTCCAAATAGGAACTACACTCCTCCGTGGAATTTACCTATGGTACTGGAGGTATTGTCTGAAAACCCCTTTGCTCCATTAGATGAGCTGGGTATGGTCTTGCTAACATAAGACCTTGTTTCTGGTGGCTATTACTACTGAAAAACGCATGTCTGAAATTCATGCATTTTCCTGCGATGAAAATCACTTTCAGGTGTTCCACGACAGGGTGACCTAGACAAGAGTTTCTGCCGAAAGTTGTCTCAAATTTCCACATCTTACAGGAAATTGTTATTCCTTAATTTTATCCATCTCCTTCTACTCCAGAGGAAGTGAAACTGCATCAATTGGACGTCAGACAGTGCCTACTCAAGTACATAGAGGTTTCTACTCAATTTCGGAAGTCTCAACATCTGTTTGTTCTTCCGGTTGGTTCCAGAAGAGGGGAGGCAGCCTCTACTTCCACCTTAAGACGATAGATCTCCAATACTATAATCAAGGCTTATCAGTTGAAAGACCTTGCTCCTCCTAGTAGGATCAAAGCACAATCTACAAGGGCTTTAGCAACATCATGGGCTAATTGGGCAGAGGTTCCATCTGATGACATCTGTAAGGCAGCTACGTGGTCTTCCCCTCTGACTTTCATTAAACACTACAAACTGGATTTGGCATCTCCCTCTACGGCTTTTGGTAGAGGTGTTCTGTCCTCTGTGGAATCTATCTAAATTAAACTTTTTCAGCATTATATGGTTTGGAGTATCTGTTTTTTGTGAAATTCCCACCCTCTGGTGAAGCTTGGGTATTACCCATAAGTGATGCTGCCATGATTAGCCAGGAATACAGAAAATTTTATCATACTTACCGTAATTTTCCTTTTCCTGGTTATTATTCATGGCAGCATCAGCAACCCCCCCTTGATATTATATTTAGCTTTGGAACTAGACTGTGGGATAGAAGGAGGAGGGACCTTTTATGCCCAGCCTGGTCCAGATTAATTGATTTTGTCCTGTCCTGTTCCTGGAGCTACCCATAAGTGATGCTGCCATGAATAATAGCCAGGAAAAGAAAATTACGGTAAGTATGATAAAATTTTCTGTATTCCTTCACACGTGTGCGTTTCAGGGCCTGCCAGGGCACAGTTTCACACCAGTACAACTCATATCTGGTGTAACAGTAGTGTACATTTAAAAAAAAAAAAATACAGGGGGCTTGTTGTCCCCTTTCGGGGACCCTTGGTGTTGTACGTGGCTGGGTGGGGGAAGAGACCTTCAATGACATCAGTGAGGACAAGGAACGGGACATGGCTAGCTTGGTATCCAACCTTGTGCAAATGGGGAGTTTGCGGTTGTGCAAATGGACTGTTTGCGGTTGTTTGCGGTGCGTTAAACGGGGAGTTTGGTCTGTCACTGTGAAGCGGGCGTAACCCTTACACTACCTGATCGATACAACATCATACCTGATGTTTTAAAGCACGTTATTCCAAACAATTTAGGAATGTTAGGTGATTCATGCCCTTTATGGATTAAAACCAGACTCTGCATCAACTATGGAATTTTCCATGTGAGTTTTGCCATGGATCCCCCTCTGGCATGCCACAGTCAAGGGGTTAGTCCCCTTGAAACAACTTTTCCATCACTATTGTGGCCAGAAAGAGTCCCTGTGGGTTTTAAAATTCGCTTGCCTATTGAAGTCTATGGCGGTTCGCCGGGTTCGCCCATTCACGAACATTTGCGGAAGTTCGCGTTCGCCATTCGCGAACGAAAAATTTAATGTTTGCGACATCACTATTTATTAACCCTTATTATTAAGTGAGATTTGTCAGGGAATCAAAGTAAATTGAAAATGAATTCCAAATTATAGGTCAAAATAGCTGAACATTAGCAAATAACCCTGATAGTGTTTTGTCGCTTTTTGCAGACCATAATCAGGGTCCCAGCCTTTAAAATGTCTTTGGAATAGTAGAAGTTCCTAATCAATTAGGAGGAGGAGATAGTTTTAAAGGGCTAGTAAAAAAAATAAATGGCGGGGGCGGGGCCTGACCGCCGAGCTGGATGGACGTGGGACGCCTCGGCTCCTACTCTCTCTCCCCTGAAAAACCACACAGGTGCAACTAAAAGACAAAGGGGACCTGTGCACAACTCTCGGTGTACTTGCCGACCTCGGTCCTACCGGCGATGCTGACTGCTGGGTGGCTGGGACTGCAGCCTGTCGTGAGGCTCTGGCGGGAGATGTGGCCGGTCTCCCGTGCTTAGTCCGGCGGGACCTCCCACACACTTACAGAGGGCTCCGTTCTCCCCCCGGGTTATCCCGGACTCCACCGGGGAGGCAGTGACCACCCACGACTTGAGCGGTGAACTGAGCACCCAGAGACCGCATGGCGAAATCTAAGATAGCTGCCGCGTCCATCACAAGCTGGAGAATAAAGGCGGCAGCCATGAAGCAACCGCTAACGCACTGACAGATGCCCACCAGACGACTATAAGGAGCGCACAACCACCATGCAAACACAGCTCATGCCAGCAATATCGAAGGCAACACCTCACATGGTAACCGGCAGATCTGTGGGGACTCACTTGGGACTACAACCCTGAATGAGCACAGAGGTGCAATGGACAAAAGAAACACAAGCTCCCTTATTATACCTAAGGCTGTCTTTTATAACTGAGTATACTATCTCAGTATTAATTCATACTGTCATGCATAGAATCAATACAGTTTGATCCTACCCTGCAGACCCACATGTAAACCAACAAAAAATAATTAAGCATTAGTGATGTTGCGAACATAAAATTTTCGGTTCGCGAAGGGCGAACACGAACTTCCTCAAACGTTCGCGAACCGGTGAACCGCCATTGATTTCAATGGACAGGCGAATTTTAAAACCCACAGGGACTCTTTCTGGCCACAATAGTGATGGAAAAGTTGTTTCAAGGGGACTAACAGCTGGACCATGGCAAAACTCCTATGGAAAATTACACAGTTGATGCAGAGTCTGGTTTTAATCCATAAAGGGCATAAATCACCTAATATTCCTAAATCACAATGGATATGGATTGACACCTGACATATGACATATTGACACCTTGACATATGGATTGACACCTGTCCTCAGAGACCCTGATACACACTGAAACAGAGCAGAATAGGGACTGTTCTCCCTACATAGGGTCACTTGGCAGATATGGATTGACACCTGTCCTCAGGGACCCTGATACACACTGACACAGAGCAGAATAGGGACTATTCCCCCTACATAGGGTCACTTGGCAGGTATGGATTGACACCTATCCTAAGGATCCCCGATACACACTGACAAAGAGCAGAATAGAGACTGTTCCCCCTACATAGGGTCACTTGACAGATATGGATTGACACCTATCCTAAGGATCCCTAATACAAACTGACACAGAGCAGAATAGGGACTGTTCCCCCTACAAAGGGTCACTTGGCAGATATGGATTGACACCTGTTCTCAGGGACTCTGATACCAGTGGCGTCGCTAGGGGGGGGGCCAGAGGGGGCCATGGCCCCCCCTACATCATGCTGTGCCCCCCTTGTGCCCCCCAAATGCCAGCAACTTGCTGGCTATGTGTTTGAATTATATTCCCTCAGGCTGTAACAGCCTGTTACAGCCCGAGGGAATGCAGGGCAGAGCAGCTGGAACTGTGCAGGGGGGTCCCGCCCCCAAACGAAGCCCTGCCTCCCGCACACAAGCCCCGCCCCCGCTGTTAAGCAGCAGCCCATGCTGCTGCTGGAAAGGATAGAAGATGGCTAACCCCCAGCAACAGGCTCCAGGGACAGGTAGGCTTAATGTGCTTGTGTCTGTGTCTGTGTGTGTGTGTCTCTGTCTGTCTAGTGAGGAAGTTTGTGTATCTGTATGTATGTACCACTCTCCCCACCACCCTCAGCCTCCTCACCCTCCCTACCACCCTCAGCCCCACCACCCTCAGCCTCACCACCCTCAGCCTCACCACCCTCAGCCTCCCTACCAACGTCAGCCTCCCCACCCTCCCCACCACCCTCAGCCTCACCACCCTCCCTACCACCCTCAGCCTCCCTACCACCCTCAGCCCCACCACCCTCAGCCTCCCTACCAACTTCAGCCTCACCACCCTCCCCACCACCCTCAGCCTCACCACCCTCCCCAATATCCTCAGCCTCACCACCCTCCCCACCACCCTCAGCCTCACCCCCTCAGCCTCAGCCCCCCACAGCCTCAGCACCCCCCACCACCCTCAGCCTCAGCACCCCCCACCACCCTCAGCCTCAGCACCCCCCACCACCCTCAGCCTCAGCACCCCCCCAGCACCCTCAGCCTCACCACCCCCCCACCACCCTCAGCCTCAGCCTCACCCTCCCTCAGCAACACCCTCCCTCACCAC
This sequence comes from Pelobates fuscus, assembly GCF_036172605.1. Classification (NCBI taxonomy): domain Eukaryota; kingdom Metazoa; phylum Chordata; class Amphibia; order Anura; family Pelobatidae; genus Pelobates; species Pelobates fuscus. Next base: position 169,516,108 of record NC_086320.1, on the reverse strand, counting down.
CCTCAGCATCACCACCTCACCATCCTCAGCATAGCCCCCCTCACCATCCTCAGCATCACCCCCCCACCCCAACCACCCGCAGCATCACCCCCTCACCATCCTCAGCATCACCCCCACCCCCCTCAGCCTCAGCACCCCCCACCACCCTCAGCACCCCCCACCACCCACCACCCTCAGCCTCACCACCCCACCACCCTCAGCATCACCCTCCCTCACCACCCTCAGCATCACCACCCCACCCCAACCACCCGCAGCATCACCCCCTCACCATCCTCAGCATCACCCCACCATCCTCAGCATCACCCCACCATCCTCAGCATCACCCCACCATCCTCAGCATCACCCCACCCCCCTCAGCCTCAGCACCCCCCACCACCCTCAGCCTCAGCACCCCCCACCACCCTCAGCCTCAGCACCCCCCACCACCCCCACCACCCTCAGCCTCACCACCCCACCACCCTCAGCATCACCACCTCACCATCCTCAGCATCACCCCCCCACCCCAACCACCCACAGCATCACCCCCTCACCATCCTCAGCATCACCCCCCACCATCCTCAGCATCACCCCCCTCAGCCTCACTCCTCACCCCCCTCAGCCTCACCCCTCACCCCCCTCAGCATCACCCCCCTCAGCCTCACTCCTCACCCCCCTCAGCCTCACCCCCCTCAGCCTCACCCCTCACCCCCCTCAGCCTCACCCCTCACCCCTCTCAGCCTCACCCCTCACCCCCCTCAGCTTCACCCCTCACCCCCCTCAGCCTCACCCCTCACCCCCCTCAGCCTCACCCCCTCACCCCCCTCAGCCTCATCCCCTCACCCCCCTCAGCCTCACCCCCCTCAGCCTCACCCCCCTCACCCCCCTCAGCCTCACCCCCCTCAGCCTCACCCCCTCACCCCCCTCAGCACTCTGTGTGTGTATGGACTCAGCAGTCTATGTGTGTGTGTGTGTGTGTGTGTGTGTGTGTGTGTATGGACTCAGCAGCAGGCCCGTCATCAGGGCATAACAACCATAACGGTTGTCATGGGCCCGGCGGTCCTGGGGAGCCCGAACTACTCTAGCAGTCCGAGCCCCACATTCCTTATGTGCACTTATATATAATTTTTGCTATATATATATATATATATATATATGTGCACAGAGGGCCCCCCTGCTACCTGTACATTGAAGAGGGTGCCCAGCAGCACACTCTGTCCTCCTTTCCAGCTGCTCTCTGTCTAACTCCCCTATGCCCTGCGGCCGCCCATGGCAATGCTCCGCACAGCACGCAGACCTGTCTCGTGAGAGTTAGTCAGAGAGGAGCTGGAAAGGAAGACAGTGTGTGCTGCTGGGCCCCCTCTTCAATGTAACGCGGCTGGCTCGCTCCACCATGCCACCGGTGATCTCCCCCCTCCCTGGCACAGAAAGAACCAGGGAGGGGGGGGGGGGGGATTGAAATATACACAAATAAATAAAAAAAATACTCCCCTCCCCCCTATTTTACACATACACTGCATCCTTACAAGTACACACTCTGCACTACACACACTACATTCACTAAACACACTCTGCACTACACCCACACTACATTCACTAAACACACACTACATTTACTAAACACACTCTGCACTACATACACTAAACACACTCTGCACTACACACTCTGCACTACATACACACACTACATTCACGAAACACACACTACATTTACTAAACACACACTACATTTACTAAACACACTCTGCACTACATACACTAAACACACTCTGCACTACACACTCTGCACTACATTCACGAAACACACTCTGCACTACACATACTCACACTACATTCACTAAACACACTCTGCACTCACTACAAACACTACATTCACTAAACCCACTTTGCTCTACACACACACACTACATTCACTATACACTCTCTACACTCACTACAAACACTACATTCACTAAACACACTCTGCACTACACCCACACTACATTCACTAAACACACACTACATTTACTAAACACACTCTGCACTACATACACTAAACACACTCTGCACTACATACACACACTACATTCACGAAACACACACTACATTTACTAAACACACTCTGCACTACATACACTAAACACACTCTGCACTACATACACTAAACACACTCTGCACTACATACACTAAACACACTCTGCACTACACACTCTGCACTACATTCACGAAACACACTCTGCACTACACATACTCACACTACATTCACTAAACACACTCTGCACTCACTACAAACACTACATTCACTAAACACACTTTGCTCTACACACACACACTACATTCACTATACACTCTCTACACTCACTACAAACACTACATTCACTAAACACACTCTGCACTACACACACACTACATTCACTAAACACACTTTGCACTACACACACACACACACACACTACATTCACTATACACACGTTGCACTCACTACACACTACATTTACTAAACACACTCTGCATTCACTAAACACACTTTGCACCACACACACACACACTGCATTCACTACAAACACACTACATGCTCTATACACACTACATCCACTACAAAAACACACACTCTGCATTCACTACACACACTCTGCATCTAATGCATGCATACAAACATTACATACATTACACAAAACATACAATCTGCATCCACTATACACACTGCATCCATGACACACATACCGCATCCACTACACACATTCTACATCCACTATACACACACACACCCTTCATCCTTGTGGGCAGCTCGGGGCTGGCCCTGGAGGCCCAGATCTTGAGCTGTGTCAGGGGCCCTAAAATTTCTGATGGCAGCCCTGCTCAGCAGTCTGTGTGTCTGTGTGTATGTCTTTGTGTCTGTCTGTGTGTGTGTGTGTATGGACTCGGCAGTATGTGTGTGTGTGTGTGTCTGTGTGTATGGACTTAGCAGCCTGTATGTGTGAATGGACTCAGCAGTCTCTGTGTGTGTGTGTGTCTTTGTGTCTGTGTGTGTGGACTCAGCAGTCTGTGTTTGTGTGTGTGTCTTTGTGTCTGTGTGTGTGTGTGTGTGTATGGACTCAGCAGTATGTGTGTGTGTATGGACTCAGCAGTCTCTGTGTGTGTATGGATTCAGCAGTGTGTGTGTGTGTGTGTATGGACTCAGCAGTGTGTGTGTGTGTGTGTGTGTGTGTGTGTGTATGGACTCAGCAGTGTGTGTGTGTGTGTGTGTGTATGGACTCAGCAGTGTGTGTGTGTATGTGTGTGTGTATGGACTCAGCAGTCTGTATGTGTGTGTGTATGGACTCAGCAGTCTGTATGTGTGTGTATGGACTCAGCAGTCTGTGTGTGTGTGTGTATGGACTCAGCAGTCTGTATGTGTGTGTGTGTGTGTATGGACTCAGCAGTCTGTATGTGTGTGTGTGTGTATGGACTCAGCAGTGTGTGTGTGTGTATGGACTCAGCAGTGTGTGTGTGTGTATGGACTCAGCAGTGTGTGTGTGTGTATGGACTCAGCAGTGTGTGTGTGTGTATGGACTCAGCAGTCTGTATGTGTGTATGGACTCAGCAGTCTGTACGTGTGTATGGACTCAGCAGTCTGTACGTGTGTATGGACTCAGCAGTCTGTACGTGTGTATGGACTCAGCAGTCTGTACGTGTGTATGGACTCAGCAGTCTGTACGTGTGTATGGACTCAGCAGTCTGTATGTGTGTATGGACTCAGCAGTCTGTATGTGTGTATGGACTCAGCAGTCTGTATGTGTGTATGGACTCAGCAGTCTGTACGTGTGTGTGTGTTGGATTCAGCAGTCTGTGTGTAAGTGTAAAAATCAGCCTGTGTGCATTCAGAAACATCTGTGTGTGTGTATTTAGAAGTTTCTCGGTGTTCGTATTTGTGTACTGTGTATATGTACTCAGCAGTCTATCAATAATTACAATTTTTATTCCTGTGAGTTGTTGTGTAGGAAGGGCCCCAGTGCACTGCTTTGCCCGGGGGCCCTTAACACTGTTAAGATGGTACTGCTTGTGTGTGTCAGTGAGCTTCTATTTATTGAGCATGTGTGTGTCCCTGAACTTCTTTGCAGTGAGCCTTGTATTTATACAAGTGAGTTTGTCTGTAGTAAGCCTGTGTGCGAGTCAGAGAGTTTTTTGTCTGTCAGTGAGCCTATTTGCGCATGTCAGTGAGCTTGTGTGCTCACTATAGAGATATATATATATAGATAGAGATATATATATATAGATAGAGATATATATATATAGATAGAGATATATATATATATAGATAGAGATATATATATATATAGATAGAGATATATATATATATAGATAGAGATATATATATATAGATAGAGAGATATATATATAGATAGAGAGAGATAGAGAGATAGAGAGATAGAGAGATAGAGAGAGAGAGATAGAGAGAGAGATAGAGAGAGAGATAGAGAGAGAGATAGAGAGAGAGATAGAGAGAGAGATAGAGAGAGAGATAGAGAGAGAGATAGAGAGAGAGATAGAGAGAGAGATAGAGAGAGAGATAGAGAGAGAGATAGAGAGAGAGAGAGATAGAGAGATAGAGAGATAGAGAGATAGATAGATAGATACACACACACACACACACACACACCTGTAGGAATGGCATACATTTTTTTTCCAGGGCTGCTTTCCAGTTTGGCTCTGCCAGCGAGTGCGCTTTACCGCTGAATCATCTGTGGTAGCTGCCGCACACTTTAGCCCTGTTACACGCATCTGGGAGCTGCTGTTGACAGGTACTTGAAGTCTAGAGATTGTGACATGGGATATATGCTCAGCTATCTGTATAATACTATAGTGCTGTTCTCTGTATAATACAGGTCTGTGTCTGTATAATACAAACAAACTACTCAAACAGCTGGAGTGATCCAGACTGGCCGAGTATACTACTGGATATGATAGGGAAATAAAGAAATTAATGCAATCTAGTAAAAAAACAATAAATAAATTAATGTGAAAACTTGCCTTAATGGCTCACCTCTATAGATATCAAGTGATACCCTAGTACCTACAAAGCTCAAAGGAATGCTAACTGGCTAATGACTTTATTGGGTAAAAGAATGGTCAAGTCCAGAGCTAAGAGCGTAAAGGGTAGGTGTTATGTCATTCAGCTGACATGGGTATCTGGGGTATGGTCACTTATGTAGAACCTCAAAGGTTCCTGTATGCCGTGTGGCTGGTAAATGACTCCAAACTTATAGTAGTCTATAGATATGCAGTTTACAAAACTGTAGTAAATCGAGTCATAGACCAAGCTGGCATATGGGGCAGCATATAGCAATTCCCTGTATATATTAAAAGGAGAGAATCTAGCATTTGGGAAGGAATTCGAAATATCCCCCAAAGTCTATTGCTAGGCAACTGTAACGCTAAACAAATAATGGTTACAGTAGATACAAGGGAGACCCCAACCTATTCTGTGAGAATAAATGCTCTACAGACAGTCATAAAGTGACTAAAACCCAAGGAAAGAGAGAGGTGAAAGAGACAGAGATTATAGTGGCTCCATGTGCAGAACCATACTTAGAATGTTGGTTGCCTGCACATGGTGATAGATAGCCCTAAGTGAAATAAAGTGAACGAAAAGAGCCCATAGAGCCCGACGCGCGTTTCGGTGCTTGCTTAGATGCACCTTCGTCAGGGGCTGATAGGAGACTGGTTCCTAGTCTCCTTTTGTATGTACTCAGGTCTCAGTATCTTAGAGACTGTCCAATCAAGGAAATGTTTGTTTTTTTTAATAATCCCTGGTGGAAAATAATGAATCCTCCACCAGGGATTATAAAAAAAAAAAAAAAAAAAAAAAAAAAAAAAAATTGTGTCGGGGGCGGGGCTTAACATGCGGCAGAGACGGGGGTCAAACTGCAGCGAGGGCGGGGTTAAATGTGCCCCCTACTTTTGTCCCTGGCCCACCATGTGCCCCCCCTAAAAATGAATCCTAGAGACGAAACTGCCTGATACACACTGACACAGAACAGAATAGGGACTGTTCTCCCTACATAGGGTCACTTGGCAGATATGGATTGACACCCGTCCTCAGGGACCCTGATACACACTGACACAGAGCAGAATAGGGACTGTTCCCCCTACATAGGGTCACTTGGCAGATATGGATTGACACCAATCCTAAGGATCCCTGATACACACTGACACAGAGCAGAATAGGGAATGTTCCTCGTACATATGGTCACTTGGCAGATATGGATTGAAACCTGTCCTCAGAGACCCTGATACACACTGGCACAGAGCAGAATAGGGACTATTCCTCCTACATAGGGTCACTTGGCAGATATGGATTTTAGAATATTCACATTGGTGTTATAAATAAGCACTAAGAATTGTTCACAATTATTGTATGAAGATGTTCATTTTATTATGATTAATATGCACATCATTCTATATACATATGTATTAATTAGCAGTGTTTTTTCTTTAATGATGTGTGTTTTTTATGTTTTCATGTATTGTATTATTAATAAATTTTTTCTTCTTCTTTCTTCTTATTTGTATACAATATACTTTGCCTGTTATAATATATTTCCGATATGAGATGTTATTATGCATAAAATTAGTTTGCCACGAAGTACAGACATTTTCCTTCAATGGACATGTGCAAAACAAAGTTGTTTTTATTATCTGCCCGAGACCGGAAGTATACAAAGGTACAGGGATGCCATTTGCCGCTGACCCGGAAATTGACCCTGACACGCAACGTGACCGGAAACAGGAAGTCAGCAAGACCCGAAAACCGGAACCGTAAATGAAACGGAACACGAATTTTGGCGCCAAAATGTAACATATTTAAATGTAAAGTTTGATGAAGCATGTAGCACTTTGAAAAAGACCATTATCGGTCGAAACGCGTGCAATTGGGGGACGAGATTCCTATGCTGTGTTTTTAGCAATAAAAGTTTTTTTCACTTACCTGCTTTTCCTGTCTGACATCAATTCTACAAGACGGAATTTATGCATTGAAAAACCTGCTTGCAGCACTACAGTCTCCAATATTACTTTACAAGGCGCTGATAGTCTGAGCCACTTTTGAACGGCTCAGACCACGTGAGTGGGCATTTTTATACCTATTATTTATCTGTTTTGTGTAAACAGGCTATACTATGTCCTTTATGTTATTGTTTTTTAGGACAAGCCCAACAGACAGTAATATATGGTAATATTGCCTCTCATCTATTGTCATCTAATTTTATCTAGTATTTAGTTTGCTCTCACCATTATTTTCACGATATTTGCATTATATTTATTTGGTGTGATTTGGAGTGATTCACATCTGTGGTGATTTGTAGCATTCGCTCCCGATTCCTTTACCTTTTCTGTGTTTTTTATATAGATATGGATTGATACCTGTTCTCAGGGACCCTGATACACACTGACACAGAGCAGAATAGGGACTGTTCCTCCTACTTAGGGTCACTTGGCAGATATAGATTGACACCTATCCTAAGGATCCCTGATACACACTGACACAGAGCAGAATATGGACTGTTCCCCCTACATAGGGTCACTTGGCAGATATGGATTGACACCTATCCTAAGGATCCCTGATACACACTGACACAGAGCAGAATATGGACTGTTCCCCCTACATAGGGTCACTTGGCAGATATGGATTGACACATATCCTAAGGATCCCTGATACACACTGACACAGAGCAGAATAGGGACTGTTCCCCCTACATAGGGTCACTTGGCAGATATGGATTGACACCTGTCCTCAGGGACCCTGATACACTGTCACGGCTTACCTTGGTGGGAGTCCAGTATGCAGAGATATGCTCACCCTTGCAATTAAGCACAGGCCAAGGTGGTCAGGGAAGAACTGACCTGGCCTGTGAGTCTGTGCACGGGGGCTGTTCAGGATAACCAGGTCGAAGTGCAGACAAGGACTAGAGCAGGAGAATCGTCGTGGGTAAGCCAGAGGTCAGTGGGTGCCAGAAATCAGGATAAGCGAGTAAAGAGCCAAGGTCAGAGCATGCCAGAAGTCAGGGTACAACGAAATAACAATCCAAGGTCAGGAGAACACGGAACAGCAATACTCGAACCAGAGTCAATGAACTGACACTGCCCTTAGAGAGGGGCAGTGTCTTATACCTTGTTAATTAGGTATCAGATTCAGCTGGAGAGTTACTGACAGGTCTGAGCCTTGTTAAGTCTAGCCCCCTAGTGCTGCAGGCAATTCAAGAATAAACAGGAGTTATCCAAAGTCCTGAAATGGCTCAGAGGTAACATAGCAGGATACAGTCCAGAAGAACCACGGTTCAAATCCCCTGTTGGCCGCTTCTGGGGTGACCACGTCTGGCAGTCGGGATGTCACGGTGGCGATCATGACAATACCTCCCCCTTAAGAACGCACTCTGGGCGTTACTAGGATGTTCTTCATTGTTTTTTAGATTGGAAATACCTTCCTCCTCCAAGAGATCAAAGTTATCCTCTGGCAGGAGGTACATATGCCCATAATCATCCATGCCATAAGTTCGTCCTTCTTCCAGATCATTGGGAAACACAGCACCTACTGTAGACTTTGCTCTAGTCGTTCTCACAGGAGAGGCGTTCGCAGCTTCCTCAAACACATCTAGATCCTGTTTGCGTTCAACTGTGACATTAGAGGCATACGTGCGGTCAGGTGGTAGAACTTTTTTGGCCAGGCATGAAGTGGTGATGGTGCTTGCTTGAACAGTAGTTTCTTCAAGAAGAGGTACAGATGTTTCTGGAGCAGGAGGTAGAGATTCTTCAGGGGTACTGGTAGCTGATTCTAGAGAAACACAGATTGTATTAACTACCGTGGTCTGAGTACTCTTATGTGTCATGGAGCGTGGTACAGACTGACAGCGACTTTGGCGTTTCTCAGGCAGAGGTGCAGACTTGGCCGGATGGGTATGCATAACCCCAACTTGAACGGTTTCTGGCCGATGTGGGCGAATTGGGCAGTGTGAGATAAAGTGCCCTCTTTCACCACAGTAAAAACAAAGGCCATGATTTCTCCGCCGGTCTCTTTCTTCACTAGTCACCTTGAGCTGGACCAATCCTATTTCCATAGGTTCATCTGAGTCAAGAGGAAGGTAGGATTGCTCTGGGGCCTTCCTAGGAACAGGAGCATAATGAGGCAGCACGGGGTTGTGGTATTGGTACAGGTTCCCTTTGTTTCTGGGAATCTGGGATTCTCTGGGACGTGGTGCTGTTTTAGGCACAGCGGTCTTGCTAGGAGTCTTGCACTGTGCTTCCATGGCAGTCATGAAAGCATCCCATCCAGCAAGGACAGGATTCTGAGACTGCAACATTTCATGTGCCCATTGTTTAATTTTTCCAGACAGCAGGTTAATAGCTGCTCGGACCCTTATGAAGTCATTAGCATAAGTCCGAGACTTCAGGGAAAACACCAATTCACAATGCACTTTAAAGCATAGGAAGGAAGCATGGTTACCATCAAATCTCTCCGGCATAACTGTAAACGGTTCAGGATAAACAGGTTCCAGGGCTGGGCCTACCGTGCCTTTAAGAAAACGAACTTCTCGCTGCAGCTCCAAGACAGTCTGGGCCAGGCTGGATACTTGCTGGGTAAGCAATTGAGACATCTCTGCAGACTCCATTATGGTCAGTTCATTCTGTCACAGCTTACCTTGGTGGGAGTCCAGTATGCAGAGATATGCTCACCCTTGCAATTAAACACAGGCCAAGGTGTTCAGGGAAGAACTCACCTGGCCTGTGAGTCTGTGCACGGGGGCTGTTCAGGATAACCAGGTCGAAGTACAGCCAAGGACTAGAGCAGGAGAATCGTCGTGGGTAAGCCAGAGGTCAGTGGGTGCCAGAAATCAGGATAAGCGAGTAAAGAGCCCAGGTCAGAGGATGCCAGAAGTCAGAGTACAACGAAATAACAATCCAAGGTCAGGAGAACATTGGAACACGGAACAGCAATACTCGAACCAGAGTCAATGAACTGACACTGCCCTTAGGGAGGGGCAGTGTCTATTACCTTGTTAATTAGGTATCAGATTCAGCTGGAGAGTTACTGACAGGTCTGAGCCTTGTGAAGTCTAGCCCCCTAGTGATGCAGGCAATTCAAGAATAAACAGGAGTTATCCAAAGTCCTGAAATGGCTCAGAGGTAACATAGCAGGATACAGTCCAGAAGAACCACGGTTAAAATCCCCTGTTGGCCGCTTCTGGGGTGACCACGTCTGGCAGTCGGGATGTCACGGTGGCGATCGTGACATACACACTGACACAGAGCAGAATAGGGACTGTTCCCCCTACATAGGGTCACTTGGCAGATATGGATTGACACCTATCCTAAGGATCCCTGATACACACTGGCACAGAGCAGAATAGGGACTATTCCTCCTACTTAGGGTCACTTGGCAGATATGGATTGACACCTTTTCTCAGAGACACTGATACACACTGACACAGAGCAGAATAGGGACTGTTCCTCCTACTTAGGGTCACTTGGCAGATATAGATTGACACCTATCCTAAGGATCCCTGATACACACTGACGCAGAATAGGGACTGTTCCCCCTACATAGGGTCACTTGGCAGATATGGATTGACACCTGTCCTCAGGGACCCTGATACACACTGACACAGAGCAGAATATGGACTGTTCCCCCTACATAGGGTAACTTGGCAGATATGGATTGACACCTGTCCTCAGAGACCCTGATACACACAGACACAGAGCAGAATAGGGACTGTTACTCCTACATAGGGTCACCATTTTTAGCCCAAGGCAGCTCATTTCATCAGGCCTTTTTTAGTCTAATGTATCGCCCACTGTCAGTCCCTTCGGGATCCATCCCTCATTCATCTTAATAAAGGTGAGGTAATCTAGACTTTTTTGACCTAGGCGACTTCTCTTCTCAGTGACAATACCTCCTGCTGCACTGAAGTTCTTTCTGACAGGAAACTTGAAGCGGGGCAGGCCAGAAGTTCTATCGCAAATTGGGATAGCTCAGGCCACAGGTCAAGACTGCACACCTAGTAGTCAAGGGGTTCATCGCTCCTCAGAGTGTCGATATCTGCAGTTAAGGCGAGGTAGTCTGCTACCTGTCGGTCGAGTCGTTCTCTGAGGGTGGATGCCGAAGGGCTGTGGTGATGCGTAGGACTTAAAAAGCTCCGCATGTCCTCCATCAACAACACGTCTTTAACCCCTTAAGGACACATGACATGTGTGACATGTCATGATTCCTTTTTATTCCAGAAGTTTGGTCCTTAAGGGGTTAAAGTCCTGTCCTTGCCGGCGTGGTCGTGGGAGGAGGAGGATTACTTTCACCTCTTCCCCTGTTAGATTCCCATTGTGCTGTGACATCACCCTTATATGCTGTGTAAAGCATACTTTTTAATTTATTTTGCAAATGCTGCATCCTTTCTGACTTGTTGTAATTTGGTAACATTTCAGCCACTTTCTGCTTATACCGGGGGTCTAGTAGCGTGGACACCCAGTACAGGTCTTTCTCCTTCAGCCTTTTTATACGAGGGTCCCTCAACAGGCACGACAGCATGAAAGACCCCATTTGCACAAGGTTGGATGCCGAGCTACTCATTTCCCGTTCCTCCTCCTCAGTGATCTCAATGAAGGTATGTTCTTCCCCCCAGCCACGTACAACACCATGGGTACCAGATAGGTGACAATGAGCACCCTGGGATGCCTGTTGTGGTTGGTCTTCCTCCTCCTCCTCAAAGCCACATTCCTCCTCTGACTCCTCTTCCTCACAATCCACTTCCAGCGTTGCCGCAGGTCCAGCAAGCAATGCTGATACGGCTGTTTCTGGTGGTGATGGTGACCACAACTCTTCCTCTTCACGCTCATCTACGGCCTGATCCAGCACTCTTCGCAGGGCATGCTTCAGGAAGAAAACAAATGGTATGATGTCGCTGATGGTGCCTTCGGTGCGACTGACTAGGTTTGTCACCTCCTCAAAAGAACGCATAAGCCTACAGGCATTGCGCATGAGCGTCCAGTAACGTGGCAAAAAAATTCCCAGCTCCCCAGAGGCTGTCCTAGCACCCCGGTCATACAAATATTAATTAACGGCTTTTTCTTGTTGGAGCAGGCGGTCAGGGCCGCCATCAGGGGGTGACAACCATAATGGTTGTCACGGGCCCGGCGGCCCTGGGGGGCCCGGACGCCCAGGCCCCATGTGGAGCGGCAAAACTGCCGCAGGTGCATCTGCACCAGGGCCCATCGGGTGGCCCAAGCATTTAGGGCCACCCGATGGGCCCTATATCTTCAGGGGCCCGGTCAGCGCTGCAGCCGGGTAATTGCGTGACCGGGCCCCTTTAAAAAAAAAAAAAATTGCGGCCCAACCGCAAGGGCTGCTGGGAGGAAGTGACGGCCGGTGACGGCAGCGGGCCTGCCTGCAAGTCGTGGCGGTGTCACCAACTCCTCTGCAGTGCCACGCATTCCATGCTTGGCAGCCGTTAGCAGGTTTACCCAATGCGCAGTGTAGGTAATATACCTGCCCTGACCATGCTTTGCAGACCAGGTATCAGTGGTCAGATGGACGCTGTAGGCCTGACACACCCGCTTGAAGACAACTAACTGCTATTCAATCTATAACAGTGAAAAAAGTTTTTTCTTTGTAAAGGCACGCTATAGAGACACCAGATATGAGTGGCAAAGTACACTTGCTGAGGTTGGCAGAGCACACGCTGAAGGCCTGACACCCGCTTGAAGGACACTGACTGCTATCAGCTTACACTGAAAAACTTTTTTTCTTTGTAAAAGCACGCTATACAGACACCAGATATGAGTGGCAAATTACACTTGCTGAGGTTGGCAGAGCACACGCTGAAGGCCTGACACCCGCTTGAAGGACACTGACTGCTATCAGCTTACACTGAAAAACTTTTTTTCTTTGTAAAAGCACGCTATACAGACACCAGATATGAGTGGCAAATTACACTTGCTGAGGTTGGCAGAGCACACGCTGAAGGCCTGACACCCGCTTTAAGGACACTGACTGCTATTAGCTTACACTGAAAAACTTTTTTCTTTGTAAAAGCACGCTATACAGACACCAGATATGAGTGGCAAAGTACACTTGCTGAGGTTGGCAGAGCACACGCTGAAGGCCTGACACCCGCTTGAAGGACACTGACTGCTATTAGCTTACACTGAAAAACTTTTTTTCTTTGTAAAAGCACGCTATACAGACACCAGATATGAGTGGCAAATTACACTTGCTGAGGTTGGCAGAGCACACGCTGAAGGCCTGACACCCGCTTTAAGGACACTGACTGCTATTAGCTTACACTGAAAAAACTTTTTTCTTTGTAAAGGCACGCTATAGAGACACCAGATATGAGTGGCAAAGTACACTGGCAGAGGTTGGCAGAGTACACGCTGAAGGCCTGACACCCAGACGCTTGCAGACAACTAACTGCTATTCAATCTACTACAGTGAAAAAAAAATGTTCTTTTTAAATGTCAAGCTTAAGCTATTCTGACACCAGATATGAGTGGTGGCACTGGGAAAATGGGCACAGTATCCACTGAGCCTGACTCAGAAGCTGGCAGACAACTAACTGCTATTCAATCTATTACAGTGAAAAAAAAAAATATTTTTAAATGTCAAGCTTAAGCTATTCTGACACCAGATATGAGTGGTGGCACTAAGCAAATGGGCACAGTATATACTGTGAGCCTGTCACAGAAGCTGGCAGGCAACTAACTGCTCTTCAATCTATTACAGTGAAAAAAAATGTATTTTTAAATGTCAAGCTTAAGCTATTGTGACACCAGATATGAGTGGTGGCACTGGGCAAATGGGCACAGTATCCACTGAGCCTGACACAGAAGCTGGCAGACAACTAACTGCTATTCAATCTATTACAGTGAAAAAAAATGTTATTTTTAAATGTCAAGCTTAAGCTATTGTGACACCAGATATGAGTTGTGGCACTGGGCAAATGGGCACAGTATCCACTGAGCCTGACACAGAAGCTGGCAGACAACTGACTGCTATTAGCTTGCAGTGAAAAACTTTTTTTTGTTTTTAAGGGCACACTATAGTCACACCAGATATGAGTGGCAAAGTGCACTTGCTGAGGTTGGCCGAGTACACGCTGAAGGCCTGACACCCAGACGCTTGCAGACAACTAACTGCTATTAGCTTACAGTGAAAAACGTTTTTTCTTTGTAAAGGCACGCTATAGAGACACCAGATATGAGTGGCAAAGTACACTGGCAGAGGTTGGCAGAGTACACGCTGAAGGCCTGACACCCAGACGCTTGCAGACAACTAACTGCTATTCAATCTATTACAGTGAAAAAAATATATATTTTTAAATTTCAAGCTTAAGCTATTGTGACACCAGATATGAGTGGTGGCACTGCGCAAATGGGCACAGTATCCACTGAGCCTGACACAGAAGCTGGCAGACAACTAACTGCTATTCAATCTATTACAGTGAAATATTTTTTTTATTCTTAAATGTCAAGCTGAAGCTATTGTGACACCAGATATGAGTGGTGGCACTGGGCAAATGGGCACAGTATCCACTGAGCCAGACACAGAAGCTGGCAGGCAGGCAACTGCAATTACATTACACAGGAAAAGAAAAAAAAGCAGACTGATGTTCTAGCCCTAAAAATGGCTTTTTGGGGTTCTGTTCTTACAGCAGAGATCAGATGAGTCCTTCAGGACTGTAGTGGACACTGAATACCCTAGCCTAGCTATCAATTTCCCTATCTAATGAGCAGCAGCTACACTTTCCCTCCTCTCACTAAGAATGCAGCTACAGAATGAATCTAAAATGGATGCTGGGAGGGAGGTGGGAGGGTCTGCTGCTAATTTGCTGGAATGTGTCTGCTGACCGTGAGGCACAGGGTCAAAGTTTGCTCAATGATGACGAATAGGGGGCGGATCGAACCGCGCATGTGTTCACCGGGAACTATTTGCCGGCAAACAGTTTGGTACATCACTAATTCCTGACACTCAGTAAATAAATAATATAGCTTGGTTGCTACATCTAAGTGCTGCTTCAACGTGGTTCAAAGAGTTTTCTTTTTTACTGGTTCAGGTAAGATTCATCTATAGGAAAAGTTTACTGATTGCACAAGGTTTGATTTCCTGTTGGTAATTGGTAAGGCATTTGATTTGATTAGCTAGGTGATTGCTATTGATAGTTGGTTAATTAGTTATTGTTTGCAAATAAGCATAGGCCTACCCAGGTGGTAAACATTCCTAGTGGGTGGTGCTCTTAAGAATTATATAAAGGTTGTGGTCATTAGCTTGGCTAATATAGCTTGGTTGCTGCTTCAAAGTGTGTGATTGATATTCTAGAGATGAACTGGAGGTAATCTAAGGGATACAGGAGGACAAAAAATAATAATTTAGGATTTGTTTGATTTAAATTATTCACCTCATTAAAATGGCAGACTTAGTTCAGTGTAATAGTTGTTATGCATTTGTTTCACATTCCACTTTTTGGAGATTTGGATGCTGTCTAATCTGTAGACAGTTCTCTATATTGTGGCAGGAGATTGTATTTTTTAAGTCTGAGATTTGTAAATTATCTGGTAAACAAACTCAGGCTGGAACTGCTGCAAAGCCACTGCCACAGAGATGTACTAGGAATGACAGATGGATTACTGTAGGATCTGGTAGACTTAGAGTTGTGGATAAAAGGCATATTGCACATTCTGTTGCTCTACATAATTCTTTTTCAGCACTTTCAGAGTGTAATGGTGTTATGGAGACAGGCTCAGGCACCAAGTGTAGTGGTGTAATGGAGACAGGCTAAGGCACTGAGGGTAGTGGTGTTGTGGAGACAGGCTCAGGCACTCAGGGTAGTGGTGTTGTGGAGACAAGCTCAGGCACTGAGGGTAGAGGTGTTGTAGAGACAGGCTCAGGCACCAAGTGTAGTGGTGTTGTGGAGGCATTCTCAGGCACCGTGTGTAGTGGCATAATGGACACAGGCTTGGAGACTATGGTGGGGCCTAGTAGAAAGCAGTTGTTGTTGGGGGATTCTATCATAAGAGGTGTGGAGCGGGACAGTAGTGGTCTTGTGAGATGTCTTACCGGAGCGACTGCTCACAGAGACAGGAGACGTATTTGTAATATTGTTAAGCGAGCAAAGCAGAAAGGGGAATTGGTTGTACTTGCCCATCTAGGGACAAATCATTTTCTCAGTGCCTGCAATGAGGTTTCAGAGCTAAAGGAAGTTTGTTGTGTTTTTGCCAATGATATACAGCAGGTTGCTTCCACACTGTCATTCTACTAAGTTCTGCCTGTGCATAACACTCAGAATGACAGGCGGATGCATATTAGGGACTTAAAGGGACACTCCAGGCACCCAGACCACTTCTGTCCATTTTCATAAACTGCGATATTTCCCTTGCAGGGTTAACTCCTCCTCTAGTGGCTGTCTACTAGATAGCCACAAGAGACAGCCACTAGAGGGCACTTCTGTGATTATAGCACATATTCCGTGTGCTATAGCATCGCTGGATGTCCTCACGCTATGTGAGGACCTTCAGTGTCGCTGAAATCCCCATAGGAAAGCATTGAAAGCATTTTTCAATGCTTTCCTATGGGGAGGTCTAATGCGCGTGCGCGGCATTGCTGCCCATGCGCATTAGGTCTCCCCCCGCCGGTATCCATGCATGTGCAATAGGTCTCCCCCGCTGGATGACGTCGGTGGGGGAGGAGCGTGGGCGGACCCTGACAAGCGCCGAGGGACATCGGCGCTTGATACAGGTAAGTCACTGAAGGGGTTTTAACGGTTTGTTTTCCTGGCACAGGAGAGTCCCTTTAAACTTGTGGCTTGATGAATGGTGTCGGAAGCAAGGATTTGGCTTCATTTCTCATGGTAGCTCTGTTTGAAATGGAAATAAACTGTACAAAAAGGGGAATCATTTTCTCAGTGACCAGTTCTGAGGTTTTGCTTGGATGTATTTAAAATAGACGGAGGGTGGGGGCAAAAAGGTGATAAAACATCAATCCAATTTCCCCCCCAAAACAAGGACAGACGTTGCCTGTAGCAAGTGTGTTAAAAAATGATAAGCTTAGAGCCATGTCTACAAATGCTCGCAGTTTAGGGAATAAGATCCACGAATTTGTGGCAATAATGGCAACTGATAATGTAGATTTAGCCGCTATTACTGAGACATGGTATAATGAGAGAAATGACTGGGACATAGCAATACCAGCGTACTCTTTATATAGAAAAGACAGGGAAGGCAGGGAGGGGAGGGGTGGCCCTGTATGTGAAGGATAGCATAAAGTCTAGCCTATTAAAAGTTAGTGAGGTGAAGATATAGTCCGTTTGGGTTACGTTAGAATTTGGTAATCACACAGTAACTCGTGTAGGCTGAGTGACCAGCAACAGAGGGTTGTAGTCA
Source organism: Pelobates fuscus (assembly GCF_036172605.1). NCBI lineage: Eukaryota > Metazoa > Chordata > Amphibia > Anura > Pelobatidae > Pelobates > Pelobates fuscus. The sequence continues at coordinate 169,498,753 of NC_086320.1, read as the reverse complement.
ATGGAGTATTTTCGAAGCATCGGCTTGTCACCAGTGGGGTACCTCAGGGATCTGTACTTGGACCCATTCTCTTTCATATTTGTATTAGTGATATTGCAGAAGGTCTTGAAGGTAAGGTATGTCTTTTTGCTGATGATACTAAGATATGTAACAGAGTTGATGTTCCAGGAGGGATAAGCCAAATGGCAAATGATTTAGGTAAACTAAAAATGGTCAGAGTTGTGGCAACTGACAAATAATGTGGATAAGTGCAAGATAATGCATCTTGGACGTAAACCCAAGGGCAGAGTACAGAATATTTGAGGAAAAGGATTTAGGGGGGATTATTTCTGATGACTTAAAGGCAGGCAGACAATGTAATAGAGCAGCAGGAAATGTTAGCAGAATGCTTGGTTCTATAGGGAGAGGTATTAGCAGTAGAAAGAGGGTGCTCATGCCATTGTATAGAACACTGGTAAGACCTCATTTCAAGTATTGTACGCAGTACTGGAGACCGTATCTCCTAAAGGATATTGATACTTTAGATAGAGTTCAGCGAAGGGCTTCTAAACTGGTTCATTGATTTGCAGGATAAAACTTACCAGGAAAGGTTAAAGGAACTTAACATGTATAGCTAGGAGGAAACACGAGATAGGGGGATATGATAGAAATATTTAAATACATTAAGGGAATCAACACAGTAAAGGATGAGACTATATTCAACAGAAGAAAAACTACCACAACAAGTGGACATAGTCTTAAATTAGAGGGGCAAAGGTTTAAAAATAATATCAGGAAGTATAACTTTACTGAGAACGGAGTGTATGCATGGAATAGCCTTCCAGCTGAAGTGGTAGAGGTTAACACAGTAAAGGAGTTTAAGCATGCGTGGGATAGACATAAGGCTATCCTAACTATAAGATAAGGCCAGGGACTAATGAAAGTATTTAGAAAATTGGTCAGTCTAGATGGGCCGAATGGTTCTTATCTGCCATCACATTCTAGGTTTCTATGTTTCTATTAAAGTGAACACATTAAGACTGATATTTTTTTACATGAGGAGTTGAGAAGGTCCAATGTTTCCCTGCCAGGCCCAGGTACCAGAGCCTTATGATGCAGTGTCCAGAATGAAGTGGAGGGATCGCTTCACTTGTCCTTCATGTTCCAATCTCTTTTTCTTTTCCTTCATTTGACACAGTCTTCTTTTTCTTCTGACACGTTCTTCTCTTCTCCTTGGCTCCTTCTACTCTTTTACCTTTCTGCTACTTTCTGCTTCTTTTGCACCCTTCTGCTCCTTTCTCTTTCTGATCAATTTCTGCTACTTTCGCTCCCTTCTGCTCCTTCTGACCCTTTCATATCCTTTACCTTTGTGCTCCTCATGCCCTTTCCAGCTCATTGCTTACCCTTTCTGTTCCTTGATGTCCTTCCTGCTAATTTCTGTTATTTTTCCTTTCTGCTCCTTCTCCTAATTTCCATTCCTGCTCCTTGTTGACTCTTCCTGTAGGCTGACTCCCCCCACCCCCATCCCTCACTTACCCGATCTGTTGGCTGTCTCTGCAGTCTGGGAGTTGCAGAAACAGCCTCCCCCTGCAGACACCCATTGTCCTATCCCTATAAATAATGGAAAAGTGCATTGGGCATGCCTGACAGAGTTACACATGTGCATTTGAAAAACCTCTTCACCTTGCAACATCCTAACAAGGAGAGAGCCTGATCAGTGTGATCATGCAGAGTAGGCTCCAGTGTTGGGTTTCCCTTTTATGTTACTGCAGAATGATCTCTTTTTCGGTCACCCCCCACATACCCTGTTTCCCGCATACACTGCCCTGTCCCCCACATCCTGCCCCCCCCCCACGCTGCCATCCACAAACCCTGACCACCACATATACTGCCCCCCATACTGATGACCACACTGACCACCACACTCCCCCTACACTGACCACCCCACATACACTGCCCCCACATACCCTGCCCCCCACACTGACCACCACATACCCTTCACCCACACTCCCCCCACACTGACCACCACATACACTGCCCCCACATACCCTGCCTCACACACTGCCCCCACATACCTGTGAATACATGTTGAAGATGACAGCTCAATGCCAATAATGGATCATTTTCTGCTTCTGATATTCTAGAAAGTAGCCAATAGCCTTCTCGCCTATCTTATGAGAATTTGATGAATAAAGAAAACCATCATGAAGAGATACCTAAAGACAGTTAGATTCTCATTTGAAAATAGGAATCCACCTGCAAACGAAAGTTCCCCACCTAAGGATCCTGCTTCAGCACTATAGGCTGCCCTTGAGGATCTGTAATAGGTTTATGATCAGTATCTCAGGGAAATATAAAACAAGTTGGGACTCTTTGGAGTTTTCCTTATAGGATTTAGGGTAACTAACTCTTATAAATAAATATATATATATATATATATATATATATATATATATATATATATATATATATATATAGGAAACATGAGGGGATGGTTGCACTCACCTAAACATGCTTAAATGGGGTGCTGCTGGGGGCCATATTATACAATAAACAATACACAAGATCCAGCGCACTCTCCTATCTACTCAACAGCAACTTCAACATTGAAGTTGCTGTTTAGTAGATAGGAGAGTGCGCTGGATCTTGTGTATTGTTTATTGTATAATATGGCCCCCAGCAGCACCCCATTTAAGCATGTTTAGGTGAGTGCAACCATCCCCCCATGTTTCCTATATATATTTGGGAGTCTAGCCAACTCCTTGGTTTTGCACACCTCCCTGTTACAGGTGCCTCATCTCAGGTCCCTATTTAGCCTTGTACTGCAGAGAGCCTCAGATGGATTTTTTTCCCAAGTAAGTGGCTAATCTCATAAGAGCAGACATTAGACTGTGAGAGTAGGACCTGCCAAAGATGGGGTACATTGACGTTGTGGCAGGCTTATGCAATGTATGATCATATAATGTAACTAAATCCCCATTTTTTTTGCCTAGATTAGGTGTTTTTAAAAAAAACTTTTACAAACTAATAAAATCTGTCAACATTGAAGTTGCTGTTTAGTAGATAGGAGAGTGCGCTGGATCTTGTGTATTGTATATATATATATATATATATATATATATATATATATGAGTTGCATTAACAACGAAACAGCTGTCCATGAGTGGATTACTATCTTTGCATATTTTCCCAAGTTGTGTTTCAAGCTGTTGTACACAGCAAACACAGACTAAAAGGAATCCATGTTTAAAATGGAATGAGGCAAAAATGTGATTCTTTGTTAAGGTCATTTGCATATGCCCACCCAGAAGCCTTTGCGGTATTAAAATTACTGCAGATTTGTGATTTCTGTGGAAAAAGCAAGTCTTATGGCTTGACTGGTGTGCAGATTTTTGTTTAACATTGTATAAACTCAATGAGACAAACATATGCTTTGAAGTACCTTTTACCATGTATTATATGTTTTGGAATGTAATAACCTATAAAAACTCTAAAAATATAATTGGCCACTACATTTCATAGATTTAAAACATATGTTATAACTACTTTGTATTTTAGAAAGGTTACTCTAAACGGTCTTCATGGCATTAACAGAAAAGTACATGCATTGGTTTATAACTAATGGGGATTACATTAATGTGTTATCTTGTTTTTTTTTTTTTACTCCATAATTAAAACGCGATATAACAGATATAAAACAGGTTTATTTTTACAAAGGTGTTAGGTAATACTATCAACAGTGCTCTCAAAATATTTAGTTAACACTTTTGTTCTTCATCTGTACTTTTAATCCCACAAGATGAACTGTTTGTTTTATCACTTGTTGAGTTTTCGTTTGCATCTTGTATTACTGCATCATCATCTTTGAACGCTCTTTGAAGGGCATCATGAATGGAGTGATGAGATTTTTCTCTCCATTGTCTTCCCACGATAAAGTAAATATATGGATTGATAGTACTATTTAGTGATGTGCTAAACACACTGGCATAGTAAAGACTAACATACTGAGCATCCAATCTCAAAAGTTTAAAGTACATTAAAAACCATATGAAGCTAAATGGAACGACTGACAGAATAAAAATAATTACAGCAATAATGATAATAATGTAGAGCTTTGGGGGGTATTGCCGCCGGAAGATCCTCCCTACTCTTATAAGTAGTGCGAAGCTACAAAGAACCATTAATGGCAAGCAGATACCAACACCTATAGTAAATGTCATTAGCTCAACTCCCGTACATATGTTTGTCTGAGCTGCAAACTTTTCTGGTGGACATGCAAGATTTTCGATGAGACTCTCTGAGCAGCCAACAAACCAGAGGACAAGACACACAATGGAAGATGAATTCTTTGGTCGGTTACAATGATACCACATCGGAAACATCACTGAGAGGCACCTTTCCATGCTAATGGCTGTGAGGAAGAACATTCCTGAATACTGAGCGATATCATAAAATATTTCTATAAATGTATACAGAGTCTGTTTTCCGGTAAAATGAGGGTTTTCGCCAATTAGTGTGTTTATATATATCATCATTGTTATAGCAGTAAATAACAGAAAGATGACGTCAGCTACTGCCAGGTTGATAATATAAACAGAATATTTGTTTCTCTTTATCCTGAAGGCAAGAAACCAGAACACAATAACATTGCCCACTATTCCAAACAAGCAGAGAGCAATGGCAACTGCAGATGCTACAGTATAATGTATATATGCATCCGGACTATAACCACCATTGTCATTCGTGGTATTATTCGGGTCAGTCATGTTTGTGTCATTGAAATCCATGTTGCTTGTTCTGTGAATTCTTAGCCTATAATAAAAATGCAACATAAAATACTAAAATACTCACAAGACAAAGGTGTAATAACAACTATATTAACTGGTTTCACGGTGTGCTATACAATGTGGTATTTGTTTTTACAGTGGAAGTGATATGAATAAGCACATTAGTCTATAGTTAACATTTTATTAGCCTATATATACCATTTTAATGGCAGTATTTGAAATAGCTGCTGTATTAGTGAGACTGTAACTCTCACTAATCTTAGGCAGCATTGGTGACGTATGCCCCTAACAGTAAAACCTTCATTTAACCCTTACAGTACTCTCACATTACACTACACTACACATTAACCCCTAGATAGATAGATAGATAGGCACCTAGACAGATGAACAGACAGATATAGATAGACAGATAGATAGATATATAAATAGATATATAGATATAGATATGTTTGTAACACTTGTAAAATCCACATTATTAACCCCTTAAGGACACATGACATGTGTGACATGTCATGATTCCCTTTTATTCCAGAAGTTTGGTCCTTACGGGGTTAAAGAGACACTATAGTCACCAAAATAACTTTAGCTTAACAAAGCAGTTTTGGTGTATAGAACATGCCCCTGCAGCCTCACTGCTTAATTCTCTGCCATTTAGGAGTTAAATCACTTTGTTTATGAACCCTAGTCACACCTTCCTGCATGTGACTTGAGAGGCATTATCTATATACTAAAACTGCTTCATTAAGCTAAAGTTTTATAGGTGACTATAGTGTTCCTTTAATAATTGCATCAATTTGAGGGACCATGACATGATAGGCAGGACTGGATTTACAATTTTTACAGATCTAAAGCCAGTCTCCTTATTATACCCCTCCATGGCCCTATAGATACATCTTATTAGTTGAATGTAGGAGCACTCATAGGTCTATATAATCCAAAACTGTTTTAATTCAATTATTCAAGATCAACACCTGGGCCTTTCTCAAGATGAAAATTAGTGCTTTTGCATCTGAATCTATACAAAGTATTGCAAAGCATCCACATTTCCAAATTGTGATACAAATTGCATATGTCTTATAACAAGTTATAATATATGTATAGTAACTTTTCTTTATTATATGTATAAACTGGATGTATCCAGTACCAGAAGAGGAACAGCTACCAGAGGCGAGATAGCCACATAATGAAATAAGGTTCCACACAAGCATGATGGCGTTATTACATCACTGAGAGGGAAAGAAGTTAAATAAACCTGGTAGTTGACACATTTCCCCAGGTTAACTTTAGAGCTTGTATATTTTATTTACAGGGCATGAATCTAACAAATAAACAAAACTTAAAAATGATAATAGCTATTGCAATATTAAAGAGATTGTGTAGAGACAAAGTGCAAAATACAATTAAACACCCATGGAATTGCATGAATTTAAAGAATAGAAAAACATTAAAAAAAGAGAGAATAATTATATATATTACACACGTTTGTGTGTAAATTTTAGGGCACATTAAGTTACATGAGAGAATAGGAAGTAAAATAAACAAATCAACAAAAATACATATTAGAGAAAAAAATTAGCATTAGGGATGCTCACCTGTCAGGGCTCTGTATCTGCTAGGCGAGGTGTGTTTACCAAGTCTACATTGCTGGAATGATCTAAACTTTCAGTCAAGTCACCATATTATAGTCTGTGATCCAAACACTTTAATAATGAACCAGTATTCAATGGGTGGAGTAGAGTGCTATACAGGTTATACAACAAGAAAAAATGGGTGTGTACTGCATACAGACACAGATACCAAATACATTGTCTTACTGTCAATTTTTTTAAGTATTGTGACACCAGTGAAATCCTGAGAGTTCAAACATTTACTAATAATAAGTTTCATTGCCTACAACAAGTGGGATGATGTACTAAATTGTAAATTCATATATAGTACTATATTACACAGCAATTCATCCTACGTGGTAGTGTGGGTAAGAGATTGCTACAAAGCTGATATTCCACAGAGTGCATACAGTGTATTTGTGTGGCAATTCCAGGTCTAGAATACCTTCTAAATTTCCACTGAGACTGGTTGTTCCTATTGAGACTGGACTGGGCACCCTTATCCATTTACTTGTATAGTGTATGAATTTCTTATGTCATGCATTCTTATTTGTTATTTTGAATTTTAGTATACATCATTTATTGTTTTCTTCAAATAGGAAACGTTTTGTGGTCTGAATGAATTCCCTTTTTGGAATATTAGTTCATATATATGCTCTTTTTCATAGTTTCTGTTTTTGTAATAGGTGCTTTTTTATTGATAGTTTTTTTTTTTTTTTTTTTTATATTCCTAACTATCAGCTCCTGTTTTGTTTTTTTTAATGAAGTTACTGTTGTCCATCACCTGCATATCTCAAGCTGAACTTTGGAAATACTTCCCTGGGCATAGAAGCTTGAGAATTCATTTTTCCACAACTATCCCAGAGTTCCCAGCTTAACATGTAAATGAGCACAGAGAGGCACTGTGTTTTATAATACACTCTACATGGAGGACCATAATCCATGCTTTGGTTTACAAAAAGCTGAGTTTAATTATTGCTTTATTTGTCATGTAGTATCATTTACATAGAACACCAAAATACACTACAGACGTAAAAAACAACAAATAACAAAGGGAAGGATAACATGTTACACTTGAAAACAGTGCCAATTAGTCTATACAAATATGATAACAATTTATTATTTAACATATACAGTATTACGCTGCAAAAAATTGTAACCTCAGGTCGAAGTCGATCAAAAAATACTAATGATACTATTAATTACCATAGTTAATAAGTATCAAAATAGTCTACCAGACATATTGGTTTCTAATACCCATCTCTATAAAAGACAATCTAATCAGATGTTTTGTAACGTCTGTATCCATTTAACCCCTTAAGGACTGAGCCAAATGTACATGTTGTGAACAAAACAAAACGTAAACAAAACCTGGCATTTGCGCTATATGTCTGTCCAACCGTAATTCACCTCTTTCATATTAAATGCACACCCCCTTATTATATATCATTTTATTCAGGGGAAACAGGGCTGTCATTTAATATCAAATATTTATCTATGAAACATAATTTAATATGAAAAGAATGGGAGAAAATAAGAAATGTTGTTATTTTTTTAGTTCTACATGACATTTTAACTGTCAATGTCATAATACTGTTTGCTTTTACTGCAATAAAATACACATATTTGTATTCAGCAAAGTCTCACATGTAAACCAGTACCCCCTATGTACAGGTTTTATGGTGTTTTGGGAAGTTACAAGGTCAAATATAGCACATTACTTTTGAAATTGAAATTCGCCAGATTGGTTACGTTGCCTTTGAGACTGTATAGTAGCCCAGGAATTAAATTTACACCCATAATGGCATACCATTTGCAATAGTATACAACTCAAGGTATTGCAAATGGGGTATGTCCAGTCTTTTTTAGTAGCCATTTGGTCACAAACACTGGCCAAAGTTAGCGTTAGTATTTGTCTGTGTGTGAAAAATGCAAAAAACGCCAGTTTTGGCCAGTGTTTGTGACTAAGTTGCTACTAAAAAAGACTGGACATACCCCATTTGCAATACCTTGGGTTGTCTACTATTGCAAATGGTATGCCATCATAGGGGTAATTTTCATTCTTGGGCTACCATAGGGTCTCAAGGCAACGTAACCAATCTGGTGAATTTTAATGTGAAAAAAATGAAACACAAGCCTTATATTTGACGCTGTAACTTTTGAAAACACCATAAGACCTGTACATGAGGGGTACTGTTGTACTCGGGAGACTTCGCTGAACACAAATATTTGTGTTTCAAAATAGTAAAAAGTATCACAGCAATAATAACGTATTTACATTTTTTTATATTATACATAAATATATATATAACAATAATTATATATTTAATCAGTATCAGTCTACGTGTATGTATATGTGTATATATATATACTTAGATCATATATATATATAATATATATATGATCTAAGTATATATATATTTTTTTTTACACTTATTTAATTTATTTTATTTGATTTCTAGCCAGCAGGGGGACTAACTGTCATTACAGTTTGTCCCCCTGCTGGCAATGCACCAGGCAGCTAACCCGGCCATGTGATTGTGAGGTCCTCGCTCTCACATGGCCGGGGGGGGCTGAAGGACGTCGGATGTGCCACGGGGGGCTCCCTGGGAGTCCCCCCAACTGCGATCGCCGGCGACCGGTTAAGTAAAAAAAAAAAAACGGAGGGCGTCCTATTACGCCCTGCGGCATTTAGAGCCACTTAGAATAGGGCGTAATAGTACGCCCTCCGGTTTTAAGGGGTTAATATAATGCTGTTGTTTATTTATGGTATAGGGAGAAGAAGCCAATAGGTCTTTTTCCATACGGAGCTGAAATAATAGTTGATCCATAAACTGTCTTTTTTGGAATGGTAAATAAGACTTCCACTGTCTTGCAATTACATTCTTAGTAGATAGAAAGCAATGAGTTACAAAACCTTTAGATAAAGAGGAGGTTAAATTCCATTTTAAATGTAATAAAGCTGTGTCAGGCCCTTTTTTAATTAGTATATTGAAAGATTTAAGAATTTCAAAGGCCCAACTCATAAACATTTTACTAATTTACAGTACCACCATATATGGATCAGAGACCCATCCAGACATCCACATCGACAACAATGAGGGAGTTGACTGGGATACATCTTACTTATCCTGTCTGGTGTCAGATACCATCGGTTCATAAGCTTATGCTGACATTCTATAAGATTCAAACAATGGATGTTTTTACATATGTCTATAAGAGTAGAACACCATTCATTATCAGTGATATCAATATCTAATTCTTTTTTCCATTGATTAATCTTATTTAGTGGATATTGGTCAGAAATATGAATCAAATTGGTGGCCTTTGAAAGAACTTTATTAACTTTCATATAATTAAATATATTCTTAATAGAAAAATTAATTTCTAAAGTGGACTTCATCAAAGATGAGTTCAAGAAATTCTTAATCCTAAGATAAGAGAAAAACTCCTCATTAGGGAGATGTAGTTTGGTTTGAATAACATGAAAGGATAATATTAAATTGCTCTGTATAATATAATTAATGGACCATTGGGACCTTGTCCAATTTTGTAGTGATATATCCTGCATGTTGTCCTTCAGAACTTCTAAATGACAAATATCAATTACTTTATTTGAAATTTTTAAGCGTTTTTTCACAGAGAAAAAGTTATTTTTAAAACAACATCCATTGGTAAGGGTACCTGCCATATGGCAGAGTGAAGTCTGAAACATAATGTCTGTCTGTGCTCATTTGCATCTCAACTAGGGAAGTTCTAGGGAATTTCACGATATATGTATATAAGAGACTTATGATGTTATAATCAAGAATTTTAAGATGTGAGTGAGGGTGGTGATGTCAAGAGAACCCAAGAGGAGGACAGGTAAGTAACCATACACATAAAAAACAATCCTCAGTATAAGATAGTGCAAAGTGATAGATTACCCAAGAAAAAGTTAGAAGAACACCAGATAACCCTAAAGCAATGAGTAATGTTTAATAGGAACAGTAGATTAACGTATTGGTAAAACAATGAAAATGACTTTTATTGCTAAGTACTCAAGTGGACAAGAAGTCAAAGATGAAAATCCAAAAGCATTCCTGCTTTAGCAATTTCCTAGCCATGTGAACAACTCATGTGATTCAGGCACCCTGTCAATTATCATAAACCTTAAAGGGACACCAGAACCATTACAGCTTAATGTACCTATACATTTTTTTCCAGCACTACATGTTCGTATTCATAATACTATAGTGTCCCTTTAAGGCAGGCAGAAAGTGTCTAGCAATTGGTTTATTCAAGTGGCCATCCCTGTATGCTGTACAGATAGAGGATCAATGTTTCATAATCCATTTCCCTCAACTCAGTGTAAGTTTTGGTCACATATAATAGCCCACAAAAGCATTGCAGTGTATAAATCAAAAAGTCACTGTACAAGATGCATGATGGAATTATAATTTATATATAAAATATAACTGTATGATGGAATTTTGAGATCAAAGACAGATAGACAGACAGAGAAACCAATTGAGACCAGGAGACTTAAAGTCTCCAGAATACCAAGATGGTATTATTTTCCTTTATTTCATATACACATATTAAAGGACCACTATAGTGCCAGGAAAACAAACTTGTTTTCCTGGCACTATAGGGTCATTAGGTTCCCCCCACCCTCAGGGCCCACCTCCCGCTGGGCTGAAGGGGTAAAAACCTCTTCAGCCACTTACCTTTCTCCAGCACTGGGCTCCCTCTGTGCTGGAGAACTCTCCACCCCCTGCCGACGTCAGATCCTAGATCCAGATCGCTAGAGCCGCGCGCACATTCAAGCCGCCCATAGGAAAGCATTACTCAATGCTTTCCTATGGACGTCCGTCTGAAAATCACAGTGAGAAATCGCAGAAGTGCCTCTAGCGGCTGTCAGTGAGACAGCCACTAGAGTCTGAATTAACCCTCCGTGAAACATAGCAGTTTCTCTGATACTGCTATGTTTTCAGCTGCAGGATTAAAACTAGAGGGACCTGGCACCCAGAGCACTTCATTGAGCTGAAGTGGTCTGGGTGCCTATAGTGGTCCTTTGATGTTGTGATCCAGTAAGTATGGCTCAAAGATTTTAAATGTATACCATATTTAAAAAGATCTCAATATCAATATAGTCGTTTTAGTGTTCCTTTTCTTGGACAATGTAAAACACTGCCATTTCTCACAAAGAGTGAATGTTTACATTTGTCCAAAAAAATGCCTCTAGTGACTGCCAGACAGCCAACAATAAGGATGTGGGATTCTCTGCCTGAAGAAGATGTTCAAACAGCAATTAGATGCATACTTGCAAAAAACAGAATATTCAAGCATATAATTTTTCAATGTAGGGTAATAGCTTCTTGATCCAAAGATAAATCTGAATGCCATTCTGTGGTCAAGAAGGAATTTTTTTTCCTAGTTTGTTGCAAAATTGGAAGTGCTTCAAACAGTTTTTTTGCCTTCTTTTGGATCAACAGCAAAACACAAATGCGAGGAAGGCTGAACTTGATGGACACAAGTCTCTTTTCAGTTATGTAACTATGCAACTATGTAACTATGTAATGGAAAGTTTTTGTGGCTGGACCGCTGCATATCTGTGAATGGCTAGGAGCTGTTCCCTGTGTTTTCCCCTGTTTTATGTTATGTTTGTGTGTTTTACTTGTTCCCCGTTCAGGAGGGCTCAATGCAAACGAGTTCTGTTCACCTCTCGACTAGAGATCACAAAGAACCCTCAATTAGAATGTTGTCTTAGAACGTTCACACCTCGTAACGAGGTGTAAAAACCACCAACCGCAACGACCCTGGGTGGTGGCCCTTTTGTTAGATGAACGCCATCCAGGGGGAGCATTTGTGGATCGAACGAGTGCCCCTTGGAGTGTTCACACCAATCAATTAGAACGTTGGCAACTTGCAACATAAGTGTGAAACCGAAAGAGAAGTAATTAATGAGTGCTTCCCTTTGTGGCCGCCGTTCATATAGACGGATGGCGGACAGGGGGAGACATTTCCCTCACCTGGTTTTACCCAGGGATCCCACGGTGGCAGTTACCACTTGGAGGGATCCCTGAGATTGGTGGGGACAGTGGCAGTTTGGCAGGCTCTGTGCCTGGGAGTCCCTGAGGCGGGAAACTTTCCCATTCTGACTCTCCCAGGTACTGAGGCTCATGTGGTGAAGATCCCCTTGCCACTGGAGGTGGGAAACCCCGAGGATAGGTGGCGAGAACAGGGGACAAAGGTATTGGAGTTCCGTTTCCATCAGGGGACCCCTGGGAGTGGGAGGGCCCTAGGAGGGACAACTGAGTGGTGGGAATAGAGGAAAAAGGGACTGGGGTTCAGGATCCATTATACGACCCCTGGGAGGGGGAGGACCCTGGGAGGGGACATTGTCTTTCTGTGTCAGCCACCCCTTGTATGGGGAACAGTATAAAGCAGAGTGTGGCCAATACGGTGATTGTTGTACCCCAGGAGCTGTGTGTCGTCCAGTTACTGGGGAAGATGCGTCTCTCAAATCCTTTATAATGGGGTAACCAGCCGGGTTACATTTTTATTTTTTTACAGATAACGGGGACCACCATGGGCACCAGATTCGCCCACAGATATGCCAATATATATAAGGAAATGGGAGGACCTTTGAATATGGAGGGCAAATCTGCTGCTCTGACGGTGTTTCATAGATGTTATTCTAATCATCTGGAAGGGTTCCCCTCAAATGTTTAACTCATTTGTTGGTTATTTAAATCAAAATTATTTTAACCTGAAGTTTACCCCAGAATGGAGTAACGAAAAGATAATTTTTTGTGGATGTCACCTTGTTTAACGACAATAGAGATGTGAAAGGTTGCTGTTTTTTTAAGGCAACAAATGGCAAAAGCTACGTTCATCGGAGAAGATGCCATCACCAACCGTGGCTGAGGGGAATAGCGAGGAGTCAATTCACAAGAGTAAGACAAAACTGCTCAGATATTTGGGATTATGAATTGCAAGCTAACCATATCAAGAAAAAACGTTTACAGAAAGGTTAAAAAAGAAACCCTATAGAAAAGAAGATTAAGTTGGCTAGGAATGAAGAAAGGAATTTGCTACACATGGATAGATCTATCACCACACAAAATATGAATTTCCAACAAAGCTTCATATAACTAGGTATAATAAAGATCATTGGAAAATTAAAAGGGGTTTAGCTAAACATTGGCCTATCCTCTTGCAGGATCCGAAATTGAGTACAATTTGTGCAAAAAACCATTAATGAATGTAGAGATCTCAGAAACCCTGGATCGAAAGGATGTGGGAGATGTAAAGCCTGTCAGACAATGAAAGTAATAAAAGCAACTTTGTTTAAAAGCAGTATAACAGGAGAGGAATTTCCAATTAAATTAGGGATTGATTGCCGCACAGACTTTGTCGTGTATCTACTGCAGTGTCTGTGCGGCAAGCAATATGTAGGGTGCACAAAAAGGTGTTTTAAAGTGAGATTGTTGGAACATGCCAACAACATTAAAAATACATTGGTATCCGATTCGATACCGGTGCACTGCAATTCCTGTCCTATGGTTGATCTTAAGAATTTTACATGTATAGGAATTGAAACGGCCAATTCTCATTGGAGAGGAGGAAACAGATTAAAAACTTTGTTTTAACGTTAGACATTCTGGATCCATAAATTGCAGACACTGGAGCCGAATGGTTTGAACGTGGATATAGACCTAGTTTGCTTTCTATAAAACTCTAAGGGTATGGATGCACCCCATCTGACAGACTGTAATCATATGATGGGACATGTACATACATGTAATTTTACATTCACGTATGTATATTGTTATATGTATGTACTTGTTTATATGAATGTAATCAAATTTATTAAATTTATTTTTACAGCTTGATACTTACTATTATGCCTAATTTTTAATGGGTTTTGATTTTGATTTTTATTTTTATATACTTTTTTTAACATTTTCTTTTTTATTTTATTTGTATTTATTTTAAATCTAATTGTTTGCTATAAGTATATGTAAATAGTCTCTTATAGACACTTGTAAATTTTTTTTTTATTTTTTTTTACTAAACTATGAGCATGTCAGGAGTGATGGTCCATAATATGATTTGCTATTTGTGGACATAATGCATGAAAGATGAAGATCTAAAAAGACTGCACTTTATTTCCTAATACAATTACCCCAAATTGTAATTTAAAAGTAAAAATAGCAACAGTTAACTAAGACATTCTATCCTCTATTAGATTGCAAGATATATCGGGTTTTGTGTGTTGGGATAATATGAAAAATAAATTGCATTCAGGATCTGGAATGCATGGACATTGAAAGTGGAAGGCAAGCCGGAAACAAAACACGGACATGAGATTACATGGTGCCAGGGCCGGCTCGTCCATAAGGCGGCACAGGCGGCCTCCTTGGGCCGCAAATGCCCGGGTGACCAGCAGGAGGGAAGTGCACAGCTCCCCTCTCGTGCCGGTCACTTCTTGTAGCGTGGTCGTGCGCCAACCTGCAGTGCCGCGGACTGTGTGGAGGGGGCGGGGATAGGAACACGTCATATCCCTGCTCCCTCTGTAGCACACAGCGCGGCTGGCGTGCAGCGGGGGCGGAGCTACCGCCGGCCCCCTTCTCGTCAGCATGGGAGGACTTCCTCCCAAGAAGACTGGAGCACGAGAGCAGAAGGCAGAGAGGAGGGGCGCGGGGCAGGACCAGCTCCTCCAACTCCCAACTACCTCAGGCAGCACTTTGGATCCCAGGTAAGCCACCCTCCTGAACCTGTCTGTCAGTGTGTCTGTGTGTGTATATGTTGTTACGGTTACCCCCAGGCTAGCTGAAGGCTGGACCGCTTGGATGTCCTGGTTCCCGAAGGTGGAGAGAGAGAAGCGCTGTTCCGTTCAGCAGACCACCAGAGTCCTGTGAATACAAAGCAATCCCACTAGCTCTAGTATAGCTAGGATACCCTGATTCCCACAAAACGAGTTGAGGCTGCGATTTCAAGGTCAAACACGAACTTGCTTTAATGGCACAGGGTTAGCGTTATTTATGCAAAATCCCAGGTCCTCTGGACATGATGGGATACAGGGACAATACATACAGTTGACCAATGACAATACACTGCATCATTTGAAATAGTCCCCGCCCAGCTTGGAGATAATGCTTCCAACGATTATGGCAATTCAATTATCTCCAAGTGCCCAGAATCCCAGGTGTATTTCCAACAGGTAAAAACAGAATAAAATATATATTTATACCAGTTTACTAAATACCCCTTACATTCTACCATTCGTTAGATAGCTCGGGTCTGAGCGCATCAGATAGATGAATAGCACTCAGACCTCATGAACGGTATGGCTAGTCTCTGAGATATGTCTTTTCGTGTCTCTTTGTCCCAAACACGAGATGGCGGCCATCTTTTCTGCTTGTGAATAGACGAGCGGGTATCGGTTTCAAAACTCCTGGAACCAAACATGGATAGCAAGCTGCACGAATACTGCTCTCTGGCTGGTTGTCCCAACCCTTCGTGAACCGCAGCCTCAACGTTCTAATTACAGACACACGCCGGGGTGTAGGTGGTCCTCGTTCGGGAGTTTGGATACGGTGAAAATAGTCGACGAACGAGGCCACCCTGAGGCAGTCAATTAAGGTTGTGGTCGTCCGTTCGGTTGTTTCCGAGGTCAACAGGGTTAAGTGGCGGCACACGCCAGGGGCCGGGTGGTCCGAGTTCGTATGCACGAATATGTAATCCAAAGGGGTTTGTGCAAATGGTTATAAGTAACAAGAATACCGAAGGAACCGTCTTCGGGACTTTAACATAGTGTAATCCAATATGAGTCTGTGGAGGGTCCGTAACATATGTCTGTCTGTCAGTGTGTCTGTGTGTGTATATGTCGTTCTGTCAGTGTGTGTGTGTGTGTGTGTGTGTATGTCTGTCTGTCTGTGTGTCAGTGTGTCTGTGTGTGTATATGTCTGTCTGTCAGTGTGTGTGTGTATATGTCTGTCTGTCAGTGTGTCTGTGTGTGTATATGTCTGTCTGTCAGTGTGTGTGTGTGTGTGTGTGTATCTGTCTGTCAGTGTGTCTGTGTGTGTATATGTCTGTCTGTCAGTGTGTGTGTGTGTATGTCTGTCTGTCAGTGTGTCTGTGTGTGTATGTCTGTCTGTTAGTGTTTTTGTGTGTTTTTGTATGTCTATCATTGTGTATGTGTGTATCTGTATGTCTGTCAGTGTGTCTGTATGTCAGTGTGTGTTTATTTGTATGTCTGTCAGTGTTTGTGTGTATCTGTGTGTCTGTCTATCTGAATGTGTATCTGTGTGTATGTGTATCACAGTGTGTGCATGTGTGGCAGTGTATGTGTATATGTGCATTCAAACACCAACACTACACACAAATAAACACCTGCATGCAAACGTCAACACAACATACAAACACACCCCTGCATTCAAATGTCATCACTACATACAAACACACCTCTGTATCAGACACCAAAATTATATATAAACACACACCTGCATTCAAAAACCAACACTACACATAAATGCATGCTTGCATTCAAACGCAAACACTACATACAATCACACCCCTACAATCATACAAACATACTCCATACAAACACATGCTTACAGTCAAACACACAAATACTGCTCCGTGCTAAATACAATCCTGCAAGTATGGGGAATCGGTAGAGCCCCAGCTTTCAAAGCATTGTTGAAGTTGCACGACAGATGGGGATCTATCTTTTAGCCATTCTGTGTACATACACAGACAGTCATACAGAGACATACAGTCTGTATGTCTCTGTATGACTGTCTGTGTATGTATTCAAAGGGAATAAACGCAGGCGACACTCCACTAGTAAGGATGGTATATTTATTGATAGGTGAACCACCCCAAAGAAAGTGCGACATTTCGGCTCAGCAGAGCCTTATTGCAGGGGCTGAAACATCACACTTTCTATGGGGTGGTTCACCCTGACACGGAGCATGCACCACTGTGGATGGCCGGAGCATTTACATGGTATCAGTGTGCAGGGTTCTTTGTTTGTCTGTGTATGTATGTCTCTGTATGCCTTGTCTGTATGTCTCTTTATGACTGTCTATGTATGTATGTCTCTGTATCATTGTGTATGTATGTCTCTATATGCCTATCTCTGTTTCTTTATGTCTATATTTCTGTGTGTGCCTGTGTCTGTATGAATGTATGTCTGTGTTTGTACGACAATGTACCTGTATGTGTAGATTGTATGACTGTGTTTGTTTGATTGTGTGCCTTTTATGACTGTGTCTGTATATCTTTGTGACTGTGTGCCTGAATAATTATGTCTGTGTGCTTGTATGGTTGTGTGTCTGTATGTTTGTCTATTTGTGCATGTATGTATTTTTGCCTGTATCTATGTCTATGTGGGAGAAAAAGAGAGATAGATAGGGGCTGGGGGGAAGAAAGAGACAGAAAGGGGCTGGCGGGGAAGTAAGAAATACATAAGACCGTTCCTGTGGAACTCGCTTCCCTCCTCCGTTAGATGCTCACTCAGTCTCCACTCCTTCAAAAAATCGTTAAAAACACACTTCTTCATAAAAGCGTATCAATTAAACTGTTAATAGCTCCCAACTGATTCCTCTTCTGCAACTGTCACTAGTCTAATACTATCCTTACCTTTTTGTGTCATTTTACCCCACTCGCTCTAGCATGTAAGCCCATTGAGCAGGGCCCTCAGCCCCTCTGTTCCTGTGTGTCCAACTTGTCTGGTTACAACTACATGTCTGTTCGTCCATCCACTGTAAAGCGCTGCGGAATTTGACGGCGCTCTATAAATATCATAATAATAATAAGAGGGGTTGTAGGAGACACACTAAAGGGGGGTGTAAGGCACAAAGGGGCCAAAGGGGTAAGACATTCAAGAGAGTGGATATGCAACACTAATGGGTTAAGAAATTCAATAGGGGGCTACGAGACACAGAGGTGAAGATGCATTGTTTATATTTTTTGGGGGGGGGCGTCAAAATGCATCTTCGCCTGTGTAGTCAAAAATCCTAGCATCGGCCCTGCATGGCGCCAAAAGCAATATCGTGAACAGCTGCCGGGAGATGGGAAAAGATAACCGATTGGCCAAGAAAGCAGGAACACTGTGGAAGAAACCAGGAACAACTCTAGAAATAGGGAAGGGAAGTGGAAGGGAGTGGGTAGGACGATTTATTGTTACTTATTTTGTCATATTATTGTGATTGTATTAAGATTGGTCCCTGAGGAAGTTGTGTAGGACCAGAATTGTGTAGGACCAGAGAATAATAATTGTTTTACACTTTTATATTTTATCTGATTTTGTAACGCCAATAAACCAGTTTTGCAACAATCTACCTGGTTCCTGATTTCAACCCGGAAAGGTAACTTTAAGACGATACACAACTTAGAGTCTGTGAATTCCATATTTAGTGGCGGCACTGTTTTCATTCACATATATGGTTGTACTCAGGGGCGTATTAGCCGCGAGGCAAACAAGGCATTTGCCTTGGGCGGCATTTTCCAGGGGGCGGCAAAAAAAGCCGCCCCCAAAATGCCCAAGGCAAATGTCTTGTTAGCCTTGCGGCTAACAGACATGCCGGCGGGCTGCTGGGTGATCGGGCGGCACTGCTTGGCGGGCGGGCGGCTGGCCGGCGAGGGAGCACTTCCCCTGAGCTGTCTGCTCAGCTCCCTCGCCAGCCGCAGAGTGAGTCTGGGAGCCGGAATATGACGTCATATTCCGGCTCCGCCTCCCTGCCTCACTCTGCGGCTGGCGAGGGAGCTGAGCAGACAGCTCAGGGGAAGTGCTCCCTCGCCGGCCAGCCGCCCGCCCGCCAAGCAGTGCCGCCCGATCACCCAGCAGCCACTGGACCACCAGGGAGGAAGAGACACCCCCCTCCCCAGCATTCCCAAAGGTAAGGAGGGGGGGTGTTAAATTAAAAAAAAAAAGTGTTAAAAATAAAATAAAAAAAGTGTTAAAAAAAAATTAAAAAAACAATTTGTTAAAAATAAATTAAAAAAAATGTGTTAATGTGTTAAAAATAAATTTTTAAAAAAGGGTTAATGTGGGTGGGTGAGTGTGTGTCTGTGTCTGTTAGTGTGTGTGTCTGTTAGTGTGTGTGTGTGTCAGTGTTTGTGTCTGTTAGTGTGTGTGTGTGTGTGTGTGTCTGTTAGTGTGTCTGTTAGTGTGTGTGTGTCAGTGTGTGTGTCTGTTAGTGTTTGTGTCTGTTAGTGTGTGTGTGTGTGTGTGTGTGTGTGTGTTAGTGTGTGTGTGTGTCTGTTAGTGTGTGTGTCTGTTAGTGTGTGTTTGCCTGTGAGTGTGTGTGTATGTTAGTTTGTGTCTGCTAGTGAGTGAGTGTGTTTGTCTGTTAGTGAGTGTGTCTGTTAGTGTGTGTGTGTTTCTGTTAGCGAGTGTGTGTGTGTGTATTTAGAATGCGGGGCGGGGGGAAAGGTTGGGTGGGGGTGGCGCGGGGGGAGGGGTGGCGCGGGGGGAGGGGGGGCGCCTGAGTTTTGTCCTGCCTAGGGCAGCACAAAACCAGGATACACCACTGGTTGTACTATTATTTGTTATTTTTTGCTTCTCGATTTCCAGCTGTATCCCATTTTTCTGTACTATATTCTACATACCATAGAGGATGTCCCTAAGAGGATAGATAAACATCAGTGGTCCAATCAAAACGAGAACAATCTCCTAGAAACAGGGACTATCCCTGTAATGTTAGCACATACCTTAGTTATCTCAACACTAGGAGACAACCTACAATACCAGAGGTATCTATATAACAAATGAACATACCTCAGTTGTCTCTGACCTCTGAGACCACCTACAACCAGTTGGGTTATCCCCTTACTCGTCATAGTAACTAAGTGAAAAAACAAATGCTCAGTGACAAAAAGTAGCATAAGAAATAAACAAAATCCTACATGGCACCTTATCAGGGTAAAAAAAAAAAATCACTTAGTTATTATGGTTATGATTTCTGGGTGAGTATCTTTCTATTCTCTTGTATATATATTGATATATTTGTAAAGGGTATATTCCCCCTATAGCACTGGTACCATCCTAACTGACAAACCACAACAGTTTATTTTAAACTGAGTGGTGACTTTAATATCTATCTGTAATCCCGATGTTGACCACTATGTGTGGATGTGTGCTCACTATGGCTAGAGTGGTATCAGGTACACTTCACAGACAAGATCCAAAGAAAGAAAAACAATCATCAATGATTGCTGTATCTTTACCCCCATTTCTTATCTGGACTGCCCCATATGCGTAGGATCAGTCTGCTATGCAATGAGATCATGGGGGGGGGGGCGATAATGGAGACGCAAGAGAGAGATCATTGGGAGAGGTAATGCAGTGCTCGAGAGAGATAATGGGGCCTGAAGAAAGATAATGAGAGCTAAGGGGAAGATAATGAGGATAGCTGGGCAGCAATACCTTACATTGCACACACAGGGACACTGGGATGCACACAATGACATTGCATACACGGCAACACCAACATACTCATATATTTATATTACATACACACGAACACCAACAAACTCACATACATTGCGTACAAATGGATATTAATCAAACGACAGAAGGAATGACACTGTGACACACTCCTTTCACTGACAGCCATCCCCCCTACACCACCCCAATACAGCCACTGTGAAACCCCTTATCACTGCAAGCCATCCCCCATACAAGGACACAGCTGGCAATCCACTTCTTACATACTGCCATACCACCCTCCTCACCCCCAATACAGACACTATGATAACCACTATCACTGTCAGCCATCCTCACGTCCCCTATACCAGCACACAGTTGGCACCCCACTCTTCACATACTGCCATAACAGCCATCCCCCCAGCACACAGCTGACACCCTGCGAACTCCAAGACAGTCCTGGCTGAGTGTGGGCTGAGCATGCACTTACTCTCTCCGGTACCAGACACTTAGAATGTGAGTGATCTCCTTACACCCAACACCGGACCTGTGAGAGGAGACCCGCCAGCCACGCTCCACCAGAGACACAACCCGCCCGAGCACCCCGGGCCACTCCAAGGGATCGCTCCCACTCGCTGACCTGTCCCGTCTCCCCAGAAGACAGTCACTAAAGGTTGGATTAACCCTGCTATGTAAACATAGCAGTTTCTCTGAAACTGCTATGTTTACATGTTAAGGGTTAAAACTTGAGGGACCTGGCACCCAGACCACTTTATTGAGCTGAATATACATATGTGAGGAAGGCTGAACTTGATGAACGCAAGTCTCTTTTCAGCTATGTAACTATGTAACTATGTAACTATGTATGGGCTCAAGTGTTACAGAGTAAGGAGAGAGTGATAAAGCAAAGTCATTTAATTTACTGCTTAAATTATTGTCTTCCAATTGTTGCTCAATATTACCCCATCACTACCAGGAATTGTGATGCTAACAAATAAATTTCTAATAATAAACAAAGGCACAGATTATGACTCAAACAAGGAAATCAGTACAAAAAAAGTATCCAGATCATGGTGCATAAAATGAAATAACTAAATACAAATTGAATTAATCAGAAGAATCCCTGTCTGACATTGGTTCACTATGTATTCATATTCCTAGAACTAAAACACTAGACAAAACTGGTACAACTAATTTAAAAGTTATGGGTGTGCAAGGTTTCATAAAAAGTATACAATTCAGAAAGACCTGATAAAAATGTCAAAAAGGTTTTTATTAAGGGTATTCAAAGACAAATAATTCAAGGTTTCTGGACCTTTATCAAAAAATTTTGATTGAATATAGAATAAATTACAACAAATAATACAAGTACCATAATGGTTTTTCTGTTTAGAAAGATTAAAAGACAGGGTTATCCACTAAAGTGAGAATTCAACCCTTTTCTCAGCATATCGGTGTTGTGCCTAATCATTAGATTCATGAAGCACCAATATCCAAAAAGTAATAATCAATACCTAATAAGGTTTAAAGCGATAATGGCTGGCACACAACCAGTTTGGCATGAATATCTTGAACTATAGGAAAGAGAAATCACACAGAGACCAAGTTAAATATAAGAATTCACATCACACTTAATTGTCCATAAAGGGACCCAATACAATATAAGTGCTATTCTCATTTAAGTTATTGCATGCATTCACATTAAACAGCTTAGTATCTAGATATATCAGCTTAAGTATACATCACCATTAGAGGGCTCAGTTGTCTCTTCGCTGCACATGACTGGGGGAACTCAGGCAGTCAGACTTGGAAAGAAACTCTCTCCTGGGAAACAGCAAAGACCAGCAACACGCGTCCGTATTACAGGTAGGTAGTTCTCCAAACCGAGTGCCAAGTTTCTCCGTCTTTTTTAAGTTTTCTTATCAGTGCAGCCCAGCATGTATAGTTCATGTGCATTAAGTACTCTTTATGGTTGATCAGATCAGTCATGACCACCCAAGGCCCATGCCAGACACATGCGGTACCTTTTTAATAAAGCTATGTCCCTATACTCTTATCTTTCTAAACATTTCTGGCACCAAATCCCACTTTTAAGCATGTAGGCCACTTTGGCCAGGCATATTATACAACATTCTATGCTGTGTCATCTGGTTTTTCTTAGTTGAATTTCTTAGTGCGACACAGTTTAAGACAAGTGCCATCTTAGCTATCTATAATAGTTTAATTTGCTCAATAGTGATCAATCAATCATGCTTAATAAATATGGAATATTATTATCACAATCGGGTAGTATCATTCTATAAAAACAACTTAATTACGACACAACCCCTACTCATTGGCATGACTCAGGGGACTGTCTTGGATCTAAATCCAGATAGGCATTTGATTGGAGGACATCCTCCCTTAATTATTTGGGTATTTAGCTAACCAAGACAACCCACACAACCATACACTCTAACCATCAGAATCTTCTCAATAAGATAAAGTCCATGATTGATCATGCTGCTACAAGATCCCTCTATCACTATGTGAGCTGCATTGGAGAAAGAACATTCTCATTTTTTTGAGCTCACACATTTACTGTGGGCTGCAGTGTATTCCCCCTCAAAGCTGGTCAATTGTTTCTCCACAGTTAATTATAATATGGCAGAAATGGGAACACATGATTTAGGAAACTACAGGGAACTTCATGTAGCACCACTAGGGACATTGAAATGAATTTCCCCAGACCTCCTCCTGGAGGCATGGTGGAGTAGTGGGATGAGAATGTTGGCAGAGCTTGTTGATGCTTCTGGTCATTCCCCACTCTAATGCAAACACATAAACTACCTTCCGGGAAGCTATTTGCAATATTTAAGGCTTAAAAATATATATATAATACAATGGGTGAACACAGTCACATTTAACCCTTTTGAAAAACTGCTTATCTTTTAGAGTTGGCAGGCAAACTATCTACCTGCTATAGTAGTTTACAGGAGGCATTGCATACCTCCAAACTGTCTACTACATACAGTTGCAAGAAAAAGTATGTGAACCCTTTGGAATGATAAGGATTTCTGCACAAATTGGTCATGAAATGTGATCTGATCATCATCTAAGTCACAACAATAGACAATCACAGTCTGCTTAAACTAATAACACACAAAGAATTAAATGTTGCCATGTTTTATTGAACACACCATGTAAACATTCACAGTGCAGGTGGAAAAAATATGTGAACCCTTGGATTTAATAACTGGTTGAACCTCCTTTGGCAGCAATAACTTAAACCAAACGTTTCCTGTAGTTGCAGATCAGACGTGCACAACGGTCAGGAGTAATTCTTGACCATTCCTCTTTACAGAACTGTTTCAGTTCAGCAATATTCTTGGGATGTCTGGTGTGAATCGCTTTCTTGAGGTCATGCCACAGCATCTCAATCAGGTTGAGGTCAGGACTCTGACTGGGCCACTTCAGAAGGCGTATTTTCTTCTGTTTAAGCCATTCTGTTGTTGATTTACTTCTATGCTTTGGGTCATTGACCTGTTGCAACACCCATCTTCTGTTGAGCTTCAGCTGGTAGACAGATGGCCTTAAGTTCTCCTGCAAAATGTCTTGATAAACTTGGGAATTCATTTTTCCTTCGATGATAGCAATCCGTCCAGGCCCTGATGCAGCAAAGCAGCCCCAAACCATGATGCCCCCACCACCATACTTCACAGGTGGAATGAGGTTTTGATGTTGGTGTGCTGTGCCTCTTTTTCGCCTCATATAGTGTTGTGTATTTCTTCCAAACAACTCAACTTTGGTTTCATCTGTCCACAGAATATTTTGCCAGCACTGCTGTGGAACATCCAGGTGCTCTTGTGCAAACTGTTAATGTGCAGAAATCTTTTGTTTGGACAGCAGTGGCTTCCTCTGTGGTATCCTCCCATGAAATACATTCTTGTTTAGTGTTTTACGTATTGTAGATTCGCTAACAGGGATGTTAGCATTTGACAGTGACTTTTGTAAGTCTTTAGCTGACACTCTAGGATTCTTCTTCACCTCATTGAGCAGTCAGCGCTGTGCTTTTGCAGTCATCTTTACAGGACGGCCACTCCTAGGGAGAGTAGCAGCAGTGCTGAACTTTCTCCATTTATAGACAATTTGTCTTACCATGGACTGATGAACAGCAATGCTTTTATAACCCTTTCCAGCTTTTATAACCCTTTCCAGCTTTATGCAAGTCAACAATTCATTATCGTAGGTCTTCTGAGAGCTCTTTTGTGCGAGGCATCATTCACATCAGGCAATGCTTCTTGTGAAAAGCAAACCCAGAACTGGTGTGTGTATTTTATAGGGCAGGGCAGCTGTAACAAACACCTCCAATCTCATCTCATTGATTGGACTCCAGTTGGCTGACATCTCACTCCAATTAGCTATTGGAGATGTCATTAGTCTAGGGGGTTCACATACGTTTTCTACCTGCACTGTGAATGTTTACATGGTGTGTTCAATAAAAACATGGCAACATTTCATTCTTTGTGTGTTATTAGTTTAAGCAGACTGTGATTGTCTATTGCTGTGACTTAGATGATGATCAGATCACATTTTATGGGCAATTTGTGCAGAAATCCATATCATTCCAAAGGGTTCACATACTTTTTCTTGCAACTGTATACGCTACAGGAACTACAGTGCTCTTTAACTCTTGAGACATGGCTCATGATGATTAAGCACATGAACTGCGTATCCCGATATTTGGGACATTGGGAAACAAACCAAAAGGTTTTCATGAGCTGGTACCTGGTTCTACAACAGCTGACACTAATATACCTGGGCACTGAGCCACAGTTTTGGTAGGTGAGGGAGACTTGGGTACCATGTTTCACATTGTTTGGGACTGCCTGATTTTAAAGCGGTTCTGGAAAGAGATCCAAGCCCTTATTTGTAGAATAACCGGATTCAATCTCCCACTGCTAGATGAAATGTATTTACTAAATATGTTTGAGCCCCAGATATGTGGCTTGGGAAAGCCCTTGCCCTGCACTTAATAACAGCTGCACTCAATAGTGCATGCCTGGAAGTTTGCGATACCCCAGAAACTCCATTTGGTTCTTAGAAGACTTAGAGTCACTAGGACATATGATGAATAACTTAGGCTGATGGACAAGCTAGACAAATTTGAGGAGATATAGGGCGAGTGGTTATCAAGGTGATGGGTGACCTGCGGTGGGAGTGTGAGCATGGGCCATAGCGCCATGGACTCTCGGATCTGTGCTTTTATTGGTATCCATACCAACAGCATCATTTCTTTACATTTCCAAATTCTACATTTCTTTTTCCTGTTTTAGTCCTCTTGCCTCCCCTTTCTTGTCCAGTCTGTCCCTACGTTCCTGTGCTTTCCTCTGCTTTTCTGCTTACCCCTCCTGTTCTTCCAACTTCTCCTAGATCAATATGATATATTTTCAAAAAAGAGAAATTCAAGGTGAATTCAAAGTAAATTTGAAATGTAGGCTTAAAATATCCAAACTGGAAACATTCTCTAATCGTCAGCTATGCTTTCAATTCAGCATCTCTGGCCTCAAATTTTAATTTCTAGGCTTGAAATTGCTTAGGCAAAAAAGAGCATTTCTGTAACTGAAGACTGAACCTTTAAATGCAGATGTAACGTATATATGTTGTTTGTATATCTCATGTAACTTTTCATTCAGACAAAGCATTGTTATTATTAAAAATATTATAATTGAAATACTTATAATTTAATAGTGGAACACTAGTGTATAAAAGGAGTTATCTTGCAGGGGGTTCTGAGATTGGAAAAACAGGATTGAAGAGAGGTGGCATGCTACCTTTTAAGGCACAACTGCATCAAAAGTGAGCCTTTAACCCCTTAAGGACCAAACTTCTGGAATTAAAGGGAATCATGACATGTCACACATGTCATGTGTCTTTAAGGGGTTAATTTTGTGGTTTCTACGACATGTGAGGGTATCTATTTTTTTTTATTTGTGGAATATTTCATTACAATCTGCACTATTTGCTGTATTGTTTTCCTTGTTTATGTTTTGTACTTTGCATATACTTCTACTCCGAACTCCTTGCAAGATATTTTGCAAAACTGCAAGATACCTCCTTTCACACATTAGCGCTCCATAAGTATTTTTAATATTATAATATTTTTATCGTATTGTATTTTGGGGTGAGGGAAGTAAGGAATCCTTCACGAGTGTTTAAGCTGCTGTAATTTTTATTGAAACATACTAAGTTTTTATATTTGAATCAAAACTTTTTGATGATATACCTCAGCAATGGAGCTCCTTGTTATGCCGACTGGATTGTTCAACTGGTGGTGCAGTCCCATGACGATAGACTGCTGCTCTTTGACCAATTCAGTTCCTCCTGAAATGTACCCAGTTTTGATTCATGCGCATTAGTCACACCTAGAAGACATTTCTTTGTGTATATAAAGAAAACTCATATGGTCAATGACCCTAACTCTTCATAGCCATATGAAAAGCCCCCCTTGACTTTTTAGCTGGGTTGTGTATCATTGGCAAGGATAAGTGGACAGATGGTTTCCATTCCAAACCGGTCACTAATGGAATGTGTGAGAAATGCATTCACTAGCATGTGCTCATGCATTCTTTTACTCAGCCGGTGATTTAGTCATCAAAGTACTGGGGTATTTTAAATGCTGCTTAGAAGTCAAAAAAGTTGAGTCACAAAATTCAAAATTGTAGTGAATCGCAAAATAAATCCAAACAACGGGCTGAAATAAACAAACTGTAACAAAAGCTGAAATTGAGAAGTTTTATAAATCAGTTATTTTGGATTACAATTTTTCAATATGTTTTTCAGTTCTCTGCAATTCTTCTTTTAGAGCATAAACAACCATATTTTTACCCAAGCAATCAAATTATGCTTTCATTCCCTATTTCTAGGAATAAAAATGTTTGCATTGCTGAATGTCCTTTACTAGGTGGTATAACTCAGCCTTGAAAACAAGAAAAAGCACTCTTCACATGATTGCAAACAATCCTGTAAAAAATGTATAGAGAGTGTGACCCTCACTCATGTTTATGAAATGCAATTTGGAATTCAGAGTGCAACAGCAAGAGCTGAGTAAAATACAGAGATACAGCAGATAGAGTCGGTCACAATAATGAGATACCCATAACTATCCCACACAGCCAGAGACACTGCAACAAATTAAACAGCATCACAATGCACAGATGCAATACAGAAAAACTTTCCTTTTTCTGATCTCTTCTTTAGTAGTGCTCTTGCTGTGACAACTTTAGCTTTCTAGTAAACATTGCCGCTACCATGAGACATTTCAAATGGACAAAGAGGAGTACTTTTATTTTGCTGCATAAGTGGGGGGTAGGCAGGGAGGGGTGGTCAGTGGTGGGGTTGTTATAAGAAGTTTTAAGTGACAATTTATGCAACAAATTTTGAACAAGATTATTGTATTTATTTACGTTTTTTTGTAATTTAAAGACAAATTACTGTGAGTGTTATTAGAGTGGAGCTCTGTTATGCACTCTGGCACAGCAACAATATGGAGCTTCCAGATTAGAGGGACTGAGGGATTTTGGTTAAAAATAGAGACTGTGCCTCCTAAATACAGACAGTTGAGAGGTATGGAAACATGTCAGCTACTTCTGACTCAATATTAGCTCTCAGAACACAGTATGCACATGGCTAAAGCAGCAACATATTGATAAACTCCTTGTTATCTTTGCAACTTGCAATATAATTAATCTGCAGTGATAATCTGCAGCCAAGAATTAGCTCACATGGTTAACAGAAGTAATAACCATTTAACCAGTATCAGCCTAGTCCGGCAGTGTGGAGTTTTCCAATTTTTAAACTAGCCACAATCTGAGTGTCTCAGGTCTCAGCTACAGAGTAACAGTGACTGAGCACTTTAAAAAAGATGAGGGGCAGTGTCAGAAATGTCTGCTTTCTCTCTCCCTTCCCTTGTTCTCTCAGGGCTTCCCATTATACTTTATATATATTTAATATATATATCACAAAATGTCCTTGTTTAATCAGACCTCAGGCAAACAATGAGTCTGTTGGGGGAGAGAAAAAAACAAAACTTTTGATAGAAATGCTGCTGCTGTGCTTGCTCGCTCGCTCGCTCGCTCGCTCTCCTACTTGTAAGATTTCCTGTTACTTCTTTCTCCTGTGTGTACTCTAACCCCACCCCCTGGTGCAATGAGCTTATGATGGCTAGTGAATAGACAGGCCAATAGCATGTCTCCACTAATGGGCACATGACTTGACACATGCTGCCAAAATAGCAACTCAATGGGAGTCCCATGAAATAATTTTTAAGGATACTAATCATGTGCAAAACTTTTTGGAACAGGTCAGATTTCAAATTTCCCCAAGTTTTTTGACTTAGTTGCTCTCAATGAAGCTTCTCCAGACATCAACCTGTGACAAAATTAAAGAGTTAGTGATTTTTTTTATCTTGTGCACACATATAGGCAATGGCTGGAGTATGTTAATCTACCCATTCCCCATGTTTTTAGCTTCATCCCCCTCCCCGTCCGACCTGAAAAAAAAGAATCTTAGTGGCTTTGTTTCCACATAAACATTGGCATGGAATGTGCCCTTATGAATGAACCTCTGTCAGAATGAGATGTTATAATTCTGATAAAAGTAAAATTTTTGCCTTTTGTAAATATGACCATCGCAACTTTGATTGCAATTTAGTCACTTTAATCAATGAAATTTCCTGGGGGGCCGCGGCACCTGGGGCTGGGGGATGCTCACTGATCAGGCTCCTGTAATCCCGGCCGGCCATGTGCGAGCGGCTGCATGGGAGCAAGGGGAGCCAGGCGGCCAGCACAGCTCGCACATGGCCGGCCGGGGTTATAAAAAAAAATCAAAATAAAAATAAAAAATAAAAATAA
Organism: Pelobates fuscus; assembly: GCF_036172605.1. Classification (NCBI taxonomy): domain Eukaryota; kingdom Metazoa; phylum Chordata; class Amphibia; order Anura; family Pelobatidae; genus Pelobates; species Pelobates fuscus. The sequence goes on along the minus strand of NC_086320.1, from coordinate 169,469,064 downwards.
AAAAATGAAATTATTTTTATTTTTATTTATTTATTTAATATATTTATTTCTATTTAATTTGCATTTTTATTTATTAGTATTTATCTATTTTTATTTATTTATTTTTATTTTATTTTTATTAACTTTTATTTTTATTCTTATTTTTATTTTATTTTATTTCATCCACTTCAGTGTTTTTATATTAGATAGAGGTCTTTCTAATGTTATTGCTCTTTAATCTATGTGGGATATGTTGATAACTAATCTTTGTATAATATTAGTTTTGTGTATCATATACTATGAACTGATATGTTCAATCATGAACATTGGAACGCAAGTGGAACGCAAGTGGGCCGCGGCACCTGTGGCTGGGGGATGCTCACTGATCAGGCTCCTGTAATCCCGGCCGGCCATGTGCGAGCGGCCCCATGGGAGCAGGGGGAGCCAGGCGGCCAGCACAGCTCGCACATGGCCGGCCGGGGTTATAAAAAAAAAATATATATATATATATTTATTTTTTAGTTTTATTTATTTATTTAATATATTTATTTCTATTTCATTTTTATTTTTATTTATTAGTATTTATCTATTTTTATTTATTTTTATTTTATTTTTATTGTATTTTTATTTTTATTTTATTTTTATGCTTATTTTTATTTTATTTCATTTCATCCACTTCAGTGTTTTTATATTAGATAGAGGTCTTTCTAATGTTATTGCTCTTTAATCTATGTGGGATATGTTGATAACTAATCTTTGTATAATATTAGTTTTGTGTATCATATACTATGGACTGATATGTTCAATCATGAACATTGGAACGCAAGTGGAACGCACTCTCCCTTTGATCGCCGCCTATATGAATGAAAACCAAAGTGAGGCTTGGCTAGCAATTCATGACGCAACCGGAAGTACTTTGGAGTCCGAACCCGGAAGTATGTTACCTAGACGACTTTTTCGCGCCAAAACCGGACGGATTTAAAAGGGAGAAGTTTGGTTATTCTACTTTTTTTTTTTTAATTCTTTATTTTGTTGTGCATGAGATAAGTACAACGAGACAGGCAATGCCACAATAGCGATTGCCGGCATAGCTGTCAACATATAAGAACAATTGCGTGGCAAAATTAAACATTGCACATTTTGTAGATTTATAAAGCGTAGTTTCATCAGGAGTGAAATAAACGTGCCAGTTACATGTGGGCGCTCAAGCGTATCAAATTCAGATTTCTCAACTGACTATGTTGTATGAATTTAAGGTTGCAAGCTTAACTACGATTATTGTCGAAGTAAGGTACCACCAAGCAGAATATGACATATTTTGTTATCGGCAGCAGTAGGCAGGCAAGTAATATTAAACTTAAAACTATAAACTATAATACATTCACGAAGAGGGAGCATGCTTATCAATATCCTCATCCACCACAACATCAGATGGGGCTAGCTGAGGTATATTTCTACCGTGTGTGCTATGTGGTTTAGCCTGCTGGGCTGGGGTCTCTGCCTGCTTCAGACATAAAAAGTTGCGACAATATTAACCCATTCCCGTGTGTTGGGATAGTCCCTGTATCATTGCAAGGAGGTCAGGTTCGCTTAATTATACCGGAATAAACAATGAGAACATATAGAACAGAAACTTGGTATGAGCATGCAGTCTAGCTATGCTATTCCTTAGGCTCAGAGAAATGGACATGACACCTTTTGTTAACTGTTCACTAAGTGCTGCTGCTGGATTGTGGAGAATTGACAGGGTAAAACTGGGGATGAAGTACAAATTGCAGTGACTGGCTTAGATGAAGGGCCCTATCTACATATGTACTGGCTATTGAACGTTGCCATTGTATGCTGAAAGAGTAAAGCCACTAATCTAAGCAAAGATCGGGTGTATATTACTGACCTCCATGTTGGTTGCCTGAGGGGGGGCACCTAGCTTGTTCGTTAAGTGCATCTTACACCTAATGGCTAGCAAGTAAACAGTGGTAATGCAATAACAATGTTCTAGTCCAAATGTTCGTCATTAACTATTATGTTGCCTGTGGGTGCCTGCCGGATCACATCTGGTGGGATTGCAGCACGTGTCGCCCTCGGGTTGAGAGTCTCTGTGGTTTGCTCATCCGATGCCCTGCAATGGGAGGCTGCAGGAGTGTGTCTACTGCAGATCAGCTAGCTGTGTGTGTGGGCGCTTTCCGTGCTGGGTTCTCGATGCCGGGTCTGCGTATCCGCCATGACGGAGGTTGAGTAGTAGGGAGCGTGGTAGTGCTGCGGTAGGTGAGGTCCGCTGAGTTCTCTCTCTTGTCGGCCAGCGTGATGTGCAGCATGGTGCTTCGTGCGGCTGTCCGGTTTGGGCCGGGCGTTTGCTGGGAGTGTGGAGGGTTCGTTTCTCTCTGCATTTTCGCTTTGGTGCTTGTGGTCTCCTCGTGTGATTGCTTGTGTGCGGGAGGTATTCCCGCCTGTGACGCCATCTTGGTGCGCTGTCTGGGCGAGGAGTACCTTGCTTGCGGCGGGGCTGCTTGGGTTTTTTGCTCGATGATCGCTTACTTGCTTTCAGCCGCCGTGCCCTGTCCTCCAATTTCGCCCAGAAGGCGTCACAGATGGCGTTGAGCCTGGTCCTAAGGTCTGGCTCCACTGCTGTGCGTTCTGATAAGCACGTGGTGTCCGCCATTGTGCTGTGCTGTGCGACTAGGTGCCGTGGCCCGGTTGCTTCTTGGTGGTGGACCGGGATAACCCCCGCCGGTCCTTGGGGGGGGGGGGGGAGGATAGGCTGATATTCGGCTCCTTTGTCTCAGGTACCCCGGTGTGGGAACGGAGAGAGCGGCCGCCTCTCCCCAACCCCCTCTCCTGTGGGCCGCTGGATGCCTTGTTCAGGTCATGGTCGCCCAAGGTGCCCATGTCTGGTATCAAACGATTCGCCAGGGCGCTCCCTACGTGGGTAGCGTGCCCCGGCATGGTTTCAGGCTTTAGTTAGGGTCTTGGTGCTATTTTTGTGCGATGTTTGGCAGGAGCTCATTCAAGATGCGTCCATTCAGTTTGCCATTCAGGCTCCGCCCCGGTTATTCTACTTTATGCTTGCATATGGACAGCATCTTGTCAGATGCCCCTGAAGAAGTTCATCAGTGAACGAAACGCGTAGGGTTTGTTTTTAGTGTTTAGAGTATTGTTTATTCATTTATTTATTTTATTTCTTATCTGGCTTTCCTGCTCATCTGGACCCTGATATTGGGATTCGTTTTCATCTGAGCTTGATGTACCTATTTGACACTTCTATCTTGTAAGTGTATTTGTTAATAAAGTGTGTCATTTTTTACTTGGATACTCTGCACTATTATTTATTTATCTTTTTCCTCCTATGCATGATATCGATGTTCCACAAGTCCTGAAGTCAATACACCATTATTCTTGATATGCCTTCAATCAAACTGGTTTTGTGAGTGCAATCATTTATATCTATAACTCACATTCTGCAACATTATTGCGCTATGTCTGTCTCTATTATTTTTGTATTGTAGATTGCCATTTTGTGTCAGTGAGCTTGTCTGTAGTGAGCATGTGTGTGTCAGTGAGCTTGTCTGTAGTGAATCTGTGTGTTAGTGAGCTCTTCTGTAGGGAACATGTGTTTGACAGCGAGCTTGTCTGTAGTAAGCATGTGTGTGTATCAGAGTTTGTCTGTACTAAATTTGTGTGTGTACCAATAACCTTATCTGTGTGTGTCATTGAGATTGTATGTCAATGAGCCTATTTGTGTGCATCAGTAAGATTGGCTGTGTCTTATTTTTCTCTAATCACTGTTTAGTGGATATACCCTTTTTTAAATTCATTTTTTTTACCTACTCCTGGTCACTACATTAGGTTTTCCTCTTGCTATTATATTTATATTTTTCAGCTTTGGAAGGGGGCTTTTCCTTTACCAGTTGTAGTGGGTAATTTCACTCCCTTTTTTATTATTATTTATTTGTGCTTTCTCTTGTGTCTCACACTCTGTGTCTTTCTCTGCCCATCACTAAATTATTAAATCTCTCCCTCTCCTGCCTTGACTACTGCAATCGGTTTCTCAGTGGTCTTGTGCATTCCCAGCTGGACCCGTTACAGTCCATAGTGAATGCACCTGCGAGGCTCCTTTTCCTGTCTGCCCACACCTCCCATACCTGTCCTTACACTGGCTTCCTGTAAAATATAGGGCACAATTGAAAATCCTGATGCATGCATACAAATGTATACATAATGCTGCTCCTACCTACCTATCCTTACTGATTCACAAGTATGTCCTGTCCAGGGCCCTATGCTATGTCGAAGATCTTGTGTCAATTACTTGTTCGTATTTGCACCTCTGACACCCAGCTTCAAGACTTCTCTAGGGCTGCTCCATTCCTATGGAACTCTCTTCCGGCTCCGTTAGACACTCAACCAGTTTCAGTTACTTCAAAAGATCATTAAGGGGGCAGGGCCAGGGGCGGACTGAGAACCCTCAGGGCCCCCGGGCAAAATAAATCAAGGGCCCCCTTACAGGCCCCACCCATACTCCGCAGCAAGCGCCACCCATGACCCGCCTCCATGCATCGCCTCCAGCCACACCCTACACAATCTTTAGACACAAGGAACAAAAGTGCAATAATCCCTTTGAGGCCCCAGTAGAGACTACAATTGAGGGCTAATAGGCCATGGAGGGGGGTCTTTCTAGCAGAGGCTATCTCAGTGTCCTTAAGAGAGTGTGTTAGAAAGAATCCCCTCCAGGCCCTATTAGAGACTACAATGGAGTCTAATAGGCTTGGAAGGGGGTCTTTCTAACAGAGGCCATCTCAGTGTCCCTGCTGGAAACAGTTGCCTCCAGGCCCCAGTAGAGACTACAATTGAGGGCTAATGGGCCATGGAGGGGGGGAGCATTCTAGCAGAGGCTATCTCAGTGTCCTTTAGAGAGTGTGTTAGAAAGAATTTCCTCCAGGTCCCATTAGAGTCTACAATGGAGTCTAATGGGGCCTGGAGGGGGGTCTCTCCAACACTCTGGTTCCTATTCACAATATAGCAACACAACATAGCTCACTGATACCTAGGCCAAGTTGGCTCCTCTTACCTTAATTACTGTTGCTGGCTGGCAGTCTGTGGGCTTGCTGGAAGGCTGTGGGCTTACTGGCTGCAGCTGGGAGGCTGTGGGCTTGCTGGCTACTGCTTGCAGACTGTGGGCTTGCTGGCTGCGGCTGGCAGGCTGTTGGCTTGCTGGCTGCGGCTGGAAGGCTGTGGCTTGCTGGCTGCGGTTGGCAGGCTGTGGGCTTGCTGGCTGTAAGCCTAACTGGTGGCCTGTGGGCTGGCTGGCTGGCTACTGGCCAGCCTGTGGGCTGGCTGGCCGGCCTGTGGGCTGGCTGGCCGGCCTGTGGGCTGGCAGGCTTGCTGGCTACTGGGGCACTTGTAGATTATTTAAAGAAATAATCCATGCACAATAACCACTACTGCTCTGTGTAGTCGTTATGGTGCCAGGAGGGCCGGGCCCCCCTACCAGAGTAAGTAGTCAAACCGTTTAAGAACAGTTTGACAACTTACCTGGGGTCTGCTGGGATATGAGGCTGTAGTAGGGTATAAGAGCAGTGGTGCAATGTGTAAGGGGTGCAGTGTGTGTGAAAGGTTCAGTGTGTGTGAGGGGGTGTAGTGTGTGAATGTGTAGGGTGTGTGGGGCAATGTGTGTATGAGGGGGCTGTGTATGTGTGTGGCAATGTTAGTATGGGGGGCTGTGTGTGTATGGGTGGGCAGTGTATGTGTTCGTGTGTGAGGCAATGTGTGTAAATGTGTGTAAATGTGTATGGTGTGTGTGGGGGCAGTGTGTGTGTATGGGGCAGTGTGTGAATGTGTATGGTGTGTGGGGGCAGTGTGTTTATGGGGCTAGAATTCACTCTCACCACTGCAACCACCAGGAATCCCTGGTGGCCCCGTGTTGAGAGTGAACTCTAGCCCGTAGCTCCAGGGCTAGAGTTTACTCTCGCAAGAGCCGTAACGTTGCCGTTGTAACCGCGGCAACGATCTGTGCTCGCGCAAGAAGGACCCAGAGGAGCTGCAGGCTGAGCTCCCGGGTCCTCTCTTCCTCCCTCCCCTGCCGGCTGCCCGCACGGTGCCTGCGGACAGGGGAGGGGGCAATTGCCCTCCTCTTACTCCCCCTTTTTCTTACCCCCTTCTTACTCCTCCCTCTTCTTACTCCCCCCTCACTCTCTTCTTAACCCCCTTCTTACTCCCCCCTCCCCCTCTTCTTACTCCCCCTTCTTACTCTCCCCCTCTTCTTACTCCCCCCTCCCCCTCTTCTTTCTCCCACCTCTTCTTACTCCCCCTTCTTCTTACTCCCATCCCCCTCTTCTTACCCCCTCCCCCCTCATCTTACCCCCTTCCCCTCTTCTTACTCCCCCTACCCCTCTTCTTACTCCCCTCTCCTCTTCTTACCCCTTTCTTACTCCATCCCTCTTCTTACCCCCCTCCCCCCTCTTCTTACCCCCTTCCCCCCTCCCTTCTTACTCCCCCCTCCCCCTCTTCTTACCCCTTTCTTACTCCTCCCTCTCTTCTTACTCCCCCCTCCTCTCTTCTTACCCCCCTCTCTCTTATTACTCCCCCTCCCTCTCTCTTCTTACCCCCTCTCTCTCTCTTCTTACCCCCCTTCCTCTCTCTTCTTACCCCCCCTTCCTCTCTCTTCTTACCCCATCCCTCTCTTCTTACCCCCCTCCCTCTCTTCTTACCCCCCCTCCCTCTCTTCTTACCCCCTCCCTTTCTCTTCTTACCCCCTCCCTTTCTCTTCTTACCCCCCACCCTTTCTCTTCTTATCCCCTCCCTTTCTCTTCTTACCCCCCTCCCTTTCTCTTCTTACCCCCCTCCCTCTCTCTTCTTACCCCCCTCCCTCTCTCTTCTTACCCCCCTCTCTCTTCTTCCCCCCTCTCTTCTTTCCCCCCTCCCTCTCTCTTCTTTCCCCCTCTCTCTTCTTCCCCCTCCCTCTCTCTTCTCCCCCCTCTCCCTCTCTCTTCTTTCCCCCTCCCTCTCTCCTTTCCCCCCTCCTCTCTCTTCTTTCCCCCCTCCCTCTCTCTTCTTTCCCCCGCCCTCTCTCTTCTTTCCCCCCCTCCCTCTCTCTTCTTACCCCCTCCCCTGTAGCGTGGCCGAGCTGCTCTCCGGTCCGCGATGCCCGGAACAGGAGTTTCTGTTTCCTGTACCCGGCCAGACTGACAGGAAGGTGCACACTCTGTGTGCACCTTCCTATCACTCCGGCCGGGCACCGCGGACCGGAGAGCAGCTCGGCCACGTTACAGGGGAGGGGAGGTGAGAAGCTGCAGCCGCCTGAGGCTCTTAAGAGAGCGCTCAGGCGGCTGCAGCATTTAAAGGAGCATGTCGGATCATGTCTGAAGTGCCCGACCGGTCAGTCTGCCCCTGGGCAGGGCCTAACAAACGAAGCGAACAGTCGCACGACCCTGTAGCTCCGGGCATAAAATGGGGGAACCAATGACTGAACCATACCCATCGACCCCCAAAAAACTGTGGGGACCCCCCATGCTGAATGGGACGCAGAAGTAAAAAAACGCCATAGTACAAACCTACCCCACAGCTAATGATCGGCGACATGTGGAGGCAAGCACGATGCACAATCGGGCCCAACATGGCGGCTCTCCACGGCACATGCTCAGATTTCTCGGATGACTTCTCTGGGGATGCCAAAGAAGTATACCTGCCTGTTCCAGCCCCAGTGCAGAGAGCAAGATAAAGCAAGACAGGAGCAGACGCCGAGCAGGTAACCACCGGGGTTTTGAAAACATTACTGACAGATCTGGAAAAGAACATCCTAACTGATGTAACAGCACCACAATATGACTTACAAGGCCTGACAGGCAGCATTAGCATGCTGGAGGGATCCTCCCAAGCTAACCAACAGAACATTGCCACACTACAAAAGGCCACGCATGACCTACAACAGCAGAACCAGATGCTTGAACGCCTCTTCGCGGACCAGGCAGAGGCCAGACAGAGACACAATCTAAAGATTAGACGGGTCCCGGAGGATGTGCCAGAGGCTGAGCTGCCACACATACTAAGGCGCATGTTAACAGGCATATTGCCACCCATCAGGCCAAAGCCATCAACCCTGCAGACCTCTTTAGGGTCCCCAGACCTACCAGGTCACCAGCCGCAGCCACAAGGGACACTATAGTCACCTTCTGCAATGGGAAGGACAAAGTAGCGGTCCTCACAGCCCTACGGGGTAAAACTCCCCTTCATTTTGAGAACATGATGCTGACTTTCTTCACCAACCTGTCCAGCGGACTCTTAGCATGGCACAGGTCACTCCGACCACTCACCTCCCTGCTTCAATGACACAACATTGGCTATCGCTGGAGAGATTCCACAATCCAACTTCTCCTACCTGCACATGGGATCCGGCAAGAATCGCCCCGTTTATCCCACGAGGCTCAACACCAGACTCCTACGCTACCTTCACCACCTAAGCGGAGACTACGAGCAACACATACTAAGTCCTAATGCATTATAATATGCTTTCTTTAAATTAACGCAAATCGTTTTACATAGTGTTGTATGCCTTTCAGACAGAGGAGCCCAGTGGCACCTAATACAAACTTTTTCTAAGCAACATGTCACTTAACAAATATACAGGTCTCTTAGATCTCAGCTACATATCAATGGGCAAGCGATGTATACCATGCCTTTACCAGTCCTGACACTGAGAGGATATCAGTTCCAGGCAAAGATGGATAGACAGTTTTACTCTGTCTACCTTGCAGTCAAACATGTCCAACCTGAGCCAAGGCAACTAACGCACAACACTTACATCTCACAGCCCTGCTCTGTGGATAGGCGTTTTTATAGTAGCCTTCTTAGTTATGAAGTTTTACAAGTCTGAGTGCGCCGTAACTAGTTTTTTCTGTATTATTTCTATATGTAGTCATATATATGTTAGTAACAAGACTTTGATGGATACCCCTAGGTTATGCCATAGTACTAAGCATAATTTTAATGGAAAAAAGAAAAAAGAAGAAAAACAAAATAAATCTCAAAAGAAGTATCTATCTAATGGGAGAACAATCAGCGTACTTAAAACTTAGCTTTTGTTCTAGTAAATAAAATAAGTGCAATAAATGTACCAAAAGAAAGAATAACGTATCAATAAAAATATAAAACAAATGGGTCTCCACTGTATATTAGGCAAGCAATTACCAAATACTCACATAGTACCTGAAAAAGTTAATAGTTCTAGAAGTAACAAAAATATAATATATATATATATATATATATATATATATATATATATATTTGTGTAAGGGGCAAATAGCCGTATATAGAGTAAGGATCCAGCATAAGCGTAGGATAGTATAAAGTGAGCAAGTCGGTTGTGGTGTGCCGAGACCGACGATACGGTAGGCCTGTAAATAAAGAGGGCCCACCAAGGAGTAAGAAAGTAAAGTAAATGGAAAGAAAAGAGAAAGTGTTGAAATGAGGAGTGGGTGGGAGGGTGATTCTGATGCTGACCTCAAGCGATATGAGTCAGGTAAGGGGTGTCCCTTATATAGGGGAGTGAATTAAACAGAGAACACCCAGACATCTAGACCATCTCATTTTTTAGAACCAGAGCGACCAATGAAAGATATGGTGGGAGCTACGACAAGGAGCAAAAATAAAAACGGAAGCGGGGTGGCACCAGAAGAGGCCAAAAGGGCCATCCACAATAGTCCAAGAGGCAAACCACCAATGTGTCAGTGACCCCTGTCTTTAATTTATCTAACAGAACGTTAACAAACCCTGAGATTGACATCCTGAGTAAAGGACTATCATTTATCCCCACTACGCAGCCTAATACATTTCAATGGGAAGTGGATAGTTTGGACGCACACTCAGACTCAAGGAATTTTTTGCCAAAGGTAAACAGGCACAAGACCCTACACCATCATCACCGAAATTCAGGATTAAGAGCTCGTTTGACCCTCCACAAAGCCAGCCCACTATTAAAACTTTTTTAACAGCATTGAGGACAGGCACGGAGAATGCTATGAAGGACCATGGAATCCAACATAGCAATATGTCGAAAGAACAACATCAATTAATTAAAGATCTGGCTAATGATCCCTCAATTGTCTTGAGACCAGCGGATAAGGGAGGGGGTATTGTCATCCTGAACTACAAAGATTATTCTCTGGAGATTAAAAGACAACTGGGAGACCTTAATACATACAGTTTTTTGCCACATGATCCAACATTGGAGGTGAATTTAAGATGTATTAGAGATGGGTCTATTAGCGGGCCATATTGATCTGGATTTGTTTAATTTTCTAAAGAAAAGTAACCCAAGAACCCCGATAATATATACTTTGCCGAAAATACACAAAAATCTGCAGTCACCTATAGGAGGGGTCCTGGAACCTATAGCCAAGTACCTCGATTGCCTTTTTTAAAAAACAGTGGAAAATTTACCTACGTGTATCAAGGACACTCAGGATCTGATTTTGTCCTTAGATATGATTGAATATATTCCGGATAATTTAGTACTTATGACTTTAGACGTACAAAGTCTTTATACAGTTATCCCCAACGAGGAAGGAGTCGAGGCTATGAGGCAAACGTTGTCCAACTCAATACACTATCAAGGACCCCCCATTGAATTTGTTATGGAGTTGCTGCTGTTAACTTTGCAACATAATTATTTCAGGTTTGAAACCGACTGGTACATGCAGAAGTCGGGAACATCCATGGGTGCGGCAATGGCACCCAAGTATGCCAATGCGTATATGCACATATTTGAGGAGGACAATATTTTAAAACCATTTTCAAATAAAAACATTAAATACGCACGGTTCATTGATGATATCCTGATACTATGGAGAGGCACAGTGGAGGAAGCGAGAGATTTCGTACAGCACATTCATCAGCTCCCCAGTCCAATCAAGTTGACAGAGAACATCGACACTAAAGTAGTGCAATACTTGGATCTTGAAATATTTATCCGAAATCAAAAGTTGGAGCACCACTTTTTTTCTAAACTGACGGACCGAAACACCATCCTCCATGCAACTAGTGCGCATCCTGCACATATCAAAAAATCTTTGCGTTCACTCAATTTTTGAGAGTGTTCAGGAAATATGCTGAGAAACAAATCGATGATATGGATAAAAAAAAATGTATCCAGGGGTTATAACCGATTTATTCTGGATACTGCTTTAACAAGAGCTAGATTGGCTATAAAAGAGAGACCAAAGATTTCTGGTCAACAGGAACCACTGAAATTAACCCTCCCGATGAAGTATAACACAGCAAGTTAAAAAATGGTCAGCAGTAGTGAGGGATAATTGGAACATCTTGACTGGAGATCCATCTTTACCAGCTATTTTTCAACAGAAGCCTTTGATATGTTACAAGAGAGAGAGGAATTTACGAGACCTATTGGTCCGTACGGATCCTGAACTTGTGGACACCTCATTCCCACCAAATCATTTGATCACCCTCATACCAGTCAGACATCGAGTCACATGTAAAACAGATCATGTGATCTATAAATTGTCATGTCCATGCGGATTAAATTATGTTGGAAAGACTGAAACACCACTATGTGAACGAATCCGTGGACATAGATCCAGCATAAGGATAGCAATTTGTGATGGAAATACAGATAAACCGGTGGCACGGCACTTTTTGGAATTCAAGCATCCATTATCCACATTGAAATGCGTAGCCATTGATCATGTACCCATCTCACGAAGGGGAGGGAATCGAGCTCTTCTATTGCTACAAAAAGAGACCTTCTGGATTCGGGAACTAAACACCATTGCACCTATGGGACTCAATGAAAAATTGACGTATATGCCATTTATAGAGATCCCTAATGAGATATAAGCCTAGGTTGTACATATTTTTTCTAACATTCCAGTTTTTAACAATTATTTTTTTTTATGACTTTCTGTATCCTTATGGCAATATCCTTTGTCCTCATTAGAGGTACGGTGGTCTAAAGCATACCCCGTGATTGAGAATAATATAATATATGATTTTGATTCAAATTGCTCGTTTATATGGGGCAATAAAGAATACATCTAAAGGATAGAATGTAGAATAAGAGAATTTTTTATAAAATAGGAATATTTTTTGGATCTTCATGGAAATGGTAGTCCATTGAAATGGTCCCTTTAATTAATTATTTTTTATTCTGTTTCTTATGTTTATTCTTCCAGACCTTGAACATAATAATAATATGTGCATGCTTTCTCTCCCATTTAGGAACACAATTTGGCTCTAGTAACGTCTGTTTCTTAAACATTAAATTTATGTGGACATTTCCTAAAAAAGTTTTTTCTATATAGAGATATTTTTTGTGCACTTTAAATGTATAGTTGTGACATATTAATAAAGTTTAATAATGCATTTTGGTTGCAATTATTTGTCTGATTAATGGCAGACATTGGGCACTTTTTTGCACAGATTTTTCTCACAAAATTTCTTTTTTCACTTTGGCACTGACACTTTTCAAGAGATGCACTGTCACTTTAATTAATAATACTTTAATTAAAAATATTTTACATACCAGGGGATTCAACCTTGTGATTTGCTAAATCCTCATGCACTTTATTATGCACTATTTGTAATTGATACATAGCCTTATGATGAAGGATAAAGACATTGTTAATAGATTACACATTATGCACATTTATTCATCTGTCTTTATTTATATGGTGATGGTTGATTTACAAGGGTCACCATGGATACAGAGTCTCAATACCTGATAGTAATGACGCTTGGGGGTGGAGCCTAACCGCGCATGGGCATTGGTGGTAGTTGCACAGGTGATTGGGCACACGGCACCCGAAATTGATGTCAATTGGGGCGGAGTCTAGTCACGCATGTGCAATGGCGATCGGTACACGCCGGCACACAGGTGATCGAGGTCTGCGTAGTGAGTTATTTCTCTTATATATGGTCAATATTGTGAATGTTAATTTATGTCTTGAGGAAAGTTCTTATATGAACTGAAACGTTGACTTATTGCTGGAATAAACCTAAGAAGTTTTTACAAGACCCAGAGTGCTGCCTTTTTTCGTTCATCTATTTATTGTGCAGCCTAGCACCGGGCATTACCAAGAGGAAAGCTGGAGTGCAAAACTGTTTGGTATTGTGTATATCTATATCTATATCTATATCTATATATATATATATATATATATATATATATATATATATATATATATATATATATATATATATATATATATATATATATATATATATTAGTTTAAGGGGCAAATAGCCGTGTATGGAGTAAGGATCCAGCATAAGCGTAGGATAGTATAAAGGGAGCAAGTCGATTGTAGTGTGCCGAGACCGACGATATGGTAGGCCTGTAAATAAAGAGGGCCCACCAAGGAGTAAGAAAGTAAAGTAAATGGAAAGGAAAGAGAAAGTGTTGAAATTAGGAGTGGGTGGGAGATTCTGATGCTGACCTCAAGCAATATGAGTCAGGTAAGGGGTGTCCCTTATATAGGGGAGTGAATTAATTTAAGCCCCTCCCACAAATACAGGCCAAACGGCCTTAATACTTGTGTAAGGGGCAAATAGCCGTATATGGAATAAGGATCCAGCATAAGCATAGGATAGTATAAAGGGAGCAAGTCGGTTGTGGTGTGCCGAGACCGACGATACGGTAGGCCTGTAAATAAAGAGGGCAAAAATGAATAATCAAAGATTTAATACAGTCAACAAATATATACAAATTAACTAGACATTTCCTTAAATGCATTGCAGTATTTAATTCCTGGAAGGATTTTGAAGGTAGGAATCTAGGACCGAAAGTGGACACCATTTGTTGTGGTTAGGATAGTATGTTATCTCTACTGTTGGTGCGTGTTGACTCGTTTCGGAATGTGGTAGAGCCAATAGGTAATGATATATGTGTTTACGTACATGGGATCGTTGAAGACAATGATCTGTCTGAGTGGTGGTGATGGTAGTGGATTCTCTGGCCTGAGAAAGGCATAAAAGGCAATGTGCATGGCTGGTAATGGCCGACTTGGTAGTATAATTGAATGGTTGTAGATCTAATAGGTCCGATAAGGATGGAAAAGTTGGATGGCTATTGGTAATCTCTGAGAGGAATGTGGGGGAATGGAGTATATTCTTGTCTGGTATGATAGCATAAAGTTATGGTAGTTTTGGCCATAGGTTATCCTGTGTTATTGAATGCCTGTAAAATATATAATTAATGGTGTGTGAGATAGTTTAAGTTTAAGGTGGCAAAAAGAAGCAAAACCTAGGAGAAATGTTATGACACAGGTTGAGCTATGTCGTGTTCCAATGAGATTCTTTAAGCCAGGTGAAAAGCTGTGTTATGCATTCTACAAGTATGGGACGAAAGTGCTAGGTGGGATAGTGCATGCTATGCTGCATGAGTATGTCTAATCCATGATTTTGTCTCTGGAACGAAAGAGTGGCCATGACTGTATGGGCGGCTGTAGGAAGCGTATGATGAACATGCCTGGAATATAAATGAGACAATTGTCGGCAGGGATGTATACCCCCGCCTGGTACATGAAAGTAAAATAAATGTGATAAGTGGCCAACCAAGTGAGTTCCCCAGAAATATAACGACCTTATGGATTATGAGTGGCGTTTGTTGATGATATGACATGTGCTTAGTTGTCTGAGTAACAACGGATTGATGACCCTGACAATGATTTACCCCATGCCACAGCAGCTGCTACAATGGGGGTAGATGGTGGAAAAATTTCCAAACCTGGATGCCATGGCCAACAGCTCCAAAGCAATCGTTCCCGGTAGATCGCTGCCAAACCCATGGTAGATGCCGCGTCTGACCATCTGGTTGGAGAAGTGTCATACAATCCTGGAAGGAACATGCTTTTACCATGCCAAATGGTTAAGAAATCCCCCCCCCCCATGTGCAGGTCTGCTGTTGCTGGGGTGTCTAGGGACATCCTCTGATTGTCGTGTTGGAAGTGTGGAAAAAAGGGGAAAGTACTCTGGATGTGAAAGCTTGGTCTTGTGGTATGATTGGCATGGCAAAATTAAGGAACCTTGTAGGGATTGTAGTTCCTTGCAGTTGTAAGTACTAAGCAGAAGGTAGTGATTGATGTAGTTGAGAATTTTCCCTATTTGTCTTGTGGTAACTTGTGTGTATGGATGCTGACTCAAGTCGTTTGCCCAGTAATGTGATGATAGTGTCTGGGCCTTCTGTTTCTTATGGGCTACTGGGAAGCCCAAGTGGTCAACCAGACTAAGCTGCCGTGAGACCTCTAGTGAAAAATATGTTATCTTTGATCAACAAGAAGTCTTCAAGATAGTGTATGACTGTAAGGCCTCTGGATATGTTATCATAACCAGCACAGAGTATCTGCGAATATCGATAGTAGGCTAATCTGTAGCTCGAAAGTTGAGCCATGTAAGTGCCAGTGTGTAGGGTAGATGGTAGCCGTTTACTGCGTTGATGATATTGGTCTTACTTAACCAAGCTTCAACCCATGCTTGAGTGATAGCTGTAAAGGTAGATCAATGGTGTTGTATAGTAAGGAAACTCCTCAGAGGGTATGAGGGAGTTGAGACTTGGGGTAGCAGAGGTGTGTGGTGCCAATTAGTCTTTGTTTAAGGGAAGATTTCCTTGTGACAATACCAATGTGTTTGTGTTTGGTGCAATGCTGTAAATGGTGGAGATTGGAAAACCCAAGTAAAGACCCTTCTGCAAATCTTGGCTATGAGTGTGTTTACAGCCAATGGTTCTGTTGTGCTGACTGTAAGTGAGGGCATGCTATATTCCTTGGAGGTGTATTTATGATACCTGTATGGGAGACCTTTGAAGCTCCAGAGCTTTAGTAAATCTACTACAAGTCTGGAAGGGTGATGAGTCAGTAGTGTTGAAAATGCATTGGTGTGTACAGATGGTGAGTACATAATTTGTAAGTTGTATTGGGACACATGGTTTGTCATGTGCCCTGAACCATTTGAACATATATGCAACAGTCTATATGCAATGCAACTACTCATATCAATTGTCTCTGGTAGTTCAGAGGTATTGGTACCTGGAGCCTGAGAGTGCTCGTCCATTTGATTGGGACAAAATCCCTACTGTATGGGTACCTGCACAAATAAACATCTCTATCCTTGTGAGGGCTGTGGTGACCGACTCGATATTGCCAGTCTGTCATAACTTTTTGGAACATGAGTTTATGAGTGAGGCTAGCATGGCCTGGGTGTCACCTGTGTTGGTGTAGCTGGGCCTTCCCCTGCCTCCGTGTTGTCCGTTGATGTATGGAGGAGTTTGAATAACTCTGCTTTCCTTGCTGTGGCAGGGTAGGGGATTTGTCACCTCCTTAGGTCGGTGGTAATGTGTGGGATCGTCCAGGATCTGATTGCTGCTGGACTAGCAACATCTCCTCTGCTTGAAGGTGTATCAATTCTAGCCGGGGTGCTAGGAAGAGGTGATTCTTCACCATCTTTTTGATAAATACTTAAATAACAATAAAGATTGCAATTATTATTTGTACCCAGGGGTCTTGTACTGGCTTGCTAGCTAAGCCGTAAGGCAAAACGATTAGGCTTGGTGTTTTTTGGTGACTGGTGAGGCCCTTCTAGTTGCCAAGTGGCTTGAGAGGCTCTATCTATGCTTGGCGCGAGGGGATTTTGTGTGGCCACCGAACGTTGTGGCAGGATGTTGGCCAGTGGCGGCTCTAGACTTTATGAGGCCTTAGGCGAAAGTCAAACAAGAGGCCCCCACTAAAACACATAGTTAAAAAACATATCGTGTGTATAATGAGCTGTTGTTATATTATACGACAGGCTTGAGATTTACTCTCTGTATTCACTGTTGGGGTGAGTATGGCACGGTTGAAGGAGAATGCGTACCAGGGCAAGGGGAAGTGAGAGTGACAGGATGAGGGAGGGTTATGTGACAGGGTGAGTGTGGCATGTTTAGGCAGGATGAGTGACAGGATAGGAGAAGTTAATGTGATAGGGTGAGTGTGGAAGAGCGAGAGCCGGTAATTGTGGTATGGATGGAGAGGGTGAGAGCAACAAGATTAGGAGAGGTTAATGTGAGCGAGGCTGGGTGGGGGTGACAGTGTGGGGGTGGCTGTATGTGTGTGGAATTGGGACGGTGGGTAGGTGAGAGTGTGGGAGGCAGTGTTGAAAAGGGTGACAGTGTGTGCAGGGGCAGTGTGTGGAAGGAGTGACTGTATGTATGGTGACAGTGTTGGGGGCTGACAATATGGGGTGCAAGTGTGTGAAAGGGTAATGGGGTGAGGGAGCAGTGTAGAGGAATGTGACAGTGAGGAGGAAGATGACAGTGTGGGGTGGCAGTGTGGAGGATGGTGACAGTGTGTGACAGTGTGGGGGGACAGGGTGTGTGACAGTGTGGGAGGGCAAGGTGCGTGGGACAAAATGTAGAGAGGCCAGGGTGAGGGAGGGTGTGTACGACAGTGTAGGGGGGGCAGTGTGTACGACAGTGTAGGGGGGGGCAGTGTGTACGACAGTGTAGGGGGGGAAGGGTGTGTGACAGTGTGGGGGAGCAGGGTGTGTGACAGTGTGGGGGAGCAGAGTGTGCGACAGTGTAGGAGGGCAAGGTGTGTGGGACAAAGTGTAGAGAGGCCAGGGTGTGCGACAGATGAGGGGGCAGTGTGTACGACAGTGTAGGGGGGGCAGTGTATACGACAGTGTAGGGGGGGGAGGGTGTGTGACAGTGTGGGGGAGCAGGGTGTGTGACAGTGTGGGAGGGTAAGGTGTGTGACAGTGTGGGAGGGCAAGGTGTGTGGGACACAGTGTAGAGAGGCCAGGGTGTGCGACAGCATGAGGGGGCAGTGTGTACGACAGTGTGGGGGGGGAAGGGTGTGTGACCGTGTGGGTGGCAAAGTGTGTGGAAGACAGTGTGGGGGAGCAGGGTGTGTGACAGTGTGGGGGGCAGTGTTTGTGACAGTGGGGGGCAATTTGTGTGAGAGAAAGTGTGGGGTGCAGGGTGTGTGAGAGTGATTGAGTCAGTGGAGGAGGCAGAATGTGTGGGAGACAGTGTGGGGGACAGGGTATGTGGTGGTCAGTGTGGGGGTCAGGATATGTGGGGTGCAGGGTGGGGGGGTTAGGGTATGTGGTGGTCATTGTGGGGGGCAGGGTATGTGGTGGTCAATGTGGGGGACAGTTTCTGTGGTGGTCAGTGTGGGGGCAGTGTATGTGGTGGTCAGTGTGGGGGGCAGTGTATGTGGTGGTCAGTGTGATCGTCAGTGTGGGGGGCAGTGTATGTGGTTGTCAGTGTGGTCATCAGTGTGGGGGGGCAGTGTATGCTGTGGTCAGTGTTGGGGGTAGGGTATGTGGTTGTCAGTGTGTTCGTCAGTGTGGGGCGCAGTGTATGTGGTGGTCATCAGTGTGGGGGCAGTGTAAGTGGTGGTCAGTGTGGGGGGCAGTGTATGTGGTGGTCAGTGTGATCGTCAGTGTGGGGGGCAGTGTATGTGGTGGTCAGTGTGATCGTCAGTGTGGGGGGCAGTGTATGTGGTTGTCAGTGTGGTCATCAGTGTGGGGGGCAGTGTATGCTGTGGTCAGTGTTGGGGGTAGGGTATGTGGTTGTCAGTGTGTTCGTCAGTGTGGGGCGCAGTGTATGTGGTGGTCATCAGTGTGGGGGCAGTGTAAGTGGTGGTCAGTGTATGTGGGGGTCAGGGCATGTGGTGGTCAGTGTGGTGGAAATGTATATGGGGCAGGGTATGTGGCTGACAGGGGAATGTAGGTGCAGTGTATGTGGTGGGCAGGGCAGTGTCGGGGGCAGGCAATGTGGGTGGCAGGGCAATGTGGGTGCAGTGTATGGGGTGGGCAGGACAGTGTGGGGGGGTAGGGTATATGACTGGCAGGGCAGTGTGGGGGGTAGGGTATATGACTGGCAGGGCAGTGTGGGTGGGAGGGCAGTGTGGGTGGGAGGGCAGTGTGGGTGGGAGGGCAGTGTTGGGGCAGGGCAGTGTTGGGGCAGGGCAGTGTTGGGGCAGTGGGGGTGGGAGGTCAGTGTTTGGGCAGGGCAGTGGGGGCTGGGAGGGCAGTGTTGGGGACAGGGCAGTGGGGGTGGGAGGGCAGTGTTGTGGCAGTGGGGGTGGGGGGCAGTTTTGGTGCAGTGGGGGTGGGGGGGCATTTTTGGGGCAGGGCAGTGGGGGTGGGAGGGCAGTGTTGGGGACAGGGCAGTAGGGGTGGGAGGGCAGTATTTGGGCAGTGTGGGTGGGAGGGCAGTGTTGGGGACAGGGCAGTGTGGGTGGGAGGGCAGTGTTGGGGCAGGGCAGTGTTGGGGCAGGGCAGTGTTGGGGCAGTGGGGGTGGGAGGTCAGTGTTTGGGCAGGGCAGTGGGGGCTGGGAGGGCAGTGTTGGGGACAGGGCAGTGGGGGTGGGAGGGCAGTGTTGTGGCAGTGGGGGTGGGGGGCAGTTTTGGTGCAGTGGGGGTGGGGGGGCATTTTTGGGGCAGGGCAGTGGGGGTGGGAGGGCAGTGTTGGGGACAGGGCAGTAGGGGTGGGAGGGCAGTATTTGGGCAGTGTGGGTGGGAGGGCAGTGTTGGGGACAGGGCAGTGGGGGTGGGAGGGCAGTGTTGTGGCAGTGGGGGTGGGGGGCAGTTTTGGTGCAGTGGGGGTGGGGGGGGCATTTTTGGGGCAGGGCAGTGGGGGTGGGAGGGCAGTGTTGGGGACAGGGTAGTAGGGGTGGGAGGGCAGTATTTGGGCAGTGTGGGTGGGAGGGCAGTGTTGGGGACAGGGCAGTGGGGGTGGGAGGGCAGATTTGGGGCGGTGGGGGTGAGAGGGAAATGTTGGGGCAGTGGGGGTGGGAGGGCAGTTTTGGCTTAGTGGGGGTGCGATGGCAGTTTTGGGGCAGTGGGGGTGGGAGGGCAGTGTTGGGGCAGTGGGGGTGGGAGGCAGGGCCGGACTGGGAAAAAAATTCGGCCCGGGCATTTTTCAATCAGAGCGGCCCCCTAAGAAGGGGGCGGGGCCAGAGAGGGTGTGTTTTGTCATCACTAATGACAAGCACGCCCCCTCTCAAAGTGAGCATGTTGGTTCAATGCGCAGAGCCCCGCTGAAGAGCTCTGGCATTAGAAAAAGGCCATGAATTTGTTCTGCGCAGCGCAAGCAAATTTAATAACATGCTTGCACTGAGTTGGCTTTTAAATTGTCTCTGGTGTCTCCACAAGTGGGATACCAGAGGACAAAAGGGCCAGGAAAGTGTATGGTGCATGTGTTTGGAGCCTGCTTGTGGGATTGCGTGTGTGTAGAGTGTGGTGTGGTATTGTGTAAATAGGTCAATTTCATTTGTGTTTGTGGTGTAATATGTGTGGCTAGGGGCTGTAGAGAGTGTGTATATAGGGGGCATAATGTTATAGGGGATGTAGCGAGTGTGTGCATACGGGCTGTAGTGTGTGTATATAGGTGACGTAGTGTGTGTAGGGTTTGTAGAGAGGGTATGTTTAGAGAATGTTGTATGTGTTTGCTGACAAGGAATGTAGTGTGTGTTTAGGTGGTGCAGTGTGTGTGTGTAGGAGATCTAGTGTGTAAAGGACCCAGAGTGTGTATAGGAGATTGTGTTTGTGTGTGTGTGCATATAGGGTAAGGGATCTAGCGTGTATCTGGAGTGTAATGTATGTAGTTGTGCTGTGTGAGGGGTGCTGTAGTGTGTGTATATATATATATTTATATATATATATATATATATATATATATTTATATGGAAGTATTGTATGTGTGAGGGGCGCAGTGTGTGTGTATGTAAGAGGGGTGCTGTGTGTGAGGGTGTTTTTATCTGCCGTCACATTCTAGGTTTCTAATTTACTTTGTCTTTTAACTCACTGAGGGTTATTTTATATATTATATATATGTGTGTATATATATATGTATATATATTTATGTATATGTATATGTGTGTGTGTGTGCTGTGTGTGTGAGCGAGGGTGCTGTCTGTCTGAGGGTGCTTTGTGTGAGTGAGGGTGCGCTGTGTGTCTGGGTGCTGTGTGTGAGAGTGCTGTGTATGTCTGGGTGCTGTGTGTGTCTAGGGGTGCTGTGTGTGTCTGGGGTGCTGTGTGTGTCGGGGGTGCTGTGTGTGTCGGGGGTGCTGTGTGTGTCGGGGGTGCTGTGTGTGTCTGGGTGCTGTGTGTGTCTGGGGGTGCTGTGTGTGTCTGAGGGTGCTATGTGTGTCTGAGGGTGCTGTGTGTCTGGGGGTGCTGTGTGTGAGGGTGCTGTGTGTCTGGGGTGCTGTGTGTGAGGGTGCTGTGTGTGTCTGGGGGTGCTGTGTGTGAGGGTGCTGTGTGTGTCTGGGGGTGTTGTGTGTGTCTGGGGGTGCTGTGTGTGTCTGAGGGTGCTGTGTGTGTCTGAGGGTGCTGTGTGTGTTTGGGGGTGTTGTGTGTGTCTGGGGGTGCTGTGTGTGTCTGGGGGTGCTGTGTGTGTCTGAGGGTGCTGTGTGTGTCTGAGGGTGCTGTGTGTGTCTGGGGGTGCTGTGTGTGTCTGGGGGTGTTGTGTGTGTCTGGGGGTGTTGTGTGTGTCTGGGGGTGGGTTGTGTGTGTCTGGGTGTGCTGTGTGTGTCTGAGGGTGCTGTGTGTGTCTGAGGGTGCTGTGTGTGTCTGAGGGTGTTGTGTGTGTCTGAGGGTGCTCTGTGTGTTTGGGTGCTGTGTGATTTGAGGGTGCTGTGTGTGTCTGGGGGTGCTATGTGTGTCTGGGTGCTGTGTGTGTCTGAGAGTGCTGTGTGTGTCTGAGAGTGCTGTGTGTGTCTGAGGGTGCTGTGTGTGTCTGAGGGTGCTGTGTGTGTCTGAGGGTGCTGTGTGTGTCTGAGGGTGCTGTGTGTCTGGGGGTGCTGTGTGTGAGGGTGCTGTGTGTGAGGGTGCTGTGTGTCTGGGGGTGCTGTGTGTCTGGGGGTGCTGTGTGTCTGGGGGTGCTGTGTGTGAGGGTGCTGTGTGTGTTTGGGGGTGCTGTGTGTGTGTCTGGGGGTGCTGTGTGTGTGAGTCTGAATGTATTTATTTAAATTTAAATATATTTTTTGTTATTAAAAAAAAAAAAAAAAGTTATATTCCCCCCCCTCCACTCTTACCTTTAGCCTCGGAGGGGGGGGGGGGGGTGCCGTGCTGCCATGGGCGGGTGCTGTGCCGTGCTGCCATGCTTCCTTCCCTGGTGGTCCAGTGGATCATTTTTTGGGCAGTGTAGTGGGGGTGGGAGGGCAGTTCTGGGGCAGTGGGGGCAGTTTTGGGGCAGGGCAGTGAGGGGTGGGAGGGCAGTTTTGGAGCAGGGCAGTGAGGGATGGGAGGGCAGTTCTGGGGCAATGGGGGCAGTTTTGGGGCAGGGCAGTGAGGGGTGGGAGGGCAGTTCTGTGGCAGTGGGGGTGGGGGGCAAGGCAGTGGGGGTGGGAGGGCAGTTCTGGGGCAGTGGGGATGGGGGGGCAGTTTTGGGGCAGGGCAGTGAGGGGTGGGAGGGCAGTTGGGGGGGAGAGGGCAGTTTTGGGGCAGGACAGTGGGGTGGGAGGGCAGTGTGTGTGGAGGCTGTGACAAGCCTCCACACAATTAAATACCTTATTTGTACAATATAATTCCCTGGTGGTCCAGTGGCAGCAGTCCCTGGTGGTCCGGTGGGATGACTTTTCAATCTGCAGCTCAGCTAGAGCTGCAGACCTTGTTCTCGCGAGCGCCTATAAGAGCGTTGCCGTGGTAACCCGCGGCAACGCTCTGTGTGCTCGCGAGAACCACACAGTAAGTGATCTGCAGCTCTGCACTCGGCGGAGCTGCAGATCAGAGGCTGGCTCTCCCTGTGGGCAGACAATGTGGAGGGGCCACCCGGCGGCATACTGGGCAAGCCGCTGGGCCCCCTCTCACTGTCGGGTCCTCGGTCATAGACCGAGGATCCGACAGTTCAGTCTGCCCTAAGGTGATTTAGGCAGCCGCGAGGCCCCAGCAAGCGCGAGGCCTTAGGCGGCCGCCTAAATCGCCTAATTAGAGAGCCGCCTCTGATGTTGGCCTCTCTGTGACAGTAACCAGAACATAGGAAGGGTGACAGGTGAGGCCCTCTCTATGATACAATGCAAGGTGGCTAGCTCACGAGTGGCCCGAGGGGTGTATGCCTCCGAGTGTGAGGCGGGGTGTTGGCCTCGCTGCACCACTAACCGAAGCATAATGCAGAGAAAAAAGGGGGTATTACCTATTGGGCCCTAGAACCCTAATTGCCAGTACGCTATTACTATTCCAGGGAAGGTAAGAGATGGATAACTACGTGAGCAGGTGTATGTACCTGGTAGTATGGTATTGAACCTGACAATCCATATAGGTTTTTTAGTAGTAACTATAACCTGAATGGATAAAACCGTATGGCATAAGGAAATATAGCATAGACCAAGCTTATCTTAATACGTACAGTATATGTGAAAAGTAAAGTGCCGTGATGTGTAAATATTAAACATCGTAGCCATACTGGTTAAATATGTATCAATCTTAACCCATTAAGTGCCGTATGTACAAGTGAAAAAGTGGTCTGTCCCCACATTGTATGTTGTATGTCCCCTTGCTAGGGGAAAGTCTGTTGCGTGAGCAGCGTGCTGTGAAAAATGTATGTGAACTATATTACCAGTTACGTATATACAGATGCGTCTGCTACTGTGTAATATATGTATTTATACCAGATGTTGATATACTACTTGCTATGTGAATTGTTGTATGTCTTATTGAATGGTAGGGGTCAGTGAGCATGGTGTTGCAAAATGCAAATGCACTGGAGATCTGCCGAATGCCCTATAGGTGGCAGTGTAGTTGGATACTGATTGGTATGTGAAATGTTGTTTGTCTGTTGACCTATAGGTGTCTGTGTTTTGGTGTTTGTAAAACCCCATGAAAATTGTCAATGTACTTGACAGACCTGTAGGTGGCAGTGTTGATAGAACCACTGTTGGTCTTGATGTGAAATGTAAATTATTGTGAATTAAACCTGAAGTTGAGCCCGTGCTGGAGTTTAATTTATGGTTATGTTTAAAACAATCTTATGTGTAATTTATATTGGCTGGTAAATTGTATATGACATGTGAAGACAGTTTTGCTGTTGACCAGTAGGGGTCAGAAATGCTGATTGTATGGTAAAAAATACCCTTTAACCCCTTAAGGACCAAACTTCTAGAATAAAAGGGAATCATGACATGTCACACATGTCATGTGTCCTTAAGGGGTTAATCCAAACCCGTTTGACAATATACAATATGTGAACATAATAGCTTTTTAACATTCATTGTAACAAACCAAAGTTCTGTTCGTGGGTTGTAAACGCACAAAACGTGTTGTAGTACAATAGTAAATGCATGAACTAGTTCCCGTTTGGTAGAAAATTGCACGAACGGTGAGCCTGGTATGTCAGGGAAACGAAACGAGCAGTAAGATTTGAAATGCACGCACAGAATTGCCTAGTATGTTTAGGCAATTGAAACAGAATGTGTTCCCGTTCGGGAGTATGCTAATGCTCGAAATGAGCCAGTGGCAGATATAAACAAGTGAGTTTAAACGAATGATATGTATGAACATGCAATGGTTTTAGAACAGACTTAGACAAAATGCAGCCGTAAAGTGAGGACCTGACCCGTGCATGGTGCCGTGGGACTGATGCCTGGCGTAACAGGTAGGTCGACTTACAGTTTGTGAGTCACTTGGACACCATCCACGGCGATGGATTGAAAAAAGAAGGTGGTAGGCCGGAAAAGCCTGTGGCTGGATTCCTGACACAGCTCAGCTTAGAAAACCTCATGGAGTAATCAGGTAAAATGGCGTCTGGATGACCCGGAAGTGGAAATCATTCTGATTCTGACCTTAAGCGATATGAGTCAGGTAAGGGGTGTCCCTTATATAGTGGAGTGAATTAATTTAAGCCCCTCCCACAAATACAGGCCAAACGGCCTTAATACATATGAATATTAGTGATCCCTACGTTCAAACTAACATCTATTTCGTCCTAAGATACGATTGCCATGGAATTTGGTATCGTATGCTACAAGGTTTATGTGAATTAAGACATGTAACTCTGATCTCCACTGCCCTTTCACAACTAGAATACATTTTATATAAGCAAATTAGATTACTTAGCACTCTAAATTTCACTTGAGCACTTTCTTTGTATTGCAGCAACTTTGTTTACACATCAGGTTGCTAACGCAATGCGGACGTGTGAAGTAAGGCTGAAACGTGCAATTGCTCAGGGAATATGGCCATGCTGAGCACACCTGCATTCGTTCTGGGGTAAGTGGATTTTCTTTACTTCTACCTATTTAGATTTGGCACATTTTAGTAATCATTTTTTTATGGGGTCCTGAGGAAAGTCGGGACTGAAACGTTGACATGATTTATGTCACACAGTAATGTGAAGATGGAAATGGATTAATAAACAGAAGCTTTTTGTTCTTGAAAGACCGTGAGTGCTACCATCTTTAATTTGCATATCATATCCTGCATATCAGCTGGGTTAAAGCACCCGGCAATTTGTTTACACAGCAAGAGTGCAAGAATTTTTTACATATATACATATATATATATATATACACACACAAATCACATATATATATTATTAGATTAGTAAATATATACATTTAGATTTAATTCATGTAAATTTGGTAATATGTGAATTACCGGCAAAGAGTAAATAGGTCTATCTTGTATTTCAATTTCAACTCTTTTTTTAAGATGTTTATGAATTTAGTATGAGTGTAATGAGTGACAAAGTTTTGTGTATTGAGAAATCCTAATTGCATGTTGATCTCAATAAGAAAATTAAATATAAACATAAAATTACAGGTATTTAATATATTTTAATTGTTCAATGTTCACATGCTCCTGTATTTCATTGACACTGAAAATATGTTGATAACAGTATAGTTGTGTGTGGGTATGTTGAGGGTAAGCAGGAACAGAACTTTAATGGGGGCACACTGGCTTTTATGCAAGTTTCCTAACTAGGGTGACACCCAGGTGGACCTTGTTGGGCACAGGGACACAAAGTGAATAAACCAATAAATACAGAGTCATACAGTGAGACACTCCCATACATAAACAATAGAATCTGGCCTCTGTGTTTGGGAGATAATTGAAGCAGGAACTGTACTAATCTAACTAAATTATATCCAAGCACAGAAAAACATACAATTTTATGAAACCCCAAAAATTACCTTAAAAACACATAAAACCCCATCCCCTGATAGCCCTGATCTGGGTGAACAACATATCCAAAAATCACCCAGATCAGTTCAGGGGTTCAGCAATTTCCTGGAAGTCATAGTTTTGACCGACCGTGCACATGGTCCTATGCCCAAAACAGTTGCAGGGAAATCAGTGCTAACAGTCAATAAAGTTTGGTAGTCTTTTACAGGTTTCCCTGCAGGCCCATAGTCTGTGGGCAGGAGGCTGGCAAACAGGCCACTCCAAGTACAAGTGGCGAGGTTACTTTCGCCACATTGTGGGATCACTTTTGATAGGGCATCTGCTTTTACATTTTCCAATCCTGGATGAAAGGTAACATGGAAAGAAAACCATGAAAAGAACAGGACCCATCTGACTTGTCGAGGATTTAGACGTTTAGCGGTGCAAATACATTGTAGATTTTTGTGATCCGTGTAAACCAGGCGTAACCAACCTTTCAATACCCACCACCCACTTTTGTATCTTTGTTGATGGTAAAATTTCCTTACTGCCCACCAGTGCCTCAGTAACTAATTTTATAGCACAAGTGCAATTTTTTTTTTGATTGATTGATTGATTAGTTTTTTTTTTCGAAAGCAGAGTTTTTTAAAAGTGTATCTATTATATTTCTTTTTTCTATTCTACTTTATTTATGTGTGTCTGTGAGGTGCTGTGTGTGTGAAGGGTGTAGTGTGTGTGTGAAGAGTATAGTGTGTGTGATGGTGGTAGTGTATGTGAAGGATGGTGTGTGTTTGTGAGGAGTGCAGTAGGTGGGTGAGGGGTGCAGTGTGTGTGTGAAGGATGTAGTCTGTGTGAAAAGTGCAGTGTGTGTGTGAAGGATGCAGTGTGTGTGAAAAATGCAGTTTGTGTGTAAAGGGTGCTGTGTGTGAGGGGTGTTGTATGTGTGTGAAGGGTGCAGTGTGTGTGTGTGTGTGTGTGTGTGTGTGTGAAGGGTGCTGTGCATGTGAATGGTGCTGTGTATGTGTGGGGGGTAGTGTTTGTATAAGGGGGTGGTCAGTGTGTGTGTAAGGTGCAGTGTGTGTGAGGGTGGTAGTGTATGTGAAGGGCGGTGTGTGTGTGGAGTGCAGTATGTGGGTGAGGGGTGCAGTGTGTGGGTGAGGGGTGCAGTGTGTGTGTGAAGGATGTAGTGTGTGTGTGAAGGATGTAGTGTGTGTGTGAAGAGTGCAGTGTGTGAAGGATGCAGTGTGTGTGTGAAAGGTGCTGTGTGTGAGGGGTACAGTGCGTGTGAATGGTGTTGTGCATGTGTGGGGGTAGTGTGTGTAAGGGGGGTGGTCAGTGTGTGTGTGTGAGGGGTGTAGTGTGTGTGAAGGGTGCATAGGGTCTATGCTGTGTGTAGGTGGGGAGATGTGAAAATCTATCCTAATGTCTACCCCTCCATTCTTCTTACCTTTTACCAGGGAGGGGGAACATAATGCTGCCATGGTAACGAGCGGCAATGCTCTGACCAGCCTGCTCGTGGGGGAACACAGAGCCTCCCAGGCCCTTCCCTCTCTCTGCTGGGTGAGGGAGATCTGTGAAGATGATAGTACCTTAGGATCGTGCAGGAATAATGAGTATGTAACCAGTGTATACCCAATATAACTGGAAACAGTAGGGAAGGTACTAATTCAAATGACAGTCTTTGTGTGTTCACCTATAGTCACTTACACAGGAGGGGTACGTTGACAACCAGGACCAGATTTTAAAAAAGGACCATCAATGACTTGTATTTTTAATGGCTTATATTTAATTTTAATGGGTATTGAAAGAAAATGGGTGACTTTGAAATCCATAAAGTAGCCACTGGCACCTGAGTCAACCGAACTTTGGCAATCATAGGCAATCCTGTTCCTCTGTAACAGAAGAGAAACAGATAATAGGTGTGGCAATGATCGTAGCAGACGTTCGTATCATCGGAGAGGCCCACTTACCCTATTGGGTTTTTGCCTTCTCAGGACATGTTTTCACAGAATGATTGTGTTTCCAACAATGAAGACTTTGTGTCTTCTTTGCAATTTGGCTGGGTGAAGAAGACCCTGGATGAGGCCCATCTGTATTGGCTCTTCTTCCATGGTAGGTTGAGTGTTAACGTAACTTGTGGAAATGGTTCGAGGAACAGCGGGGTAGGTGTTAGCTTTTTCCAAACATCTTTCTCTTAGACAACAATCAAGTTGAATAGCTTGCTGCAAGAAGGTTTCCAGGGAATTGAGTATCCCCAAAATGAGCAAAATCTTCCTTCCATGGTTCAGATAGTCCTATATGAAAATGTTTTATAAGACCAATTTCTTTCTAGCATGTGTCATCAGCATAATGTTTGAAATCTGCTATGTACTCCTCCACAGGTCTGAGGCCTTGTCTTAGGGCTCTAATGGTGATTTGTACTGTTTTTTGTCTGTTGGGATCATTATACATAGACGGCATAGCATTGATAAAAACATCCCAGGACTGTACAGCTGGATCATTAGTATGTAGTAAATTATGAGCACATTCTTGTGGAGGACCTGAGTGATACCAATAGCTTTATAATGATATGTGCAATGTTTTAAATCAAACATAACTTCGCAGGCCATGATGAAGGTTCTGTATTTTGCACAGTTACCACAACATCTTTCACGTAGTATACCCTGAGGTTCAGAGGTAGCTCCCAAGTCTTCAGGAATGAGATGAATGAGATGAGCAACAGGTAAGGCTTGTGATGTTGGTATTTTGGGGGGTGCTGCTTGTGTTTGGAGTTCATTGAGGCCAGATACTTGTCTAGTCAGGGCGGACACAATCTTGGTCAATTCTACAAGCTCTATAATTGGCTAAGTATTTCTGTCACTGTTTACTAGATAGAGCCCAAAATGCAGTAATCAACTCAGACTGTGCAAAGCTAAATACAGTTAAGGATTGGCAAAAGCGAAGTCAGGCAGGCAATAGGTCAGGTCAGGCAGCACAGTTTCATAGATGGGAGACAAGCCAGGTCAGGTAACAGATAATCAGAACAGGAACAAGAATGTGATTGATAGTAGCAGATTATTAGCTGTTCTACCTATCTTTTTTGGACCTTTCCTTAACGCAAAGCCTCCTTCCCCTTTAAGAAGCATTGGGTTTGGCTGGCGCTCAACCAGTTTGGCCTTTGTGTGTGAGCACTCAGTCTGGCTAAGCGCTCAGACGTGGCCATTTTCAGCATCAGCAGACACAAATGTAGAATTGACCGTCGGTGCAGCGAGGTTCGTGGGGCGGTGAGTGGCGGGCAGGGTGTGGGTTTAACATTGAATACCTGGACTTTTATAGTAATGTATTTAATATCATTCAATTTCCTTATTGAGATTAACATGCAATAGGATTTCTCAATACGCAAAACTTTGTGACTCATTAAACTCATACTAAATTCATAGACATCTTTAAAAAAAAAAGAGGTGAAGGTGAAATACAAGAAAGACCTGTTTATTCATTGCCAGTAATTCACATAATATTACCAAATTTACACTAATTAAATCTAAACTTATCAATGTACTAATCTAATAATATATATGTGATGCAACATACTGCATCGTAAATGTATTTTACAGAATGGTGGTTGTTTGCTCCTACAATCCTAAATTGATTATTAGGTGGCCAAGCAACAAAGCTGGACAACGTATTATTTTTGCTAGGTTTATTTTATTACTTATTATAATTACACAGATTTTTTTTTAAATGCCTATGAAAACGAAACAGGAAATTATAAACTGTGAAACATTTTCTTATCCAGAACCATTTATGCTACAGATGCACAAACTAGTTAGTTTTAACACTGCAAAGTAAAACATTACCATTTAGTAGATATGGCAATGGTTTCCATTGCAGGGCTAAGCACAACTCAAGTGGCCCCTTGACTCTCACAGCAAACCTTAACTGCTTCCCGCAGAGAGAATTTGACTGGATGAGCATGACGCTGGCCAGATATGTGCTTCTCATCCCTCATACTCCTCTATGAGAATCAATACATTGAACAGAATGACGTAGAGATGGCGTGACACCATGGGAGGCAGATCAGGTGGCTGCAGGGACTGGATCTCTGCACTGGGGAAAAAAGGTATATCATGCCCTTTGTTTCTATTTTTTTATTAGGTCTATGGGGGAAGGGATGAATTAAAATGCTGAGGAGAACACTATAAGGTTAGGAATACAAGTTTGCATTGCTAAAACTATAATGTTCGTTTAAATACAAGCATCTGTGATTTTGCTTGTTACCAATCTGTGTTAATTGCTTCAGGAATTAGTTTGCAACCTAGGTGAGGCATTTTTTAAGTTTTCATAGATGTATACCATGTCTATCCGTCTGTATGGTAAATATCATTCATTTGTTAAGATTTGACAATTTAATTATTTACAGAGTGTGATTAATAAGATACACATAATATGTTTACATTATTACCTGCTTCATATTCTGTACTGTAATTCAAAAGTTATAATTACTATAGGAATTCAAAGTATATGTGTGTTCGCATTCCAGGCCTGTACTGGATTGAAATGTTTGCGCAATAATGGAAAATAAAATTATATGATAATATACATACTTATATTTATAACTGACCTTGCCCTGGCACAATGCTGCCTTAAATAGTTACATAGTTAAAGTATTTGATCCCCTGCTGATTTTGAACGTTTGCCCACTGACAAAGAAATGATCAGTCTAATTTTAATGTTAGGTATATTTTAACATATATTTTATATTTCAAATAAGTATTTGACCCCTTTGACTTAGTACTTGGTGGCAAAACCCTTGTTGGCAATCACAGAGGTCAGACATTTCTTGTAGTTGACCACCAGGTTTGCACACATCACAGGAGGGATTTTGTCCCACTCCTCTTTGCAGGTCCTCTCCAAGTCATTAAGATTTCGAGGCTGACGTTTGGCAACTCGAACCTTCAGCTCCCTCCACAGATTTACTATGGGATTTAGGTCTGGAGACTGGCTAGGCCACTCCAGGACCTTAATGTGCTTCTTCTTGAGCCACTCCTTTGTTGCCTTGGTTGTGTGTTTTGGGTCATTGCCATGCTGGAATACCCGTCCACGACCCATTTTCAATTCCCTGGCTGAGGGAAGGAGGTTCTCACCCACGATTTGGTGGTACATGGCACTGTCCATCGTCCCTTTAATGCATTGCAGTTGTCCTGTCCCCTTAGCAGAAAAATACCCCAAAGCATAATGTTTCCACCTCCATGTTTGACGGTGGGGGTTGTGTTCTTGGGGTCATAGGCCACATTCCTCCTCCTCCAAACACGGTGCCAAAAAGCTCGATTTTGGTCTCACCTGACCACAACACATTCACCCAGTTCTCACACAATCATTCAGATGTTCATTGGAAAACTTAAGACAGGCCTGTACATGCGCTTTCTTGAGCAGGGGGACCTTGCGGGCGCTGCAGGATTTCAGTCCTTCACGGGGTAGTGTGTTACCTATTGCTTTCTTGGTGACTATGGTCCCAACTGCCTTGAGATCATTAACAAGATCCTCCCGTGTAGGTCTGGGTTGATTCCTCACCATTATTATGATCATTAAAACTCCACGAGGTGAGATTTTGCATGGAGCACCAGACCGGGGGAGACTGACAGTTATTCTGTGTTTCTTCCATTTGAGAATAATCACACCAACTATTGTCACCTTCTCACCAAGCTGCTTGGCGATGGTCTTGTAGCCCATTCCAGCCTTGTGTAGGTCTACAATCTTGTCCCTGACATCCTGGCACAGCTCTTTGGTCTTGGCCATGGTTAAGAGTTTGGAATCTGATTGATTCCTTCTGTGGACAGATGTCTTTTATACAGAAAACGAGCTGAGATTAGGAGCACTCCCTTTAAGAGAGTGCTCCTATACTCAGCTTGTTAACTGTATAAAATACACCTGGGAGCCAGAAATCTTGCTGATTGATAGGGGATCAAATACTCATTGACATGCAAATCAATGTAAAACTTTTTTGACATTTGGTTTTCTGGAATTTCTTTAGTTTTTCTGTCTTTTACTGTTAAAACACACCTACCGTTACAATTATAGACTGATCATTTCATGGTCAGTGGACAAACATTCAAAATCAGCAGGGGATCAAATACTTTTTTTCCCTCACTGTATCAAGGCTTAAAAATACTAGCATCTACATTTCTCACATCTGTTTTTTTCTGTTGATCAAATGTAGGCAAAAAAAAAAAACAGATTCAAGTGCTTTTCAACAGCAGTCAGATCTTTCCTTGGAACAAAACGCTGTTATCACTCATATATTAAATGTATCCCAGAATTGTAGGTTTTGGCAAGAATATTGTCCACTTGCTGTTTAAACATCTGTACAAACTCAGATAAAACCACCTCTTCAGGCAGAGAATTCCACATCGTTATTATTTTTACTGTACAAATTGCAGTATTATTAACTGCTTTCATATGGTTTGTATTTGCCTCATATATTTGTATAATGCTATCATATATCCTCTTAGAAGCCATTTTTCTAAACTAAACAGATTAATTATTAATTTTGTAGCCTCTGCACATTTTCTAGTGTCATAACATCCTTTGTTAGAACAGGTGCCCACAATTGCACGGGATATTCAAGGTGTGGTCTTATCAGTGATTTATAACGAGGCAAAATTTATTTTTATCACCAGAATTAATGCACTTTTTAATGTATCACAATACCTTACTGGCATTAGCAAGTGCTGATTGACATTGGAGACTGTTGTCTAGCTTTTTGTTTTTATAACAATTCCCAAATCTTTCTCATGTGTTGTTATCTCTAATTCACTACCATTTAGGGTTTAAGTTGCTTGTGCATCATTCACCCCAAAGTGCTTAACTTTGATTTATTTACATTGACTTTCATCTGCCATTTGAGTGCCTAGTCCACTAACCTATCCAAATCCATCTACAGCAAAACCATGTCCTTCTCACATTGTATTACCATACCCAGATTTGTGTAATCTGCAAATACTGACACATAATCATCAGGCCCTGGGCTTTGTTTATATTAACTTTCTTTAGCTGCTGCAACACATTGTCTTGAGTCATCCAGTCACAATTCTGTTCTATTTTTTTTAGACTTTATGTACTTAAAAAAAAAACATTTGGGGTTTGGCCTTGCTCTCTTTGACTTTGACTTTCTCATTTTGTAGTTTAGCCCTACTAATCACCATTTGACTGGCGATTTTGGCTTCCTTATCTCTTCTATAGGATGTCTCTGATTTGTCTGATTTTTTTTAATTTTTATTTTTCCAAATCTTTATTTATTGTCAGACAGGTAGTATACCAATACATTAACATTGTGAAATAGGCTTTTGTAGAAGCCTGGTGTACAAGCTTATATATTTTTTGTCTGTCAATTTTTTGAAATTTTAGAGGTGTAACATAACGTACATAATTAAGTGAACAACGTTTACATTGTAACAAGATGTGTACAATGATGGGCACAAGCGAGGTTTTGTGAGGTGTGATTCGGTTGACTGTGGTTTTTTGCTATTTAATGGAGTTCGTCATGGCCTGCGTTAATCCGGCCCCGTAGGAGAGTGAGCTGTCAGCTCCCTCAGGGGTGCGGGAACCCATTGATTATTTGGGGGTGGGGATGAGCGCCCACTCCCTGCCCTTCATCTCCAAGATGAAGTTAGTCGTCATATTGTTCCCATGGTGCCCATACCCAGTTAAAGGCTGCCATAGTGTTTCGGACCTGGGCTGTCATTTTGTCCATTAAATAGTTGTCTCTGATCTTGGTCATTACCAGGGATAGAGATGGTGTCTCAGGCTGTATCCATTGTTGAGCTAAGGCTCTACGGGCCGCTAGGTATAGCATATTTAGTAGTCTCTGTTCGTACCTGTCTAGTCCGTCTGTAGGTCGGGAGAGGAGACAACCCCAGGGGTCAGGCGTGAGTCTTCCGTGCAAGAGATGGGAGCCTATGGTGATTTGTCTGATTTTAAATGCTTTAAATGCCATTTTCTTATTTTTAATTTCTTGGCTTACTTTCCCTCTAAGCCTACTAAGTATTGTTCATGTTGAAAAATAAACCATGTTTGAAATAACTGCTTTGAAGAGTTAATGACATATATTATTCCTTTAAAATGATATGTTTTACAATGAGACCAGAACAATGTTGGCAGTTTTGTTAGGTATTTTATCCACTATAATTTCCCTGTTTCTCATTTACACAGAGTCACAGAGTGAATATAAGGGTTCATATCAGTAATGGAACTAATGTAAAGAGGGCCCTTCCTCAAGGATGTCCAAAAAGTAAATCCTCAAATGTCGTACAACTCCCATGATGCTTTGCCAACTCGGGTTCTACCATTTGACTATCCCTGCAAGATGCTTTCATATGGAGTATGTCTGTGTAAATGTAGGAGTGCATTTGTATGTACTGTTGCCACTTGAATGCGGTGATGTGCTTGTATGTAATTTGGCGTTTGTGTAGTGTTGGTGTTTGAATGCAAGGCTATGTTTGCGTGTAGTGCTGGTCTTTAAATGCAGGTGTGTGTTTAGTGTTTGCGTTTGAATGCAGGAGTGTGTTTATATGTAGTGTTGGCATTTGAATGCAGATGTACTTTCATATGTTATATTGGCATTTGAATGCAGGCGTCTATGTGTATGTAATGTTGGAGTTTGAAAGCAGGGCTATACCTGTGGTTGGTGTTGGTTGGGATGTATGGACATATATACTTACACTGACAAAGACACACACATTCACACTGACAAAACACACACAAGTAATAATGTACATAATGTACAGATGAGAGTCTGCTCCAGGCTCTCTTAGTCTGCTTCTTTCTCTCTCCCCCTATTCTCTAGTTTGTTGGCCCATGGTGAAGTCGTACCGAACATTAGGTTTTTTGGACCCCGGACCCGGACATAACACTGTATGTTCGGGTTGGAGTTTGGTGTTCGGCGATTTAATGGCGCGTTTTGAAAGGCTGCAGGGCAGCCAATCAACAAGCGTTTGACTCGTGTGCCCTTAGAAGCCATCACAGCCATGCCTACTAATGGCATGGCTGTGATTGGCCAGTGCAGCATGTGACCCAGACTCTATATATAAGCTGGAGTCGCGTAGCGCCGCACGCACATGCGGTCTTATTAGTATAGGGAGAGGATGCTGCCGCTGATAGGGACAGCTTAGGAAAGAATTCTGCAAACTAGTACATTAGTGGGGTGGGGTGCACTCCATATCTGAGAGTCAAATAGAAGCGTCAAATATTGCTGTCACATTGCAGTTTTAAAACATACATTTTTTGGGGGTCCTAAACTGCTAAATAGTATTTTAGTGGGGTGCACTTCATATCTGAGAATCAAATCGAAGCATCTAATAGTGTGCTTACAGCGCAGTGGTAAACATTCTAATTGTTTTGGTGCTAAACTGCTAAATAGTACATTTTGGGGCCTGTTCTTCATATCTGAGAGTCAAATTGAAGCGTCTAATACTGCGCTTACTGCGCAGTGGTAAACATTCTAATTGTTTTGTTGCTAATCTGCTAAATAGTACATTTTGGGGCCTGTTCTTCACATCTGAGAGGCAAATCGAAGCATCTAATACTGTGCTTACTGCGCACTTGTACACATGACATGCGCATTGTCGTCTTTTTGGCCTATTCCTGTTATAACCAATAATCACAGACACATGAATTATTTGGCAGAAATATTCCACGGCTTTATTAATTATTTATACAAAATAAGATATAAATTTAAGAGGTCATTGTCACCAACGCTTGAAAAGACATCCCCCCAATTAACATAACTAAATACCCAGACAATGACCTCAAACATATTTACATAATACATCCATATAACAGTGTAACATATCATAAATAACATAAACGTTGACACAGCCACATGGAATCAAGACCCCACATGGAATCAAGGTCATGCGAGTGACGTGTGCAGTTTGGAGGAAGAGGCGCTATGGCACAGAGGCACCAGCACAGCATAAGAGGGAGCAGGGTGCAAAAGAGGAGCAGCCGTCCCCCAGCGCTCGTCGGCATGTATTAGCTTGAGAATTACCAGTTATCCAAGTAATACATGTAGTGATCAAAGGATCCATAATAGACTTGAGCGAACCCGAACTCCAAAGTTCGGGTTCGTACCAGATTTAACGATCCATTCGTAGTTTCACAGTGAGGTGGGCAGTCCGGTGACCAGGACCTAGACACTGTCAGGATGTGACATTCACTGTAGCGGCTGTGCAGGCTTTTGGCGTGGTCATCCTGCTGCTGCTCGCCTGTCTGCGCTGCAGCGTAACTTCGGCATTCCCGCTCACCTCCTCATGAGACTTTGCGAGCAGCAGCAGGCGATAGTGCGGTTTCAGCTTCAGCAAGCACGGGTCAGTGGCTCTGCACCAGACTTCCCTCCAATTTATCAGAGTTAAATGATTTCAAGTGGACTCATTACAATTACAGGGCCTCTAAAGAGTCCTGTATTGTTATTTGTCGTCACTACCTTCCCGCGTCGGGAGTGGGTCAATTGCGCGCCTGCTGCCTTCTTTGCATGTGGTAGCCGTTTCTCAGGGTCCCTGTATGGAATGGAACCCTGATTCCCCATTACCCTTGGTCACCATGGTAGGTGCAGAAACTGGCATCAAAAGTTGATATGGCTAACATCATCATGCAAAGTTGCCGTCACGGGGATGTGCGATTTGCCCGAGGTTCTCTAGAGTCAACAAAGTTCCTGCGTAACATTCTGCGTAATAGAGTTGTCTTTTTATGTCCCAATATTTGGGGGGCTACCCCAATTAAAAAAAAGATATATATATATATATATATATATAAATATTTTAATTGGGGTAGCCCCCCAAATATTGGGACATATATATATATATATATATATATATATAAACAGTGTTGGCTACCTCGTCCTCCTCCTCCATCAGGAGTTGAGCATTTCTCCATGTATCAGGACTGCAAGAAATGCACCAAATGCACAATTAAAAACAAAAACATAAAATACAGTGTTGAATACCTCATCCTCCTCCTCCCCTGCCACGGTCACCACCTCCTCAACCTATGGGTCACTTAGTATAAACTAGGTACACATTAGCAGAGGCTTGTGAAGGCCTTTTCTCCATGCATCAGGACTGCAAGAAATGCACCGCAGGCCGCAAATGTTTCTTTATTTGTATGTCCCAATAATTTGTGGGCTACCACAATAAAAAAAAAAAAAAATAGAGGGGGTGGGGCCTGACCGCCGACGGGATCAGACACGTTTCGTCTGAGCTCCCGCTCCGAGGCCCAAAAACCGGAGCAAATTGAAGAATAACCACGATCGGCAACCCCACCGACGTCCACACAGACCCCCAGTTACTGGGGAGAGCGCGTATATCGCATGGGAACCTGTCCGACACTGACAGTAACCCGGCTGGTCTCGGAGCTCGTTGGGGCTTGAGCCAGGATGGGACGCCCGCTCTCCCGGGTCTCCTGACCGGCTGCACACGTCCCCCCCCCCCCACCTCTGGACCGGGGGGTTATCCCGGTCTGCAGAGGCACTAATCAGCTGCTCTAGTGGGGAACATCACCTGGGCGCCAGTCCACAAGATGGCCACCGCCATGTGCATGAGCTGCCACAGCTGAGCTGAAGCTTGCTCAAAAGTGAAGAATCCAACGCAGCTAATGAGAAAAGCACCTACTATTATTCGCTGAACATAGGCGTGCGCAGCCTATTGCATTAGGGTGTGCACCCTAAAGCACAAGCACACGCCGCATATATATATGTATATATGTATATATGTATATATATATATATATATATATATATACACGCATACACATACATACACACATACACACACTGCTGTGTGTGTGTGTGTGTGCTGTTAGTGTGATGTATGTGTGACGGTGCTGGTAGTGTGCTATGTGGGTGAGGGTGTTTGTGTGCGCGCGCTTGTGAGGGTGCTGTTAATGTACTGTGTGTGAGGGTACTGGTAGTGTGCTGTGTGTGTGTTTGTTAGGGTCCTGTTTGCGTTTGTGAGGGTACTGTTAGTGTGCTGTGTGCGTGAGGGTGCTGTTAGTGTGCTGTGTGTGTGTGAGGGTGCTGTGTGTGGGTGCTGTATGTGTGTTGGTGCTGTGTATGTCTGTGGGTGCTGTATGTGTGTTGGTTTTGTGTATGTCTGTGGGTGCTGTATGTGTGTGGGTGCTGTATGTGTGTGGGTGCTGTATGTGTGTGGGTGCTGTGTATGTCTGTGGGTGCTGTGTATGTCTGTGGGTGCTGTATGTCTGTGGGTGCTGTATGTCTGTGGGTGCTGTGTATGTCTGTGGGTGCTGTGTATGTGTGTGGGTGCTGTGTATGTGTGTGGGTGCTGTATGTCTGTGGGTGCTGTATGTCTGTGGGTGCTGTATGTCTGTGGGTGCTGTATGTCTGTGGGTGCTGTGTATGTCTGTGGGTGCTGTATGTCTGTGGGTGCTGTATGTCTGTGGGTGATGTATGTCTGTGGGTGCTGTATGTCTGTGGGTGCTGTGTATGTCTGTGGGTGCTGTATGTCTGTGGGTGCTGTATGTCTGTGGGTGCTGTATGTATGTGGGTGCTGTATGTCTGTGGGTGCTGTGTATGTCTGTGGGTGCTGTATGTCTGTGGGTGCTGTATGTCTGTGGGTGCTGTATGTCTGTGGGTGCTGTGTATGTCTGTGGGTGCTGTGTATGTGTGGGTGCTGTATATGTCTGTGGGTGCTATATGTGTGTGTGTGCTGTATGTGTGTGGGTGATTGTGGGGGTGGAGGTACATTACTTGCTATCCCCCCTCCCTTCTTACCTTTTGTAGGGAGGGGGGATCCTTGTTGCTGCTGATTCCATCCCTGGTGGTCCAGTGGAGAGTGAACTCTAGCCCTTCTGGGGCTAGAGTTCACTCTCGCGAGATTTGAGCGTTGCCGCGGCAACGCTCATATCTCGCGAGAGGAACCCGGCAGAGCTGCCGACAATAGCTCCGCCGGGTCCTCTCCTGCCTCCCTCCCTGCATGTGGGTCAGTGAGGAGGGAGGCTGAGAGCAGAGCCGGCGCTCGGCGCTGAGATCTCCCCTGCCGGTCTCAATATACATAGGCGTGCCGCGGGATTAGGGTGTGCCCAGGCACACCCGGCACACCCCGTGCGCATGCCTATGTCGCTGAAGATACGAAACCGGCTAGCTGACTACCTTAAACAGGCAACAAGAGCCAAACACCTACCCCGGGTCCCTCTGGGACACTTCTTGACCTCACCTACACTGCGGATTTGTCTAAGCACAGACAACAGAGGACTTTGTCTACTCTATCTGCGGCGACAGAACAAAGTGTTCCCTGATCTTATAACAACAAGGGAACTTTACAGTTATCTTTAATGCCTGTCCGTCTTTATTTGTTTAATGGTATTTAACTGTCTGACAGCTTAGCATTCTCATAATACTTTTGTAAAATCGTATACTGTCTTACAATTCATGCAAGTCATGTTCCCAGATAGACTATCACCTACTTATATTATGCTGTCTAACCTCACTGCCTGGCAAATCGTGAGGTACGTTTCCTTTTTGGTACTAGTATCTTTGAAGCATGCATTATACTTATGGTCCCATATAACCACATACACCTGAGCAACCGCCTAACTAGATAGCGACCCAACACCCACACAGAAGGGTACTATAGCCCAGCATATGCAGGCAACGCTGACTCCTTGCATAGCGCAGGAGAAACAAGTAGATCTGCATTTCTCTATTCGAGCATTATTATAACAGAACTTGAAATGTATACCTGTGGCTTCACTTACGGGATCTTATGGCTATTTAGACCAGAAGTCACTGTACAATATGCATGTCTCTCTCTTAAGCATAATTCAGCATAGTTAAAGGGAAACTCCAGTGCCAGGAAAACAATCCGTTTTCCTGGCACTGGAGGGTCCCTCTCCCTCCCACCCCCCAATCCCCAGTTGCTGAAGGGGTGAAAACCCCTTCAGTCACTTACCAGGGGCAGCGACAGGTCCCACGTCGCTGCTTCCTCCTCCCCCGCCGCTCCTCCTTCTGGTTACGTCGGCCGGTGGGCGAGACTGATCTCGCCCGCCGGCCGAGGAGACCTAATGCGCATGCGCGGCAATGCCACACATGCGCATTAGCGCACCCCATAGGAAAGCATTGAAAATGAATTTCAATGCTTCCCTATGGGGAATAGAGCGACGCTGGAGGTCCTCACACAGCGTGAGGACGTCCAGCGACGCTCTAGCACAGAAAACCTGTGCTATGAAGCAGGAAGTGTCCTCTAGTGGCTGTCTAATAGACAGCCACTAGGGGAGGACTTAACCCTGCAAGGTAAATATTGCAGTTTTAAAAAAACTGCAATAATTACACTTGCAGGGTTAAGGGTAGTGGGAGTTGGCACCCAGACCACTCCAATGAGCTGAAGTGGTCTGGGTGCCTGGAGTGTCCCTTTAAACCTTTACCAATGTCGAGAAACTGAAGCGATGACACCCAACATATATACTCATTTTAAGCTACTGAAAACTAAAAACGTGTTTATACTTTAAAATTGCACTGAACTCTCAAATGTTTAAGCTACCCATGAACCTAAACCGTTACAATTTTGTTATCTTCAATAACAAAAAATGTGCCTGATATTCGACTGCCACAACATGTAGTGCAAATGTTGTGGCAGACCAAGGCATATTGTTATTTTTGTGCACACCAAAATAAAGAATATTAAAAAAAACTAAAAAAATCAAATAAAATACAGTGTTGGCTACCTCATCATCCTCCTCCACCGCGACGGTCACCGCCTCCTCAACCTATGGGTCACTTAGTATAAACTATGTACACAATAGCAGAGGCTTGTGAAGGCCTTTTCTCCATCCATCAGGAGTTGAGCTCCGTTTGAACAATGAAAGAAAATACCCTGCACTCCAACCTTCTCTCAAATGGATAATTCTGGTGATGCTTTAGATTTTGATTTATGTTCTTCCAAAGCTAAAATCAAAGATTCCATCTAGTGCTATTTTATGGCTCAGCTGTATTTTTAATTTTTATGTCATTTTAAGTGATTTCCCTATCCACATTTGTTTGCAGGGCACTTGTCCTACTCTTACCCCCATTGTACTTCATTTTGCAGCTCTCTAGCCCTTTCAGGAGTTTTTAGAGACATTTTTGTGGCCAAAAGTTCGGATCCCCATTGACTTCAATGGGGTTCGGGTTCGGGGTAAAGTTCGAGCCCGAACCCGGACTTTTTTTCAAAGTTCGGCCGAACCCGCCGGACCCGAAAATCCAGGTGTCCGCTCAACTCTATACATGACCAGTAGATCGGCCAGTGCATAAACCAATCATTACAAAGTAGCAACCAGTGAGTGAAAAATAGACTCTGACTCAATAAATTACTCTCACAGCAGAGGTGGAATTAGCACATGGGTAACTATGTGAGAAGTAATGCTGTGCCACAGCTTGTTATTGTACATTCTTACACCTATCATACTTTCTTTAACTCATTGAATCATGCAACATTTTTCCTACATTTTGACCGGTCTGGAAATACACACAGAAACACTATATATCTATGCTAATGTTGGTGTGTGTGTGTAAAGTAGAAAACTATATACCCCTTAATGTCTGCCTGTTTTATATACAGAACAATGGTTAATGTGTATCAGTCAGCATGTCATGATGATGTCAGGCATTTTTATGTTGTGCTTTTATTAAAGGGACACTATAGTCGCCAGAACAACTACAGCTTATTGAATTTGTTCTGGTGAGTAGAATCATTACCTTCAGGTTTTTTGCTGTAAACGTTGTCTTTTCAGAGTAAATGCAGTGTTTACATTACAGCCTAGTGATAACTTTACTCCTCAGATGGCTGTTAGAGACCCAGTGGACTGGGTGCCAGGTCCCTCTAGTGTTAACACTGCAGAGAAACTGCTATGTTTACACTAGGGTTAATCCAGCCTCTAGTGGCTGTCTCACTGACAGCCGCTATGGGCGCTTCCGCACTTCTCACTGTGAAAATCACAGTGAGAAGACACTGGACGTCCATGGGAGAGCATTGAGAAATGCTTTCCTATGGACTGTTTGAATGCGCGCGCGGCTCTTGCCACACATGCGCATTTGGCGCTGACGTCGGCAGGAGGAGGAGAGTTCCCCAGCACCGAGGGA
Source organism: Pelobates fuscus (assembly GCF_036172605.1). NCBI lineage: Eukaryota > Metazoa > Chordata > Amphibia > Anura > Pelobatidae > Pelobates > Pelobates fuscus. The sequence goes on along the minus strand of NC_086320.1, from coordinate 169,426,898 downwards.
GCCCGGCGCTGGAGAAAGGTAAGTGTTTTAACCCCTTCACCCCCCTTCAGCCCAGCGGGAGTGGGAATCTGAGGGTGTGGGGGGGACCTAAAGACCCTACAGTGCCAGGAAAACAAATTTATAGTGGTCCTTTAATTAGCTCAAAAGAGGTCACAAGACCAAAAGTAAAGAAGTGATGACATTAGACCAATGCATGCTGCCAAAGTAAAATGCACAGGCACCAAAAAGCATCCAATTGCCATAGACACAAACAAACTTTCTAGGCCTTAAAAAGAACAAGGCAAACATCATTACCACAGATTACAGAGAGAATAAACAAACACTCCATTAAATAACAGAAGACTTTGGTACTTATTATAATAAGTATGCAAAGAAACTGGGCCAGAATTTGATTCTAATGCACATCAAAATGAATTTCAAACACTATTTCATTAACACTAATCAATTAATAATAAGAAATATCAAAGAAAAACAGAGATTATATTACTAAATATTAGGCTGGCTACAGTACATATAACATTTCACAATCAATTCATAAAGTCATCTTACACAAAAGGTACAATTCTAGCACCATCTCATGGCTGAGATACATAATACTGTTTAATGTGAAAATGACAAAATGTCAGAAATATAAAGTATCCATAAAATAGAACATATCATCAATATTTGTAATAAACACATAATAAGGTGCAAATTATAAGTGGTAAAAACTAGCCAATATAAGGCTAAACTAAGTGCTAAGGTGTTACTGAGGACTTTAGATACATAGTAATTAAAATAATAAAAAATGTTAGACTAAAATACAGAGTGTATTATATACAAATACATAAAAATAGCTATGTCAAAAATAGAATGATGTAATTGCAGATCTAAAGTGCAAGGGTGAACGCAGAAGATGATATATTGCAAATCCTTCTGTATCACTATGGAGGACCACCACGAGTTGAAGATAACACATCTAAAAATAAACAAAAAATAAGGATTATAACTAATTTGTTAAAAACAATGGTACTAAATCATTACTTAAATATAAAAGTAAGTACAGTCAGGTCCATAAATATTGGGACATTGACACAATTCTAATCTTTTTTGGCTCTATACACCAACACAATGGGTTTGAAATGAAACAAACAAGATGTGCTTCAACTGCCGACTTTCAGCTTTAATTTGAGGGTATTTACATCCAAATCAGGTGACCGGTGTAGGAATTACAACAGTTTGTATATGTGCCTCCCACTTTTTAAGGGACCAAAAGTAATGGGACAGATTAACAGTCATAAATCCTTTGCAGTCAATTAAAGCCTGAAGTCTGGAACGCATAGACATCACCAGACGCTGGGTTTCATCCCTGGTGATGCTCTGCCAGGCCTCTACTGCAACTGTCTTCAGCTCCTGCTTGTTCTTGGGGCATTTTCCCTTCAGTTTTGTCTTCATCAAGTGAAATGCATGCTCAATCGGATTCAGGTCAGGTGTTTGACTTGGCCATTGCATAACATTCCACTTCTTTCCCTTAAAAAACTATTTGGTTGCTTTTGCAGTATGCTTCAGGTCATTGTCCATCTGCACTGTGAAGCGCCGTCCAATGAGTTCTGAAGCATTTGGCTGAATATGAGCAGATAATATTGCCCGAAACACTTCAGAATTCAGGAGAGAGCGCAGGTAACTTTTTTTCTTTGATTTTTACTATATGTATTAGCTGATGTGTACTGTACTTGTTGCTGCCGCCCAGGAGTGGTGAGATTGAGCGCAGGACTTTTCTTTTTGTATTTGTATTAATTAAACTGTTAATAGCTCCCGACTGATTCCTCTCTTGCAACTGTCATTAGTCTAATACTATTTTTACCTTTTGTTTCACTTTACCCCACTCCCTCTAGCATGTAAGCTCATTGAGCAGGGCCCTCAACCCTCTGTTCCTGTGTGTCCAACTTGTCTGATTACAACTACATATTTGTTCGTCCACCCACTGTAAAACACTGCGGAATTTGTTGGCGCTATATAAATAATAACATAACAATAACAACACACAAATAGGGTTTACACATTGGGTGGACTTGGAGCATGACCTTTTCGGCCAGGACTTTCCGTCCTTGCATCTAACTCCCCTGACATACACATCCATTCGTTCCGCCAATGCCACCATCCATACCCAACATTATTGAAATATGGAAATAAATCAATGGAAATTCCCTCTCATAAGCAACTTATCCATATTTAGTTGATTTTTACAGAACCGACTCTCCCCATCCAGGCATGAATCCACGTGACTTTGTACATTTTGAAGACAGTGACCTAATCGAGTACTATAACTATTTCACAAACAGATAGATAACACTTTTTTAGAACCTACCACCACACCATACATCCCTCAAGACCTATGACAACTTCAGATATTTGCCAAACAGATGCTTATTTGATACCCTCATAACATACTAGATGGAACATCAAAATCCACGGCATTCGAAAGAGCATGCATAGATGCAGCATTCAACAAAAGCATAATATCTTCTAACTAATTACATGTTTTTTGTTTGTTTTTTTAATTCTTTATTCTTCTTGTGCATATGAGGACAACAAGCGTGTAGATCCACAACAGCGTCCACAAGCATTTTTCAAGACATTTCAAAAGTGTGGCAGTTTGATCGGCACATTTTTTGTATAATCATGAAAATAACAGGCTAATAAACATTGCTTATATAATATAACATGCTAGGGTAGTTAAGCATAGTAAAAGTTGGACGTAAGTTTAATAGTCTACTTTGTCTACTTGGTATGATTCAGACAGGCTTATACAAGTCGAGTACACGTTAAAGGTTAAACAGGCTTATACGTGTCTGTATAGTAATCCATTGAGTGAGCACTTGGCTGCCTAGGTATGAGTTATCTCGCTGGAGACGCAGTGCGTCAGTTTAGGAATGGATTTTGTAACAGGTTAGACACAACGATTTAGGCAGTGTGTGATAATGCATGGTTTTGCGCGGTTTATACAGCACATTGGGAATCCCTTGATGTGTTACGTGATGCATGCTGTGTGTGTGCTGATGAGCAGTGTAATAGTGCCTGTGGTGAGACATTGGTGGGAAGGTGAGATGTCAGGCATATTATGCACTATATAGAGGCATAGAATATGTGTCAAAAGGACCTAGGGGCATTTTAAAGCAGGCTGCATTTGTCTGACAGGCAGGCAGGCTATGATACATGGTCTGGCCTTCCAGGGTTAAAGGGTGGAGCGTCAAAGTAGTTTAACATGAGTTAAGCATATTGGCAGATATGACAAATAAACCTATGCTAGAGGCAATATGATATTGGTATTGCAGTCAAAATAAACAGATCTCGGACGGTGTAATGTAAAGCAACTTTTCTGAATTTGCCCTTGAATGTACGTAGGACACCCTATGGTGTGGTTACCGCTAGTGCCATTTACGGGCTGGGAGCATCTCTGTAGGCTGCTTATCTGATGCCCTGCAATGGGAGACTGCAGAGATATGGGTGCCAGAGTCTATTTAGCAGTACGTGGGGGGCCCACCAGGCCCTCGTTCTCTGTGTCAGGTCCGCAGTTCCGTAGTATCGGGGGTCAGCTAGTGGGTCACGGGCTATTACCGCTCCAGGTGGTGTCTGCCGGTTTTTCTTTGGCGTTGCCTATTTCCAGCCTGAGGGAGCCCTGCGCCTTTCGTTGCCGCCTGGTTCGACCCAAGTGGTAGCTGGATACGGGGGGCTTTTGCGGCTGTGACCTCGTGCAGGCTCCTCTGGGTTGCTTTCGTGTTGTCGCTTTACGTCTGAGTGGGGAGCGCTGCTGGGGCCGCTGCCATATAGGAATTTTTCCCGCTGTCGGTGTTATAAGCTTGGGAGGTGGTCTCCGCGGTAAGCAGTAGGTGTTCACCGGTGGGAAGGCAGGACCGCTCATCCTCTGCTGTGGTGGTGCAGGTGGACAGAGTGTATGTTCTAGCCGCTGCCATAACTTTTGGAAGTGCCTGTCCAGCCATGTGAGTATGTCCCTGGAGTATGGGAGCCATGCTTCCTCTGCCATGTTGGAATGGCCGCGGTTCTGCAGGCCTGTGCTTGCAGTTTGTCCCCTTGGTCGTGCGTGAGCCAGCTCTCCAGGTGGGGCCCAGTGTATAGTGTCTGACCAGGCAGGCTTGTGTGCTTTTCGTGGGGCTGAAAGTCAAGTGTCCGCCATATTGGAGGCCCCCACACCTATCTTGCTTGGTGAGGTCGCGGGCATAGTCGGAGAGTGCCGGGCGCGAGATCCTCCATCGGGCGTGGACCCATAGGGGGGGAGGGAGTGTGTGGCTGTGTGCGGCTGGCGGGAAAGCGGCCGCCTTTCTCTGCCGCCTCTTGCAGTAGGCCCCATGCTGCTGTTGCGGTGCCCCGTTACCCCGGGTGGCAAGTTCGGTATCGCTGGGTTTGGGTTGATCTTCCCTGTCCAGTGGTCCTATCTGCCGGAGGTCAGAGGCACTTCAGCCCGATTTAGTTGCCTGCTTGCTGGTCGGCTCCGCCCCCCAATGACATGTTTTTACTAACTGCTAATCTATAATGTAATTATTGTGTTTGGTGAAGTAGTAATTTGTTCTACCAATGATTTGATTCAGGGGCAGAGCTATGTTTTTTATGTTTTTTGACAGGACAGGACAGGACAGATCAATCATCTGATGTAAGTTCAACTGAGCATAAATTGACTTGCTAAAGACAAGACTTAAAGCAAAAAAATATCCAACCGGTAACCTAATTTATAGACTGGCAGTCCTTAAATGGACACTACGAGCACCAATACAAATATAACACATTTTGCCTCGTTATGCTGTATTTTTGCAGACTCAAATCAGAATGCTGCAACATAAGTCTGCCTCCTTAGCCACATCCCATCAGTCCAGAAAAAAAAAGACTTCCTTATCAAATGTCTACAGTTCTCAAAGTGAAACTCCAACATATAAAACACTTCTATTCATTGAATCTTCGGGTTTATCCTTGCTCTAATGTTACCGGAGGAATAACAGGAGCAAACCGCAGAAGCCACACATAGAGATATGGACACAGGTCTTCAGGAAGTAAGAGGCCTTTATTCAAGTACCGATCGGGTCTCAGATGCACTCCTGTTCCAAAAATATCTGAGAGGCAAATACATTGTGCACAGGACTTTTGTTAACAGCATATCCCCACCCATAAAGTATAACCCCTCCTATATTCCTCAGACCAATCAGCACACAGGATGTTCAGGATCACCTTATATGGGCAGACCACATGGCTTGTTGAAGACAAAGGAATTTACTATCCACTTCCACACATGCTCAGTATACTGATGACTCATCCAACTGTTTGTAACCAGATACTAATTAGCATATGCCATGTGGAGATTTCGACCTACTAAATTTTACCATGCTGGAATCCCATCACACTAAGAGTGCAGTCATCTTTACTTCTCTTTGGTCATAACCAAAGCTTATATGAACAAAAACTGTGTTGGTAATTGAAAGCTAGTGTGCATTTATGAATCCCAAAATAAGCAGGCAAAGGCACCTCAAAAGAATGCGATTTGAGGTAGTTTCATCTTCAGGTTGTGCATGGGCTTAGCAGTTATGGAAAGTGGTGCTTCTAACCAAAGAGGATAAACGACGGCCTTCTCCACAGAATAAAAGAGAAATATAAAAAATATACAAACCCTCCCACCACAGAATAACACAGAGGCTATTATTCACAATCTTTTATTTTTGGTAATAAATGAGTTTTCCGTTAATACAACAAGATTACTGGAAAATGCCATGGTAATGTAATTTGATTTAGTATGGAACAAGAATAGAACAGTAAAGGCTGTTTAATTTAAATATCCAGTTACACCAAGTAGTTAATAGTATTTTGTCATAACTTTCTGTGACACATTGACTTTAGTAAAGTAATCCAAAAATCATTAAGAAAAAAACATATGCAGGTGATACTCGAAAAATTAGAATATCGTGCAAAAGTTCATTTATTTCAGTAATGCAACGTAAAATGGGAAACTAATATATGAGATAGACGCATGCAAAGCAAGATAGTTTAAGCCGTGTTTTGTCATAAGTGCGATGATTACGGCTTACAGCTCATGAAAACCCCAAATCCACAATCTCAGTAAATTAGAATATTACATGCAATCAATAAAACAAGGAGTGTACATAGAATAATATCGGACCTCTGAAAAGTATAAGCATGCATATGGAATCAGTACTTTGTTTGGGCCCCTTTTGCAGCAATTACTGCCTCACTGCGGCGTGGCATGGAAGCCATCAGCCCAGGGCCGGTGCTACCTGTAAGGTGACCTAGGCCGACGCCTAGGGCGCAACTTAGTAGGGGGCGTCGGATCCCTGTGCCCGGAGTCCCGGTGCGGCTCCTGATGCTGCATTGCCTGAGCGCTTTAGCAGGCCTCAGGCGGCGCAGCATTGCTGTATGGAGGGCGGCCGGATTTGAGTGCCAAGCGCTCCCTCCTGCCGGTCTCTCAATGTAGCGTGGCGCGGAACGCGGGACAGGAACCTCTGTTTCCTGTACCCGTGCAACGGTGGACTGACAGGAAGTGCTCACTAGTCGAGGTAAGGACCACTAGGGGAGGGGGGTTAAGGACCACGAGGGGAGGGGCAGATAAGGACCACAAGGGGAGGGGGTAAGGACCACTAGGGGAGGGGTGGTGTAAGGACCACGAGGGGAAGGGGGTAAGGACCACGAGGGGAGGGGGGGGTAAGGACCACTAGGGAGGGGGGTAAGGACCACTAGGGGAGGGAGGGGTGTAAGGACCACCAGGGGAAGGGGGGTGTAAGGACCACTAGGGAAGGAGGGGGTAAGGACCACGAGGTCAGGGGGGTGTAAGGGCCACGAGGGGAGGAGAGGGAAGTAAGGACCACTGGGGGAGGAGGGGGGAGTAAGGACCACTGGGGGAGGAGGGGGGAGTAAGGACCACTGGGGGAGGAAGGGGGGGAGTAAGGACCACTGGGGGAGGGGAGGGGGGAGTAAGAACCCCTGGGTGAGGAGGGGGGGAGTAAGGACCACTGGGGAGGGTGGGGGGGAGTAAGGACCACTGGGGGAGGGTGGGTGGGAAGTAAGGACCACTGGGGAAGGAACACAGGGGAACGGGGGGTGGGGAGTAAGGACCACTGAGGGAGAGGAGGTAAGAACCACTGAGGGAGGAGGGGGAGGTCCACTAAGGGGTTTGGGAGAGGGAGGACCACTAAGGAGAGGGGAGGAGGGTAAGGACCACTAAGGGGGGGAGAGGATAATGACCACTAAGGGGGTGGGGGGAGGAGGGGAAGATCTACTAAGGGGTTTGGGAGAAGGAGGATCACTAAGGGGAGGGATGGAGAACCACTAAGGGGGAGAGGGGGGAGTGAGAAGACCACCAAGGGGGGACTGCAGAGGGACAGGGGGCGAAGGGAGAGCACTAAGGGACAGAAGGGGAGAACACAGAGGGACAAGAGGGAAGGGGAAATCAATAATTGACAGGAGGGGAGAGCACTATGAAACTTAAAAAAATATATAGAGCTGCTCCCCTCTGAGTCCCTATCCTACCCCACAAACCCTCTCTTTTACACTACACACATACACAATGCACCCCCCCCACACACACACACACAGAAACATACAATGCATTCCTACTCACACACAGACACACCCGAAACACACAGTGCATCCCTTATGTTCACACAAACACTCATTCTCTTACACACAGAAACAAAATGCATCTCTTACGCAATCAATGCACCCCTTACAGACACACACTGCATTCAATTACATACACAGAAAAACACCGTGCAGCCCTTACACACACACACACACACACAGAAACATACAATGCATTCCTTACACGCAAACACACACTGCATCCCCTATAAACACACAACATCCCTTACACAAATTGGTATCCCTATACACTACATACTATAAGAACACACATACATTGCATCCTCTACAATAACACATAAATCATCCCCTACACACATACACTCCACTTACTGTGAGACAACTCATGGGTCGGCCATGTAGGTGGATTTATGGGTGGGCATTGTAGGCATACTCACGGTCAAGCCCTGGGGGCCCAGACCTTGAGCTGTGTAAGGGACCCTAAAAAATAGAGCTGCTTCCTGTTCGTTAATTGTTGTGAGTACTGATGAGCCTTGTTCGGCGAAACGCGCGTCGGGGCTCCTGATACTGGATCCAGTAGATTTACTCCTGGGCTATCGTGTCCATAAATCTATATTTATCTTGGTTATTTTGCCATACCTTGGATCCTGAATATTTGACTGACGACCAAATCAGATGTATTTTCTATATATCCCTTTATCAGTTCGGCTATTAGTATAGGTAGCTAGCTTGCTCCTATTCTAGACAGGTGCCCACGAAGGCACAGTTTAGGAGATACTTGTCATTACATCGACAGGTGCCCACGTAGGAACAGTACTATTTATTTTGTTAACCTACCTCCTCCGATCTCAGTTAGGTGCCCACGAAGGCACAGTTGAGGAGTACCAGGGTACAGTATAATTCCTTACACGCAAACACACACTGCATCCCCTATAAACACACAACATCCCTTACACAAATTGGTATCCCTATACACTACATACTATAAGAACACACATACATTGCATCCTCTACAATAACACATAAATCATCCCCTACACACATACACTCCACTTACTGTGAGACAACTCATGGGTCGGCCATGTAGGTGGATTTATGGGTGGGCATTGTAGGCATACTCACGGTCAAGCCCTGGGGGCCCAGACCTTGAGCTGTGTAAGGGACCCTAAAAAATAGAGCTGCTTCCTGTTCGTTAATTGTTGTGAGTACTGATGAGCCTTGTTCGGCGAAACGCGCGTCGGGGCTCCTGATACTGGATCCAGTAGATTTACTCCTGGGCTATCGTGTCCATAAATCTATATTTATCTTGGTTATTTTGCCATACCTTGGATCCTGAATATTTGACTGACGACCAAATCAGATGTATTTTCTATATATCCCTTTATCAGTTCGGCTATTAGTATAGGTAGCTAGCTTGCTCCTATTCTAGACAGGTGCCCACGAAGGCACAGTTTAGGAGATACTTGTCATTACATCGACAGGTGCCCACGTAGGAACAGTACTATTTATTTTGTTAACCTACCTCCTCCGATCTCAGTTAGGTGCCCACGAAGGCACAGTTGAGGAGTACCAGGGTACAGTATAATTGAGTTGACAATTAACTTACGACCATATCAGATGAATTTCTAACAAATCCTCTTAATAGCTGAGCTATCAGCACAGTTAGCCAGCTTTCTCTTTTTTTTCTCTAGACAGGTGCCCACGAAGGCACAGTTTAGGAGATTTTTGCGATTATACTGACAGGTGCCCACGAAGGCACAGTACAATTTATTTGTTAGCCTACCTCCGTTGATTCTACTTAGGTGCCCACGAAGGCACAGTTTAGGAGTATTGGAGTCATATCTCTCCCTTCCTAATTACAGCCGATTTAAGCTTTTGACGCTGATTAGGGTTGATTGCCGTTATTTCATGTTGGGCAGCAATGCACTAGTCGGATGCACATTTGTAACATATATTCTGTAAATCTCCGTGTGACTATCCCACGTACTACCAGTTATGCACTTTGAAGTATGGGCTTGATGCTGAGTATATCAGCTTAACACTTTGGACAACATTGTAATTTTACCGTGTGACCGTGCTTACACAGTTAACTTGCCGTTGATCCGACTACTGTTATACATTGTAGCTGTGTAGTTACCTCGCTACAATCATTATATTACTTTGTACGTTGATAATCTTTTGACCTTTTTTATACAGCCTATATCGCTGTGATTTGGCCATTCAGGATACATTACAATTGTTTCATTTCTATTGTGCAATCCTACTAGTATCATTGAACGTTAAGGTGTTGGGGATCGATTTATTTCCCCCCTCCCCTCCTTTTGTGAGGCTCTCTGCCCCCTCTTGATTTAGGTCATCCTTTGTCATTGTCCCTTTCACTCCCCTCCCGTCTGTCTGTACTCCTCACCTTGGAGTTGTTGTAAGTCACGATTTGTGCCCCAGTTAATTATTTTTTTACTGGGACATCTAAGTGACTTAGTGTTGATTTGTTATTTTTATTACATTAATAAAGTATATTACTGATCCCTTTTAGTATTACATTGGGACAGATCTCTCTTTCTTTAGTTTTCTTGTGACTTTACCCAGGGTTAACCCCTTCTCTGTCCCTTCCCTATTGTTTGTTATTTACTTGGCTAATCTTCTATGTTACTGTTAAAAACAGTCTCCAGAGAGCCTCTTCTACACCAGACCTGTGGAGCCAGACTGAGCCCATCATCAGCCTCTTGTCCTCATCTGGTGGTAAGTAGGCAATCCAATATATTATTAGTGGCACTAATCTCTAATTTACCTCACATTAAATGGATACTATAGTCACCAGAAGCACTACAGCATAATGTAGTGGTTCTGGTGTCTATAGCCTGTGCCTGTAGGCTTTTTAATGTAAACACACTGTCTTTTCAGATAAAAGACACTTTGTGAAGACTGGCATTGGCGGAGGTTAGAGGCACTTCAAACCGATTTAGTTGCCGTTTTTGTGCCCGGTGAGCAGGAGCTCTTGCAGAGCACGTCTTCCCTGCTTGCTGGTTCGGCTCCGCCCCCCCAATGACATGTTTTTACTAACTGCTAATCTAGTTTGCTGGCCAATTCGCTGGCCAATCAAGCACAGTAATCCCACGGTCATTGAACCAGGCTTTGGTGCTTTTGGCAGTGTGGGGAGGTGCCAAGTCCTGCTGGAAAATTAAATCAGCATCCCCATAAAGCTCGGCTGTGGAATGAAGCATGAAGTGCTCCAAAATTTCCTGGTAGACGGCTGCGTTGACCCTGGACTTAATGAAGCACAGTGGACCAACATCAGCAGATGACATGGCTCCCCAAATCAACACAGACTCTGGAAACTTCACACTGGACTTCAAGCATCTTGCAGTGTGTGCCTCTCCATTCTTCCTCCAGACTCTGGATCCTTGGTTTCCAAATGAGATGCAAACGTTGCTCTCATCAGAAAAGAGGACTTTGCACCACTGAGCAACAGACCAGGTCTGTTTTTCTTTCGCCCAGGTAAGACGCTTCTGATGTTGTTTGTTGTTGAGGAGTGGCTTGACAAGAGGAATACGACATCTGAAGCCCATGTCCAGGATCTGTCTGTGTGTGGTGGCTCTTGATGCACTGACTCCAGCCTCAGTCCACTCCTTGTGAAAGTCCCCAACACTTTTGAATGGCCTTTTCCTGACAATCCTCTCCAGGCTGGGGTCATCCCTGCTGCTTGTGCACCTTTTTCTATTAATGTGCTTTGATACAGCACTTTGGGAACTTCCTTTGCAATTACTCCTTATGGAGGGTGTCAATGATGGTTTTCTGCACAACTGTAAGGTCAGCAGTCTTCCCCATGATAGTGATTCCTACTGAAGCAGACTGAGAGACCATTTAAAGGCTCAGAAACCCTTTGCAAGTGTTATGGCTTACTTAGCTGATTAGAGTGGGACACTGTGAGCCTAGAATATTGCACCTTTTCACAATATTCTAATTTACTGAGATTGTGGATTTGGGGTTTTAATGAGCTGTCAGCCATAATCATCGCACTTATGATAAATCACTGCTTGAACTATCTTGCTTTGCATGTACTGCGTCTATCTCATATATCAGTTTCCCCTTTTATGTTGCATTACTGAAATAAATTAACTTTTGCACGATATTCAAATTTTTGGAGTATCACCTGTAGACAACATTGGATAGTAAAGACAATATTTCTCATGTTGAGTAGAATTTTGGTAAAATGTTGCAATTGGAAGAGCTTCTGTCATTTATTATTATTATTTATAAAGCATCAACAAAATCTGCAGCACTGTACATTTTTGTTGATTTGGGGAGCCATGTCATCTAAGGATTTCCTGCCTTCCCCCCCCTGCAATGCCCCTCACACACTGCCCCCCACACTGCCATCCACCAACCCTGACCACCACATACACTGCCCCCCACACTAACAGCCACACTGACCACCACATACACTGCCCCCCTCACTGACCACCACATACCCTTCCCCCACACTCTCTGCCACCCACACTGCCCTGTCCCCCACACTGCCATCCACAAACCCAGACCACCACATATACTGCCTCCTATACTGACGACCACACTGACCACCACATACCCTTCCCCCACACTCCCTGTACACTGACCACCACATACACTGCCCCCACATATCCTGCCTCCCACACTGCCCCATGTACCCTGCCCCCACACTGACCACCACATACACTGACACCACATACCCTGCCCCCCACACTCCCCCACCACATACCTTTCCCCCACACTCCCCCCACACTGACCACCACATACACTGCCCCCACATATCCTGCCTCCCACACTGCCCCATGTACCCTGCCCCCACACTGACCACCACATACACTGACACCACATACCCTGCCCCCCACACTGACCACCACATACCTTTCCTCCACACTCCCCCCACACTGACCACTGCATACACTGCCCCAACATACTTCGCTTCCCACACTACCCCTACATACCCTGCCTCACACACTGCCCCCACATACTCTGACCCCCACACTGACCACAACACACACTGCCCCCACACTAACCACCACATACACTGCCCCCCACACTGACCACCACATACCCTGACCCCCACACTGACAACCACATACACTGCCCCCACACTAACTCACCTACAGGAATACCTGTGAATACATGTTGAGAATGACAGCTTAATGCCAATAATATATCATTTTCTGCTTGTGTTTTCTGACATTCTAGAAAGTAGCCAATAGCCTTCTTGCCTATCTTATGAGAATTTGATGAATAAAGAAAACCATCATGAAGAGATACCTAAAGACAGTTAGATTCGCATGTGAAAATAGGAATCCACGTGCAAATGAAAGTTCCCCACCTAATGATCCTGCTTCAGCAAAATAAGCTGCCCTTGAGGATCTGTAATAGGTTTATGATCAGTATCTCAGGGAAATATAAAACAAGTTGGGACTCTTTGGAGTTTTCCTTATAGGATTTAGGGTAACTAACTGTTAAATATATATGAGTTGCATTAACAACGAAACAGCTGTCCATGACTGGTTTACTGGCTTTGCATCTTTTCCCAAGTTGTGTTTTAAGCTGTTGGTCACAGCAAACACAGACTAAAAGGAATCCATGTTTAAAATGGAATCAGGCAAAAATGTGATTCTTTGTTAAGGTCATTTGCATATGCCCACCCAGAATCATTTGCGGTAGTAACATTACTGCAGATTTGTGATTTCTGTGGGAAAAGCAAGTCTTATGGCTTGACTGGTGTGCAGATTTTTGTTTAACATTGTATAAACTCAATGAGACAAACATATGCTTTGAAGTACCTTTTACCATGTATTATATGTTTTGGAATGTAATAACTCATAAAACTCTAAAAATATAATTGGCCACTACATTTCATAGATTTAAAACATATGTTATAACTAGAAAAGTAACAGAAAAGTACATGCATTGGTTTATAACTAATGGGGATTACATTAATGTGTTTTCTTTTTTTGTTTTTTTACTCCACAATTAAATAGCGATATAACAGATATAAAACAAGTTTATTTTTACAAAGGTGTTAGGTAATACTATCAACAGTGCTCTCAAAATATTTAGTTTTTTCTTCATCTGTACTTTTAATCCTGCAAGATGAACTGTTTGTTTTATCTCTTGTTGAGTTTTCTTTCACATCTTGTATTTCTGCATCATCATATTTGAACGCTCTTTGAAGGGCATCATGAATAGAGTGATGAGATTTTTCTCTCCATTGTCTTCCCACAATGAAGTACATATATGGATTGATAGTACTATTCAGTGATGTGCTAAACACACTGGCATAGTAAAGACTAACATACTGAGCATCCAATCTCAAAAGTTGAAAGTACATTAAAAACCATATGAAGCTAAATGGAACGACTGACAGAATAAAAATAATTACAGCAATAATGATAATAATGTAGAGCTTTGGGGGGTATTGCCGCCGGAAGATCCTCCCTACTCTTATAAGTAGTGCGAAGCTACAAAGAACCATTAATGGTAAGCAGATACCAACACCTATAGTAAATGTCATTAGCTCAACTCCCGTACATAAGTTTGTCTGAGCTGCAAAATCTTCTGGTGGACATGAAAGATTTTTAATGAGACTCTCTGAGCAGCCAACAAACCAAAGGACAAGACACATATTGGAAGATAAATTCTTTGGTCGGTTACAATGATACCACATCGGAAACATCACTGAGAGGCACCGTTCCATGCTAATGGCTGTGAGGAAGAACATTCCTGAATACTGAGCGATATCATAAAATATTTCTAAAAATGTATAGAAAGGTTTTTTTCCGGGAAAATATGCGTTTTCACCAATTAGTGTGTTTATATATATCATCATTATTAGAGCAGTAAATAATAGAAAGATGAAGTCAGCTACTGCCAGGTTGATAATATAAACAGTATATTTGTTTCTCTTTATCCTGAAGGCAAGAAACCAGATCACAATAACATTCCCCACTATTCCAAACAAGCAGAGAGCAATGGCAACTGCAGATGCTACAGTATAATGTATAAGTGCATCCGGATTATAACCACCATTGTCATTCGTGGTATTATTCAGGTCAGTCATGTTTGTGTCATTGAAATCCATGTTGCGTAAGTGAATTCTTAGCCTATAATAAAAATGCAACATAAAATACAAAAATACTCAAGACAAAGGTGTAATAACTAAATTAACTGGTTTCACTGTGTGCTATACAATGTGGTATTTGTTTTTACTGTGGAAGTGATATGAATAAGCACATTAGTCTATAGTCAACATTTTATTCGCCTATATATGATATTTTAATGGCAGCATTTGAAATAGCTGCTGTCTGGGACTGTAACTCTCACTAATCTCAGGCAGCATTGGTGACATGTATGCCCCTAACAGTAAAACCTTAATTTAACCCTTACAGTACTCTAACATACTACACTACACATTAACGCCTAGATAGATAGATAGGCACGTAGACAGATGAACAGACAGATATAGAGAGACAGATAGATAGGCACGTAGACAGATGAACAGACAGATATAGAGAGACAGATGGATATATAAATAGATATAAAGATGTAGATACGTTTGTAACACTTGTAATATCCACATTATTAATAATTTCATTAATTTGAGGGACCATGCCATGATAGGCAGGACTGAATTTACAATTTTTACTGATCCAAAGCCAGTCTCCTTATTATACCCCTCCATGGCCCTATAGATACATCTAATGAGTTGAATGTGGGAGCACTCGTAGCTCTTTATAATCAAAAACTGCTTTAATTCAATTATTCAAGATCAACACCTGGGCCTTTCTCAATTAAAATTAGTGCTTTTGCCTCTGAATCTATGCAAAGTATTGCAAAGCATCCACATTTCCAAATTGTGATACAAATTGCATATGTCTTATAACAAGTTATAATATATATATAGTAACTTTTCTTTATTATATATATATATATACTGAATGTATCCAGTACCAGAAGAGGAACAGCTACCAGAGGCGAGATAGCCACATAATGTAATTAGGTTCCACACAAGCATGATGGCGTTATTACATCACTGAGAGGGAAAGAAGTTAAATAAACCTGGTAGTTGACACATTTCCCCAGGTTGTAATGTTAGAGCTTGTATATTTTTACTTATTTACAGGGCATGAATCTAACAAATACACAAAACTGAACAATGATAATAGCTATTGCAATATTAGTTAAAGAGATTGTGTAGAAACAAAGTGCAAAATACAATTAAACACACATGGAATTGCATGAATTGAAAGAATAGAAAAGCATAAAAAACTGAGTAATTATATATATTACACACGTTTGTGTGTAAATTTTAGGGCACATTAAGTTACATGAGAGAATAGGAAGAAAAATAAACAAATCAACAAAAATACATATTAGAGAAAAAAAATAGCATTAGGGATGCTCACCTGTCAGGGCTATATATCTGCTAGGCGAGGTGTGTTTACCAAGACTATATTGCTGGAATGATCTAAACTTTGAGTCAAGTCACTATATTATAGTCTGTGATCCAAAGGCTTTAATAATGAACTAGTATTCAATGGGTGGAGTAGAGTGCTATATAGGTTATACAAGAAGAAGAAATGGGTGTGTACTGCATACAGACACAGATACCAAATACATTGTCTTACTGTCAAATTTTTAAAGTATTGTGACACCAGTAAAATCCCGAGAGTTCAAACATTTACTAATAATAGGTTTCATTGCCTACAACAAGTGGGATGACGTACTAAATGGAAAATTCATATACAGTTGCAAGAAAAAGTATGTGAACCCTTTGGAATGATATGGATTTCTGTACAAATTGGTCATAAAATGTGATCTGATCATCATCTAAATCACAACAATAGACAATCACAGTCTGCTTAAACTAAGAACACACAAAGAATGAAATGTTGCCATGTTTTTTATTGAACACACCATGTAAACATTCGCGGTGCAGGTGGAAAAAGTATGTGAACCCCTAGACTAATGACATCTCCAAGAGCTAATTGGAGTGAGATGTCAGCCAACTGGAGTCCAATCAATGAGATGAGATTGGAGGTGTTGGTTACAGCTGCCCTGCCCTATAAAAACACACACCAGTTCTGGGTTTGCTTTTCACAAGAAGCATTGCCTGATGTGAATGATGCCTCGCACAAAAGAGCTCTCAGAAGACCTACGATTAAGAATTGTTGACTTGCATAAAGCTGGAAACGGTTATAAAAAGCCCTGCTGTTCATCAGTCCGCGGTGAGACAAATTGTCTATAAATGGAGATGGTTCTGCACTGCTGCTACTCTCCCTTGGAGTGGCCATCCTGTAAAAAATGACTGCAAGAGCACAGCGCAGACTGCTCAATGAGGTGAAGAAGAATCCTAGAGTGTCAGCTAAAGACTTACAAAAGTCACTGGCAAATGCTGACATCCCTGTTAGCGAATCTACAATACGTAAAACACTAAACAAGAATGGATTTCATGGGAGGATACCACAGAGGAAGCCACTGCTGTCCAAACAAAACATTGCTGCACGTTTACAGTTTGCACAAGAGCACCTGGATGTTTCACAGCAGTACTGGCAAAATATTCTGTGGACAGATGAAACCAAAGTTGAGTTGTTTGGAAGAAATACACAACACTATGTGATGCGAAAAAGAGGCACAGCACACCAACATCAAAAGCTCATCCCAACTGTGAAGTATGGTAGTGGGGCATCATGGTTTGGGGCTGCTTTGCTGCGTCAGGGCCTGGACGGATTGCTATCATCGAAGGAAAAATGAATTCCCAAGTTTATCAAGACATTTTTCAGGAGAACTTAAGGCCATCTGTCTACCAGCTGAAGCTCAACAGAAGATGGGTGTTGCAACAGGACAATGACCCAAAGCATAGAAGTAAACAACAACAGAATGACTTAAACAGAAGAAAATACGCCTTCTGAAGTGGCCCAGTCAGAGTCCTGACCTCAACCCGATTGAGATGCTGTGGCATGACCTCAAGAAAGCGATTCACACCAGACATCCCAAGAATATTGCTGAACTGAAATAGTTCTGTAAAGAGGAATGGTCAAGAATTACTCCTGACCGTTGTGCACGTCTGATCTGCAACTACAGGAAACATTTGGTTGAAGTTATTGCTGCCAAAGGAGGTTCAACCAGTTATTAAATCCAAGGGTTCACATACTTTTTCCACCTGCACTGTGAATGTTTACATGGTGTGTTCAATAAAAACATGGCAACATTTCATTCTTTGTGTGTTATTAGTTTAAGCAGACTGTGATTGTCTATTGTTGTGACTTAGATGATGATCAGATCATATTTTATGACCAATTTGTGCAGAAATCCATATCATTCCAAAGGGTTCACACACTTTTTCTTGCAACTATATAGTACTATATTACACAGCAATTCATCATACGTGGTAGTGTGGGTAAGAGATTGCTACAAAGTTGATATTCCACAGAGTGCATACAGTGTATTTGTGTGGCAATTCCAGGGCTAGAATACCTTCTAAATTTCCACTGAGACTGGTTGTTCCTATTGAGACTGGACTGGGCACCCTTATCCATTTACTTGTATAGTGTATGAATTTCTTATGTCATGCATTCCTATTTGTTATTTTGTATTTTAGTATACATCATTTATTGTTTTCTTCAAATAGGGACCATTTTGTGGTCTGAATTAATTCCCTGTTTGGAATATTAGTTATGTATATATATATAACTTATGCATAGTTTCTATTTTTGTAATGGGTGCTTTTTTATTGATAGTTTTTTTAAGTTTTAATTTATTTTTTATATTCCTAACTATCAGCTCTTGTTTTGTTTTTTTAATGAAGTTACTGTTGTCCATCACCTGCATATCTCAAGCTGGACCTTGGAAATACTTCCCTGGGCATAGAAGCTTGAGAATTCATTTTTACACAACCATCCAAGAGTTCCCAGCTTAACATGTAAATGAGCACAGAGAGGCACTGTGTTTTATAATACACTCTACATGGAGGACCATAATACATGCTTTGGTTTACAAAAAGCTGTGTTTAATTATTTCTGTATTTGTCATTTAGTATCATTTACATAGAACACCAAAAGAATTAAGAAATTCTTAATTCTAAAACAAGAGAAAAACTCCTTATTAGGGAGATGTAGTTTGGTTTGAATAACATGAAAGGATAATATTAAATCGTGCTGTATCATATCATTAATGGACAATTGGGACCTTGTCCAATTTTGTAGTGATATATCCTGCATGTTGTCCTTCAGAACATCTAAATGACAAATATCAATTACTTTATTTGAAACTTTTAAGCATTTGTTTTCACAGAGAAAAAGCTGTGTTTAAAACAACATCCATTTGGTAAGGGTACCTGCCATATGGCAGAGTGAAGTCTGAGTGAAGTCTGAGTGAAGTCTGAAACACAATGTCTGTCTGTGCAACTAGGGATGAGGTGAGAGTAAGGGTGGTGATGTCAAGAGGACCCAAGAGGAGGACAGGTAAGTAACCATCCACATACAAAAACAATCCTCAGTATAAGATAGTGCAAAGTGCTAGATTACCCAAGCAAAAGTTATAACAACACCAGATAACCCTAACATATTAGTAAAAACAATGAAAATGACTTTTCTTGCTAAGTGGACAAGAAGTCAAAGATGAAAATCCAAAAGCATTCCTGCTTTAGCAATTCCCTAGCCCTGTGAACAACTCAGGTGATTCAGGCACCCTGTCAATTGTCATAAACCTTAAAGGGACACCAGAACCATTACAGCTTAATGTGCCTAAGCATTTTTTCCAGCACTACATGTTTGTATTCATAATACTATAGTGTCCCTTTAAGGCAGGCAGAAAATGTCTAGCAATTGGTTTATTCAAGTGGCCATCCCTGTATGCTGTACAGATAGAGGATCAATGTTCTATAATCCTTTTCTCTCAACTCATTGTAAGTTTTGGTCACATATAATAGTCCACACAAGCATTGCAGTGTATACAATCAAAAAAGTCACTGTACAAGATGCATGATGGAATTATAATTTAAATATAAAATATAACTGTATGATGGAATTTTGAGATAAAAGACAGATAGACAGACAGAGAAATCAACAGTGGGATAGAGAATATATACTGGCGCTAAAATTAAAAAAAATCCGATCCAATATGGAGCAATTTCCAACAAAGCAGCTATAACACCTAGATGTAATCTTTCTTATTTACACCAACTAACATATAACCCAACAAAACATAAATGAAGGTGTAGCGTTACATACATATATAGGAGTTGAACCAGAGAATATTCGTATAGGTGACAATTCCACAAAGAATCCCAGAGTGCACCTATAATTAAAAAATCTCTGATAGTGTGATAATGTATATAAAGGTGGATAGGGATTGGAGAGGAGGTAATTTTAATCAAAAACTTACGTAGTAAAGAAGAAATGAAATGGATTTTTGAACTGAACACTCTGATCCCTCATGGTTTAAACTCTGATTTTGAAATGTGCCATTTTTTAGAATAATTTTTAACTATTTTAGTAAATTAGTTTTTTTATATTTGAAGATTTGTTTTTTCCTCATTTTTATTTTTTCTAGGTCTTAACTATATATATTTTGGAATGGTTCATTAGCCTTATACTTGTTACCTTTTCTCCATAAATAATTTATTTTGGTCCTTTTTCCGTATTATCTTGTAAATGAAGTGTATAAAATTGAAGGGGATCCCTAGAGTCTTGTATTAATACATGTGGAGCCACTATGCACTTTATTTCTTTTCATTTTTAGACCCACATATTTAATGATTTCATTTGTGCTCACATTAGGTGAATGTAAAATGTATAAAATTTATATATATGCAATTGAATCACAAAGGGTTAAGGAAATCTTAGATTAGAATATTCAGTATAAAGAAGCATTTAGGTGAAAAGCCCCTTAGACGCAATGTGTAGAGTAGTGACCAATAAGTGAACACATAAGGTGGCGTTTAGTTTATTTTATTTCCCTCACTATTATTGTCTTTTACTGATACTGTTTCCCTTCTCCGTTTTGGTCCCGTTCGAATTTGATCCATGAGTATATAAAACTCGAGATATAAAACTATACGAGAATAGTGATATCTCATTGGACAATTAGGACACGTGGGACTGTATAGTATTACGTCATATGCGGAAGTATACACATGAGAAGGAGGCTTGGAACACAATTTACGATCAGCTGTTAACATTGAAGAATCGGCGAAAGAACAGGTGAAAATTAAAGCAGCACGAGGAAGAGATATAAAAGCAGGACTCCAGGCAGGTGGAGGATCATATTGGACCCAGCTGAGGAAGCCGTTGGAACTACGGTGAAACGCGTTCTGGGGAAGCTCCAGTGATGACCATATGCCCTATAGAGATTTTTTAAGTACCAATTTTATTTGGAATTTGTTTTTTACTATTTATTCAGTAGAAGATTTTGCTTTTACGTTAATAAAGTGTAACTTTTAATTCATTTGGGCTGTTGGTTCCTGCATATGGGCGTGTAGTCCTTAACTACACTTAGTGCTGTGACAGAGCCGAACGGAGAGGCTCTACGTTTGTGAGTATACATCAATTCGAGTGTGCACAATCATTTGTGATCTGAAATACTGCACCATATATATATTTTATTCAAGGTTTAGAAGATACGTCACAAGACTGCATAATCCAAAGAAGGGGCAGGTCGCCTCTACGGACCTACTAGCGTTTATCCCTGAGCTTAGGTGTTAAGCTCAGGAGAATGTGAGTGTATTGACTATTAGCAATATAAAATCACAAAAGTATATACATTATCACACTATTAGAGATTTTTTAATTATAGGTGCACTCTGGGATTCTTTGTGGAATTGTCACCTATACGAATATTCTCTGGTTCAACTCCTATATATGTATGTAGCGCTACACCTTCATTTATGTTTTGTTGAGACAGAGAAACCAATTGAGACCAGGAGACTTAAAGTCTCCAGAATACCAATATGGTATTTTCCTTTATTACATATACACATACTAAAGGACCACTATAGTGCCAGGAAAACAAACTTGTTTTCCTGGCACTATAGGGTCATTAGGTGTCCCCCGCCCCTACCCCCCACCCTCAGGGCCCCCCTCTTGCTGGGCTGAAGGGGTAAAAACCTCTTCAGCCACTTACCTTTCTCCAGCACTGGGCTCCCTCTGTGCTGGAGAACTCTCCACCCCCTGCCGACGTCAGATCCGAATGCGCATGCGCGGCAATAGCCTCGCGCACATTCAAACCGCCCATAGGAAAGCATTACTCAATGCTTTTCTATGGACGTCCAGCGTCTTCTCACTGTGATTTTCACAGTGAGAAATCGCAGAAGTGCCTCTAGTGAGACAGCCACTAGAGGCTGAATTAACCCTCAGTGAAACATAGCAGTTTCTTTGATACTGCTATGTTTTCAGCTCCTGGCACTTCATTGAGCTCAAGTGGTCTGGGTGCCTATAGTGGTCCTTTGATGCTGTGAATCAGTAAAGCCTGTGCTAGAGTATGGCTCAAAGATTTTAAATGTATACCATATTTAAAAAGATCTCAATATCAATATAGTCGTTTAAGTGTTCCTTTTTTTGGACAATGTAAAACTCTGCCATTTCTCATAAAGAGTAAATGTTTACATTTGTCCAAAAATATGCCTCTAGTGACTGTCAGACAGCCATTAGAAACACTTTCTCCTCACATTCAGTGTCATCACACACAGCCCAATGACACTAAAGACAGTTTGTGCTTTTTAAAAGGAAGCATTGGCTTTAAAACTTCTCAATGTGGAGTTTTGGAGTGGTTGAGCATGCTGCCATAGGTCCTCAATGCTTCTCTGTGAGAAGGTTTTTTTTACTGTAAGAACAATAAGGATGTGGAATTATCTGCCTGAAGAAGATGTTCAAACAGCAACTAGACGCATACTTGCAAAAACAGAATATTCAAGCATATAATTTTTCAATATAGGGTAATAGCTTCTTGATCCAAGGATAAATCTGAATGCCATTCTGGGGTCAAGAATTATTTTTTCCCCTAGTTTGTTGCAAAATTGCAAGTGCTTCAAACTGTTTTTTTTTTTTGCCTTCTTTTGGATCAACAGCAAAAAAACAAATGTGAGGAAGGCTGAACATGATGGACACAAGTCTCTTTTCAGTTATGTAACTATGCAACTATGTAACTATGTAACGGAAAGTTTTTGTGGCTGGACCGCTGCATATCTGTGAATTGCTAGGAACTGTTCCCTGTGTTTTCCCCTGTATTATGTTATGTGTGTGTGTTTTACTTGTTCCCCGTTCGGGAGGGCTCAATGTGAACGAGTTCCGTTCACCTCCTGAATGGGGGCTACCAAGAATCCTCAATTGAAATGTTGTCTTAGAAAGTTCACACCTTGTAATGAGGTGTGAAAACCACAAACCGCAAGAAAAGCCTCGGCACGTGCCGACCCTGGATTAAATGAACGCCATCCAAGGGGAGCATTCATGGATTGCTTTCCACCTCGTTCAGTTCCTGAATGAGGGCCTCCCCAGTGCCCCTTGGAGTGTTCACACCAATCAATGAAAACAGTGGCAACTTGCAACATAAGTGTGAAATCGCAAAGGAAGTAATTAATGAGTGCTTCCCTGGGTGGCCGCCAAATGGAGACGCTTCCCTCGCCTGTGCGAAGTAAGAGGGATAACCCCTGGCCACCGTAACAAGGCAGACTTGACCGCTGCATTAATTGAAGATGACCTGATAAGCAATGGGGCAGCGACCTTCCAGCCAGGGGCAGGAGAAGATGACGAGGTACACAGGAGGTGGCCCGGCACCTGACATATTACAAAGAGCCACCCTCAGAGGAATCCATGATGTTTTCTGAAGTGCAAGCATATGTCCTTGCCAAAAGGAATGGTGTGACCCCGACAAGGACAGAGGACAGGTGGCTAGGAAGCACAGCAACGACAGTCTACAAACTACCATACAATGCTTTCAAGGAATTTAAGGAAACAGAGGAAGGCATTGATGACTTCCTACAAGACTTTGAGTGCCAGTGCCTGCTACAGGCAGTTGACCCACCCGCCTGGGTACCTAGAAGCCTAGTGGGCTGTACCAAAGGACAAGATCCGGGACTATGCATTCATCAAACGGATCCTGCAGGCCAGGTACACTGTCAATACTGCCAAAAGTTCAGAGACAGAGAAGGGGGAGAAGGACTCCCATACTGAGTGGGCATGCCACATCATAAGGGCCACCCAGAACTGGTTCAACTCCCAACAAGCAAAGTCCACAGAGGGGACTCTTCATGCTGGAACATTTTTATAATGGGCTCCCCAATAAAGTCCACAATGGGTGAGAGACAGACAGCCCAAGACCCTCACTGACGTAGCATAGCGGGCTGATGAATATGTAGATATCCGGCAGCCCCAGCACCCAGGTACCCCTGCTCAGCACTGTCCTCCACTGCGCCCCACAGCCCCAGCTTACTACCCACGGCTTTGAGGCACACTGGCGACAGGTCCCTCCCAGAGGAGGATGGCACAACCAGCCTCCCCCTGCTTCTACTGCCCCCAGCCTGGTTACTACAAGAAAGAATGTCCTCAGCTAAATAATACCCACTGGCCTCGCCCAATGGTCGGACAGACTCCAAGGGCTCCTGCCCACTCCTACCAAACTGTCCCCACAAGTTACTTACCCCCCAGTAAAAATGCCTACCCCCGTCCTACATGAGGCCAACCCCGCTCAGGCTGCTCACGACAACAGGGCACACCACCGAAATCCCGTGCAGTTGAATTGACATGAGGTACAGGGGCTCCAAGACATGTGGGCCACTCTGACTCTGGTCCAAAGGCAGCTTGTCGATGAAGCCGACCAGAATGGAGGAACCGTAGTTGTCCGAGTGGACGGGGCAATGTCTACAACCTGCCCACCGCCAATGTCTACTTGGATTGGGGCACCGGAGACCGGAAGTGAAAGTAGGACTCATGGACCAGCTCCCTGCAAGAGGTGCTACTCGTCAATGACCTCGGACCCCTCATCTCCACCTTTGTACCCACTCCACATCCCTCAGAGAGCTATCAAGTGATGACCTGGCAGCAGGCTCGCACCACCCCGGGCAGCTCACACTCTGAGACCCAGGTAGGTACACGTATCCCTTCCCACAGCCCAAGATCCCGTAGACGATCCCACAGATGACCCCCATGCCCATCCACCTTCCCATAGGCGCCATTCCCGTCCCTACACTCAGGCCACACGTACTAGTTACCTGAGTCCCGAGACCCGGGATCCTACCCCTGACCAGGTCCCCATCCCCTGGGATACCGCACAGTGTTCGAGAGGGAGCATCCGACCTGACCCTACAAGGCTATAAGTACAAGGCGGCCATGGGGAGCCGGGGAAGGAGGGGGAGCGGTACCTCTGGGAGGAAGGGGCGGTTATACCACATAGCTGAGAAAAAAGGAACCAGCTACAGCCCCTAGAACCACCAAGCAGTTGGTGGCGCCCAAGAAATAACGGTATGAGCTGCTGAAGCAAGCTCACAATATTCCCTTGGCAGGGCATTTGGGCAGAAGTCGCATGGTGTTTCAGCTTACCCAAAGCTTCTTCTGGCCGGGCATCTCCAAGGATCTGAGGTAGTACTGCCAGACCTGTGATGTCTGCCAGAGAGTGGGATACAAGGCCTCGCTCCGTCCCCTACCCGTTAAGCAGAGTAGCTGTCGATATCATAGGTCCCCTAGCTAAGCCTAGTCCCTCTGGGAAAAAGTACATTCTGACCATCGTGGACTACGCGACTTGGTATCCCGAGGCAGTACCCCTGAGCAATATTCAGGCAGAGACTATGGCTGAAGCCCTGATGCGAGTGTTCTCCCGGATGGGTTTTCTCCGGGAGATCCTCTTGGACCAGGGCACCCAATTTACCGCCGACATGATCCACCAACTGTGGAAGTTATACAGCATCACACCGATTCTGAGTTCCCCTTACCAACCCCAGAACAATGACCTGTGCAAGCGCTTCAATGGTACATTGAAGCAAATGCTCCATACCTTTGCAGCGACTCACAAGGATTGGGAAAAATTCCTGCACCATCTCCTATTTGCTTATCGGGAGGTGCCTCAGGAATCAACTGGGTTCTCCCCGTTCAAATTGATCTTTGGGCGGAGAGAGAGGCGGCCCTTAGACCTAGTCCGGGAACACTGGGAGTGGGCTGGGGATCAGGAAGGAACCCCCATTGTCTCCTATGTGCTGGAGTATCGGGTCCGACTGGAGGAACTCACCCATCTGGTACGGGTGAACCTCCAGGCGGCCCAGCAGCGACAGCGCACATGGTACGATCGGGGTGCCAGGAGCTGTAGCTTTCAAGTCGGGCAAAAGATTTTAGTGCTGAAATCGGAATTTGCTACACATGGATACATCTATCATCACACAAAATACGAATTTCCAACAAAGCTTCATAACTAGGTATAATAAAGATCATTGGGAAATTAAAGGGGTTTAGCTAAACATTGGCCTATCCTCTTGCAGGATCCGATATTGAGTACAATTTGTGCAAAAAAAAAACTCTCAATAATTTATAAGAAAAATTTTAATAAAAAAAACCTTCTAGCACCCAGTTATGTGAAAGGCATAAAAACCATTAATGAATGTAGAGATCTCAGAAACCTAGGATCGAAAGGATGTGGGAGATGTAAAGCCTGTCAGACAATGAAAGTAATAAAAGCAACTTCATTTAAAAGCAGTATAACAGGAGAGGAATTTCCCATTAAATCAGGGGTTGATTGCCGCACAGACTTTGTCGTGTATCTACTGCAGTGTCCGTGCGGCAAGCAATATGTAGGGTACACAAAAAGGTGTTTTAAAGTGAGATTGTTGGAACATGCCAACAACATTAAAAAGAAATTGGTATCCCATTCGATACCGGTGCACTGCAATTCCTGTCCTATGTTTGATCTTAAGAATTTTACATGTATAGGAATTGAAAGAGCCAATTCTCATTGGAGAGGAGGAAACAGATTAAAAACTTTGTTTTAACATTAGACATTCTGGATCCATAAATTGCAGCACTGGAGCCGAATGGTTTGAATGTGGATGTAGACCTAGTTTGCTTTCTATAAAATTCTAAGGGTATGGATGCACCCCATCTGACAGACTGTAATCATTTGATGGGACATGTACATACATGTAATTTTACATTCACGCATGTATATTGTTATATGTATGTGCTTGTTTATATGTATGTAATCAAAGTTATTACATTTATTTTTACAGCTTGATACTTACTGTTATTCCAACTTTTTAACCCCTTAACGCCGTTACGGCGTTCTTTGCCGTCCCGCATTAAAAGGCTTTAAAGCCGTTGTGGCGATTCTCTTCTGGAGGGCTGCCTCACAGCCCAGGCAGCCCTACCCCGGCAAATGAGGCCCCCGGGGGCCATGTGATCGCTCTAAAAGAGCGATCACATGGCACCCTATAGCTGGCTGTGGATCTGCCAGCAGGGGGACTGTCTGAAATGTCAGACAGTCCCCCTGCTGGTGGGTAGTGTAAAAAAAAAAAAAAAATTAAACATGTTTAAAATTAATTAAAAGTATTTTTATATATATATATATATATACGTATAATTACAATAATAAATAAATAAAATAAATAAATAAAATATTGAAACAAAATGTAATATAAATTATATATTCATATGTAATTTCATTCTAACTGTATTTTTTTATTATTATGTATATATTGGTAACAAAATACACTTAGAATGACATTCTATATATATCTATCTATATATATAAAATACAAATACCGCAAATATATATATATATATATATATATATATAGATAAATACATATAATTACATAAAAGATTACATTAGTATACATGTAGAATTTAAATACCTATAAATGCATATATATTTAAATTCTACGTGTATATTTAAATAATCTTTTAACATAATCATGTGATTTGATTAATTAAAATTTGATTGACATGCCTGACAACACAGGGAGAAAGTGCAGAGAATTTAATTCGCAAGCACTATATTTGACCCTGTAACTCTCCAAGACACCATAACACCTGTACATAGGGGGTACTGTTCTACTTGGGAGACTTCGCTGAACTCAAATATTAGTGTTTCAAACTGGTAAATTGTATTACAACGATGATATTTTAAGTAAAAGTGAAGTTTTTTGAATTTTTTACAATCGAACTGCAATTTTATGGACTATATTATTGTTGTAATATGTTTTACTGTTTTAAAACACTAATATTTATGTTTAGTGAAGTCTCCCGAGAATAACCGTACCACCCATGTACAGGTTTTATGTTTTTTTGGAAAGTTAGAGAGTGACATATAAGGCTTGCATTTCATTTTTTTTGACATTGAAATTTGCCAGATTGGTTATGTTGCCTTTGAGAGCGTATGGTAGCCCAGGAATGAGAATTACCCCCATGATGGCATACCATTTGCAAAAGTAGACAACCCGAGGTATTGCAAGTGGGGTATATCCAGTCTTTAGTAGCCACTTAGTCACAAACACTGGCCAAATATCATTTTTTTGCTTTTTTCACACAAAAACAAATATGAACGCTAAATTTGGCCAGTGTTTGTGACTAAGTGGCTACTAAAAAAGACTAAACATACCCAACTTTCAATAAGTTGGGTTGTCTACTCTTTCAAATGGTATGCCATTATGGGGGTAATTCTCATTCCTGGGCTACCACACCGTCTCAAAGGTAACATTACTAATCTGGCAAATTTCTATTTGAAAATGGAACGTTCTATATTTGACCCCGTAACTTTCCAAAACACCATAAAACCTTTTAATGGGGGGAACTGTTGTACTTGTGAGACATCGCTGATTACAAATATGTGCATTTTTTTGCAGTAAAACCTAACAGCATTATGACATTAACAGCTAAAATGTCAGACGGAAATACAAATGTAAATAAAAATCTTATTTTCTC
Source organism: Pelobates fuscus (assembly GCF_036172605.1). Lineage (NCBI taxonomy): Eukaryota > Metazoa > Chordata > Amphibia > Anura > Pelobatidae > Pelobates > Pelobates fuscus. Next base: position 169,398,387 of record NC_086320.1, on the reverse strand, counting down.
AAATTTTTTAAAATTTCATTCATAATAAATTATGTTCCATATATGAATAGTTAATGATAAATTAAAGCACTGTTTCTCCTGAACAAAATGATATGTAATAAATGTGGGTGCACTTAATGTGATATCGGTGAATTACGGTTAAACAGACATATGACGCAAATTCCCGTTTTTGTTTACGTTTTGTTTTGATCAGAACGTGCACTATTAACTCAGTCCTGAAGGGGTTAATGGTTGTTGATTTTTATTATTATTTTTATATACTTTTTTTATCATTTACTTTTTTATTTATTTTTATTTATTTTATATCTAATTGTTTGATATAAGTATATGTAAATAGTCTCTTATAGACACTTGTAAATGTGTTTTTTTTCTAAATTATGAGCATGTCAGGAGGGATGGTCCATAATATGATTTGATATTTGTGGACATAATGCATGAAAGATGAAGATCTAAAAAGACTGCATTTTATTTCCTAATATATTTACCCCAAATTGTAATTTAAAAGTAAAAATAGCAACAGCTAACTAAGACATTCTATCCTCTATTAGATTGCGAGATATATCGGGCTTTGTGTGTTCGGATAATTTGAACAATAAATTGCATTCAGGATCTGGAAGGCATGGACATTGAAAGTGGAACGCAAGCCGGAAACAACACACGGACATGAGATTACATGGCGCCAAATACAATATCGTGAACAGCTGCCGGTAGATGGGAAAAGATAACCGATTGGCCAAGAAAGCAAGAACACAGCGGAAGAAACCAGGAACAACTCTAGAAATAGGGAATGGAAGTGGATAGGACGATTTATTGTTACTTAATTTGTCATATTATTGTGATTGTATTAAGATTGGTCCCTGAGGAAGTTTCCACGGAAACGAATTGTGTAGGACCAGAGAATAATAATTGTTTTACACTTTTATATTTTATCTGATTTTGTAATGCCAATAAACCAGTTTAGCAACAACCTACCTGGTTCCTGATTTCAACCCGGAGGACCACCGGCCAACAAAGGATCCTTACCTCCCTATGCGGAAGGTAACTTTAAGACGCTATGCAATGTGGAGTCTGTGAGTTCCATATTTAGTGGGTTGTACTATTATTTGTTATTTTTTGCTTGTAGATATCCAGCTGTATCCAATTTTTCTGTACTATATTCTACATACCATAGAGGCTGTCCCTAAGAGGATATATAAGCATCAGTGGTCTAATCAAAACGAGAACAATCTCCTAGCAACAGGGATGATCCCTGTAACGTTAGCACATACCTTAGTTATCTCAACACTGGGAGACAACCTACAATACCAGAGGTATCCCTATAACAAATGAACATACCTCAGTTGTCTCTGACCTCTGAGACCACCTATAACCAGTTGGGTTATCCCCTTACTCGTCATAGTAACTAAGTGAAAGAGGGACATGGTGCATTGAAAAAGGGTTGTTCCCGAAACGTCTGTTTATTATTCTGTCCTCCAATAAATTTTGGTAGCACTTTGTGCACATAGCAACATTTTGCGCAGCCTCTATTTGTTTGATTAGTAACTAAGTGAAAAAACAAATGTTCAGTGACAAAAAGTAGCAAAATAAATAAACAAAATCCTACATGGCACCTTATCAGGGTAAAATGTATATTTTCCACTTAGTTATTATGGTTATGATTTCTGGGTGAGTATCTTTCTATTCTCTTGTATATATATATTTGTAAAGGGTATATTCCCATTATAGCACTGGTACCATCCCAACTGACAAACCACAACAGTTTATTGTGGTGACTTTAATATCTATCTGTAATCCAGATGTTGACCACTATGTGTGGATGTGTGCTCACTATGGCTAGAGTGGTATCAGGTACACTTCACTGACAAGGCCCTGGGGAGATAGCGCAGCTAAGCGGACAAGGGCACATGTAGGAGTGTGGGGATAGATGCATGAGATTGGTTGGGAAAGAGTCTGTGGGTGTGACTATGTTCTGTGTAAGACAGTGTGGGGGAGGTCTTACCTCAGTGCCACTTGGGATTCGGGCCAGCAAACAGCTTCCTGTCCTCCTGCTGCTGTTTCAGGACACGTCCAGCAGGTGGCACCTGGATCACAGCTGATGGCTTTTCTGGATGCTGGAACTGCTGTTTCTTTGCCTCAGCCTTCTGTGAGCGCAGTGCCGGGTTTGGATCGCTAGGCTGCGTTGTTCCTTCTTTTCTTCAGTCCGGTCCTTTTAGCCAAAAAAAAACCATAACTTAATATATAAATTACTACATAAATCAATACATACATACATAGATTGCAATACAAAAAAAAAATTAAAAAAATATTTCAGACAGAAATTAACTGTAAATTCCCAAATGGCTTAACTAAACAAAAAATAAAAAACAAATAATAAAATAAAAGAGAGGCGGTACTAGTCTCCAAACAATTGGGTACATGGACGCAGCTTCCTCCCCTCCACCCCCCCCTTTTTCATTTTCAGTATGTGTCATGTGTTTCGGTATGCTTTCTTGCAGTGTCCGGCGCAGCTGATAGCGCCGGCGATGCCTCCCAGGTTCATGTGACCATGGGTGTTGCTGAGCTTTCATGGCCCACTTGGCTTGCGCGCGTTGCCAGGGAGCAGATGGGGCGGGGGGCTTTTATTGCAGCTATGTTCCCTCCTGCCACGGGGGGTCCATTGCCTAAGATGGACATTGGGGGGCTCCGGGAGGGTCGTGGGGAGCATGCTGTGGTCAGTTGAACCCCATGACGCATATTCGGATGCACCCTGTTTTCTGGATAGCATGGTCGGGGAGAGGGCTCCCCGAGAATGCGCTGCGTGGTTCTGCGGTCAGGACACTCTCGGGGCGCATGTCGTCCCTGGCATGAGCTGGGTTGGTGGAGGTACGTTTTGCACTTTCGTCGACGGTTGGCGGTGCGTCCCTTCTTGTCCCAGGACCAGATGGGCTTCGGCCTCTGGTTTTACTTGGGGCTCGCCTGGCGCCTCACCATGATGCATTTTCGTCCTCTCTGCAATCTGTCGGGATGGGGGACGTGGGTGCTCTCGGTACAGGACCCTCAGTCCATGCGAGAGCTCCATCGGGCGGGTGGGTCCAGTTTACCAAGGACGCTCGATGAGCTTACTTCCTCAATCGTTTGGTGTGCCCCTGAAGTCCAATCTGCGGGTCCCCCCTTTGGGTTGAGGTGTCCATGGAGGGGCGAGGTCGATATCGCCAGATTCCTTATCTGCTCAGTTGTCGTTTCATTCCAGGGGCTAGGTTTGGGATGGTAGCTCGGCGCAACTGTCTGAGTGGGTGGGGCACTGGGACTTTGCTGACGGAGGCGGCTGTGGAATTTGTTTTCCGGCTGCTGCCGGTATGTCGGTCGGGTTATTGCTTCCGGGCTGTTTTTCTGACGGTCGGGTTTGGGTGGCTATGTGCCTCCAGGGAAGTTGCTCCCGATGTCGCTTATGTGTGGGGCCATCAGTGTTGGACGTCCGCACTCTGCTGTTGCAGGGTTTTCTTGGGGTAGTGTTTCGGAGTTTCGGGGTTCCGTGGCCCAGGCCATGTCCGTGGGTCGGGATACATGCTGTAGTCTCATGGATAGTGGGGTCGATTTCTGCAAGGGGAACATTGGTTACCCCTGGCTGTGGCTTGGGTCATCAGACAGGAGGCTTCGGGGTTTTGCGGGGAGTTGTGGTTTTCGGCTGCGCTACCCATGGGCTCTCCGGGGTGCGCTGGACTTTGCCTGTTGTGGTTGCCCTTGGGACTGTATGGGGTTCCTTCTGGGCCTTGACAGTGGCTTGTGCAATCTGGCCCCCTAACTTCTTTCCGATGACTTCCGACTGTTTGCCGTGCAGCAGGTTTGGGGTTTTGGGCCATATTGGGCTCTCAATGGTGTGTTGACTCCTGCCCGTTACGGTGGCGAGCATTGGGGCTCTGGCAGACTCTGGTGTTTTTGGAGCTTCCCCTTTCTAGGGGCATGGTAGGCATGGGGTACCCAGCTCGCGAACAGGTGGGGTGGTTTTCCTTCGGGACCATCGTGGGGTGGTGCTGGCTGTCTTTATCATGTGACAGTACCCTCTACCCCGGTTGTGCTCTGGTTGCGGTGCCTGGCTCGGCGCTGTTTGAGGCTAGGGGCTGGTCAGGGTTTTTTTTCGTCCGGGTATTCCCGATGGGATGGGCGATGCTCTGTCTTGTTCACTATAGGGCGTACTTCAGGCGGAGGTGTCGCGGGGTCGATTTATAGGGCAGTGGAGGTGTGGTCGCTTGGTCCAGCGGTCTGATGAAGCTGGTCTGTGGGTTGATCTCTGAGGCGGCGTGGGGCCCTCTCTAATAAGGTGGGAGTGATCGGGACGGATGGGAACGTTTCCTTGAGGTTTCCGGGAGTGGACTGCTCATCTACATGTTTGGTCCCGTCTATTATGGGCGTTGGGGGCGATTTCTGCGACTAGCAGGGCTCGGCTTCCTGTTCATGTTACGGTCGTCGGCACGTGGGTGGGTGTTTTGGTGGAGTTGGGTAAGCATAGGGTCAGACTTCCTTCAGGTTTCGACGCTCAATGGCTGTTGTCGTTGGGAAGGGTAAGTCGGTTGCGGTTGGCTGATTCGTCGATAGAATCTGTGCAATTCTTGGATGTTGCGGGGCTTACTTTCTGCATCCTCCTGTGGTAGGTGGAATGCACGGGGTAATGGTTGGGCTCCTACCATGCTGTAATGGGTTTCCAGGATAGTCTGCAATATACCGTTCCGATCGGGGGCGGTGCCGGTTTCCGTCATTTGCCTGTTTTCACTGGTGCTGTTCTGTCCCCTGGATTATTCGGCCTCCTCACCCTGTTTGGTTCTCGGAGATGGGTTTTCACCCCCACGTCCATTTAGTTGGGGTCTTCCTCTTGGGGGCTCGAATTCCTGGATAAGGATGGTGGGGAATTCAAGGGGCATTTATTTTGGTTGGGGGCGGCTACGGACACCGCCAGGCTGGGCGTGCCTGCGCCAATGGTTCAGAGGGCTCGAATGGTGGGAGTCAGGGTGGTGGGTTCCTTGGGTTCGCCTTGCTGGTCTCTGACTGGATTTATCTCCACGGTTACGGCCCCCACCACGGACTGGGGAGGGTGGGATTTTTCGTGTGTAATTTGGGCCAGGAGGCGGGGGCGAGTGGTTGGATCTTCCACCTTCGGGAGCGGAGGTTCGGTGGTCTGGCACCGGATACGTGAGGGGGATGTGGCTCCTCCTCATACGGGGTCAGCTGTCCCGCCTCATGGGGTACCAGGGGTTTTGTCATCCCTGGGTGGCATGACATGGGTCGGTAACAGTTTCGGACTTGGGTGCTCTTCAATCTGGACATGTTACGCATTATGTTTCTTCCCCAAGGTTCTCGGGGGGTTCTCCTGTTGGCAGTGCGCTCCGCAAGTGAGTGCCCTGGTGCGCTGCTGTCGGTCATTGGACTAGATGTGTTTCTAGGTTTGTCGTGGCCATAAATATAAAAAAAAAAAAAAAATTAACATTTCTAGTTCGCCTTTTGGGTTTGGCCGCATGTGGCCTAGTTATCTCAAGGGAAGGGTGCGCTTGCTGGAGGTCGGACTTGACCTCTGTGACCGCTGCGAGAAGTGGTGGAACAGGCCATGGCTGGTTGTGGTGGGGTCCCCCGCTGATTTTAGGCGTAAAACAGCGGGGTTGTGGCGGGGGTATGTCTTTGCCAATTGAGTTTGACGTTACGTTTAAGTATATGGAATGAGATGAACAAGTTTTTTAAGGTCTCAAACCTCCCCTGCTCCAAAGGTTAAACTTTAGGTTGCCTGAGGTCTCATGCCCATCGAACGTGGATAAGGTCGGCTGATGGCAGGCATTGGAAATATATGATTTTTATGACAAGGGGGGAGGTGAGAGGGAGTGGTGATTAGGAACCACTCCAGGTTTTTATTGGCAAGGACGGTTGGGTCACTGTATAACACTATGGGTGGCGTTATATATGTATATATGTTAATTTATGCTTGTTTATGTCTAATGTTTTGGTTACAGAAAAGAAGAGATTTAATAAATAAAGTTATCGATGTGTTATGCAGTAATTTAGTTTGTGATAATAAAATCATCCATACTAAGTGGTCTGTCGTTACTGGGGGGTTTAATGGGGTTCGATTTTGTTCTAGGCTGCATCGTGATTCCCCACTACGTACATACAAGGCCCTGGGGAGATAGCGCAGCTAAGCGGACAAGGGCACATGTAGGAGTGTGGGGATAGATGCATGGGATTGGTTGGGAAAGAGTCTGTGGGTGTGACTATGTTCTGTGTAAGACAGTGTGGGGGAGGTCTTACCTCAGTGCCACTTGGGATTCGGGCCAGCAAACAGCTTCCCTCCCGCCCACCCTATAGTATATTTCGTCGCAGCTAGCCGGGGGTATGTCCTTGCCAATTGAGTTTGAGGTTACGTTTAAGTATATTGAATGAGATGAACAAGTTTTTTAAGGTCTCAAACCTCCCCTGCTCCAAAGGTTAAACTTTAGGTTGTCTGAGGTCTCGTGCCCATCGAGCGTGGATAAGGTCGGCTGATGGCAGGCATTGGAAATATATGATTTTTATGACGAGGAGGGAGGTGAGAGGGAGTGGTGATTAGGAACCACTCCAGGTTTTTATTGGCAAGGACGGTTGGGTCACTGTATAACACTATGGGTGGAGTTATATATGTATATATGTTAATTTATGCTTATTTATGTCTAATGTTTTGGTTACAGAAAAGAAGAGATTTAATAAATAAAGTTATGGATGTGATATGCAGTAATTTAGTTTGTGATAATAAATGAGGTGGCCTGTTTCATCCATACTAAGTGGTCTGTCATTACTGGGGGGTTTAATGGGGTTCGATTTTGTTCTAGGCTGCATCGCGATTCCCCACTACGTACATACAAGACCCAAAGAAAGAAAAACAATCAATGATTGCTGTATATTTCCCCCTAGGATTTCTGATCTGGACTGCCCCATATGTGTAGGATCAGTCTGCTATGCAAATTGTGTAGGCTCTCTCTAAAATTTTTGAGTTCTGATATCCTCTGTTTTTTTTTGTAACTGATATTTTAGCCAGCTGTAAAGAAAATAGAGAATGTTGTGTTTGATATTTGTGATGCTGGAATAGATGAGTCTTGTTAATTATTTAAATGGGTATCAATATACTGTATCTAAACATTAAGAACAATGTTAAGGAATGCTAGGCTACATGTGTAGGTTGATTTTGATATACAAGCATTCAAAATGTTTGTAAACATTTCTGCAAAGATACTTCCGGTTGGCAGAATGTGCGCGTCTTCCATTTGGAGCAGCAGAGAGAGATGGGGGAGCGATAATGGAGAAGCAAGAGAGAGATAATTGGGAGAGGTAGTGCAGTGCTCAATAGAGATAATGGGGTCTGAAGAAAGATAATGAGAGCTATGGGAAAGATAATGAGGATAGCTGGGCAGCGGTACCTTACATTGCACACACAGGAACACTGGGATACAAACAATGACATTGCATACACGGCAACACCAACATACTCATATATTTATATTACATACACACGAACACCAACAAACTCACATACATTGCGTACAAATGGATATTAATCAAATGACAGAAGGAATGACACTGTGACACACTCCTATCACTGCCAGCCATCCCCCCTACACCAACCCAATACAGCCACTGTGAAACCCCTTATCACTGCAAGCCATCCCCCATACCAGGACACAGCTGGCAATCCACTTCTTACATACTGCCATGCCACCCTCCTCACCCCCAATACAGACACTATGATAACCCCTATCACTGTAAGACATCCTCAAGTCCACTATACCAGCACACAATTGGCACCCCACTATTCACATACTGCCACAACAGCCCCCCCCCCCCCTCAGCACACAGCTGACACCCTGTGAACTCCAAGACAGTCCTAGCTGAGTGTGGGCTGAGCATGCACTTACCCTCTCCGGTACCAGACACTTAGAATGTGAGTGATCTCCTGACACCCAACACTGGACCTGCAAGAGGAGACCCACCAGCCACGCTCCACCAGAGACACAACCTGCCCGAGCACCCCAGGCCACTCCAAGGGATCGCTCCCACTCGCTGACCTGTTCCGTCTCCCCAGAAGACAGCCACTAGAGGTTGGATTAACCCTGCTAAGTAAACATAGCAGTTTCACTGAAACTGCTATGTTTACATGTGAAGGGTTAAAACCTGAGGGACCTGGCACCCAGACCACTTTATTGAGCTGAAAATACATATGTGAGGAAGGCTGAACTTGATGAACGCAAGTCTCTTTTCAGCTATGTAACTATGTAACTATGTAACTATGTATGGCTCAAGTGTTACAGAGTAAGGGTAGAGTGATAAAGCAAAGTCATTTAATTTACTGCTTAAACTATTGTATATCAATTGTTGCTCAATATTACACCATCACTACCAGGAATTGTGACGCTAACAAAGACATTTATAATAATAAACAAAGGCACAGATTATGACTCAAACAATGAAATCAGTACAAAAAAAGTACCCAGATCATGGTGCATAAAATGAAATAACTAAATACAAATTGAATTAATTAGAAGAATCCCTGTCTGACATTGGTTCATTATGTATTCATATTCCTAGAACTAAAACACTAGACAAAACTGGTACAACTAATTTAAAAGTTATGGGTGTGCAAGGTTTCATAAAAAGTATACAATTCAGAAATACCTGATAAAAATGTCAAAAAGGTTTTTATTAAGGGTATTCAAAGACAAATAATTCAAGGTTTCTGGACCTTTATCCAAAACTTTTGATTGAATATAGAATAAGTTACAACAAATAATACAAGTACCGTAATAGTTTTTCTGTTCAGAAAGATTAAAAGACAGGGTTATCCACTAAAGTGAGAATTCAACCCTTTTCTCAGAATATCGTGTTGTGCCTAATCATTAGATTCATGAAGCACCAATATCCAAAAAGTAATAATCAATACCTAATAAGGTTTAAAGCGATATTGGCGTGCACACAACCCAGTTCGGGATGAGTATCTTGAACTATAGGAAAGAGAAATCACACAGAGACCAAGTTAAATATAAGAATTCACATAACACTTTATTGTCCATAAAGGGACCCAATACAATATAAGTGCTATTCTCATTTACGTTATTGCATGCATTCACATCAAACAGCTTAGTATCTAGATATATCAGCTTAAGTATACATCACCATTAGAGGGCTTAGTTGTCTCTTTGCTGCACATGACTGGGGGAACTCAGGCAGTCAGACTTGGAAGGAAACTCTCTACTGGGAAACAGCAAAGACCAGCAACACGCGTCCGTATTACAGGTAGGTAGTTCTTCAAACCGAGTGCCAAGTTTCTCCATCTTTTATAAGTTTTCTTATCAGTGCAGCCCAGCATGTATAGTTCATGTGCATTAAGTACTCTTTATGGTTGATCAGATCAGTCATGACCACCCAAGGCCCATGCCAGACACATGCGGTACCTTTTCTATAAAGCTATGTCCCTATACTTTTATCTTTCTAAACATTGCTGGCATCAAATCCCACTTTTAAGCATGTATGCCACTTTGGATATTGGTCAGACATGTTATACAACATTCTATGCTGTGTCATCTGGTTTTTATTAGTTGAATTTAGTTGCGACACAGTTTAAGACAAGTGCCATCTTAGCTATCTATAATAGTTTCATTTGCTTAACCCCTTCCCGACTGCGGACGTTACAGGTACATCTGGCAGAAAACAGTCCATAATGACCTTGGACGTACCTGGTACGTCTGCACCTATTTTGAGCTCTGGAAGCTCTGATAGTATAGCAGTGATGTTTTGCATGTGATGAGTGCCTTGAGGGGTCCTATAAAATAATATATATTTAATAATATATATTTTCAGAGCCATTAACCCCTGTCTTGCCAGTGATCACTATAATCACTGGCTCTTGCACAGCAGCACTTTTCTGCTGTTTGTGCCTTTTTTTTTTTAGGGGTTCATTTTTTGTGATCTTTTTTGAGACCCAAAAGCTCTTTTCAGAACGATTAACCCCTGTCCTGCCAGTGAGCACTATACAGATCACAGGCTCTTGCACAGCATCACTTATTTTGCTGTCTGTTCAATTTTTCAGGGGTAATTTTTTTTTTTGTGACAGGTCACTAAGTAAAGTAATTGTGATCATGGCACATGGGTCACGTAAGTCAACCCGCGCTGAGCAGTCATATGCCACCCTTGTGCTAGAGTCTGACGCGTCTATGTCAGACTCTGACCCTGATTTTGACCCTGCCAGGTGCTCAGATACATCATCACTAGATACAGTGTCTACTGCTAGTGATGTATCTGGTGAAGTTGTATCTGTGCCTGCTAGTCCCCCTGCCAGAAGGAGACGTGCTGCTCCAGCTGGCAGAACTGCTGAGGAGTGGGTAGTGCCTCATCGCCAGAGGCCAGACATCCCATCCTTTACTGCAAATCCTGGCATTAATTTGGATGTCACAGGATTTAGCCCTCAGCAGTTTATGGAGGTGTTTCTGGGCGATGATGTATTGGGGAACATTGTCGCCCAAACTAATTTATATGCCCATCAATTCCGAGCTACAAATCCGGACTCTTTTTTGGCAAAGCAGCAATGGGCCCCCATCGATGTGCCAGAATTTAAAAGATTCTGGGCATTGACTATGCTGATGGGATTAATAAGGAAGCCCTCCATCCGCTCCTACTGGAGCAGTAGCCCCATCTGCTCTACCCCCATTTACTCCCAATGTATGTCGAGGAAGAGGTATGAAATGATTCTGCATTTCATGCACTTCAGCGACAACAGCCTGTGTCCCCCTAGGGAGCATCCCCAGTTTGACAGGCTGTATAAAATCCGTCCCCTGATTACCCACTTTGCTGCCAGGTTTGCAGAGGCTTATACACCTGGAAGGAATATATGCGTGGATGAATCCCTGATGAAGTATAAGGGAAGGCTGGGATTCAAGCAGTATGTTCCTACCAAGTGCTCTAGGTATGGTGTAAAGATGTATAAGCTCTGTGATAGCGAGACTGGGTATACTCAGGCCTTCCGGGTGTACGAGGGAAAGGATAGCCACCTTGCCCAGAACATATGGGAACCAGTGGCAAGATTGTCTGGGACCTGATTTTCCCCCTGATGAACAAAGGGTACCACTTGTATACTGACAATTTTTATACAAGTGTCCCTTTGTTCAAGCTACTGTACTGTTTTGATACAGTAGCTTGCGGCACAATTAAAAAGAACAGCACAGGTTTCCCAGGACAACTTGCACGCACCCGGCTACGAAGGGGGGGAGACCTCAGCTCTGCGCCAAGAGGAGCTGTTGGCAGTTAAGTACAGAGACAAGAAGGATGTGTACCTTCTTACCACCATCCACACTGATGGGACTGTGGAGGTCCCTGTACGTGGCAGAGCTGAGAGAACGAGGAAGCCAGTGTGCATCAAGGCCTATAACCGTCATATGGGTGGGGTTGATCTGGCAGATCAGCTGCTGCAGCCCTACCTAGTTATACGAAAGACAAGGGCCTGGTACAAAAAGGTTGCAATCTACCTAATGCAGATTGCAACCCACAACGCTTTCTTGTTGTTCAAAAAAGCAAACCCCGGGGGCTTGGCCTGAAGCTCAACCGCAGCAGTCGCATGTCGGAGTAGCTCCGTGCTACCCGGGCCTACAACTAAGCGTAACGAGCTCCAAAACCACAACAATCAGGACACGAACCTCACGGCAAGATGTCCCAACAGAAAAGCAGACGCCAGCAAGAAAGAGGCGAGAAAAGCAGCTTCTTTAATATCAGAAACCCTCAAACTAAAACTGTGGAAGGGAACCAAGATGGCGCCCACGGAGAGGTCAGTGAGACGCAGGCAGGGACACCAGAGGATGCTCCTGTGACACAGCATACAATGCAGCAAATGCTGGACGCAATGCACCAAAAAATTCAGCACACCCTCCAGACTGCCCTGCAAGAAATTAAATCTGACATCAGGGAACTGGGCTCACGAACCGCCACGCTCGAGGACAAGATGGCGGACCAGGAGGAGGCGTACAACGACATGAGGGGGGAGATGGAGGAAATACGGCATACCCTGACAGCTCTAGACACCAAAATGGCAGACATTGAGGACAGGTCACGACGAAACAACCTCCGTTTGAGAGGTATACCGGAGTCAATTGGAGTGGCGGACCTACACGCTCACCTACAGGGTCTATTTAAAACGCTAATCCCTGACATCCCTCAAGACATGCTGCTATTGGACAGGTACCACAGAGTACCAAAACCGCGGTTCCTACAGACAGAAGCACCGCGCGATGTTCTGGTACGTCTACACTATTTCCACACCAAAGAAGACCTAATGAGAGCTAGCAGACAGCGCCCTAACCTCCCAAACCCCTATCAAGATACAGCTATCTACGCTGACATATCAGCAGCCACCCTGAAAAGGAGAAAAACCTACGCGGGCATTACCGAACAGCTGCGCCTCCACAAGAAGCAATATAGGTGGGGGTTCCCGGTCAAGCTTCTTGTTACCCATGAAGGAAAGACCACAGCCATCACATCCCCAGAAGCTGGGTTGAAAGCCCTCAAAGAGTGGGGGCTACCTCCACCAACGATGGCAAAACCTGCAGCGGACCGAGGCAAGCCCACAACCTCTTGGAAGAGGATTACTAAGAACTGAGATAGAGAATCGAAGAAGGCGGCAAGAAAGGGCAAGTAACCAAAAAAAAAAAAAAACATTTTTAAAGTTTAAGACATTGGGACTGAACTCACAGTTGGGGCACCGTACACCGGGAGTGGGAAGAAAAACCCAGAGGTAGCTCAAACCGCTAGACAGCGCAGAGGCGTCCACGAACCCCACGGTACCTCCAAAAGAACTGTCACCCACAGACATTATGATTGATAGCTGGCTCCACAACAGCATTTTTAAGGAGCATGCTGCATTATGTTATCATACAGACCAGGCCACTTGACCGGTTTGCACAGGCATGGAAGCACGAAGCTTCCTACCCCACAACGCCTTTAAAAGGCGTATATTAGTGCACAAGGCACAAAGGTTAATTATTTGTTTAATATGTTTTGGTTTAGTTAGAATGTTTAGTACGAAGGTTTCACATTATACACAAACAGGTCACACAAGGTACCTAAATACTGTCAGATATGGCAAGCTGCCCTGCTCAGGGAGAACAGGCGCGACTCCAGAAATAACTAGGGATCTGCCGCCCCATTCGATCATGCTGGGAAGGGCGACAACCCTACCTGACTATAGACCAGCGCAACTTACACCCAGACATATCACACACTACCCCCCATGAAAATATATACACACAACGTAAAAGGACTTAATCACCCCTCTAAAAGGAGCCTCCTCCGCGCAGACCTAAGCAAACATAAACCGGACATAGTATGCCTCCAGGAAACACATTTCAAAACAAAGGCACACGCTCCGTTACTCATAAAAGACTACCCACACCAATTCCATGCCACGTACTCCAACAAATCCAAGGGCGCATCCATCCTCATACACAAGGATGTAGCGTTCACCCCCATACGTCAAGAAATAGACCCGGAGGGACGGTATGTCATGATCACAGGAACTATCAATGACGTCACGTACACAATCACATGCATTTATGCCCCCAACAAAGAACAAAGAAACTTTCTCCATAAAATTTTTAAAAAATTACAACGCATACAAACAGGAATAGGAGTAATATGCGGAGACCTAAACCACGTAATGGACCCAGAGGCGGACACCACAACCAGACACACCGCCACTAGACTGAAACCACTCAAAAGGCAAAGCAAGGCAATCATTAAACTACTACAAGACCACCACTATTACGATACATGGAGGGCAACACACATAGGGGAAAGGGGTTACACCTTCTTCTCTCCAGTACACAACTCATACTCGAGGATAGACAACATACTGATAACTGGTCAACACCTTGAACAGATACGAGACTGCTCCATAGAACAGATTACATGGTCAGACCATGCCCCAGTACACGCAACACTGACAGACTTATACGAATCCACCCACAGGAGCCCTTGGAGACTGAATGACTCCCTCCTCACAGACGCCAACTTTGCAAACGAGATAACAACTGAACTAACGCACTATTTCACAGACAACAAGGCAGACCAGACATCACACAACACAGTATGGCTAGCACACAAATCAGTAATAAGAGGGATACTAATAAGGAGGGCGGCCACGCTAAAAAGACAAGCGCAGGCTCGAACAAGGGACATGCAAAAACAACTCCAGGACCTTACACTCCAGAACCAACTACAACCATCTCACGAACTGAAGACACGTATCATACAGATCACAAGGGACATACATAAACAGGCACTGGACAAGACAGGACACTACCTACATAGACTAAAAGCAACCCATTACGCACAGGGAAACAGAGCGGGCAAAATGGTGGCACAACAGCTACAAGCCAAGCAAGCAAAGCAAAAAATAGCACACCTTACCACACCAGAAGGGCACAAAGTAACAGCCCCAAAGGACATCAGCAACGCCTTCGCACAATATTATGCCTCCCTTTACAACCTAGCAAAGGACACCCGCACACACCAACCCCAAAGACAAGCCATACAGACATACCTAAGCTCCATCCCGATGCCAACACTCACACTGCAGCAACAACAAACACTCGAGGCAAAAATCACCAGAGACGAGGTGACCGCAGCTATACTAAACCTGCCAAAAGGCAAATCACCAGGCCCCGATGGTTTCACCAACTGTTACTATAAAAAATTCCATGATATTCTAACACCACACTTAACACAGGCATATAACGAAGCTACAACCCGACAAAGACTGCCACCCGAAACACTGCTAGCACACATCATTACGCTCCCCAAACCAGGAAAACCACCGACGTGCCCTCAAAACTTCCGCCCCATCTCCCTCCTAAACACGGACGCCAAACTGTATGCCAAAATCTACGCAACAAGACTAGGTCACATACTACCCCACATAATACACACAGACCAGGTAGGATTTATAAAAAATAGGCAAGGAGGAGACAACACCAGGAAGGTATTGGACATACTACACAGCGCCCAGCGCACAAAAATGGGATGCGTAACGGTGTCACTGGATGCAGAGAAAGCCTTTGACCGCCTGGGATGGGAGTTCCTGGAACAGGTCCTCATCAAGGTTGGGACACCGGAGGGTTTCATCTCAGCGGTCAAGGCACTATACAATGCACCATCAGCAAGAGTAGTTAACGCAGGTTTTGTCTCAGACCCATTTACCATCACCAATGGATCCCGCCAGGGTTGCCCACTGTCCCCTCTATTATATGTGATGGCTCTCGAACCACTAGCGATAGCCATAAGACAACACACCTCTATTCACGGTATACAAGTGGGTGGCAGGGAATATAAAGCAAACCTATTTGCGGACGACGTCCTGCTTACCTTGACCCAGCCACATATATCCCTACCCAACCTAATGGCGACCATTAGAGAGTATGGGGAGCACTCATACTACAAGCTAAACGTCTCCAAAACACAAGCCATGGGACTGGGCATACCGCAAGACACACTGATGAGACTTAAAACAGCCTTCCCCTTTGACTGGAGGACTGACCACCTGACGTTCCTGGGAATCAAAATACCACCCAACCTATCCAAACTATTTGAGAAAAACTATGTCGCCCTACAAAATGAAATAATCAATACCCTAAAAACCTGGGAAGGGAAATACCTGTCGTGGGTGGGAAGGATAGCGGCGGTAAAAATGATAATACTCCCGAAGTACCAATACCTACTGCGCACCCTCCCAATAGCACTTACAAAAGCTCACCTAAACAACGTACAAAGGATACTAACCCGCTTCATATGGGCGAATAAAAAGCCTAGAGTGGCGGCGAAACTCCTACAACAACCAATAGCGAAAGGGGGACTGGGACTCCCAAGCATTAGAACATACTATCAGGCAGCCCACCTGGCAGCAGTTAAAGCAGCCACAGAGGAAGGGGAACCACGACAGTGGACCCAGATAGAAGCTCACTGGATAGGTAGACGAAAGCTGGGAGACCTATTTTGGCTCCCAGGATCGCTAAGGCCACAAACCATACACCCCCTCCCAACCACGACTCTAACACTAAAACACTGGGACGACGCGAGAGGGAGGACGCCAAATAACATCCACCAAGACGCGCCGGTGTCGTGCCTATCAGTGGGCATCCCAACACTTGACACAAAAGTATGGAAAGAAGCGGGCTGCACAACACTTGCTCACTTATACGAAGCTAACAGCCTGAGGCCATTCCATCAACTCCAAACCAAATATAGCCTACCCAGTAAAACAATATTCCCCTACCTACAAATAAAATCACTGCTGACAGGGATAGAACTACAGGGCACAGAGACCATGCACAGGCACAGAGTCGAAAACGCATGTCTGACCAACAGACCCCCCAAGAAAATACTCTCCACACTATACACAGCCTTACTAGATACGACCACAGATGACATGATGCCGTTCCAAAAAGCGTGGCATGCGGAGATAGGGCACGACATAAGCAAAGAGGACTGGCAGAGAGCCTTCATAGCACATAAGGGGAACACACTGTGCACCACACACTTAGAGATAATACGTAAACTGCAATATAGATGGTACTTAACACCGGATAAAATGGCAGCACTATACCCCGGTAGCTCAGACCTATGTTGGAGATGCGGGGAAGGGAAGGGATCGATGAGCCACATATGGTGGTCATGTCAAAAAATAAAACCATATTGGAAGGAGGTGGGAACCATAGCGAGAGGCCTCCTAGGCAAACCTTGGACACCTAGCATTGAACAGTGCATAATATTCGTTCCACAACCTGAAACACAAAAAGTAGAAAAAGGCCTGATATTCCATATATTGATAGCTGCAGTAACATTAATAGCCAGACTATGGAAATCGCAGAAAGCGCCCACAAGAGAAGCATTACTAGACCAAATCACTCAGAACTGGAAATACGAAGAGATGGCGGAAAAACACATACAGCCACGAAAACATATTAAACGAGCAGGAGAGACATGGAGGAAATACCTAGGGGACAATTGACACAACACCTTAGCGGTAGACGACGAACCAACATCAAAGCAAGAGGCAAGGGACTAGAGAGGAGACACACAAACACACAGTGCAGTAACACAAGCAAACCCACTGACATGGTAAACCCCCTGAAAGAAGGGTAACACATGAAACACGACAAATTACCACAGATAAAGTGGCCCAGTTACAAGTTGGACTATTGAACTGAAGTGTATGTAACTACCCCTGATATGTAAATGAATGTTCCTGCGCACTCCCCCTTTTCTCATCCTGTACCCTGGCGAGCAGGCGCCAACGAAACGTGATAAATGTGAAACACTAATAAAACCAAGTTTCAAATTGAAAAAAATAAAAAAAAAGAAAACCCCGGGATGCAACTGAGATTTTTACAGTTTCAGCTCCAGATCATTTCGGGGATTTTGTACCGTGATGCACCTGCTCCCCGGGTGGTGATGGGAGAGAGCAGAGTTGGGGCTACACATTTTATTTTTAAAATTCCCCCTACTGCGGCAAAGCAGAATCCCCCAAAAAGATGCAGGGTCTGTTCTAAGAGGGGGCAGAGAAAATACAGTGTATATTACTGTCCTGATTGCCCTGGGCAGCCTGGACTCTGCATTGGTGACTGTTTCAAACGATACCACACGCTGGCCCATTTTTTATTTATTTTTTAACATTTGCCGTTCAGTTTTTTTTTTGGTGTGTCTTTTTTTTATTTATTTTTTGATGGGGAGGGTGTGGGGGGGGGGGGGGTTGTTACATTTACCCCGTGCATGGGGGGCATAGGTGTCCTTAGGAGGCCTCGCAGAAAACAACCCGGGGTGTTTTCTTGCAATAACCAACAACGGCCTCTCCTAAATCACAGTCAAAAAGCGGTGTGCGTGTGAAAAATTGAGGATTGAACAGTTACCTCCATACACGTTCTTCAACTTCTTTTATCTTTTGTCTGGCTAACAAAAAAGTTGCATCAAAGCACTCCACATGCAATACCTCGGGGTGTCTACGTTTCAAGTATGTACCCTTTTGTGGCGATATATAAAACTGGGGTATGTGATAAGCCCCAAGCTAAAGATAGGCCTATCAGAAGACATACTCTCAATTTCAACTCAAATGGCAAGTCATACAATTGTAACCGTACCTTCCCAAAATCCTGGCAGACCTATGCATGGGGGCATGGGTGTCCTTAGGAGGCCTCGCAGAAAACAACCCGGGGTGTTTTCTTGCAATATCCAACAACGGGCTCTCCTAAATCACAGTCAAAAAGCGGTGTGCGTGTGTAAAATTAAGGATTGAACAGTTACCTCCACACACGTTCTTCAACTACTGTGGGGTGTAAACTTTTCAAATATATGCACGCTCATGGCAAGAAAATACATTGGGATATCTCATAAGGCCCCCAAAAGGAAGATAGGCAAACAAGATATGTAAAATTTGAAAAACGCATATCAGACATTTTGCTTTGCACCCCCCAGTGAACCCGACAAACGTATGCATGAGTGTTATCGCTGTACTCGGGAGATGATGCCGAGTACATATTGGGGTGTCCTTTGGCAGTAACACCTAACAGGAGCTTAGAATCTATGCACAAAGTAGAATGTGTGAGTGAAAAATAACACCACAAAATCGTTTGACAGAGACTGGTGGTAGAATTAGTGCATGTAAAGTGTTGAAATGCCACCATGTGAAATGCCCTAGGGTGTGTACTTTTCAAAAACATACAGTTTGATGGAGGTGAATTACATTGGCCGGCTTCAGACATGTTACAACTGGGACATGGGTGCATGATGGCCAGCTGTGTTTTGATTTGTTTTTTATCATATTTTACTTTTTTTTATTCTAGTAAATTATATGATATGATGAAAATATTGGTATCTTTAGAATGAACATTTAATAGCGAGAACAATGGTATATAATAAGTATGGGTACAGTAAATGTGTAAGAGGCAAATTACATCTAATCACAACCACTGCAGAAATGTAAAAAGAGCCCTGGTCCTTAACGGTAATAAAATTGAAAAATGGCCTGGTCACTAAGGGGTTAAAGTGATCAATCAATCATGCTTAATAAATATGGAATATTATTATCACAATCAGGTAGGGTCATTCTATAAAAACAACTTAATTACGACTCAACCCCTACTCATTGGCATGACTCAGGGGACTGTCTTGGATCTAAATCCAGATAGGCATTTAATTGGAGGACATCCTCCATGAATTATTTGGGTATTCAGCTAACCAAGACAACCCACACAACCATACACTCTAACCATCAGAATCTTCTCAATAAGATAAAGTCCATGATTGATCATGCTGCTACAAGATCCCTCTATCACTATGTGAGCTGCATTGGAGAAAGAACATTCTCAATTTTTTGAGCTCACACATTTATTGTGGGCTGCAGTGTATTCCCCCTCGAAGCTGGTCAATTGTTTCTCCACAGTTAATTATAATATGGCAGAAATGGGAACACAAGCTTTAGGAAACTATAGGGAACTTCATGTAGCACCACTAGGGACATTGAAATGGATTTCCCCAGACCTGAATACACTAGCCTAGCTATCGATTTCCCTATTAAATCAGCAGCAGCTACACTGTCCCTCCTCTCACTAAGAATGCAGCTTCCGAATGAATCTAAAATGGATGCTGTCGAGGAGGTGGGAGGGTCTGGGAGGGAGGGTCTGCTGCTGATTGGCTGGAATGTGTCTGCTGACTGTGAGGTACAGAGTCAAAGTTTACTTAATGATGACAAATAGGGACGGACCGCCGCATATGTTCGCCCGCCGTGGCGAACGCGAACAAGCTATGTTCGCCGGGAACTATTCGCCAGTGAACAATTCGGGACATCTCTACTGCTCAGTTCTTCTGGATGGTTGTGGATGATGATATTCTCCTTCCAAATTAATGTTGCAGCAGCCGGTGAGGACAGCTTCCGCGTTCTTTGGTAGATCACCTCCGACCTCACATCGAGAGGTGAGTCTCCAGAATAACGTCAGGCAACGGTTGTAGATCGCCGAGTCCTACTTTCTCCAACAGTTCTCTTCGCATAGATTACAGCCTTACGCGTTTCATAGGGTACTGCCCTATTTCATCAGGGGCATATCCTTATCGTAATCAGTATCAGTATATATATACATAATATCATACAAGTCATCAATTAAGTATTAATTGGATATCAAACCTAGATTTAAAAATAGCATACATAATGTGAATGCTGTAATTATAATTCAATCGATATATAAAAAAACACAAATGGATGCGGTACACATATACATAATATATGTCTGCAAATTGATGAATACAAATAAATAAAAAATAAGCATAAGAATAAAAATAAAAATGTCTATTTGTTTGTTCTATTCTTATAGAAAATGCATTAATTAAAGCGTGTATATTGGTTGAAACACTTTATTTGCTTATATAAAATGGATAAATGACATAGATATCAGAATAATAATCACACAGGTTCCACATACTAAGATTGGACAAATATAAAAGAATGCATTAAAGATTATAATTATATAGCATAGCTTATTAACCAAGGTGAAGAATGGAGAGACATCACTTTGATGACAGATGTGTCATTAAGGAGAAAATATTAGATGAATGAGATAAGTGGAATTTTAAAGGGATTGGTCATATATTGGAGATCTATACATCTTTATAACACACAATGATGGAGGTGACAGCATAGTTATAGTATAGTTGACAGAGGGGTAGTCAAAGAATATAGGAAAAAATACACAGGACATAATCAAAGTGATTGGCAAATAAAATATGTAAAATAGAGAAAGCAATAATAAAAGAACCAAAAGATATAGAGAGAGAAAATAAAGTGCCATAGTGATGATAGTAGTTAAAATAATTTTGGCCCATAGGACAGTATATAACATCTCTTAAAATAAAGGTAGTGTTAGAAATTTTTTTTAAAAAAGCATTTAACTCAAAGTCCACATTTAGACCCTTGGGTACTAGGGCAGGGATAGGCAACCTTCGGCTCTCCAGATGTTGTGGACTACATCCCCCATAATGCTCTTACACACATAATGCTGGGAAAGCATCATGGGAGGTGTAGTCCAAAACATCTGGAGAGCCGAAGGTTCCCCACCCCTGTACTAGGGTGTTGAGAGTAAAAATCCATTTTGCTTCTTTTTGGTCTAAGTTTTTTTCTAAATCACCACCTCTCCAATTGGTTTCTACCTTTTCTATTGCCATAAACCATAAGCCAGCTCAATTTCCACCATGAAATTCTTTAAAATGCCTAGATAAGTTATGTGTAAGTAGACCCTTTCTCACATTCCGTATGTGTTCTGAGATTCGTGTCGTGAGTTGTCTTTTTGTCCTTCCCACATATTGTTTGAGACATGGGCATGTAACTAGATAAATTACCCCAATGGTATTGCAATTCATATTGGACATGATCTTATATTCCTTCCCATCATCTGCTGATGTAAAAGTTAGTCTCCTTTTTGCTTGATGAGGATTATTTTTACACCCTTGACATTTGTTGCACAATGAAAAACCTTTGTTGGAAACTTCTTTGATTTTGATGGGTGGATTTTAATGTTGGTGCCAGCATCAGTTTCAGGTTTGGTGCTCTCGTATAAATAATCTGGGGTTTGTCTGATATAATTTCAGACAGACTGGGATCGCTTCTAAGAATACCCCAGTGCTTTCTCAGAATGTCCTGTATTGTTGACGCTTGATTGTTGAATTGCGTGATAAATGCTGGTGTCTGATCCTGTTTTATTCAAGTTTTCACCTTTTTCTGTAAAGTCTCCTCCCTTGGAATGCCTATAGCTCTTGTTAGAGCTTTATCTAAAAGTGGAATCGGATAACCTTTAGTTACAAATCTTTGTTTCATTTGTTCATTTGTTGATTGCACACTTCCGGCTGTGAGCAATTTCTTTTTATCCTTCTGAATTGGCTTTGGGGAATGTTTTTAAGCCATGTAGGTTTATGGTGACTATGGAACGGTATGAAGCTATTGCAAACTACATTCTTTTTGTATGTTTTTGTATGCAATTTTCCTTCCTCAATGTAGATGCTTAAATCAAGAAATTTAACTTTCTCTCTTGAATGTGAAAAGGTGAATATCAGATTGTATGGATTATGGTTCAGATAGGTCATAAAACTTTCCAATGATTCTAGGTCTCCCTTCCAGAGGAAAAAAAAACAATCGTCAATGTACCTACACCAATGTACCTACGCCATTTATACACACACCTGTGGCCACCTCTAAAGAGGTATGCCCCCAATCTCTTCTCTGTGCAAGTATATTTGGAATCCAGACCAGATTCCTTTGGGGTTAAGCACCCCGCCCAGGCCCCCCAGCTTCTGAGGCATCTTTAGAGGTGGCCACAGGTGTGTGTATAAATAGGAGGAGTTTTATAGTCATGTCACTTTTATTATTTTCTTCATGCAGCACAGATATTATCTGCAAGTGTGAGTATACTCATTCAAGCACCAACATTTTAATTGTTTAGTTGTTACACTGTTTTTAATTGCTTTTATCACTCTTTATTTGTATACTCACTTTGCTCTTACAAAGAAATTAATTCAATACACTGTAGCTTGTTTTTAGCATCAGTACTATTTAATTTGTCTCCCACATTTTGTAATTAGCGTTGGACCCACTGACATTGGGGGACTTTGAAGCAGTGGTGGGCTTAACATCATATGGCCAATGTACCTGTGCAAGCGCTTCAATGGTACATTGAAGCAAATGCTCCATACCTTTGCAGCGACTCACAAGGATTGGGAAAAATTCCTGCACCATCTCCTATTTGCTTATCGGGAGGTGCCTCAGGAATCAACTGGGTTCTCCCCGTTCAAATTGATCTTTGGGCGGAGAGAGAGGCGGCCCTTAGACCTAGTCCGGGAACACTGGGAGTGGGCTGGGGATCAGGAAGGAACCCCCATTGTCTCCTATGTGCTGGAGTATCGGGTCCGACTGGAGGAACTCACCCATCTGGTACGGGTGAACCTCCAGGCGGCCCAGCAGCGACAGCGCACATGGTACGATCGGGGTGCCAGGAGCTGTAGCTTTCAAGTCGGGCAAAAGATTTTAGTGCTGAAATCGGAATTTGCTACACATGGATACATCTATCATCACACAAAATACGAATTTCCAACAAAGCTTCATAACTAGGTATAATAAAGATCATTGGGAAATTAAAGGGGTTTAGCTAAACATTGGCCTATCCTCTTGCAGGATCCGATATTGAGTACAATTTGTGCAAAAAAAAATAATTTATAAGAAAAATTTTAATAAAAAAAACCTTCTAGCACCCAGTTATGTGAAAGGCATAAAAACCATTAATGAATGTAGAGATCTCAGAAACCTAGGATCGAAAGGATGTGGGAGATGTAAAGCCTGTCAGACAATGAAAGTAATAAAAGCAACTTCATTTAAAAGCAGTATAACAGGAGAGGAATTTCCCATTAAATCAGGGGTTGATTGCCGCACAGACTTTGTCGTGTATCTACTGCAGTGTCCGTGCGGCAAGCAATATGTAGGGTACACAAAAAGGTGTTTTAAAGTGAGATTGTTGGAACATGCCAACAACATTAAAAAGAAATTGGTATCCCATTCGATACCGGTGCACTGCAATTCCTGTCCTATGTTTGATCTTAAGAATTTTACATGTATAGGAATTGAAAGAGCCAATTCTCATTGGAGAGGAGGAAACAGATTAAAAACTTTGTTTTAACATTAGACATTCTGGATCCATAAATTGCAGCACTGGAGCCGAATGGTTTGAATGTGGATGTAGACCTAGTTTGCTTTCTATAAAATTCTAAGGGTATGGATGCACCCCATCTGACAGACTGTAATCATTTGATGGGACATGTACATACATGTAATTTTATATTGTATATTGTATATTGTTATATGTATGTGCTTGTTTATATGTATGTAATCAAAGTTATTACATTTATTTTTACAGCTTGATACTTACTGTTATTCCAACTTTTTAACCCCTTAACGCCGTTACGGCGTTCTTTGCCGTCCCGCATTAAAAGGCTTTAAAGCCGTTGTGGCGATTCTCTTCTGGAGGGCTGCCTCACAGCCCAGGCAGCCCTACCCCGGCAAATGAGGCCCCCGGGGGCCATGTGATCGCTCTAAAAGAGCGATCACATGGCCCCCTATAGCTGGCTGTGGATCTGCCAGCAGGGGGACTGTCTGAAATGTCAGACAGTCCCCCTGCTGGTGGGTAGTGTAAAAAAAAAAAAAAAATTAAACATGTTTAAAATTAATTAAAAGTATTTTTATATATATATATATACGTATAATTACAATAATAAATAAATAAAATAAATAAATAAAATATTGAAACAAAATGTAATATAAATTATATATTCATATGTAATTTCATTCTAACTGTATTTTTTTATTATTATGTATATATTGGTAACAAAATACACTTAGAATGACATTCTATATATATCTATCTATATATATAAAATACAAATACCGCAAATATATATATATATATATATATATATATATAGATAAATACATATAATTACATAAAAGATTACATTAGTATACATGTAGAATTTAAATACCTATAAATGCATATATATTTAAATTCTACGTGTATATTTAAATAATCTTTTAACATAATCATGTGATTTGATTAATTAAAATTTGATTGACATGCCTGACAACACAGGGAGAAAGTGCAGAGAATTTAATTCGCAAGCACTATATTTGACCCTGTAACTCTCCAAGACACCATAACACCTGTACATAGGGGGTACTGTTCTACTTGGGAGACTTCGCTGAACTCAAATATTAGTGTTTCAAACTGGTAAATTGTATTACAACGATGATATTTTAAGTAAAAGTGAAGTTTTTTGAATTTTTTACAATCGAACTGCACTTTTATGGACTATATTATTGTTGTAATATGTTTTACTGTTTTAAAACACTAATATTTATGTTTAGTGAAGTCTCCCGAGAATAACCGTACCACCCATGTACAGGTTTTATGTTTTTTTGGAAAGTTAGAGAGTGACATATAAGGCTTGCATTTCATTTTTTTGACATTGAAATTTGCCAGATTGGTTATGTTGCCTTTGAGAGCGTATGGTAGCCCAGGAATGAGAATTACCCCCATGATGGCATACCATTTGCAAAAGTAGACAACCCGAGGTATTGCAAGTGGGGTATATCCAGTCTTTAGTAGCCACTTAGTCACAAACACTGGCCAAATATCATTTTTTTGCTTTTTTCACACAAAAACAAATATGAACGCTAAATTTGGCCAGTGTTTGTGACTAAGTGGCTACTAAAAAAGACTAAACATACCCAACTTTCAATAAGTTGGGTTGTCTACTCTTTCAAATGGTATGCCATTATGGGGGTAATTCTCATTCCTGGGCTACCACACCGTCTCAAAGGTAACATTACTAATCTGGCAAATTTCTATTTGAAAATGGAACGTTCTATATTTGACCCCGTAACTTTCCAAAACACCATAAAACCTTTTAATGGGGGGAACTGTTGTACTTGTGAGACATCGCTGATTACAAATATGTGCATTTTTTTGCAGTAAAACCTAACAGCATTATGACATTAACAGCTAAAATGTCAGACGGAAATACAAATGTAAATAAAAATCTTATTTTCTCAAATTTTTTAAAATTTCATTCATAATAAATTATGTTCCATATATGAATAGTTAATGATAAATTAAAGCACTGTTTCTCCTGAACAAAATGATATGTAATAAATGTGGGTGCACTTAATGTGATATCGGTGAATTACGGTTAAACAGACATATGACGCAAATTCCCGTTTTTGTTTACGTTTTGTTTTGATCAGAACGTGCACTATTAACTCAGTCCTGAAGGGGTTAATGGTTGTTGATTTTTATTATTATTTTTATATACTTTTTTTATCATTTACTTTTTTATTTATTTTTATTTATTTTATATCTAATTGTTTGATATAAGTATATGTAAATAGTCTCTTATAGACACTTGTAAATGTGTTTTTTTTCTAAATTATGAGCATGTCAGGAGGGATGGTCCATAATATGATTTGATATTTGTGGACATAATGCATGAAAGATGAAGATCTAAAAAGACTGCATTTTATTTCCTAATATATTTACCCCAAATTGTAATTTAAAAGTAAAAATAGCAACAGCTAACTAAGACATTCTATCCTCTATTAGATTGCGAGATATATCGGGCTTTGTGTGTTCGGATAATTTGAACAATAAATTGCATTCAGGATCTGGAAGGCATGGACATTGAAAGTGGAACGCAAGCCGGAAACAACACACGGACATGAGATTACATGGCGCCAAATACAATATCGTGAACAGCTGCCGGTAGATGGGAAAAGATAACCGATTGGCCAAGAAAGCAAGAACACAGCGGAAGAAACCAGGAACAACTCTAGAAATAGGGAATGGAAGTGGATAGGACGATTTATTGTTACTTAATTTGTCATATTATTGTGATTGTATTAAGATTGGTCCCTGAGGAAGTTTCCACGGAAACGAATTGTGTAGGACCAGAGAATAATAATTGTTTTACACTTTTATATTTTATCTGATTTTGTAATGCCAATAAACCAGTTTAGCAACAACCTACCTGGTTCCTGATTTCAACCCGGAGGACCACCGGCCAACAAAGGATCCTTACCTCCCTATGCGGAAGGTAACTTTAAGACGCTATGCAATGTGGAGTCTGTGAGTTCCATATTTAGTGGGTTGTACTATTATTTGTTATTTTTTGCTTGTAGATATCCAGCTGTATCCAATTTTTCTGTACTATATTCTACATACCATAGAGGCTGTCCCTAAGAGGATATATAAGCATCAGTGGTCTAATCAAAACGAGAACAATCTCCTAGCAACAGGGATGATCCCTGTAACGTTAGCACATACCTTAGTTATCTCAACACTGGGAGACAACCTACAATACCAGAGGTATCCCTATAACAAATGAACATACCTCAGTTGTCTCTGACCTCTGAGACCACCTATAACCAGCTGGGTTATCCCCTTACTCGTCATAGTAACTAAGTGAAAGAGGGACATGGTGCATTGAAAAAGGGTTGTTCCCGAAACGTCTGTTTATTATTCTGTCCTCCAATAAATTTTGGTAGCACTTTGTGCACATAGCAACATTTTGCGCAGCCTCTATTTGTTTGATTAGTAACTAAGTGAAAAAACAAATGTTCAGTGACAAAAAGTAGCAAAATAAATAAACAAAATCCTACATGGCACCTTATCAGGGTAAAATGTATATGTTCCACTTAGTTATTATGGTTATGATTTCTGGGTGAGTATCTTTCTATTCTCTTGTATATATATATTTGTAAAGGGTATATTCCCATTATAGCACTGGTACCATCCCAACTGACAAACCACAACAGTTTATTGTGGTGACTTTAATATCTATCTGTAATCCAGATGTTGACCACTATGTGTGGATGTGTGCTCACTATGGCTAGAGTGGTATCAGGTACACTTCACTGACAAGGCCCTGGGGAGATAGCGCAGCTAAGCGGACAAGGGCACATGTAGGAGTGTGGGGATAGATGCATGAGATTGGTTGGGAAAGAGTCTGTGGGTGTGACTATGTTCTGTGTAAGACAGTGTGGGGGAGGTCTTACCTCAGTGCCACTTGGGATTCGGGCCAGCAAACAGCTTCCTGTCCTCCTGCTGCTGTTTCAGGACACGTCCAGCAGGTGGCACCTGGATCACAGCTGATGGCTTTTCTGGATGCTGGAACTGCTGTTTCTTTGCCTCAGCCTTCTGTGAGCGCAGTGCCGGGTTTGGATCGCTAGGCTGCGTTGTTCCTTCTTTTCTTCAGTCCGGTCCTTTTAGCCAAAAAAAAACCATAACTTAATATATAAATTACTACATAAATCAATACATACATACATAGATTGCAATACAAAAAAAAAATTAAAAAAATATTTCAGACAGAAATTAACTGTAAATTCCCAAATGGCTTAACTAAACAAAAAATAAGAAACAAATAATAAAATAAAAGAGAGGCGGTACTAGTCTCCAAACAATTGGGTACATGGACGCAGCTTCCTCCCCTCCACCCCCCCCTTTTTCATTTTCAGTATGTGTCATGTGTTTCGGTATGCTTTCTTGCAGTGTCCGGCGCAGCTGATAGCGCCGGCGATGCCTCCCAGGTTCACGTGACCATGGGTGTTGCTGAGCTTTCATGGCCCGCTTGGCTTGCGCGCGTTGCCAGGGAGCAGATGGGGCGGGGGGCTTTTATTGCAGCTATGTTCCCTCCTGCCACGGGGGGTCCATTGCCTAAGATGGACATTGGGGGGCTCCGGGAGGGTCGTGGGGAGCATGCTGTGGTCAGTTGAACCCCATGACGCATATTCGGATGCACCCTGTTTTCTGGATAGCATGGTCGGGGAGAGGGCTCCCCGAGAATGCGCTGCGTGGTTCTGCGGTCAGGACACTCTCGGGGCGCATGTCGTCCCTGGCATGAGCTGGGTTGGTGGAGGTACGTTTTGCACTTTCGTCGACGGTTGGCGGTGCGTCCCTTCTTGTCCCAGGACCAGATGGGCTTCGGCCTCTGGTTTTACTTGGGGCTCGCCTGGCGCCTCACCATGATGCATTTTCGTCCTCTCTGCAATCTGTCGGGATGGGGGACGTGGGTGCTCTCGGTACAGGACCCTCAGTCCATGCGAGAGCTCCATCGGGCGGGTGGGTCCAGTTTACCAAGGACGCTCGATGAGCTTACTTCCTCAATCGTTTGGTGTGCCCCTGAAGTCCACTCTGCGGGTCCCCCCTTTGGGTTGAGGTGTCCATGGAGGGGCGAGGTCGATATCGCCAGATTCCTTATCTGCTCAGTTGTCGTTTCATTCCAGGGGCTAGGTTTGGGATGGTAGCTCGGCGCAACTGTCTGAGTGGGTGGGGCACTGGGACTTTGCTGACGGAGGCGGCTGTGGAATT
This sequence comes from Pelobates fuscus, assembly GCF_036172605.1. Taxonomy (NCBI): domain Eukaryota; kingdom Metazoa; phylum Chordata; class Amphibia; order Anura; family Pelobatidae; genus Pelobates; species Pelobates fuscus. The sequence goes on along the minus strand of NC_086320.1, from coordinate 169,369,417 downwards.
TGTTTTCCGGCTGCTGCCGGTATGTCGGTCGGGTTATTGCTTCCGGGCTGTTTTTCTGACGGTCGGGTTTGGGTGGCTATGTGCCTCCAGGGAAGTTGCTCCCGATGTCGCTTATGTGTGGGGCCATCAGTGTTGGACGTCCGCACTCTGCTGTTGCGGGGTTTTCTTGGGGTAGTGTTTCGGAGTTTTGGGGTTCCGTGGCCCAGGCCATGTCCGTGGGTCGGGATACATGCTGTAGTCTCATGGATAGTGGGGTCGATTTCTGCAAGGGGAACATTGGTTACCCCTGGCTGTGGCTTGGGTCATCAGACAGGAGGCTTCGGGGTTTTGCGGGGAGTTGTGGTTTTCGGCTGCGCTACCCATGGGCTCTCCGGGGTGCGCTGGACTTTGCCTGTTGTGGTTGCCCTTGGGACTGTATGGGGTTCCTTCTGGGCCTTGACAGTGGCTTGTGCAATCTGGCCCCCTAACTTCTTTCCGATGACTTCCGACTGTTTGCCGTGCAGCAGGTTTGGGGTTTTGGGCCATATTGGGCTCTCAATGGTGTGTTGACTCCTGCCCGTTACGGTGGCGAGCATTGGGGCTCTGGCAGACTCTGGTGTTTTTGGAGCTTCCCCTTTCTAGGGGCATGGTAGGCATGGGGTACCCAGCTCGCGAACAGGTGGGGTGGTTTTCCTTCGGGACCATCGTGGGGTGGTGCTGGCTGTCTTTATCATGTGACAGTACCCTCTACCCCGGTTGTGCTCTGGTTGCGGTGCCTGGCTCGGCGCTGTTTGAGGCTAGGGGCTGGTCAGGGTTTTTTTTCGTCCGGGTATTCCCGATGGGATGGCCGATGCTCTGTCTTGTTCACTATAGGGCGTACTTCAGGCGGAGGTGTCGCGGGGTCGATTTATAGGGCAGTGGAGGTGTGGTCGCTTGGTCCAGCGGTCTGATGAAGCTGGTCTGTGGGTTGATCTCTGAGGCGGCGTGGGGCCCTCTCTAATAAGGTGGGAGTGATCGGGACAGATGGGAACGTTTCCTTGAGGTTTCTGGGAGTGGACTGCTCATCTACATGTTTGGTCCCGTCTATTATGGGCGTTGGGGGCTATTTCTGCGACTAGCAGGGCTCGGCTTCCTGTTCATGTTACGGTCGTCGGCACGTGGGTGGGTGTTTTGGTGGAGTTGGGTAAGCATAGGGTCAGACTTCCTTCAGGTTTCGACGCTCAACGGCTGTTGTCGTTGGGAAGGGTAAGTCGGTTGCGGTTGGCTGATTCGTCGATAGAATCTGTGCAATTCTTGGATGTTGCGGGGCTTACTTTCTGCATCCTCCTGTGGTAGGTGGAATGCACGGGGTAATGGTTGGGCTCCTACCATGCTGTAATGGGTTTCCAGGATAGTCTGCAATATACCGTTCCGATCGGGGGCGGTGCCGGTTTCCGTCATTTGCCTGTTTTCACTGGGAGTGCTGTTCTGTCCCCTGGATTATTCGGCCTCCTCACCCTGTTTGGTTCTCGGAGATGGGTTTTCACCCCCACGTCCATTTAGTTGGGGTCTTCCTCTTGGGGGCTCGAATTCCTGGATAAGGATGGTGGGGAATTCAAGGGGCATTTATTTTGGTTGGGGGCGGCTACGGACACCGCCAGGCTGGGCGTGCCTGCGCCAATGGTTCAGAGGGCTCGAATGGTGGGAGTCAGGGTGGTGGGTTCCTTGGGTTCGCCTTGCTGGTCTCTGACTGGATTTATCTCCACGGTTACGGCCCCCACCACGGACTGGGGAGGGTGGGATTTTTCGTGTGTAATTTGGGCCAGGAGGCGGGGGCGAGTGGTTGGATCTTCCACCTTCGGGAGCGGAGGTTCGGTGGTCTGGCACCGGATACGTGAGGGGGATGTGGCTCCTCCTCATACGGGGTCAGCTGTCCCGCCTCATGGGGTACCAGGGGTTTTGTCATCCCTGGGTGGCATGACATGGGTCGGTAACAGTTTCGGACTTGGGTGCTCTTCAATCTGGACATGTTACGCATTATGTTTCTTCCCCAAGGTTCTCGGGGGGTTCTCCTGTTGGCAGTGCGCTCCGCAAGTGAGTGCCCTGGTGCGCTGCTGTCGGTCATTGGACTAGATGTGTTTCTAGGTTTGTCGTGGCCATAAATATAAAAAAAAAAAAAAAAATTAAAATTTCTAGTTCGCCTTTTGGGTTTGGCCGCATGTGGCCTAGTTATCTCAAGGGAAGGGTGCGCTTGCTGGAGGTCGGACTTGACCTCTGTGACCGCTGCGAGAAGTGGTGGAACAGGCCATGGCTGGTTGTGGTGGGGTCCCCCGCTGATTTTAGGCGTAAAACAGCGGGGTTGTGGCGGGGGTATGTCTTTGCCAATTGAGTTTGACGTTACGTTTAAGTATATGGAATGAGATGAACAAGTTTTTTAAGGTCTCAAACCTCCCCTGCTCCAAAGGTTAAACTTTAGGTTGCCTGAGGTCTCATGCCCATCGAACGTGGATAAGGTCGGCTGATGGCAGGCATTGGAAATATATGATTTTTATGACAAGGGGGGAGGTGAGAGGGAGTGGTGATTAGGAACCACTCCAGGTTTTTATTGGCAAGGACGGTTGGGTCACTGTATAACACTATGGGTGGCGTTATATATGTATATATGTTAATTTATGCTTGTTTATGTCTAATGTTTTGGTTACAGAAAAGAAGAGATTTAATAAATAAAGTTATCGATGTGTTATGCAGTAATTTAGTTTGTGATAATAAAATCATCCATACTAAGTGGTCTGTCGTTACTGGGGGGTTTAATGGGGTTCGATTTTGTTCTAGGCTGCATCGTGATTCCCCACTACGTACATACAAGGCCCTGGGGAGATAGCGCAGCTAAGCGGACAAGGGCACATGTAGGAGTGTGGGGATAGATGCATGGGATTGGTTGGGAAAGAGTCTGTGGGTGTGACTATGTTCTGTGTAAGACAGTGTGGGGGAGGTCTTACCTCAGTGCCACTTGGGATTCGGGCCAGCAAACAGCTTCCCTCCCGCCCACCCTATAGTATATTTCGTCGCAGCTAGCCGGGGGTATGTCCTTGCCAATTGAGTTTGAGGTTACGTTTAAGTATATTGAATGAGATGAACAAGTTTTTTAAGGTCTCAAACCTCCCCTGCTCCAAAGGTTAAACTTTAGGTTGTCTGAGGTCTCGTGCCCATCGAGCGTGGATAAGGTCGGCTGATGGCAGGCATTGGAAATATATGATTTTTATGACGAGGAGGGAGGTGAGAGGGAGTGGTGATTAGGAACCACTCCAGGTTTTTATTGGCAAGGACGGTTGGGTCACTGTATAACACTATGGGTGGAGTTATATATGTATATATGTTAATTTATGCTTATTTATGTCTAATGTTTTGGTTACAGAAAAGAAGAGATTTAATAAATAAAGTTATGGATGTGATATGCAGTAATTTAGTTTGTGATAATACATGAGGTGGCCTGTTTCATCCATACTAAGTGGTCTGTCATTACTGGGGGGTTTAATGGGGTTCGATTTTGTTCTAGGCTGCATCGCGATTCCCCACTACGTACATACAAGACCCAAAGAAAGAAAAACAATCAATGATTGCTGTATATTTCCCCCTAGGATTTCTGATCTGGACTGCCCCATATGTGTAGGATCAGTCTGCTATGCAAATTGTGTAGGCTCTCTCTAAAATTTTTGAGTTCTGATATCCTCTGTTTTTTTTTGTAACTGATATTTTAGTCAGCTGTAAAGAAAATAGAGAATGTTGTGTTTGATATTTGTGATGCTGGAATAGATGAGTCTTGTTAATTATTTAAATGGGTATCAATATACTGTATCTAAACATTAAGAACAATGTTAAGGAATGCTAGGCTACATGTGTAGGTTGATTTTGATATACAAGCATTCAAAATGTTTGTAAACATTTCTGCAAAGATACTTCCGGTTGGCAGAATGTGCGCGTCTTCCATTTGGAGCAGCAGAGAGAGATGGGGGAGCGATAATGGAGAAGCAAGAGAGAGATCATTGGGAGAGGTAGTGCAGTGCTCAATAGAGATAATGGGGCCTGAAGAAAGATAATGAGAGCTATGGGAAAGATAATGAGGATAGCTGGGCAGCGGTACCTTACATTGCACACACAGGAACACTGGGATACAAACAATGACATTGCATACACGGCAACACCAACATACTCATATATTTATATTACATACACACGAACACCAACAAACTCACATACATTGCGTACAAATGGATATTAATCAAATGACAGAAGGAATGACACTGTGACACACTCCTATCACTGCCAGCCATCCCCCCTACACCAACCCAATACAGCCACTGTGAAACCCCTTATCACTGCAAGCCATCCCCCATACCAGGACACAGCTGGCAATCCACTTCTTACATACTGCCATGCCACCCTCCTCACCCCCAATACAGACACTATGATAACCCCTATCACTGTAAGACATCCTCAAGTCCACTATACCAGCACACAATTGGCACCCCACTATTCACATACTGCCACAACAGCCCCCCCCCCCCCCTCAGCACACAGCTGACACCCTGTGAACTCCAAGACAGTCCTAGCTGAGTGTGGGCTGAGCATGCACTTACCCTCTCCGGTACCAGACACTTAGAATGTGAGTGATCTCCTGACACCCAACACTGGACCTGCAAGAGGAGACCCACCAGCCACGCTCCACCAGAGACACAACCTGCCCGAGCACCCCAGGCCACTCCAAGGGATCGCTCCCACTCGCTGACCTGTTCCGTCTCCCCAGAAGACAGCCACTAGAGGTTGGATTAACCCTGCTAAGTAAACATAGCAGTTTCACTGAAACTGCTATGTTTACATGTGAAGGGTTAAAACCTGAGGGACCTGGCACCCAGACCACTTTATTGAGCTGAAAATACATATGTGAGGAAGGCTGAACTTGATGAACGCAAGTCTCTTTTCAGCTATGTAACTATGTAACTATGTAACTATGTATGGCTCAAGTGTTACAGAGTAAGGGTAGAGTGATAAAGCAAAGTCATTTAATTTACTGCTTAAACTATTGTATATCAATTGTTGCTCAATATTACACCATCACTACCAGGAATTGTGACGCTAACAAAGACATTTATAATAATAAACAAAGGCACAGATTATGACTCAAACAATGAAATCAGTACAAAAAAAGTACCCAGATCATGGTGCATAAAATGAAATAACTAAATACAAATTGAATTAATTAGAAGAATCCCTGTCTGACATTGGTTCATTATGTATTCATATTCCTAGAACTAAAACACTAGACAAAACTGGTACAACTAATTTAAAAGTTATGGGTGTGCAAGGTTTCATAAAAAGTATACAATTCAGAAACACCTGATAAAAATGTCAAAAAGGTTTTTATTAAGGGTATTCAAAGACAAATAATTCAAGGTTTCTGGACCTTTATCCAAAACTTTTGATTGAATATAGAATAAGTTACAACAAATAATACAAGTACCGTAATAGTTTTTCTGTTCAGAAAGATTAAAAGACAGGGTTATCCACTAAAGTGAGAATTCAACCCTTTTCTCAGAATATCGTGTTGTGCCTAATCATTAGATTCATGAAGCACCAATATCCAAAAAGTAATAATCAATACCTAATAAGGTTTAAAGTGATATTGGCGTGCACACAACCCAGTTCGGGATGAGTATCTTGAACTATAGGAAAGAGAAATCACACAGAGACCAAGTTAAATATAAGAATTCACATAACACTTTATTGTCCATAAAGGGACCCAATACAATATAAGTGCTATTCTCATTTACGTTATTGCATGCATTCACATCAAACAGCTTAGTATCTAGATATATCAGCTTAAGTATACATCACCATTAGAGGGCTTAGTTGTCTCTTTGCTGCACATGACTGGGGGAACTCAGGCAGTCAGACTTGGAAGGAAACTCTCTACTGGGAAACAGCAAAGACCAGCAACACGCGTCCGTATTACAGGTAGGTAGTTCTTCAAACCGAGTGCCAAGTTTCTCCATCTTTTATAAGTTTTCTTATCAGTGCAGCCCAGCATGTATAGTTCATGTGCATTAAGTACTCTTTATGGTTGATCAGATCAGTCATGACCACCCAAGGCCCATGCCAGACACATGCGGTACCTTTTCTATAAAGCTATGTCCCTATACTTTTATCTTTCTAAACATTGCTGGCATCAAATCCCACTTTTAAGCATGTATGCCACTTTGGATATTGGTCAGACATGTTATACAACATTCTATGCTGTGTCATCTGGTTTTTATTAGTTGAATTTAGTTGCGACACAGTTTAAGACAAGTGCCATCTTAGCTATCTATAATAGTTTCATTTGCTTAACCCCTTCCCGACTGCGGACGTTACAGGTACATCTGGCAGAAAACAGTCCATAATGACCTTGGACGTACCTGGTACGTCTGCACCTATTTTGAGCTCTGGAAGCTCTGATAGTATAGCAGTGATGTTTTGCATGTGATGAGTGCCTTGAGGGGTCCTATAAAATAATATATATTTAATAATATATATTTTCAGAGCCATTAACCCCTGTCTTGCCAGTGATCACTATAATCACTGGCTCTTGCACAGCAGCACTTTTCTGCTGTTTGTGCCTTTTTTTTTTTAGGGGTTCATTTTTTGTGATCTTTTTTGAGACCCAAAAGCTCTTTTCAGAACGATTAACCCCTGTCCTGCCAGTGAGCACTATACAGATCACAGGCTCTTGCACAGCATCACTTATTTTGCTGTCTGTTCAATTTTTCAGGGGTAATTTTTTTTTTGTGACAGGTCACTAAGTAAAGTAATTGTGATCATGGCACATGGGTCACGTAAGTCAACCCGCGCTGAGCAGTCATATGCCACCCTTGTGCTAGAGTCTGACGCGTCTATGTCAGACTCTGACCCTGATTTTGACCCTGCCAGGTGCTCAGATACATCATCACTAGATACAGTGTCTACTGCTAGTGATGTATCTGGTGAAGTTGTATCTGTGCCTGCTAGTCCCCCTGCCAGAAGGAGACGTGCTGCTCCAGCTGGCAGAACTGCTGAGGAGTGGGTAGTGCCTCATCGCCAGAGGCCAGACATCCCATCCTTTACTGCAAATCCTGGCATTAATTTGGATGTCACAGGATTTAGCCCTCAGCAGTTTATGGAGGTGTTTCTGGGCGATGATGTATTGGGGAACATTGTCGCCCAAACTAATTTATATGCCCATCAATTCCGAGCTACAAATCCGGACTCTTTTTTGGCAAAGCAGCAATGGGCCCCCATCGATGTGCCAGAATTTAAAAGATTCTGGGCATTGACTATGCTGATGGGATTAATAAGGAAGCCCTCCATCCGCTCCTACTGGAGCAGTAGCCCCATCTGCTCTACCCCCATTTACTCCCAATGTATGTCGAGGAAGAGGTATGAAATGATTCTGCATTTCATGCACTTCAGCGACAACAGCCTGTGTCCCCCTAGGGAGCATCCCCAGTTTGACAGGCTGTATAAAATCCGTCCCCTGATTACCCACTTTGCTGCCAGGTTTGCAGAGGCTTATACACCTGGAAGGAATATATGCGTGGATGAATCCCTGATGAAGTATAAGGGAAGGCTGGGATTCAAGCAGTATGTTCCTACCAAGTGCTCTAGGTATGGTGTAAAGATGTATAAGCTCTGTGATAGCGAGACTGGGTATACTCAGGCCTTCCGGGTGTACGAGGGAAAGGATAGCCACCTTGCCCAGAACATATGGGAACCAGTGGCAAGATTGTCTGGGACCTGATTTTCCCCCTGATGAACAAAGGGTACCACTTGTATACTGACAATTTTTATACAAGTGTCCCTTTGTTCAAGCTACTGTACTGTTTTGATACAGTAGCTTGCGGCACAATTAAAAAGAACAGCACAGGTTTCCCAGGACAACTTGCACGCACCCGGCTACGAAGGGGGGGAGACCTCAGCTCTGCGCCAAGAGGAGCTGTTGGCAGTTAAGTACAGAGACAAGAAGGATGTGTACCTTCTTACCACCATCCACACTGATGGGACTGTGGAGGTCCCTGTACGTGGCAGAGCTGAGAGAACGAGGAAGCCAGTGTGCATCAAGGCCTATAACCGTCATATGGGTGGGGTTGATCTGGCAGATCAGCTGCTGCAGCCCTACCTAGTTATACGAAAGACAAGGGCCTGGTACAAAAAGGTTGCAATCTACCTAATGCAGATTGCAACCCACAACGCTTTCTTGTTGTTCAAAAAAGCAAACCCCGGGGGCGTGGCCTGAAGCTCAACCGCAGCAGTCGCATGTCGGAGTAGCTCCGTGCTACCCGGGCCTACAACTAAGCGTAACGAGCTCCAAAACCACAACAATCAGGACACGAACCTCACGGCAAGATGTCCCAACAGAAAAGCAGACGCCAGCAAGAAAGAGGCGAGAAAAGCAGCTTCTTTAATATCAGAAACCCTCAAACTAAAACTGTGGAAGGGAACCAAGATGGCGCCCACGGAGAGGTCAGTGAGACGCAGGCAGGGACACCAGAGGATGCTCCTGTGACACAGCATACAATGCAGCAAATGCTGGACGCAATGCACCAAAAAATTCAGCACACCCTCCAGACTGCCCTGCAAGAAATTAAATCTGACATCAGGGAACTGGGCTCACGAACCGCCACGCTCGAGGACAAGATGGCGGACCAGGAGGAGGCGTACAACGACATGAGGGGGGAGATGGAGGAAATACGGCATACCCTGACAGCTCTAGACACCAAAATGGCAGACATTGAGGACAGGTCACGACGAAACAACCTCCGTTTGAGAGGTATACCGGAGTCAATTGGAGTGGCGGACCTACACGCTCACCTACAGGGTCTATTTAAAACGCTAATCCCTGACATCCCTCAAGACATGCTGCTATTGGACAGGTACCACAGAGTACCAAAACCGCGGTTCCTACAGACAGAAGCACCGCGCGATGTTCTGGTACGTCTACACTATTTCCACACCAAAGAAGACCTAATGAGAGCTAGCAGACAGCGCCCTAACCTCCCAAACCCCTATCAAGATACTGCTATCTACGCTGACATATCAGCAGCCACCCTGAAAAGGAGAAAAACCTACGCGGGCATTACCGAACAGCTGCGCCTCCACAAGAAGCAATATAGGTGGGGGTTCCCGGTCAAGCTTCTTGTTACCCATGAAGGAAAGACCACAGCCATCACATCCCCAGAAGCTGGGTTGAAAGCCCTCAAAGAGTGGGGGCTACCTCCACCAACGATGGCAAAACCTGCAGCGGACCGAGGCAAGCCCACAACCTCTTGGAAGAGGATTACTAAGAACTGAGATAGAGAATCGAAGAAGGCGGCAAGAAAGGGCAAGTAACCAAAAAAAAAAAAAAACATTTTTAAAGTTTAAGACATTGGGACTGAACTCACAGTTGGGGCACCGTACACCGGGAGTGGGAAGAAAAACCCAGAGGTAGCTCAACCCGCTAGACAGCGCAGAGGCGTCCACGAACCCCACGGTACCTCCAAAAGAACTGTCACCCACAGACATTATGATTGATAGCTGGCTCCACAACAGCATTTTTAAGGAGCATGCTGCATTATGTTATCATACAGACCAGGCCACTTGACCGGTTTGCACAGGCATGGAAGCACGAAGCTTCCTACCCCACAACGCCTTTAAAAGGCGTATATTAGTGCACAAGGCACAAAGGTTAATTATTTGTTTAATATGTTTTGGTTTAGTTAGAATGTTTAGTTCGAAGGTTTCACATTATACACAAACAGGTCACACAAGGTACCTAAATACTGTCAGATATGGCAAGCTGCCCTGCTCAGGGAGAACAGGCGCGACTCCAGAAATAACTAGGGATCTGCCGCCCCATTCGATCATGCTGGGAAGGGCGACAACCCTACCTGACTATAGACCAGCGCAACTTACACCCAGACATATCACACACTACCCCCCATGAAAATATATACACACAACGTAAAAGGACTTAATCACCCCTCTAAAAGGAGCCTCCTCCGCGCAGACCTAAGCAAACATAAACCGGACATAGTATGCCTCCAGGAAACACATTTCAAAACAAAGGCACACGCTCCGTTACTCATAAAAGACTACCCACACCAATTCCATGCCACGTACTCCAACAAATCCAAGGGCGCATCCATCCTCATACACAAGGATGTAGCGTTCACCCCCATACGTCAAGAAATAGACCCGGAGGGACGGTATGTCATGATCACAGGAACTATCAATGACGTCACGTACACAATCACATGCATTTATGCCCCCAACAAAGAACAAAGAAACTTTCTCCATAAAATTTTTAAAAAATTACAACGCATACAAACAGGAATAGGAGTAATATGCGGAGACCTAAACCACGTAATGGACCCAGAGGCGGACACCACAACCAGACACACCGCCACTAGACTGAAACCACTCAAAAGGCAAAGCAAGGCAATCATTAAACTACTACAAGACCACCACTATTACGATACATGGAGGGCAACACACATAGGGGAAAGGGGTTACACCTTCTTCTCTCCAGTACACAACTCATACTCGAGGATAGACAACATACTGATAACTGGTCAACACCTTGAACAGATACGAGACTGCTCCATAGAACAGATTACATGGTCAGACCATGCCCCAGTACACGCAACACTGACAGACTTATACGAATCCACCCACAGGAGCCCTTGGAGACTGAATGACTCCCTCCTCACAGACGCCAACTTTGCAAACGAGATAACAACTGAACTAACGCACTATTTCACAGACAACAAGGCAGACCAGACATCACACAACACAGTATGGCTAGCACACAAATCAGTAATAAGAGGGATACTAATAAGGAGGGCGGCCACGCTAAAAAGACAAGCGCAGGCTCGAACAAGGGACATGCAAAAACAACTCCAGGACCTTACACTCCAGAACCAACTACAACCATCTCACGAACTGAAGACACGTATCATACAGATCACAAGGGACATACATAAACAGGCACTGGACAAGACAGGACACTACCTACATAGACTAAAAGCAACCCATTACGCACAGGGAAACAGAGCGGGCAAAATGGTGGCACAACAGCTACAAGCCAAGCAAGCAAAGCAAAAAATAGCACACCTTACCACACCAGAAGGGCACAAAGTAACAGCCCCAAAGGACATCAGCAACGCCTTCGCACAATATTATGCCTCCCTTTACAACCTAGCAAAGGACACCCGCACACACCAACCCCAAAGACAAGCCATACAGACATACCTAAGCTCCATCCCGATGCCAACACTCACACTGCAGCAACAACAAACACTCGAGGCAAAAATCACCAGAGACGAGGTGACCGCAGCTATACTAAACCTGCCAAAAGGCAAATCACCAGGCCCCGATGGTTTCACCAACTGTTACTATAAAAAATTCCATGATATTCTAACACCACACTTAACACAGGCATATAACGAAGCTACAACCCGACAAAGACTGCCACCCGAAACACTGCTAGCACACATCATTACGCTCCCCAAACCAGGAAAACCACCGACGTGCCCTCAAAACTTCCGCCCCATCTCCCTCCTAAACACGGACGCCAAACTGTATGCCAAAATCTACGCAACAAGACTAGGTCACATACTACCCCACATAATACACACAGACCAGGTAGGATTTATAAAAAATAGGCAAGGAGGAGACAACACCAGGAAGGTATTGGACATACTACACAGCGCCCAGCGCACAAAAATGGGATGCGTAACGGTGTCACTGGATGCAGAGAAAGCCTTTGACCGCCTGGGATGGGAGTTCCTGGAACAGGTCCTCATCAAGGTTGGGACACCGGAGGGTTTCATCTCAGCGGTCAAGGCACTATACAATGCACCATCAGCAAGAGTAGTTAACGCAGGTTTTGTCTCAGACCCATTTACCATCACCAATGGATCCCGCCAGGGTTGCCCACTGTCCCCTCTATTATATGTGATGGCTCTCGAACCACTAGCGATAGCCATAAGACAACACACCTCTATTCACGGTATACAAGTGGGTGGCAGGGAATATAAAGCAAACCTATTTGCGGACGACGTCCTGCTTACCTTGACCCAGCCACATATATCCCTACCCAACCTAATGGCGACCATTAGAGAGTATGGGGAGCACTCATACTACAAGCTAAACGTCTCCAAAACACAAGCCATGGGACTGGGCATACCGCAAGACACACTGATGAGACTTAAAACAGCCTTCCCCTTTGACTGGAGGACTGACCACCTGACGTTCCTGGGAATCAAAATACCACCCAACCTATCCAAACTATTTGAGAAAAACTATGTCGCCCTACAAAATGAAATAATCAATACCCTAAAAACCTGGGAAGGGAAATACCTGTCGTGGGTGGGAAGGATAGCAGCGGTAAAAATGATAATACTCCCGAAGTACCAATACCTACTGCGCACCCTCCCAATAGCACTTACAAAAGCTCACCTAAACAACGTACAAAGGATACTAACCCGCTTCATATGGGCGAATAAAAAGCCTAGAGTGGCGGCGAAACTCCTACAACAACCAATAGCGAAAGGGGGACTGGGACTCCCAAGCATTAGAACATACTATCAGGCAGCCCACCTGGCAGCAGTTAAAGCAGCCACAGAGGAAGGGGAACCACGACAGTGGACCCAGATAGAAGCTCACTGGATAGGTAGACGAAAGCTGGGAGACCTATTTTGGCTCCCAGGATCGCTAAGGCCACAAACCATACACCCCCTCCCAACCACGACTCTAACACTAAAACACTGGGACGACGCGAGAGGGAGGACGCCAAATAACATCCACCAAGACGCGCCGGTGTCGTGCCTATCAGTGGGCATCCCAACACTTGACACAAAAGTATGGAAAGAAGCGGGCTGCACAACACTTGCTCACTTATACGAAGCTAACAGCCTGAGGCCATTCCATCAACTCCAAACCAAATATAGCCTACCCAGTAAAACAATATTCCCCTACCTACAAATAAAATCACTGCTGACAGGGATAGAACTACAGGGCACAGAGACCATGCACAGGCACAGAGTCGAAAACGCATGTCTGACCAACAGACCCCCCAAGAAAATACTCTCCACACTATACACAGCCTTACTAGATACGACCACAGATGACATGATGCCGTTCCAAAAAGCGTGGCATGCGGAGATAGGGCACGACATAAGCAAAGAGGACTGGCAGAGAGCCTTCATAGCACATAAGGGGAACACACTGTGCACCACACACTTAGAGATAATACGTAAACTGCAATATAGATGGTACTTAACACCGGATAAAATGGCAGCACTATACCCCGGTAGCTCAGACCTATGTTGGAGATGCGGGGAAGGGAAGGGATCGATGAGCCACATATGGTGGTCATGTCAAAAAATAAAACCATATTGGAAGGAGGTGGGAACCATAGCGAGAGGCCTCCTAGGCAAACCTTGGACACCTAGCATTGAACAGTGCATAATATTCGTTCCACAACCTGAAACACAAAAAGTAGAAAAAGGCCTGATATTCCATATATTGATAGCTGCAGTAACATTAATAGCCAGACTATGGAAATCGCAGAAAGCGCCCACAAGAGAAGCATTACTAGACCAAATCACTCAGAACTGGAAATACGAAGAGATGGCGGAAAAACACATACAGCCACGAAAACATATTAAACGAGCAGGAGAGACATGGAGGAAATACCTAGGGGACAATTGACACAACACCTTAGCGGTAGACGACGAACCAACATCAAAGCAAGAGGCAAGGGACTAGAGAGGAGACACACAAACACACAGTGCAGTAACACAAGCAAACCCACTGACATGGTAAACCCCCTGAAAGAAGGGTAACACATGAAACACGACAAATTACCACAGATAAAGTGGCCCAGTTACAAGTTGGACTATTGAACTGAAGTGTATGTAACTACCCCTGATATGTAAATGAATGTTCCTGCGCACTCCCCCTTTTCTCATTCTGTACCCTGGCGAGCAGGCGCCAACGAAACGTGATAAATGTGAAACACTAATAAAACCAAGTTTCAAATTGAAAAAAATAAAAAAAAAGAAAACCCCGGGATGCAACTGAGATTTTTACAGTTTCAGCTCCAGATCATTTCGGGGATTTTGTACCGTGATGCACCTGCTCCCCGGGTGGTGATGGGAGAGAGCAGAGTTGGGGCTACACATTTTATTTTTAAAATTCCCCCTACTGCGGCAAAGCAGAATCCCCCAAAAAGATGCAGGGTCTGTTCTAAGAGGGGGCAGAGAAAATACAGTGTATATTACTGTCCTGATTGCCCTGGGCAGCCTGGACTCTGCATTGGTGACTGTTTCAAACGATACCACACGCTGGCCCATTTTTTTTTTATTTTTTAACATTTGCCGTTCAGTTTTTTTTTTGGTGTGTCTTTTTTTTATTTATTTTTTGATGGGGAGGGTGTGGGGGGGGGGGGTTGTTACATTTACCCCGTGCATGGGGGGCATAGGTGTCCTTAGGAGGCCTCGCAGAAAACAACCCGGGGTGTTTTCTTGCAATAACCAACAACGGCCTCTCCTAAATCACAGTCAAAAAGCGGTGTGCGTGTGAAAAATTGAGGATTGAACAGTTACCTCCATACACGTTCTTCAACTTCTTTTATCTTTTGTCTGGCTAACAAAAAAGTTGCATCAAAGCACTCCACATGCAATACCTCGGGGTGTCTACGTTTCAAGTATGTACCCTTTTGTGGCGATATATAAAACTGGGGTATGTGATAAGCCCCAAGCTAAAGATAGGCCTATCAGAAGACATACTCTCAATTTCAACTCAAATGGCAAGTCATACAATTGTAACCGTACCTTCCCAAAATCCTGGCAGACCTATGCATGGGGGCATGGGTGTCCTTAGGAGGCCTCGCAGAAAACAACCCGGGGTGTTTTCTTGCAATATCCAACAACGGGCTCTCCTAAATCACAGTCAAAAAGCGGTGTGCGTGTGTAAAATTAAGGATTGAACAGTTACCTCCACACACGTTCTTCAACTACTGTGGGGTGTAAACTTTTCAAATATATGCACGCTCATGGCAAGAAAATACATTGGGATATCTCATAAGGCCCCCAAAAGGAAGATAGGCAAACAAGATATGTAAAATTTGAAAAACGCATATCAGACATTTTGCTTTGCACCCCCCAGTGAACCCGACAAACGTATGCATGAGTGTTATCGCTGTACTCGGGAGATGATGCCGAGTACATATTGGGGTGTCCTTTGGCAGTAACACCTAACAGGAACTTAGAATCTATGCACAAAGTAGAATGTGTGAGTGAAAAATAACACCACAAAATCGTTTGACAGAGACTGGTGGTAGAATTAGTGCATGTAAAGTGTTGAAATGCCACCATGTGAAATGCCCTAGGGTGTGTACTTTTCAAAAACATACAGTTTGATGGAGGTGAATTACATTGGCCGGCTTCAGACATGTTACAACTGGGACATGGGTGCATGATGGCCAGCTGTGTTTTGATTTGTTTTTTATCATATTTTACTTTTTTTTATTCTAGTAAATTATATGATATGATGAAAATATTGGTATCTTTAGAATGAACATTTAATAGCGAGAACAATGGTATATAATAAGTATGGGTACAGTAAATGTGTAAGAGGCAAATTACATCTAATCACAACCACTGCAGAAATGTAAAAAGAGCCCTGGTCCTTAACGGTAATAAAATTGAAAAATGGCCTGGTCACTAAGGGGTTAAAGTGATCAATCAATCATGCTTAATAAATATGGAATATTATTATCACAATCAGGTAGGGTCATTCTATAAAAACAACTTAATTACGACTCAACCCCTACTCATTGGCATGACTCAGGGGACTGTCTTGGATCTAAATCCAGATAGGCATTTAATTGGAGGACATCCTCCATGAATTATTTGGGTATTCAGCTAACCAAGACAACCCACACAACCATACACTCTAACCATCAGAATCTTCTCAATAAGATAAAGTCCATGATTGATCATGCTGCTACAAGATCCCTCTATCACTATGTGAGCTGCATTGGAGAAAGAACATTCTCAATTTTTTGAGCTCACACATTTATTGTGGGCTGCAGTGTATTCCCCCTCGAAGCTGGTCAATTGTTTCTCCACAGTTAATTATAATATGGCAGAAATGGGAACACAAGCTTTAGGAAACTATAGGGAACTTCATGTAGCACCACTAGGGACATTGAAATGGATTTCCCCAGACCTGAATACACTAGCCTAGCTATCGATTTCCCTATTAAATCAGCAGCAGCTACACTGTCCCTCCTCTCACTAAGAATGCAGCTTCCGAATGAATCTAAAATGGATGCTGTCGAGGAGGTGGGAGGGTCTGGGAGGGAGGGTCTGCTGCTGATTGGCTGGAATGTGTCTGCTGACTGTGAGGTACAGAGTCAAAGTTTACTTAATGATGACAAATAGGGACGGACCGCCGCATATGTTCGCCCGCCGTGGCGAACGCGAACAAGCTATGTTCGCCGGGAACTATTCGCCAGTGAACAATTCGGGACATCTCTACTGCTCAGTTCTTCTGGATGGTTGTGGATGATGATATTCTCCTTCCAAATTAATGTTGCAGCAGCCGGTGAGGACAGCTTCCGCGTTCTTTGGTAGATCACCTCCGACCTCACATCGAGAGGTGAGTCTCCAGAATAACGTCAGGCAACGGTTGTAGATCGCCGAGTCCTACTTTCTCCAACAGTTCTCTTCGCATAGATTACAGCCTTACGCGTTTCATAGGGTACTGCCCTATTTCATCAGGGGCATATCCTTATCGTAATCAGTATCAGTATATATATACATAATATCATACAAGTCATCAATTAAGTATTAATTGGATATCAAACCTAGATTTAAAAATAGCATACATAATGTGAATGCTGTAATTATAATTCAATCGATATATAAAAAAACACAAATGGATGCGGTACACATATACATAATATATGTCTGCAAATTGATGAATACAAATAAATAAAAAATAAGCATAAGAATAAAAATAAAAATGTCTATTTGTTTGTTCTATTCTTATAGAAAATGCATTAATTAAAGCGTGTATATTGGTTGAAACACTTTATTTGCTTATATAAAATGGATAAATGACATAGATATCAGAATAATAATCACACAGGTTCCACATACTAAGATTGGACAAATATAAAAGAATGCATTAAAGATTATAATTATATAGCATAGCTTATTAACCAAGGTGAAGAATGGAGAGACATCACTTTGATGACAGATGTGTCATTAAGGAGAAAATATTAGATGAATGAGATAAGTGGAATTTTAAAGGGATTGGTCATATATTGGAGATCTATACATCTTTATAACACACAATGATGGAGGTGACAGCATAGTTATAGTATAGTTGACAGAGGGGTAGTCAAAGAATATAGGAAAAAATACACAGGACATAATAAAAGTGATTGGCAAATAAAATATGTAAAATAGAGAAAGCAATAATAAAAGAACCAAAAGATATAGAGAGAGAAAATAAAGTGCCATAGTGATGATAGTAGTTAAAATAATTTTGGCCCATAGGACAGTATATAACATCTCTTAAAATAAAGGTAGTGTTAGAAATTTTTTTTAAAAAAGCATTTAACTCAAAGTCCACATTTAGACCCTTGGGTACTAGGGCAGGGATAGGCAACCTTCGGCTCTCCAGATGTTGTGGATTACATCCCCCATAATGCTCTTACACACATAATGCTGGGAAAGCATCATGGGAGGTGTAGTCCAAAACATCTGGAGAGCCGAAGGTTCCCCACCCCTGTACTAGGGTGTTGAGAGTAAAAATCCATTTTGCTTCTTTTTGGTCTAAGTTTTTTTCTAAATCACCACCTCTCCAATTGGTTTCTACCTTTTCTATTGCCATAAACCATAAACCAGCTCAATTTCCACCATGAAATTCTTTAAAATGCCTAGATAAGTTATGTGTAAGTAGACCCTTTCTCACATTCCGTATGTGTTCTGAGATTCGTGTCGTGAGTTGTCTTTTTGTCCTTCCCACATATTGTTTGAGACATGGGCATGTAACTAGATAAATTACCCCAATGGTATTGCAATTCATATTGGACATGATCTTATATTCCTTCCCATCATCTGCTGATGTAAAAGTTAGTCTCCTTTTTGCTTGATGAGGATTATTTTTACACCATTGACATTTGTTGCACAATGAAAAACCTTTGTTGGAAACTTCTTTGATTTTGATGGGTGGATTTTAATGTTGGTGCCAGCATCAGTTTCAGGTTTGGTGCTCTCGTATAAATAATCTGGG
This sequence comes from Pelobates fuscus, assembly GCF_036172605.1. NCBI lineage: Eukaryota > Metazoa > Chordata > Amphibia > Anura > Pelobatidae > Pelobates > Pelobates fuscus. The sequence continues at coordinate 169,351,096 of NC_086320.1, read as the reverse complement.
GTTTGTCTGATATAATTTCAGACAGACTGGGATCGCTTCTAAGAATACCCCAGTGCTTTCTCAGAATGTCCTGTATTGTTGACGCTTGATTGTTGAATTGCGTGATAAATGCTGGTGTCTGATCCTGTTTTATTCAAGTTTTCACCTTTTTCTGTAAAGTCTCCTCCCTTGGAATGCCTATAGCTCTTGTTAGAGCTTTATCTAAAAGTGGAATCGGATAACCTTTAGTTACAAATCTTTGTTTCATTTGTTCATTTGTTGATTGCACACTTCCGGCTGTGAGCAATTTCTTTTTATCCTTCTGAATTGGCTTTGGGGAATGTTTTTAAGCCATGTAGGTTTATGGTGACTATGGAACGGTATGAAGCTATTGCAAACTACATTCTTTTTGTATGTTTTTGTATGCAATTTTCCTTCCTCAATGTAGATGCTTAAATCAAGAAATTTAACTTTCTCTCTTGAATGTGAAAAGGTGAATATCAGATTGTATGGATTATGGTTCAGATAGGTCATAAAACTTTCCAATGATTCTAGGTCTCCCTTCCAGAGGAAAAAAAAACAATCGTCAATGTACCTACACCAATGTACCTACGCCATTTATACACACACCTGTGGCCACCTCTAAAGAGGTATGCCCCCAATCTCTTCTCTGTGCAAGTATATTTGGAATCCAGACCAGATTCCTTTGGGGTTAAGCACCCCGCCCAGGCCCCCCAGCTTCTGAGGCATCTTTAGAGGTGGCCACAGGTGTGTGTATAAATAGGAGGAGTTTTATAGTCATGTCACTTTTATTATTTTCTTCATGCAGCACAGATATTATCTGCAAGTGTGAGTATACTCATTCAAGCACCAACATTTTAATTGTTTAGTTGTTACACTGTTTTTAATTGCTTTTATCACTCTTTATTTGTATACTCACTTTGCTCTTACAAAGAAATTAATTCAATACACTGTAGCTTGTTTTTAGCATCAGTACTATTTAATTTGTCTCCCACATTTTGTAATTAGCGTTGGACCCACTGACATTGGGGGACTTTGAAGCAGTGGTGGGCTTAACATCATATGGCCAATGTACCTGTGCAAGCGCTTCAATGGTACATTGAAGCAAATGCTCCATACCTTTGCAGCGACTCACAAGGATTGGGAAAAATTCCTGCACCATCTCCTATTTGCTTATCGGGAGGTGCCTCAGGAATCAACTGGGTTCTCCCCGTTCAAATTGATCTTTGGGCGGAGAGAGAGGCGGCCCTTAGACCTAGTCCGGGAACACTGGGAGTGGGCTGGGGATCAGGAAGGAACCCCCATTGTCTCCTATGTGCTGGAGTATCGGGTCCGACTGGAGGAACTCACCCATCTGGTACGGGTGAACCTCCAGGCGGCCCAGCAGCGACAGCGCACATGGTACGATCGGGGTGCCAGGAGCTGTAGCTTTCAAGTCGGGCAAAAGATTTTAGTGCTGAAATCGGAATTTGCTACACATGGATACATCTATCATCACACAAAATACGAATTTCCAACAAAGCTTCATAACTAGGTATAATAAAGATCATTGGGAAATTAAAGGGGTTTAGCTAAACATTGGCCTATCCTCTTGCAGGATCCGATATTGAGTACAATTTGTGCAAAAAAAAAACTCTCAATAATTTATAAGAAAAATTTTAATAAAAAAAACCTTCTAGCACCCAGTTATGTGAAAGGCATAAAAACCATTAATGAATGTAGAGATCTCAGAAACCCAGGATCGAAAGGATGTGGGAGATGTAAAGCCTGTCAGACAATGAAAGTAATAAAAGCAACTTCATTTAAAAGCAGTATAACAGGAGAGGAATTTCCCATTAAATCAGGGGTTGATTGCCGCACAGACTTTGTCGTGTATCTACTGCAGTGTCCGTGCGGCAAGCAATATGTAGGGTGCACAAAAAGGTGTTTTAAAGTGAGATTGTTGGAACATGCCAACAACATTAAAAAGAAATTGGTATCCCATTCGATACCGGTGCACTGCAATTCCTGTCCTATGTTTGATCTTAAGAATTTTACATGTATAGGAATTGAAAGAGCCAATTCTCATTGGAGAGGAGGAAACAGATTAAAAACTTTGTTTTAACATTAGACATTCTGGATCCATAAATTGCAGCACTGGAGCCGAATGGTTTGAATGTGGATGTAGACCTAGTTTGCTTTCTATAAAATTCTAAGGGTATGGATGCACCCCATCTGACAGACTGTAATCATTTGATGGGACATGTACATACATGTAATTTTATATTGTATATTGTATATTGTTATATGTATGTGCTTGTTTATATGTATGTAATCAAAGTTATTACATTTATTTTTACAGCTTGATACTTACTGTTATTCCAACTTTTTAACCCCTTAACGCCGTTACGGCGTTCTTTGCCGTCCCGCATTAAAAGGCTTTAAAGCCGTTGTGGCGATTCTCTTCTGGAGGGCTGCCTCACAGCCCAGGCAGCCCTACCCCGGCAAATGAGGCCCCCGGGGGCCATGTGATCGCTCTAAAAGAGCGATCACATGGCCCCCTATAGCTGGCTGTGGATCTGCCAGCAGGGGGACTGTCTGAAATGTCAGACAGTCCCCCTGCTGGTGGGTAGTGTAAAAAAAAAAAAAAAAAAAATTAAACATGTTTAAAATTAATTAAAAGTATTTTTATATATATATATATACGTATAATTACAATAATAAATAAATAAAATAAATAAATAAAATATTGAAACAAAATGTAATATAAATTATATATTCATATGTAATTTCATTCTAACTGTATTTTTTTATTATTATGTATATATTGGTAACAAAATACACTTAGAATGACATTCTATATATATCTATCTATATATAAAATACAAATACCGCAAATATATATATATATATATATATATATATATATATATATAGATAGATAAATACATATAATTACATAAAAGATTACATTAGTATACATGTAGAATTTAAATACCTATAAATGCATATATATTTAAATTCTACGTGTATATTTAAATAATCTTTTAACATAATCATGTGATTTGATTAATTAAAATTTGATTGACATGCCTGACAACACAGGGAGAAAGTGCAGAGAATTTAATTCGCAAGCACTATATTTGACCCTGTAACTCTCCAAGACACCATAACACCTGTACATAGGGGGTACTGTTCTACTTGGGAGACTTCGCTGAACTCAAATATTAGTGTTTCAAACTGGTAAATTGTATTACAACGATGATATTTTAAGTAAAAGTGAAGTTTTTTGAATTTTTTACAATCGAACTGCACTTTTATGGACTATATTATTGTTGTAATATGTTTTACTGTTTTAAAACACTAATATTTATGTTTAGTGAAGTCTCCCGAGAATAACCGTACCACCCATGTACAGGTTTTATGTTTTTTTGGAAAGTTAGAGAGTGACATATAAGGCTTGCATTTCATTTTTTTGACATTGAAATTTGCCAGATTGGTTATGTTGCCTTTGAGAGCGTATGGTAGCCCAGGAATGAGAATTACCCCCATGATGGCATACCATTTGCAAAAGTAGACAACCCGAGGTATTGCAAGTGGGGTATATCCAGTCTTTAGTAGCCACTTAGTCACAAACACTGGCCAAATATCATTTTTTTGCTTTTTTCACACAAAAACAAATATGAACGCTAAATTTGGCCAGTGTTTGTGACTAAGTGGCTACTAAAAAAGACTAAACATACCCAACTTTCAATAAGTTGGGTTGTCTACTCTTTCAAATGGTATGCCATTATGGGGGTAATTCTCATTCCTGGGCTACCACACCGTCTCAAAGGTAACATTACTAATCTGGCAAATTTCTATTTGAAAATGGAACGTTCTATATTTGACCCCGTAACTTTCCAAAACACCATAAAACCTTTTAATGGGGGGAACTGTTGTACTTGTGAGACATCGCTGATTACAAATATGTGCATTTTTTTGCAGTAAAACCTAACAGCATTATGACATTAACAGCTAAAATGTCAGACGGAAATACAAATGTAAATAAAAATCTTATTTTCTCAAATTTTTTAAAATTTCATTCATAATAAATTATGTTCCATATATGAATAGTTAATGATAAATTAAAGCACTGTTTCTCCTGAACAAAATGATATGTAATAAATGTGGGTGCACTTAATGTGATATCGGTGAATTACGGTTAAACAGACATATGACGCAAATTCCCGTTTTTGTTTACGTTTTGTTTTGATCAGAACGTGCACTATTAACTCAGTCCTGAAGGGGTTAATGGTTGTTGATTTTTATTATTATTTTTATATACTTTTTTTATCATTTACTTTTTTATTTATTTTTATTTATTTTATATCTAATTGTTTGATATAAGTATATGTAAATAGTCTCTTATAGACACTTGTAAATGTGTTTTTTTTCTAAATTATGAGCATGTCAGGAGGGATGGTCCATAATATGATTTGATATTTGTGGACATAATGCATGAAAGATGAAGATCTAAAAAGACTGCATTTTATTTCCTAATATATTTACCCCAAATTGTAATTTAAAAGTAAAAATAGCAACAGCTAACTAAGACATTCTATCCTCTATTAGATTGCGAGATATATCGGGCTTTGTGTGTTCGGATAATTTGAACAATAAATTGCATTCAGGATCTGGAAGGCATGGACATTGAAAGTGGAACGCAAGCCGGAAACAACACACGGACATGAGATTACATGGCGCCAAATACAATATCGTGAACAGCTGCCGGTAGATGGGAAAAGATAACCGATTGGCCAAGAAAGCAAGAACACAGCGGAAGAAACCAGGAACAACTCTAGAAATAGGGAATGGAAGTGGATAGGACGATTTATTGTTACTTAATTTGTCATATTATTGTGATTGTATTAAGATTGGTCCCTGAGGAAGTTTCCACGGAAACGAATTGTGTAGGACCAGAGAATAATAATTGTTTTACACTTTTATATTTTATCTGATTTTGTAATGCCAATAAACCAGTTTAGCAACAACCTACCTGGTTCCTGATTTCAACCCGGAGGACCACCGGCCAACAAAGGATCCTTACCTCCCTATGCGGAAGGTAACTTTAAGACGCTATGCAATGTGGAGTCTGTGAGTTCCATATTTAGTGGGTTGTACTATTATTTGTTATTTTTTGCTTGTAGATATCCAGCTGTATCCAATTTTTCTGTACTATATTCTACATACCATAGAGGCTGTCCCTAAGAGGATATATAAGCATCAGTGGTCTAATCAAAACGAGAACAATCTCCTAGCAACAGGGATGATCCCTGTAACGTTAGCACATACCTTAGTTATCTCAACACTGGGAGACAACCTACAATACCAGAGGTATCCCTATAACAAATGAACATACCTCAGTTGTCTCTGACCTCTGAGACCACCTATAACCAGTTGGGTTATCCCCTTACTCGTCATAGTAACTAAGTGAAAGAGGGACATGGTGCATTGAAAAAGGGTTGTTCCCGAAACGTCTGTTTATTATTCTGTCCTCCAATAAATTTTGGTAGCACTTTGTGCACATAGCAACATTTTGCGCAGCCTCTATTTGTTTGATTAGTAACTAAGTGAAAAAACAAATGTTCAGTGACAAAAAGTAGCAAAATAAATAAACAAAATCCTACATGGCACCTTATCAGGGTAAAATGTATATGTTCCACTTAGTTATTATGGTTATGATTTCTGGGTGAGTATCTTTCTATTCTCTTGTATATATATATTTGTAAAGGGTATATTCCCATTATAGCACTGGTACCATCCCAACTGACAAACCACAACAGTTTATTGTGGTGACTTTAATATCTATCTGTAATCCAGATGTTGACCACTATGTGTGGATGTGTGCTCACTATGGCTAGAGTGGTATCAGGTACACTTCACTGACAAGGCCCTGGGGAGATAGCGCAGCTAAGCGGACAAGGGCACATGTAGGAGTGTGGGGATAGATGCATGAGATTGGTTGGGAAAGAGTCTGTGGGTGTGACTATGTTCTGTGTAAGACAGTGTGGGGGAGGTCTTACCTCAGTGCCACTTGGGATTCGGGCCAGCAAACAGCTTCCTGTCCTCCTGCTGCTGTTTCAGGACACGTCCAGCAGGTGGCACCTGGATCACAGCTAATGGCTTTTCTGGATGCTGGAACTGCTGTTTCTTTGCCTCAGCCTTCTGTGAGCGCAGTGCCGGGTTTGGATCGCTAGGCTGCGTTGTTCCTTCTTTTCTTCAGTCCGGTCCTTTTAGCCAAAAAAAAACCATAACTTAATATATAAATTACTACATAAATCAATACATACATACATAGATTGCAATACAAAAAAAAAATTAAAAAAATATTTCAGACAGAAATTAACTGTAAATTCCCAAATGGCTTAACTAAACAAAAAATAAAAAACAAATAATAAAATAAAAGAGAGGCGGTACTAGTCTCCAAACAATTGGGTACATGGACGCAGCTTCCTCCCCTCCACCCCCCCCTTTTTCATTTTCAGTATGTGTCATGTGTTTCGGTATGCTTTCTTGCAGTGTCCGGCGCAGCTGATAGCGCCGGCGATGCCTCCCAGGTTCACGTGACCATGGGTGTTGCTGAGCTTTCATGGCCCGCTTGGCTTGCGCGCGTTGCCAGGGAGCAGATGGGGCGGGGGGCTTTTATTGCAGCTATGTTCCCTCCTGCCACGGGGGGTCCATTGCCTAAGATGGACATTGGGGGGCTCCGGGAGGGTCGTGGGGAGCATGCTGTGGTCAGTTGAACCCCATGACGCATATTCGGATGCACCCTGTTTTCTGGATAGCATGGTCGGGGAGAGGGCTCCCCGAGAATGCGCTGCGTGGTTCTGCGGTCAGGACACTCTCGGGGCGCATGTCGTCCCTGGCATGAGCTGGGTTGGTGGAGGTACGTTTTGCACTTTCGTCGACGGTTGGCGGTGCGTCCCTTCTTGTCCCAGGACCAGATGGGCTTCGGCCTCTGGTTTTACTTGGGGCTCGCCTGGCGCCTCACCATGATGCATTTTCGTCCTCTCTGCAATCTGTCGGGATGGGGGACGTGGGTGCTCTCGGTACAGGACCCTCAGTCCATGCGAGAGCTCCATCGGGCGGGTGGGTCCAGTTTACCAAGGACGCTCGATGAGCTTACTTCCTCAATCGTTTGGTGTGCCCCTGAAGTCCACTCTGCGGGTCCCCCCTTTGGGTTGAGGTGTCCATGGAGGGGCGAGGTCGATATCGCCAGATTCCTTATCTGCTCAGTTGTCGTTTCATTCCAGGGGCTAGGTTTGGGATGGTAGCTCGGCGCAACTGTCTGAGTGGGTGGGGCACTGGGACTTTGCTGACGGAGGCGGCTGTGGAATTTGTTTTCCGGCTGCTGCCGGTATGTCGGTCGGGTTATTGCTTCCGGGCTGTTTTTCTGACGGTCGGGTTTGGGTGGCTATGTGCCTCCAGGGAAGTTGCTCCCGATGTCGCTTATGTGTGGGGCCATCAGTGTTGGACGTCCGCACTCTGCTGTTGCGGGGTTTTCTTGGGGTAGTGTTTCGGAGTTTTGGGGTTCCGTGGCCCAGGCCATGTCCGTGGGTCGGGATACATGCTGTAGTCTCATGGATAGTGGGGTCGATTTCTGCAAGGGGAACATTGGTTACCCCTGGCTGTGGCTTGGGTCATCAGACAGGAGGCTTCGGGGTTTTGCGGGGAGTTGTGGTTTTCGGCTGCGCTACCCATGGGCTCTCCGGGGTGCGCTGGACTTTGCCTGTTGTGGTTGCCCTTGGGACTGTATGGGGTTCCTTCTGGGCCTTGACAGTGGCTTGTGCAATCTGGCCCCCTAACTTCTTTCCGATGACTTCCGACTGTTTGCCGTGCAGCAGGTTTGGGGTTTTGGGCCATATTGGGCTCTCAATGGTGTGTTGACTCCTGCCCGTTACGGTGGCGAGCATTGGGGCTCTGGCAGACTCTGGTGTTTTTGGAGCTTCCCCTTTCTAGGGGCATGGTAGGCATGGGGTACCCAGCTCGCGAACAGGTGGGGTGGTTTTCCTTCGGGACCATCGTGGGGTGGTGCTGGCTGTCTTTATCATGTGACAGTACCCTCTACCCCGGTTGTGCTCTGGTTGCGGTGCCTGGCTCGGCGCTGTTTGAGGCTAGGGGCTGGTCAGGGTTTTTTTTCGTCCGGGTATTCCCGATGGGATGGCCGATGCTCTGTCTTGTTCACTATAGGGCGTACTTCAGGCGGAGGTGTCGCGGGGTCGATTTATAGGGCAGTGGAGGTGTGGTCGCTTGGTCCAGCGGTCTGATGAAGCTGGTCTGTGGGTTGATCTCTGAGGCGGCGTGGGGCCCTCTCTAATAAGGTGGGAGTGATCGGGACGGATGGGAACGTTTCCTTGAGGTTTCCGGGAGTGGACTGCTCATCTACATGTTTGGTCCCGTCTATTATGGGCGTTGGGGGCGATTTCTGCGACTAGCAGGGCTCGGCTTCCTGTTCATGTTACGGTCGTCGGCACGTGGGTGGGTGTTTTGGTGGAGTTGGGTAAGCATAGGGTCAGACTTCCTTCAGGTTTCGACGCTCAACGGCTGTTGTCGTTGGGAAGGGTAAGTCGGTTGCGGTTGGCTGATTCGTCGATAGAATCTGTGCAATTCTTGGATGTTGCGGGGCTTACTTTCTGCATCCTCCTGTGGTAGGTGGAATGCACGGGGTAATGGTTGGGCTCCTACCATGCTGTAATGGGTTTCCAGGATAGTCTGCAATATACCGTTCCGATCGGGGGCGGTGCCGGTTTCCGTCATTTGCCTGTTTTCACTGGGAGTGCTGTTCTGTCCCCTGGATTATTCGGCCTCCTCACCCTGTTTGGTTCTCGGAGATGGGTTTTCACCCCCACGTCCATTTAGTTGGGGTCTTCCTCTTGGGGGCTCGAATTCCTGGATAAGGATGGTGGGGAATTCAAGGGGCATTTATTTTGGTTGGGGGCGGCTACGGACACCGCCAGGCTGGGCGTGCCTGCGCCAATGGTTCAGAGGGCTCGAATGGTGGGAGTCAGGGTGGTGGGTTCCTTGGGTTCGCCTTGCTGGTCTCTGACTGGATTTATCTCCACGGTTACGGCCCCCACCACGGACTGGGGAGGGTGGGATTTTTCGTGTGTAATTTGGGCCAGGAGGCGGGGGCGAGTGGTTGGATCTTCCACCTTCGGGAGCGGAGGTTCGGTGGTCTGGCACCGGATACGTGAGGGGGATGTGGCTCCTCCTCATACGGGGTCAGCTGTCCCGCCTCATGGGGTACCAGGGGTTTTGTCATCCCTGGGTGGCATGACATGGGTCGGTAACAGTTTCGGACTTGGGTGCTCTTCAATCTGGACATGTTACGCATTATGTTTCTTCCCCAAGGTTCTCGGGGGGTTCTCCTGTTGGCAGTGCGCTCCGCAAGTGAGTGCCCTGGTGCGCTGCTGTCGGTCATTGGACTAGATGTGTTTCTAGGTTTGTCGTGGCCATAAATATAAAAAAAAAAAAAAAAATTAAAATTTCTAGTTCGCCTTTTGGGTTTGGCCGCATGTGGCCTAGTTATCTCAAGGGAAGGGTGCGCTTGCTGGAGGTCGGACTTGACCTCTGTGACCGCTGCGAGAAGTGGTGGAACAGGCCATGGCTGGTTGTGGTGGGGTCCCCCGCTGATTTTAGGCGTAAAACAGCGGGGTTGTGGCGGGGGTATGTCTTTGCCAATTGAGTTTGACGTTACGTTTAAGTATATGGAATGAGATGAACAAGTTTTTTAAGGTCTCAAACCTCCCCTGCTCCAAAGGTTAAACTTTAGGTTGCCTGAGGTCTCATGCCCATCGAACGTGGATAAGGTCGGCTGATGGCAGGCATTGGAAATATATGATTTTTATGACAAGGGGGGAGGTGAGAGGGAGTGGTGATTAGGAACCACTCCAGGTTTTTATTGGCAAGGACGGTTGGGTCACTGTATAACACTATGGGTGGCGTTATATATGTATATATGTTAATTTATGCTTGTTTATGTCTAATGTTTTGGTTACAGAAAAGAAGAGATTTAATAAATAAAGTTATCGATGTGTTATGCAGTAATTTAGTTTGTGATAATAAAATCATCCATACTAAGTGGTCTGTCGTTACTGGGGGGTTTAATGGGGTTCGATTTTGTTCTAGGCTGCATCGTGATTCCCCACTACGTACATACAAGGCCCTGGGGAGATAGCGCAGCTAAGCGGACAAGGGCACATGTAGGAGTGTGGGGATAGATGCATGGGATTGGTTGGGAAAGAGTCTGTGGGTGTGACTATGTTCTGTGTAAGACAGTGTGGGGGAGGTCTTACCTCAGTGCCACTTGGGATTCGGGCCAGCAAACAGCTTCCCTCCCGCCCACCCTATAGTATATTTCGTCGCAGCTAGCCGGGGGTATGTCCTTGCCAATTGAGTTTGAGGTTACGTTTAAGTATATTGAATGAGATGAACAAGTTTTTTAAGGTCTCAAACCTCCCCTGCTCCAAAGGTTAAACTTTAGGTTGTCTGAGGTCTCGTGCCCATCGAGCGTGGATAAGGTCGGCTGATGGCAGGCATTGGAAATATATGATTTTTATGACGAGGAGGGAGGTGAGAGGGAGTGGTGATTAGGAACCACTCCAGATTTTTATTGGCAAGGACGGTTGGGTCACTGTATAACACTATGGGTGGAGTTATATATGTATATATGTTAATTTATGCTTATTTATGTCTAATGTTTTGGTTACAGAAAAGAAGAGATTTAATAAATAAAGTTATGGATGTGATATGCAGTAATTTAGTTTGTGATAATAAATGAGGTGGCCTGTTTCATCCATACTAAGTGGTCTGTCATTACTGGGGGGTTTAATGGGGTTCGATTTTGTTCTAGGCTGCATCGCGATTCCCCACTACGTACATACAAGACCCAAAGAAAGAAAAACAATCAATGATTGCTGTATATTTCCCCCTAGGATTTCTGATCTGGACTGCCCCATATGTGTAGGATCAGTCTGCTATGCAAATTGTGTAGGCTCTCTCTAAAATTTTTGAGTTCTGATATCCTCTGGTTTTTTTTGTAACTGATATTTTAGTCAGCTGTAAAGAAAATAGAGAATGTTGTGTTTGATATTTGTGATGCTGGAATAGATGAGTCTTGTTAATTATTTAAATGGGTATCAATATACTGTATCTAAACATTAAGAACAATGTTAAGGAATGCTAGGCTACATGTGTAGGTTGATTTTGATATACAAGCATTCAAAATGTTTGTAAACATTTCTGCAAAGATACTTCCGGTTGGCAGAATGTGCGCGTCTTCCATTTGGAGCAGCAGAGAGAGATGGGGGAGCGATAATGGAGAAGCAAGAGAGAGATCATTGGGAGAGGTAGTGCAGTGCTCAATAGAGATAATGGGGCCTGAAGAAAGATAATGAGAGCTATGGGAAAGATAATGAGGATAGCTGGGCAGCGGTACCTTACATTGCACACACAGGAACACTGGGATACAAACAATGACATTGCATACACGGCAACACCAACATACTCATATATTTATATTACATACACACGAACACCAACAAACTCACATACATTGCGTACAAATGGATATTAATCAAATGACAGAAGGAATGACACTGTGACACACTCCTATCACTGCCAGCCATCCCCCCTACACCAACCCAATACAGCCACTGTGAAACCCCTTATCACTGCAAGCCATCCCCCATACCAGGACACAGCTGGCAATCCACTTCTTACATACTGCCATGCCACCCTCCTCACCCCCAATACAGACACTATGATAACCCCTATCACTGTAAGACATCCTCAAGTCCACTATACCAGCACACAATTGGCACCCCACTATTCACATACTGCCACAACAGCCCCCCCCCCCCCCTCAGCACACAGCTGACACCCTGTGAACTCCAAGACAGTCCTAGCTGAGTGTGGGCTGAGCATGCACTTACCCTCTCCGGTACCAGACACTTAGAATGTGAGTGATCTCCTGACACCCAACACTGGACCTGCAAGAGGAGACCCACCAGCCACGCTCCACCAGAGACACAACCTGCCCGAGCACCCCAGGCCACTCCAAGGGATCGCTCCCACTCGCTGACCTGTTCCGTCTCCCCAGAAGACAGCCACTAGAGGTTGGATTAACCCTGCTAAGTAAACATAGCAGTTTCACTGAAACTGCTATGTTTACATGTGAAGGGTTAAAACCTGAGGGACCTGGCACCCAGACCACTTTATTGAGCTGAAAATACATATGTGAGGAAGGCTGAACTTGATGAACGCAAGTCTCTTTTCAGCTATGTAACTATGTAACTATGTAACTATGTATGGCTCAAGTGTTACAGAGTAAGGGTAGAGTGATAAAGCAAAGTCATTTAATTTACTGCTTAAACTATTGTATATCAATTGTTGCTCAATATTACACCATCACTACCAGGAATTGTGACGCTAACAAAGACATTTATAATAATAAACAAAGGCACAGATTATGACTCAAACAATGAAATCAGTACAAAAAAAGTACCCAGATCATGGTGCATAAAATGAAATAACTAAATACAAATTGAATTAATTAGAAGAATCCCTGTCTGACATTGGTTCATTATGTATTCATATTCCTAGAACTAAAACACTAGACAAAACTGGTACAACTAATTTAAAAGTTATGGGTGTGCAAGGTTTCATAAAAAGTATACAATTCAGAAATACCTGATAAAAATGTCAAAAAGGTTTTTATTAAGGGTATTCAAAGACAAATAATTCAAGGTTTCTGGACCTTTATCCAAAACTTTTGATTGAATATAGAATAAGTTACAACAAATAATACAAGTACCGTAATAGTTTTTCTGTTCAGAAAGATTAAAAGACAGGGTTATCCACTAAAGTGAGAATTCAACCCTTTTCTCAGAATATCGTGTTGTGCCTAATCATTAGATTCATGAAGCACCAATATCCAAAAAGTAATAATCAATACCTAATAAGGTTTAAAGCGATATTGGCGTGCACACAACCCAGTTCGGGATGAGTATCTTGAACTATAGGAAAGAGAAATCACACAGAGACCAAGTTAAATATAAGAATTCACATAACACTTTATTGTCCATAAAGGGACCCAATACAATATAAGTGCTATTCTCATTTACGTTATTGCATGCATTCACATCAAACAGCTTAGTATCTAGATATATCAGCTTAAGTATACATCACCATTAGAGGGCTTAGTTGTCTCTTTGCTGCACATGACTGGGGGAACTCAGGCAGTCAGACTTGGAAGGAAACTCTCTACTGGGAAACAGCAAAGACCAGCAACACGCGTCCGTATTACAGGTAGGTAGTTCTTCAAACCGAGTGCCAAGTTTCTCCATCTTTTATAAGTTTTCTTATCAGTGCAGCCCAGCATGTATAGTTCATGTGCATTAAGTACTCTTTATGGTTGATCAGATCAGTCATGACCACCCAAGGCCCATGCCAGACACATGCGGTACCTTTTCTATAAAGCTATGTCCCTATACTTTTATCTTTCTAAACATTGCTGGCATCAAATCCCACTTTTAAGCATGTATGCCACTTTGGATATTGGTCAGACATGTTATACAACATTCTATGCTGTGTCATCTGGTTTTTATTAGTTGAATTTAGTTGCGACACAGTTTAAGACAAGTGCCATCTTAGCTATCTATAATAGTTTCATTTGCTTAACCCCTTCCCGACTGCGGACGTTACAGGTACATCTGGCAGAAAACAGTCCATAATGACCTTGGACGTACCTGGTACGTCTGCACCTATTTTGAGCTCTGGAAGCTCTGATAGTATAGCAGTGATGTTTTGCATGTGATGAGTGCCTTGAGGGGTCCTATAAAATAATATATATTTAATAATATATATTTTCAGAGCCATTAACCCCTGTCTTGCCAGTGATCACTATAATCACTGGCTCTTGCACAGCAGCACTTTTCTGCTGTTTGTGCCTTTTTTTTTTTAGGGGTTCATTTTTTGTGATCTTTTTTGAGACCCAAAAGCTCTTTTCAGAACGATTAACCCCTGTCCTGCCAGTGAGCACTATACAGATCACAGGCTCTTGCACAGCATCACTTATTTTGCTGTCTGTTCAATTTTTCAGGGGTAATTTTTTTTTTTGTGACAGGTCACTAAGTAAAGTAATTGTGATCATGGCACATGGGTCACGTAAGTCAACCCGCGCTGAGCAGTCATATGCCACCCTTGTGCTAGAGTCTGACGCGTCTATGTCAGACTCTGACCCTGATTTTGACCCTGCCAGGTGCTCAGATACATCATCACTAGATACAGTGTCTACTGCTAGTGATGTATCTGGTGAAGTTGTATCTGTGCCTGCTAGTCCCCCTGCCAGAAGGAGACGTGCTGCTCCAGCTGGCAGAACTGCTGAGGAGTGGGTAGTGCCTCATCGCCAGAGGCCAGACATCCCATCCTTTACTGCAAATCCTGGCATTAATTTGGATGTCACAGGATTTAGCCCTCAGCAGTTTATGGAGGTGTTTCTGGGCGATGATGTATTGGGGAACATTGTCGCCCAAACTAATTTATATGCCCATCAATTCCGAGCTACAAATCCGGACTCTTTTTTGGCAAAGCAGCAATGGGCCCCCATCGATGTGCCAGAATTTAAAAGATTCTGGGCATTGACTATGCTGATGGGATTAATAAGGAAGCCCTCCATCCGCTCCTACTGGAGCAGTAGCCCCATCTGCTCTACCCCCATTTACTCCCAATGTATGTCGAGGAAGAGGTATGAAATGATTCTGCATTTCATGCACTTCAGCGACAACAGCCTGTGTCCCCCTAGGGAGCATCCCCAGTTTGACAGGCTGTATAAAATCCGTCCCCTGATTACCCACTTTGCTGCCAGGTTTGCAGAGGCTTATACACCTGGAAGGAATATATGCGTGGATGAATCCCTGATGAAGTATAAGGGAAGGCTGGGATTCAAGCAGTATGTTCCTACCAAGTGCTCTAGGTATGGTGTAAAGATGTATAAGCTCTGTGATAGCGAGACTGGGTATACTCAGGCCTTCCGGGTGTACGAGGGAAAGGATAGCCACCTTGCCCAGAACATATGGGAACCAGTGGCAAGATTGTCTGGGACCTGATTTTCCCCCTGATGAACAAAGGGTACCACTTGTATACTGACAATTTTTATACAAGTGTCCCTTTGTTCAAGCTACTGTACTGTTTTGATACAGTAGCTTGCGGCACAATTAAAAAGAACAGCACAGGTTTCCCAGGACAACTTGCACGCACCCGGCTACGAAGGGGGGGAGACCTCAGCTCTGCGCCAAGAGGAGCTGTTGGCAGTTAAGTACAGAGACAAGAAGGATGTGTACCTTCTTACCACCATCCACACTGATGGGACTGTGGAGGTCCCTGTACGTGGCAGAGCTGAGAGAACGAGGAAGCCAGTGTGCATCAAGGCCTATAACCGTCATATGGGTGGGGTTGATCTGGCAGATCAGCTGCTGCAGCCCTACCTAGTTATTGCAGACGTACCCTATTTTGAGCTCTGGAAGCTCTGATAGTATAGCAGTGATGTTTTGCATGTGATGAGTGCCTTGAGGGGTCCTATAAAATAATATATATTTAATAATATATATTTTCAGAGCCATTAACCCCTGTCTTGCCAGTGATCACTATAATCACTGGCTCTTGCACAGCAGCACTTTTCTGCTGTTTGTGCCTTTTTTTTTTTAGGGGTTCATTTTTTGTGATCTTTTTTGAGACCCAAAAGCTCTTTTCAGAACGATTAACCCCTGTCCTGCCAGTGAGCACTATACAGATCACAGGCTCTTGCACAGCATCACTTATTTTGCTGTCTGTTCAATTTTTCAGGGGTAATTTTTTTTTTTGTGACAGGTCACTAAGTAAAGTAATTGTGATCATGGCACATGGGTCACGTAAGTCAACCCGCGCTGAGCAGTCATATGCCACCCTTGTGCTAGAGTCTGACGCGTCTATGTCAGACTCTGACCCTGATTTTGACCCTGCCAGGTGCTCAGATACATCATCACTAGATACAGTGTCTACTGCTAGTGATGTATCTGGTGAAGTTGTATCTGTGCCTGCTAGTCCCTCTGCCAGAAGGAGACGTGCTGCTCCAGCTGGCAGAACTGCTGAGGAGTGGGTAGTGCCTCATCGCCAGAGGCCAGACATCCCATCCTTTACTGCAAATCCTGGCATTAATTTGGATGTCACAGGATTTAGCCCTCAGCAGTTTATGGAGGTGTTTCTGGGCGATGATGTATTGGGGAACATTGTCGCCCAAACTAATTTATATGCCCATCAATTCCGAGCTACAAATCCGGACTCTTTTTTGGCAAAGCAGCAATGGGCCCCCATCGATGTGCCAGAATTTAAAAGATTCTGGGCATTGACTATGCTGATGGGATTAATAAGGAAGCCCTCCATCCGCCCCTACTGGAGCAGTAGCCCCATCTGCTCTACCCCCATTTACTCCCAATGTATGTCGAGGAAGAGGTATGAAATGATTCTGCATTTCATGCACTTCAGCGACAACAGCCTGTGTCCCCCTAGGGAGCATCCCCAGTTTGACAGGCTGTATAAAATCCGTCCCCTGATTACCCACTTTGCTGCCAGGTTTGCAGAGGCTTATACACCTGGAAGGAATATATGCGTGGATGAATCCCTGATGAAGTATAAGGGAAGGCTGGGATTCAAGCAGTATGTTCCTACCAAGTGCTCTAGGTATGGTGTAAAGATGTATAAGCTCTGTGATAGCGAGACTGGGTATACTCAGGCCTTCCGGGTGTACGAGGGAAAGGATAGCCACCTTGCCCAGAACATATGGGAACCAGTGGCAAGATTGTCTGGGACCTGATTTTCCCCCTGATGAACAAAGGGTACCACTTGTATACTGACAATTTTTATACAAGTGTCCCTTTGTTCAAGCTACTGTACTGTTTTGATACAGTAGCTTGCGGCACAATTAAAAAGAACAGCACAGGTTTCCCAGGACAACTTGCACGCACCCGGCTACGAAGGGGGGGAGACCTCAGCTCTGCGCCAAGAGGAGCTGTTGGCAGTTAAGTACAGAGACAAGAAGGATGTGTACCTTCTTACCACCATCCACACTGATGGGACTGTGGAGGTCCCTGTACGTGGCAGAGCTGAGAGAACGAGGAAGCCAGTGTGCATCAAGGCCTATAACCGTCATATGGGTGGGGTTGATCTGGCAGATCAGCTGCTGCAGCCCTACCTAGTTATACGAAAGACAAGGGCCTGGTACAAAAAGGTTGCAATCTACCTAATGCAGATTGCAACCCACAACGCTTTCTTGTTGTTCAAAAAAGCAAACCCCGGGGGCGTGGCCTGAAGCTCAACCGCAGCAGTCGCATGTCGGAGTAGCTCCGTGCTACCCGGGCCTACAACTAAGCGTAACGAGCTCCAAAACCACAACAATCAGGACACGAACCTCACGGCAAGATGTCCCAACAGAAAAGCAGACGCCAGCAAGAAAGAGGCGAGAAAAGCAGCTTCTTTAATATCAGAAACCCTCAAACTAAAACTGTGGAAGGGAACCAAGATGGCGCCCACGGAGAGGTCAGTGAGACGCAGGCAGGGACACCAGAGGATGCTCCTGTGACACAGCATACAATGCAGCAAATGCTGGACGCAATGCACCAAAAAATTCAGCACACCCTCCAGACTGCCCTGCAAGAAATTAAATCTGACATCAGGGAACTGGGCTCACGAACCGCCACGCTCGAGGACAAGATGGCGGACCAGGAGGAGGCGTACAACGACATGAGGGGGGAGATGGAGGAAATACGGCATACCCTGACAGCTCTAGACACCAAAATGGCAGACATTGAGGACAGGTCACGACGAAACAACCTCCGTTTGAGAGGTATACCGGAGTCAATTGGAGTGGCGGACCTACACGCTCACCGACAGGGTCTATTTAAAACGCTAATCCCTGACATCCCTCAAGACATGCTGCTATTGGACAGGTACCACAGAGTACCAAAACCGCGGTTCCTACAGACAGAAGCACCGCGCGATGTTCTGGTACGTCTACACTATTTCCACACCAAAGAAGACCTAATGAGAGCTAGCAGACAGCGCCCTAACCTCCCAAACCCCTATCAAGATACAGCTATCTACGCTGACATATCAGCAGCCACCCTGAAAAGGAGAAAAACCTACGCGGGCATTACCGAACAGCTGCGCCTCCACAAGAAGCAATATAGGTGGGGGTTCCCGGTCAAGCTTCTTGTTACCCATGAAGGAAAGACCACAGCCATCACATCCCCAGAAGCTGGGTTGAAAGCCCTCAAAGAGTGGGGGCTACCTCCACCAACGATGGCAAAACCTGCAGCGGACCGAGGCAAGCCCACAACCTCTTGGAAGAGGATTACTAAGAACTGAGATAGAGAATCGAAGAAGGCGGCAAGAAAGGGCAAGTAACCAAAAAAAAAAAAAAACATTTTTAAAGTTTAAGACATTGGGACTGAACTCACAGTTGGGGCACCGTACACCGGGAGTGGGAAGAAAAACCCAGAGGTAGCTCAACCCGCTAGACAGCGCAGAGGCGTCCACGAACCCCACGGTACCTCCAAAAGAACTGTCACCCACAGACATTATGATTGATAGCTGGCTCCACAACAGCATTTTTAAGGAGCATGCTGCATTATGTTATCATACAGACCAGGCCACTTGACCGGTTTGCACAGGCATGGAAGCACGAAGCTTCCTACCCCACAACGCCTTTAAAAGGCGTATATTAGTGCACAAGGCACAAAGGTTAATTATTTGTTTAATATGTTTTGGTTTAGTTAGAATGTTTAGTTCGAAGGTTTCACATTATACACAAACAGGTCACACAAGGTACCTAAATACTGTCAGATATGGCAAGCTGCCCTGCTCAGGGAGAACAGGCGCGACTCCAGAAATAACTAGGGATCTGCCGCCCCATTCGATCATGCTGGGAAGGGCGACAACCCTACCTGACTATAGACCAGCGCAACTTACACCCAGACATATCACACACTACCCCCCATGAAAATATATACACACAACGTAAAAGGACTTAATCACCCCTCTAAAAGGAGCCTCCTCCGCGCAGACCTAAGCAAACATAAACCGGACATAGTATGCCTCCAGGAAACACATTTCAAAACAAAGGCACACGCTCCGTTACTCATAAAAGACTACCCACACCAATTCCATGCCACGTACTCCAACAAATCCAAGGGCGCATCCATCCTCATACACAAGGATGTAGCGTTCACCCCCATACGTCAAGAAATAGACCCGGAGGGACGGTATGTCATGATCACAGGAACTATCAATGACGTCACGTACACAATCACATGCATTTATGCCCCCAACAAAGAACAAAGAAACTTTCTCCATAAAATTTTTAAAAAATTACAACGCATACAAACAGGAATAGGAGTAATATGCGGAGACCTAAACCACGTAATGGACCCAGAGGCGGACACCACAACCAGACACACCGCCACTAGACTGAAACCACTCAAAAGGCAAAGCAAGGCAATCATTAAACTACTACAAGACCACCACTATTACGATACATGGAGGGCAACACACATAGGGGAAAGGGGTTACACCTTCTTCTCTCCAGTACACAACTCATACTTGAGGATAGACAACATACTGATAACTGGTCAACACCTTGAACAGATACGAGACTGCTCCATAGAACAGATTACATGGTCAGACCATGCCCCAGTACACGCAACACTGACAGACTTATACGAATCCACCCACAGGAGCCCTTGGAGACTGAATGACTCCCTCCTCACAGACGCCAACTTTGCAAACGAGATAACAACTGAACTAACGCACTATTTCACAGACAACAAGGCAGACCAGACATCACACAACACAGTATGGCTAGCACACAAATCAGTAATAAGAGGGATACTAATAAGGAGGGCGGCCACGCTAAAAAGACAAGCGCAGGCTCGAACAAGGGACATGCAAAAACAACTCCAGGACCTTACACTCCAGAACCAACTACAACCATCTCACGAACTGAAGACACGTATCATACAGATCACAAGGGACATACATAAACAGGCACTGGACAAGACAGGACACTACCTACATAGACTAAAAGCAACCCATTACGCACAGGGAAACAGAGCGGGCAAAATGGTGGCACAACAGCTACAAGCCAAGCAAGCAAAGCAAAAAATAGCACACCTTACCACACCAGAAGGGCACAAAGTAACAGCCCCAAAGGACATCAGCAACGCCTTCGCACAATATTATGCCTCCCTTTACAACCTAGCAAAGGACACCCGCACACACCAACCCCAAAGACAAGCCATACAGACATACCTAAGCTCCATCCCGATGCCAACACTCACACTGCAGCAACAACAAACACTCGAGGCAAAAATCACCAGAGACGAGGTGACCGCAGCTATACTAAACCTGCCAAAAGGCAAATCACCAGGCCCCGATGGTTTCACCAACTGTTACTATAAAAAATTCCATGATATTCTAACACCACACTTAACACAGGCATATAACGAAGCTACAACCCGACAAAGACTGCCACCCGAAACACTGCTAGCACACATCATTACGCTCCCCAAACCAGGAAAACCACCGACGTGCCCTCAAAACTTCCGCCCCATCTCCCTCCTAAACACGGACGCCAAACTGTATGCCAAAATCTACGCAACAAGACTAGGTCACATACTACCCCACATAATACACACAGACCAGGTAGGATTTATAAAAAATAGGCAAGGAGGAGACAACACCAGGAAGGTATTGGACATACTACACAGCGCCCAGCGCACAAAAATGGGATGCGTAACGGTGTCACTGGATGCAGAGAAAGCCTTTGACCGCCTGGGATGGGAGTTCCTGGAACAGGTCCTCATCAAGGTTGGGACACCGGAGGGTTTCATCTCAGCGGTCAAGGCACTATACAATGCACCATCAGCAAGAGTAGTTAACGCAGGTTTTGTCTCAGACCCATTTACCATCACCAATGGATCCCGCCAGGGTTGCCCACTGTCCCCTCTATTATATGTGATGGCTCTCGAACCACTAGCGATAGCCATAAGACAACACACCTCTATTCACGGTATACAAGTGGGTGGCAGGGAATATAAAGCAAACCTATTTGCGGACGACGTCCTGCTTACCTTGACCCAGCCACATATATCCCTACCCAACCTAATGGCGACCATTAGAGAGTATGGGGAGCACTCATACTACAAGCTAAACGTCTCCAAAACACAAGCCATGGGACTGGGCATACCGCAAGACACACTGATGAGACTTAAAACAGCCTTCCCCTTTGACTGGAGGACTGACCACCTGACGTTCCTGGGAATCAAAATACCACCCAACCTATCCAAACTATTTGAGAAAAACTATGTCGCCCTACAAAATGAAATAATCAATACCCTAAAAACCTGGGAAGGGAAATACCTGTCGTGGGTGGGAAGGATAGCAGCGGTAAAAATGATAATACTCCCGAAGTACCAATACCTACTGCGCACCCTCCCAATAGCACTTACAAAAGCTCACCTAAACAACGTACAAAGGATACTAACCCGCTTCATATGGGCGAATAAAAAGCCTAGAGTGGCGGCGAAACTCCTACAACAACCAATAGCGAAAGGGGGACTGGGACTCCCAAGCATTAGAACATACTATCAGGCAGCCCACCTGGCAGCAGTTAAAGCAGCCACAGAGGAAGGGGAACCACGACAGTGGACCCAGATAGAAGCTCACTGGATAGGTAGACGAAAGCTGGGAGACCTATTTTGGCTCCCAGGATCGCTAAGGCCACAAACCATACACCCCCTCCCAACCACGACTCTAACACTAAAACACTGGGACGACGCGAGAGGGAGGACGCCAAATAACATCCACCAAGACGCGCCGGTGTCGTGCCTATCAGTGGGCATCCCAACACTTGACACAAAAGTATGGAAAGAAGCGGGCTGCACAACACTTGCTCACTTATACGAAGCTAACAGCCTGAGGCCATTCCATCAACTCCAAACCAAATATAGCCTACCCAGTAAAACAATATTCCCCTACCTACAAATAAAATCACTGCTGACAGGGATAGAACTACAGGGCACAGAGACCATGCACAGGCACAGAGTCGAAAACGCATGTCTGACCAACAGACCCCCCAAGAAAATACTCTCCACACTATACACAGCCTTACTAGATACGACCACAGATGACATGATGCCGTTCCAAAAAGCGTGGCATGCGGAGATAGGGCACGACATAAGCAAAGAGGACTGGCAGAGAGCCTTCATAGCACATAAGGGGAACACACTGTGCACCACACACTTAGAGATAATACGTAAACTGCAATATAGATGGTACTTAACACCGGATAAAATGGCAGCACTATACCCCGGTAGCTCAGACCTATGTTGGAGATGCGGGGAAGGGAAGGGATCGATGAGCCACATATGGTGGTCATGTCAAAAAATAAAACCATATTGGAAGGAGGTGGGAACCATAGCGAGAGGCCTCCTAGGCAAACCTTGGACACCTAGCATTGAACAGTGCATAATATTCGTTCCACAACCTGAAACACAAAAAGTAGAAAAAGGCCTGATATTCCATATATTGATAGCTGCAGTAACATTAATAGCCAGACTATGGAAATCGCAGAAAGCGCCCACAAGAGAAGCATTACTAGACCAAATCACTCAGAACTGGAAATACGAAGAGATGGCGGAAAAACACATACAGCCACGAAAACATATTAAACGAGCAGGAGAGACATGGAGGAAATACCTAGGGGACAATTGACACAACACCTTAGCGGTAGACGACGAACCAACATCAAAGCAAGAGGCAAGGGACTAGAGAGGAGACACACAAACACACAGTGCAGTAACACAAGCAAACCCACTGACATGGTAAACCCCCTGAAAGAAGGGTAACACATGAAACACGACAAATTACCACAGATAAAGTGGCCCAGTTACAAGTTGGACTATTGAACTGAAGTGTATGTAACTACCCCTGATATGTAAATGAATGTTCCTGCGCACTCCCCCTTTTCTCATTCTGTACCCTGGCGAGCAGGCGCCAACGAAACGTGATAAATGTGAAACACTAATAAAACCAAGTTTCAAATTGAAAAAAATAAAAAAAAAGAAAACCCCGGGATGCAACTGAGATTTTTACAGTTTCAGCTCCAGATCATTTCGGGGATTTTGTACCGTGATGCACCTGCTCCCCGGGTGGTGATGGGAGAGAGCAGAGTTGGGGCTACACATTTTATTTTTAAAATTCCCCCTACTGCGGCAAAGCAGAATCCCCCAAAAAGATGCAGGGTCTGTTCTAAGAGGGGGCAGAGAAAATACAGTGTATATTACTGTCCTGATTGCCCTGGGCAGCCTGGACTCTGCATTGGTGACTGTTTCAAACGATACCACACGCTGGCCCATTTTTTATTTATTTTTTAACATTTGCCGTTCAGTTTTTTTTTTGGTGTGTCTTTTTTTTATTTATTTTTTGATGGGGAGGGTGTGGGGGGGGGGGGGGGGGTTGTTACATTTACCCCGTGCATGGGGGGCATAGGTGTCCTTAGGAGGCCTCGCAGAAAACAACCCGGGGTGTTTTCTTGCAATAACCAACAACGGCCTCTCCTAAATCACAGTCAAAAAGCGGTGTGCGTGTGAAAAATTGAGGATTGAACAGTTACCTCCATACACGTTCTTCAACTTCTTTTATCTTTTGTCTGGCTAACAAAAAAGTTGCATCAAAGCACTCCACATGCAATACCTCGGGGTGTCTACGTTTCAAGTATGTACCCTTTTGTGGCGATATATAAAACTGGGGTATGTGATAAGCCCCAAGCTAAAGATAGGCCTATCAGAAGACATACTCTCAATTTCAACTCAAATGGCAAGTCATACAATTGTAACCGTACCTTCCCAAAATCCTGGCAGACCTATGCATGGGGGCATGGGTGTCCTTAGGAGGCCTCGCAGAAAACAACCCGGGGTGTTTTCTTGCAATATCCAACAACGGGCTCTCCTAAATCACAGTCAAAAAGCGGTGTGCGTGTGTTAAATTAAGGATTGAACAGTTACCTCCACACACGTTCTTCAACTACTGTGGGGTGTAAACTTTTCAAATATATGCACGCTCATGGCAAGAAAATACATTGGGATATCTCATAAGGCCCCCAAAAGGAAGATAGGCAAACAAGATATGTAAAATTTGAAAAACGCATATCAGACATTTTGCTTTGCACCCCCCAGTGAACCCGACAAACGTATGCATGAGTGTTATCGCTGTACTCGGGAGATGATGCCGAGTACATATTGGGGTGTCCTTTGGCAGTAACACCTAACAGGAGCTTAGAATCTATGCACAAAGTAGAATGTGTGAGTGAAAAATAACACCACAAAATCGTTTGACAGAGACTGGTGGTAGAATTAGTGCATGTAAAGTGTTGAAATGCCACCATGTGAAATGCCCTAGGGTGTGTACTTTTCAAAAACATACAGTTTGATGGAGGTGAATTACATTGGCCGGCTTCAGACATGTTACAACTGGTACATGGGTGCATGATGGCCAGCTGTGTTTTGATTTGTTTTTTATCATATTTTACTTTTTTTTATTCTAGTAAATTATATGATATGATGAAAATATTGGTATCTTTAGAATGAACATTTAATAGCGAGAACAATGGTATATAATAAGTATGGGTACAGTAAATGTGTAAGAGGCAAATTACATCTAATCACAACCACTGCAGAAATGTAAAAAGAGCCCTGGTCCTTAACGGTAATAAAATTGAAAAATGGCCTGGTCACTAAGGGGTTAAAGTGATCAATCAATCATGCTTAATAAATATGGAATATTATTATCACAATCAGGTAGGGTCATTCTATAAAAACAACTTAATTACGACTCAACCCCTACTCATTGGCATGACTCAGGGGACTGTCTTGGATCTAAATCCAGATAGGCATTTAATTGGAGGACATCCTCCATGAATTATTTGGGTATTCAGCTAACCAAGACAACCCACACAACCATACACTCTAACCATCAGAATCTTCTCAATAAGATAAAGTCCATGATTGATCATGCTGCTACAAGATCCCTCTATCACTATGTGAGCTGCATTGGAGAAAGAACATTCTCAATTTTTTGAGCTCACACATTTATTGTGGGCTGCAGTGTATTCCCCCTCGAAGCTGGTCAATTGTTTCTCCACAGTTAATTATAATATGGCAGAAATGGGAACACAAGCTTTAGGAAACTATAGGGAACTTCATGTAGCACCACTAGGGACATTGAAATGGATTTCCCCAGACCTGAATACACTAGCCTAGCTATCGATTTCCCTATTAAATCAGCAGCAGCTACACTGTCCCTCCTCTCACTAAGAATGCAGCTTCCGAATGAATCTAAAATGGATGCTGTCGAGGAGGTGGGAGGGTCTGGGAGGGAGGGTCTGCTGCTGATTGGCTGGAATGTGTCTGCTGACTGTGAGGTACAGAGTCAAAGTTTACTTAATGATGACAAATAGGGACGGACCGCCGCATATGTTCGCCCGCCGTGGCGAACGCGAACAAGCTATGTTCGCCGGGAACTATTCGCCAGTGAACAATTCGGGACATCTCTACTGCTCAGTTCTTCTGGATGGTTGTGGATGATGATATTCTCCTTCCAAATTAATGTTGCAGCAGCCGGTGAGGACAGCTTCCGCGTTCTTTGGTAGATCACCTCCGACCTCACATCGAGAGGTGAGTCTCCAGAATAACGTCAGGCAACGGTTGTAGATCGCCGAGTCCTACTTTCTCCAACAGTTCTCTTCGCATAGATTACAGCCTTACGCGTTTCATAGGGTACTGCCCTATTTCATCAGAGGCATATCCTTATCGTAATCAGTATCAGTATATATATACATAATATCATACAAGTCATCAATTAAGTATTAATTGGATATCAAACCTAGATTTAAAAATAGCATACATAATGTGAATGCTGTAATTATAATTCAATCGATATATAAAAAAACACAAATGGATGCGGTACACATATACATAATATATGTCTGCAAATTGATGAATACAAATAAATAAAAAATAAGCATAAGAATAAAAATAAAAATGTCTATTTGTTTGTTCTATTCTTATAGAAAATGCATTAATTAAAGCGTGTATATTGGTTGAAACACTTTATTTGCTTATATAAAATGGATAAATGACATAGATATCAGAATAATAATCACACAGGTTCCACATACTAAGATTGGACAAATATAAAAGAATGCATTAAAGATTATAATTATATAGCATAGCTTATTAACCAAGGTGAAGAATGGAGAGACATCACTTTGATGACAGATGTGTCATTAAGGAGAAAATATTAGATGAATGAGATAAGTGGAATTTTAAAGGGATTGGTCATATATTGGAGATCTATACATCTTTATAACACACAATGATGGAGGTGACAGCATAGTTATAGTATAGTTGACAGAGGGGTAGTCAAAGAATATAGGAAAAAATACACAGGACATAATCAAAGTGATTGGCAAATAAAATATGTAAAATAGAGAAAGCAATAATAAAAGAACCAAAAGATATAGAGAGAGAAAATAAAGTGCCATAGTGATGATAGTAGTTAAAATATTTTTGGCCCATAGGACAGTATATAACATCTCTTAAAATAAAGGTAGTGTTAGAAAATTTTTTTAAAAAAGCATTTAACTCAAAGTCCACATTTAGACCCTTGGGTACTAGGGCAGGGATAGGCAACCTTCGGCTCTCCAGATGTTGTGGACTACATCCCCCATAATGCTCTTACACACATAATGCTGGGAAAGCATCATGGGAGGTGTAGTCCAAAACATCTGGAGAGCCGAAGGTTCCCCACCCCTGTACTAGGGTGTTGAGAGTAAAAATCCATTTTGCTTCTTTTTGGTCTAAGTTTTTTTCTAAATCACCACCTCTCCAATTGGTTTCTACCTTTTCTATTGCCATAAACCATAAGCCAGCTCAATTTCCACCATGAAATTCTTTAAAATGCCTAGATAAGTTATGTGTAAGTAGACCCTTTCTCACATTCCGCATGTGTTCTGAGATTCGTGTCGTGAGTTGTCTTTTTGTCCTTCCCACATATTGTTTGAGACATGGGCATGTAACTAGATAAATTACCCCAATGGTATTGCAATTCATATTGGACATGATCTTATATTCCTTCCCATCATCTGCTGATGTAAAAGTTAGTCTCCTTTTTGCTTGATGAGGATTATTTTTACACCCTTGACATTTGTTGCACAATGAAAAACCTTTGTTGGAAACGTCTTTGATTTTGATGGGTGGATTTTAATGTTGGTGCCAGCATCAGTTTCAGGTTTGGTGCTCTCGTATAAATAATCTGGGGTTTGTCTGATATAATTTCAGACAGACTGGGATCGCTTCTAAGAATACCCCAGTGCTTTCTCAGAATGTCCTGTATTGTTGACGCTTGATTGTTGAATTGCGTGATAAATGCTGGTGTCTGATCCTGTTTTATTCAAGTTTTCACCTTTTTCTGTAAAGTCTCCTCCCTTGGAATGCCTATAGCTCTTGTTAGAGCTTTATCTAAAAGTGGAATCGGATAACCTTTAGTTACAAATCTTTGTTTCATTTGTTCATTTGTTGATTGCACACTTCCGGCTGTGAGCAATTTCTTTTTATCCTTCTGAATTGGCTTTGGGGAATGTTTTTAAGCCATGTAGGTTTATGGTGACTATGGAACGGTATGAAGCTATTGCAAACTACATTCTTTTTGTATGTTTTTGTATGCAATTTTCCTTCCTCAATGTAGATGCTTAAATCAAGAAATTTAACTTTCTCTCTTGAATGTGAAAAGGTGAATATCAGATTGTATGGATTATGGTTCAGATAGGTCATAAAACTTTCCAATGATTCTAGGTCTCCCTTCCAGAGGAAAAAAAAACAATCGTCAATGTACCTACACCAATGTACCTACGCCATTTATACACACACCTGTGGCCACCTCTAAAGAGGTATGCCCCCAATCTCTTCTCTGTGCAAGTATATTTGGAATCCAGACCAGATTCCTTTGGGGTTAAGCACCCCGCCCAGGCCCCCCAGCTTCTGAGGCATCTTTAGAGGTGGCCACAGGTGTGTGTATAAATAGGAGGAGTTTTATAGTCATGTCACTTTTATTATTTTCTTCATGCAGCACAGATATTATCTGCAAGTGTGAGTATACTCATTCAAGCACCAACATTTTAATTGTTTAGTTGTTACACTGTTTTTAATTGCTTTTATCACTCTTTATTTGTATACTCACTTTGCTCTTACAAAGAAATTAATTCAATACACTGTAGCTTGTTTTTAGCATCAGTACTATTTAATTTGTCTCCCACATTTTGTAATTAGCGTTGGACCCACTGACATTGGGGGACTTTGAAGCAGTGGTGGGCTTAACATCATATGGCCATTTGGTGGAACTAAATCCCCATATTTATTCTCTTGGATAGGCGTTTTTATAGTAGCCTTCTTAGTTATGAATTTTTACAAGTCTGAGTGCGCCGGAACTAGTTTTTTCTGTATTATTTCTATATGTAGTCATATATCATATGTTAGTAACAAGACTTTGATGGATACCCCTAGGTTATGCCGTAGTACTAAGCATAATTTTAATGGAAAAAAGAAAAAAGAAGAAAACCAAAATAAATCTCAAAAGAAGTATCTAATGGGAGAACAATCAGCATACTTAAAACTTAGCTTTTGTTCTAGTAAATAAAATATGTGCAATAAATGTACCAAAAGAAAGAATAATGTATCAATAAAAATATATAACAAATGGGTCTCCACTGTATATTGGGCAAGCAATTACCAAATACTCACATAGTACCTGAAATAGTTAATAGTTCTAGAAGTAACAAAAATATAATATATGTATATATATATATATATATATATATATATATATATATATATTTGTGTAAGGGGCAAATAGCCGTATATGGAGTAAGGATCCAGCATAAGCGTAGGATAGTATAAAGGGAGTAAGTCGGTTGTGGTGTGCCGAGACCGACGATACGGTAGGCCTGTAAATAAAGAGGGCCCACCAAGGAGTAAGAAAGTAAAGTAAATGGAAAGAAAATAGAAAGTGTTGAAATGAGGAGTGGGTGGGAGGGTCATTCTGATGTGGACCTCAAGCGATATGAGTCAGGTAAGGGGTGTCTTTTATATAGGGGAGTGAATTAAACAGAGAACACCTAGACATCTAGACCAACTCTTTTTTTAGAACCAGACGGGCCGATGAACGATATGGTGGGAGCTACGACAAAGAAGCAAAAACAAAAACGGAAGCGGGGTGGCACCAGGAGAGGCCAAAAGGGCCATCCACACTGGTCCAAGAGGCAAACCACCAATGCGTCAGTGACCCCTGTCTTTAATTTATCTAACAGAAAGTTAACAAACCCTGAAATTGACATCCTGAGTAAAGGACTATCATTTATCCCCACTACACAGCCTAATACATTTCAATGGGAAGTGGATAGTTTGGACGCAAACTCAGACTCAAGGAATTTTTTGCCAAAGGTAAACAGGCACAAGACCCTACACCATCATCACCGAAATTCAGGATTAAGAGCTCGTTTGACCCTCCACAAAGCCAGCCCACTATTAAAACTTTTTTTAACAGCATTGAGGACAGGCACGGAGAATGCTATGAAGGACCATGGAATCCAACATAGCAATATGTCGAAATAACAACATCAATTAATTAAATCCAACGTTGGAGGTGATGAGGAGAATTGAAGATGTATTAGAGATGGGTCTATTAGCGGGCCATATTGATCTGGATTTGTTTAATTTTCTAAAGAAAAGTAACCCAAGAACCCCGATAATATATACTTTGCCAAAAATACACAAAAAATCTGCAGTCACCTCCAGGACGCCCGATAGTCTCCGCTATAGGAGGGGTCCTGGAACCTATAGCCAAGTACCTCGATTACCTTTTTAAAAATACAGTGGAAAATTTACCTACGTGTATCAAGGACACTCAGGATCTGATTTTGTCCTTAGATATGATTGAATATATTCCGGATAATTTAGTACTTATGACTTTAGACCTACAAAGTCTTTATACAGTTATCCACCACGAGGAAGGAGTCGAGGCTATGAGGCAAACGTTGTCCAACTCAATACACTATCAAGGACCCCCATTGAATTGGTTATGGAGTTGCTGCTGTTAACTTTGCAACAGAATTATTTCAGGTTTGAAACCGACTGGTACATGCAGAAGTCGGGAACATCCATGGGTGCGGCAATGGCACCCATGTATGCCAATGCGTATATGCACATATTTGAGGAGGAAAATATTTTAAAACCATTTTCAAATATAATCATTAAATACGCACGGTTCATTGATGATATCCTGATACTATAGAGAGGCACAGTGGAGGAAGCGAGAGATTTCGTACAGCACATTCATCAGCTCCCCAGTCCAATCAAGTTGACAGAGGACATCGACACTAAAGTAGTGCAATACTTGGATCTTGAAATATTTATCCGAAATCAAAAGCACCGCCTTTTTTCTAAACCGACGGACCGAAACACCATCCTCCATGCAACCAGTGCGCATCCTGCACATATCAAAAAATCTTTGCGTTCACTTAATTTTTGAGAGTGTTCAGGAACAACTCTCTTGCCGAATATGCTGAGAAACAAATCGATGATATGGATAAAAAAAAATTATCCAGGGGTTATAACCGATTTATTCTGGATACTGCTTTAACAAGAGCTAGATTGGCTATAAAAGAGAGACCAAAGATTTCTGGTCAACAGGAACCACTGAGATTAATCCTCCCGATGAAGTATAACACAGCAAGTAAAACATCGTCAGCAGTAGTGAGGGATAATTGGAACATCTTGACTGGAGATCCATCTTTACCAGCTATTTTTCAACAGAAGCCTTTGATATGTTACAAGAGAGAGAGGAATTTACGAGACCTATTGGTCCGTACGGATCCTGAACAGAGCTATTTGTCAGACCAGAAAAAAATCCTCAACCCTGGATATGACAGGTGCCTGGGGTGTGTCACTTGTGGACAACTCATTCCCACCAAATCATTCGATCACCCTCATACCAGTCAGACATCGAGTCACATGTAAAACAGATCATGTGATCTATAAATTGTCATGTCCATGCGGATTAAATTATGTTGGAAAGACTGAAACACCACTATGTGAACGAATCCGTGGACATAGATCCAGCATAAGGATAGCAATTTGTGATGGAAATACAGATAAACCGGTGGCACGGCACTTTTTGGAATTCAAGCATCCATTATCCACATTGAAATGCGTAGCCATTGATCATGTACCCGTCTCACGAAGGGGAGGGAATCGAGCTCTTCTATTGCTACAAAGAGAGACCTTCTGGATTTGGGAACTAAACACCATTGCACCTATGGGACTCAATGAAAAATTGACGTATATGCCATTTATAGAGATCCCTAATGAGATATAAGCCTAGGTTGTACATATTTTTTCTAACATTCCAGTTTTTAACAATTATTTTTTTTTATGACTTTCTGTATCCTTATGGCAATATCCTTTGTCCTCATTAGAGGTACGGTGGTCTAAAGCATACCCCGTGATTGAGAATAATATAATATATGATTTTGATTCAAATTGCTCGTTTATATGGGGCAATAAAGAATACATCTAAAGGATAGAATGTAGAATAAGAGAATTTTATATAAAATAGGAATATTTTTTGGATCTTCATGGAAATGGTAGTCCATTGAAATGGTCCCTTTAATTAATTATTTTTTATTCTGTTTCTTATGTTTATTCTTCCAGACCTAGAACATAATAATAATATGTGCATGCTTTCTCTCCCATTTAGGAACACAATTTGGCTCTAGTAACGTCTGTTTCTTTAACATTAAATTTATGTGGACATTTCCTAAAAAAGTTTTTTTCTATATAGAGATATTTTTTATGCACTTTAAATGTATAGTTGTGACATATTAATACAGTTTAATAATGCATTTTGGTTGCAATTATTTGTCTGATTAATGGCAGACATTGGGCACTTTTTTGCACAGATTTTTCTCACAAAATTTCTTTTTTCACTTTGGCACTGACACTTTTCAAGAGATGCACTGTCACTTTAATTAATAATACTTTAATGAAAAATATTTTACATATCAGGGGATTCAACCTTGTGATCTGCTAAATCCTCATGCCCTTTATTATGCACTATTTGTAATTGATACATAGCCTTATGATGAAGGATAAAGACATTGTTAATAGATTACACATTATGCACATTTATTCATCTGTCTTTATTTATATGGTGATGGTTTATTTACAAGGGTCACCATGGATACAGAGACTCCATACCCGGTAGTAATGACGCTTGGGGGCGGAGCCTAACCGCGCATGGGTATTGGTGGTAGTTGCACAGGTGATTGGACACACGGCACCCGAAATTGATATCAATTGGGGCGGAGTCTAGTCGAGCATGTGCAATGGCGATCGGTACACGCCGGCACACAGGTGATCGAGGTCTGGGTGAGTGAGTTATTTCTCTTATATATGGTCAATATTGTGAATGTTAATTTATAGCAAAAAAACAGTAATAGGTCGCGCTGTACAGAAAATATTACAATAGATAGATAAAAATATATAAAAATATATGTAATTCTCTTACATGTGATAAGGAGAACAAACAGAGAGTAAAAATAAATGTATATAATAGTCCCAATATGTAGTGAGATTCTTGTGAGTTCCAATAGGCTAATGGCGACTTGATGGTGTAATCAATGAGAGGCTGGATCTTCTATGGCTTAAGGATTCTTGACTCAATGGCGGCCATGTGAATAAAAAACAGAAAGACTCCAATAGTGCAAACTGTGTTTGAGTAGATGGAATAACGTGTATATTAATGAGGTGTTACACTCACCTATTCAAGAGCATGTACTTGCTCAAGTGTGATTAGCATTCAGTGGCGTTGGCCCCCCACTGTCGGGATATATGTGTAGACAATTCCTCAATATGAAAGAGAAAATAGAAACCAAATATAGTGCTCACTGTATTCTTAAAAATGAGTCTAAAATGTAGAAGGCGTACTCACATTTAAATGAGCAGGAAAATACTGCTCAATATGATGGCATAGGTGGTATAGTCCCCACCTAGGATTCTTTGGATGGTTGTCTGCTTCAAAGTGACGAATGACCAGGTTAAAAGAATATAAAATAATGTTAATTTATGTCTTGAGGAAAGTTCTTATATGAAATGAAACGTTGACTTATTGCTGGAATAAACCTAAGAAGTTTTTACAAGGCCCAGAGTGCTGGCTTTTTTCGTTCATCTATTTATTTTGCAGCCTAGCACCGGGCATTACCAAGAGGAAAGCTGGAGTGCAAAACTGTTTGGTATTGTATATATATATATATATATATATATATATATTTGTGTAAGGGGCAAATAGCCGTATATGGAGTAAGGATCCAGCATAAGCGTAGGATAGTATAAAGGGAGCAGGTTGGCTGTGGTTTGCCGAGACCGACGATAAGGTAGGCCTGTAAATAAAGACCAAGGAGTAAGAAAGTAAAGTAAATGGAAAGAAAAGAGAAAGTGTTGAAATAAGGAGTGGGTGGGAGGGTCATTCTGATGCTGACCTGACCTCAAACGATATGAGTCAGGTAAGGGGTGTCCCTTATATAGGGGACATCCTATAATAGCCGTATATGGAGTAAGGATCCAGCATAAGGGAGCAAGTCGTTTGTGGTGTGCCGAGACCGACGATACGGTAGGCCTGTATATAAAGAGGGCAAAAATGAATAATCAAAGATTTAATACAGTCAACAAATATATACAAATTAACCAGACATTTCATTAAATGCATTACAGTATTTAATTCCTAGAAGTATTTTGAAGGTAGGAATCTAGGACCGAAAGTGGACACCATTTGTTGTGGTTAGGATAGTATGTTATCTCTACTGTTGGTGTGTGTTGACTCGTTTCGGAATGTGGTAGAGCCAATAGGTAATGATATATGTGTTTACGTATGTGGGATCATTGAAGACAATGATCTATCTGAGTGGTGGTGATAGTAGTGGACTCTCTGGCGTGAGAAAGGCATAAAAGGTTATGTGCATGGCTGGTAATGGCCGACTTGGTAGTATAATTGAATGGTTGTAGATCTAATAGGTCCGATAAGGATGGAAAAGTTGGATGGCTATTGGTAATCTCTGAGAGGAATATGGGGGAATGGATTTCTGAAAACCTCTGAGTATATTCTTGTCTGGTATGATAGCATGAAGTTATGGTAGTTTTGGACATAGGTTATCCTGTGTTGTTGAATGCCTGTAAAATATATAATTAATGGTGTGTGAGATAGTTTAAGTTTAAGGTGGCAAAAAGAAGCAAAACCTAGGAGAAATGTTATGACACAGGTTGAGCTATGTCGTGTTCCAATGAGATTCTTTAAGCCAGGTGAAAAGCTGTGTTATGCATTCTACAAGTATGGGACGAAAGTGCTAGGTGGGATAGTGCATGCTATGCTGCATGAGTATGTCTAATCCATGATTTTGTCTCTGGAACGAAAGAGTGGCCGTGACTGTATGGGCGGCTGTAGGAAGCGTATGATGAACATGCCTGGAATATAAATGAGACAATTGTCGGCAGGGATGTATACCCCCGCCTGGTACAGGAAAGTAAAAGAAATGTGATAAGTGGCCAACCAAGTGAGTTCCCCAGAAATATCATGACCTTATGGATGATGAGTGGCGTTTGTTGATGATATGACATGTGCTTAGTTGTCTGAGTAACAACGGATTGATGACCCTGACAATGATTTACCCCATGCCACAGCAGCTGCTACAATGGGGGTAGATGGTGGAAAAATTTCCAAACCTGGATGCCATGGCCAACAGCTCCAAAGCAATCGTTCCCGGTAGATCGCTGCCAAACCCGTGGTAGACGCCGCGTCTGACCATCTGGTTGGAGAAGTGTCATACAATCCTGGAAGGAACATGCTTTTACCATGCCAAGTGGTTAAGAAATTCCCCCCCATGTGCAGGTCTGCTGTTGCTGGGGTGTCTGGGGATATCCTCTGATCGTCATGTTGGAAGTGTGGAAAAAAGGGGAAAGTACTCTGGATGTGAAAGCTTGGTCTTGTGGTATGATTGGCATGGCAAAATTAAGGAACCTGGTAGGGATTGTAGTTCCTTGCAGTTGTAAGTACTAAGCAGGAGGTAGTGATTGATGTAGTTGAGAATGTTCCCTATTTGTCTTGTGGTAACTTGCGTGTATGGATGCCGACTCAAGTCGTATGCCCAGTAATGTGATGATAGTGTCTGGGCCTTCTGTTTCTTATGGGCTACTGGGAAGCCCAAGTGGTCAACCAGACTAAGCTGCCATGAGGCTTCTAGTGAAAAATATGTTAT
This sequence comes from Pelobates fuscus, assembly GCF_036172605.1. Taxonomy (NCBI): domain Eukaryota; kingdom Metazoa; phylum Chordata; class Amphibia; order Anura; family Pelobatidae; genus Pelobates; species Pelobates fuscus. The sequence continues at coordinate 169,315,626 of NC_086320.1, read as the reverse complement.
CTTTGATTAACAAGAAGTCTTCTAGATAGTGTATGACTGTAAGGCCTCTGGATATGTTATCATAACCAGCACAGAGTATCTGCGAATATCGATAGTAGGCTAATCTGTAGCCCGAAAGTTGAGCCATGTAAGTGCCAGTGTGTAGGGTAGATGGTAGCCGTTTACTGCGTTGATGATATTGGTCTTACTTAATCAAGCTTCAACCCATGCTTGAGTGATAGCTGTAAAGGTAGATTAATGGTGTTGTATAGTAAGGAAACTCCTCGGAGGGTATGAGGGAGTTGAGACTTGGGGTAGCGGAGGTGTGTGGTGCCAATTAGTCTTTGTTTAAGGGAAGATTTCCTTGTGACAATACCAATGTGTTTGTGTTTGGTGCAATGCTGTAAATGGTGGAGATTGGAAAACCCAAATAAAGACCCCTCTGCAAATCTTGGCTATGAGTGTGTTTACAGCCAATGGTTCTGTTGTGCTGACTGTAAGTGAGGGCATGCTATATTCCTTGGAGGTGTATTTATGATACCTGTATGGGAGCCCTTTGAAGCTCCAGAGCTTTAGCAAATCTACTATAAGTCTAGAAGGGTGATGAGTCAGTAGTGTTGAAAATGCATTGGTGTGTACAGATGGTGAGTACGTTATTTGTAAGTTGTATTGGGACACATGGTTGGTCATGTGCCCTGAACCATTTGAACATATATGCAACAGTCTATATGCAATGCAACTACTCATATCAATTGTCTCTGGTAGTTCAGAGGTATTGGTACCTGGAGCCTGAGAGTGCTCGTCCATTTGATTGGGACAAGATCCCTACTGTATGGGTACCTGCACAAATAAACATCTCCATCCTTGTGAGGGCTGTGGTGACCAACTCGATATTGCCAGTCTGTCATAACTTTTTGGAACATGAGTTTATGAGTGAGGCTAGCATGGCCTGGGTGTCACCTGAGTTGGTGTAGCTGGGCCTTCCCCTGCCTCCGTGTTGTCCGTTGATGTATGGAGGAGTTTGAATAACTCTGCTTTCCTTGCTGTGGCATGGTAGGGGATTTGTCACCTCCTTAGGTCGTTGGTAATGTGTGGGATCGTCCAGGATCTGATTGCTGCTGGACTAGCAACATCTCCCCTGCTTGAAGGTGTATCAATTCTAGCCGGGGTGCTAGGAAGAGGTGATTCTTCACCATCTTTTTGAGAAATACTTAAATAACAATAAAGATTGCAATTATTATTTGTACCCAGGGGTCTTGTACTGGCTTGCTAGCTAAGCCGTAAGGCGAAACGATTAGGCTTGGTGTTTTTTGGTGACAGGTGAGGCCCTGCTAGTTGCCAAGTGGCTTGAGAGGCTCTATCTATGCTTGGCGCGAGGGGATTTTGTGTGGCCACCGAACGTTGTGGCAGGATGTTGGCCTCTCAGTAACAGTAACCAGAAAATAGGAAGGGTGACAGGTGAGGCCCTCTCTATGATACAATGTGAGGCGGCTAGCTCACGAGTGGCCCCAGGGGTGTATGCCTATGAGTGTGAGGCGGGGTGTTGGCCTTGCGGGACCACTAACCAAAGCATAACGCCGAGAAAAAAGGGGGTTTTACCTATTGGGCCCTAGAACCCTAATTGCCAGTACGCTATTACTATTCCAGGGAAGGTAAGAGATGGATAACTACGTGAGCAGGTGTATGTACCTGGTAGTATGGTATTGAACCTGACAATCCATATAGGTTTTTTAGTAGTAACTGTAACCTGAATGGATAAAACCGTATGGCATAAGGAAATATGGCATAGACCAAGCTTATCTCAATACGTACAGTATATGTGAAAAGTAAATGTGCCATGATGTGTAAATATTAAACATCGTTGCCATACTGGTTAAATATGTATCAATCTTAACCCATTAAGTGCCGTATGTACAAGTGAAAAAGTGGTCTGTCCCCACCTTGTATGTTGTATGTCCCCTTGCTAGGGGAAAGTCTGTTGCGTGAGCAGCGTGCTGTGAAAAATGTATGTGAACTATATTACCAGTTACGTATATACAGATGCGTCTGCTACTGTGTAATATATGTATTTATACCAGATGTTGATATACTACTTGCTATGTGAATTGTTGTATGTCTTATTGAATGGTAGGGGTCAGTGAGCATGGTGTTGCAAAATGCAAATGCACTGGAGATCTGCCGAATGCCCTATAGGTGGCAGTGTAGTTGGATATTGATTGGTATGTGAAATGTTGTTTGTCTGTTGACCTATAGGTGTCTGTGTTTTGGTGTTTGTAAAACCCCATGAAAATTGTCAATGTACTTGACAGACCTGTAGATGGCAGTGTTGATAGAACCACTGTTGGTCTTGATGTGAAATGTAAATTATTGTGAATTAAACCTGAAGTTGAGCCCGTGCTGGAGTTTAATTTATGGTTATGTTTAAAACAATCTTATGTGTAATTTATATTGGCTGGTAAATTGTATATGACATGTGAAGACAGTTTTGCTGTTGACCAGTAGGGGTCAGAAATGCTGATTGTATGGTAAAAATACACTGTAACCCCTTAAGGACCAAACTTCTGGAATAAAAGGGAATCATGACATGTCACACATGTCATGTGTCCTTAAGGGGTTAATCCAAACCCGTTTGACAATATACAATATGTGAACATAATAGCTTAATAACATTCATTGTAACAAACCAAAGTCCTGTTCGTGGGTTGTAAACGCACAAAACGTGTTGTAGTACAATAGTAAATGCATGAACTAGTTCCCGTTTGGTAGAAAATTGCACGAACGGTGAGCCTGGTATGTCAGGGAAACTAAACGAGCAGTGAGATTTGAAATGCACGCACAGCAGGGCTCGAGTCCTGCAGGAACGCGTGGGAACGGCGTTCCTGCACTTTTTTTAGTGCAGGAACGCCGTTCCCGTTTATGGTCTTGCAGGCACTCAGGGAGCGGCAAAAAATGCCGCCCCCAAATGCCCCCCGTGTTCCCCCTGTCATGGGGGGGCCCAAGAGGTGGCCTAATGGCCACCTGAAGGACCCCCCCGGCCAGCTCTTGTCTCTCTCTGTCAGACGCGGCGAGGGAGCTGTGTCCTCTCTGCTCCCTCTCGCCGCGCCGTTTGCTGATGCTGGGAGCCGGAATATGACGTAATTTCCGGCTCCCGGCATCAGCAGACAGCCCGCGCGGCGAGAGGGAGCAGAGAGGACACAGCTCCCTCGCCGCGTCTGACACAGAGAGACAAGAGCCGGCCGCACTGAAGCCCCACTGGACCCCAGGGACAGGTCCACGCCAGCTCTCCAGGTAGGGAGGCTGGGTGGACATTTTTAAATTTAAAACAAAATATACAAATTATTTTTGTGTATGTGAGTGTGTGTGTCTGTGAATGTATGTATGTGTGTGTGAGTGTGTGTATGTGTCTGTGAGTGTATGTGTGTGTTTTTTTCTGTGAGTGTATGTGTCTGTGAGTGTATGTGTCTGTGAGTGTATGTGTCTGTGTCTGGTAGTGTGTGTGTGTGTCTGTGAGTGTATGTGTGTGTGTCTGTGTATGTGTCTGGGAGTGTGTATGTGTGTATGTCTGTGAGTGTGTGTGTGTATGTGTCTATGAGTGTATGTGTCAGGAAAAACTACCATTACTTCCTGAGCCCCTCGATAACTATTATTATGAGCTCTGTGCCAGATGAGGCATGGGTTCTTCATGCCCCCCTCTGGTCCACAGATGATTTGTTTCCCATCAGGAGAGGGAGGCAAGGCAGGTTGGAAGAGAATGTTGCAGAGAATAGAGTTAGAAAATACAAAGCTAAATCCGCAACAAATTCTGTTCTT